>NC_040078.1:17537317-18737317 GCF_003369695.1 Bos indicus x Bos taurus
GTCGTGACGGTCATAGGGATCTTTGGAGCCTCTGGTGAGCACAACTCTTAGAGATCTTTTGGAACTTGGGTGGTGGGATTAATCCAGGGTAGAAGTGGCTTTAATTGAAGCAATTAGTGCTCTGTATGGGAAAAGAAAATAATGAGAATTTATGGTAAATTTTTGGTATGTGGACATGAATGCAATCTTAAATGTGAGGAGAAAATGGAGTCAGAGGCACAGTCTTAACCTGAGAGAGAGTAAGGGGGATGAGATACTGTGCTACAGCACAGCACACACATTAGTTCCAAAGGCACCCTTCTCAGCATCCAATCCCATTGAGTGCCTAGTTTGGGCCTTTGCATTTCTCCCCAGAAGCCCACAGTCAGGTCAGCTTCTCTAGCAACCAAGACATCATGAGACAAATAACTAGAAATTTGTTTGGGGATTGGCTACAAGTTTATTATCCAGCTTATTCTTCAGAGTATGTTTGTATTCATACAACACCTGTGTAGGTAATTTTGTTTTCGAAAATGATAGAAGGAGACACTAATCAGAAAAGACTGAAGATGAGGGCAAAAGATACTAAAAAAAAATGGTGACGAAGCTATAAAAAACCATAAAGACTGTATTAGGAATCAAGAAGTGTCCTTAGTGACAGAAGGGTTGTTGGCACAGCTAAATGTTCTACCGATCGGACTCTCTGCTATGAAGAAGGTTGTCTGTATTTCAAATTCCTTGAGACCCAGGAAGCATGTCTCACCATCCGCATCCGCATCCGCATCAGCATCAGCATCAGCATCACCATCAGTACAAGGAGCCCTGCCATCCACCTCCAATAGTGTGCCCACCCAAGTGCCATGAGCCTTGCCCACCTCATCCATGCCCACCTGCACTGAGCCAGAAGAAATGCCCTCCTGGGCCACCATGCCCACCATGTGAGCAGAAGTGTCCACCCAAGTGGAAGTAACAGCACCAGACTTCATCTGGACCAAAAACAAGATCCAGGCTCTCCCATTGTCCTCCCTTTGGCCATGGTGATGGATTGCATCTTCCTTAATCTCCCTCCTGGACTGACAGCTGGCAGAGAAAAGGCTTGCTTCCTGAAGCTGACACCACGTAGCTGGAAGAGCAGCAGGATCATCGCTTGATCTCTCTTTGCCATCTGTGTGTCTGTATCCGCACTGTGATCTCTACCCCATGAGCAATTAGCATGTCTATTCTTTGCTTCTCCAATAAAGCATATTCATAGTCCATTATGTATTTCTATCTTTCGTTTTTTTTGTTTTTTTTGCATATAGTGTTTTTCATCTCTTCTGTCAACTACAAGTATTCTTCTGAGTGTTCCATTTCATTCCCATTGGATTATCAGATTAGACTTTTCCCTCATTGAGTTCAGCTTTGCCTGAAGTATGTATGTTTGGACTGGATCCATCAAAGAATTCCTTCTTTGGGTTCAGACTTCTTTCTATCTTTGTCTACCTTGAAGACCCTGAGAAGAATTGAATTCTCTCAGTCTCAGTTTTCTTTATTTGTAAAACCAGTAGGCAGACTCTATTCAACTCAGTGTACTCATAGAAAATAGATTTATTCACAAAGGTTTCCCAATTATTAACACATGCCAAGTAGTTTCTTATGGGCTAGGGACATGAGGATGGTGACTAAAGACTTTTTCCATCTAAACTCTTGAAGGAGTTTGCACACACGCACACACCACACACACACACACACAGGTGCAGATACAAGGGAAATAATAGTGATGCCTGGGGGTATTTTAGAGACACTGTGTAGAAAAGATTTTCCAAAGTGACTTTTAGGGCAAAGACTTGAGTGAAGAGAAGAGTGAGCCTTGAGTGTCTGGGGTACACTGTACCAGTAAGAGGCGATGGAGAGTGCTGAGGCAGGGCAGAATAACTGCAGGGAGAACAGTCATCAGAGAGACAATGTCTCCAATGGGGTTGAAGACATTGGATCTGAAAGATGTGTCAAAGATTTTGATAATTTATTCACAGTTAGTTCCAGCCATACTAGGCTGAAGTTCAAAAGTCTCAACTTTAGGTAATTCCTCTACTATCACATCTATTTTCTGTTAACTGAAAGTACATATGATCTTTTAAAGACAGTTTTTAAAAATGGTTAAAGGACTAAGGAAATATATGTATACCTATGGCTGATTGCTGAAGAATTGATTGCTTTTGAACTCTGGTGTTGAAAAAGACTCTTGCGGGTTCCTTGGACTACAAGGAAATCCAACCAGTCCATCCTAAAGAAGATCAGTCTGGGTCTTCATTGAAAGGACTGATACTGAGGCTGAAACTTCAATACATTGGCCACCTTATGTGAAGAGTTGACTCATTAGAAAAGACTCTGATATGGGAGGGTGGGGCCAGGAGGAGAAGGGTACGACAGAGGATGATATGGATGGATGGCATCACCGACTCGATGCACATGAGTTTTGGGTTAACTCTGGGAGTTTGCGATGGACAGGGAGGCCTGGCGTGCTGCAATTCATGGGGGTGGGCAAAGAGTCGGACACGACTGAGCGACTGAACTGACTGAACTGAACTGATGGCTGATTCACGTTGAGGTTTGTCAGAAAACAACAAAATCCTGTAAGCAAGTCTTCTTCAATAAAAATGAAATTAATTTAAAAAATTAATTCTTTAGCAAAGCAAAAATTTATTTTATGAGAGTGATGATATGAAAGAAGCTCTATTATTAAGAGCGTGCCCATCTTATAGGGAAGTGGACTCCATTAAATTCCATCACCTTATAGGTAACAAAATGCGTAGAGAATTTTACTGTTGTTGTGCTTCCAACACTAAAAAGATCTGATTTTATTTTAGGGGTGTTGACTTTGTACTCTTGGATAGGGCTCTGCCTAATATTACTGACACGATTTCCTCCCCAATTTTGACTTGAAGAAAAACAAGAAAAAGGAAATAAAAAATAAAAATTTTTGATTTTAGGAGAACATGATCTACACATTCAAAAAGTTCATAAAGCTTTGCTGTATGAAGTGGGTAATCATAGACTTTATTAATCATGATCTCTTTATTGTCAATAAACATGAAGTTAGAAAAAGAACACTACCAACCCTTCCAAAAGACCCAAGTTTTCTTATTAAATTGCATCCCATACTTTCTCCACTAGAAGTGACCACAATCATGACTCCTAATCATCACTTTCTTGCTTTTTCTTTATGGTTTTTCACCATCGGTATAGGAATATCTCAAAAATTATAGTTAAGTTACTAGCTTTTTCCACTACATAAATGGGAATTATACTGTATACCGTATTTTTGTCTCTCATCTTTCTGTTGACACTATGTAGCTTTGGTCTATCCACTAGTGAAGTTTAGTATGTCAGTGTGTGACTATACAGCACTTCATTTCTCTCTTGTTGTACTGTTGGTTGACCTCAAAGTTGTTTCCTTTTTGGCGCTGTTAGGAACACTAGGACGTTTTCCTCATGTCTGTTAGTGCACATGTTCACACATTTCTCTAGGGGATGTTCCCAGAAGTATCCCATTTCTGGTTTTACAGATAATGCCGAACTGTTTTCCAAACTACTGGCCAACAATTCCAGACTCCTCCCAGAGGTGTTGTGTATTTGCTGCTTGTCCTGTGTCTTAATTAAATTAGTTTGTCATTTCCACTCTTTTGAAGGCTGTACCCATCAGGTTTGCATTTTGAATACTCTTCTTAAATGTTAGTGGCTTTCAGAAGCTCTAACAATAGTTTTTTGACCATATGAAGGCATTTTCTTTGTAAAGTGACTGTTGTCCAGTTTTCTATTCAGTGTCTGTTTATGACTGACTTTATGAGTTATTTACATATTTTGGATACTGATTTTTAATAACAGTTAGGCTAACACATGGCAGCTAGATTTTCTCCTGTGTTTTCCTCTAGAAATTGTAGAATCTTAGATCTTATGTTGTAGTCTGTGATACAATTTGAGTTAATATTTATATGGTGTTAGGTAAAGGCCAAGCTTCAATTATTCTTGTATCAGTATCCAACAGTTTGAGTACCATTTAGTGACAAGGTTATTTTTCATCTGTTGAATTACCGAGACACCCTTGTTGAAAATCAGTTGACCATGTATGGTGTGGATCTATGTCTGGATGTTCTATTATTACGTTTATCTCCGTGTCTTTTCTTATGGGATAGCATCCTCTCTTAATTAGTGCAGCTCTATCATGCATTCCTGCAATTCATTCAGCATTTTGATTTATCTTTAATTTATAGTTGAGAATTGCATAGATATAAAATTTGAGACCATTAGGCCATCAGCATAGTATGGCTGTCAAACTATGAATAAATAATGAAAATCATTACTAAATCTTTGGATCCCAAAGAATCTCTCTGACCCCATTTGGAGGCAGTGTCTCCTTGATCACTGTCCTTTCTGTGGTTAATTTCCTCTGCCTTAGCACTTGCCCTCACCTCTCATGCTACAATGTATCCACATACACTCAAAGCTCACTCATTTCATCACTCAGGTCATTGCCCCAAAAGCCACTTTGGAAGACCTCTTCTCCAAATTTTCTCTAACATATACACACACAGGACTATTATTTGTCTTCTTCATGTGTATGTGTGTGTGTTTGTGTAAAATGCCTTCAAGAATTTAGGTGGACAAGGACGTTGGTCACCATTATTATGTCCCGAACATATAAGAGATGGCCTGGCATGTATCAATAATTAAAAAACATTTGTGGATATATTAATTTCTATTAGTACACTGAGTTGAATACATTCTCTCCTCATTTTCTCAGGTAAGGAAACTGAGGCTGAGAGAATTCAGTTCTTTTCAGGGTCCTACAAGAAAGAGAGATAGACACATTTGAAACCAGTGAAAGAATTCCTAATGGATCCAATCCAAAAGACATATTTCAGGCAAAGCTGAACTCAATGAAGGAAAAGTCTAACTCCGAAAATCCAATGGGAGTAAAAGGAACACTCAGAAGAATACTTGTAGTTGACAGGAGACGTTAAAAACACAAAGTGCAAAAGAAAAACACAGAAGAAATGTGCACTCAACTAGGACACAGGCTTTATTGGAGATTCAAAGAATAGACACACTAAGTGCTCACAGGGTGGAGATCACAACATGGATTACAGACGGGCACAAGGCAAAGAGCGATCAGGTGATGATCCTGCTGCTCTTTATCCAACAAGGTGGTGTCAGCTTCAGGAAGCAAGCCTTTTCTCTGTCAGCTGTCGGTTGAGGAGGGAGGTTAAGGAAGATGAAATCCATCACCATGGCCGAAGGGTGGACAACGGGAGAGCCTGGATCTTGTTGTTTCTTGGTCCAGATGAAATCTGGTGCTGTTACTTCCACTTGGGTGGACACTTCTGCTCAGATGGTGGACACTTCTGATTGCATGGTGGGCATGGTGGTCCAGGAGGGCATTTCTGCTGGCTCAGTGGAGGTGGGCATGGATGAGGTGGGCAAGGCTCATGGCACTTGGGTGGGCACACTATTGGAGGTGGATGGCAGGGCTCCTTGCACTGATGGTGATGCTGATGCTGATGCTGATGCTGATGGGGATGCGGATGCGGATATGGATGCGGATGGTGAGACATCCTTCCTGGGTCTCAGGGAATCTGAAATACACACAGACAACTTTCTTAATAACGATGAGTACAAGTGGTAGAACATTTAGCTGAGCCAACAACCCTCTCATCACTAAGGATGCTTCTGTATTCCTAATACAGACTTGATGTTTTTTTAGAGCTACTTCACCCTTCTTTTTTAGTATCTCTTGCCCTCAGATATTCAGTCTTTTCTGATTAATTTCTCCTTTTACCACATTCTAAAACAAAATTACCTACAAGGTGTTGTATGAACACAAACATACTCTTACGAAAAATCTGGATAATAAACTTGTAGCCAATCCCCAAACAAATCTCTACTTATTTCTCCCGTGAGGTCTTGGTTGCTGGCCAAGCTGACCTGACCGTGAGCTTCTGAGGAGAAATGCAAAGGCCCAAACTAGGCACTCAGTGGGATTGGATGCTGAGAAGGGTGCATGTGGAACTAATGTGTGCTGTGCTGTAGCACAGTATCTCATCGCCCTTACTCTCTCTTAGGTTAAGACTGTGCTTCTGACTCCATTTTCTCCTCACATTTATGATCGCATACATGACCAAATACCAAAAATTTACCCCTAAATCCTTATTATCTTCTTTTCCCTGTACTGATCTCTAATTGCTTCAATTAAAGCCACTTCTACCCCCAGATTAAACCCCAAGATCCAAAAAGATCTCTAAGAGTTGTGCTCACCAGAGGCTCCAAAGATCCCTATGACCGTCACGACAATGGCAACACTGTGATGGAGACTCCTTTTATAAGGTCCAGGCAGCTCCACCCAGGGGGAACATCCCAGGACTGGCATGATGCACTTGTTTCCCACCCAAATTCCACGTGCTTGCAATCTCAAAAATCAATGCCCCAGTCATACTGATATCACACAGTTCCCTTGTCCGTGGACTTGCTCGCCCTTCAGTGAGGAATTACAGAGTGATTCATTTAGACTTTGTCTCATACTTCTCTACCTGTGTCATGTGCCATAGGAAATATGAGGAATGCTTGAGAATGGTGCTATTCTTCCATAGTTAGAGATGTTGCTTCCCCCTCTTGCCAGCTCCCCAAGCATCTGGTACTAAAACTTACTATGCCATTCCATTTCATCTGTCAGCACCCGGCTTTTTGTCCATTGATGACAGAGACCAGGGTTTACTAAGTGCACATATTTTAAGTCCCACCTACAGTAGGAGTTAAACTCGCCTTGTACCATATACTACTTCTTGACAATTAAGTGACTTAAACCTGACCACAATGTCTATCTTGATTTTTTAGAGCACGCAGTCTTGCGTCAGATGTGCTGTAACATGGCATACAAGGACTTGAACAGGACAACATGATTCCTCAGTTTCTTAGGCCATAAATCACAAGCTCTGGCCCCTTCCTGAAGCTCTACTTTTGCAGATTTATCCACTGATCTGAACTCTGCAGACCCATGATCTGAGTCATTTGTGGTCTATTAGAAACCCAAATTCCTCTCCTCTCATTATCTTCAAAATGAACTCAGTGTCTGGGCTATATGCATTAGAAGCTTTCCCACTAATACTCCCTAAATATCTTGCACTTCTTTCCCCTACAGCAGTTAATTCAATTGACTAGATCAGGTCCTTTATTTTAAGTGACACTTAGTGTGTTTTCAGACATTCTTAGTACACTCAAGGGATGAACCTCCATGAATCGATTCAGCCATTCAATCCATGGGTATTTTTCCTTAAATGAATAAAATAGGGGTGACATAGAACCCATTGATAATTTATTAGTGTAATTTGTTGACCGACAGTAACACTTCAGCTCATAATATTTACTATGCCTTTCAGGGGAAAACTTGAGTACCTTGGCTATCAGTTCAGTTCAGTTCAGTTCAGTTCCGTCCAGTCACTCAGTCATGTCTGACACTTTGCGACCCCATGAAACTGCAGTACCCCAGACTTCCCTGTCCATCACCGCCTTCAAGAACTTGCTCAGACTCATGTCCATCGAGTTGGTGATGCCATCCAAACATCTCATCTTCTATCATTCCCTTTCCTCCTGCTTCAATCTTTCCCGGCATCAAGATCTTTTTCAATGAGTCACTTCTTCACATTAAGTGGCCAAATTATTGGTGCTTCAGTCTCAACATCAGTCTTTCCAATGAATATTCAGGACTGATTATCTTTACTATTGACTGGTTGGATCTCCTTGCAATCCAAGGGACTCTCATGAGACTTCTCCAACACCATAGTTCAAAAACATCAATTATCTGGCACTCAGCTTTCTTTATGGTCCAAGTGTCACACCCATACATGAATGACTACTGGAAAAACCATAGTTTTGACTAGATGGGCCTTTGTTGGCAAAGTAATGTCTATGCTTTTGAATATACTGTCTAGGTTGGTCATAACTTTTCTTCTGAGGAGCAAGTGTCTTTTAATTTCATGGCTGCAGTCACCATCTGCAGTGCTTTGGAGACCCAGAAAATAAAGTCCCTTACTGTTTCCACTGTTTCCCCATCTTTTTGCCATGAAGTGATGGGACCAGATGCCATGATCTTAGTTCTCCGAATGTTGAGTTTTAAGCCAACATTTTCACTCTCCTCTTTCACTCTCATTAACAGGCTCTTTAGTTCTTCTTCACTTTCTGCCATAAGGGTGCTCTCATCTGCATATCTGAAGTTATTGATATTTCTTCTGGGAATCCTGAGTCCAGCTTGTGCTTCATCCAGCCCAGCATTTCTCATGATGTACTCTGCATATACGTTAAATAAGCAGTGTGACAATATACAGGCTTGATGCACTGCTTTCCCAATTTTGAGCCAGTCCATTGTTCCATGTCTGGTTCTAACTGTTGTTTCTTGACCTGCATACACATTTCTCAGGAAGGAGGTAAGGTGGTCTGGTATTCCCATCTCTTTAAGAATTTCACACAGTTTGTTCTGATTTACACAGTCAAAGCTTTAGCATAGCCAATGAAGCAGAAGTAGATATTTTGGCATTCTCTTGGCTTTTACATGGTCCAACAGATGTTGGTAATTTGATCTCTGGTTCCTCTGCCTTTTCATTTTTTGAAAAAATCAATTACTTTATTTTAATTGGACCATAACTTTACAACATTGTGGTGATTTTTGCCATACACTGAATTGGCATGAATCAGCCAGGATGTACATGTGCCCACCTATCCTGAACTCCCCATCCACTTCCCTCCCCACCCCATTCCTGTTGGTTGTCCCAGAGCAACGGCCTTGAGTGCCCTGCTTCATGCATTGAACTTGCACTGGTCATCTATTTTACATATCGTAATATACATGTTTCAATGCTTCTCTGAAATCCTCCCACCCTTGCCTTCTCCCACATAGTCCAAAAGTCTATTCTTTACATCTATGTTTCTTTTTCTGCCTTGCATATAGGATCATCGTAATTGTCTTTCTAAATGCCATATATATGCATTAATATACTGTATTGGTATTTTTCTGACTTGCTTCACTCTGCATAATAGTCTCCAGTTTCATCCACCTCATTAGAACTGACTCAAATGTGTTCTTTTTTAAAGCTGAGTACTATTCCATTGCATATATGTAACAGAACTTCCTTATCCATTTGTCTGCTGATGGACATCTAGGTTGCTTCATACCTACCTATTGTAAACAGTGCTGCCATGAACATTGGGATACATGTGTCTCTTTCAATGCTAGTTTCCTTGGTGTGTATGCCCAGTAGTGGGATTGCTTGGTCATAGGGCAGTTCTATCTCCAGTTTTTGAAGGCATCTCCACACTATTCTTCATAATCGTGGTACCAGTTTGCATTCCCATCAACAGTGTAAGAGGGTTCCCTTTTCTCCACACCCTCTCTGGCATTTACTGTTTATAGACTTTTTGATGATGACCATTCTGACTTGCATGAGATGATATCTCATTGTGGTTTTGATTTGTATTTCTCTAGTAATCAGTGATGTTGAGTATCTTTTCATGTGTTTGTTAGCCATCTGCATGTCTTCTTTGGGGAAATGTCTGTTTAGTCTTTTTCACACTTTTTGACTGTTTTTTCTTGTTGTTTGTTTGTTTTTCTGGTATTGAGCTGCATGAGCTGTTTGTATATTTTGGAGCTTAATTCTTTGTCAGTTGTTTCATTTGCTATTATTTTCTCCTATTCTGAAGGCTGCCTTTTCACCTTGCTTATAGTTTCTTTCATTGTGCAAAAGCTTTTAAGTTTAATTAAGTCCCTTTTGTTTATTTTTGTTTTTATTTCTATATATCTGGGAGGTGGGTCATAGAGGATCTTGCTGTGATTTACATCAGAGAGTGTTCTGCCTATATTTTCTTCTAAGAGTCTTATAGTTTCTGGTCTTACATTTAGATCTTTAATCCATTTTGAGTTTATTTTTGTGTATGGTGGCAGAAAATGTTCCACTTTCATTCTTTTACACATGGTTGACCAGTTTTCCCAGCACCAGTTGTTAAAGAGATTGTCTTTTTTCCATTGTAAATTTTTGCCTCCTCCGCCAAAGATAAGGTGTCTATAGGTGTGTGGATTAGCTCTGGCCTTTCTATTTTGTTCCATTGATTTGTATTTCTGTCTTTGTGCCAGTGCCATACTGTCCTGATGATTGTATCCTTGTACTTGCCAACCTTACATGTTAATTTTCTATGTGTCTTTGACATAAAACACTATGAGCTACTTAGTGCAAAGATTGTGTCTTATTTCAACCTTTCACTTCCAATATCTACCACAGAGCTTGGAACATAATGAAGATCAAAGAAATATTTTAAATAAGTAAATAAACATTGGTGGAAGTCAGAACTGGATTTTAATTATCCATTCAATCAATGATTATTGATTATTATAACCAACAATTACTGTAATAAGTACTGTATGCAGAGATGGAAAAAAAAAATCATACCCCTGATCTTGAGAATGTTATCTAGTGGGGGATCAGACTTTCCTGCAGAAGATCAGAACATAGGGGCATGGAAGCATGGAAAGAACAATGCACAGAGTTGAGTGCAGCTTTGCTCACATGTGATTTGAAGAAAAAGTAACTGAAGGACTAGTGGACAAACTGTCTTTCTCATGGATGAGGTTATATTCAGAAAATGAGAATGTAATTTGCTGTACATTCCAAAAAGGAGACTATCTGTGCCAAAGGCATGTGATTTCTAAGGCAAATAGTCTTTCCACTACGTTCAGTTCAGTTCGATCACTCAGTCATGTCTGACTCTTTGCGACCCCATGAACTGCAGCACGCCAGGCCTCCCTGTCCAGAACCAACTCCCGGAGCTTACCCAAACTCATGTCCATTGAGTCGCTGATGCAATCCAGCCATCTCATCCTCTGTCGTCCCCTTCTCCTCCTGCCCCCAGTTCCTCGCAGCATCAGGGTCTTTTCCACTACCTTCAGTTCAGTTCAGAGCAGTTCAGTCGCTCAGTCATGTCTGACTCTTTGCGACCCCATGAATCGCAGCATGCCAGGCCTCCCTGTCCATCACCAACTCCCGGAGCTCACTGAGACTCACGTCCACCGAGTCAGTGATGCCATCCAGCCATCTCATCCTCTGTCGTCCCCTTCTCCTCCTGAGCCCAATCCCTCCCAGCAGCAGAGTCTTTTCCAATGAGTCAACTCTTCACATGAGGTGGCCAAAGTACTGGAGTTTCAGCTTTAGCATCATTTCTTCCAAAGAAATCCCAGGGCTAATCTCCTTCAGAATGGACTGGTTGGATCTCCTTGCAGTCCCTTGGAAGACTCTCAAGAGTCTTTTCCAACACCACAGTTCAAAAGCATCAATTCTTCGGTGCTCAGCTTTCTTCACAGTCCAACTCTCACAGCCATATATGACCACTGGGAAAACCATAGCCTTGACTAGATGGACCTTTGTTGGCAAAGTAATGTCTCTGCTTTTCAATACCTCAGCCTTCCTCAAAAATACACCGACCTATAGCAACTGGAATTACAAGGGACAGAGCCTTGACTATGTCTGAGGCTTATGTATTTAATTCTCCCCGGAAAAATTTCCCCATATATATAATTGCTGAATAATTTTTGTAAATTCCTTGTATCTTGCTAATGGATAAAAAAAACAGTCTGAAGCAGTTTTAAAGGCACTGACACAGCAGGATTTCTTTGGTTCATGTCTTGTATATGCAGGACATAAGCGAGAAGACTCTAAAATGTTCATGCTAGACGGGCCACATAGGAAAAGAGCAATAGATGTTCAAAATCATAATTGGGTAACAGTGTATATCAATTCCAAAACAAAAATGGAAAGGAGTGACCCACCTTCTTTTAGAACCTAAAATGAAGCCCTCAAATCCCTCGAACCTTGGCATTCTGTCCTCAGAAATTTTTACTCACCTTAACCCTTTGCTGTTCTCCTTTCTTAAGTTTTCACCCCATTTCACTGTATTTGTGTCTCAGCCCTGAGGAGGGGCCAGAGAACCATGTAACATTTCTAAATACTCAGTTAACATCTCCACCTGGAATTCTCATGTGCTTTAACACAGTGTACCCAAAATGACACCCATTTCCTTCCTTCATAACCTTCTACTCTTCTGAGAGACCAAAATTCTATGTCAACATAATCTATTCTGTCTCTCCGGGTCCAAAATGTGGAGTCACCGAAATACTTCCATAGTTCCCTGTCCTCACCAAATCTGTATATAGCATTTCATACTGATGTCAAATAGTACCGGTAATATCAAAGCTATTAGAAAGGAGTGTATGTCATTATCATTTTTTCCTATCTGGAGATAGGAGATATGTCCAGGAGTGGGATTGTTGGATCATATGGTATCTCATTTTTAGTTTTTTGAGGAAAATTTCTAACCTCACTAAGAGAGTTAATTCAATCCCTCTTTGTTTATCCAACACTCTTGGTTATGAAATATTTTAGTTATCAACTGCAGTTTTCAAGTAGCAATTACTTGTGACATTTCAAGTAACATTTAAAAATCATGTAAAATACCATTTGATAAACAAAGTCATTCACAGCCCAAAGGACAGTGATAAAGATTATTTAAGTGCCCTTGGGGATGAAGAAGCAGAAGCCTCTGTCTGACAGGTTGACCTCAGCAATGAATCACTGTATCATGAGGAGAGGAAAAGAGATATGAGCTAGGCCAAAGGTGAGTACACCTGGAAGTTTTTCCCAACCAGTAACTATATTCCTGAGGACAATCAGTGAGTCTGGAAGTCCTGATATACTGCTGCTGGATGGACAGAGACTCATGAGAGCAATCTGAAGAGGGGAGGGAATTAAAGACCGTCTCTGTTATTTTAAAGTGACTTAGAGAAGAACAAATACTGTATGTTTTTATTTGTACTTGGAATGTAACAAATAAAACAAACAAATAGAATAGAAACAGACTCAGACATATAGAGAACAGACTTATAGTTATCAGAGAGGAGTAGGGTGTGGATGGAGGGGCAAAGTATGTGAAGGGGATTAAGAGGTACAAACTACTAAATAAGTTACAATTTTATACCTAGTAGTTTATTGTATGCAGGTCAGGAAGCAACAGTTAGAACTGGACATGGAACAACAGACTGGTTCCAAATAGGAAAAGGAGTTCGTCAAGGCTGTATATTGTCACTCTGTTTATTTAACTTATATGCAGAGTACATCATGAGAAATGCTGGACTGGAAGAAACACAAGCTGGAATCAAGATTGCCGGGAGAAATATCAATAACCTCAGATATGCAGATGACACCACCCTTATGGAAGAAAGTGAAGAGGAACTCAAAAGCCTCTTGATGGAGGTGAAAGTGGAGAGTGAAAAAGTTGGCTTAAAGCTCAACATTCAGAAAACGAAGATCATGGCATCTGGTCCCATCATTTCATGGGAAATAGATGGGGAAACAGTGGAAACAGTGTCAGACTTTATTTTTCTGGGCTCCAAAATCACTACAGATGGTGACTGCAGCCATGAAATTAAGACACTTACTCCTTGGAAGGAAAGTTATGACCAACCTAGATAGCATATTGAAAAGCAGAGACATTACTTTGCCAACAAAGGTTCATCTAGTCAAGGCTATGGTTTTTCCTGTGGTCCTGTATGGATGTGAGAGTTGGACTGTGAAGAAGGCTGAACACCGAAGAATTGATGCTTTTGAACTGTGGTGTTGGAGACGACTCTTGAAAGTCCTTGGACTGCAAGGAGATCCAACCAGTCCATTCTGAAGGGGTTTCTTTGGAGGGAATGATGCTGAAGCTGAAGCTCCAGTACTTTGGCCACCTCATTTGAAGAGTTGACTCATTGGAAAAGACTCTGATGCTGGGAGGGATTGGGGGCAAGAGGAGAAGGGAACGACAGAGGATGAGATGGCTGGATGGCATCACTGACTAGATGGATGTGAGTCTGAGTGAACTCCGGGAGTTGGTGATGGACAGGGAGGCCTGGCATGCTGCAATTCATGGGGTCACAAAGAGTCGGACACGACTGAGTGACTGATTTGACCTGATCTCTGATACCTCTTAATAATATTTTATTTGTTAGATTCCACTCACAAGTGACGACATACAGAATTTGTTCTTTACATTTGTACATGGACAACACAGAGAATATAGGGTTTCCCTTGTAGCTCAGCTGGTTAAGAATCCGTCTACAATGCAGGAGATCCTGGTTCAATTTCTGGGTTAGGAAGATCTTGAGAAGGGACAGGCTGCCCACGCAAGTATTCTTGGGCTTCCCTGGTGGATCAGCTGGTAAAGAATCCACCTGCAATGCAGGAGGCCTGGGTTTGATCCCTGGGTTGGGAAGATCCCCTGGAGAAGGGAAAGGCTACCTATTGCAGTAATCTGGCCTGGAAAATTCCATGGACTGTATAGTCCATTATATTACAAAGAATCAGACATGACTGAGTGACTCTCACTATATTTCCAATAAATACTAGCCACAGGAAATATAATCAATATTTTATAATAACTTAGTATGGAGTGTAGCTTATAAAATTTCTATTACTAGTGTAATCTGTAAAATTTCCAATTCAGGTGTTGTATGGCTGAAGTTAGACAAGACTGTGGTACATGTGATCAGTTTGTTTAGTTTTCTGTGATTGTGGTTTTCATTCTGTCTGCCCTCTGATGGATAAGGGTAAGAGGCTTATGGAAGCTTCCTGGTGGGAGAGACTGACTGAGGGGGAAACTGGGTCTTGTTCTGATGGATGGGACCATGCTCAATAAATCTTTAATCTAATTTTCTGTTGATGGGCAGGGCTGTGTTCCCTCCTTGTTGTTGGACCTGGGGCCAAACTATGGTGGAGATAATTAAGATAAGGTAATGGCACCCCACTCCAGTACTCTTGCCTGGAAAATCCCATGGATGGAGGAGCCTGGAAGGCTGCAGTCCATGGGGTCCCTGAGGGTCGGACACGACTGAACGACTTCACTTTCACTTTTCACTTTCATGCATTGGAGAAGGCAATGGCAACCCACTCCAGTGTTCTTGCCTGGAGAATCCCAGGGACGGGGGAGCCTGGTGGCTGCCGTCTATAGGGTCACACAAGTCGGACACGACTGAAGTGACTTAGCAGCAGCAGCAGCAATGAAGATAATGGCGACCTCCTTCAAAAGGTCCCATGCACACACTGCCACACTCAGGGCCTCCAACCCTGCAGCAGGCCACTGCTGACCCATGCCTCTGCTGGAGACTTCTGGACACTCACAGGCAAGTCAGGGTCAGTCTCTTGTGGGGTCACTGCTCCTTTCTCCTGGGTTCTGGTGTGCACAAGGTTTTGTTTGTGCCCTCCAAGAGTTTGTTTCGCCAGTCCAGTGTAAGTTCTGGCGGCTCTGTGGTGGGGTTAAGGTGACCTCCTCTAAGAGGGCTTATGCCATACCAAGGTCTGCTGCACCCAGAGCCCTTCCTCTGCAGCAGGCCACTGCTGATCTGTACTTCCACAGGAGACACTCAAACACAGTTCTGACTCAGTCTCTGTGGTGTCATTGGGTCTTGCTGTGCACGAAGTTTGTTTGAGCCCTCCGAGTGTCTCTGGCAGGTATGGGGTTTGATTCTGAATGTGATTTCACCCCTCCTACCATCTTGCTGGGGCTTCTCCTTTGCCCTTGGATTTGGGGTATCTTTTTTTGGTTGGATCCAACATTTTCCTATCAATGGTTGTTCAACAGCAAGTTGTAATTTTGGTGTTCTTTCAGGAGAAGAGGCGCACACGTCCTTCTAACCCACCATCTTGAAACTTGTCTGGCTCAGTGAAACTATGAGGCATGCCATGTAGGGCCACCCAAGACAGACAGGTCATGGTGGAGAGTTCTGACAAAACGTGGTCCACTGGAGAAGCAAATGGCAAGCCACTTAAGTATTCTTTCCTTGAGAAATCCATGAACAGTATGAAAAGGCAAAAAGATAGGACCCTGAAAGATGAACTCCCCAGGTCGGTAGGTGCCCAATATGCTACTAGAGATCAGTGGAGAAATAACTCCAGAAAGAATGAAGAGGTGGAGTCAAAGCAAAAACAACACCCAGTTGTGGATGTGAATCCTGATGGAAGTAAAATCAGATGCTGTAAAGAACAATATTGCATAGGAACCTGGAATGTTAGGTCCATGAATCAAGGTATATTGGAAATGGTCAAACAGGAGATGGCACGAGTGAACATCAACATTTTAGGAATCAGTGAATGTAAATGGACTGGAATGGGTGAATTTAATTCAGATGACTATTATATCTACTACTGTGGGCAAGAATCCCTTAGAAGAAGTGGAGTAGCCATCGTAGTCAACAAAAGAATAAAAATGCAGTACTTGGCTGCAGTCTCAAAAATGACAGAATGATCTCTGTTTGTTTCCAAGGCAAACCATTCAGTACCACAGTAATCCAAGTCTATGCCCCAACCACCAATGCTGAAGAAGCTAAAGTTGAGTGGTTCTACGCAGACCTACAAGACCTTCAAGAACTAACACCCAAAAAAGAAATCCTTTTCATTATATAGGACTGGAATGCAAAAGTAGGAAGTCAAGAGATACCTGGAGTAACCGACAAATTTAGCCTTGGAGTACAAAATAAAGCAGGGAAAAGGCTAACAAGAGTTTTGCCAAGAGAACACACTGGTCATTACAAACATCTTCTTTCAACAACACAAGAGAAGGCTGTACACATTGATATCACCAGATGGTCAATAACAAAATCAGATTGATTATATTCTTTGCAGCCAAAGATGGA
This sequence comes from Bos indicus x Bos taurus, assembly GCF_003369695.1. Classification (NCBI taxonomy): domain Eukaryota; kingdom Metazoa; phylum Chordata; class Mammalia; order Artiodactyla; family Bovidae; genus Bos; species Bos indicus x Bos taurus. Next base: position 17,554,032 of record NC_040078.1, read on the forward strand.
GAAGCTCTATACAGTCAGAAAAAAATAAGACCAGGAGCTGACCATGGCTCAGATCATGAACTCCTTATTGCTAAATTCAGACTTAAATGGAAGAAAATAGGGAAAACCACTGGACCATTCAGGTATGACCTAAATCAAATGCCTTATGATTCTACAGTGGAAGTGACAAATAGATTCAAGCATTTAGATTTGATAGACATAGTGCCTGAAGAACTATGGACAGAGGTTCATGACATTGTACAAGAGGCAGTGATCAAGACCATCCCCAAGAGAAAGAAATGCAAAAAAGGTGCAATGGTTGTCTGAAGAGACCTTACAAATAGTGAGAAAAGAAGAGAAAGGCAAAGCAGAGAAGGAAAGATACACCCATTTGAATGTAGAGTTCCAAAGAATAGCAAGGAGAGATAAGAAACACTTCCTCAGTGATCAGTGCAAAAAAATAGAGGAAAACAATAGAATGGGAGACTAGAGATCTCTTCAGGAAAATTAGATATACCAAGGGAACATTTCATGCAAAGATGGACCCAATAAAGGACAGAAATGGTATGGACCTAACAGAAGCAGAAGATATCAAGAAGAGGTGACAAGAATGCACAGAAGAACTATATTAAAAAAAAAAAAAAAAAAGATCTTCATGAACCATATAACCATGATGGTGTGATCACTCACCTAGAGCCAGACAGCCTGGATTGCGAAATCAAATGAGCCCTAGGAAACATCACTACAAACAAAGCTAGTGGAGGTGACAGAATTCCAGGTGAGCTATTTCAAATCCTAAAAGACGATGCTGTGATAGTGCTGTACTCAATATGCCAGCAGATTTGGAAAACTCAGCAGTGGCCACAGGACAGGAAAATGTCAGTTTTCATTCCAATCCCAAAGAAAGGCAATGCCAAAGAATGCTCAAACTACCACACAATTGCACTCATCTCACACACTAGCAAAGTAATGCTCAGAATTCTCCAAGCCAGGCTTCAACAATACATGAACCATGAACTTGCAGATGTTCAAGCTGGATTTAGCAAAAGCAGAGAACCAGAGATCAAACTGCCAACATCTGTTGGATCATCAAAAAAGCAAGAAAGTTCCAGAAAAATAATCTACTTCTGCTTTATTGACTATTGCAAAGCTTTTGACTGTGTGGATCACAACAAAATGTGGAAAATTTTTCAAGATATAGGAATACCAGACCACCTTATCTGCCTCCCTATATATCTGTATGCAAGTCAAGAAGCAATAGTTAGAAGTGGCCATGAAACAACAGACTGGTTCCAAATAGGAAAAAGAGTATGTCAAGGCTGTATATTTTCACTCTGCTTATTTAACTTGTATGCAGGGTACATCATGTGAAATGCCAGGCTGGATGAAGCACAAACTGGAATCAAGATTTCTGGGAGAAATAACAAAAACCTCAGATACGCAGATGATACCACCCTTATGGCAGAAAGCGAAGAAGAACTAAAGAGCCTCTTGATGAGAGTGAAAGAGGAGAGTGAAACAGTAGGCTTAAAACTCAACATTTAGAAGACTAAGATCATGGCATCCAGTCCAATCACTTCATGGCATATAGATGATGAAACAATGGAAACAGTGAGAGACTTTACTTTGGGGGCCTCCAAATTCACTACAGATAGTGACTTCAGCCATGAAATGAAAAGACACCTGTTCCCTGGAAGGAAAGCTATGATTAACCTAGCTGCTGCTGCTGCTAAGTCACTTCAGTCGTGTCGACTCTGTGCGACCCCATAGACAGCAACCCACCAGGCTGCCCCATCCCTGGGATTCTCCAGGCAAGAACACTGGAGTGGTTTGCCATTTCCTTCTCCAATGCATGAAAGTGAAAAGTGAAAGTGAAGTCACTCAGCCGTGTCCGACTCTTAGCAACCCCATGGACTGCAGCCTACCAGGTTCCTCCATCCATGGGATTTTCCAGGCAAAAATAATCAAGTGGGGTGCCATTGCCTTCTCCGATGATCAACCTAGACAGCATATTAAAAAGTAGAAACATTACTTTGCTGACAAAGGTCCGTCTACTCAAGGCTATGGCTTTTCCAGTAATAATGTATGTATGTGAGAGTTAGAATATAAAGAAAGCTGAGCACCGAAGATTTGATGCTTTTGAACTGTGGTGTTGGAGAAGACTCTTGAAAGTCCCTTGGACCGCAAGGAGATTCAACCAGTCCATCCTAAAGGAAATCAGTCCTGAATATTCATTGGAAGGACTGATGCTGAAGCTGAAACTCCAATACTTTGGCCACCTGATGCAAAGAGCTGACTCATTGGAAAAGACCCTGATTCTGGGAAAGATTGAATGTGAGAGGAGAAGGGGTCAACAGAGAATGAGATGGTTGGATAGTATCACTGACTTGATAGAAATGAGTTTGAGTAAGCTCCAGGAGTTGATGATGGACAGGGAAGCCTGGTGTGCAGCTGTCCATGGGGTTGCAAAAGTCTCAGATGATTGAGCAACTCAACTGAACTGATAAGCATGGTTAAGTCAACTATACTTCCATTAATAAATAATATATTTAAGAAATAATAACAAAAATACAGATAATTTAAGGACAAACTACATTTAATGGATCTATAATCTCCCCTCAAGCTGGAGGATAAGATTACTCTTTCTATATAAACTTTTCATTGCTCCCTGATGCAAATAGCTTGGAAAACTCTTTCCATTTCCATCAACCAAGTTAACCCAGGATAAAAGCCACTTGTGTCCTCTGAGAATAGAGGAACTTGAAGAGGATGATGAAGAAAATGGTTCTGCCTAGCAAGACAGGTTTTCATCCCACACATCCTTGATGGATTCCCATTGAGACCAAAAAGTGAATCCATCTTAGCTGGACCCAATCGGGCTTCCAGGTAAGATTTAGAGGGAAAAGATGCCTAGACAGGTAGATGGATAAATGGATGGATAGAGATATAGGTAGATCCTAAATATTGACAGTTATTGAATTATTAGTCTAAATAGTAAGTTCTAAATGGGAGGAATTTCAAAGATCATTAGTCCAAATACAGAAGGATCCTATTACAGGCATGAAACGGAACCCCAGAGCACATAATTGATTTCTCAACTATCCCATACCTAGATTTAGAAAAAGACAGAATTCTCCAGACTCCAGAGCTTGGTTCCTTTTTCTGTATTTGCTGACTTCTATTTGCCTAATTCACAATGTAAGTCCCTGGCTTCTCAGAGCATCAAAGAGAGACTCAGACTCCATACCTTAACAGCAAACTGCAAGTGGAAGTGGCTGTGACACATCCTGAGTGTTATCTTCTCTCCCAGGTCTCCTTTGGTTTAGGGATAATATATAAAATGTCTTAAGACTACAGCATGAATCAGGATGGGCAAGTGCCAGAAACAAAAAACCATTTAACCATTTCCACAAAGTTTCTTTAAAAGATCATATGTACTTTCTGTTAAAAGAAAACAGATGTGATAGTAGAGAATTACATAGAAAGTTGAGACTCTGAACTTCAGCATAGTATGGATGGAAAACTGTGAATAAATTATCAAAATCTTTGATACATCTTTCAGATCCAATGTCTTCAACCCCATTTGGAGACATTGTCTCTCTGATGACTGTTCTCCCTGCAGTTACTCTGCCTTGCCTCAGCACTCACCATCTGCTCTCACTGGTACAGTGTACCCCAGATACTCAAGACTCACTCTTCCCTTCACTCAAGTCTTTGCCTAAAAGCCACTTTGGAAGAGCTTTTCTACACAGTTGTCTCTAACATACCCCCTGCATCACTATTATTTGCCTTGTATGTGCACGTGTGTGTGTGTGTGTGTGTGTGTGTGTGTGTGTGCAAAATCCCTTCAAGAGTTTAGATGGAAAAAGGACTTTAGTCACCATCCTCATGTTCCTAGCACATAAGAGACTGCCTGGTATGTGTTAATAATTGGGAAACATTTGTGATTACATTAATTTCTATGAGTACACTGAGTTGAATAGAGTCTGCCTACTGGTTTTACAAATAAGGAAACTGAGACTGAGAGAATTAAATTCTTTTCATGGTCTTCAAGGTAGACAAAGAAACAAGTCTGAAACCAATGAAGGAATTCTTTGATGGATCCAGTCCAAAAGACATATTTCAGGCAAAGCTGAACTCAATGATGGAAAAGTCTAATTCTGATAATCCAATGGGAATGAAAAGGAACACTCAGAAGAGTACTTGTAGTTGACAGAAGAGATGAAAAACACTATATGCAAAAGAAAAAGAAAGAAATAAAGAAATACATATTTCTGTCTTTGTGCCAGTACCATACTGTCTTGATAACTGTGGCTTTGTAGTAGAGCCTGAAGTCAGGTAGGTTGATTCCTCCAGTTCCATTCTTCTTTCTCAAGATAGCTTTGGCTATTCGAGGTTTTTTGTATTTCCATACAAATTGTGAAATTATTTGTTCTAGCTCTGTGAAGAATACTGTTGGTAGCTTGATAGGGATTGCATTGAATCTATAAATTGCTTTGGGTAGTATACTCATTTTCACTATATTGATTCTTCCAATCCATGAACATGGTATATTTGTCCATCTATTAGTGTCCTCTTTGATTTCTTTCACCAGTGTTTTATAGTTTTCTATATACAGGTCTTTAGTTTCTTTAGGTAGATATATTCCTAAGTATTTTATTCTTTCCGTTGCAATGGTGAATTGAATTGTTTCCTTAATTTCTCTTTCAGTTTTCTCATTATTAGTGTATAGGAATGCCAGGGATTTCTGTGTGTTGATTTTATATCCTGCAACTTTACTATAGTCATTGATTACTTCTAGTAATTTTCTGGTGGAGTCTTCAGGGTTTTGTATGTAGAGGATCATGTCATCTGCAAATACTGAGAGTTTTACTTCTTTTCCAATTTGGATTCCTTTTATTTCTTTTTCTGCTCTGATTGCTGTGGCCAAAACTTCCAAAACTATGTTGAATAGTAATGGTGAAAGTGGGCACCCTTGTCTTGTTCCTGATTTTAGAGGAAATGCTTTCAATTTTTCACCATTGAGGATAATGTTTGCTGTGGGTTTGTCATATACAGCTTTTATTATGTTGAGGTATGTTCCTTCTATTCCTGCTTTCTGGAGAGTTTTTTTTTTTTTTATCATAAATGGGTGTTGAATTTTGTCAAAGGCTTTCTCTGCATCTATTGAGATAATCATATGGTTTTTATTTTTCAATTTGTTAATGTGGTGTATTACATTGATTGATTTGTGGATATTGAAGAATCCTTGCATCCCTGGGATAAAGCCCACTTGGTCATGGTGTATGATCTTTTTAATGTGTTGTTGGATTCTGATTGCTAGAATTTTGTTAAGGATTTTTGCATCTATGTTCATCAGTGATATTGGCCTGTAGTTTTCTTTTTTTTGTGGGATCTTTGTCAGGTTTTGGTATTAGGGTGATGGTGGCCTCATAGAATGAGTTTGGAAGTTTACCTTCCTCTGCAATTTTCTGGAAGAGTTTGAGCAGGATAGGTGTTAGCTCTTCTCTAAATTTTTGGTAGAATTCAGCTGTGAAGCCGTCTGGACCTGGGCTTTTGTTTGCTGGAAGATTTTTGATTACAGTTTCAATTTCCATGCTTGTGATGGGTCTGTTAAGATTTTCTATTTCTTCCTGGTCCAGTTTTGGAAAGTTGTACTTTTCTAAGAATTTGTCCATTTCTTCCACATTGTCCATTTTATTGGCATATAATTGTTGATAGTAGTCTCTTATGATCCTTTGTATTTCTGTGTTGTCTGTTGTGATCTCTCCATTTTCATTTCTAATTTTATTGATTTGGTTTTTCTCCCTTTGTTTCTTGATGAGTCTGGCTAATGTTTGTCAATTTTATTTATCCTTTCAAAGAACCAGATTTTGGTTTTGTTGATTTTTGGTATGGTATCTTTTGTTTCTTTTGCATTTATTTCTGCTCTAATTTTTAAGATTTCTTTCCTTCTACTAACCCTGGGGTTCTTAATTTCTTCCTATTCTAGTTGCTTTAGGTGTAGAGTTAGGTTATTTATTTGACTTTTTTCTTGTTTCTTGAGATGTGCCTGTATTGCTATGAACTTTCCCCTTAGGACTGCTTTTACCATGTCCCACAGGTTTTGGGTTGTTGTGTTTTCATTTTCATTTGTTTCTATGCAAATTTTTATTTCTTTCTTGATTTCTTCTGTGATTTGTTGGTTATTTAGCAGCGTGTTGTTCAGCCTCCATATGTTGGAATTTTTAATAGTTTTTCTCCTGTAATTGAGATCTAATCTTACTGCATTGTGGTCAGAAAAGATGCTTGGAATGATTTCTATTTTTTTGAATTTACCAATTTACCAAGGCTAGCTTTATGGCCCAGGATGTGATCTATCCTGGAGAAGGTTCCATGTGCGCTTGAGAAAAAGGTGTAATTCATTGTTTTGGGATGAAATGTCCTATAGATATCAATTAGGTCTAACTGGCAGCGATCCAAAAGTCTACAAATAATAAATGCTGGAGAGGATGTGGAGAAAAGGGAACCCTCTTACACTGTTGGTGGGAATGCAAACTAGTACAGCCACTATGGAGAACAGTGTGGAGATTCCTTTAAAAACTGGAAATAGAACTGCCTTATGATCCAGCAATCCCACTGCTGGGCATTCACAGTGAGGAAAACAGAAGGGAAAGAGACACGTGTACCCCAATGTTCATCACAGCACTGTTTATAATAGCCAGGACATGGAAGCAACCTAGATGTCCATCAGCAGATGAATGGATAAGAAAGCTGTGGTACATTTACACAATGGAGTATTACTCAGCCATTAAAAAGAATACATTTGAATCAGTTCTAATGAGGTGGATGAAACTGGAGCCTATTATACAGAGTGAAGTAAGCCAGAAGGAAAAACACCAATACAATATACTAACGCATATATATGGAATTTAAAAAGAGGGTAACATTAACCCTGTGTACGAGACAGCAAAAGAGACACTGATGTATAGAACAGTCTTATGGACTCTGGGAGAGGGAGAGGGTGGGAAGATTTGGGAGAATGGCATTGAAACATGTAAAAATCATATATGAAACGAGATGCCAGTCCAGGTTCGAAGCACGATACTGGATGCTTGGGGCTAGAACACTGGGACGACCCAGAGGGATGGTATGGGGAGGGAGGAGGGAGGAGGGTTCAGGATGGGGAACACATGTATACCTGTGGTGGATTCATTTTGATATTTGGCAAAACTAATACAATTATGTAAAGTTTAAAAATAAAATAAAATTAAAGTTAAAAAAAAGAAAGAAATACATAATGGGCAATGAATATGCTTTATTGGAGAAGCAAAAGAATAGACACACTAATTGTTCATGGGTTAGATATCACAACACAGATTACAGACAGGCACATGGCAAAGAGAGATCAAGCAATGATTCTGCTACTCTTCTTCCAACAACGTGGTGTCAGCTTCAGGAAGCAAGCCTTTCCTCTGTCAGCTGTTGGTTGAGGAGGGAGATTAAGGAAGATGGAATCCGTCACCATGGTCAAAGGGAGGACAATGGAAGAGCCTGGATCTTGTTTCTTGGTCCAGATGAAATCTGGTGCTGTTACTTCCACTTGGGTGGACACTTCTGCTCGCATGGTGGGCATGGTGGCCCAGGAGGGCATTTCTTCTGGCTCGGTGGAGGTGGGCATGGATGAGGTGGGCAAGGCTCATGGCACTTGGGTGGGCACACTTTTGGAGGTGGATGGCAGGGCTCCTTGCACTGATGGTGATGGTGATGCTGATGTTGATGCGGATGCGGATGCGGATGCGGATGGTTAGACATGCTTCCTGGGTCTCAAGGAATCTGAAATACAGACAACTTTCTTCATAGCAGAGAGGTAGAACATTTAGCTGTGCCAACAACCCTCCTGTCACTAAGGACTCTTCTTGATTCTTAAAACAGTCTTTATGGTTTTTGTAGCTTCTTCACCATTCTTTTTTAGTATCTCTTGCCCTCAGATCATCAGTCTTTTCTGGTTAGTCTCTCCTTCTACCACATTCTAAAACAGAATTACCTACACAGGTGTTATATGAATATAAACAAACTCAGAAGAAGAATCTGGATAATAAGCTTGTAGCAATCCCCAAACAAATCTCTACTTATTTCTCCCATCAGGTCTTGGTTGCTGGACAAGCTGACCTGACTGTGGGCTTCTGAGGAGAAATGCAAAGGCCCAAACTAGGCATTCAATGGGACTGAATGCTGAGAAGGGTGCATCTGGAACTAATGTGTGCTGTGCTGTAGCACAGTATCTCATCCCCCTTACTCTCTCTCAGGTTAAGACTGTGCCTCTGACTCCATTTTCTCTTCACATTTAAGATCGCATATGTGACCAAATATCAAAAATTTACCCCTAAACCCTCATTATCTTCTTTTTCCCATTAAGAGCACTAATTGCTTCAGTTAAAGCCACTTCTACCCCCAAATTAAACCCAACACCCAAGTTCCATCAAGATCTCTAAGAGTTGTGCTCACCAGAGGCTCCAAAGAAGACCTATGACCGTCACGACAATGACAGCACTGTGATGGAGACTCCTTTTATAAGGACCAGGCAGCTCCACCCAAAGGGAACATCCCAGGACTGGCATGATGCACTTGTTTCCCACCCCAAATACCACGTGCTTGCAATCTCAAAAATAAATTGCCACACTAATGCTGATATCACAAATTTCCCTTGTCCATGGATTTCTTTATCCTTCACTAAGGAAGTGCAGAGTGATTCACTGGAGACCTGGTCACGTACTCCCTGTGCCATTGTTATGCACCGGTTAGGAAATATGAGGAATTCTTTGACAATAGTGTTGCTCCTCCATTGTCAGACTTGGTGATTCTTTCACTCCCCAGCCCCCAAGAAACTGCTATGTAAAACTTCCTCCCTATTCCATTTCACCTGCCAGCACCCAGCTTTGTTTCCCTTGATGGTCGAGACTAGGATTTACTAACCTCACATATCTTAACCCCTACGCACAGTTTTTTTAAACTCACCTTCCTTACACCATGCCCCACTGGTCTCTAGCCTTTTCTTGACAATTAAATGACTTGGGACCACAAAGTTGAATCTTGTTTTCCTAACTTTCTAGTTTCTGGTGTTGGCGGTCTCATGCCAGGTGTGTTTTCACATGGCTCCATTCATGGACCCGACAGGAAAACTTGATCCTTCAGTTTTCTGGGCCATAAGGTCACAAGTTGAGATGCTTTACTGAAGCTCTACTTCTGCAGATGTATACACTGATCTGGTCTCTGCAGCCACATGACCACGAGCAACTTGTAGTCTACTAGAAACCCAAATTCCTCTCTTCTCATTATTTTCAAAATTGACTCAATGTCTAGGCTGTATCCATTAAGAAGCTTTTCCGCTAATACTCCCCAAATATCCTTTGCCACTTTACCCTACAACAGTTAATTCAATTGACTCTATCCTGCCATTTTTTTTTTTTTTTGAAATGACATTTAGTGTGTTTTCTGACATTCTTAGTTTACTCATGGAATGAAGCTCCATGAGTCATTGACCCCACCATTCAATCCATGGATATTTTCCTCTAAACAAATAAACGAAGGGTGACATAGAACCCGATAGGAATTTATTAGTACAGTTTGCTGAAATGCAGCAACCCTTCAGCTAATACTAAGCACTAAGCCTTCCATGGGGGACCTTGAGTGCCCTGGGTATGCAGACATCTATAGTCACTGGTACTTTGTGACATTAAATGTTTCCCAACCACTCTGAAGATCAGCTTACTAACACTGCTGTAAATTAAAGACAAAAGCTATACTTGCCTCTATTTTTTGCTATGAAAACAACAAAATGTCTAATCTAAGACACATGACATAGTCTGTACCAAGCCCATGCTTGCTCTGCTTGCTGTCGTGAATCTGAGATGAGGTGTCTAGACTAGGAAAAGGAGAAAACGAAATGAAAAATTTCATGTTTCACCCAGGAATCAAACCCAAACTCCTGCATTGCAGGCAGATTCTTTAACGACTGAGCTATGAGGGAATTCCTGGGTATGCAGACATCTATAGGCACCATCTAGACTAGAAAGGGACTTTATTAGGGAACCCACGGGCTGAGACAATGACAAGCTAGTGCCTGAAAAATCATCTTGCTGGGGCCTGCTTGCCAGGTTCTTTTATGGGTCAGAAATGGGGTGCAGGTAAGGAAACAAAGTAAAAGACTACTCAATCTTGCAAATTTCCCCTAGTATGGCAAGCCTCAGGTGGGAGAATGTGTTAGATTCACTTCCTTACAGTCATTCACAGGTGGGCAGTTCAGGTTATCTCCCAAAGACAGTCCATTATGTATGCTTACAATAACAAAAGTGGCAAGATGAGGGTTAAAATCCAGAAGCTGATCCAGCATAAATTCAAAATTAACTCTTCCTGGTTATAAGGCTTAAGGAAATATGAACCCCATATATATGATAAGGGGTTAATTTCCAAAGTATGTAAGAAGCTCCTACAACATAATTGAAGACAATTTAACAACCTTAATTTTAAATAGGTAAAGGACTTGAATAGAGCTTTCTTTAAAGAAGACACATATATATATATAACCACAGGGACATGAAAAGGATTTTAATATCACTACTAATAACCAGGGAAATGCAAATCAAAACCACAATGATGTATCACTTCACTCCTGAAGAATGACTATAATCAAAAAAGCAAAATAACAAATGTTGGTGAGATTATGGAGAAAAGAAGAACCCTTGTACCTGGCAGTGGAGGGCACAATGGTGTGACCATTATGAAGAATATGAAGGTCACTCAAAAAGTTAACAACAGAAAAAACAGAACTACCATATGTTTCACCCATTCTACATCTAAATCATTGACCCAAAATAATTTAAATCAAAGTCTCAAAGACATATTAGCACTCCCAAGTTCACTGCAGCAGTACTCACAGTAGCCAAAGTGTGGTAACAACCTAAATGTCCATCAACAGATGAGTGGATAAGTAAACTGTAGTATATACATACAAAGGATTATTATCCCTTCTTAAAAAGAAGAAAATCCTGTCCTATGAGACAACATGAACTCACCTGGAAGACATTATGTCAAGAGAAATAAGCCAGAAACAGATGGACAAGTACCACATGAATCCCCTTATATGAGGTATCGAAAAGAGTCAAGCTCATGCAATAAAGAATAGAATAGTAGTTGCCAGGAACTGAAGGAGCAAGGGCATGGACTAAAACAGGGTGTTGCTAATCAATAGGTATTGTGAAATGTAAAGCTCTACTGCCAAATCAATAAACAAGAAATGTCACAGCCATCAGCGATTTCTGGCCTCCAAATGTGAATGCGGGCTCCCAAAGCTCAATCCAGCAGATGCCGTCACCCGCCATGGTGATTGCTGAGGAGCTGGGGGAACTCAAGGAGCAGCCATCTGCCACAGCTGCCACTGCTTAAGGTGAACAAGGAAACAGTATTTGGCCCACATAGCTGAGGTACATATGAAAGCAATGAATTCAGTGAGCCCAGAGGCTTGAATCTTCCCATACAGACCATGCTAAATTCCTTAATTTGATATCTGATCTTTGATGTTCAGACTGCCTGCTCCCTTTGCTGTAAATTTGTATGCAGCCTGACTCCCACTGCCATGTTCCAAGGGGAACACTTTTCTCAGAGCTACTGAGATGCTGTCTCCTGGGCTTGGAGTCCTAAACTTTCCAAACAAATAAAACAAAAGTCTCCTTTCAGGTTGTGACTGTATTTTTTAGTTGACGGTATTAAATTACAATCTTGAAAGGTATGTCAGTTCTAGAGATCTGCTCACACCATCAAGCCTGTGTATAACAACACTGCATTATACACTTAAAATATGTTAAGAGAATACACCTCATGTTTAGTGTTCCTAACACAATAAAACTTTTTTAAAAAAGTAAATTGATACAGCCACTATGGAGAACAATATTTGCTAAGCTGCTAAGTCACTTCAGTCATGTCTGACTCTGTGCGACCACATAGAGGTTAGCCCACCAGGCTCCCCCGTCCCTGGGATTTTCCAGGCAAGAACACTGGAGTGGGTTGCCATGTCCTTCCTCAATGCATGAAAGTGAAAGGCGAAAGTGAATTCGCTCAGTCATGTCCGACTTAGCGACCCCATGGATTGCAACCTACCAGGCTCCTCCATCCATGGGATTTTCCAGGCAAGAGTACTGGAGTTGGGTGCCATTGCCTTCTCCGATGGAGAACAATCTGGAGATTCATTAAAAAACTAGGAGTAAAACTAACAAGTGGTCCAGCATATGCCCTGAGAAAACCGTGATTCAAAAGGTCATGTATACCCTAGTGTTCAATGCAGCACTATTTACAATAGCCAAGACATGGAAGCAACCTAGATGTCAATCAACAGATGAGTGGATAAAGATGTTGTGGCACATGTATACAATGAAATATTACTCAGCCAATAAAAAGGAACAAATCCGAGTCAGTTGAACTGAGGTGGACAAATCTAGAGCCTTTTACACACAGTGAGGTAATTCAGGAAGAGAAAAACAAATATTGTATATTAACACATACGTATGGAATCTAGAGAAATAGCGCTGATGAACCTCTTTCAAGTGCAGGAATAGAAATGCTGATGTAGAAAACAAACTTGTGAGTACACTGAGTGAAGGAGAGGGTGGAACTTATTGAGACAGTAGCATTGAAATACAAGCATTGCCATGTGTAGAATAGATGACTGATGGAAAATTGTTTTGTAGCTCAGGGAGTTCAGCCTGGTTCTCTGTGACAACCTAGAGGGGTGGGATGGGGTCAGCGGGGTGGAAGTGAGGTTCAAGGTCCACATTGTTGCATGATAGAAACCAACAGAACATAGTAAAGCAATTATCTTCGAATTAAAAATAAATTTAAAAATTATATGTGTGAGCTCTAAAAGGTAGAAAAACTAATAATTATGAATAACTACTCAAAATAACTGATCAATAATGTCAAAGATGCTCCAAATCTTATAAAGAATAGCAGTGTGTAGACTAAGGTCTCCCTTGCTATGACCCCTGCCTGCTCCTCTCTTTCTTCTAGCTGTTATCACTGCTAGTTAGAAGGAGTAGGTCGGAAGTCACTTGAAGAATCCACATCTTTTTACTGGTAACAGAGGTCTTCCTTCTCCACTGCCTGAGGGAAGATTTCAAGCATTGTGCTCTTTCCTGAAAAAAGACCGTGTAGCATCTGCTCTGTTTCTATCTTGACTGGGCTGATGTAGTTGAGAAAAAGATCATTGGCATAACCTGGGTGTTTGAAGAGGTAGGAACTTCTTTAGATGGAGTCCTGCTCCTGATCTCTTTCTCAGTTTCTCAGAGAACCAAGATGAGGACCGCTGTTCCTGCCCAGTCCTCTGAGATTGCACAATGCAGTAACCAGGATCACCATTAGGAAACAGACGCCCTTCAGGAATCCTGGAAGGAACAGCAATGTCTTGGGATGGATTAGGTGCTTTCACAACATTCTTTTCATGATGAAGTCTTAGGAACTAGGTGGTACCTGCTGGAGTAAGAGAATTATCTATGGAATACATGACATAGAACAGTTCTGCCAACATAATTTTATACCTGCTTTTCTTTCTCCATGTATTACTAATGGATTTCAAGATATTTTTACCAATAAATTCTATGGGTTGTCTCTCATGTTTGGTAAGTTGAAGGAACATTTGGCTTTCTTAAGAAAAAGGTGCTTAATGAGGTTGCGGACTTAGAAAGAGGGATAATTAGTTCTTGATAAAAGAGAAAGTGACTCAAGGACAAATGGTCCTCATTTGTTTGAAATAATGGATATATTTTCATATAATGGATATTTTCCATTTTACAAATGGAAGCATTTGTAGCAAACTGAATCTCTGAATCTCTCTGAAAATCATGTAATATCTACCTGAAAGTTTGCTAGATGTTACTTAGAAACTAGTAACAGTGGTTATCTAGGAGAAAAGCTGACTGCGGAATGAGTAGAACAGAGGTTAAGTAAGCTGTGAAGTAGAAAAGAAATCATCAGTAAATATTAATGCTTGACGAGTAAAGAGCAGTGCCTCTAAAATTTCAAAGGAAAATATTTTTTGAACCTAAAATGTTATATGTAACCAAACTATTAGTCAAATATGAATAAAATAATATAATTTCCACAAATATATTTTTTAAATTTAAATTTATTTATTTTAATTGAAGGCTAATTACTTTAAAATACTGTATTGGTTTTTTCCATACATCAACATGAATCTGCCACGGGTGTACACGTGTATCCCATGCTGAAGCCCCCTCCCACCTCCCTCCCCGTACCATCCCTCTGGGTCATCTGAGTGCACAAGCCCCAAGCATCCTGTATCCTGCATCAAACCTGGACTGGTGATTTGTTTCATATATGATATTATATGTGTTTCAATGCCATTCTCCAAAATCATCCCACCCTCTCCCTCTCCCACAGAGTCCAAAATGTACTTGAGTACCTTGGCTATCAGTTCAGTTCAGTTCAGTCCAGTCACTCAGTCATGATTCTTTGCAACCCCATGAAACTGCAGTACCCTAGGTTTCCCTGTCTGTCACCAGCTCCCAGAACCTACTCAAGCTCATGTCCATCAAGTTGGTGATGCCATCCAAACATCACATCCTCTGTCATCCCCTTTTCCTCCTGCCTTCAATCTTTCCCATCATCAGCATCTTGTCCAGTGGGTCAGTTCTTCACATCAAGTGGCCAAATTGGCGCTTCAGCCTCAGCATCAGTCCTTCCAATGAATATTCAGGACTGATTATCTTTACTATTGACTGGTTGGATCTCCTTGCAGTCCAAGGGACTCTAAAGGGTCTTCTCCAACACCACAGTTCAAAAGCATCAATTATCTGGCACTCAGCTTTCTTTATGGTCCAACTCTCACACCCATATATGAATGACTACTGGAAAAAACATAGTTTTGACTAGATGGCCCTTTGTTGGCAAAGTTATGTCTCTGCTTTTTAATATGCTGTCTAGGTTGGTCATAGCTTTTCTTCTGATGAGCAAGTGTCTTTTAATTTCATGGCTGCAGTCACCATCTGCAGTGATTTGGAGACCAAGAAAATGAAGTCTCTTACTGTTGTTTCCACTGTTTCCCCATCTTTTTGCCATGAAGTGATGGGACCAGATGCCATGATCTTAGTTTTCTGAATGTTGAGTTTTAAGCCAGCTTTTTCACTCTCCTCTTTCACTTTCATCAAGAGACTGTTTAGTTCCTCACTTTCTGCCATAAGGGTGATGTCATCTGCATATCTGAAGTTATTGGTATTTCTTCCAACAATCTCGATTCCAGCTTGTGCTTCATCCAGACCAGCATTTCTCGTGATGTAATCTGCATATAAGTTAAATAAGCCTTGTGACAATATGCAGGCTTGATGCACTGCTTTCCCAATTTTGAACCAGTCCATTGCTCCATGTCTGGTTCTAATTGTTGTTCCTTGACCTGCGTACGCATTTCTCAGGAGACAGGTAAGGTGGTCTGGTATTCCCATCTTTTTAAGAATTTTCCACAATTTGTTCTGATTTACACAGTCAAAACCTTTAGCATAGTTGATGAAGCAGAAGTAGATATTTTTGGCATTCTCTTGTCTTTTATACGATCCAACAGATACTGGTAATTTGATCTCTGGTTCTTCTGTCTTTTCATTTCTTTTTTTAAATGAATACTTTATTTTAATTGGACGATAGCTTTACAACATTGTGGTGATTTTTGCCATACACTGAATCGGCATCAGTCAGCCAGGAGGCACATGTGTCCACCTATTGTGAACTCTCCTCCCAGCTCCCTCCCCACCCTGTCCTGCTGGGTTGTCCCAGAGCAACGGCCTTGAGTGCCCCACTTCATGCATTGAACCTGCACTGGTCATCTATTTTACATATGGTAATATACATGTTTCAATGCTATTCTGTCAAATCCTCCCACCCTTGCCTTCTCCCACATAGTTCAAAAGTCTATTCTTTACATCTGTGTTTCTTTTGCTGCCATAGACTCCAGTTTCATCCATGTCATTAGAACTGACTCAAATGAGTTCTTTTATAAAGCTAAGTAATATTCCATTGTATATATGTAACACAACTTCCTTATCTATTTGAATGCTGATGGACATCAGGTTGCTTCATGTCCTACCTATTGTAAACAGTGCAGCCATGAACATTGGGGTACATGTGCTTCTTTCAATTCTAGTTTCCTTGGTGTGTATGCCCAGCAGTGGGATTGCTTGGTCATAGGGCAGTTCTATCTCCAGTTTTTGAAGGCATCTCCACACTATTCTTCATAGTCGTGGTACCAGTTTGCATTCCCATCAATAGTGTAAGAGGGTTCCCTTTTCTCCACACCCTCTCCAGCATTTATTGTTTATAGACATTTTGATGATGGCCATTCTGACTCACATGAGATGATACCTCATTGTGGTTTTGATTTGCATTTCTCTAGTAATGAGTGATGTTGAGCATCTTTACATGTGTTTGTTAGCCATCTGCATGTCTTCTTGGGGGAATTGTTTACCTAGTATTTTTGCCCACTTTTTGACTGGGTTGTTTGTTTTTCTGGTATTGAGCTGCATGAGCTGTTTGTATATTTTGGAGATTAATTATTTGTCAGTTGTTTCATTTGTTATTATTTTCTCCTGTTCTGAAGGCTGCCTTTTCACCTTGTTTATAGTTTCCTTCAAGGTGCAAAAACTTTTAAATTTACTTAGGTCCCATTTATTTGTTTATTTTTTTATTTCTATGTCTCTGGGAGGTGGGTCATAGAGGTTCTTGCTGTGATTTACATCAGAGAGTGTTCTTCCTATGTTTTCTTCTAAGAATTTTATAGTTTCTGGACTTACATTTAGATCTTTAATTAATTTTGAGTTTATTTTTGTATATGGTGTCAAAAATGTTCCACTTTCATTCTTTTACACATGGTTCACCAGTATTCCCAGCACCAGTTGTTAAAGAGATTGTCTTTTTTAAATTGTATATTTTTGCCTCCTCTGCCAAAGATAAGGTGTCTATGGGTGCGTGGATTTATCTATGGTCTTTCTATTTTGTTCCATTGATTTGTATTTCTGTCTTTATGCCAGTACCATATTGTCCTGATGACTGTAGCTTTGTAGTATAGTCTGAAGTCAGGAAGCTTGATTCCTCCAGTTCCATTTTTCTTTCTCATTATTGCTCTGGCTATTTGAGGTTTTTGTGTTTCCATACAAAGTGTGAATTATTTGTTCTAGTTCTGTGAAAAATACCATTGGTAACTTGATAGGGATTGCACTGAATCTATAGATTGTTTGGGGTAGTATGCTTATTTTCATTTTATTGATTCTTACAATCCACAAACATGGTATATTTCTCCATCTATTTGTATCCTCTTTGATATCTTTCATCAGTGTTTTATAATTTTCTTTACTTAGGTCTTTTGTTTCTTTAGGTAAATTTATTCCTAAGTATTTTATTCTTTTTGTTGCAATGGTTAGTGGGATTGTATCCTTAATTTCTCTTTCTGTTCCTTCATCATTAGTGTTTAGAAATGCAAGGGAGTTCTGTGTATTAATTTTATATCCTGCCACTTTACTATATTAATTGATTAGCTCTAGCAATTTTCCAGCAGTATCTTTTGGGTTTTCTATGTAAAGGATCATGTCATCTGCAAACAATGAGTTTTACTTCTTTCCCAGTCTGGATTCCTTTGATTTCTTTTTCATCTCTGACTGCTGTGCTAGGACTTCCAAAATTATGTTGGATAGTGGTGAGAGTGGGCACTCTTGTCTTGTTCCTGATTTTAGAGGAAATGCTTTCAGTTTTTTTGCCATTGAGAATAATGTTTGGTGTGGGTTTGTCATATATGGCTTTTATTATGTTGAGGTATGTTCCTTCTATGCCTACTTTCTGGAAAGTTTATTTATTTTTTAATCATAAATGGGTGTCTAATTTTGTCAAAGGCTTTCTCAACACCTATTGAAATAATCATATGGTTTTTATCTTTCAATTTGTTAATATGGTATATAACATTGATTGATTTGCAAATATTGAAGAATCTTTGCACCCCTGGAATAAAGCACATTTGGTCATGATATATGATCTTTTAAATATGTTGTTGAATTCTGTTTGCTAAAATTTTGTTGAGGATTTTTGCAACTATGTTCATCAGTGATATTGGCCTGCACATTTCTTTTTGTGTGCAAAACATTTCAGGTTTTGGTATTAGGGTGATGGTGGCCTCATAGAATGAATTTGGGAGTTTTACCTTCCTCTGCAATTTTTTGGCAGAATTTGAGTCAAATAAGTGTTCTGTTCAGTTCAGTCCAGTCACTCAGTCGTGCCCGACTCTTTGTGACCCCATGAATTGCAGCACGCCAGGCCTCCCTGTCTATCACCAACTCCCGGAGTTCACTCAGACTCATGTCCATCGAGTCGATGATGCCATCCAGTCATCTCATCCTCTGTCATCCCCTTCTTCTCCTGGCTTGTTTTTTTTTGTTTGTTTTTTTTTTTGGTCTCCCTGGCCATCCCATGATTTGGGTTGCTATGTCACCTTAGCCCCTTCAGATTTTCCTCAGGGCACTCAAGGCCAGTCCTTACCCTAAGGACCAAAAATGCAGCCCACGCCTCCCTGCCCAGCCCCCAGTCTCTGCTGGTGGATGTGAGTGGCTGAGCCACTTCTCTGTTAGTAGTTGCAGTTAGGCACATATTCTGTGCATTTTTTTCTGTTATGTTGCCCTCTGAGATTTCAAAGCACCCCACAGACACACCTGTGAGAGGGTTTCCAATTGTGTGGATACTTCTCCTCCATGACTCCCTCCCCAGGACGGGTCTCCATCCCTAAATCCTTTGTCTCTGCTTTCATCTTTTATAATCTGTCCTACCTCCTTTTGAAGAGATTGGGCTGCCCTTCCTGGGTGCCTGGTGTCCTCCACCAGTGTTCAGAAGTTGTTTTGTGAAAGTTGCTCAACATTCAAATGATCTTTTGATGAATTTGTGGGGGAGAAAGTGGTCTTCCCATCCTATTCCTCCACCATCTTGGGACCACCTTCCCTCTCTGCCTTTTCTAAATCCAGCCTGAACATCTGGAAGTTCTTGGTTCTTGTACTGTTGAAGCCCAGCTTGGAGAATTTTCAGTATTACTTTGCTAGCATGTGAGATGAGTGCCATTGTGTTGTAGTTTGAACATTCTCTAGCATTGCCTTTCTTTGGGATTGGAATGAAAACTGACCTTTACCAGTCCTGTGGCCACTGTTGACTTTTCCAAATTTGCCGGCATATTGAGTGCAGCACTTTCAAAACATCATCTTTCAGGATTTGGAATAGCTCAGCTAGAATTCCATCACCTCCACTAGCTTTGCCCATAGTGATGCTTCCTAAGGCCCATTTTACTTCACATTCCAGATATCTGGCTCTAGTTGAGTGATCACACCATCATGGTTATTTGGGTCATGAATATCTTTTTTGTATAGTTCTTCTGTGTATTCTTGCCAAGTCTTCTTAATATATTCTGCTTCTATTAGGTCCATACCATTTCTCTCCTTTATTGTGTACATCTTTGCATGAAATGTTCCCTTGGTATATTTAATTTCCTGAAGATATCTCTAGTCTTAACCATTCTATTTTTTTCTCTATTTTTTTTGTATTGATCACTGAGGAGGGCTTTCTTACCTTTCCTTGCTATTTGTTGGAACTCTGCGCTCAGATGTGTGTATCTTTCCTTTTCTCCTTTGCCTTTCACTTCTCTCTTCTCAGCTATTTGTAAGGCCTCCTCAGATAACCATTTTGCCTTTTTGCATTTCTTTTTCTTGGGAATGGTCTTGATCATTACCTCCTGTACAATGTTACAACCCCCCCTTCTATGGTTCTTCAGGCACTCTATCAGATCTAATCCCTTGAATCTATTTGTCATTTTCACTTTGTCATTGTAAAAAAGTGTCACTTTGACACTTTTTCACTGTACAATCATAAGGGATTTGATTTAAGTCATACTTTATGGCCTAGTGGTTTTCCCTACTTTCTTCAATTTAAGTCTGAATATGGCAATAAGGTTTTAATGATCTGAGCCACAGTCAGCTCCCAGTCTTGTTTTTGGTGACTGTATAGAGCTTCTCCATCTTCAGCTGCAAAGAATATAATCAATCCGATTTTGGTATTGACCAATTGGTGATGTCCATGTGGAGAGTTGTCTGTTCTGTTGTTGGAAAAGGGTGTTTGCTATGACCAGTGCATTCTCTTGGCAAAACCCTGTTAGCCTTTGCCCTGCTTCATTTTGTACATATATAGGTACCTGTACTTTATGACATTAAATAATCCCAACCTCCCTGAAGATCAGTTCACTTTCACGTTTTGTAATTAGAGATAAAAACTATACCTGCCCCCAAATTTGGCTACAAAAACAATAAAATGTCTAATAAGAGGCACATTACACAGTCAGTCTTAAGGACATATGAGTGCCCATATATCTGAAAGATGTTAATTTCCAAAATATATAGGAAATTTCTGCAACATAATAGCAAACATTTTTAACAACCTTAGTTTTAGATAGACAAGGGCCTTGAGTAAAGGTCTCTTTAAAGAAGACATATAAATAACCACAGGTACATGAAAAGGAGTTTAATATCACTACTGATCAACAGGGAAATGCAAATCAAAAACAGAATGACATATCACTTCACACCTATTAGAATGACTGTTAAGAAAAAATACTAACAAACTTTGGTGAGGTTGTGAAGATGTAAAGAACCCTTGTACCTGTTAGTGGGATGGCAAAATGGCTCAATCATTATGAAAAATATGAAGGCTACACAAAAATTGAAAATAGAAAACATTGAATTATCATATGATTTACCCATTTCACATTTTGTATTTATCCAACATAATCTAAATCAGGATCTTGAAAACATTAGCACTTCCAACTTCATTTCAGCAGTACTTACAGTAGCTTTGATGTGATAACAACCCAAGTGTCCATCAGCAGATGAAGTGATAAATAAACTGTAGTGCGTGTGTGTATATATATACACACACACACAACACATACACACAATGGATTATTATCCTTCCTTAAAAATAAAGAAATTCTGCCATATGAGACAACATGAAGCAACCTGGAAGATACACCAAGGGAGATAAGCCAGAAAAAGGAGGCCATATAGTGTACGAATCCCCTTATATGAGGTATCAAATACAATCAAACTCATTGAAGTAAAGAATATAATAGTAGTGGCCAGAAACTTTGAGGAAAGGGAAACAGGGTGTTGCTAATCAATAGGTATAATATTTCAGTCCTGCAAAGTGAACTAGTTTGAGACGTCTGCTTACTATATCAAGCTTGTATATATAAAACACTTTATACACTTTGTTGTATATCCACATTGTTGTATGGTAGAAACCAACAGAATATCATATAGCAATTACCCTCCAATTAAAAATAAATTTTAAGAAAGGAAATGTGAGCTTGAAAAGGTAGAAAAACTAATAAGAATTATGAATAACTATTCACAATAACTACTCACAATAATGTTAAATGTACCTCAAAATGTGATTGCAATAGTATTGTTTAGAATAAGGGCCCCCAAAACTCCTCTGTCTTCCACTCTCTCCCAGAGTTTGCTGAAAACCATGTCCATTGATTTGGTGATGCTACACAACCATCTCATCCTTTCCCACCCCCTTTTCCTTTTGCTTTCCAGGTTTCCCAGCTTCAGGGCCTTTTCTAATGAGTCAGTCCTTCGCATTAGGTAGCCAAAGTATTGGAGCTTCAGCTTCAGCAACAGTCTTTCCAAAGACTATTCAGCTTGATTCCTTTAGGATTGAGGGTTTGATCTTCTTGCAGTCCAAGAGACTCTCAAGAGTTTTCTCCAGCACCACAGTTCAAAAGCATCAATTCTTCAGTGCTCAGCCTTCCTTTTGGAACAATTCTCACATCCTTACATGACTACTGGAAAAATCAAAGCTTTGACTATAAAAATCTTTGTGGGCAAAGTGATATCTCTGGTATTTGGTAACATTGTCTAGGTTTGTCATTGCTTTCCTTTCAAGGAACAAGCATCTTTAATTTCATGACTGCAGTGACAGTCTGCAGTGATTTTGGAGCACAAGGAAATAAAATCGATTACTGCTCCCAATTTTTCCCCTATTTACCATGAAATGTTGTCATTAGATGCTGTGATCTTAGTTTTTTTATGTTGAGTTCCAAGCCACTCTCCTCTATCACCCTCATCAAGATTACTTCCTCTTCACCTTCTGCCATTATATTGGTATCACCTGCATATCCAAGGTTGTTATTTTTCCCAGGAATCTTGGTCCAACTTGTGATTCTTCCAGCCTGGCATTTTCTATGATGTACTCTGCATGTAAGTTAAATATACAGCCAATTTTGAACCAGTCCTTTGTTCCATGTCCTGTTCTAACTGTTGTTCTTGACTGGCACACAGATTTATCAGAAGACAGGTAAGGTGGTCTGGTACTCCAGTCTCATGAAGAATTTTCCAGTTAGTTGTGATCCACACATTCAAAGGCATAGTGAATGAAGCCGAAGTAGATATATTTCTGGAATTCCCTTGATCTATCCATGATTCAATGATGGTTGGCAATTTGATATCTGGTTTCTCTGCCTTTTTAAACTCAGCTTGTATATTTTGAAGATTTTGGTTCACATACTACTGAGGCCTAGCTTAAAGGATTTTGAACATAATCTTTCTACCATGTGAAGTGAGTACAATTGTATGGTAGTTTGAACATCGTTTGGGATTGGAATGAAAACTAAACTTTTCTAGTCCTGTGGCCACTGCTGTGCTTTCCAAATTTGCTGACATATTGAATGCAGCACTTTAACAGCATTAGTGTTTTAAATAGCTCAGCTGGAATTTTATCACCTCCACTAGCTTTGTTTGTAATAATGCTTTCTATGTTTCACTTGACTTCACACTCCATGATGTCTGGTGCTATGTGAATGATCACACCATTGTGGTTATCTGCACTATTATGACCTTTTGTGTTTAGTTCTTCTTGCCACCTCTCCTTCTGCTTCTGTTAGGTCCTTTTCATTTCTGTTCTTAACTGTGTGCATCCTTGCAGGAAATATTCCCTTAGTATCACCAATTTTCTTCAAGGAATCTCTGGTCTTTCCCATTCTATTGTTCACTTCTATTTTTTTTTTTTTTTTACATTGCTCATTGAAGAAGGGTGTTTACAATGATCAGCAGGTTCTCTTGACAAAATTCTGTTAGCCATAGCCCTGCTTCATTGTGTAATCCAAGGCCAAACTTGCCTGTTATTCCAGGTATCTAACTTCCTACTTTTGCATTCCAATCCCCTATGATGAAAAGGATATCTTTCTTTGGTGCTAGTTCCAGAAGAAGTTGTATGTCTTCATCAAACTGCTCAACTTCATTCCCTGCATCAGTGGTTGGGGCACATACCTGGATTACTGTGATGTTGAATTATTTTCCTTGGGAATGAACTGAGATCATAGTGTTGTTTTTGAGGTTGCATGCAAGTACTGCTTTTGGACTCTTCTGTTAACTTATGAGGGCTACTCCATTTCTTCTATGGGTTCTTGCCCACAGTAGTAGATATAATGGTCATCTGCATGATATTCACCACTTCCCCTCCATTTTAGTTGACTAATTCCTAAGATGTTGATGCTCAATCTTCCTATCTCTGCCTTGACGACTTCCAATTTTCCTTGATTTATGGACCTAACATTCCAGATTCTTATGCAATACTTACAACATCTAATAAGAAACTTGGGATTTTATCCCCTGCCTCTAATTTTATTGAGAAGGGAGATGGGCTGAAAATGAAGCCATCATAAAAATTCTGGGATTTTCAATGACCCCCTTCTTGGGCTAAATTACTCACCAAGAACAGCTCACAGAACCCATGGAAAGAGTTTACATACACTCACTGCTTTATTATAAAATGATAGGATAACAGAAACAGATGAAAATGCAAACAGTTGGAGTGCAGTGAGAGTGGCACACCTGGGGAGGGCATGGAAACTCGGTGCCCGGCCGCATATTTCCTCTGTGCATTTCTTCTGTTTGGATGCTCATCTGTATCCAAGGGAGGGGTCATTGAACCTCTGGTCTGTAATTAGTTGGTCAGAAACACACGTGACGACCTGGACTTTGTACTGGTGTCTTAAGTGGGATAGGGGGTTAATCTTGAAGGATAGAGCATTTAGTCTATGGAATTTGAGGCTATCTGCAAATAAATAGTGGCAGCATTAAGTTGAATCGTAGGATATCCAATTAGTGTTCAAGAATTGTTTGGTAGTTTTTGGAAACCCTCCATATCTCTGTATTTGGTGCAGATTTTTTACCTTTACAACTAGAAATTGCTCTAAATTAGGAAACATAAGGATAAGGCAATGGCACCCCACTCCAGTTCTCTTGCCTGGAAAATCCCATGGACGGAGGAGCCTGGTAGGCTGCTGTCCATGGGGTCGCTAGGAGTCGGACACGACTGAGCGACTTCACTTTCACTTTTCACTTTCATGCACTGGAGAAGGAAGTGGCAACCCACTCCAGTGTTTTTGCCTGGAGAATCCCGGGGACGGGGGAGCCTGGTGGGCTGCCCTCTCTGGGGTCGCACAGAGTCGGACACGACTGAAGCGACTTAGCCGCAGCAGGAAACATTAAAGATTGATCTAATATTTAAGAAATATATTAATTTACCACTCTAACAAGAGATTCCATTTTCAATTTCTTAATTTTGGTAGAAAAGAAATGTCACAAATAAGAATAAATATAAACTGTTTTAAAAACTTCAATCTTTGGGGCATGTATTAAATTATGCATTCAAAAATTAGAACATATAAATGTTGATATGAAGGAAAAATGTCAAAGAAATTTTGTGAATTAAAGATTTCTGACAGAAGATTCAGTCTTTCACAGATGCAAATATCCTTTCAGCTTGATTCAGTGATTGGTCAAAGAACAAAAGCATCTAAGTGGTATATGTTATCATTTCTAATAGAAAATTGTTTCCTAATATTATCCCTAATATTATGCACTTATTATTATGCCCTATGTTTTTTGGTGGAAAAAGGAAGATGCTTATTCAGAAACCCTACAACCTGAAAAGATGGCAGATTAGCACTCCCACAAACAATTTCCTAAATGCCCTATATTTTATAGCTGGCATTTCATAAAGGTGTTTTTTAAAATAATAAAAAAACAAAAAGTCTCCAAAATATAGTGTAACTATTTTAATCACACAAATATGGAATGCTCAGAAGATATCCTGACATACTGGGAAAAATACAATATCAATAAACTTCAAAGAATAATGTCATGCAAAGCATATTGATAATCAATGCACAGTTAAATTAGAAGTAAAAATTTTAAATATTTATAGTCATTTATTTGATATTTAAATACATTTTTTTGTTTTTTAAAAATTTTATTTTATTTTTATTTGGAGGATAATTACTTTTCAATATTTTGATGATCTCTGCATATTTCAACATGAATCATAGGTATACATATGTCCCCTCCCTCTTAATATCCCTTCCCCCTCCCTCTTAATCCTACCTCTAGGTTTTCACAGAGCACTGGCTTAGGATTTCTATTTCATACAGCAAATGCCCACTGGTCACGTACTTTATATGTGGTAATGCATATGTTCCAGTGCCACTCCCCCAAGTCTTACCACCCGTCTTTCTCCTTCACTGTTTCCAAACTTCTGTTCTGTGGATCTGCATCTCCACTGCTGCTCCAGATAGGTTTATCAGTATCATCTTTCTAGATTCCATATGCATGCATTCATATTCCATGTATGTCTTTCTCTTTCTGACTTATTTCATTTTGTATAATAAGCTCTAGGTTTATCCACCTCATTAGAACTGACTGTATGAATCTCCAGTCCAGGTTCGATGCAGGATACAGGATGCTTGGAGCTGGTGCACTCAAATACATTACTTTTTATAGTTGAGTAATATTTGACTGTGCATCTATTCATCTTTCGATGGACATCTAGGTTGCTTGCACGTCCTAGCTATTGTGAATGTTGCGGCAATGAACATTGAGGTACTTGTGTCTTTTCCAATTATGATTTTCTCAGGATAGTAGGATTCCTGGGTCATATGGTAGTTTTATTCCTAGTTTTTTAAGGAATCTCCATACTTTTTTCCATAGTGGTTGTATCAATTTATGTTCCTACCAACACTGCAAGAGGGTTTCCTTTTCTCCACATCCTCCCCAGTATTTATTGTTTATAGACCTTTTAATAATGGTCATTGTAACTGGTGTGAGATGAGACCTTATTGTAGTTTTGATTTGCATCTCTCTAATAATGAGCAATGTTCAGCATCTTTTCAGGTGTTTATTAGCCATCTGCATGTCTTCTTTGGAGAGATGTCTGTTTAGGTCTTCTGCCCACCTTTTGATTGGGTTATGATTCCAAACTCATTTTATGAGGCCACCATTACCCTGATACCAAAACTGGGCAAGGATACCACAAAAAAGAAAATTGCATGGTAATATTACTGATGAATATAGATGCAAAAATCCTCAATGAAATTGTAGCAAGCAGAATCCAGCAACACATTAAAAAGACCATATGTCATGACCAAGTGGTCTTTATCCCAGGGATGCAAATATTCTTTAATACAGGAAATTTAAAAGAGAAATAAAAAGAATCCTAGTTAGAAAGAAGACTTAAAACTATCACTGTTTTCAGATGACTTGATTCTTATTTAGAAAACCCTAAAGTAGCCATCAGAATATTACTATGGCTAATCAATGATTTTAGTATATTTTCAGATTATAAAATTAAGTCACAGAAGTCCTTCACACTCTTGTAAATTAACAATGAAAAATCATAAAGAGAAATTAAACAAACAATCCAATTCACCAATGCAACCAAAGCAATAATATACCTATGAATAAAATCACCTAAAGAGACAAAAGAGCTGTATGTAGAAAACTGCAAGATGCTGATGAAAGATGTCAAAGATGACACAAACAGATGGAGAGATAAACCATTTTTTTTTTTGGATTAAAGAATCAATATTGTGAAAATGACTATACTAACCAAAGTAATCTATAAATTCAGTACAATCCTCATCAAATTACCAATTGTATTATTCACAGAACTACAACAAATAATTTCATGATTTGTATAAAAACATGAAAGAACCTGAATAGCCAAAGCAATCTTGAGAACGAAAAAAGGAGTTGGAAGAATCCAACTTGCTGACTTCAGACTTTACTACAAATTACATTCATCAAGACAGTATGGTACTGGCACAGAAACAGAAATATATACCAATGGGACAAGATAGAAAGCCCAGAGATAAACCCATGCACCTATGGACACCTTATCTTTGGCAAAGGAGGTGAGAATATACAGTACAGAAAAGACAGTCTCTTCAATAAGTGGTGCTGGTTAAACCGGACAGCTATGGGTAAAAGAACGAGATTGGAACACTTCCTAACACAATACAGAAAGATAACTTCAAAACAGATTAATGACTTAAATGTAAGATAAGAAAGTATAAAACTTTTAAAGGAAAACTTAGGCTGAACACTCTGACATTAAACACAGCAAGATCCTCTGTGACCCACTTCCTAGAGTAATGGAAATAAAACAAAAATAAATAAATGGGACCTAATTAAACTTAAAAGCTTTGGCACAGCAAAGGAAACCATTACAGGATGAAAACACAACCCTGAGAATGAAAGAAACTAATTGCAAATGAAGCAACTGACAAAGAGTTATACTCCAAAATATACAAGCATCTCATACAGCTCAATATTAGAAAAACAAACAACCCAATAAAAAAGTGGACAGAAGACTGTAACACATTTTTCCAAAGAAGACCTACAGATGATTAGCACATGAAAAAATGTTCAACATCACTTATCATTAGACAAATGCAAATCAAAACCTCAATGAGATATTACCTCCCACTGGTAAGAATGACCACTATCAAAATATCTACAAACAATAAATAATGGAGAGGATGTGGAGAAGAGTGAAGCCTCTTGGATTGTTGGTGGGGATGTAAATTGATACAGCCACTATGGAGAACTATATGGAGATTTCTTAAAAAAATAAACAAACAAAACTAGGATTAAAACTATCAAATGACCCAGGGATTCCACTACAGGGCATATCCCCTGAAGAAACCGTAATTGAAAAAGACACATGTACCCCAATGTTCATTGCAGCAATACTGAAAATAGCCAGGACATGGAAGCAAGCTAGATGTCAATTTACAGATAAATGGGTGAAGAAGTTGTGGTACATACACACAATGAAATGTTATTCATACATAAAAAGGAATAAATGTGAGTTAGTTCTGGTGAGTTGGATGAACCTACAGTCTGTTGTACAGAGTGAAGTAAGTCAGAGAGAGAGAAACAAATAGCATATTAATGCATATATAGGGTGTCTAGAAAAATGGCACTGATGAGCCTATTTGCATGGCAAAAATTCAGATGCAGACATAGAGGACAGCTTTGTGGACAGTGCGAGAAGGAGAGGGCAGGATGGATTGAGAAAGTAGCACAGAAACATACACATTGCCATATGTGAAACAGAAAGGCAGTTGGACTTCACTGCTTGATGGCAGGGAGCTCAATTGAATGCTCTGTGACCATCTAGTGAGTGAGATAGGGTGGGGATTGGGAGAGAGGCTCAAGAGGGAGGGAACGTAGGTATGCCTACATCTAATTCATGTTGATATATGGCAGAAAATGACACAACATTGTTTAGCAATTATCCTTCAATCAAAAAAAAAAAAGAAAGTGAAAGTCACTCAATTGTGTCCGACTCTTTGTGACCCCCATGGACTACATAGTCCATGGAATTCTCCAGGCCAGAATACTGGAATGGGTAGCTGTCCCTTCCCCAGGGGATCTTCCCAACCCAGGAATCTAACCCAGGTTTCCCACATTGCAGGTGGATTCTTTACCAGCTGATCCACAAGGGAAGCCTAAGAATACTGGAGTGGGTAGCCTATCCCTTCTCCAGTGGATCTTCCCAACTCAGGAACTGAACCGGGGTCTTCTGCTTTGCAGGCAGATTCTTTACCACCTGAACTATCAGGGAAGCCTGATAGTGTCACCCTAGGGCTCTCATTCTCTTAATTACTCTCAATTATTTCTGTAATTTTTTGCCTTTTGGGTCTTTCTCATTTTGGATTCTTACCTTTGTTTTGTGGTAGCAAAACCTCAGGAAGCTACATCAGAAAGATAAACTTAGAATTTTGATTTTGTGGGAATTATTCATATTTGATGAATAGTTTGTCTCCATGTAAAATTGTAGATTAAAAGAAAATTTCCCTTGGAATTTTATAGGCATTGTTCTTTACTCTTCAAGCATGCATATTTGCTGATGATGTCTTCTTTGCCTCCTGGCTTACTTAGTCTCTCTTCTACTCATCCCCCAGACAGTCAGTTTCTTTCCTAGTTAACCACTATTTCCAGTTTCTAATAAAATCTAGCAAATTCTCAAGTAGATATTACATGATTATCATAGATTCAATTTGCTACAATGCTTCAGTTATCCA
The DNA here is from genome assembly GCF_003369695.1 of Bos indicus x Bos taurus. Lineage (NCBI taxonomy): Eukaryota > Metazoa > Chordata > Mammalia > Artiodactyla > Bovidae > Bos > Bos indicus x Bos taurus. The sequence continues at coordinate 17,583,496 of NC_040078.1, forward strand.
TTATTTGAAAAATATAAGGGCCACCTATCCTTTAATCATTTTCTCTGTTTATCAGGAAGTAATTATCCCTCTTTCTATGTCAGCAACCTTATTAGAAGTCTCTTCTTAAGAAAGCCCGATCCTCCTTTAATTTGTCAAATGTAAGTGACAACCCACAGCTGCCCTCATTTTGGTTCTCTGAGATACTGAGAAAGAGATCAGGACCCGGGCTCAATCTACACCCCCAGGTTATGCCTCTGATTCTGTTCTATACCATAACAAACCAATGAAGATAAAAAGACTAATGACGCTACACAGCTTTCTTCCAAGAAAGAGCACAAGTCGTGAACTCCTCTCTCAGGCAGTGGGAAGGGCCTTTCTTACTGGTAAAATGATGTGAACTCTGATGCCTTCAGATGACACATTCTAATTAACAGTGACGCCAGCTAGAAGAAAGTGGAGCAGGGCAAGGATCTTAGCGAAGGAGTCCTTACTCCACATAATGATATTCTTTATCACATTTTGGGGCACGTTTCACAGTATTGACTAGCAATTGTGAATACTTATTCATAATTCTTATTTCTTCACCTTTTAGAGCTCACATTTCTTTACTTTTTAAAGAATTTATTTATAATTGGAGGATAATTGCTTCATAACATTCTGTTGGTCTCTGCCCTACAACAACATGGATCAGCCTTAAGTGCACATTTGAGCCTTCTTCCTAGAGCCTCCCTCCACCCCGATGTTCCACTGCACCACTCTAGGGCATCACAGAGCACCAGCCTGAGCTCCCTGTGCTATACAGGAGCTCCCAATCAGCCTTCCATACAGGGCAAGGCATATATGTTAACATGCCACTCTCAATTCATCCCAGCTTCTCCTTCCCCTTCTGGTTCACATATTTTTCTTTGTCTGAATTTCTGTTCTTGCCATGCGAATACTGTTCATTGGTACTATTTTTTCTAGATTCCATATATATGCGTTAATACGTGATACTTGTTTTTTTCTGTCTTCCTTCACTCTGTGTAATAGGCTCTAGGGTTCTCCGTTTCAGTTCCAGTGACTCAGATTTGCTTCTTTTACGGCTGAGTAATATTCCACTACATACACGTACCACTAGTTTTCTTCTTTCCTCTGTCAGTGGACATGTAGGTAGCTTCCATGTCTTGGATATTGTAAATAGTGCTGCAGTGAACATTGGGGTACATGTGTTTTTTGAATTGTGGTTTTTTCATGGCATATGCCCGGTAATGGGATTGCTGTGTCATATGGTAGTTTTATTCTTAGTTTTTTAAGGAACCATCATACTGTTCTCCATAGTGGCTGTATCAGTTTATCTTTTAAAAAATTTTATTGTATTAAGAACACTTAACATGAGGTATATTTTCTTAACAGCATTTTAAGTATATAATGCAGTGTTGTTATATACAGGCATGATGTTGGAAGCAGATCTGTAGAACTGATCACCATGGAGGGCTGAAATCTTATACCTATTGATTAGCAACACCCTGTTTTCCTTTCCTCCTAGTTACTGGAAACTACTATTCTATTCTTTACTTCCACGAGCTTGTTTTTGACACCTCATATAAGGGGATTCTTGCAGTATTTATCAGTCTCTGTGGCTTATTTCTCTTAGCATAACATCTTTCAGATTGTCCCATGTTTTCTCATATGGCAGGATTTCCTTCTTTTTAATGTGAAATAATTATCCAGTCATCATATATACTGCATTTATTCATCTGTTCATCTCTAATGAACATTGAGGTTGTTTCCATATTTTGAATACTGTGAGTACTGCTGAAGTGAACTTGAAAATGCTAATATCTCTTTCAGATCCTGATTTAAGTTTTCTTGGGAAACTATGTTGTAAATGTGGAATGATTGAAATATATGATAGTTCTACTATTTAATTTTTGAGTAACTTTCAAATTTTTATGATGGATGCAATTTTAAAGATAATGAAAGGAGAAGAATTTGAGTTTCTAGTAGACCACTGTGACTCATGGTCATAGGGCTATAGAGACTAGGTCAGTGTATAAATCTGAAAACTTAGAGCTTCACAAAGGGGCCAAGCCTGTGATTTATGACCTAGAAAATGAAGGGTCATGTGGTCTGGCTCAAGTCCATGTATGGATCCATGTCAAAACAAACTCAGTGTGGGTTAGGTTGCACTGGGAAATCAAGATAGACTTTATGGCAGTGTTTAAGTCATTTAATTTTTAAGAAAAGCTAGACACAAGTAGGACTTGTGAAAGTGTATTAAGAAACTATGTTAAGATATGTGTGGTTAGTAAATCCTAGTCTCTATCATCAGCGGAAAGAAGCTGGGTACTGGCAGGTGAAACAGAATGGGGCAGTATGACTTACATACCAGATGCTTGGGGAGCTGGGCAGTGAGGGAAGCACCACCTCTCATTACAGAGGAGCAACACCATTGTCAAAGAATTCCTCAATTTCCTAAGTGGTGCATGACATTGGCAGGGGAGTATGGGACAAAATATTGTTTGAATAACTATACTTCCTCAGTGAAAGGTGAGGAAGATCATGGACAAGGGAGCTATGTGATATCAGCATGAGTGCGGCCAGTTACTTTTGAGTTGGAAGCACATGATATTTGGGGAGGGGAAAAAAGTGCACCATGCCTGTCCTGGGCAGTTCCCCTAGGTGGAGCTGCTTGGTCCTTCTAAAAGGAATCTCCATCACAGTGCTGTCATCTTCGTGACACTCAGTCATAGGTCTTCTTTGGAGCCTCTGGAGAGTACAACACTTAGAGGTCTTTTAGGCACTTGGCTGGCAGAGTTTCATCTGAGGGTAGAAGTGGCTGTATTTTAAGCAAGTAGTACTCTCTGTGGGGAAGAGAAGGCAATGAGATTTAGGGGTAAATTTGGACACTTGGTCTTGCAGTCCTGATTGTGACTTTAATGGGATGAGAGGATTCAGGGAGAGTAAGGGAGAGGAGACGCTGCGCTGCAGCGCGCCCCACAGTGGTTGCCGACGCGCCCTCCTCCGCAGTCAGCCCCGCTGAGTGCTGAGCGTGCGCCTTTGCGTTTCTCCTCACAAGCCAGCAGTTATCAGTTAGGCCAGAAACTAGGAGCCCACGGGAGAAAGAAGTAGAGATTTGTTTTGGGTTTTGTTATAATCTTATTATCTAGATTCTTCTTCTTCAGAGTATGTTTGTACTCACACAACAACTGTGTAAGTAATTTTGTCTTTAGAAAGTGGTAGAGAGATTAGCAAGAACAGCTTGAAGGTCTGAGAGTAAGAGATGCTAAAGAAAAGGGGTGAAGTACTTACAGAAACCATAAAGACTATATTAGGGATCAATAGGAGTCCTTAGAGATGGGAGAATTGTTGGCACGACTATTTATTCTAACAAGAAAAGTCTCTGTTATGAAGAATGTTGTCTGTTTGTATTTCAGATTCCTTGAGACTCAGGAAGGATGTCTTACCATCTGCATCCTCATGCCTCATCAGCATCCACATCCACATTATATCAACATAACCATAAGTGAAAGCCCTGCCATCCACTTCCAATAGTGTACCCACCAAAGTGCCACGAGCCTTGCCCACCTCCAAAATGTGTGGAGCCATGTCCACCTCATCCATGCCCACCTGTGTATGGCCCACCTCCAGTGAGCCAGCAGAAATGCCCCCCGGGCCACCATGCCCACCCGGCGATCATAAGAGTCCACCCAAGAGCAAGTAATAGACCAGATTTCATCCTGACTTTGGAACAATAAGATCCAGGCTCTTCCATTGTCCTCGCTTCAAGCCATGTGATGGATTGCATCTTCCTAACCTCCTTCCTGGACTGACAGCTGACAGAGAAAAGGTTTCGTTGCTGAATCTGACACCATGTTGTTGGAAGAAGGAAGCAGGATCATTGCCTGATCGCTCTTTGCCATGCGTCCATCTGTAATCCACGTTGTGATCTCCACCCCGTGAGCACTTAGTGTGTCTATTCCTTTATTCTCCAATAAAGAACATTCATACTTGAACCCATACTTCTTTCTTTCTTTCTTTCTTTTTTCATATAGTGTTTTTAATCTCTTCTGTCAACTACAAGTATTCTGAGTGTTCCTTTTTATTCCCATTGGATTATCAGAGTTAGACTTTTCCATCACTGAGTTCAGTTTTGCCTGAAATATGTATTTTGGATTGGGTTCATCAAAGAATCCTTTTATTTATTTCAAACTCATTTCTATCTTTGTTTACCTTGAAGAACCTGAAAAGAATTGAATTGGCTCAGCCTCAGTTTCCTTATCTGTAAAAAGTTAGAACGAATATATTCAACTCAGTTTATTCATAGAAATTAATTTATTCATGAATGTTTCCTAATTATGAACATGTACCAGGCAGTCTCTTGTGTGCTAGGGGCATGAGGAGGGTGACCAAATCCTTCTTCATCTAAATTCTTGAGGGGATTTTGTACACACACACTTACACATAAGACAAATAATAGTCAAGCATGGCTATATGTTAGAGACAATTGTGTAGAAAGCTCTTTTGAAGTGGCTTTTGGGGCAAAGACCTCGGTGAAGAGTGAGCTTTGAGTGTGTCTGTGGTACATTGATGATGAAAAGGGATGGCAAGTGCTAAGGCAGTGGAAAGAAACCACAGAGAGAACAGTGATCAAGGAGACACTGTCTCCAATGGAGTCAGAGAAGCTAGATCTCAAAGGTTTAGTGAAAATTTTGATAATTTATACAGTTTGACAGTCATACTGTGCTGGAGATCAAAGGCTTCAAATTTTATATCTATGTAATTCTCAACTATCATGTATAATTTCTTTTAACTTGGAGTACATATGTCTTTTTATAAGGACATTCAAATAAAGTTGAAAAGAACTGAGGAATAAATTAAAACTCCTTTGCATAATGAAAATTTACTTTGTGGGAGTGACTGTTTGAAAATCGGGCCTATTAGTAGCAGTTTCCCGCCTTCAGGGAAGTCATCTACATTAATTTCCATCACCTGCTGTTACTGTTGTTCAGTCGTTCAGTCATGTCTGACTCTTTGACCCCGTGACCTGTAGCCCGCCAGGCTTCCCTGACCTTTACCATCTACCAAAGTTTGTTCAAATTCATGTCCGTTGAGCCAGTGATGTCATCCATCTATCTCATCCTCTATTGCCACTTCTCCTCCTGCCTTCAGTCTTTCCCAACATCAGGATATTTTCCAATGAGTCGACAATTCACATCAGGCAGCCAAAGGATTGGAGCTTCGATGTTAGCATCAGTCCTTCCAATGAATATTCAGGGTTGATTTCCTTTAGGATTGATTGGTTTGATCTCTTTGCTGTCCCAGGGATTCTCAGGAGTCTTCTTCAACACCATAGTTCTTTGATTGAAAGTATAATTTCATCAGCACTCAGCCTTCTTCATGATCCAACTCTCACATCTATACATGACTACTGGAAAAACTATAGCTTTGACTAGATGGCCCATTGTTGGCAAAGTGATGTCTCTGCTTTTCAATATACTGTCTAGGTTTGTCATAGCTTTTCTTCCAAGAAGCAAGGGTCTTTTAATTTTGTGACTGTAGTTACTGTCTGCAGTGATTTTGGAGCTCAAGAAAATGAAATCTGGCTCTGTTTTCATTTTTTCTCTATTTGCCATGAAGTGGTAGGGCCATATGCCATGATTTTTCTTTTTTGAATGTTGAAATTTAAGCCAGCTTTTCCACTCTCCTCTTTCACCTTCATCAAGAGGCTCTTTAGTTCCTCTTCACTTTCTACCTTTAAAGTGGTAACATTTGTGTATCTGCGGTTGTTGATATTTCTCCTGGCATTCTTGATTCCAGCCTGAGAGTCATCCAGGCCAGCATTTCATATGATGTACTCTGCATATACGTTAAATAAGCAGAGTGACAATACACAGCCTTGATGCACAATTTTGAATCAATCTGTCGTTCCATGTGCTGTTCTAACTGTTGCTTCTTGTCCTGCACACAGGTTTCTCAGGAGGCAGGGAAGGTGCTCTGGTATTCCCATCTCTTCAAGAATAGTCCACAGTTTGTTGTGATCCACACAGTAAGCCTTTAGCATAGTCAATGAAGCAGAAATAGATGTTTTTCTGGAATTCTCTTGCTTTTTGATGATCCACTGGATGTTGGCAATTTGATCTCTGGTGTCTCTGCCCTTTCTAAATCCAGCTTGTACATCTGGAAGTTCCCAGTTCACGTACTGCTGAAGCCTAGCTTGAATGTATGTATGATGTTGCTAGCATGTGAAATGAGTGCAATTGTACAGTAATTTGACCATCCTTTGGCATTTCCTTTCTTTGAGATTGGAATCAAAACAGACTTTTTCCAGTCCTGTGGCCACTGCTGTATTTTCCAAATTTGCTGGCATATTGAGTGCAGTACTTTAACAGCATCATCTTTTAGGATTTGAAACAGCTCTGCTGGAATTCCATCACCTCCTTTAGTTTTGTTCATAGCAATGCTTCCTAAGGCCCACTTGACTACATGTTCCAGGGTGTCTGGCTCCAGGTGTGTGATCACACCATTGAAGTTATCTGGGTCCTTAAGGGCTTTACTGTACAGTTCTTCTGTGTATTTTTATCATCTTTTCTTAATCTCTTCTTCCATTAGATCCTTGGCATTTTTGTCCTTTATTGTGCCTATCTTGATGTAGTGTTCCCTTGGTATCTCCAATTTTCTTAAAGAGATCTCTAGTCTTTTCTATTCTATTGCTTTCCTCTATTTCTTCGCATTGTTCACATAAGAAGACTTCCTTATCTGTCCTTGGTATTCTCTGAATCTCTGCATTCAGTTGGGTGTATTGTTTGCTTTCTTCTTTTCTTTTCACTTCTCCTCTTTTCTCAGCTGTTTGTAAGCCACCCTCAGACAGTCACTTTGCTTTCTTGCATTTCTTTTTCTTGGGTCTGGTTTTGGTCATCACTTACTGTTATGAACTTGCTTCCATAGTACTTCAGGCACTCTGTCTACCAGATCTGGTCCCTTGAATTTATTTGTCACCTCCACTGTATAATCATAATAGATTAGATTTGTCATACCTGAATGGCTTAGTGGTTTCCCTACTTTCTTCAATATAATTCTGAATTTTGCAATAGGAGCTGATAATCCAAGATTGCTGGGAGAAATATCAATAACCTCAGATATGCAGATGACCCCACCCTTATGGCAGAAACTGAAGAACTAAAGAGCCTCTTGATGAAAGTGAAAGAGGAGAGTGAAAAAGCTGGCTTAAAACTCAACATTTAGAAAACTAAGATCATGGCATCTGGTCCCATCACTTCATGGCAAATAGATGGGGAAACAGTGGAAGCAGTGGATGACTATTTTTTTAGGGCTCCAAAATCACTGCAGATGGTGATTGCAGCCATGAAATTAAAAGAAAAAAAGTTATGACTAACCTAGACCACATATTAAAAAGCAGAGACATTACTTTGCCAACAAAGGTCCATCTAGTCAAGGCTATGGTTTTTCCAGTAATCATGTATGGATGTGAGAGTTGGAATATAAAGCATGGAAGAATTGATGCTTTTGAACTGTGGTGTTGGAGAACAGTCTTGAGAGTCCCTTGGACTGCAAGGAGATCCAACCAGTCCATTCTAAAGGAGTTCAGTCCTGGGTGTTCATTGGAAGGCCTGATGTTGAAGCTGAAGCACCAATACTTTGGCCACCTGATGCAAAGAAATAACTCCTTAGAAAAGACCCTAATGCTGGGAAAGATTGAAGGCAGGAGAAGAAAGGGACGACAGATGATGAGATGGCTGGATGGCATCACTGACTCGATGGACGTGAGTTTGAGTCAACTCTGAGAGTTGGTGATGGACAGGGAGGCCTGGCATGCTGTGGTTCATGGCATCGCAAAGAGCTGGACATGACTGAGTGACTGAACTGAACTGAAGCTGAGCCACAGTGGGCTCCTGGTCTAGTTTTTTCTGACTGTATAGATTTCTCTATCTTTGACTGCATAGAGTATAATCAATCTGATTTCGGTATTGACCATCTGGTGATGTCCATGTGTAGAGTCATCTCTTGTATTGTTTGAAGAGGGTATTTAGTATGACCAATGTGCTCTCTTGGCGAAGCTCTGTTAGCCTTTGCCCTGCTCCATTTTGTATTCAAGGCCAAGCTTGTCTCTTACTCCAGGTATCTCTTGACTTCCTACTTTTGCATTCCAATCCCCTATGATGAAAAGGACATTTGTGTGTGTGTGTGTGTTAGTTCTAGGAGGTCTTGTAGGTCTTCATAGAATCTTCATTCTATCTTCATATAATCAACTTCGTCTTCTTCTGCATTAGTAGTTGGGGCATAGACTTGGATTACTGTGATGTTGAATGATTTGCTAGAAGAGAGACAAGAGAAAACATGTGAATATTTTCACTAGCAGGCAAGAAGAAAATGTCATATGTTCCTAAATCTCCAAATAGGAAATGATAAAGGTCAATCAAGAGTACAACAAAGAGAGAAATAAAGTGTTATATAGCATAACAAAAAGGTGGTATGCTGTATAATTCCCTTTGTATGAAGAAATATCTCAAAATATTATAGCTAAATTACTCATTTTTAAGCTTCATATAAAAGGAATTATACGCATACCATCTTCTTGTCTCTCTTCTCTAAGTTGACACTATGCAGTTTTAGTTTACTCACTGGTGTATTTTGTATACCATTGCATCCTATGTAATACTTAACTTCTCTCTTTGTTGTACTCTTGGTTGAGCTTTATGTCGTTTCCTATTGGAGATATAGGAACACTACGGCATTCTTCATGCCTGCTGGTGAACATAGTCATACATTTTCTAGGGTATGTTCCCAGAAGCACATGCATCTTCACATGCCACCCCAGGGTTTCATTCTCTTAATTACCATCAATTATTTCAAAAGCTTTTGCCTTTAGATCTTTCTCATCTTGAGTCATTACTTTTGTTGGAGCAAAACCTCAAGAAGCTGCATCAGAAAACATAAGCCTAGACTTTTGTATTTGTGGAAAATATATTATTTTATTCATATTTGATGAATAGTTTGGCTAGATGTAAAATTGTAGGTTCAAAAAGTATTCCCCCCTTGAAATTTTAAAGGCTTTGCTCTTTAATCTTTGAGCATTCATATTTGCTGATGATTTCTTCTTTCTCTCATGGCTTACTTAGTCTCTCTTCTGCTCATCCCCAAGACAGTCAACTTCTCTCCTGGATAAACACTATTACTGGTTTCTAAGTAACATCCAGCTAATGATCATGCAGATATACAAGATTTTCAGAGATTCAATTTGCTACAAATGCTTCAATTATTCATCATTGAAAACAGTAAGGATCACCAGTCCTTTAGTCATTTTTCCTGTGTATCAAGAAGTAATTATTCTTCTTTCTAAGTCAGTAACCTCATTAAGTACTCTTTTCTTAAGAAAACCCAATTCTCCTTCAATTTATCAAACATAAGTGACAACCCATATAATTTATTGGTAAAAAAGTAACTTTGGAATCCATTAGTAATTCATCAGGCAAGAAAAGCAAGTTTAAAATTATGTTGGTAGAACTGTTCTAAGTCACATGTTCCTTAGATAATTCTTTTGCTCCAGCAGGCCCCACCTAGTTCTCGGACTTCAACATGAAAAGAATGTCACGAGAGCACTTGACCCATCCCAAGACATGCCTCTTCCTTCTGGAATCAGTGAAGAATGTCTGTTTCCTAATAATGATCTTGGTTACTCCATTGTGAAATCTCAGAGGACTAGGCAGGAACAGCTGTCTTCATTTTGGTTCTCTGAGATACTGAGAAAGAGATCAGGAACAAGGCTCAATCTACAGAATTTCCTACCTCTTTAAACACCCAGGTTATGTCACTGATTTTTTTCTGTATGACAGCAAACCAGTCAAGAGAGAAACATGGCAGAGGCCACACAGTATTCTTTCAAGAAAGGGCACCAGTGTGAACTCTTCCCTCAGGCTGTGGGGAGGACCTTTCTTACTGTTAAGAAGATGTGGACTCTGAAAATGCCTTCAGACTGATGCCTTCTAATTAACAGTGACATCAGCTAGAACAAAACAGGGAGCAGGGCAAGGGTCTTAGCAAGGGAGCCCTTACTCTACATAATGCTATTATTTACCACATTTTGGGACATGTTTGACATTATGAGTAGCTATTCACAGTTATTAGTTTTTTATTACTTTTTTCTACCTTTTAGAGTTCACGTATCTTTTTTAAAATTTATTTTTAATTGAAAGATAGTTGCTTTACCATATCCTGTTGATTTCTACCATACAATAATGTGGATCAGATTTAAGTACACATATATTTCCTCTCCCTTCTGTCTCCCTTTCACCCCACTCCTCCCACTCACCTCTCTAGGCCATCATAAAGCACCAAGCTGAGCTCCTTGTACTATATAGCAACTTTTCATCAACCATCTATTCTACATGTGGCAATGTATATATTTCAATGGAACTCTCTCAGTTCACCCCACTCTCTCCTTCCTCTGCTGTGTTCATAGATATGTTCTCTATGTTTTCATTTCTATTTGTACCATGCAAATAGGTTTATCATTGTCATTTTTATAGATTCCATTTATATGTGTTAATATGTGATCTTTATTTTACACTTTCTGACATACTTCACTATGTATAACAGCTCTAAGTTTACCCAACTCAGTTCAACTGACTTAGATTCTTTTCTTTACATGGGTGAGTGATATTCCATTATATATACGTACCACAACTCCTTTATCCATTCATCTGTCAATGGATATCTATCTAGGTTGCTTCCATGTCCTGCTATTGTAAATAGTGCTGCAGTGAACATTGGGGTACATGTGTCTTTTTGAATTATGGTTTTCTCAGGGCATATGCAGGCTTCCCTGGTGGCTCAGACAGTAAAGTGTCTGTCTGCAGTGCAGGAGACCTGAGTTTGATCCCTGGGTTGGGAAGATCCCCTGGAGAAGGAAATGGCAGCCCACTCCAGTCCTCCTGCCTGGAAAATCCCATGGAGGGAGGAGCCTGGTAGGCTACAGTCCATGGGGTAGCAAAGAGTCATACATGACTGAGCGACTTCATTTTCACTTTCACTTTCAGGGCATATGCTCAGTAGTGAAATTACTGGGTCATATGGTAGCTTTATTCTTAGTTTTTAAAGGAATCTCCATATGGTTCTCCATAGTGGCAATTCACCTTCTTAAAATTTTTTATTGTGTTAAAAGCACTTACCATGAGGTGTATTCTCTTAACAATATTTTAAATATATAATACAGTGTTTTTGTATACAAGCTTGATGTGGTAAACAGATCTCTCGAACTGATTGACCTTGCAGGACTGAAACTTTATACCTGTTGATTAGCAGCACCTTGTTTTCTTTCCCCACAGTTCCTGGCAACTACTATTCTATTCTTCACTTCCATGAGTTTAACTGTTTCCAATCTCCTTCATATAAGGAGATTCATGCAGTATTTGTTCTTCTGTGTCTGGTTTATTTCCCTTGGCACACTGTCTTTCAGGTTGATCTATGTTGTCTCATATGGCAGGATTTCCTTCTTTTTAAGGAGGAATAATAATACATTGATGCCAGAGTCCAGCTCCAGCAGCCAGGGAATCAGCCTGAAGGGGTGAGTGGTGTCGGCGGACGATGACGTAGTCTCTGACTCATAGTATGGAACTACATGTTTATTTCAAGCTTTTATACTTGACCAAAGCATTATATCAGAGGTTTGACATTTTCAGTTTCCCCCACCCAGATTTTTTGTCTCCAGAAATCATTGTTGTCTTTCAAACAGAGTTCCTGCTTCAGCGATTCTCTCAGAATTGGCTTTACTATCTACTATCTACTTTCTCTTATGTGTCCTATACTTAACTTGTGATTACATTGTAACTCATGCTACATTCCTCAGTTTATTTCTTATCTTTCTAAATCCTGTTTTCCCCCAGCATCTTAAGATCACTATCTCCTAAAAAGGCTTCTAGCTATTCTTAATTATCCCTAAACCCTAAACTCAACAAACTTCTTTTGCCATAAATATTTCCCTCACAAACAGGTCTCAGACAACAATCCTTCCCATGGCCTCAAGCTGCAGCCTGCAAGCTCATCCTGCGACATTCTTTGTAAAGATCCTTGAACAAATGTCAATGATTACCTTATAGATTATTTTCTGGGCACAACTGTAGAAGACTTTGTGCTTTCTCAGGCTTCTCTCAAGCACCTTAACATTCTTTCCAGCCAACTCAACTGAAGAAAGGGAAGAACAAGTCAGAATCACAAGGCCTAACTCCTTCATCCCGGGACTGTGCCTGTGAGATGAGGAGAGGGGGTTGGGGCCATGCCTTCATTTTGTCAGTAATGCCTAACGCGGCTCCCGACACATTGAATGTATACAGTAGAGGATATTTATCCATTCATCTATTGATGGACGTTTGAGTTGTAACCACATTTTGGCTACAGTGAGTACTGCTGCAGTGAACTTCGAAGTGCTAATATGTCTTTGAGACCCTTATTTAAATTATCCTATATAAATACACAGATTTGAAATGGGTGAACCATATAGCAACACTTTTTTCTCTTTTTAAATTTTTGATTAACCTTCATATTTTTCACAGTGGTTGCACCATTTTGCCATCCCACCAACAGGTTCAAGGATTATATTTTCTCCACAACCACATCAATATTTGTTATTTGTGTGTGTGTTTGATTATAGTCACTCTAACAGGTGTGAAGTGACATGTCATTGTGCTTTTGATTTGCATTTCCCTGTTGATCAGTAATGATATTAAGCTCCTTTTCATGTATCTATGGTTATTTATAGGTCATCTTTAAAGAGAATTCATCGCAGCACTGTTTATAATAGCCAGGACATGGAAGCAACCTAGATGTCCATCAGCAGATGAATGGATAAGAAAGCTGTGGTACATATACACAATGGAGTATTACTCAGCCATTTAAAAAAATACATTTGAATCAGTTCTAATGAGGTGGATGAAACTGGAGCCTATTATACAGAGTGAAGTAAGCCAGAAGGAAAAACACCAATACAGTATACTAACGCATATATATGGAATTTAGAAAGATGGTAACAATAACCCGATGTACGAGACAGCAAAAGAGACACTGATGTATAGAAGTCTTATGGACTCTGTGGGAGATGGAGAGGGTGGGAAGATTTGGGAGAATGGCATTGAAACATGTATAACATCATGTAAGAAACGAGTCGCCAGTCCAGGTTCGATGCATGATACTGGATGCTTGGGGCTAGTGCACTGGGATGACCCAGAGGGATGGTATGGGGAGGGAGGAGGGAGGAGGGTTCAGGATGGGGAACACATGTATACCTGTGGCGGATTCATTTTGATATTTGGCAAAACTAATACAATTATGTAAAGTTTAAAAATAAAATAAAATTTTAAAAAAAGAGAGAATTCAAGTCCATTGCCTATTTTAAATTAAAGTTGTTGTTAAATTTTCTTTGTTATTATGTTGTAGAAGTTTCTTATGTAGTTTGGAAATTAACCCCTTATTAGATATATGGTAGCTCATACTTACTTAAGACTGACTATGCAATGTGCCTTTTATTAGGCATTTTGTTGCATTTATAGGAACATTTTGAGGCAGGTGTAGTTTTATCCTTAATTAACAGCTGATTAATATACTGATCTTCAAGGCGGTTGGGAAGTATTTAATGCCACAGAGTACTGGTGTGTATGGATGTCTGCATAGCCAAGGCACTCAAGCTTTCCCCTGGAAGGCACAGTGAATAATATTAGCTGAAATGCTACTGTAGTTCTACAAATTATACTAATAAATTATCAGCGGGTTCTATGTCACCTATATTTTATTTATTTAAGAAAAAATACTCATGGATTGAATGGCTGAATCAGTGATTCATTGAGGTTCATTCTCTGAGTGTACAAAGAATGTCTGAAAACACACTAAATGTTATTTAAAATAAAGGGCCTGATAGAGTCAATTGAATTACTGTTGTAGGGGAAAGAAGCACAAGATATTTAGGAATCAATAGTGGAAAAACTTCTAAAAAGGATATAGCTCAGACACTGAGTTCATTTTGAAGATAATGAGAGAAGAGGAATTTGGGTTCCTAGCAGACCACAAGTGACACATATCATGGGACTGCAGAGATCAGATCAGTGTATAAATCTGCAAAAGTAGAGCGTCACGAAGGGGCCAGAGCCTTATTTATGATTTATGGCCTAGAAAACTGAGGGATCACGTTGTCCTCTTCAACTCACATATGGAGCCATGTGAAAAAGACCTAGCATGAGAGTGTTTGCCCTGGATAATCAAGATAGACTTTGTGGTCAGGTTTAAGTCACTTAATTGTCAAGTAAAGCCCAGAGACCAGTAGGATATGGTACAAGGGGAAATTAGAAAAAATGTGTGCGTGGGTTAAGGTATGTCCTTTTAGTAAACCCTGGTTTCTACCATCAAAGGAAACAAAGGCGAGTGCTGGCAGGTGAAATGGAGTGGAGTGATGAATTTTACATACCAGATGCTTGGAGAGCTGGGGAGTGGGGGAAGTACCAAGTCTGACAATGGAAGAGGAGCACCATTGTCAAAGAATTCCTCATATTTCCTGGCTGGTGCACAACATTGGCCAAGGGAGTATGTGACAAAGTATTGAATGAATCACCCTATACTTCCTCAGTGAAGATAAGGAAGCCCATGGACAAGGGAGCTATGTGATATCAGCATGAGTGTGGCAAGTTACTTTTGAGATTGGAAGCATGTGGTATTTGGGGTGGGAAACAAGTGCATCATGAGCGTGCTAGGCTGTTCCCCTGGGTGGAGCTCTCTGATCCTGATAAAAGGAGTTTCCATCACAGTGCTGCTAGCTTCGTGATACTCAGTTAGGTCTTCTTTGGAGCCTCTGGTGAGTACAACTCTTAGAGGTCTTTTTGGCACTTGGCTGGCAGAGTTTCATCTGAGGGTAGAAGTGACTTTACTTTAGCCATTTAGTATTCTCTATGGGAAAAAGAAGATAATGTGTTTTAGGAGTATATTTTGTTAATTGGTCTTGAATGCCATCTTGAATGTGATGAGAGACTTGGAATCAGAGGCACAGTCTTCCCCTGCGGGAGAGTAAGTGAGACGAGATGCTGTGCTGTAGCATATCCTACATTAGTTCCAAATGCATCATTCTCAGCATTCAATCCCACTGAATGCTAGATTTGGGCCTTTGCATTTCTCCTCAGAAACCAACAGCAAGTCAGTTAGACTAGCAAACAAGACCTCATGGGAGGTATAAGTAGAGACTTATTCTGAGATTGGCTACAATTTTAATATCCAAATTCTTCTTCTTCAGACTATATCTGTACTGAGAGTAGACCTGTGTAGGAAATTTTGTCTTTAGAAAGTGGTAGGATGAGAGATTAACCAGAAAAGACTGAAGGTCTGAGGGCAAGAGGTGCTAAAAATGAAGGGTAAAGAAGCTACAAAAAACCACAAGGACTATATTAGGGACCATAAAGGGTTCTTGGAAATGGGAGGGTTGTTGGCTCAGCTAATTGTTCTACTTACTAGTAGGACTCTCTGTTATGAACAATGTTGCCTGTTTGTATTTCAGATTCTGTGAGACCCAGGAAGGATGTCTCACCACCCGCATCCCCATCCCCATCCACATCCGCATCCACATCAGCATCACCATCAGTGCAAGGAGCCCTGCCATCCACCTCCAAAAGTGTGCCCACCCAAGTGCCATAAGCCTTGCCCACCTCATCCATGCCCACCTCCACTGGGCCAGAAGAAATGCCCTCCTGGGCCACCATGCCCACCTTGCGAGCAGAAGTGTCCACCCAAGTGGAAGTAATAGCACCAGATTTCACCTGGACCAAGAAACAAGATCCAGGCTCTTCCATTGTCCTCTCTTCAGCCGTGGTGATGGACTGCATCTTCCTTAATCTCCCTCCTCAACTGACAGCTGACAGAGAAAAGGCTTGCTTCCTGAAGCTGACACCACATTGTTGGAAGAAAAGCAGCAGGATCATCGCTTGATCTCTCTGTGCCATGTGCCCGTCTGTAATCTGCATTGTGATCTCTACCCCATGAGCAATTAGTGTGTCTATTCTTTTGCTTCTCCAGTAAAGCACATTCATACTTGAACCCATAGTTCTCTCTTTTTTTGTGTGTGTATAATGTTTTTAATCTCTTATGTCGACTACAAGTATTCTGAGTGTTCCTTTCCATTCCCATTGGATTATCAGAGTTAGACTTTTTCATTTGTGAGTTCAGCTTTGCCTGAAATATGTCTTTTGGACTGGCTACATCAAAGAATTCTTTTATTGGTTTCAAGCCCATTTCTATCTCTTCCCACCTTGTAAGACCTTGAAAAGAATTGAATTCCTTCAGCCTCAGTTTCCTTATCTGTAAAAAACTAGGAAAGAATATATTCAAGTTAGTGTACTCATAGAAATTAATTTATTTGTAAATGTTTCCTAATTATTAACACATGTCAGGCAGTCTCTCATGTACTAGGGACATGGTGATGGTGACCAAAGTCTTTGTCTAAATTCTTGAGTGGATTTTACAAGCACACACATACACATAAGAAGATAATAGTGATGCATGGGTATATGTTAGAGATAGTTGTTTAGGAAAGCTCTTCCAAAATGGTTTTACATACAAAACATTGAGTGAAGAGAACAGTGAGCTGTGAGTGTATCTGGGGTACATTGTACCTTGAGAGGAGATGCTGAGGCAGAGGAAAGGAACCATAGACAGAACAGCGATCAAGGAAACGCTGTCCCTAATGGGATCAGACACATTGGATCTCAAAGATGTAATAAAAGTTTTGAAAATTTGGTTACAGTTTGACAGCCATATTATACTGATGGCCAAAGGAATCAGATTTTATATTTATATGTGTGCATGTTAAGTCGCTTCAGTCATATCTGACACTTTGCAACCCTATGGACTGTAGCCCACCAGGCTTTTCTGTCCATGGGATATTCCAGGCAAGAATACAATCAGTAGTGGATTGCTGTGCCCTGCTCCAGGGGATCAACCTGCATCTCTTGTGTCTCCAGCACTAGCAGATGGGTTCTTTACCACTAGTGCCACCTGGGAAACCCTTTTTATCTATACACTTCTCAACTATCCCATACAATTTCTTTTAACTGAAAGTATATATGGTCTTAAAGACATTTTCAAAAAAGTCAGAGTATTAAAGAATAAATTTAAAGGGCTTCCCAGGTGGTGCTAGAGGTAAAGAACCCCCCTGACAACGCAGGAGACATAAGAGATGTGGGTTTGATCCCTGGGGTTGGGGAAATCCCTTGGAGGAGGGCATGGTAATCCACTCCAGTATTCTTGCCTGGAGAATTCCATGGACAGAGGAGCCTGGTGGGCTACAGTCCATAGAGTTGAAAAGAGTCGGATGCTAAGTCACTTCAGTCATATCTGACTCTTTGCAACCGTATGGACTGTAGCCCACCAGGCTTTTCTGTCCACGGGATTCTCCAGGCAAGAATACAACTGGAGTGGGCTGCCGTGCCCTGCTCCAGGGGATCATCCTGACCTAGGGATTGAACCTGCATGTCTTACGGCTCTAGCATTAGCAGATGGGTTCTTTACCACTAGTGCCACCTGGGAAGCCTTTTTTATCTATATAATTCTCAACTACCCCATATAATTTCTTTTAACTAAAAGACAATGTCTTAAAGACATTTTCCAAAAGATCAAAACTATTGAAGAATAAATTTAAAACTCCTTTGCCAAATGAAAATTTATTTTGTGGGCATGACTATATGAGAAGTAAATCTATTATTAGTAGTTTTCCCATCCTACAGTGAAATTGACTCCATTAATTTCTATCACCTTATAGGTAACAACAAAAATGTGTAGAGAATTTTACTCTTGTTGTGCCTCCAACACTAAAAAGAATTGATTCTCTTTTTAAGAGGGTTGACTTTGCACTCTTGGAAAAGGCTCTGGACTACTATTACTGTTGACAGATTCTCTCTCCATTTTTGTCTCGAAGTAAAACAAAAATATAAGCCCTTTGATTTTAGGAGAACAGGATTGACACACTCAGAAAGTTCATAAACTTTTGCTGTATAAACTGGATAATTATAAATTGATGACTCTCTTATAGTCAAGAAACTCAACGTCAAGAAAAATAACCTTATCAGTCCTTCAAAAGACGCAGGTTTCCTTATTAGATTATATTCCATATGTTCTCCACTAGAAATAACCACAATCCTCACTCCTAATAATCACTTCCTGTTTTTTTTGTGTGTGTGTGTTTTTGTCCACCAGTATAGAAATAGCTCTAAAAATTATAGTTAAGTTACTAGCTTTTTCACTTTGTATAAATGGGATTATACTGCATTCCATCTTTTTTTCTCTCTTCTTTCAACTGACGGTATATAGTTGGGTTCGCTCACTAGTTTGCTTTAGTATATTGTTGTATGGCTATATCACACTTCATTTCTCTCTTTGTTCTACTCATCTTGACCTTTAAGTTGTTTCCTGTTTGGAGCTGTTAGGAACACTAGGATGTCCTCTTCATGCCCGCTGTACATGCTCACACATTTCTCTAGGGTATATTCCCCAAAGTACATGCATCTTCTGCTTCGATAGATAATTAATGCTCAACTGCTTTCCAACATTGTTGCACTAATTCAAACCCTCTGACAGGAGTGTAATGTATTTCCTGCTTATTCTATCTCTTTAAATTAGTTGATCATTTCCATACTTTTGAAAGTTTTGCCCATCTGTCTGCAGATGGTGACTGCAGCCATGAAATTAAGAGATGCTTACTCCTTGGAAGAAGAGTTATGACCAACCTAGATAACATATTGAAAAGCAGAGACATTATTTTGCCAACAAAGGTCTGTCTAGTCAAGGCTATGGTTTTTCCTGTGGTCATGTATGGATGTGAGAGTTGGACTGTGAAGAAAGCTGAGCACCGAAGAATTGATGCCTTTGAACTGTGGTGTTGGAGAAGACTTTTTTTTTTTTTCCTTGAGAGTCCCTTGGACTGCAAGGAGATCCAACCAGTCCATTCTAAAGATCAGCCCTGGGTGTTCTTTGGAAGGAATCATGCTAAAGCTGAAACTCCAGTACTTTGGCCACCTCATGCGAAGAGTTGACTCATTGGAAAAGACTCTGATGCTGGGAGGGATTGAGGACAGGAGGAGAAGGGGACGACAGAGGATGAGATGGCTGGATGGCATCACCGACTCAATGGACGTGAGTTTGAGTGAACTCCAGGAGATGGTGATGGACAGGGAGGCCCGGTGTGCTGCAATTCATGGGGTCGCAAAGAGTTGGACACGACTGAGCGACTGAAGTGAACACTAGTTGTAGTGATCTTTCCTTGCATTTTGAATAAAGTCTTTACTAAATATTAATAACTTTCAGAAGCTCTAAAATACTTTTATTGGCTGTTTAGAGGCATCCTTTTTTATGAAGGGACTGTTGCCCATTTTTCTATTGAGCTGTTTTTTAATGTTTGATTTTATGAGTTATTTATGTATTTTGGATACTGATTTTTAATAACTATTTTCCTAACCCATGGTAACTAATTTTGTCCTATGTTTTCTCCCAGAAATTGTACAGTCTTAGATTTTATGTTTTAGTGTGTGATATATCTGAGTTAATTTTCATATGACGTGAAGTGCAGGCCAAACTTTGTTTATTTCTGTATCAGCATCCACCATTTGTTGACAAGATTATTATTTTTTTTGTCCGTTGAATTACTTTGACCCTTTTATTGAAAATCAGTTGGCTATATATGTTTTAGAGCCAATTTTTCAGCTTCTCATAGCAAAAGTTAGGCTTAAACTAAAGAAAGCAGGGAAAACTACTAGGCCAGTCAGGTATGACTCAAATCAAATCCCCTATGAATATTCAATGGAGGTGATAAATAGATTCAAGGGATTAGATGTAGTAAACAGTGTGCCTAAAGAACTGTTGATGGAAGCCCATAGTATTGTACAGGAGGCAGAGAACAAAATCATCCCAGAGGTGGGGGAAAAAAAAAAGCAAGAAGACAAAGTAGTTATCTGAGGAGGCTTTACAAATAGCTGAATAAAGAAGAGAAGCTAAAAACAAAAGGAAAAAGGGAAAGGTATTCCAACTAAATGCAGAGTTCCAAAGACTAGCAAGGAGAGACAAGAAGACCCTCTTCAATGAACAGTGCATAAAAAGAGAGGCAAACAGCAGAAAGGGAAAGACTCTCTCTTTCCCCTTCTTCAAGAAAATTGGAAATACAAGGGAATATTTCACCCAAATATGGGCACAATAAAAGACAAAAATGGTAGAGACCTAGTAGACACAGAAGAGATAGGAAGATTACACAGAAGAACTATACAAAAATGATCTTAATGAACAGGATAACTACAATGGTGTGGTCAGTCACCCAGAGCCAGATATTCTGGAGTGTGAAGTCAAGTGGGCCTTAGGAAGCACTGCTATCAATAAAGCTAGTGGGTGTCATGGAATTTCAGTAGAGTTATTCAAAACCCTAAAAGATGATGCTATCAAAGTGTTGTACTCAATATTTCAGGAAATCTGGAAGACCCTGCAGTGGCCACAGGACTGGAAAAGGTCAATCTTTATCCCAATTCCCAAGAAGGGTAGTACTAAAGAATGTTCAAAAACATCAGACAATTACACTCATTTCCCAAGCTAGAAAGGTAATGTTTAAAACTTTGCATGCTAGGCTTCAGTATTACATGAATCAAGAAATTTTAGACACCCAAGGTGGGTTTAGAAAAGACAGAGGAACCAGAGATCAAATTGTCAACATTCCCTGGATCATAAAAAAAGCAAGGGAATTCCAGAAAAACATTTACCTCCGACTCAACTATCCTAAAGCCTTTGACTGTGTAGAATATAACCGTGGAAAGCTCTTAAAGAAATGGAAATACTAGACTGTCTTATCTAACTCCTGAGAAACCTGTATATGCGTCAAGAAGCAACAGTTAGAACCCTGTATGGAACAACTGATTGGTTCAGGATTGAGAAAGGAGTATGACACCCTGTTTTTTAGCCTGTATGCAGAACACATCATGAGAAATGCTGGGGTGGATGAGTTACAAGCTGGAACCAAGATAGGTGCAAGAAACATCAACAACCTCAGATATGCAGATGATACCACTCTAATGGCAGAAAGCGAAGAAGAACTAAAGAGCCTCTTGATGAAAGTGAAGGAAGAGCGTGAAAGAGCCGGTTTAAAACTAAATATTAAATATGCTCTATATTTTTTTAGTTGGAATTTCATAAAGGTGTTTTTAAAATAATTTAAAATGCCCCAAATTAGAGTGTAAACAATTTTATTCAACAAATATGAAATACTCAGAAAACCTATAGACCTACTAGGCCACAAAGCAAGTGTCAATAAATTTCAAGGAATAAAATTATACAAAGCATATTCACTAATCAAAACACAGTTAGTTTAGAAGTAAAATTCAAGCGTTAAACACAAAGTCATTTACTTAAAAGTTTAAATAATTTTTTTATATGGAAAAGCACCTTAGAATCAAGTAATACTTAAAACATAGCATTATCAATTAGAGAAATACAGAGAAAGCTGTGTTTCTAGGCAAATTTGTAGAAATAGATGCTTTTTATTATATTTATTTAATATATTTCTTATAAAATAAAAAATTAGAAAAAGTTATAAATGTTCAGAGTACATCATGCAAAATGTTGGGCTGGATGAATCACAAGCTAGAATCTAGACTGCTAGGAGAAAGATAAAAACCTCAGATATGCAGATAATACCCCTCTAATTGCAGAAAGTGAAGAGGACTAAAGTGCCTCTTGATGAGGGTGAAAGAGTGAAAAAGCTGGATTGAAACTCAATATCAAAAAAAAACTAAGATCATGGCACTGGGTTCCATTACTTCATAGCAAATAGAAGGGGAAATAGTGGAAGCCATGGCAGATTTTGCTTCCTTGGGCTCAAAAATCACTGCAAATGGTGACTGCAGCCATGAAATTAAAATATGCTTGCTCCTTGAAAGGAAAGCTATGACAAACCTAGATAGCATATTACAGAGCAGAGCCGTCACTTTGCTGACAAAGTTCTATATAAAGCTATGATTTTTCTAGTAGTTATGCACATATGTAACAGTTGGAGCACCAAAGAATTGAAGCTTCTGAGTTATGGTGCTGGAGAAGACTCAAGAGAGTCCCTTTGATCACAAGGTCAAACCAGTCAATCCTAAAGGAAATTAAACCTGAATATTCAGAAAAGGAAGATCATGGCATCCTGTCCCACCACTTCATGGGAAATAGATGGGGAAACAGTGGAAACAGTGTCAGACTTTATTTTTCTGGGCTCCAAAATCACTACAGATGGTGACTGCAGCCATGAAATTAAAAGACGCTTACTCCTTGGAAGGAAAGTTATGACCAACCTAGATAGCATATTCAAAAGCGGAGACATTACTTTGCCAACAAAGATTCGTCTAGTCAAGGCTATGGTTTTTCCTGTGATCATGTATGGATGTGAGAGTTGGACTGTGAAGAAGGCTGAGTGCCGAAGAATTGATGCTTTTGAACTGTGGTGTTGGAGAAGACTCTTGTGAGCCCCTTGGACTGCAAGGAGATCCAACCAGTCCATTGTGAAGGAGATCAGCCCTGGGATTTCTTTGGAAGGAATGATGCTAAAGCTGAAACTCCAGTCCTTTGGCCACCTCATGCGAAGAGTTGACTCATTGGAAAAGAGTCTGATGCTGGGAGGGGTTGGGGGCAGGAGGAGAAGGGGACGACAGAGGATGAGATGGCTGGATGGCATCACTGACTCGATGGACGTGAGTCTGGGTGAACTCCGGGAGTTGGTGATGGACAGGGAGGCCTGGCATGCTGCGATTCATGGGGTCGCAAAGAGTCGGACACGACTGAGCAACTGATCTGAGTTGATTCACTGAAAAGACTGTTGCTGAAACTGAAGCTCCAAAACTTTTGGCAACTAATGTGTAGAGTCAGTTACATTGGAAGAGACCTTGGTGCTGGGAAAGATTGAAGGCAAAAGGAGAAGGGTAGCAGCGGAAGATGAAATGGCTAGATAGTATCACTGATTCAATGGACATGAATTTGAGCAAAGTCCCAGAGATAGGGGCTTCCCTTGTGGCTCAGCTGGTAAAGAATCCACCTGCCATGTGGGAGACCTGGGTTCTATCCCTGGGTTGGGAAGATCCCCTGGAGAAGGGAAAGGGTACCCACTCCAGTATTCTGGCCTGGAGAATTACATGGACATATAGTCCCCGGGGTCACAAAGCGTTGTCCAAGACTGAGCGACTTTCACTTTCACTTTTCACTTTCCAGAGACAGTGGAGAACAGAGGAGTCTGGTGTGCTACAGTCCATGGGGTTGCAAAAAGTTGGACATGACTCAGCAACTCAACGACAATATCTATCAAAGCATTTTTTTTTGGAAAAGTACAACATAAAAGAGGGAGAAATGAGATAATTAAAATATGACCAGGAATTGATAATATGGAAAAGAAAGATACAGTTTTGAGAAAAATCAAGACAAAAACTAGATTTTTGAAAAAGCAATAAAAATGATGGAAATCTGGTAAGATAAAAAAAGAAAATAAATTGCATGTATCATATATATGTGTGTGTGTAATATATATACCCGAGAAGGCGATGGCACCCCACTCCAGTACTCTTGCCTGGAAAATCCCATGGACGGAGGAGCCTGGTGAGCTGCAGTCCATGGGGTCACTAAGAGTCGGAGATGACTGAGCGACTTCACTTTCACTTTTCACTTCCATGCATTGGAGAAGGAAATGGCAACCCACTCCAGTGTTCTTGCCTGGAGAATCCCAGGGACGGGGGAGCCTGGTGGGCTGCTGTCTATGGGGTCGCACAGAGTCGGACACGACTGAAGCAACTTAGCAGCAGCAGCAGCAATATATATACACACAGGCATGTGTGTGTGTGTGTGTGCTGAGAATACTGCCACGCCCTCCTCCAGGGGATCTTTCTGACCTAGGGATCCAACTTGCATCTATTATGTCTCCTGCTAGCAACACCTGGGAAGCCCCCTATATATATATATATATATATAGAGAGAGAGAGAGAGGGAGAGAGAGAGAGAGAGAGAGAGAGAGAGAGAATTTTATTCTAGCCAACCTGAGAATTGTAACCGGGGAGACAGTCTTTCAGAATACTCCGAGGACTCATCTGCTTGTTAGAAACTGAAGACATAGTCATATGCACTTTTTTAAAAAATTTTATTTTATTTTTAAACTTTACAATATTGTATTAGTTTTGCCAAATACCGAAATGAATCTGCCACAGGTATACATATGTTCCCCATCCTGAACCCTCCTCCCTCCTCCCTCCCCATACCATCCCTCTGGGTCGTCCCAGTGCACCAGCCCCAAGCGTCCAATATCGTGCATCGAACCTGGACTGGCAACTCGTTTCATACATGATATTATACATGTTTCAATGCCATTCTCCCAAATCATCCCACCTTCTCCCTCTCCAACAGAGTCCATAAAACTGTTCTATACATCAGTGTCTCTTTTGCTGTCTCGTACACAGGGTTATTGTTACCATCTTTCTAAATTCCATATATATGCGTTAGTATACTGTATTGGTGTTTTTCTTTCTGGCTTACTTCACTCTGTATAATAGGCTCCAGTTTCATCCACTTCATTAGATCTGATTCAAATGTATTCTTTTTAATGGTTGAGTAATACTCCATTGTGTATAGGTACCATAGTTTTCTTATCCATTCATCTGCTGATGGACATCTAGGTTGCTTCCATGTCCTGGCTATTATAAACAGTGCTGCAATGAACATTGGGGTACACGTGTCTCTTTCCCTTCTGGTTTCCTCAGTGTGTATGCCCAGCAGTGGGATTGCTGGATCATAAGGCAGTTCTATTTCCAGTTTTTTAAGGAATCTCCACACTGTTCTCCATAGTGGCTGTATTAGTTTGCATTCCCACCAACAGTGTAAGAGAGTTCCCTTTTCTCCCTCTCCAGCATTTATTGCTTGTAGACTTTTGGATCACAGCCATTCTGACTGGTGTGAAATGGTACCTCATAGTGGTTTTGATTTGCATTTCTCTGATAATGAGTGATGTTGAGCATCTTTTCATGTGTTTGTTAGCCATCTGTATGTCTTCTTTGGAGAAATGTCTATTTAGTTCTTTGGCCCATTTTTGATTGGGTCATTTATTTTTCTGGAGTTGAACTGTAGGAGTTGCTTGTATATTTTTGAGATTAGTTGTTTTGAGAAAAAGATTGTACATCAAAATAACACACTGAAATTTTATGTAAAGTTCACTAATATACGTAGCCCAGATCTGCAAGAGGAAGACGTGCAATAGGTCATGATGACCACATGCAGAATTAGGAAAGAAAAATTAATCTTCTCAGGAGTTACAATGCTGGCATTAGAATAAGGAAAAACAACATTGATCTTTATGGTCAAGCAGGCTTTCCCACCTTTGAGGAGATCTGGTTAATATATAATACAGATGTATACTGCACATTAGGGAGGGCTCAGTAGGGGCAGGAAGTATGTTATGCTTAACTTTGCTTGTCTTGCCTTCAAACATAAATTTTGTTTCATCAGATAACATTCTTTATAACACAGTTAAATTTTCTGCAAAGAACTGGCTAGTAAATACTGTATGTTTTGAGTGCAATGTAATCTCTGTTGCAAGTATTTAATTCTGTTACGAAGAAAGCAGCCATAGAGAATAGATAAATGAGTGGAGGCAGCTGTATCTCACTGGAACTTTGTTTACAAATTTGAAAAACAGGTGGCAGGCCGGATTCAGCACAAGCTGTATAGTATCTTCTTTATATTACTAATACCTGTTTTAATTTCATTCCTACTATTGGCAATGTGTGCTTTCTCCATTTTTACTTACTAGCTTACATAGAAGTCTATCAATTACGTTGGCATTTTCAAAAAACCGATTTGTGTCTTTGTTAATTTTCTGTGTTCTTCTTCCTTGAGATTTAACTTTCTGTTCTTTTACCAGCTTTAGAAAGTGCTAGGTTATTGCTTAGTTTGTCCAAGCTTAGGTTATTGATTTTGATGTCTGTCTAAAGTATGCACTTACTGCTATACATTTCCTCTAATCAGTTCTTAGCCATATTTAATAAATTTTGATAATTTTAATTTTACTATGATTCAACTAAAATAAAAACAAGCAATTCCATTGTTATTCCCTCTTTGGCTCAAGGGTTATTTAGAAGTGTAATGTTGCACTTTCAAGCACTTGAGGATTGTCTTGTTACATTTTATTTTTTAATTTCTAGCTTTATTTTACATGATTTGTAATATTCTTAATGATTGAAACTTTAACAATTTTGAAAGTTGGTTTATGTCAGTTGTGGTCATTAAAAAATGAAACATGCATTTTAGAAGAATGTGCATTCTTCAGATATTGTATGTGATGTTTTTGACCTGTCAATTAGGTTAAGTGTACTAATTATGTTTTTCAAATCTTTTCTGTACTTACTGATTTGTGCCTGTTTATCATATCAATTATTGCAAAAGGTGTGTGAAACTCTCTCACTGTGATTATGGATTTATCTATTTCTTCATTTATTTCTGTCAGTTATTATTTACATATTTAGGGTCATGAAAATTTAGAATTGCTATACTTACTGATTGATTGACCTTTTCTTATTTTTGAAATGCCCTTTTTCAAATGCCGGAGGTGAATAATTTTATGTCTAGATAATGGCAGGCCTGTCTGTCAGGGCTGTTAGTATGGGAATTGGGTAAACCTGCTAAGGAGTGGAGGTGAATCTGGGATTCTTCCGTTGCTATGGTTATGTCTGGGCAACTCAGATTTCAAATTCATCTAGTATTAGCTCATGCTTAGGGTGGAGGCTGGGGTGATGGAGGATTTTTCTTAGTTTTCCTACTCCACCCTCAGCTCCAAGTTTTCCTGGTACACTTATACTACAGAATTGGTCTCTTTCTACACTCTTTCCTGCCCTCCACTGGTAGACTTGCTTTGTTGTCGTTCAGTCCCTAAGTCGTGTCCAACTCTTTGAGACCCCATGGACCTCAGCACACCAGGCTCCTCTGTCCTCCACTATCTCCCAGAGTTTGCTCAAACTTATGTCCACTGAGTTGGTGATGCCATCCAACCATCTCATCTGCTGCTGCCCTCTTCTCCTCCTGCCCTCAGCCTTTCATTACTTGATGCTTATGAGCCTGGTAAGGGGACTAGGGCATTATCTATCACCCTGGTCCATCCTCAGTCTTAGGCAGGACCCCACTGCTTGTGTCTTGAATATGGGGCTTTCTCAGTGGTCTTGTGTCTGCTTCCTCTAGCAACCAAACTCTTCTTTGTATTGTTGGAAGATTTATATGAGAGAAAGTTTCTGCTGTCTCCTAATATAAAAACCTCTAATGATATTTGTACATGAATTTGGGACCAAGACGTTCCCTTCTATCCCCCCTAAGAATATAAAAAGTTTCTTTGCTTCTACTTTTTCCCTAGTCAGTCACGATGTATCTTTATCTGTGCTGTGGGGGCAACAGAGTTTGAAACCTCCCCCTCCAAACAGGCAGGAAACGTCTTAGTGGGGCTTTGTGCCTTTCTTACAATAATGGTTGCTCCCTCCTCTATGTCAGCACCACTGAAGGTATTTGCCTTCTCCTTCTTGGAGAAGGAAATGGCAACCCACTCCAGTGTTCTTGCCTGGAGAATCCCAGGGACGGGGAAGCCTGTTGGGCTGCCATCTATGGGGTCGCACAGAGTCGGACACGACTGAAGCGACTTAGCAGCAGCAGCAGAATTTCTCATGAGCACCAAATGGGGAATCAAGCAGAATCTTCAAGTGGTGCAAAGTCCCCTGTTTCTGTGATACCCGGGCATGCTAGCTCACGCTCAGGTTTTGGCAATTTGTTACACACTTTGTCTGTGTTCACCTTGTTTGATTTACAGCACTTAATCTCTGTTTCTCCAGTGTCTGACATAGGTAGTCAGTGCTCACCTTCTGCCGCCTTGTGAGTCTCAAGATCTTTGATTATTTTGAAATGTCTGCCCTGGTGACTTTGAGAAAGTTTGGCTCTGTAGTTTATGTGATGTTTGCCTTTTGTTGAGGTGAACGTGAAGCTCTCGCCAACTTTTTTCATCCTCACTGGAACTGGAACTCTTCTCCCATCGCTTTAACATCCCTTTATGTCCCCACTCTTGCCTCCTTTTATTGTTTTACTTCTCTTTTTTATGCTTTGTTTTTAGCCACGAAGTATGTGGGATCTTAACTCCCTGACCAGGGATCGAACCCACACACCCTGCATTGGGAGGTGAAATCTTAACCACTGGACCACCATGGAAGTCCCTTGCCTCCTTTTAGATTGAGTAAATGCTCTGGATTATACCTCCCTCCCCCTACACTTTTCAGGTTTTTTTAAAAAAATTTCTTTTAGAGGGTGCTCCAGAGATTATCGGATTTGATCCCTGGGTTGGGAAGATTCCCCTGGAATCTAGTATTCTTGCCTGGAGAATCCCATGGACAGAGAAGCCTGGTGGGCAATGGTCAAAAGGATTGCAAAGAGGTGGAAACAACTGAAGCAATTTAACACACACACACACCAGAGATTATAACATACGTCTTTGATTTATAATCTAATATATATGAGTGCTTACACTCTTTCTCAGAAAAATCTAGGGAACTTAGAATGTTTTAAATTTGCTAGCTTACTTCCAGGCTCATGTGTTATTGTTGTCATGCAATTTAATTATACATACACTTTGAACCTTGGACATCATTATTATTAACACATTGTATTTATTTACATTAAGAGACATCTAGATTTCCTTTGCTCTTTATTTTTTCCACTCCAAGTGTTGAGTTTCACATCACTCTTGTGTTTTAGGTCAAACTTGAACTGAGGCTGAAGTGATGAAGTAGTTCATTTTTGGCTTTTGCCTACTCACTGAGCTAGTCATCTATGAATCAAATCTGGGCTTTTTCTCCCTGTCAGCTGGTTTCAGGGACTCTATATTAGTCAAGGAGGAGGTGTTGGTGGCCAGCTGACCTAACAGGTTAACACTGACTGAGTGGCTGGAGGAGCTGTCATGCCCTCTTCACTTAATGGCAGCTGCAGTGATTGTAGCCATGAAATTAAAAGATTCTTACTCCTTGGAAGGAAAGGTATGACAAACCTAGACAGTGTATTAAAAAACAGAAATATCACTTTGCAGTCAAAGTTCCACATAGTCAAAGCTACAGTTTTTCCAGAAGTTATGTATGGGTGTGAGGTGGACAATAAAAAGTCTGAGGGCCAAAGAATTGGTGCTGGAGAAGACTCTTGAGAGTCCCTTGGACAGAAAGAAGATCAAACCAGTAAGTCCTAAAGGAAATCAACCCTGAATATTGATTTGGAAGGACTGATGCTGAGGCTGAAGCTCCAACACTTTGGCCAACTAATGCAAAGAACCAACTCATTGGAAAAGACCCTGATGCTGGGAAAAATTAAGGGCAGGAGGAGAAGGGGATGACAGAGGCTAAGTTGGTTGGATGGCATCATCAACTAAATGGACATAAGGTTGAGGGAACTCTTGGAGATAGTGAAGGACAGGGAAGCCTGGCACCCTGCAGTCCACAGGGTTGCAAAGAGTTGAACATGACTCAGTGACTGAACAACAACAACTTGTGGCTGGCTCAGTGCCTGAGGAAAAGTTTGTAGATCCAAGGGACCAAGCTTGCAATAGAATTTTTCTTTGAGAGGTCTAGGGACACTAGCGCTGAAGAAACACCAGTGTCTTCACCATCGTGGACAGCAGCCGCCTTTTGGCAGGTGTGCCCTTAGAGACTCGTGTTCTTGTCATTGTGACCCAGATTTAAGCAAATGATTCACAAATTCTGGATGGTAGAAGTCAGGCATTATTTTAAGGAATTATGTTTTGGGTGTGTTTCTTGGATACAAGGAATCACTTTCTGTTAGGGAAAGTCCCTTGGCGTATCCAAGAGCATGTCCCAGTAATCCCAAGATTATTGACAGTGTCAATGACTCAGTTTGCAGATGCCTGTTCTTAAGCTATTGAGGGTGGAGGCTTTACGCCTGGTAGTTATGACCGATACTCACCTCACACAAAACTCCCTGTTTCCTATGAGGTCAGATACCTGCTTCCCTGAGTGGGAGCTTAGATGGTTCAGTGTTTCTGCCCTGTCCTGAGATCATCCGGAGAGCAATGTCCTGCCCATACTTTTACATTTGGAAAACCACATCATAGGAAAGATTTTTGATGATCTCACTAGATAAAGTAAATTCAAATAAGGTCACTTCTGAGATTGAGGAGAGAGAAAAAAAAAGAGAATAATAGAATCAATTCACTAAACCTTTCTTCATGGTCTACTATTTGCTAGACTCTATTTTGGATCATGTGGACATACTTATAAGAGGTCTCAGTTCTGTCCTTCTGAATCTTATACTTGAAAGTGGTGTAAGAGGGTCTGTGTATATCATTGGTGGAGTGTATAAAGATAAGACCAATATTAAACAAGTAGATAATACCAAACATGAAATTCCTTGCTTTGAAAGACTTAGAGCCTAGGTTTGGAAAGAGAAAACATGTATACCAGTCCTACAGACCTTAAGCCTCTTGTATTTTTCTGTATTCACTCCTCCTTTAAGTATACAGTCAGTCGAGTATGTGTTTGTGTGCAAACTTAAAACACTATCTTACACTTTTCTTAGGTTTGTGCATGTTGAACCTTGTTTTATCCCTGGAGTTTAGGATGTATAGGGCATGGAGTATGCAGAAGTTGTCCTGAGATTCAGAGATAGAAGTGACCCTCTTTCTGTACCTTCATAAATGAGCAAAGGGTCCTTAAGCATTCAGGTAAAAAATGAGCAGCCTCGATGAAGGGCATGTAGAAGAAAAGCAACAGTGGTGAGTTCTGAGTAAGTTAAGGAAAAAGGAAACTACCAGGGATTTTTTGTGGCAAGTAAATCTCTGCCTAGGCAGAAATAAGGTTATTCTGGGAGGACCGGAAGATATTTTAGGAAGGTATTTTCCAAACTTCAATAAATTCCATGCTGCTTTTCTTATTTCTGCATATTGCCAATATTATTATATACATATTTTACTGAAATTCCCTTCAAATCAACAGACCTTAAAAACTTATACCAATTTGAGGCAGTACTATATATTACATAAATCTGAAATTCAACTTATGAACTTTTCAATACAGATGAAGCTTGATAATACTTAAGGTATAAAACATTGTTTGTCATGTGGGATTGTCTTCTGTAACAAGTTACACCATGGCAAACATTGGAAAATGCTGCAACAGGAATTCCTGTTCACAAATAGGTGGCTATAACATGAACAAAATAAAATTAAAATGAAGCATTACCTTCATAGGAGACCCTTCCCTTTCTAAAAAACTTTCATTCAGTTCTTTGATCGTTTCTTATGAGGGTAGAAATGAAAGGCAGGGAAAAGCACATTTCAAGTGGGCACCAGAAGAGGGGTGGGTAGGGCCTTGTTCTTCCCTGATTAAATTTCAGGCTGAAGATATATGAGGAGGGTAGGAAAGAGGAAGGGACAGTAGGAGTTATTGGAGGCTAAGGGAATACCAGACCACTTTACCTGTCTCCTGAGAAATCTGTATGCAGGTCAAGAAGCAAGAGCTAGAACTGGACACAGAACAACAGACTGGTTCCAAATCAGGAAAGGAGTATGTCAAGGATGTATATTTCACCCTGCTTCTTTAACTTATGTACAGTATACATCATGCGAAATGCTGAACTGGATGAAGCACAAGCTGGAATCAAGATTGCCAGGAGAAATATCAATAACCTCAGATATGCAGATGACACCACCCTTACGGCAGAAAGCAAAGAACAACTAAAGAGCCTCTTGATGAAAGTGAAAGACAAGAGTGAAAAAATTGGTTTTAAACAACATTCAAAAAACTAATATCATGGCATCCAGTCCCATCACTTCATGGCAAATAGACAGGGAAACAATGCAAACAGTGATAGACTTTATTTTTGGGGGCTCCAAAATAACTGCAGATGGTGACTGAAGCCATGAAATTAAAGAAACTTGCTCCTTGGAAGAAAAGCTATGACCAACCTTGATGTCATGTTAAAAAGCAGAGACATTACTTTGCCAACAAAGGTCCATCTAGTAAAAGCTATGGTTTTTCCATTAGTCATGTATGGTGTGAGAGTTGGATGATAAAGCTGAGCATTGAAGAATTGATGCTTCTGACCTGTGGTGTTGGAGAACAGTCTTGAGAGTCCCTTGGAATGCAAGGAGATCCAACCAGTCCATCTTAAAGGAAATCAGTCCTGAATATCCACTGGAAGGACTGATGCTGAAGCTGAAGCTCCAATACTTTGGCTACCTGATGTGAAGAACTGACTCATTGGAAAAGACCCTGATGCTGGGAAAGACTGAAGGTGGGAGGTGAAGGGGAAGACAGAAGATGAGATGGTTGGATGGCATCACTGACTCAATGGACCTGAGTTTGAGTAAACTCCAGGAGTTGGTGATGGACAGGGAGGCCTGGCATGCTGCAGTCCATGGGGTTGCAAAGAGTTGGACACAACTGAATGACTGAACTGAACTGAAATGAAGGGAAGCTGGGAGAAGGGCTTCTGGCTACTGTCTTGGTCTCACAGGGCACGCCAGGAACACTGTACAAGACAGCCTAGCTTGTTGTCTGCCACTCCACTAGCCTGTAATTGTTGGAAGGCAGGTTCTGTTCCTAATAAGGTATGCATTCAGGTTTCTGTAAATAATTATAATTAAATAAATATTTAAAATAGTCCTTATACTAAATATAAACAGTAAAGTTACTAAAAGGAATAGACCTAAGTAATCTTTCTGGAGGAAAGTAGAGATGGAGCAAGCTGAGGAGCTGGAGTACCATACGCAGGCAGTTCTAGAGGGACACAAACCTCCAGGGGTGAGATTGGAAACAGCATCCGTAAAGGAGCATCCAGTATCTGTCAGCAGGCAAGCAGACCCAGGAGGCAGTTAGGATCTGGGCTATGTCAAAGGAAAACTCAATGTGATCTCACCCCAAGGGTCTTATCTCCTACCACACTGCAAGAGTATATGAAAAAGTGGAACTAGAAACTCATGGTGCTAAGTCTCTTTGAGGAATATGATCACTAGGAACAATGTTAAAAGCCACAATCATTAATAACAATAATTTAGCAATAATTCATAGCTAAGATGTTCTCAAATAAAATAACAGTTAATAATAACGACCAAATTTTTAATAACCTGACATGAACATTTTCCTGAATTTATGTCTGGCTTCCCTGACAATCACACTGTCATTTAAACACATAGATCAATTAAAATAACAAATATATTTGTCCTTTGAGTGGCTGACTTATGAGGATATTTGAAGATTCAGTTTTTCAGAAATGGAACAGGGGTCAAAATGTATGTTTGCCCTTCAAATATTGAAGACGTGAAAGGAGATCATCTGGGAGTAATTCTGTAGGACAAACAACAGCAACAACAACAACACACAAATGGAACACGATGGATGAACTATGAGGAGAACTTATTCCTGGTGCCAGTCCAGAGGCTGTGACTTGGAGACCTGAAATGCAAAAAGTCTTGGAATTATTGGTGAATTTCAAATGTCCACAGTGGTTCAGGCTTTATTAAATCATCAAAGGCAAGCTCAGAGCATATCTTTGTTCTATTTACAGTAACATAACATGTGAAAATACGGCCCCAGTAATCACTGTTGGGGGCTTCCCTGGTAGCTCAGTGTAAAGAATCTGCATGCTAATGCAGGAGACATGGGAGATGTGGGTTTGATATCTGGGTCAAGAAGATCCTCTGGAGAAGGAGATGGAAACCCATTCTAGTATTCTTGCCTGGAAAACCCCATGGACAGAAAGCCTGGCAAGCTACAATCCATGGAGTCACAAAGAATTGGACAAGACTTATCAACTGAACAACAACAACGAAATCACTCTTGAGGAATATTCATATGTCTCTAATTGTAAAAAAAAAAAAATTAAGAATATTTTCCATGTCACATAAATTCTT
Source organism: Bos indicus x Bos taurus (assembly GCF_003369695.1). Taxonomy (NCBI): domain Eukaryota; kingdom Metazoa; phylum Chordata; class Mammalia; order Artiodactyla; family Bovidae; genus Bos; species Bos indicus x Bos taurus. The sequence goes on from NC_040078.1 coordinate 17,617,424, forward strand.
TAGTGATCATTAAATAAGCATTTAATTTAAAGGGGTGTAGACTAAAGGGGAGTAGACTGGAGAGGAATATGCTACAAGTGTGACTTGGAGAAATGTCTAGGGTGGGGCCAGGTGTTCAATTACATGGAGAAGGAGAGCTAAGAAGAGTGGCCAGGCTTATGATGCAGAAAATCTGAGATGCTGTGACATGGGTACTAACCCCATCATTCAGATACTCCATTAGTTGTCAGTGAGAATTTGCCCTCCAACTGGGACAAGGTCCTGAAAATGCCAGGCAAGGCAGGGCTCCAGTTTAAGCAAACTTCTCACCAAGCATATGCCCCAGGAAACAGAATCGTGGTACAGAAGGCTCCCAGTAACAGGGTCCATGTCAGGTCCTTGTTAGAGGTCCAGGTAAATTGAACTCAGTTATGCTGTATTTAGGGCTTCCCCATTGGCTCAGCAGTAAAGAATCCACTTGTGGTGGAGGAGACACAGGTTCAATCCCTGGGTTGGGAAGAGCCCCTGGAGAAGAGCATGACAATCCACTCCAGTATTCTTGCCTAGAAAATCCCATGGACTGAGGAGCCTGGGTGGGCTACAGTTCATGGGGTCGCAGAGGGTCAGACAGGACTGAAGCGACCGAGCATGATGACTGTACAGTATTTACCATTGCCCAGGCTTGGGCTGTTCTATTTTTCGTTAGGGTTCTCTGCAATATAGTCTACATCTCAGGTCCCCGCCAGCTTTGGGGAATCTACAGAGTCTGATTGGTGGGGTACGGTGGAGGGATCGTATGTGCTCCAGGTACACCAAAATGTTTTATTTAATATGGAATCCCAAATTGTGTTTAACATCATTCATTCAGTCACTGGAAGTTTCAGATGATGATATGGGTTTTTCTGCCTTCCTCCCGCTCCCCTGCCCCTCTGCCAAGTCTTTTATGAGAATTGTATTAAAAATCACAGGAGAAAATAAAAGTATGGGAAATAAAAATGAATGACAGGCAGAGAACTCTCCCCTTTCCCTGATTCTTTTAAAAGTATCTAGAGATATGATTTTAAAAAACAAGTTGGGGTGGCTCTTGCACTCAAGGAATCACATGAAGCTGATGTTGTCTTCTCTTAAGACAAGCTCCCTCAAATCAGTAGAACTTTTCTTCTCATATATGCACAATGGAAACTCTTAAAGAAAAACTGATTGCATCAGTTGCAGAGGAAGAGGCAACAGTCCCAAATAATAAGATGACTTAAAGGGACACTCCTATAAGTATATAAGCCAAAGCTCCTGTAAAGAACTGTATAATTATCCCTTTAGTTTTCAAGGATCTGCTTTGATTTCTTAATACCTTCTTGATGACTATCTGGACTCCACACCCTTTCCCTGAGACACAGCAGCCATGAGAACCACCTCCTGTTTCCTCCTCGAGTCCTGAACCATGTCTACTTGCACATGTCTACTGATGCAGTACCAGCAGAGGGGCCCTTCCGGGCAGTAACTCTCATCCTGCTAGAAGAAAGGTGTACTGAGATCATTAGCAGCTGTCAGACTTTCAGGACCATGAAACAAAAGCAAATGTGGCATTATAATCCATGGGTTCTAAATCCAACTATGGTGCCCTTTTTTTTTTTTTTTTTTTTTTGTATCCTTACTCACCTTTGCCTCTGCTCTGCCTGAAATAAATATGTGACAAACAACTGGCTTTTCTGAAGTGGATGTTCTCTCTGAACAAGGACCTCCCTTGATTTCAAAAACCTCAGAAAGAAGAGCAAGATCAAACCCTATTGTGTGCCTTCTGCCTATGATAAAAGTGGGACTCCATGCCTCCAACAACACACAGTCATTTCAGCATGAATGAAGAATAAAGGATACAGTTCATAGTCAAATGTAAATTTAGTCTGTTTCTCTATTTTTTGGTCATTTTTAAAACTTGTTTTTGGTAACTATAGTTGATAAGTATTTTAGTTGTGATGGTAGGGAAGATGGTAGTGGTCTGTGTGTATGTAAATCTTTTATCTTTTTTCCATTGATCCAGAATTCTAGCCTCTTGCAATAAAAGTTTTATGAATCCTGTTTAAATTGGATCTAATACAATGGATTAAAAGAATATATCTTCGTTGCTTAAAATTCATATCCTACTACTTACATCCCATTATGATTCTTATTGGGATATTTTTAAACTACTGCATTGATTTCTTTAATAATTATAAATATAAAGTCTTATTGCATCTAGAATACATTTTTTTTTTTTTTACAATATAGTCTAATTTTATTTAAAAATTCTAGCCTAAGTAAAATCTATAAAAACAGAGTAAGCTTCTGGAATAAAAATCATTAGTGAAGAAATTATTAATGTTCTAGATGTCTTCTTTCCCCTCTACTTAGGTTATAAAATAACTTTTTCTCATTGTATTTTTTTTAATTAATTTTATTTTATTTTTAAACTCCACACAATTGTATTAGTTTTGCCAAACATCAAAATGAATCCACCACAGGCACACATGTGCTCCCCATCCTGAACCCTCCTCCCTCCTCCCTCCCCATACCATCCCTCTGGGTCGTCCCAGTGCACCAGCTGGGAAGATTTGGGAGAATGGCATTGAAACATGTAAAATATCATGTATGAAACGAGATGCCAGTCCAGGTTCATTGTATTTTTTATATTAAATTATATGAGCTCTTGAAATATATTTTGGATATCAACCCCTTATCAGCCATATCATTTGCAAATATCTTGTCCCATTCAGTAGGTTTTTCTTTTCCTTTTGTTGATGATTTCTTTCACTATGCAGAATCTTTTAAGTTTGACTAGGTCACATTTGTTTATTTTTTGCTTTTGTTTCTCTTGCCTGAACAGACAGATGCCCCAAAATGTTGTCAGACTATGTCAAAGAGTGCACTACTTTTTGTATGTTTTCTTATAGGAGTTTTGTGGTTTCCGGTCTTACATTTAGGTCTTTAAATCATTTGAGTGCATTTTTGTGTATGGTGTGAGATGTTCTAATTTCATTCTTTTGCATGTACTTGTCCCAGAGAAGGCGATGGCACCCCACTCTAGTACTCTTGCCTGGAAAATCCCATGGACGGAGGAGCCTGGTAGGCTGCAGTCCATGGGGTCGCGAAGAGTCGGACACGACTGAGTGACTTCACTTTCACTTTTCACTTTCAGCACTGGAGAAGGAAATGGCAACCCACTCTGGTGTTCTTGCCTGGAGAATCCCAGGGACGGGGAAGCCTGTTGGGCTGCCATCTATGGGGTCGCACAGAGTCGGACACGACTGAAGCGACTTAGCAGCAGCAGCAGCAGCAGTCCAGTTTCCCCAACACCACTTGTTGAAGGGAGTGTCTTTTACCCGTTGTATAGTTTTCATTTGTTGTTGTTGTAGATTAATAGACTGTATGTACATGCGATTGGGGCTTCCCAGGTGGTGCTAGTGCTAAGAATGCAGGAAACCTAAGGGACTCAGGTTCAATCCCTGTTTTGGGAAGGTCCCTTGGAGGAGGGCGCCACTCCAGTATTCTTGCCTTGAGAGTCCCATGGACAGAGGAGCTTGGTGAGTTACTATCTATAGGGTTGCAAAGAGCTGGATACCACTGAGCAACTTAGTATGCATGCATAGGCTTATTTCTGGGCCCTCTATTCTGGTTCATTGATCTATGTATCTGTTTTTGTCCCAGTATCAAGCTGTAGATTTTTAGTATAGTCTACAATAAGGGAGTATGATACTCCTAGGGTTTTTTTTTTTTTTTCTTTCCTTCTTTTCTCCAGATTTCTTTGGCTATTTGATGTTTTTTATGGTTCAATACAAAAATTCAACATTCAAAGAATGAAGATTGTGGCAGCCAGTCCCATCAATTCATAGAAGTGGGAAAATAGAAGGGGACAAAGTAGAAGCAGGTACAGATTTTATTTTCTTGGGCTCCAAAATAACTTCAGACGGTGATGGCAACCATGAAACTAAAAGACACTTGTTCCTTGGAAGGAAAGCTGTGACAAATGTAGACGGTGTATACAGCAACAAAGCCATCACTTTGCAGACAAAGGTCCGTATAGTCAAAGCTATGGTTTTGCCAGTAGTCACTTATGAATGTAAGTGCTGGACCATAAAGAAGACTGAGCACCAAAGAATTGATGATTTTGAAATATGATGCTGGAGAAGACTCTTGAGAGTCCCTTGGGCTACCAGATCAAATCAGTCAATCCTAAAGGAAATCAACCCTGAATATTCATTGGAAGGACTTGCTGAAACTGAAACTCCAATACTTTGGCTACCTGAGGTGAAGAGCCAACTCATTGGAAAAGACCCTGACGCTGGGAAAGACTGAAGGCAAAAGGAAGAGTGCAGGAGAGGATGAGATGGTTAGGTAGTATCACCAACTCAGTGGACATGAATTTGTGCAAACTCTGGGATATAGTGAAGGACTGGGAAGTCTGGTATGAGGCAGTCCAAGGGGTTGCAAAAAGTTAAACATTACTCAGTGACTGAACAGCAACAAATGGTTTGGTACAAAGTTTAGGGTCATTTGTTCTAGTTCTGTGAAAAATGTCAATGGTATTTTGATAGGGGTATCATTAAATCTGAAGATCGCTTTGGGTAGTATGGACATTTTAAGATAATGAATTCTTTTAATCCATGAACATCTTTTCATTTCTTTGTATCAATTTCAATTTCCTTCATCAATGTATTATAGCTTTCAGAGTATATATATATGCTTTTCACCACCTTGGTTAGTTTTATCCTGAGGCATTTTATTCTTTTTGATATGATTTTAAACAGCATTGCTTGCTTGTTTTATCTTTTATAGCCCATTATTAGTGACTTAGCAGCAGCAGCAGTGTATATAAAACTGCAGATTTCTATACATTAATCTTGAATCTTGTAACTTTTGTGTGTATGTGTGCTTAGTTGCTTAGTTGTGTCCATCTCTTTGTGACCCTGTGGATTATAGCCTCCCAGGCTCCTCTGTCCATGGGATTATCCCAGCAAGATAAGATACTGGAGTGGCTTGCCATTTTACTCTGCAAGGGATCTTGCTGACTCAGGGATTGAATGTGCATCTTCTGCATTGGCAGGTGTGCGGCCTGGGAAGCCCTACTGAATCCATTTATTATTTTCAATAGTTTTTGGTGGAGATATTAGGTTTTTAAATTTGTTTTCATATTATTTTATACTGTCATGACATCTGTAGGCAGTTTTGCTACTGCCTTTCCAGTTGCTATGGCTAACCACTTCAAATACCCTAATTAGAAATGGTGAGAGTGGGTATCCTTGCCTTGTTCCTAATTTTAGAGGAAAAGCTTTAGTTTTTCACACTGAGTATGATGTTAATGGTGATTTTGTCATTATATTGAGATATGTTCTCTCCATATCTACTTTGTAGAGCATCTTTATTATGAATGGGTTTTGAATTTTGTCAAATGCTTTCTCTGCATTTTTTCAGCCCGTGGTTTTCATTTCTTGTAGTGTCTTTGTCTGGCTTTTAATGTATGACAAAACCAATACAATATCGTAAAGTAATTAGCCTCCACTTAAAATAAATAAATTTATATTTAAAAAAAGAGTAATGCTGGCCTCATAAAACAAGCTAGGAAGTGTTCCCCACTTTTCAATTTTTTGAAGATTTTGAGGATTGGTGCATATTCCATATGTATTTACCTTATGGTTACAATGGTGATTACATCCTAAAGTTAAAACAACCTAGTTTGGACTGATGCCAACTTAAACCCAATTACATTTTAAAAGATTACTACTATAAAGCTCTATCCCATTTTTATGCTACTGATATCACAAATTATTTATATTTTTGTTGTCACAAATATAGTTTTGAAATTATTTTAAAGAAATTAGTATTTTAAATATAGTAGAAATTATAAAGTGAAGTTGCAAAATAACATTACCAAAATACTGGCTGTTCTAGACATTCATAACATTGTACAAGAGGCAGTGACCAAAACCATCCCAAAGGAAAAGAAATGCAAGAAGGCAAAGTGATTGTTTGAGGAGGCTTTACAGAGAAAAAAAAAGGCAAGGGAGAAAGGGAAAGATATACCCGATTGAATGCACAGTTCCAGAGACTATCAAGGAGTGATTAAAAAAAAAAAAAAGCCTTCTTAAATGAACAATGCAAAGAAAGAGAGGGAAGCAATAAGATGGGAAAGACCAGAGATGTCTTCAACAGAATAGGAGATATCAAGGGAAAATTTCATGCAAGGATGGGCATGATAAAGGACAAAAATCGTAAGGATCTAACAAATGCATACGAGATTAAGAAGAGATGGCAAGAATAGACAGAAGAACTGTACCAAAAATGTCTTGATGCAGATAATCACAACGGTCACTCGCCTAGAGACAGACACTGGAGTGTGAAGTCAAGTAGGTCTTAGGAAACATTACTACAAATAAAGCCAGTGGAGGTGATGAAATTCCAGCTGAGCTATTTAAAATCCTAAAATACAGTGCTATTCAAGTGCTGCACTCAGTATATCAGTAAATTTGGAAAACTCAGCAGAGGCCACAGGACTGGAAAATGTCAGTTTCCATTCCAATCCCAAAGAAGGACAATGCCTAAGAATGTTCTGACTACTGTAAAATTGCACCCTTTTCATATGCTAGCAAAGTAATGCTCAAAATCCTTCAAGCTAGGCTTCAGCAGTACACAAACCAAGAACTTCCAGACGTACAATCTATGTTTAGAAAAGGCTGAGAAACCAGAGGTAAAAATGCCAACATTCATTGGATTATAGAGAAAGCAAGGGAATTCCAGAATAACATGTACTTTTTCTTCATTGAGTATGATAAAGCCTTTGACACTGTGGATCACAACAAACTATGGGAAAATTCTTAAAGAGATGGGAATACCAAATCACTTTACCTGTCTCCTAAGAAACCTGTATGCAGGTAAAGAAGCATTAGTTAGAATCAGACGTGGAATAACAACCTGGTTCAAAATTGGGGAAGAAGTGCATCAAGGCTGTGTATTGTCACACCGAATATTTAACTTATATGCAGAGCACATTATGTGAAATGCCAGGCTGGATAACTCACAATCTGGAATTAAGATTGCCAAGAGAAATATCAACAACCTCAGATATACAGATGATACCACTCTAATGGCAGAGAGTGAAGAGGAATTAAAGAACCTGTTAATGAGGATGAAAGAGGAAAGTTAGAAAGCTGGCTTAAAATTCAACATTCAAAAAACTAAGATCATGGCATCCAATCCCATCACTTCATGGCAAATAGAAGGGGAAAAGGTGAAAGTAGTCAGATTTATTTTCTTGGTTTCCAAAATCACTGTGGACGGTGACTACAAATATGAAATTAAAAGATGCTTGTTCCTTAGAAGGAAAGCTACGACAAACCTAGATAGCATATGAAAAATCAGAGACATCTTTGCTGACAAAGGTTCCTATAGTCAAAGCTTTGTTTTTTCCAGTAGTTATGAGAGTTGGACAATAAAGAAGGCTGAGCACTGAAGAACTGATGCTTTCGAACTGTGGTGCTGGAGAACACGCTTGAGAATCCCTTGGACAGCAAGGAGATCAAACCAGTTAATCCTAAAGGAAGTCAACCTTGAATATTCAGTGGAAAAACTGATGCTGAAGGTCTAATACTTTGGACACCTGAGAACCAACTCACTGGAAAAGACCCTGATACTGGGAAAGACTGAAGGCAAGAGCAGAGGAGTGGACAGAGGTTGAGACGGTTGGATAGCATCACCAACTCAATGGACATGAATTTAAGCACACTCTGGGATATAGGTCATGGTGGAGAGATCTGACAGAATGTGGTCCACTGGAGAAGGGAATGGCAAACCACTTCAGTATTCTTGCCTTGAGAACCCCATGAACAGTATGAAAAGGCAAAATGATAGGATACTGAAAGAGAAACTCCCCAGGTCAGTAGATGCCCAATATGCTACTGGAGATCAGTGGAGAAATAACTCCAGAAAGAATGAAGGGATGGAGCCAAAGCAAAAAGAATTCCCAGCTGTGGATGTGACTGGTGGTAGAAGCAAGGTCCGATGCTGTAAAGAGCAATATTGCATAGGAACCTGGAATGTCAGGTCCATGAATCAAGGCAAATTGGAAGTGGTCAAACAAGAGATGGCAAAAGTGAATGTTGACATTCTAGGAGTCAGTGAACTGAAATGGACAGGAATGGGTGAATTTAACTCAGATGACCATTATATCTACTACTGAGGGCAGGAATCCCTTAGAAGAAATGGAGTGGCCATCATGGTCAACAAAAGAGTCCGAAATCCAGTACTTGGATGCAATCTCAAAAATAACAGAATGATCTCTGTTCGTTTCCAAGACAAACCATTCAATATCACAGTAATCCAAGTCTATGCCCCAACCAGTAACGCTGAAGAAGCTGAAGTTGAACGGTTCTATGAAGACCTACAAGACCTTTTAGAACTAACACCCCAAAAAGATGTCCTTTTCATTATAGGGGACTGGAATGCAAACGTAGGAAGTCAAGAAACACCTGGAGTAACAGGAAAATTTGGCCTTGGAATACGCAATGAAGCAGGGCAAAGGCTAATAGAGTTTTGCCAAGAAAATGCACTGGTCATAACAAACACCCTCTTCCAACAACACAAGAGAAGACTCTATACATGGACATCACCAGATGGTCAACACCGAAATCAGATTGATTATATTCTTTGCAGCCAAAGATGGAGAAGCTCTATACAGTCAACAAAAACAAGACCAGGAGCTGACTGTGGCTCAGACATTGAACTCCTTATTGCCAAATTCAGACTTAAATTGAAGAAAGTAGGGAAAACCACTGCAGCATTCAGGTATGACCTACATCAAATCCCTTATGATTATATAGTGGAAGTGAGAAATAGATTTAAGGGCTTAGATCTGATAGATAAAGTGCCTGATGAACTATGGACTGAGGTTTGTGACATTGTACAGGAACAGGGATCAAGACCATCCCCATGGAAAAGAAATGCAAAAAAAGCCAAATGGCTGTCTGGGGAGGCCTTACAAATAGCTGTGAAAAGAAGAGAAGCAAAAAGCAAAGGAGAAAAGGAAAGATATAAACATCTGAAAGCAGAGTTCCAAAGAATAGCAAGAAGAGATAAGAAAGCCTTCTTCAGCGATCAATGCAAAGAAATAGAGGAAAACAACAGAATGGGAAAGACTAGAGATCTCTTCAAGAAAATCAGAGATACCAAGGGAACATTTCATGTAAAGATGGGCTCGATAAAGGACAGAAATGGTATGGACCTAACAGAAGCAGAAGATATTAAGAAGAGATGGCAAGAATACACAGAAGAACTGTACAAAAAAGATCTTTACGACCAAGATAATCATGATGGGGTGATCACTCACCTAGAGCCAGACATCCTGGAATGTGAAGTCAAGGGGGCCTTAGAAAGCATCACTATGAACAAAGCTAGTGGAGGTGATGGAATTCCAGTTGAGCTATTCCAAATCCTGAAAGATGATGCTGTGAAAGTGCTGCACTCAATATGCCAGCACATTTGGAAAACAGCAGTGGCCACAGGACTGGAAAAGGTCAGTTTCATTCCAATCCCAAAGAAAGGCAATGCCAAAGAATGCTCAAACTACCGCACAATTGCACTCATATCACACGCTAGTAAAGTAATGCTCAAAATTCTCAAAGCCAGGCTTCAGCAATATGTGAACCGTGAACTTCCTGATGTTCAAGCTGGTTTTAGAAAAGGCAGAGGAACCAGAGATCAAACTGCCAACATCTGCTGGATCATGGAAAAAGCAAGAGAGTTCCAGAAAAGCATCTATTTCTGCTTTATTGACTGTGCCAAAGCCTTTGACTGTGTGGATCACAATCAACTGTGGAAAATTCTGAAAGAGATGCGAATAGCAGACCACCTGATCTGCCTCTTGAGAAATTTGTATGCAGGTCAGGAAGCAACAGTTAGAACTGGACATGGAACAACAGACTGTTTCCAAATAGGAAAAGGAGTACTTCAAGGCTGTATATTGTCACCCTGTTTATTTAACTTATATGCAGAGTACATCATGAGAAACGCTGGACTGGAAGAAACACAAGCTGGAATCAAGATTGCTGGGAGAAATATCAATAACCTCAGATATGCAGATGACACCACCCTTATGGCAGAAAGTGAAGAGGAACTCAAAAGCCTCTTGATGAAGGTGAAAGTGGAGAGTGCAAAAGTTGGCTTAAAGCTCAACATTCAGAAAACGAAGATCATGGCATCCGGTCCCACCACTTCATGGGAAGTAGATGGGGAAACAGTGGAAACAGTGTCAGACTTTATTTTTCTGGGCTCCAAAATCACTGCAGATGGTGACTGCAGCCATGAAATTAAAAGACGTTTACTCCTTGGAAGGAAAGTTATGACCAACCTAGATAGCATATTCAAAAGCAGAGACATTACTTTGCCAACAAAGGTTCGTCTAGTCAAGGCTATGGTTTTTCCTGTGGTCATGTATGGATGTGAGAGTTGGACTGTGAAGAAGGCTGAGCGCCGAAGACTTGATGCTTTTGAACTGTGGTGTTGGAGAAGACTCTTGAGAGTCCCTTGGACTGCAAGGAGATCCAACCAGTCCATTCTGAAGGAGATCAGCCCTGGGATTTCTTTGGAAGGAATGATGCTAAAGCTGAAACTCCAGTCCTTTGGCCACCTCATGCGAAGAGTTGACTCATTGGAAAAGACGCTGATGCTGGGAGGGGTTGGGGACAAGAGGAGAAGGGGATGACAGAGGATGAGATGGCTGGATGGCATCACTGACTCGATGGACGTGAGTCTCAGTGAACTCTGGGAGTTGGTGATGAACAGGGAGGCCTGGCATGCTGTGATTCATAGGGTTGCAAAGAGTTGGACACGACTGAGCGACTGATCTGATCTGTAATATAGTGAAGGACAGGGAAGCCTGGTGTGCCATAGTCCATGGGGTTGTAAAGAGTTGGACACGACTTAGATATTGAACAATAACAAATATTTTCCCACCTTTACTGGAAATTTTTATATATTCAAATGATTTCAAGTTTCTTTTTAACATCCATTCATTATCAATCTGAAAGGCTCCCTTGAACATTTCTTGTAGGGTAAATCAGGTGGTAATGAATTACCTCAGGTTTTGTTCATCTAAAGTATTATAATTTCCCCCTCATTTTTAAAGGACAGTTTTGTCAGATTTAGAATTCTAGGTTGATAGAGTTTTTCTTTCAGTGTTTTAAATATATTATGCCCCACTTCCTCCTAGCCTCTAAACTTCTGATGAGAAATTTGTTGACAGTATTACTGAGGCTCCTTTATACATTAGAGTCTTCAATTCTTGCTGCTTTCAAGTTTCTATAGTTTTACTGTTTAATTATAATGTGATTTTCTTTGGAGTTAACCTACTTGGATTTTTTGAGCTTCTTGAATGTGTAATTTTGCTTTTTTCCAGAAGTCATATAAATATAACCATATACAATATAACCTTTCAGACTGACTTCTTTTATTTAGGAATTTGCATTTAGTAATCAATGATGTTTTTCTGGAACTTTCTTCCTTTTTCCGTGATGCAGCGGATGTTGGCAATTTGATCTCTGGTTTGAATTCTGGTTCCTCTGCCTTTTCTAAAACCAGCTTGAACCTCTGAAAGTTCACTGTTCACATATTGCTGAAGCCTGGCTTGGAGAATTTTGAGCATTACTTCACTAGCGTGTGAGATGAGTGCAATTGTGTGGTAGTTTGAGCATTCTTTAGCATTGCCTTTCTTTGGGATTGGAATGAAAACTGACCTCTTCCAGTCCTGTGGCCACTGCTGAATTTTCCAAATTTGCTGGCATATTGAGTGCAGCACTTTCACAGCATCATCTTTCAGGATTTGAAATAGTTCAACTGGAATTCCATCACCTCTACTAGCTTTGTTCGTAGTGATGTTTTCTAAGGCCCACTTGACTTCACATTCCAGGATGTCTGGCTCTAGGTCAGTGATCACACCATCGTGATTATCTTCGTCATGAAGATCTTTTTTGTACAGTTCTTCTGTGTATTCTTGCCACCTCTTCCTTCTGCTTCTGTTAGGTCCATACCATTTCTGTCCTTTATTGAGCCCATCTTTACATGAAATGTTCCCTTGGTATCTCTGATTTTCTTGAAGAGATCTCTAGTCTTTCCCATTCTGTTGTTTTCCTCTATTTCTTTGCATTGATCACTTAAGAAGGCTTTCTTATCTCTCCTTGCTATTTTTTGGAACTCTGTGTTCAGATGCTTATATCTTTTCTTTTCTCCTTTGTTTTTCTCTTCTCTTCTTTTCACAGCTATTTGTAAGGCATCCCCAGACAGCCATTTTGCTTTTTTTGCATTTCTTTTCCATGGGAATAGTCTTGATACCTGTCTCCTATACAATGTCACGAACCTCCTTCCATAGTTCATCAGGCACTCTATCTATCAGACGTAGGCCCTTAAATCTATTTCTCACTTCCACTGTATAATCATAAGGGATTTGATTTAGGTCATACCTGAATGGTCTAGTGGTTTTCACTGGGCTGGAAGAAACACAAGCTGGAATCAAGATTGCCGGGAGAAATATCAATAACCTCAGATATGCAGATGACACCACCCTTATGGCAGAAAGTGAAGAGGAACTAAAAAGCCTCTTAAAAGTGAAAGAGGAGAGTGAAAAAGTTGGCTTAAAGCTCAACATTCAGAAAACAAAGATCATGGCATCTGGTCCCATCACTTCATGGGAAACAGATGGGGAAACAGTGGAAACAGTGACAGACTTTATTTTGGGGGCTCCAAAATCACTGCAGATGGTGACTGCAGCCATGAAATTAAAAGACACTTACTCCTTGGAAGGAAAGTCATGACCAACCTAGATAGCATATTCAAAAGCAGAGACATTACTTTGCCAACAAAGGTCCGTCTAGTCAAGGCTATGGTTTTTCCACTGGTCATATATGGATGTGAGAATTGAACTGTGAAGAAAGCTGAGCACCGAAGAACTGATGCTTTTGAATTGTGGTGTTGGAGAAGACTCTTGAGAGTCCTTTGGACTGCAAGGAGATCCAACCAGTCCATTCTAAAGGAGATCAGCCCTGGGTGTTCTTTGGAAGGAATGATGCTAAACTGAAACTCCAGTACTTTGGCCACCTCATGCGAAGAGTTGACTCATTGGAAAAGACGCTGATGCTGGGAGGGTTTGGGGGCAGGAGGAGAAGGGGACGACAGAGGATGAGATGGCTGGATGACATCAGCGTCGATGGACATGTGTTTGAGTGAACTCTGGGAGTTGGTGATGGACAGGGAGGCCTGGCGTGCTGCAATTTATGGGGTCTCAAAGAGTCGGACACGACTGAGCAACTGAACTGAACTGAACTGAATCGATGATATCTTTGCGTGGATTGATATTTCCTTCCTTTTTGTCACTGAATAGTATTCCATTCTTTAGGTCTGCTACAATTTATTTATCTGTAAATCTATTGTGGTACAACTTGGTTTTTGCCAGTTCTTGGCAAAATAAAGCTGCTATAAACATTGCTTTGCCAATTTTTGTGTGGACACATTTTGAAAGTAGGTAAATTTCTAGGAGGGCTATTACTAATCATATGGTAAAATTATATTTAGCTCCATAAGTTCTTGAGTCACTGTTCTATAACTTATCCTTTTATAGTTCTTTCAGCTCTGTCGGTCCTCTGTCTAGGCAACAGTTATCTACTTCTTCATGCTAAAGTTTAAAGAGTTTTTCTCCCCAGAATTTTCCACAGCTTAACCTAAGTTTCTTTTTTTTCCTTTATGACTTTTTATGGAGACACCTAATGGCCCATGTAATTTCTCTGTCTTGGAAGACTGTTATAAGAAGTGTCTGATTCATTCAGTTTTTTACCTCATTGTTCTTAATCTCAGTAGCACATACCACGCAAGATCAGTTCATATTTTTATTAGGTCTTGAAATCACTCCCTTAAATATTCTGATCCCACATTTAGGGAATACAAAATTAGAATTTATAAAGTCTGTTTGCAATTGAAAAGTTAGTGCTGATGGCTAGCATTTTCTTATAAGGACTTAGCCTGGCATTTGGATAAAATGCCACCAGGAGCAATGTGATATTTCAAACTACAGATTTTCTTACTGTCTTAAATTGTCTGAAATTGAGATGATATAAAAACTCTTTTAAAATGAGGCAAATAACTTCCTCAACCATCAGACACAACTTTAACTTGATGTTTTGTCTCTATTTATTTAAAAATTTATTATTTAACTAGTTGTATACTTTCCACAGCCTGTGTTAAATACTTTATATAATTTATTATTTTATTTCTCATAACAGTTAAAAGTAGGTACTGTTATTATTGCTGTGCTATTATCATTACTACCTCTTTTACTAACATCCACTTTTACCTAACTGATCATAGTCTGACCAATTTTAGGATTTCTATCTATCTGACATTTGCAATCTGGACAAACTCTTTCCTCATTATGTATTTTTTCTTTTTTTCTAATTGGAATATCATTGCTTTACAATATTGTGCTGGCTTCTGTCATACATCAGCATGCATTAGCCACAGGTATACATATACCCCTCCCTCTTGAAGCTCATCTGAATCTCCCACCCCATCCCAGCCCTCTAGGTTATCACAGAGCACTGGGTTGAGCTCCCTGTGTCACACAGCAAATTTCCACTGGCTATCTGTTTTACATATGCTAATGTATGTTTTCATGCTACTCTCTCAAGTCACCACACCTACTCCCTCCTCACTATATTTTAAGCTAAGTATGATCTCCCTTTTTTATTTGAACTATTTCATAGGTACATATGACTGTTGGGGGCTTGTGGCTTTTTTGTGTATATGTCAATGCTGGGAAGATGGTGAGTTATCATTGTGACTTTTCTTTAGGAAAGATTATATTGAAATGTGATCAAATACGGAGAGAATAACAATAAAACATCTACCACCTCCAGGCCCAACTTTGATGACTGGCCAGAAATGCTGGTATAGAATCTCAGATCTGGAAAGGAGAAAGAATATTTTACCTCTAACTGGGGAATAGAGAAACTTGACCCTTGTAACCTTTTCAAGTAACATGTTAAGATCCTTTACTTGTTAACAAATATTCTTTGGAGATTCTTTTGAAAATAAAAACACAAAAGTAAAAATTATCTGTAACTACATCAGCTAAAGGTAAACACTCTTAGCAAATTATTATATGTACTTCCTGTCTTTTCTTAAGTATATGTTAATCAAAATCTCATCATGCTTTACAAATGATTTTTAAATTATAATTTGAATATTTCTGATAGTATTAACTTTAATGATCTTAAGAATACATATATGCATGTATTGTAACTTATCCAATTCAGCAAGATTATGGAAGGATGGTGAAGAGTGAGCCTTACCTTCAGAAATAAAAGCAAAAAGGGAGAAATTCAAGGATACTTGTAGTTACTTCTCTACAAGCATTTGGAACATTACACCATAATTCTCATTTACTTATTTTTACTTCTCTATTTTATTGTAGAATCTTAATTATCAGAAATTATTTTGCTCACTAGTAAATAACATAAAGTAGTAAAATGTGGGATAAAATGTTAAAGCGAAAATTAGACAAAAAGTTTTAAAAATGTTCTTTCCTTTCATTTTTCTTATAATAACGATTCACAGTGAAACCCTCAGAAAGCTAGAGAATGGAGACAGTAGTCTTGTGGCAGCTGTTCATGTGGTTGATCTTGAGGAACTCTTGACTATTCAAGTTTACCACTGTAACCTATTATGTGACTGTGGCTGACATGTTGGGGGCACCATGTCTGTTGTGACTTTCGTGCTTTGTAATGATTTGTTCTCTTTTTAAGAGAGGTGTCCTCAATGGAATGTCTCCAGATGTGACCAAAGCTGGAGCACCTGGCACTGAAATCCCATTTGACCAGTTAATTCTCAAAATTTTTGATGACAGAAATCAGACATTTCTTTAAGGATTTATGTCTTAGATGTGATGTTAAACTATGGGAAGTAGTAACTGATCTGTTGAGTAAAGTTCCTTCTCTTTGTGTTCTGAAATGCTCTATATGATCCATTCAGTGATGGCATTGCTTGTAGAGATCTATTCTGAAGGTGCTGTAGTTAATGCCTCTGTCCCTGCATGGTCATGGCCAATGGTTAAAAGCTCTTCCTCACTGATAGGAGGAAAACAATTCAGGAGCCCCAACCAGTTCAACAGACGGGATGTGATGCTGTGTTGATTCAGTGATTCTTTACTTTCTGGAGCTTAGCTAGTGACTATTTCAGAGATTCCTCTTTCTCTTCCTCTTCTCCTCATTCTCATCTTCTTCCTCCTTTCCCATTTACAAAACCACATTCTTGAAAAGCTTCTTGATTATTTGATCAAAAGGAGGAAGGAGATTTAAGCAACATCACTTTAAATGCTTAATTTGCTATTAGTCAGCTCTACTGACTGCAGGCAGAATTTTTTTTAAATATGAAAGGACTAATCAGTAAATGTATTGCCAACATGTCAAGGTACCAAATTGGAGAGCAAAAGGTAATACGGCAAACTGAGGGGACTGGAGGGCTGAAGGAAAAGGCAGAATGAGCATGAAAATACATTGTAAAAATTACTGTCTTTTAAAGACCTAAGACATATGTGGAAAGAGTAGAATAAAGTAAATATATCAGATCAGCCCTAAGTTCATATTTTACCTAGATTTCAGACTTTTAGTGCTCTGACCCTCTCTCCCCTCCCAAACCTACTCTCAGTCACTTATTTGTGATGACATAGTCTTAAATGATATTAGACATTGACTTTGGGCTTCATACAATTTAAACTTGCTATCTGCTTATAGAATGTAAAGGACTTATTTCCTGAGAAAGGAATTTTCAGCACATGACAGTAGTCGAGGGGAGTGTTGGGGTCAGGTGAGATGGAACATCCTGATTCTATTAAAAATATGCTCCCACATTCTACAGTACCATAGCCAGCATTGTAACTTTTTTTGTAAACCAGACAGGGCCCCTCAGCAGCCAAGACCCATAACAAAATCTTCAAGCCCAAAGGGACAGAGGATAGTTTATATCCAAGACTAAAAGGGCAGAAATGAAATCTTTTGATAGAATTTAAGAACATAATAAGGCATTGCTTCCCAAATATTAGTCACTTTCTAAAGGCTTATTATATTTCTCATAATTACACACCACATATATCATAATATTAAAACGTTATTTTAAATTGACTTTAAACTAACTTTAAAATTTTTTAATTTAATAGGTCATAGGCAATACTGTGCATGAAATGGCAGATATATATATATATACACACACACACACCCACATGTGCATGCAGGCTAAGTCGCTTCCGTCCGGTCTGACTCTTTGTGACCCTATGGACTGTAGCCTGCCAGGCTCCTCTTCCCATGGGATTCTCCAGGTAAGGATACTAGACTGCAGTGATAACCATTTCCTTCTCCAGGAGATCTTCCCGACCCAGGGGTTGAACCCGTGTCTCTTATGTTTCCTGCATTAGCAGATGGATTCTTTACCACTAGCATTACCAGGAAGCCCATACTTCCCAGAGAGAGAGAGAGTGAAAAGGGGAGAGAGATGATGAAGACTGGCAACTTCAAAATCTGCAGATCCAAAAACCCTGGTGGAAGTCCATCAAGCAGGGGAATTGTCTCTTACCTGCTGGAGGGTCAGATGTTGTTCTATTTAGGCTTTCGGTAGATTGTTTGAGGCTTATCCACCTTACAGAGGCAACCTCCTTTACTCAGTCCACTGATGAATATTAATCTCATTCAAAAACATTCTTAGAGTAACACCCAGAATAATATTTGACCAAATATCTGGGCATAGGAATCTGCTTGGTTGATGTTCATTATTTGAAGGAGCAAAGCAGTGAAAGGAGGACCCTAGATGTCACCACTTTACTGAATGTGTCTAAGTATCAGGACGGGAAGGTTGGTGAGATGATCTTCAACCTGCACTCAGTCAATTTAGAAGATAGGAAACTTAGATTAGCAGGTCATGGATCAAGGGGAAAAGCATTATAAGAACTTGAAGTAAAGAGAAAGGCGTCACCAAGTAGCTAGGCTCTTTGCAACCCACTATGAACTGCAAAATGGCAACCAGTTCAAGTGGAACAAGGAAAGCAGTTTTATAATTCACAGAACATGAAAGATATCAAAGGGTCTTCATCCCCAAACAAAAAAGAGAGGCTTTGATTACAAGTTAGAGAACTCTGCAAATCCTTCCACTGCCCTAAACTGCTGTAACTGAGCGCTAAGGTAGGGACTATGAGTCATGAGAACATAATCCAGTGAGGAGATCCTGGGGCAGGACATTTCCTGATTTTGTAGTCCCTACCAAGTCAGTTATTAATGGATTTGCATTTTGGTTGGGAAATGATTGGATCAGCAAGTTTTGGCAGCTCCACTCCCCCCTGGGAGGGGCAGCAAGCCCCAATAAAGAGGCCCTCTGCTGTACCACCACCATTCTCCTGCTACTCAAATCCCAATAGACTGTGGAGAACCTGGTGAGTCTGATTCTTCAGTTCTGCTTTGTTCGTGGGCTTCTGGATGTTGAACTTATGCTGGAGACAGCAAATTTCATGGGTTCAAAGTTATAATCATGGGTTTAATAGTACTTACTGGATGGGAACTTGGAATTTGGGCAAAATCGTATGCTGTATTTATTAGGTTTCTTGTACAAAGATTGAATTCTTGTATTGAAAAAGACATTACTAAGAAGTCTTTGACATTAAGAGGTAAAGAAGAAAGTATTTTTTCCTTTATTGTTATTGTTTTGGTGTCCCTCTGTTGTGATTTCAGAGGCATTTATCCTAGAAAGTATGAGGCCCCTGTATCCTTCCTGGTGGCCCTTTGCTCTGTACACAAGTCATACTTCTGGGACCTCATGAGAGATCATGAAGATAGGAATTGCTTGTGAAGCTTGCCCAGGATTTTAGAACTTGTGATGACGTTTTTTGAAGATATTATTTTCATAAAACGAACCCAAAAGCCATTGCTTTATTCTTTAAAAACCAAGATATTTCCTTTGGAAAAATTATATGAGAAAAGGGAAGGTTTTCTCTGGGCTGATGATATAATTTCCTAAAAGGGAGAGAGAAGCCAGAAACTCATTAAAAGGGATTAAAGAGATTAAAGCACATTCTTAGAGTCTGGATACTATCAGATGGTATTACACAACTTTTGCCATGTCCTTCTATAGCAGTTCTTTCTTGTGAACACTGTCATGTAATTTCTTTCAGATTGTAAGACTCCAAAAAGATGTCTCAGCAGCAGCAGCAGTGCAAGCAGCCCTGCCAGCCACCTCCAGTAGTGTGCCCACCCAAGTGCCCTGAGCCATGCCCACCCAAGTGCCCTGAGCCATGCCCACCTCCAAAATGCCAAGAGAAATGCCCTCCTGTGCCGCCTCCCCAACAATGCCAGCAGAAGTGCCCACCCAAGTGCAAGTAAAAGCTTCAGCTTTTATCTGGATCAGAAAAGGATAAGGACAGTAGATTCACCTAGCTCCACAGCTTCACCTTCATCTTCTCTTCAAAGCCTATCATGAATACAGAAGAAGCTTCTCCATCCTTCAGCCAGCAATATGCCTGTGGCGATTTCTGACAGCCAGAGGTTTCCTTCCTGAGGCTGCTACACCACTTCCCTCTGGGAGGACAGCTGAGAAAGCATCACAGCTCTTCAGACGGAAGAGCAACAGCTCTCCTCCCAGATGTCATCAGGGAATTCACTCACTGTCTTCTGTGTCTCTCTGTCACCTGGGCAGGGGTTTCTACCAGCTGGGCAATTGTTACTTATCCTCCACTCTTGAATAAACTACAGTTCCTTTGTGTGATGTTAAAAAATGTTTTCTTTCTTTTAAAATCTGCTTTTAGTAATACCATATCATCATCTTGGTTTGTTCCTATCCTTCTTTGATGCCAAGGTTTAGGCTCTCATAAACAGAGTTGTCTAAATTTTGAGTCATAGAAAAGATTATTTCTATATAATTTAAAATCCCACCCTATTTTCTTAATGATCACTTCTTGATTGATTTGAGGTACAATTTATGCAATTACTCAGGATTTCAGTCCCTTTGCTAAAATGTGAGGAAAATCATAATTACATTGCAAACTTGTCTGAGGCATAAAACTTACATGACTGTTGTAATTTACTTGGCACAATGCCAACTAAACAAGCACATAAAGAGCACTTGGTGAAGCAGCAGATCAGCACTGTGCGCATCAGCACCCCGTCACCACCATCACCAGCATCACCACCACCACCAGGTCGACTACAGCAGCAAAGTGGTGCACATAGCCAGAAAGCAAGAAGCTTCTTAAACTCTACTACCCTTTCATATTCTGTTCTTTTCCTTTTATAATTTAACCTTATTTTAATGTGACAATACAGACAAACGTCCTTTGCAAATTAGTGAAATATTCTGCATAAAATTAAAGTAGTTCTGAAGACATGGGTAGTACAGGAGAATGGGAAATTAAAACAGTCCTTACCAGACAAGGTGCCACCTCATCTCCATGTGTAAAATCAGCTCCTCTTAATCGAAAAACTTATCAACCTCAAGGTTGTTTTATATTTTTTCAACTATGAAATTACTTTCCTGATTGTTTTGACCCCACCTTTAAAGAACATTGAGGTCGCAATGTTTACTTAGATTTACAAAGTCACTGCTGCTAGGTACCTTGTTTTCTAAGTGATTAGCTTAAGGGTCAATAAGCTGTGAAAAGGGATATGCTCTTTAAGCATTTTGGTCGTAAGTGTCCAGCAACAGAAGAGTTAATTCAGATCATATGCACACACACAAGCATACAACAGGCACACGCAAGCACCAGTATTATTCTTAAAAACAGTATTATTTTTAAAAGTTTTCTCATTAAATTATATTGTACCTAAACATATACAAAATCAAGAGGATCTTTGTCTCCTACATTCTTCACTTACAAATCTAGAAGTAAATGACTCTAAGATAATAGAGCTGCAGATGGAAAAAGATCCCCAGATTCCTGCTCAATCCTCATCAGACTATGACATGTGTGAGAAATAAACACTGATATTTTGAACCTGTCTCTACTATAGCTAGTATAATTTGACCTGACATAGAAATCCGTTCTCTGAGGTGGGATGCTCCTGTAATAAATCTTAAAATTATGGCATTGACTTAGAGACAGGGGGTGGTTGGCAAGGTAACTGGTATTGGAACCCACAAACATGGTGATGCATGTTATTCAATGGCAAAACATTTGAAATAATGATTGTCCATGGTAACTTAGGTGGTTAAGCATACGTTGGTTACTTGTTGAATTTACCAGGGTATTTTGATAGACAAATGTTCAGGAAATAATTGTCTGATTTGCAGGCCAGAATAAAAAAAAATGAAAAAAATTATAGCTTAGATAGTCAAAAGCTTGTTGAATTAGAAAACTCACCACTTGTAAAGCCCAAAGACAAAGAGATGAGATTAGAAGCAGTTTTGAATTTTACATCCACCTCCAGTTGACTATAATAACAGAGAAAAGAGGAAGAAGTTGTAGTCTTTCTACCTGTGTATCAGGGAACTGTGGAATAGTAGACTAAAGAGTTAAAACAGACAAATTACAGCTCAGTTATAGCTTATGCAAACAGAGCTTTTATTAAACAGACACTCCCAAGACATGGGAGCAGACCCACTCTGAAAGAGTTATCATAACTATTCCTCTTGGCTTCCCCCTTTTTGTAATTCCCATCTTTTCCTTTCTGGTTGTGCCCTGTACAAAGTGGGCTTTGTACCTGCTACCAATCAAGAAAGGGAATGTAAATGGACATACACTCAAGGTCTAGAGACAGTTTCAAGTTACATAACAACAGGCTCTGTTGTGTACGTCTTCCCATAATTCAGCCTGTTATCAGTCAGTTCAGTTCAGTAAAGTGGCTCAGTTGTGTCCGACTATTTGCGACCCCGTGAATCACAGCACGCCAGGCCTCCCTGTCCATCACCAACTCCCGGAGTTCACTGAGACTCACGTCCATAGAGTCAGTGATGCCATCCAGCCATCTCATCCTCTGTCGTCCCCTTCTCCTCTTGCCCCCAATCCCTCCCAGCATCAGAGTCTTTTCCAATGAGTCAACACTTCGCATGAGGTGGCCAAAGTACTGGAGTTTCAGCTTTAGCATCATTCCTTCCAAAGAAATCCCAGGGCTGATCTCCTTCAGAATGGACTGGTCAGTGTGTTATAATCAGATATATATCCACATAGAATATTTATAAATCCTTAATAGGCTCCTAGCTGCCTGAGGTTACTTGAGGAAGGCCCTGTGGTTAGTTTGTATCCACTGTGTGCCTAAGGAATGCCCAGGAGTTGATAAAATCTCTGTGGTTATTTTGTAGCATATCTGTGAGCTCCTTTGGGCATGTCTGGGATGGGGTTTTGGCAACCCACTCTGGTACTCTTGCCTGGAAAATCCCATGGATGGAAGAGCCTGGCAGGCTACAGTTCATGGGGTCACTACCAGTCGGATACAACTGAGCGACTTCACTTTCACTTTTCATTTTCATGCATTGGAGAAGGAAATGGCAACCCACTCCAGCATTCTTGCCTGGAGAATCCCAGGGAGGGGGGAGCCTGATGGGCTGCCGTCTGTGGGGTAGCACAGAGTCGGACACCACTGAAGCGACCTAGCAGCAGCAGCAGCAGGGATGGGGTTTAGAGATCAGCTTTCCTCCTTTTACCCTAGGTCACCCCTAGTTGTTGATGCCTAACTTCCTACCTAACAGCTCTATCATGTTCAGGTGAAAAGGCAGCAAAATAAATGAAGCCACAAAGTTACTTCTAGGAAGGGAACTGAGTGTGGTCCCTAGAACATAGAATGATTGGAGAAATGAAATATATCAGATGTTTAATAACTTTTTGAGGAAATTGATGACTAAATAAACTATGCCCCAAACTAAACAGACTGATTTTTCAGGAACAGAAACCACTTTCTAGCTCTCCGTTCCCCACTTGCCACACTACCCATTTCAGATGTGGTCAGTACAGCGACTGAAAGGAAATAACCGCTGAGATGGTTACAAGGTCCATAGAGAAGAATGGATGAGGGAAGTTCTCTCAGAGACTAGTATCAGAGCCTAATAGAGCAAGGAGGAAAAGGAACACAGAGATTCCCAAACTTTGTTATTCTGTTGTCTGGTCATTATTCTTTCACCTCCCCTGTCCCCAGTTTTATTAAGGCATAACTAAGATATTACACTGTACGTCTTCACCATGTATGGAGACCATGGCAGCTCACGCCAGTATTCTTGCCTGGAGAATTCCAAGGACAGAGGAGCCTGGTGGGCCATAGTCCTTGGGGTTGCAAAGAGTCGGACACAACTGAGTACCTTTCACTTCACTTCACTGTGTATAATGTGGTGATTTGACATATGTGCATTTTTTTGCGTTTACCACCATTGGGTTACTTAATGCATTAATCATCTCAATAATAACCATTAAGCATGTGGGTGTGTGGCGAGAATGCTTAAGGTTTACTGTTTTAGCAAGTTGCAAGTACAAAACAGTGTTATTAACTAGAGTCACTGTGCTGTACCTCAGACTTCCAGAGCTTATTCATCCTATGACTGAAGGGGTGTTGCCGTTCCCTAGGATCTCCACTTCTGCCCCACCCCTCAGTGCCTGCTAACCACCATTTTGCCCTCTGTTTCTGCGAGTTCTTTGAGTTTGGCAACACATTTCTAAATAACCAATGGGTTGAATGAGAAATAATAAATAAAATTAGAACATACTTTAGGAAAAATTAAAACAGCATACAATAACTTTAATGATACATGTAGTGCAAAATAAAAACAGAGAAATTTATGGCTGGAAACATCCATATTACAAAAGAGGAAAGATTTCATATCAATAACCTTTATAGACATACATGCATGTGTGTGAGTTTATGAAAAATAAAAAATTCTAACACTAAATACAGCAAAAATATAAGCAGTTGTTATTTCTTGGAGTTTAATGATGGTACTCTTTTTTTGAACAGCTTTATGCTTTCCTGATTATATATATTGTGATGTAGTTTCATTTTTACAACTATTCATCATTATATTTAAAAAGTATACAGCAGTCAGTGAAGATGTTGCTGAGCTAGAGGAATATGCTACGTCCCAGCTTCTGGAACATAATTTCTGGTGACTGTTTCAAGTGTCTTTCCTCTTCTTTCTCATTCTCCACTTCTTCCTCCTTTCACATTACAAAGTCACGTTCTTGTAAAGCTTCCTGATTATTTGACCAAGACAAGTTGGTTGAGAAATTCTTCCTACTGATTGCAGGAAGAATTTAAAAGAATATTAAAAGTTATTTTTAAAAGCATTGACAACCTGTCAATGTACCGTGTTGGACAGTTAAGAGGTATACATTGGGAGTGAAGGGTAATATAGCCAGATAAGGGGTCTAGAGGGTTGAAGGAGAAGACAGAGAATAAGCAAATTGAAACAGAATTTTAAAATCACTGTCTTTTAAAGATCAAAAGCATGTTTGGAAAGAGTTGACAAAAGCAAATGTATCAGATCAGTCCTAAGTTCATATTTCACCTAGATTTCAGAACTTTAGTGCTCTGACCCTCTTATCTCTCCCAAACCTCTCTATTATTTATATCTTAAATGGTATTTTATATTTATTTTTCCTCTCAAAGAATTCAAACCTGATACTTATGGAATAAAAGAGTTTTAAATCCTGACAAAAGAATTTTAAGAACATGATAGCCGTCTAAGGAAGTGTTTGGGTCAGATGAGATGGGACATCCTGATTCATTGAGAATATATTTCCACATTCTACAGTAACATAAAGCTAGCATTGTAAATTTATTCCTAAATCAGACAGGGCCCTTTCACCAGCCACGGCTCACAAGACACAGCTTCAGTGACCAAGGGGACGGCACAGAAAAGAGTATAACTCATGTCCAGGATAGAAGATAGGAACTATAGAAGAACTGTTGACTGCTAAATCTGCGAAAAGCACAAATGAAATCTTTGCCAGGGTTGGAGAACATACTAGGGCATTGTTTCCTCAACTTCAGTCATTCCCTAAAAGTTCATTTTATTTGTCCTAATTACACATCTCAAGTATCATATAATGTTAATATTTTAAATTTTCTTTATGCTAACTTTTGGAATTTTTAATTTAATTTTCCATAGTCAGTCATCTACATAAAATGGCAGATGAAATATTCAAATTATATACACACACACACACACACACACACACACACAGATAGTAGAGAGAGAGATTATGAATTCTGGAGAATTTGAAGTTTGTAGAGCTGAAAACTTGCTGGAAGTCCATTAGGCTGGGGAATTGTCTCTTACCTGAAGGAGGGTCAGCCTTGTTCTATTCAGGCTTTCAGTGAGGACTACCCACATTTTAGAAGGCAACTTCCTTTACTCAGGCCACTGATAAATATTAACCCCAATCAAAAGCATCCTTTGAGAAAAATCCAGAATAATGTTTGACCAAATATCTGGACATCCTGTGCCAGTCAAGTTGATCTATAAATTAACCATCAAACTTTCTTCCCAGCAAACTGGCAAATTGTACAAAAAAAGTAGAGCAGATCAATGTTATGTGGCAGCCTGGAAGGGTGAGTTTGGGGGAGAATGGATACATGTATATATATGGCTGGGTCTCTTTGCTGTCCACCTGAAACTGTCACAACACTTGTTAATTGGTTATACTCTAGTATAAAATAAAAATTGAAAAAAATAGAAAAAATTTAAAAATAAACAGGCAAAAAAAGAAAGAGTGAAAATAAGTTTATTTCACATATATTCCACTGTGACCAATATGGGAAATGTAAAGGTTAAAATTATCATAAAATTATTATTAATAATTAAAAGTTTTATATGAATGACAATGAACTTCAATCACTGAATTATTAATAAAGTGATTTCAAATTTTTTTCTTAAATCTACCACTAGATTTGATGGAGAAACATGTGTTTCAATAATTAATAAATAGTAAATATATTAAAAAGTAGCCATTTGAATAGCATTGCATTTTAGATTGGGTTTTTCAATAATTTCAAGGAGGCAGGAAAATTTGAACAATCCTTGGAAATTTCTCAAAAGTTGAAGAAATAAAAAGAGATCAGTTGGAGAAGTTATGTAGGAGCAGGTGATGGGTCATGTTGGGGAGTTATGAGCAAAAAGCTTGCTTTCTATCATAGGTCTAAGGTCTGAGCTGCCGCAATATTTGAATTACAGTAGTGAATTTCCTGTGATTCAAGGTGAGACAGATTTATAAAGGTCACAAGAATCTTAATGTCCTGTATTCCATGTAGCAAAGCAGTGAAATGAGGACCCTAGAGGGTTACCATTTTACTGAAGGTGTCTATCTGTCATGATGGGAAGGCTGGTGAGATGACCTGCAACCTGCCCTCAGTTTATTTTAGAAGCAAGGAGACTTTAGATTAGCAGGCCAGGGATCAAAGGGAAATGCATCATAAGAAGAGTCTGAGGTAGAGAGAAAAGTGTCCCAGGTAACCAGGCCCTTTGCAACCCAGTATGTAGATAGAATGGCAACCAGTTCAAGTGGACAAAACAAACAGTTTTATAATTCAAGGAAGGTGAAAGAGAGAGAAGAGCATATCCTCTGATCAAGAAAAGGATCCCTTGATGACAAGTTAGAAAACAACCCCCCACAATCCCTGCAAATCCTTCTGTCATAAATTCCTGAAATTAAGAGCTAAGCAGAGACTGTGAGTCATAAGAACATAATCCAGTGAGGAGATCCTGGAGCAGGGCATATCCTCTTTTCCGAGTCCCTGTCAAGCCAGTTATGGATGGATTTGCATTTTGGTTGGGAAATGACTGAACCAGGCCCATTTTGGCAGCTCAACTTCCCCCTGGGTGGGGCAGCAAGCCCCAATAAAAAGGCCCTCTGCTGCATCACTGCCATCCTTCTGCTACACAAGTCCTGATAGACTTTGGAGAACCTGGTGAGTCTGATTCTTCAGTTCTACTTTGTTCTTGGGCTCCCGAATATTGAATTTATGCTGGAGGCAGCAAATTTGGTGGGTCCAAAGTTATGATCAAGTGTTTAATGCTCCTTAGTGGATGGGAACTTGGAATTTGTATGCTATATTTATTAGGTTTCTGGTAAAGAGTTTGAATTTCCCTATTGAAAAAGAAGTTAATAGGAAATCTTTGACATTAAGAGGTAAAGAAGAAAGTATTTTTTCCTTTTTTGATATCATTTTGGTGTCCTTCTGTGGTGATTTCAGAGGCATTTATCCTAGAAACTATGAGGCCCTTGCATCCTTCCTGGTGGCCCTTTGCTCTTTACACAAATCATACTGCTGGGACCTCATGAGAGATCATGAAGATAGGAATTGCTTGTGAGCTTGCCCCAGATTTTAGAACTTGTGATGAACTTTTTTTGAAGATGTTTTAATTAAAAACAACAACAACAAAAAAAAACTACTGCTGTGTTCTTTCAAACAAACATATTTTCTTTAGAAAATTTGTATGAGCAAAGAGAAGGTTTTCTCTAGGCTGATGAAACAATTTCCTAAGAGAGCAAGACAAGCCAGAAATTCATTAAATGGAATTAAAGAAATTAAAGCACATTCTTAGAGATTGGCTCCTAGCTGATGGTATTACATAATTTTTGCCATGTCCTTCTTTAGGAATTCCTTCTTGTGAACACTATCATGTAATTTCTTTCAGATTCTAAGATTCCAGAAAGATGTCTCAGCAGCAGCAGCAGTGCAAGCAGCCCTGCCAGCCACCTCCAGTAGTGTGCCCACCGAAATGCCCTGAGCCTTGCCCACCTCCAAAGTGCCCTGAGCCATGCCCACCTCCAAAGTGCCCTGAGCCATGCCCACCTCCTCAGTGCCAGCAGAAATGCCCTCCTGTGCCACCTCCCCAACAATGCCAAGAGAAGTGCCCACCCAAGTGCAAGTAACAACATCAGCTTTTATCTGGATCAGGAAAGGATAAGGACAGTTGACTCACCTAGCTCCACAGCTCTACCTTTGCCTTCTCTTCAAATCCCATCATGGATACAGAAGGAGCTTCTCCACCCTTCAGCCAGTAATATGCCTGTGGCGATTTCAGACAGCTAGAGGTTTCCTTTCTGAGGTTGCTATACTGCTTTGCTCTTGGAAGTGCCCAAGAAAGCATCACAGAGCTTCAGAAGGAAGAACAGCAGCTCTTCTCCTGGGTCCCATCAGAGGATTCTCTCACTGTCTTCTGTGTCTGTCATCTGGGCAGGGGTTTCTACAGGCTGGGAAATTGTTACTTATCCTCTACCTCCTGAATAAAGTAGAATTCCTTTGTGTGATGTTAAAAATGCTTTCTTTATTTTAAAAGTTGCTTTTAACAATACTATATAATTGTTGTGGTTTATTTGTATTCTTTGATATCAAGGTTCAGGATCTCACAATCATTGTTGCCTGAATTTTGAGTGACATAACAGGTTATATTTATATAATTTCTAATCCATATTACTTATTTAATTGAAGATTGATTAATTTGAGAAATTTTAAACTCCTCAAGATTTTTGCTTCTTTACTAAAAAGTGGGGAAAATCTTAGATATATTGCTCACTCGTCTGGGGCATACAAATTAAATGAATGTGTTTAGTTTAGTTGGCACATTGCTAGATGCAGAGTTAGCACTTAGCGAGGCAGTAAATCATCATTGTCTTAGTCATTACCAGCATCACTACTATCATTGGCATCACCACCATACTTGTTCCAGCAGGACAGTGGCTCAAACATAATTAGTATAGCAAACAGAAAGAAATTCTCAAACTTTGTTACTCTTTCCTAATTTGTTGTTCTTTTTCTTCTTCATTAACCTTATTATTAATGTGATATTGCAAATATAGAATTTGGGGTAATTACTGGAATATTTTTGCATAAGATTATAGTGGTTTTTAAAATATAAGTAGTAGAGAAGAAAGAGAAATTTGAAAAAAAATGATCTTTACCAGACAAAGTGCTGTCTCCTCTCCGTGTGTACCACCTGCTCTTCTTTCTCCAACAACTAATCCATGGTCTGTCTATATTTTTTCACCTCTGAGACTACTTTTTTACTGAAGAACACACTGGTTTTTGCAATGTTTAGATTTGTAAAATTACTGTTGCTGTGTACCTTTCTTTTATAAGTGCTTAGCCTACTATCAAGTAAGCTGGGAAATGAGGGATATTTTCTTTAAGTATATCTTTTTTGTGGCTCTAAGCTTCCACTTAGAGAATAGTTAAGTCACACCACAAACTCCACACACACTAATGAATAGGATACTATTTTTAAAAGAAATAAAGTCTTTGTGTTAAATCATACTATGCCTAAATATACTTAAGATTAAAAGGACTTTTCTTTATCTACATTCTTCACTCATAAAGCTAGAATTAAAGGATTCTATGATAATAGAACTGAAGATGGAGAAAGAGTCCGTTACTGCTCAACCTTCATCAGACTATGACTTGTGTGTGTGTGGTGGGGGAAGCACCAATATCTGGGAGTTGTCTCTTCTGTAGCTAGTGTTATTTGACCTGACACAGAAATTAGTTCCTAGAGGTAAGGTGTTATTGTAACAAATCTTAAATATGTGGCCATGGTTTAAGAGTCTGGAGTAGGTTGGCAAGAAAACTGACACTCAAAAATATAAATGTGGTGACGCATGATAGTCAATGGCAAAATCTTTGCTATATAGGTAACTTGGGAGGCAAACTGAATGTTGTTAGCTTGTTGTGTTCACCAGGATATTTCGGTGAACTTATGTTCAGAAAATAATTGTTTAGCTTGCGGGTCAGAAATGAAAAGAAAAAGACATAGCACAGAAATTCAAAACTTTGTTGCATTAGAAAAATGCACCACTTGTAAGCTCCAAAGAAGAAGAGATGAGATTAGAAGTGGTTGTGAACTTTAGATCCACTTTCAGTTGACTGTAACAAGAGAGAAAAGAGAAATAAGTTGTAGTCTTTCCATCTGTGTGCAGGGAGCCTCGTTCAGAAGGAAAGAATGCAAAATAAATCAAGCCACAAAATTACTTCTAGGAAAGGACCTAAGTGTGGTCCCTAAAACATAGAAATTATTGAAGAAGTGAAACCTATTGGGTGTCTAATATGTTTTTGAGGGAATTGATAGCTAAATATACTATGTATCAAAACTAAAATGACTTTGACTTTTCAAGAATAAAAATAACTTTCCAGGCCTCCTTTCCCCACCTTCCACACTACCCATTCCAGATGTGGTCAGTACAGATAAATAAAAGGATACAACTGCTATGAGATGGACACCAGGCCCACAGAGAATAATGGATGAGTGAAGCTCTCTCAGAGAATAGTATCAGAGCCTAACAGAGGTAAAGAGGAGAAGGAACACAGAAATGTTCAAACTTTGTTACTCTATGGTGGTTATTCTTTCATTCCCCCCCGCTCTAGCTTAATTGAGATATAATTGACAGTTTAAATTGTATATATTTATTGATGTCAGGCTATACTACAAAGCCACAGTCATCAAGACAGTATGGTGCTGGCATAAAGACAGAAACATAGGTCAATGGAACAAAATAGGAAGCCCAGAGGTAAATCCATGCACCTATGGACACCTTATCTTTGACAAAGGAGGCAAGAATATACAATGGAGAAAAGACAATCTCTTTAACAAGTGGTGCTGGGAAAACTGGTCAACTGCTTGTAAAAGAATGAAACTAGAACACTTTCTAACACCATACATAAAAATAAACTCAAAATGGATTAAAGATCTATATGTAAGGACATAAAATATACAACTCCGAGAGGAAAACTCTCTCTGACATAAATCATAGCAGGATTCACTATGACCCACCTCCCAGAGTAATGGAAATAAAAGTAAAAATAAACAAATGGGATATAATTAAACTTAAAAGCTTTTGCACAACAAAGGAAACTATAAGCAAGGTGAAAAGACAGCCTTCAGAATGGGAGAAAATAATAGCAAATGAAGCAATTGAGAAATAATTAATCTCAAAAATATATAAGCAACTCCTGCAGCTCAATTCCAGAAAAATACGCAACCCAATATAAAAAAAAATGGGCCAAAGAACTAAACAGACATTTCTCCAAAGAAGACATACAAATGGCTAACAAACCATGAAAAAAGCTCAACATCACTCATTATCAGTGAAATGCAAATCAAAACCACTATGAGGTACCATTTCACACCGGTGAGAATGGCTGCTATCCAAAAGTCTATAAACAATAAATGCTGGAGAGGGTGCGGAGAAAAAAGAACCCTCTTACACTGTTGGTGGGAATGCAAACTAGTATAGCCACTATAGAGAATAGTGTGGAGATTCCTTAAAAAAACTGGAAATAGAGCTGCCATACAACCCAGCAATCTCACTGCTGGGCATACACACTGAGGAAACCAGAATTGAAAGAGACGTGTGCACCCCAATGTTCATCACAACACTGTTTATAATAGCCAGGACATGGAAGCAACCTAGTTGTCCATCAGCAGACAAATGGATAAGAACTCTGTGGTACATATACACAATGGAGTATTACTCAGCTATTAAAAAGAATGCATTTGAATCAGTCCTAATGAGGTGGATGAAATTGAAGCCTATTATACAGAGTGAAAGTAAGTCAGAAAGAAAAACACCAATACAGTATACTAACACATATATATGGAATTTAGAAAGATGGTAACGATGACCCTATATGCGAGACAGCAAAAGAGACATAGACTGTTGGACTCTGGGAGAAGGCGAGGGTGGGATGATTTGAGAGAATAGCATTGAAACATGTGTATTATCACAAGTGAAATAGATTGCCAGTCCAGGTCTGATGCATGAGGCAGGGTTCTCAGGCCTGGTGCAGTGGCATGACCCTGAGGGATGGGATGGGGAGGGACGAGGGAGGGGGGTTCAGGATGGGGAACACATGTACACCCATGGCTGATTCATGTCAATGTATGGCAAAAACCACCACAATATTGTAAAGTAATTAGCCTCCAATTAAAATAAAAAATTAAAAAATGGAAAAAAAATTGTATATATTTACAATGTATAATGTGATGATTTGACCTATACATATTTTGTGCAATGATTACCACTATCAATTTACTTATAAATCACCTCAATAATAACCATTTAAGAGTGTGTGTGTGTTTGTGTGTACGTGTGTGCTTGTGTGTATGGTCAGAATGCTTAAGGTCTTCTTTATCAGCAAGTTTCAAGTGCACAACACTGTATGTTAGACTCTCAGGGCTTCTTCATCTTATAACTGAAGACTTACTCTCTTTGCCAAACATCTCCACTTTTGTCGCATCCCTCAGTCCCTGTTAACCATGGTTCTACTCTGTTTCTATGAGTTCCATATGTTCAGCAACACATTCCAAACAATCAATTGCTCAAAGAAGAAATAACAAGTAAAATTAGAAAATGATTTGGCAGGAATGAAAATGAAAATACAACATACAAAATCTTGTGCGATACACATAATGTTGTACATAAAGAGATATTTATGGCTGGAAATATCTATATTAAAAGTGATGAAAAATCTCAAACCTTATAGAACTTTAAGGCAAAGAACAGCAAATAGAAAAGTCAAAATAATATACACTAGAACAGAAATAAATGAATTTAAAAATAGAAAAACAAAAGAAGAAATAAAAATAACACATTGGTTCTTCGAAAGAATCAACAAAATTGACAACCCATGGGGATACTGGTCAAGACACAAAGATAGAAGGGTCAGGTTTCTGAAATCAGCAGAGGAGGAGACAACACTGCTGATCTTAAAGAAATAAAAGGACTATAAGAGAATACTCTGAGTACTGACCATGAACACTAACAAATTAGAAAACATAGATGAAATGGATAAATTCCAAGTAAGATGCAAAGTATGGAAATACATTCATGAAAGTGTAGAAAATCTGAATATCTGTAGCAAATAAAGGGATAACATTAATAATGCAAAAAAATGTCCAAAGAGGAAGACCTTGGTCCAGATGGCTGCACTGTCAAAGTCTACCTAATATTTATATTACAATTAGCATAACTCTTTCATGAACTTTTGTAAAAAACAGAATAGAAGGACTTAATACCATATAATTGCACCTTTAAAATTGTTTAAGAGGAAATATTTAATGTTATATGTGCTGCTGCTGCTAAGTCACTTCAGTCATGTCTGACTCTGTGCGACCCCAGAGACGGCAGCCCACCAGGCTCCCCCGTCCCTGGGATTCTCCAGGCAAGAACACTGGAGTGGGTTGCCATTTCCTTCTCCAATGCATGAATGTGAAAAGTGAAAGGGAAGTCGCTCAGTCATGTCTGACTCTTCGTGACCCCATGGACGGCAGCCTACCAGGCTCCTCCGTCCATGGGATTTTCCAGGCAAGAACACTGGAGTGGGGTGCCATTGCCTTCTCTGATATTAGGTGTATTTTATCATAATTAAAAATAATTTTAAAATGTAGAAAACAAATGGTCATTTGCCAGCTCATTATACAAAGCTTATTACCAGAAATGACATCACAAGGGAAGAAATAAATATTCCTTGATAGGGATTGCATTGAATCTGTAAATTGCTTTGGGTAATATACTCATTTTCACTATATTGATTCTTCCAATCCATGAACATGGTATATTTCTCCATCTACTAGTGTCCTCTTTGATTTCTTTCACCAGCGTTTTATAGTTTTCTATATACAGGTCTTTAGTTTCTTTAGGTAGATATATTCCTAAGTATTTTATTCTTTTCATTGCAATGGTGAATTGAATTGTTTCCTTAATTTCTCTTTCTGTTTTCTCATTATTAGTGTGTAGGAATGCCAGGGATTTCTGTGTGTTGATTTTATATCCTGAAACTTTACTATAATCATTGATTACTTCTAGTAATTTTCTGGTGGAGTCTTCAGGGTTTTCTATGTAGAGGATCATGTCATCTGCAAACAGTGAGAGTTTTACTTCTTCTTTTCCAATTTGGATTCCTTTTATTTCTTTTTCTGCTCTGATTGCTGTGGCCAAAACTTCCAAAACTATGTTGAATAGTAATGGTGAAAGTGGGCACCCTTGTCTTGTTCCTGACTTTAGAGGAAATGCTTTCAATTTTTCACCATTGAGGATAATGTTTGCTGTGGGTTTGTCATATATAGCTTTTATTATGTTGAGGTATGTTCCTTCTATTCCTGCTTTCTGGAGAGTTTTTATCATAAATGGATGTTGAATTTTGTCGAAGGCTTTTTCTGCATCTATTGAGATAATCATATGGTTTTTATTTTTCAATTTGCTAATGTGGTGTATTACATTGATTGATTGGTGGATATTGAAGAATCCTTGCATCCCTGGGATAAAGCCCACTTGGTCATGGTGTATGATCTTTTTAATGTGTTGTTGGATTCTGATTGCTAGAATTTTGTTAAGGATTTTTGCATCTATGTTCATCAGTGATATTGGCCTGTAGTTTTATTTTTTGGTGGGATCTTTGTCAGGTTTTGGGATTAGGGTGATGATGGCCTCAATGCAATCCCTATCAAGCTACCAACGGTATTCTTCACAGAGCTAGAACAAATAATTTCACAATTTGTATGGAAATACAAAAAACCTTGAATAGCCAAAGCTATCTTGAGAGAGAAGAATGGAACTGGAGGAATCATCCTACCTGACTTCAGGCTCTACTACAAAGCCACAGTCATCAAGACAGTATGGTACTGGCACAAAGACAGAAATATGGATCAATGGAACCAAATAGAAAGCCCAGAGATAAATCCACGCACATATGGACACCTTATCTTTGACAAAGGAGGCAAGAATATACAATGGATTAAAGACAATCTCTTTAACAAGTGGTGCTGGGAAAACTGGTTAACCACTTGTAAAAGAATGAAACTAGAGCACTTTCTAACACCATACACAAAAATAAACTCAAAATGGATTAAAGATCTAAACGTAAGACCACAAACTATAAAACTCCTAGAGGAGAACATAGGCAAAACACTCTCCGACATACATCACAGCAGGATCCACTATGACCCACCTCCAAGAATATTGGAAATAAAAGCAAAAATAAACAAATGGGACCTAATTAAACTTAAAAGCTTCTGCACAACAAAGGGAACTCTAAGCAAGGTGAAAAGACAGCCTTCAGAATGGGAGAAAATAATAGCAAATGAAACAACTGACAAACAACTAATCTCAAAAATATACAAGCAACTCCTACAGCTCAATTCCAGAAAAATAAACGACCCAATCAAAAAATGGGCCAAAGAACTAAATAGACATTTCTCCAAAGAAGACATACAGATGGCTAACAAACACATGAAAAGATGCTCAGCATCACTCATTATCAGAGAAATGCAAATCAAAACCACTATGAGGTACCATTTCACACCAGTCAGAATGGCTGCGATAAAAAAGTCTACAAGCAATAAATGCTGGAGAGGGTGTGGAGAAAAGGGAACCCTCTTACACTGTTTGTGGGAATGCAAACTAGTATAGCCACTATGGAGAACAGTGTGGAGATTCCTTAAAAAACTGGAAATAGAACTGCCTTATGATCCAGCAATCCCACTGCTGGGCATACACACTGAGGAAACCAGAAGGGAAAGAGACAGGTGTACCCCAATGTTCATCGCAGCACTGTTTATAATAGCCAGGACATGGAAGCAACCTAGATGTCCATCAGCAGATGAATGGATAAGAAAGCTGTGGTACATATACACAATGGAGTATTACTCAGCCATTAAAAAGAATACATTTGAATCAGTTCTAATGAGGTGGATGAAACTGGAGCCTATTATACAGAGTGAAGTAAGCCAGAAAGAAAACCACCAATACAGTATACTAACGCATATATATGGAATTTAGAAAGATGGTAACAATAACCCTGTATATGAGACAGCAAAAGAGACACTGATGTATAGAACAGTCTTTTGGACTCTGTGGGAGAGGGAGAGGGTGGGATTATTTGGGAGAATGGCATTGAAACATATATAATATCATATATGAAACAAGTCGCCAGTCCAGGTTTGATGCACGATACTGGATGCTTGGGGCTGGTGCACTGAGACAACCGAGAGGGAAGGTATGGGGAGGGAGGAGGGTTCAGGATGGGGAACACGTGTATACCTGTGGCAGATTCATTTCGATATTTGGCAAAACCAATACAATATTGTAAAGTTTAAAAATAAAATAAAATTAAAAAAAATAAAATGAATATTCCTTAAGGATATAGGTTAAAAAATTCTCCATAAAATACTAGCAAACTAAATCCATTACCCTGTATGAAAGATTATACACCATGAGCAAGAGGAATTTATTCCTGGAATGCAAGGTTGTTTGAACATATACTATCAATCAATGCAATGCAGCATATTCATAAAATAAAGACAAAAAAACACACGACCATTTCAGTAGGCATTTGGTAAAATGTAATGTCCTTTCATAATAATAAGAAAAAAAAACACTCAATCAAGTTGAAATAGAAAGAAAAGTTCTTAACTTCATAAAGGTCATCTATGAAAAACCCACAGGCAACATCATACTTAATGGTGGAAAACTAGATGCATTCTCACCAACGTCGGGAATAGTACATGGTTGTATATTCTTGCCACGTCTACTAAATTATTACATATTGTAGAGGAAGTTCTTGCTAGGGCAATTAGGTAAGATAAAAAGATGCCCAGATTGGAGAGGAAGATATAAAATGTTTTCTGTTTGTAGATTGCATGAGGTGTATGTAGATAATCTTAAGGAATTCACACATGAAATAGTATTAGAATGAATAAGCAAGTTCAGTGAGATTTCAGGATACAATATCAGTATACATAAATCAGTTATATGTCTTTACATAAGTAACGAATAATCTGAATGTGAAAGTAGAATGATTTCTTTCACAATAGCATTAAAAAACAACAGGAATAAAATAAACACATGCAACACTTAAACACTGAAAACTACAAAAGATGATTGAAAGAAATTCAAGAAGATAAATGAAAAGATACTTTGCATTCATGAATTTGAAGGTTTAATATTGTTAAGATGGTAACACCCCCTAAATTGATCGGCAAATTTACAAAATTTCTACGAGAATCCTTGCTCCCTCTTTTGCAGAAATTGACAAGCAGATCCGAAAATTCAAATGGAAATGCAAGGGGCCCCAAACAGGCAAAATAATCTCAGAAACCCCCCCCACACACAAAGTTAGAGGATTCCCACATCTCAATTTCAAAACTTTCCACAAAGATAGAGTAGTGCAGGCTTGTGACCCTAGTATAAGAAGTTCAGAAACAAATTGTTACATTTATGATCAATTGATTTTGACAAGACTGGCAAGACAGTTCAATTGGGGAAAGAACAGTCTTTTCAACAAATGATACTTGGACAACTCAATATCTGTAGGTTAAAGGTAAAGTTGGATAAAGAAAGGATAAAGTTGGACCATTACCTCATAATATATATAAAAATTCAAAATGGATCATAGAACTAAATGTAAGTAGTAAAACTGCAAAATTTAGCAAAAATGTAAATGTAAATCTTCATGGCCACGAATTAGGCAATGGTTTCTTAGCTATGATACCAAAAGTTCAATATTAGAAAGAAAAAAAGAAAAGATACATTGAGTTTATCAAAATTTAAAAATTCCTTTGCATTTTCAAAGTTGGTATAGAATCCACCTGCAATGTAGGAGACCCCAGTTTGATTTCTGGGTTGGGAAGATCCACTGGAGAAGGGACAGGCTACCCACTCCAGTATTCTAGGGTTTCCCTTGTGGCTCAGCTGGTACAGAATCTGTCTGCAATGTGGGAGACCTGGGTTTGATCCCTGGGTTGGGAAGATCCCCTGGAGAAGGGAAAGTGTTCACTCCAGTATTCTGGCCTGGAGAATTCAATGGACTGTATAGTCCATGAGGTTGCAAAGAGTTGAACATGACTGAACGACTTTAACTTTCACTTACACTTGAGAGAATGAATAGATAACCCAAAGAATGAAAGAGAATATTTATTTGTAAGTCATATATCTGATAAGGACTTTTATCTAGAGTATATAAGAATACTTAAAACAACAATAAAATTAAAAAAAAAAAAAACTGTTCTAAATGGACAAAGGACTTGAATAAATTGACAATAAAGCACACACGTGAATAGACAGAAACCAGAAATCTAGGGAACCTGGTGGGCTGCTGTCTATGGGGTCGCACAGAGTCGGACATGACTGAAGTGACTTAGCAGCAGCAGCAGAGGTTTGGAAAGTTACATACTTCTGTGAAAGTCGCTCAGTCATGTCTGATTCTTTGCAAGCCCATGGAATGT
The DNA here is from genome assembly GCF_003369695.1 of Bos indicus x Bos taurus. Lineage (NCBI taxonomy): Eukaryota > Metazoa > Chordata > Mammalia > Artiodactyla > Bovidae > Bos > Bos indicus x Bos taurus. Next base: position 17,655,638 of record NC_040078.1, read on the forward strand.
AGTCCACTCCAGGCCAGAATACTGGAGTGGGTAGCCTTTCCCCTCTCCAGGGGATCTTTCCAAACCAGGGATTGAACCCAGGTCTCCCATATGGATGGATTCTTTACCAGCTAAGCCACAAGGAAAGTCCAAGAATACTGGAGTGGGCAGCCTAACCCTTCTCCAGGGGATCTTCCCGACCCAGGAAATGAACAGGGGTCTCCTGCATTGCAAGCAGATTCTTTACCAAATGAGCTATCAGGGAAGTCCCTTATACACTTCTAGACCATTCTGTTTTATCTCTTTTTATTAATAAAGAGTTAATTAATATATTAAGTGTCTTAATATTAATATAAAGAGATAAAACAGAATGGTTTTGAGAGAATTAAAGCTCAGATTTTCAGCCAAGATTGAAGCTTAAGGCCATCTCACTGAAGTTAATTTTTCCAATAGTGTCAAACAAGGTAAGTTGACAAAGGCATTTGAAAAGGAAGCAAATAAATAACATAAGAATGTTTTTTGGAAAATAAATTTGGTTATCATTATTGACATGTAGAACTGACTGGAAGCACCTAGAAGCCTAGGAGACTTGCCAGGAATCATATCACCAAAGCAACCACAGGCTCAAACAAAACAAAACATTCCTCCAAGATCCTTAAAACCACACTTGGTTAGAAAGTGAGCTGCAAAAGTTACCTAATAAGGATTGTACAATCAACGATGCATGCTTCAGATTTGATCATACAAAAGTAATAATCCTATCAATGGCAGAACAAAGGAAAAGGAGTTCCTTACAGAGAGCAGGATCAAGATCTTAACACAGAGCTTTTATCACTTCTGCATGTTGGGGCTCAGTTCAGTTCCGTTGCTCAGTCGTGTCTGACTCTTTGCAACCTCATGGACTGCAGCACACCAGGCTTCCCTGTCCATCACCAACTCCCAGGGCTTGTTCAAACTCATGTCCATCGAGCCAGTGATGCCATAAAACCATCTTATCCTCAGTTGTCCCCTTCTCCTCCTGCCTTCAACCTTTCCCAGGATCAGGGTCTTTTCCAATGAGTCAATTCAGGTGGTCAAAGGATTGGAATTTCAGTTTCAGCATCAGTCCTTCCAATGACTATTCAGGACTGATTTCCTTTAGGATTGACTGGCTAGATCTCCTTGCAGTCCAAGGGACTGTCAAGAGTCTCCTCCAACACCACAGTTCAAAAGCATCAGTTCTTTGGTGCTCAGCTTTTTTTATAGTCTAACTCTCACGTCCATACATGGCTACTGGAAAAACCATAGCTTTGTCTAGATGAACCTTTGTTGCCAAAGTGATGTCTCTGCTTTTTAACATGCTGTCTAGGTTGGTCATAGTTTTTCTTCCAAGGAGCAAGCACCTTTCAATTTAATGGCTGTGGTCACCATCTGCAGTGATCTTGGAGCCCCCCAAAATAAAGTCTCTTACTGTTTCCATTGTTTTTCCATCTATTTGCCTTGAAGTGATAGGACAGCATACCATGATCTTAGTTTTCTGAATGTTGAGTTTTAAGCCAACTTTTTCACTCTTCTTCTTTGCTATCATCAAGAGGCTCTTTGGTTCTTCTTCACTTTTTGCTACAAGGGTGGTGTCATATGGCTTCACAATATTCACAGAACTGAATTTCAGGAAACTAAGGCCTGACTGCTATGTGTCTTCCCATTGACATAATGGTAGTTTCTATTTAGTTTTCCTGTATCTGTTTCACCCTTGGTTCCTGGGTAATAGGAAGAAATGGTTCATCTGCTTACTTCATAGTATGATGAACCAATAGAAGCCATAGGAAGATATGTTAGAGACAATTACATGCCATCCAGAGGCTTTATATTTTGAATTAGATGAAACTATGATGTTTCTTCCTTGGGGACTATTTTCTGCATAGGAACCAAAAGGAGTAAACAGATCTTTGAACACCACAAGTGTAAACTGTGATAGTAGCTTGAAGAGCTCACCAGTATCTACTCTCCTCTTTTTCCTGGGCACACTGATAAATTAAATTTCTTGATTTTCTAAGGTAGATAGGACCATGTGACTAATTTTGAGTCAAGCCAATGTATAAAAACAGGGCTATCTCTTCCTTACTCAGTCTACTGCCCTTTTCTTATATCTGGAATTCAGAAGAGAACAAGGCCCTCAGTGATGGTAAGACCATACAGTGGAAGGACCCTGGTTCCCTTTATGACTGAATAGACCAAAGACCTTGCAAACTCACCCTGGAATTGGAAATGAGTAAGAAATAACTATGGACCTAACAGAAGCAGAAGATATTGAGAAGAGATGGCAAGAATACACAGAAGAACTGTACAAAAGAGATCTTCATGACCCAGATAATCAGGATGGTGTGATCACTGACCTAGAGCCAGATGTCCTGGAATGTGAAGTCAAGTGGGCCTTAGAAAGCATCACTATGAACAAAGCTAGTGGAGGTGATGGAATTCCAGTTGAGCTATTCCAAATCCTGAAAGATGATGCTGTGAAAGTGCTGCACTCAATATGCCAGCACATTTGGAAAACTCAGTAGTGGCCACAGGACTGGAAAAGGTCAGTTTTCATTCCAATCCCAAAGAAAGGCAATGCCAAAGAATGCTCAAACTACTGCGCAATTGCACTCATCTCACACGCTAGTAAAGTAATGCTCAAAATTCTCCAAGCCAGGCTTCAGCAATATGTGAACCGTGAACTTCCTGATGTTCAAGCTGGTTTTAGAAAAGGCAGAGGAACCAGAGATCAAATTGCCAACATCCGCTGGATCATGGAAAAAGCAAGAGAGTTCCAGAAAAACATCTATTTCTGCTTTATTGACTGTGCCAAAGCCCTTGACTGTGTGGATCACAATAAACTGTGGAAAATTCTGAAAGAGATGGGAATACCAGAACACCTGATCTGCCTCTTGAGAAATTTGTATGCAGGTCAGGAAGCAACAGTTAGAACTGGACATGGAACAACAGACTGTTTCCAAATAGGAAAAGGAGTTCGTCAAGGCTGTATATTGTCACCCTGTTTATTTAACTTACATGCAGAGTACATCATGAGAAACGCTGGACTGGAAGAAGCACAAGCTGGAATCAAGATTGCCAGGAGAAATATCAATAAGCTCAGATATGCAGATGACACCACCCTTAGGGCAGAAAGTGAAGAGGAACTCAAAAACCTCTTGATGAAGGTGAAAGTGGAGAGTGAAAAAGTTGGCTTAAAGCTCAACATTCAGAAAATGAAGATCATGGCATCCGGTCCCATCACTTCATGGGAAATAAATGGGGAAACAGTGGAAACAGTGTCAGACTTTATTTTTCTGGGCTCCAAAATCACAACAGATGGTGACTGCAGTCATGAAATTAAAAGACACTTACTCCTTGGAAGGAAAGTTATGACCAACCTAGATAGCATATTGAAAAGCAGAGACATTACTTTGCCAACAAAGGTTCGTCTAGTCAAGGCTATGGTTTTTCCTGTGGTCATGTATGGATGTGAGAGTTGGACTGTGAAGAAGGATGAGTGCCGAAGAATTGATGCTTTTGAACTGTGGTATTGGAGAAGACTCTTGAGAGTCCCTTGGACTGCAAGGAGATCCAACCAGTCCATTGTGAAGGAGATCAGCCCTGGGATTTCTTTGGAAGGAATGATGCTAAAGCTGAAACTCCAGTCCTTTGGCCACCTCATGCGAAGAGTTGACTCATTTGAAAAGACTGATGCTGGGAGGGATTGGGGGCAAGAGGAGAAGGGGACGACAGAGGATGAGATGGCTGGATGGCATCACTGACTTGATGGACGTGAGTCTCAGTGAACTCCGGGAGTTGGTGATGGACAGGGAGGCCTGGCATGCTGCGATTCATGGGGTCGCAAAGAGTCGTACACGATTGAGTGACTGATCTGATCTGATCTGAAGAAATAACTTCTGGGAATTCTCTTGCTGCCCATTGGTTAGTATTTCATGCTTTCACTCCTGTGGCCCAGATTTAAATCTTGGTCAGGAACTACAGTCCTGCAACCCTCACAGTATGGCCAGAAGAATAAAAAAAAAAAAAAAAAAAAGGAAGAAAGATAAGGAAAAAAAGAAAAGAAAAAAAAGGAAAAGAAATAAATTCTACTGGATAGAGCTGCAATAACAACTTGAAAATGTTAGTCACTCAGTCGTGTTCGACTCTTTGTGACCCCATGAACTTAGCCCACCAGGCTCCTCTGTCTATGGAATTCTCCAGGCAAGAATATTGGAGTGGGTAGCCATTTTCTTCTCTAGGAGATCTTTCTGACTCAGTGATCGAACCCAGGGATTGAACCCAGGTCTCCAGCATTGGAGGCAGATTCTTTACCATGTGAGCCACCAGAGAAGCCCACAGCTAGAGGGTGTTCATTGTAGCGGCTTACCCATGCTGCCATGAAGACTAGTGAAGATAGTTATGTGGCATCCTGGCTACATGTATATGTAAGGTGGAGTCCCCTTGCTGTCCACCTGAATCTATCACAGCACTGTTAATTAGTTATACTCCAATATAAAACTAAATGTTTATAAAATTTTTTTTAAAAGGTAGCATGGTTAGAACACATTTTTTTCTCTGTTTGTTTGGCTAGTTGACTTTTGTTCTAGGAGGTACTGTTTACTTGGTAGACCTTACTTACCAATTAAACAAAAAGGTTTTTAGGATAATAAGATGTTGAGGGTAAACATTTTTAAAGTAGACTTAATAAATTTAAAGAATGCCATCAGATAAAAATGTTACCATCAAGAGAATCACTATAGCTTGAATTATACCTTTTAATATTCTTTCTTATATTATTTTATTTCACAGTTGAAAATATGTCCTGTTTTTGGATTTATCTTGTGGTCCACTGGTTCAGAATCTGCCTTGCAGTTCAGAACACAAGCTTCATTCCTGATGTGGGAAGATTCCACATGCCATGGGGCAACTAAGCCTATGTGCCACAACCACTGAAGCCCACGCACCCTAGAGCCCGTGCCCCTCAGCAAGAGAAGCCACCACAAATAGAAGCGCATGAACAGTGACTAGAGTAGACCTGCTCACCACAACTGGAGAAAGCCCACGTGCAGCGACGGAGGCCCAGTGCAGCCAAAAAGAAAATAAATAAATAAAAACTTTAAACATTTAAAGAAAGAAAGAAAGTCTCTTTCTATACTGCCAAAGAAAAATTTGCTTTTTTTCTTAGTAATATAAAAAAGAAACATACTTTTTATATAAGTATAAACACACACACGTGTATGTGAATGCACAATTGGTAATTCTATTGCATTTCATTTCACTGTAAACATCTTTATACTCTAGGGAGATGGGGTGGATTTTCCAGTCCTTGCTTTCTGTGGTTCCTGCTGTACTATGTGTGAAGTAAACCATTTCATACTTGGGGATACAGGGGGTGAGCTTTTGTGTGTCACTCTGGGAGATTCCAAGATTCCAGATTTACTATGCATGGGTGTGTACGTATGTTTGCATGAGGGATGGAGTAGGGAGTGATGTACACCCTTCTCAAAGACTGTAAATGCCCAAGGCAAACATTTTGAGTCCTCCTCATCTGCTTTCTGGCACAGAGTGGACACTCAGAGAATGGAAGAGGGTTGATGGAGATGACAAAAGTGGAGGCATCTTTGAGTATGTTTGGGAATCTGAATTATGGGTATCAGAAAGAAAGGTGTGAGGAGGAGCAGATTCACATAGATTGGCATAGCATCCCCTGAAATAAACAAGAAAATGGCTGGATAAGTCAGCAATTTGAAAGCTGGATTTGGGGAATAGGGTAGAGAGGAGGAGTTCACAATTAGTTCAGACAGGCACAGACTAGACTCCAGTGTGACTCACTGAGTTGTAAGAGGAGAGCGCTGCTCCAGCCCTGGCTGCCCAAAGCAACAGCCTCTGGGTAGCATTGTATAACCTCCCATTTCCAGCCCTTAATACTCAGGATCACTTGATACCAGGAATACTCATCGAGGGCAACTCCCCACCCAACTATTACCAGGACCAGATGCTCCTTCCTCACCAACCTGTCTAGATACAGGTCTTACTTTACAAAGGATAGGAATGAAGGAGTTGAGTCAGACCACCAAACACACAGTCAGGAGTGGAATTGAAAATGCATTTAATAGTGGAAGAACAAAGCTGATCCACTTGTATTCACCTTAAACCCCTCTTTAAGGTGAATCCAGAGCACCTGATGGCTAGGGTTCTAAGGTACCCAGACCTTCAGCCTAACTCAGAGGTTAGAGGCCCTGTGTGTTTAGGAAAGAAAGTTTCATGGCACACATTTTTAGGGTGTAAATTAAGAAGGTCTGTGACTCAGGGTGACAGTAAGGCAAATGGGACTCCTAATCAGAGTAGGGAAGGTCAACTTCTGATGGCTGGTTCCTCTAGGGCTAGGCTGTAGCCCACCTCACTTCTGCTTAGTTTTCTGTTGAGCTGGTGCTGGAGTCGACTGTTGAGGAGCAGGGACGTTTCACCTGCTGCTGCTGAGGCTGGGGAAGTGGGATTCAGGGCTGCTTCTGCTCATGGAAACTCATGCCTCAAAGGCAGCTGGACCTAAAGACAGAACAGATGGTTTAAACAGGGATTAACTAGGGAAGAAGCCACATTCAATGCCATTTTACGTCTCTTCAAAAGCAAATGTTCTTCTTCCCCCTCTCTACCACAAAGAACACTTTAATGATTTCTGAACCTTTGAAAAGGAGGCTTGTAATGGTGATCGTTCTGCTGCACTTGAACATAGCTTCTCCCAGTGCTCTTCTTCTTCCTGGCACATCTTAAAACCCAATAAGCAACACAACACATTTGCAGGCTCCCGGCAGGCATGTGAGATCACAGTGTTGGATCATATAGAAATGTGATATTATTTAGAAAAACAAAAAACAAAACCCAGTAACTTCAGCCTGTGCACACACAGAATGGCTGTTTTGTTGTTCAGTTGCTAAGCCATGTCTGACTCTTTGTGACCCCAGAGTCAAGACTGCAGCGTTCTAGGCTTCCTTGTTCTTCACTATCTCTTGGAGTTTTCTCAGACTCATGTCTATTGAGTCGGTGGTGCCATCCAACCATCTCATACTCTGTCACCCCCTTCTCCTCCTGCCCTTGATCTTTCCCAGCATCAGGGTCTTTTCCAATGAGTCAACTCTTCTCATCAGGTGGCCAAAGTATTGGAGTTTCAGCTTCAGCATCAGTCCTTCCAATGCATATTCAGGGTTGATTGCCTTTAGGACTGACTGATTTGATCTCCTTGCAGTCCAAGGGACTTTCAAGACTCTTCTCCAGCATGACAGTTTGAAAGCATATAAATAACTACGGACTTCTAAAGAACCTGCACAAATCCACTTCTGGCTTCACTTACACCCTCAAAGGTTTTCCTTATTCCTGCTTGTTCAAGTAGTATCCAGCTACCATGGATCACAGATGGCCTGGGATGGTGTTTTGGGAGGCTTTACTACAGCAAGACGTCCAGAAATTACCTGTCTTCCTGAACCACCTTAGCGCTTTACTTGTCCTCATCACCTCATGAGGGTGACTTTCTGTTGTACACTGTAATTTAGCTCTTCATGTCCATGTCTTATTTTTCTGAATAAATTGTAGTCTCATGGAGTAAATTCCCTGTTGCCTATATTGTTTTTTAGCACTAAAGGGCCAAACACAGTGAATATTCACAAAACAATTTGTTGAAGAACAAAATTCTGTGTATTGAAATTATGAATAAAGAAATAATTTAAATGTTATTGAGAGTGCTGTGGCTCTCAGTATTATTCCTTATCCTGCTAACTGTGGGTCCTTGAGTAAGCCAGTCCCCTTCTCACTGACACAGCAAGAAGTGATGGAGCAGAACTGATAGTCTTCAGTTCAGTTCAGTCGCTCAGTTGTGTCCGACTCTTTGCCACCCCATGGACCTCAGCACGCCAGGCCTCCCTGTAAATCAACAACTCCCAGAGTTTACCCAAACTTAAGATAAAGTCTTAAGTCCCTTCAAGCCTGAGCTATGATTGCTTTTAAAATAAAGATATTCCTGGAGGTTAACATTCTAATGGCTGGACTTTAATAGTGGGGGAAAAGACACCAAGAATACCAAGGAGATTCCAACAGAAGTCAAATACATTGAGGGAATGATAAAACATTGCAAGAAAAAGGACTCACCTGCTACATGGAGAAGGGCAAGCTGCGTGGTTACTCAGATCTGGTGTGGTGTCCCCAACCAACTGGCTTTTTTATAGGGAATGAGACCTGTCTTGAGGAACAGAGTATTTCCAGGTTGCTGTGTTTTCATTTTTTGTCTGCCAAGCATGATTCATCCTACACCCCCTCATTTAACTGTTGGCTCAGCTTTTGTTATGAAATCACCAACTTCTTTTTTGCATTTGCTGTCTGACAACAATGTCACGTAGGCCTTACCTCCACTGAGCACACTTTGCACCCCGGTCTGGAGTTTATGAGTCAACTCTTTGCATGAGGTGGCCAGAGTATTGGAGTTTCAGCTTTAGCATCATTCCTTCCAAAGAAATCCCAGGGCTGATCTCCTTCAGAATGGACTGGTTGGATCTCCTTGCAGTCCAAGGGACTCTCAAGAGTCTTCTCCAACACCACAGTTCAAAAGCATCAATTCTTCGGCACTCAGCCTTCTTCACAGTCCAACTCTCACATCCATACATGACCACAGGAAAAACCATAGCCTTGACTAGATGAACGTTTGTTGGCAAAGTAATATCTCTGCTTTTGAATATGCTATCTAGGTTGGTCATAGCTGGAAGGGATTGGGGGCAAGAGGAGAAGGGGACGACAGAAGACGAGATGGAGGGATGGCATCACTGACTCGATGGATGTGAGTCTCAGTGAACTCTGGGAGTTGGTGATGGACAGTGAGGCCTGGCATGCTGCGATTCATGGGGTTGCAAAGAGTAGGACATGACTGAGCGACTGATCTGATCTGATCTGATCTGGAGTTTATGATGAGGGCAATATGGGTTGAAAGGAAAGAGAAGGAAGAAGTTATAGGACTTCTGACTAAAAATGAGCCTGCTTTCTAGAAGTCTCTAATCCTTAGTATAGACTGGACTTGGACTGCTTAACATTTGAAGTGGGGTGTGGAGAGGAACAACAGGTGTTTCTGGTTCTCCTGGGAGGCCAAAGTCATGGTGGTATGAATTTACCCAGGTTGGAAAAAAGTAATAATTTTGTTTATCCATCATTCAGTGTAGCCTGGAAGAGGGAAGGAAATGATAAAATGATTATTTGGTTTCTTAAAAAGCCTTTATTCTAAGAAAGGCTTTAGAGTCAATAGCAGAAGGGCATAGGGACCATGATGAGTGAAAATACTGGTGAAGACAATTTCTGCAGCCCCAGAACAACCTGGAAATTTTGGTGCATCCACTTGTTCTGTCTTATGTGACAGCAGGCCATGAAGACCCTGCCTTTCATGGTTACCACTTCCCAGAGACCACATAGGGAGGAGAGGTACAGGATTCCTTAGCCTTTATACTGGAGTTCATTCTGCTCAAGATGAAATGAAGCTGAGGTTACTAACCCAGATTGACCTCAAACATACAATCTGTATCAAGCTGCTGTATTTGGAAAATCCAGATTATTCTTTAAACCCTAGTGTCTGGGTGGTCCCTTCCTTCTTACACTGCTTACCTACATGTTTGTGGAGTAGCTGCTGGCTCTGCAGCTGTGTCACTTCCCCTGAACTTGAGCTGACCAGACAGGTACCACCAGAGGCTCCTCCCACTGGGTCCCCTTAGCCATTCCTTTACCTCCATCCCCATCTGGCACCGTGTGCGGTAGCTGCTTAGTGGATTGATAATCGTAGAATGGATGCATGAATGAATGACGCTATTTGCTATGAGACACCCAGAGGCTGCTTGGGGAATGGGTAGGGTATTTCTTATAAAAGGAACTTCACCCTTGTTACAAACCTCACAATATGGGCTGAGAGAAGGGGTAAGGGCTCATCAAGACACAGATGTTTCTGCTACTAGAAACACTTGTTTCTCTAGAGTTTATGCAGTTACTTCCCTGTGGGCAAGGACCAATGCCACCACCATGCCTGAGTTCCAGGACTCTTCTACTAACTTAGTTCTTCTTTAGACTTGGGTACAAGCATTTTCTCACCCACACCATATCTCTTAAGGACCCTATGGAAGGAGTTCCAAGCACACCTTGCTGCTGATCTGGTGGGATTCTCAGACCTAGGGCAAACTGCTTCTTGCTCGTTGGTCCTCCAAGATACTGCTCATGGGCCTGGCTGACCTGAACCTCAGATCAGCGGCTGAACCGCTGCCTCTTGAGTCTCTCCTGGACCCACATCCCTGGGTGCAAAGGGAAACTGTCATTCAATATTCTCTAAGCTTTGACCTGAGGAACCTGACTGACTTGTGCCTCCTTTCCCTCAGCAACACTTTCCCCTTTCCAGTTTCCTGGAATTTCCTCTTTATTCTTCTGCTTTTTGTCAAAAATGTACTGACTAGTTGAGTATTAAGGTCATTTCTACTATACATGGAAGCTCATTTTATTCACTAGCAATGCTGGATTGGGCAGTGTATTTTCTGGGAAACCATATGGCTTCTGAGTGCAACCAACCTCTCCCCATATGCCCTTGACTTTTACACTGATGCATTTCTCAGGATAATAGGATGCTGCTAATTTTCTTATGTCTTGGTTTTGCTGGTTACCTGTGCTAGATACCTCTTAGGCATCCCTACAAATTCTCTCTATTTTACTGCTTATCCACACATTATCATATGGTCCTTTCTGTATAGATTTGGATGGGCTTTGTATAGAACTTCCTGTCCCTTCCTGAGCCAGGGCTTCTATTATAATACCATTCAGGGAACTTGTGGAACACAATGCACCCTTGTGTCCAGAAGTGTGGGGGCAGTTAATGCACATGAAACCAAACTGGACAAATGGTGGTAGTGAAGGCTATGGATAAATACTTCTTGCCTTCATCCCCAGGTGAGATCATCAAAGAGTTCTGAGATCATTTCCTAAAGATCCTCAAAAGGTCCCAGGGGCTCGAACACCAGTTATTCCTGTTGATATGCAAAAAGATAATAAGAAACAGAAGTGTTAGTGGCTCAGTTGTGTCTGATTCTTTGTGACCCAATAGACTGTAGCACATCAGGCTCCTCTATTCATAATGTCTCCTTGAATTTCTTCTTTCTCAGTTATCCCTATATCCATCATTTCTTTCTTCTGAGATCACATTTCCAATAAACCCCTGCCCATGAGGCTTAGTACCAGGTACAGCTTTCTGGAGAAGCCAGGTTAGGACAATTATGGAACAGGCCTGTAATTCACAAAGCAGATATATATAGGTGTACAATCATTCAGAAAATGGAAATCAATGCTCAGAGCACATAAAGACAGATAGATCATTGTAAGAAAGTTGGGTTTGACCCAGGTGCCTTCTGAGACTTAGGAAATGCTGATGTGGCTGAGGACAGTACTTCTGAGAGAGTCAATTCTTAGGTAGGTTGATAAGAAGTCCTGGGTCCTCGAGGAGGAGAGAGAGGTCTGGGGTTCTCAAGGAGAAAAGGACAAACATTTTTTTCCCTTAAGCCCAGACAGAGCTGATGATTGCACAACAAAACAAGTCAGCTTAAACTCTGTACCAATGATAATATAACAACAATGTATCCTGCTTGAGGACCTGTTTCTCCTTGAGAACCTTCCAACTAATCCTGCTATCTTAAAATGTATATTATGGAAGTGAGTCTGGTAAAATCTTTCTATTGTCAGTTCTAATCCTGTCATCTTAAAATGTAAATTGTGGGAGTGGGTCTAGTAAGACCTTTACAACCTTGAGACATTCTTTTGATTTACTGTAATAACCAACTGAAAAATTATGTAACTCCCTTGCTAAGACTAGCAAGGGGAGCACTCTCCATCCCCCTTCTGATGTCTATGTCAGAAGCTTTCTCTGACCCTTTTTCACTTTAATAAAACTCTGCTACACAAAAGCTCTTGAGTGATCAAGGCTGGTTCCTGATCCATAAGCTAAATTTTCTTCTTCAGAGATCAGCAATCCAACATCATTCACTGTAAGCTATCACTTCTTCAGCTTACCTCTAGCATATTGCATGGTAGTAAGTTCAGGAGAGAAGCCTTTTTCTGTTAGGTATAAACCCAAGGAGAACCCCTCCAAGTCATTCATTCAACTGATTCTTGAGTGTTGCAGTATGTCAGGCTGTGTTCCAGACACTTGGGATGAGTCAGTGAACAATAACACAGATCTCTGACTTTGTGGAGTTCACATGCGAGAGAGGAAGGTGGAGATAAACAGTAAAGAAACATGATAGTTAAGTAAATTATGTATTAAATGCTATGAAAAAATGGAATAATAGTGTAAGCAATTGGCAGCATAAAAGAGGTAAGGATGGGGACTGTGTATCCTCTTTGAGAAGATGAGGTTTGAACAGACTTGAGGGAGGTGAAGAAGCTAGATATTAAGATATCTGTTGAAAGAATTTCAGAGATATTCAAGAGAATATCCAAAGAAAATGCTCCAAGGTAGAGTGCCTGCCTGGAATTCTGGGGGCACTGTGGCTGGACTGGAAATGGTAACTGGAAGAAAGACCAGGGCCAAAAGAAAGTAAGTTTCTCCCCTGCTTTTAGTCTCTGCCATCAGCCATCATCAGGGCATGACAAGTCTTTCCTCTTCCGTGGCACATCCTCAGAAGAAATTAACTCAGAGTGAAATGCATTGAGAACTGTTTCTTCAGGCTCCCAAATGTCTCATATCTTTTGGACTTTTTTTGGAAAGTTTCCACTCTAAGGTAGGGTTACCTATAAAAGTGGGTTAAAGCCACATATAAATACCTCTCAAAAGTAGGAAGTTGACTTACCAAGGATATGTACTTTTAGACTTTAGTTTGCTGTGTGTGATAAGAATATCACTGAATTATTTTAACTGAGTAACTAAGAGATTGGGGGCAGGAGGAGAAGACACTGGATGAGATGAGGATGAGATAACTGGATGGCATCACTGACTCAATGCACATGAGTTTGGGTGAACTCGGGGAGTTTTTGATGCACAGGGAGGCCTGGCGTGCTGCGATTTATACGGTCGCAAAGAGTCAGACATGACTGAGCGACTGAACTGAACTGAAGTATATAATTGTGCCTTTTGAAAAAAATATTGTTTGGGACTTCTCTGTGCTCAGTGGTTAATAATCTGCCTGCCAGTGCAGGGGGGATGGGTTCAGTCCCTGGTCTGGGAAGATTCCACATGCTGCATGTCAACCAAGCCCGCACACTGGAACCACTGAAACCTGTCACTCTAGAGCCTGTTCCACAACAAGAGAAGCCACCACAACGACAAGCCCACACGCCACAACTCCAGAGTAGACCCCGCTCTCTGCAACTAGAGAAAAGCCTATGCACAACAACAAAGACCCACACACCACAACTCCAGAGTAGACCCCACTCTCCGCAACTAGAGAAAAGCCTGTGCACAGCAACAAAGACCCAGTACAGCTCAACATCAGTCAACAAGTAAAAATCTAAAAAAAAACAATGTCTTTTGCTATGAATAAATGTTAAACATATATGAAGCAAATATTATAGCACAAGGATACGATGCTGTGGTCATATAGGGGTGCTGGTATGAGAATAATTGAATATTGGGAAAAACTACTCTACTATACCTTTACTAGCAAAATGGCACCTGTCTTATCTTCTTTGTTATACAGGGCACAATAAAAGCCCCACTGTGGCTTCCTACCTTTAATCCTGGCTCAGGACCATCATAGTCCCTTTCTTTAGATTTGGCCAATGGTATAATTATCCCTCTATCTGCCCTCTCTCCATCTCCACACTATGAAAAATTTTTTTCTTTTTCTTTTTAATATATCAGTAATATTGGTTTTATATGTATTCAGAATAGGGCTCCCTGAATTACCAGACACCCTTTCATGCATTGGAGAAGGAAATGGCAACCCACTCCAGTGTTCTTGCTTGGAGAATCCCAGGGACGGGGGAGCCTGGTGGGCTGCTGTCTATGGGGTCGCACAGAGTCGGACACAACTGAAGTGACTTAGCAGCAGCAGCAGCAGGATGCCTCCTGCCCACCTTTCCAAAGCACTTCCTAAGTGTTACAATGTGTTAAATCACCGAATCAGTAAACTACAAGCCCAATGAGCTTGTAGTTACAGACAAGAAAGAAACATGACTGGAAAGATGCAGAGATTTGGTTAGTATTGGCTGCTTCTGGTGGGAAAATATTAACAAATTGATTAAAGAAGTGGCCAATTTCCAAGTGAAACAGTACACAAATTCCATAGGAAAAGTTGACTACTTCTAAATCTCAACACAAAGAGATAAGGTCAAAGAAATAAAGACTTTAAGACGAGTATTTGAAGCTAAGGTGAGTTTAAAGGTGTAATATTCCTATCCACCCTGTTCCAGAGGGCATCAGGGCAGTAGAAGCACATTTAAGTAAAAGAGGCCAAGGAAGCAAAGAAATGAGTCTGGCTTAAGTATTAGGTCAGGGAAAAAAGGTTTGAATAGAGTTACAGTCAGGGGAGATGACTGGAAAAAAATCAGAAGCCTCAGTATTCTTGATTTATTTATTTATTTTAATTGGAGGATAATTACTTAACAATATTGTAGTGAATTTGCTATACATCAATGTGAATTGGCCATAGGCATACACATGTCCCCTCCATCCTGAAGCCACCCACCCCCCACCTCCCTCCCCATCCTATTCCTCTAGGTTGTCCTACAGCACTGGCTTTGGGTTCCCTGTTTCATGCATTGAACTCACACTGGTTATCTATTTTACATATGGTAATGTTGTGGTCCCTGGAGGAGGGCATGGCAACCCACTCCAGTATTCTTGCCTGGAGAGTCCAATGGACAGAGGAGCCTAGTGGCCTACAGTCCATCAGGTCATAAAGAGTCTAACATGACTGAGCACACACAATGTTGCAGTACATATACACAATGGAATATTCAGTTCAGTTCAGTTCAGTCGCTCAGTCGTGTCTGACTCTTTGCGACCCCATGAATTGCAGCACGCCAAGCCTCCCTGTCCATCACCAACTCCCGGAGTTCACTCAAACTCACGTCCATTGAGTCGGTGATGCCATCCAGCCATCTCATCCTCTGTCGTCCCCTTTTCCTCCTGCCCCCAGTCCCTCCCAGTATCAGAGTCTTTTCCAATGAGTCAACTCTTTGCATGAGGTGGCCAAAGTACTGGAGTTTCAGCTTTAGCATCAGATCTTCCAAAGAACACCCAGGGCTGATCTCCTTTAGAATGGACTGGTTGGATCTCCCTGCAGTCCAAGGGATTCTCAAGAGTCTTCTCCAACACCACAGTTCAAAAGCATCAATTCTTTGGTACTCAGCTTTCTTCACAGTCCAACTCTCACATCCATATTACTCAGCTATAAAAAGGAATGTATTTGAGTCAGTTCTAATGAGGTGGATGAACCTAGAACCTATTACACAGAGTGAAGTAAGTCAGAAAGAGAAAGATAAATACTTTACATTTATACATATATATAGAATCTATAAAGATGATACTAATGATTCCACTCCAGTATTCTTGACAGACAAATCCCATTGACAGAGAGGCCTGGTGGACTACAGTCCACGGGGTCACAAAGAGTTGGACATGACTGAATGATTGAGCACACACACAAAACAATATCAAAGCAGAAAGAGCAGCCTAAGCTGCACTACCCGAGAAGAATACACAAACCACTTCAGGAAAAGGTAATGAAGGAAGAAGCCATGGAAGACAAGAGTACCTTTTCGAGAGTGGAGCCCATGTCCTATCAAAGAATTTTCATTCAGGGTAATTGAATGGAAAGATTTATGTTGTTAAAAATGTTCAAACTGCCCAAAGTAATTTACAGATCCAATGCAACCCTTATCAAAATACCTAACACATTTTTCAAGAAGTAAAACAAATAATCCTAAATTTATATGGAAACACAAGAGACCCCAAATAAACAAAGCAATCTTGAGAAAGAAAAATGGAGCTGGAGGAATCAGGTTCCCTGACTTCAGACTATACTATAAAGTTACAGTCATCAAAGTAGTATGTTACTGGCACAAAACAGAAATTTAGATCAATGGAACAGGATAAAAAGTCCAGAAATAACATCACATACTGATGGTCAATTACTCTGCAATAGAAGAGGCAAGCTGATATAAAGGAAAAAAAGACACTCTCTTCAATAAATGGCACTGGGAGAACTGGATGGCCACATGTTAAAAAAAAAGAAAAAGGAAAGAAAAGAAATTTTAGCATTCTTTAACACCATACAGAAAAATAGCTCAAAATGGATTAAAAACCTAAATGTAAGACTGGATACTATAAAATTCTGAGAGGAAAACATAGGCAGAACACTCTGACATAAATCACAGTAAATTTTTGTTTCTGATCTGTCTCCTAGAGTAATGGAAATAAAAATAAAAAATAAACAAATGGTATTTAATTAAACTCAAACATTTTCACACAGCAAAGAAAATCATAAACAAAACAAAAAGACAAGCCACAGAATGAGAGAAACTATTTGAAAACTATGCAATTTACTAGGGATTATTAATTTCCAAAATTTACAAGCAGCTCATGCAGCTCAATATTGAAAAAACAAACAACCAAATCAAAAGATGGGCAGAAGACCTAAAGAGATATTTCTCCAAAGAAGTTATACAGGTGGCCAAGAGGCACATGGAAAGGTGCTCGACATTGCTAACTATTAGAGAAATGCAAATCAAAACTACCGTGTGATATCACATCAATCAGGATGGCCACCGTCCAAAAGTCTACAAACAATAAATGCTGGAGAGGGTGTGATGAAAAGGGAACCCTCCCACACTTTTGATGGGATTGTAAATTGGTACAGCCGCTATGGAGAACAGTATGGAGGTTCTTTAAAAACTAAAAATAGAGCTAATGTATGATGCAGCAGTCCCACTCATGGGCATACATCTGGAGAAAAACATGGTTAGAAAGGATACATGCACTTCATCATTCATTGCAGCACTGTTCGCATTAGCTAGGATGTGGAAATAATCTAAATATCCATTGACAGATAAATGGATAAAGATGATGTGATACACATATACAATGGAAAATTACTTGGCCATTAAAATGAAGGAAATAATGCCATTTGCAGCAACATGGACTGGGAGATTATCATACTAACTGAAGAAAGTCAGAGAAAGAAAAAAAATCCTATGATATCACTTATATGTAGAATCTAATTATTCAAATGAACTTATTTACAAAACAGAAACATTCACAGACTTAGAGAACAAACTTATGGTTACCAGGGGGAAAGGGTGGGTTATGGGAAATGATAGATTGTGAACCTGAGGCTGACATGTACACATTAGTATATTTAAAATAGATAACCAACAAGGACCTACAGTATAGCACAGTGGACTCTGCTCAGGATTCTGTAATAACCTAAATGGGAAAATAGTTGGAAAAGAATAGATAGTTATATATGTACCACTTTGCTGTATACCTGTAACTAACACATTGTAAATCAACTATACTAGAATAACAAGTTTAAAAAAAAATTCTCATTATTCCTAATGAGATGGTGGACTTCATCATGCTTGTTAAGAGATATTTCAGAGTTACTGTGGATTAGATATTGATTATCTATCTCCCTTCCTCTCTTTTTTCCCCATGGAAGTTCCTACTGAGGCTATCCAATCCCTGCTCCACTATTGAAAATCAGATTGTGGTAGGGGTGGATAGGACTGAACTTTGTGTTTCCTACATTGCTGGACCATGAAAAAAGGTTTCTGCCTGGAAAGGAGAAGTCCATAGCATCATTCAGTAAAGGTATAAATCATTCAGCAACTCAACAGACATTAGATAAGCTCTTACTATTTGATAGGGAGCAGGCTGGGATCTGAGCTTACAGCCCTGAACAAGAGAGAGAAGGTTGCAGCCTTGAGCAATGCAGAGAAGATTCCAGCCCTCATGATGCTTACATTGTGAAGTCAGAGGTGATCTGACAAGCATGGATGTGAAGAGAACCAGGGGTGTAGGAAGTGAAGGGTCATTTGGCATCAATGCAGCACATCCAGTGGCTGTGCCGGCAAATGTGTTGAGGGTCAGAGGGGGCTAACAAGACCCCAAAGCCTGGGCAAAAGCCACCAGGTTCTGTGGAAAGGTATAGGATGGGAGTGTTGAATATAGAGCACAAAAGAGAACACGCAGAAGAAAGGGGAAAAACTTGAGAAAATTAAGTTGGAGGCTGGAAAAGAATGTGGGATGTGGCTGCCCTAAACCCACCACGAGACTTTTCTGAGTCAGAAATGTGAACCTGCAGAGAACTCCCTCAATCACTATCTGAACCAGAAGGATTAATTTTTCTGGGAATCATGGAGGTCATTGTCCTGGTACAAAGGAAAAAAAAATGGCCATGCAGAAGAAGGGAAGAACCATGAAACTGAACAAAATATGCATTTCTCTATTTGTTATATCAGCTATGAGGCTGTGGATTTGAAGTCTTCCAAGTGGTACATAGTTTGAACTCCAAGTTCCTCCTGAGAACCAGTACAATTCTCTAAGTTTTTTGTGCAGTTGAGGATAATTTTGCCACATCACAGGACAGGAGAGGAGCTGAGGGAAGAGAAGGAAATGAGACAAGAAGAAACAAGTCTTCCTTTAAACCTCATCTGGCATCAACTGTCAGTCCAGTGATCAGGATTGAGTTGTGAGTGTGAGAGGAGTGAAGAGGTAAAATGCATGGTCCCTAACAGAAGGTTGAGAATTGAGATGAGAATCTATGGGGAGAAGACACACAGGGGATGCTCCAATAAGGAAGTCGGATGGACTTGGACTGCTTGGACTGCTTTGGACTTCTCATATGGGATTGGATAGAGAGCATCATAAATTTCCCAGAAGGCCAATATATATCATTTTCCTCTGGCTTAGCAACATCCTCATTATTAAGTATTTTTAAAATTATTATCATGAAGTTATAAAAATAAAATTACATCATATGTGTTATACATCATCATCATATGACCACCAATATCAAACTGCAAGAAATAAGCATTGATAATACTTTGCTATATTTGGTGTTAAGATTTTTTATTTTCCATAAACCCACATGTGTATATACATGTCTATAAGGATATTGCTATATTGATTTGAGACCTTTGATCTTTTTTAATATAGATGTCTCCAGCCACTAATTTCTCTCTATGCACTGCATTACATGTATCACTGAAGTTCTTGTATACTGCTCCTTCATTTTCATTCCTCCCAAAGTACTTGGCAATTTTATTTCTTATTTCTTCTTTGAGCCATCAGTTATTTAGGAATGTGTTGCCAAACTCATATATATCACAGAAGCAGAGAATAGAATGGTGGTTAGGAGAGGCTGAGCGGTGAGGCAAAAGTGGAGATGCTGGATAAAGGGTCCAAGCCTTCAGTTATAAGATGAATGAGCTCTGGGAGACAATGTAAATGATGGTGAGTCTAGTTAATAACACTGTTATACACTTGAGACTTGCTAAGAGAGTAAATCTGAAACATTCTCATCAAACACACACCCATGTGCACTCACACACACATTTAAATACTGTTGTGGTGACTAACATGTTAGGTAGCTGATGGTGGTACTCATTGCACAAAATATGCATAGGCCATCACATTATACAATTATACATCAAACCATGTATAATGTATACATTATACACCAAATCATCTCATTATACACCATAAATACATACATTTTAATTCATCAGTTATACCTCACTAAGGCTGTAGGGGGAAAGATGAAAGAATAACCATCACACAAAAGAGCAACAAAATTTGAGAATCTCTGTGTTCCTTCTCCTGTTTGCCTTGTTAGGCTCTGATACTATTCTCTGAGAGAGCTTCCCTCATCAGTTATTCTCTGTGGGCCTTGTATCCATTTCATAGTGGTTATCCTTTAGTCACCTTCATGGACCACATCTGAAAGGGGTAGTGCAGATATGGGGGAAAGGAGGGATGGAAAATTGTTTCTATTATTGGAAAATCAAGGTCTCTTTAGTTTTGACACATAGTATATTTCAGTTCAGTTCATTTTAGTCGCTCAGTCGTGTCTGACTCTATGCGACCCCATGAATCACAACACCCCAGGCCTCCCTGTCCATCACCAACTCCTGGAGTTTACTCAAACTCATGTCCATTGAGTTGGTGATGCCATCCAACCATCTCATCCTCTGTAATCCCCTTCTCCTCCTGCCTTCCATCTTTCCCAGAATCAGGGTCTTTTCCAATGAGTCAGCTCTTCATGTCAGGTGGCCTAATTATTGGAGTTTCAGCTTCAATATCAGTCTTTCCAATGAACGTTTAGGACTTATCTCCTTTAGGATGGACTGGTTGGATCTCCTTGCAGTCCAAGAACTCTCAAGAGTCTTCTCCAACATCACAGTTCAAAAGCATCAATTCTCCAGAGCTCAGCTTTCTTTATAGTCCAACTCTCACATCCATATATGACTACTGGAAAAACCATAGCCTTGACTACATGGATCTTTGTTGACAAAGTAATGTCTCTGCTTTTTAATAGGCTGTCTAGTTTGGTCATAACTTTTCTTCCAAGGAATAAGCGTCTTTTAATTTCATGGCTGCAATCACCACCTGCAGTGATTTTGGAGCCCCCCAAAATAAAGTCTGCCACTGTTTCCACTGTTTCCCCATCTATTTGCCATAAAGTGATGGGACCAGATTCCATGATCTTAGGTTTCTGAATGTTAAGCTTTAAGCTAGCTTTTTCACCCTCCTCTTTCACTTTCATCAAGAAGCTCTTTAGTTCTTCTTCACTTTCTGCCATAAGGGTGGTGTCATCTGCATATCTGAGGTTATTGATATTTCTCCCAGCAATCTTGGATTATCAGATCCTTATTGCAAAATTCAGAATTAAATTGAAGAAGTAGGGAAACCACTAAGCCATTCAGGTATGACAAATCTAATCACTTGATTATACAGTGAAGGTGACAAATAGATTCAAGGGATCAGATCTGGTAGACAGAGTGCCTGCAGTACTATGGAAGCAGGTTCATAAAAGTAGGTGGTGACCAAAACCAGACCCAAGAAAAAGAAATGCAAGAAATCAAAGTGATTGTCTGAGGGTGCCTTACAAACAGCTGAGAAAAGATAAGTGAAAAGCAAAGGAGAAAGGGAACAATACCCCAAACTGAATGCAGGGATTCAGAGAATAGCAAGGAGAGATAAGAAAGTCTTCTTATATGAACAATGCAAAGAAATAGAGGAAAGCAATAGAATGGAAAAGACTAGAGATCTCTTTAAGAAAATTGGAGATACCAAGGGAACACTGCATCAAGAGAGGCACAATAAAGGACAAAAATGCCAAGGAACTAACAGAAGAAGAGATGATAAAAATACACAGAAGAACTGTACAGTAAAGCCTTTAAGGACCCAGATAACTTCAATGGTGTGATCACACACCTGGAGCCAGACATCCTGGAACATGTAGTCAAGTGGGCCTTAGGAAGCATTGCTATGAACAAAACTAATGGAGGTGATGGAATTCCAGCAGAGCTGTTTCAAATCCTAAAAGATGATGCTGTTAAAGTACTGCACTCAATATGCCAGCAAATTTGGAAAATACAGCAGTGGCCACAGGACTGGAAAAAGTCCGTTTTGATTCCAATCTCAAAGAAAGGAAATGCCAAAGGACGGTCAAATTACTGTACAACTGCACTCATTTCACATGCTAGCAACATCATACATACATTCAAGCTAGGCTTAGCAGTACATGAACTGGGAACTTCCAGATGTACAAGCTGGATTTAGAAAGGGCAGAGACACCAGAGATCAAATTGTCAACATCCAATGGATCATCAAAAAGCAAGAGAATTCCAGAAAAACATCTATTTCTGCTTCATTGACTATGCTAAAGGCTTACTGTGTGGATCACAACAAACTGTGGACTATTCTTGAAGAGATAGGAATACCAGAGCACCTTCCCTGCCTCCTGAGAAACCTGTGTGCAAGACAAGAAGCAACAGTTAGACCAGCACATGGAACAACAGATTGGTTCAAAATTGTGCATCAAGGCTGTATATTGTCACTCTGCTTATTTAACGTATATGCAGAGTACATCATATGAAATGCTGGCCTGGATGACTCTCAGGCTGGAATCAAATTGCCGGGACAAATATCAACAACCGCAGATACACAAATGTTACCACTTTAAAGGCAGAAAGTGAAGAGGAACTAAATAGCCTCTTGATGAAGGTGAAAGAGAGTGGAAAAGCTGGCTTAAAACTCAACATTTAAAAGAGAAAAGTCATGGCATATGGCCCCATCACTTCATGGCAAATAGAGAAAAAATGAAAACAGAGCCAGATTTCATTTTCTTGACCTCCAAAATCACTGCAGACAGTAACTGCAGTCACAAAATTAAAAGACCCTTGCTTCTTGGAAGAAAAGCTATGACAAACCTAGAGAGTACATTGAAAAGCAGAGACATCACTTTGCCAACAATGGGACACCTAGTCAAAGCTATAGTTTTTCCAGTAGTCATGTATAGATGTGAGAGTTGGAGCATGAGGAAGGCTGAGTGCTGATGAAACGATGCTTTCAGTCAAAGAATTGTGATATTGGAGGACTCTTGAGAATCTCTTGGACAGCAAGGAGATCAAACCAATCAATCCTAAAGGAAATCAACCCTGAATATTCATTGGAAGGACTGATGCTAACATCGAAGCTCCAATCTTTTGGCTGCCTGATGTGAATTGTCGACTCATTGGAAAATATCCTGATGTTGGGAAAGATTGAAGGCAGGAGGAGAAGTGGCAGTAGAGGATGAGATAGATGGATGACATCACTGGCTCAATGGACATGAATTTGAACAAACTTTGGTAGATGGTAAAGGGCAGGGAAGCCTGGCGGGCTACAGGTCATGGGGTCAAAGAGTCAGACATGACTGAATGACTGAACAACAGTAACAGCAGGTGATGGAAATTAATGTAGATGACTTCCCTGAAGGCGGGAAACTGCTACTAATAGGCCCGATTTTCAAACAGTCACTCCCACAAAATAAATTTTCATTATGCAAAGGAGTTTTAATTTAATCCTCAGTTCTTTTCAACTTTTTTTGAATATCCTTATAAAAAGACATATGTACTCCAAGTTAAAAGAAATTATACGTGATAGTTGAGAATTACATAGATATAAAATTTGAAGTCTTTGATCTCCAGCACAGTATGACTGTCAAACTGTGTAAAATTATCAAAATTTTTACCAAACCTTTGAGATCTAACTTCTCTGACCCCATTGGAGACAGTGTCTCCTTGATCACCATTCTCTCTGTGGTTTCTTTCCACTGCCTTAGCACTCGCCATCCCCTCTCATCATCAATGTACCACAGACACACTCAAAGCTCACTCTTCTCTTCACTGAGGTCTTTGCCCCAAAAGCCACTTCAAAAGAGCTTTTCTACACAATTGTCTCTAACATATAGCCATGCTTGACTATTATTTGTCTTAATGTGTAAGTGTGTGAGTGCAAAATCCCCTCAAGAATTTAGATGAAGAAGGATTTGGTCACCTTCCTGATGCCCCTAGCACAGAAGAGACTGCCTGGTACATGTTCATAATTAGGAAACATTCATGAATAAATTAATTTCTATGAATAAACTGAGTTGAATATATTCATTCTAACTTTTAACAGATAAGGAAACTGAGGCTGAGCCAATTCAATTCTTTTCAGAGTCTTCAAGGTAAACAAAGATAGAAATGAGTTTGAAATAAATAAAAGAATTCTTTGATGAACCCAATCCAAAATACATATTTCAGGCAAAACTGAACTCAGTGATGGAAAAGTCTAACTCTGATAATCCAATGGGAATAAAAAGGAACACTCAGAAGAATACTTGTAGTTGACAGAAGAGATTAAAAACACTATATGCAAAAAGAAAGAAAGAAAGAAAGCAGTATGGGTTCAAGTATGAACATGCTTTATTGGAGACTGAAGGAAGAGACACACTAAGTGCTCACGGGGTGGAGATCACAACGTGGATTACAGATGGACGCATGGCAAAGAGTGACCAGGCGATGATCCTGCTCCCTTCTTCCAACAGCATGTTGTCAGCTTCAGCAACCAAGCCTTTTCTCTGTCAGCTATCAGTGCAGGAGGGAGATTAGGAAGACGCAATCCGTCACATGGCTTGAAGCGAGGACAATGGAAGAGCCTGGATCTTATTGTTCCAAAGTCAGGATGAAATCTGGTCTGTTACTTGCTCTTGGGTGGACACTTATGATCGCCGGGTGGGCATGGTGGCCTGGGGGACATTTCTGCTGGCTCACTGGAGGTGGGCCATACAGAGGTGGGCATGGATGAGGTGGACATGGCTCCACACGTTTTGGAGGTGGGCAAGGCTCATGGCACTTCGGTGGGCACACTATTGGAAGTGGATGGCAGGGCTTTCACTGATGGTTATGCTGATATGATGGGGATGTGGATGCTGATGGGGGATGAGGATGCAGATGGTAAGACATCCTTCCTGGGTCTCAAGGAACCGTAAATACAAACAGACAACATTCTTCATAACAGAGAGTCCTATTGTTAGAATAAATAGTTGTGCCAACAATTGTCTCATCTCTAAGGACTCCTATTGATCCCTAATATAGTCTTTATGGTTTCTGTAAGTACTTCATCCCTTTTCTTTAGCATCTCTTACTCTCAGACCTTCAAGCTATTCTTGTTAATCTCTCATTCTACCACTTTCTAAAGACAAAATTACACAGTTGTTGTGTGAGTACAAACATACTCTGAAGAAGAAGAATCTAGATAATTAGATTATAACTAATCTCAAAGCAAATCTCTACTTGTTTCTCCCGTGGGTTCCTAGTTTCTGGCCTGACTGATCTAACTGCTGGCTGGTGAGGAGAAACGCAAAGGCGCACGCTTAGCACTCAGCCGGGCTGACTGCGGAGGAGGCGCGTTTGCAACCACTGTGGGGTGCGCTGCAGCGCAGGGTCTCCTCTCCCTTACTCTCCCTGAATCCTCTCATCACATTAAAGTCAGAATCAGGACCGCAAGACCAAATATCCAAATTTACCCCTAAATCGCATTGCCTTCTCTTCCCCACAGAGAGCACTAATTGGTTAAAATACAGCCACTTCTACCCTCAGATGAAACTCTGCCAGCCAAGTGCCTAAAAGACCTCAAAGTGTTGTACTCTCCAGAGGCTCCAAAGAAGACCATTGACTGAGTGTCACGAAGATGACAGCTCTGTGATGAGGATTCCTTTTAGAAGGACCAAGCAGCTCCACCTAGGGGAACTGCCCAGGACAGGCATGGTGCACTTTTTCCCCCACCCCAAGTATCATGTGCTTCCAACTCAAAAGTAACTGGCCGCACTCATGCTGGTATCACATAGCTCCCTTGTCCATGATCTTCCTCACCCTTCACTGAGGAAGTATAGTTATTCACACAATATTTTGTTTCATACTCCCCTGCCAGTGTCATGCACCACTTAGGAAATAGAGGAATTCTTTTACAATGGTGTTGCTCCTCTATAATGAGAGGTGATGGTTCCCTCACTGCCCAGCTCCCCAAGCATCTGGTATGTAAGTCATACTGCCCCATCTGTTTCACCTGCCAGTACCCAGCTTCTTTCCACTGATGATAGACTAGGATTTACTAACCACACATATCTTAATATAGTTTCTTAATACAGTTTCACAAGTCCTACTTGTGTCTAGCTTTTCTTGAAAATTAAATGACTTAAACACGGCCATAAAGTCTATCTTGATTTCCCAGTGCAACCAAACCCACGCTGAGTGTGTTTTGACATGAATCCACACATGGACTTGAGCCAGAGCACATGATCCTTCATTTTCTAGGTCATAAATCGCAGGCTCTGGCCCCTTCGTGAAGCTCTAAGTTTTCAGATTTATACACTGATCTAGTCTCTATAGCTCTATGACCATGAGTCACAGTGGTCTACTAGAAGCTCAAATTCTTCTTCTTTCATTATCTTTAAAACTGCGTGCATCATAAAAATTTGAAAGTTACTCAAAAAGTAAATAGTAGAACTATCATATATTTCAACCATTCCACATTTGCAACACAGTTTCCTAAGAAAACTTAAATCAAGATCTGAAAGAGATATTAGCATTTTCAAGTTCACTTCAGCAGTACTTACAGTATTCAAAATATGGAAACAACCTCAATGTTCATTAGAGATGAACAGATAAATAAATGCAGTATACATGATCACTGGATAATTATTCCACATTAAAAAGAAGGAAATTCTGCCATATGAGAAAACATGGGACAATCTGAAAGATGTTATGCCAAGAGAAATAAGCCACACAGACTGATAAATACTGCAAGAATCCCCTTATATGAGGTGTCAAAAACAAGCTCATGGAAGTAAAGAATAGAATAGTAGTTGCCAGTAACTAGGAGGAAAGGAAAACAGTGTTGCTAATCAATAGGTATAAGATTTCAGCCCTCCATGGTGATCATTTCTACAGATCTGCTTACAATGTCATGCCTGTATATAACAACACTGCATTATATACTTAAAATACTGTTAAGAAAATACACCTCATGTTAAGTGTTCTTAATACAATAAAATTTTTAAAAAGATAAACTGATACAGCCACTATGGAGAACAGTATGGAGGTTCCTTAAAAAACTAAGAATAAAACTACCATATGACCTAGCAATCCCACTACTGGGCATATGCCCTGAGAAAACCATAATTCAAAAAACACATGTACCCCAGTGTTCACTGCAGCACTATTTACAATAGCCAAGACATGGAAGCCACCTACATGTCCACTGACAGAGGAAAGAATAAAAACTAGTGGTACGTGTATGTAGTGGAATATTACTCAGCTGTAAAAGAAGCAAATCTGAGTCACTGGAACTGAAACGGACAACCCTAGAGCCTATTACACAGAGTGAAGGAAGACAGAAAAAAACAAGTATCATGTATTAACACATATATATGGAATCTAGAAAAAATAGTACCAATGAACAGTATTTGCATGGCAAGAATAGAAATTCAGACATAAAAAAATATGTGAACCAGAAGGGGAAGGAGAAACTGGGATGAATTGAGAGTGGCATGTTAACATACATGCCTTGCCCTGTATGGAAGGCTGATCAGGAGCTCCTGTATAGCACAGGGAGCTCAGGCTGGTGCTCTGTGATGACCTAGAGTGGTGCAGTGGAAGATGGGAGTGGCGGGGGTCGGGGGGCCTCTAGGAAGAAGGCTCAAACGTGCACTTAAAGCTGATCCATGTTGTTGTAGGGCAGAGACCAACAGAATGTTGTGAAGCAATTATCCTCCAATTATAAATAAATTCTTTAAAAAGTAAAGAAATGTGAGCTCTAAAAGGTGAAGAAATAAGAATTATGAATAACTACTCACAATAGCTAGTCAATAATGTGAAACGTGCCCCAAAATGTGATAAAGAATATTATTATGTGGAGTAAGGACTCCTTTGCTAAGATCCTTGCCCTGCTCCACTTTCTTCTAGCTGGCGTCACTGTTGATTAGAATGTGTCATCCGAAGCCATCAGAGTTCACATCATTTTACCAGTAAGAAAGGCCCTCCCCACTGCCTGAGAGAGCAGCTCACGACTTATGCTCTTTCTTGGAAGAAAGCTGTGTAGCGTCATTAGTCTTTTTATCTTCATTGGTTTGTTATGGTACAGAACAGAATCAGAGGCATAACCTAGGGGTGTAGATTGAGCCCTGGTCCTGATCTCTTTCTCAGTATCTCAGAGAACCAAAATGA
Organism: Bos indicus x Bos taurus; assembly: GCF_003369695.1. Classification (NCBI taxonomy): domain Eukaryota; kingdom Metazoa; phylum Chordata; class Mammalia; order Artiodactyla; family Bovidae; genus Bos; species Bos indicus x Bos taurus. The sequence continues at coordinate 17,683,370 of NC_040078.1, forward strand.
GGACAGCTGTGGGTTGTCACTTACATTTGACAAATTAAAGGAGGATCGGGCTTTCTTAAGAAAAGAGTTCTGATGAGGTTGCTGACATAGAAAGAGGGATAATTACTTCCTGATAAACAGAGAAAATGATTAAAGGATAGGTGGCCCTCGTATTTTTCAAATAATTGATAACTGAAGCATTGTAGCAAATTGAATCTATGATAATTATGTAATATCTACTTGAGAATTTGCTAGATTTTATTAGAAACTGGAAATAGTGGTTAACTAGGAGAGAAACTGTCTGGGGGATGAGTAGAAGCGAGACTAAGTAAGCCATGAGGCTAAGAAGACATCATCAGCAAATATGCATGCTTGAAGAGTAAAGAACAATGCCTTTAAAATTCCAAGGGAAATTTTTTTGAATCTACCATTTTGCATGGAGACAAACTATTCATCAAATATGAATAATTCCACAAATACAAAATTCTAAGTTTATCTTTCTGCTGTAGCTTCCTGAGGTTTTGCTACCACAAAACAAAGGTAAAAACCCAAAATGAGAAAGACCCAAAAGGCAAAAAATTACAGAAATAATTGAGAGTAATTAAGAGAATGAGAGCCCTAGGGTGACACCTGTTTGGGCTTCCCTGATAGTTTTCTTTGGAGGGAGTGATGCTGAAGCTGAAACTCCAGTACTTTGGCCACCTCATGCAAAGAGTTGACTCATTGGAAAAGACTCTGATGCTGGGAGGGATTGGGGGCAGGAGGAGAAGGGGACGACAGAGGATGAGATGGCTGGATGGCATCACTGACCCAGTGGACGTGAGTTTCAGTGAACTCTGGGAGTTGGTGATGGACAGGGAGGCCTGGCGTGTTGCAATTCATGGGGTCACGAAGAGTTGGACACAACTGAGAGACTGAACTGAACTGAACCGATGGTTCAGTTGGTAAAGAATCTGCCCACAAAGCAGAAGACCCCAGTTCTATTCCTGAGTTAAGAAGATCTGCTGGAGAAGGGATAGGCTCCCCACTCCAGTATTCTTAGGCTTCCTTTATGGGTCAGCTGGTAAAGAATCCACCTGCAATGTGGGAAACCTGGGTTAGATTCCTGGGTTGGGAAGATCCTCTGGAGAAGGGACAGCTACCCACTCCAGTATTCTGGCCTGGAGAATTCCATGGACTATGTAGTTCATTGTGGTCACAAAGAGTCAGACACAACTGAGCAACTTTCACTTTCACTTTTAAATATTTTACTTATTTTTAATTGAAGGATAATTGCTTAACATTGTTGTGTCGTTTTCTGCCATATATCAACATGAATCAGATGTAGGCATACATATGTTCCCTCCCTCTTGAGCCTTTCTCCCAATCCCCACACTATCTCACCCCCTAGATGGTCACAGAGCATTCGATTGAGCTCTCTGCCATCAAGCAGTGAAGTCCAACTGCTTTTCTGTTTTACATATGGCGATGTATGTTTCTGTGCTACTTTCTCAATCCGTCCTGCCCTCTCCTTCTCGCACTGTCCACAAATCTGTCCTCTATGTCTGCATCTGAGTTTTTGCCATGCAAATAGGTTCATCGGTGCCATTTTTCTAGACACCCTATATATGCATTAATATGATATTTGTTTCTCTCTTTCTGACTTACTTCACTCTGTACAACAGACTGTAGGTTCATCCAACTCACCAGAACTAATTCACATTATTCCTTTTTATGTCTAAATAACATTTCATTGTGTATATGTACCACAACTTCTTCACCCATTTATCTGTAAATTGACATCTAGCTTGCTTCCATGTCCTGGCTATTTTCAGTATTGCCGCAATGAACATTTGGGTACATGTGTCTTTTTCAATTATGGTTTCTTCAGGGGATATGCCCTGTAGTGGAATCCCTGGGTCATATGATAGTTTTAATCCTAGTTTTTTTGTTTTAAGAAATCTCCATATAGTTCTCCATAGTGGCTGTATCAATTTACATCCCCACCAACAATCCAAGAGGCTTCGCTCTTCTCCACATCCTCTCCATTATTTATTGTTTGTAGATATTTTGATAGTGGTCATTCTTACCAGTGTGAGGTGATATCTCATTGTGGTTTTGATTTGCATTTGTCTAATGATAAGTGATGTTGAACATTTTTTCATGTGCTAATCATCTGTATGTCTTCTTTGGAAAAATGTATTTCAGTCTTCTGTCCACTTTTTTATTGGGTTGTTTGTTTTTCTAATATTGAGCTGTATGAGATGCTTGTATATTTTGAAGTATAATTCTTTGTCAGTTGCTTCATTTGCAATTAGTTTCTTTCATTCTCAGGGTTGTCTTTTCATCCCATAATGGTTTCCTTTGTGTGCCAAAGCTTTTAAGTTTAATTGGGTCCCATTTCTTTTTTTCGTTTGTTTTATTTTGATTTTTTTGTTTTATTTCCATTACTCTAGATCACAGAGGATCTTTAATGTCAGTGTTCAGCCTAACTTTTCCTTTAAGAATTTTATACTTTCTTATCTTACATTTAAGTCATTAATCTGTTTTGAATTTATCTTTCTGTATTGTGTTAGGAAGGTTCCAATCTCGTTCTTTTACCCATAGCTGTCCAGTTTACCCAGCACCACTTATTGAAGAGACTGTCTTTTCTGTACTGTATATTTTCACCTCCTTTGCCAAAGATAAGGTGTCCATAGGTGCATGGGTTTATCTCTGGACTTTCTATCTTGTTCCATTGGTATATATTTCTGTTTTTGTGCCAGTACCGTACTGTCTTGATGAATGTAATTCTGTAGTAAAAGTCTGAAGTCAGGAAGGTGGATTCTTCCAAGTCCGTTTTTCGTTCTCAAGATTGCTTTGGCTATTCAGGTTCTTTTATGTTTTTATACAAATCATGAAATTATTTGTTGTAGTTCTGTGAATAATACAATTGGTAATTTGACGAGGATTGTACTGAATCTATAGATTACTTTGGTTAGTATAGTCATTTTCACAATATTGATTCTTCAATCCAAAAACATGGTTTATCTCTCCATCTGTTTGTGTCATCTTTGACATCTTTCATCAGCATCTTGCAGTTTTCTACATACAGCTCTTTTGTCTCTTTAGGTGATTTTATTCATAGGTATATTATTGTTTTTGTTGCATTGGTGAATTGGATTGTTTATTTAATTTCTCTTTATGATTTTTCATTGTTAATTTACAGGAGTGTGAAGCACTTCTGTGACTTAATTTTATAACCTGAAAATTTACTATAATCATTGATTAGCCATAGTAATATTTTGATGGCTACTTTAGGGTTTTCTAAATAAGAATCAAGTCATCTGAAAACAGTGATAGTTTTAAGTCTTCTTTCTAACTAGGATTCTTTTTATTTCTCTTTTAAATTTCCTGTATTAAAGAATATTTGCATCCCTGGGATAAAGACCATTTGGTCATGACATATGGTCTTTTTAATGTGTTGCTGGATTCTGCTTGCTACAATTTTATTGAGGATTTTTGCATCTATATTCATCAGTGATATTACCATGCAATTTTCTTTTTTGTGGTATCCTTGCCCAGTTTTGGTTTCAGGGTAATGGTGGCCTCATAAAATGCATTTGGGACCAAAACCCAATCAAAAGGTGGGCAGAAGACTTAAACAGACATCTCTTCAAAGAAGACATGCAGATGGCTAATAAACACCTGAAAAGATGCTGAACATTGCTCATTATTAGAGAGATGCAAATCAAAACTGCAATAAGGTCTCATCTCACACCAGTTACAATGACCATTATTAAAATGTCTATAAACAATAAATACTGGGGAGGATGTGGAGAAAAGGGAACCCTCTTGCACTGTTGGTAGGAATGTAAATTGATACAACCACTATGGAAAAAAGTACGGAGATTCCTTAAAAAACTAGGAATAAAACTACCATATGACCCAGGAATCCCACAATCCTGAGGAAATCATAATTGGAAAAGACACAAGTACCTCAATGTTCATTGCTGCAACATCCACAATAGCTAGGACATGCAAGCAGCCTAGATGTCCATCGAAAGATGAATAGATGCATAGTCAAATATTACTCAACTATAAAAAATAATGTATTTGAGTGCACCAGCCCCAAGCATCCTGTATCCTGCACTGAACCTGGACTAGTGATTTGTAGAGTCAGTTCTAATGAGGTGGATAAACCTAGAGCTTATTATACAAAGTGAAGTAAGTCAGAAAGAGAAAGACATACATGGAATATGAATGCATGCATATGGAATCTAGAAAGATGATACTGATAAACCTATCTGGAGCAGCAATGGAGATGCAGATCTACAGAACATAAGTTTGGACACAGTGAAGGAGAAAGACAGGTGGTAAGACTTGGAGTGGCACTGGAACATGTGCATTACCATATGTAAAGTAGGTGACCAGTGGGCATTTGCTGTATGAAACAGGAAATCCTAAGCCAGTGCTCTGTGAAAACCTAGAGGTAGGATTAAGAGCGAGGGGGAAGGAAGGTTAAGAGGGAGGGGACATATGTATACTTATGATTCATGCTGAAATATGCAGAGGTCATCAAAATATTGAAAAGTAATTATCCTCCAAATAAAAATAGAATAAAATAAAAAAACAAAAAAAGTATTTAAACATTCAAATAAATGACTATAAATATTTTAAAATGTTACTTCTAATTTAACTGTGCATTGATTATCAATATGCTTTGCATGACATTATTCTTTGAAATTTATTGATATTTTATTTTTCCCAGTATGTCAGTAGATCTTCTGGGCATTCCACATTTGTTTGATAAAAATATTTACACTATAATTTGGAGGCTTTTTTTTAATTATTATTTTAAAAAACACCTTTATGAAATGCCAGCTATAAAATATAGGGCATTTAGGAAATGGTTTATGGGAGTGCTAATCTACCATGTTCCTAAATTGTAGGGTTTCTGAATAAGCATCTTTCTTTTTCCAGCAAAAAACATAGGGCATAATCATAAATGCATAATATTAGGAATAATATTTGGAAATACTTTTCTCTTAGAAATGATAACATATTCCACTTAGATGCTTTTGTTCTTTGACCAATCACTGAATCAAGCTGGAAGGATATTTGCATCTGTGAAAGAATGAATCGTTTGTCAGAAATCTTTAATTCACAAAATTTCTTTGACATTTTTCCTTCATGTCAACATTTATATGCTCTAATTTTTGAATGCACAATTTAATACATGCCCCAAAGATTGAAGTTTTTAAAACAGTTTATATTTATTCTTATTTGTGACATTCCTTTTCTAGGAAAATTAAGAAACTGAAGATGAAATCTTTTATTAGAGTGGTAAATTAATATATTTCTTAAATATTAGGTCAATCTTTCATGTTTCCTAATTTAGAGCAATTTCTAGTTGTAAAGATAAAACATCTGCACCAAATTCCTACCCAGAGATATGGAGGGTTTCCCAAAACTACCAAACAATTCTTGAACACTAATTGGGTATCCTACAATTCAACTTAATGCTGCCACTATTTATTTGCAGATAGCCTCAAATTCCATAGATTAAGTGTACAAATCTTCAAGACTAACCCCTTATCCCACTTCAGACACCAGTACAAAGTCCAGGTCGTCACCTGTGCTTCTGACCAACTAATTACAGACCAGAGGTTCAATGACCCCTTCCTTGGATACAGATGAACATCAAAAGAGAAGAAATGCACAGAGGAAATAGGTGGCCGGGCACTGAGTTTCCATGCCCTCCCCAGGTGTGCCACTCTCACTGCACTCCAACTGTTTGGATTTTCATGTGTATCGGTTATCCTGTCATTTTACAATAAAGCAGTGAGTGTATGTAAACTATTTCCATGGGTTCTGTGAGCTGCTCTTGGTGAGTAATTTAGCCCAAGAAGGGGGTCACTGAAAATCCCAGAATTTCTATGATGGCTTCATTTTCAGCCCATTTCCTTTCTCAATAAAATTAGAAGCAGGGGATAAAATTCCAAGTTTCTTATTAGATGCTATAAATACTGCATAAGAATATGGAATGTTAGGTCCATAAATCAAGGAAAATTGGAAGTTGTCAAGGCAGAGATAGGAAGATTGAGCATCAACATCTTAGGAATTAGTCAACTAAAATGGAGGGGAAGTGGTGAATATCATGCAGATGACCATTATATCTACTACTGTGGGCAAGAACCCATAGAAGAAGTGGAGTAGCCCTCATAAGTTAACAAAAGAGTCTAAAGGCAGTACTTGCATGCAACCTCGAAAACAACACTATGATCTCAGTTCATTCCCAAGGAAAACAATTCAACATCACAGTAATCCAAGTATGTGCCCCAACCACTGATGCAGGGAATGAAGTTGAGCAGTTTGATGAAGACATACAACTTCTTCTGGAACTAGCACCAAAGAAAGATATCCTTTTCATCATAGGGGATTGGAATGCAAAAGTAGGAAGTTAAGAGATACCCAGAATAACAGACAAGTTTGGCCTTGGAGTACACAATGAAGCAGGGCTATGGCTAACAGAATTTTGTCAAGAGAACCTGCTGATCATTGTAAACACCCTTCTTCAATGAGCAATGAAAGAAAAAAGTAGAGGTAAGCAATAGAATGGGAAAGACCAGAGATTCCTTGAAGAAAATTGGTGATACTAAGGGAATATTTCCTGCAAGGATGCACACAGTTAAGAACAGAAATGAAAAGGACCTAACAGAAGGAGAAAAAATTAAGGAGAGGTGGCAAGAAGAACTATACTCAAAAGGTCATAATAGTGCAGATAACCACAATGGTGTGATCATTCACATAGCACCAGACATCATGGAGTGTGAAGTCAAGTGAAGCTTAGGAAGCATTATTACAAACAAAGTAGTGGAGGTGATGAAATTCCAGCCAAGCTATTTAAAACCCTAATGCTGTTAAAGTGCTGCACTCAATATGTCATCAAATTTGGAAAGCACAGCAGTGGCCACGGGACCAGAAAAGTTTAGTTTTCATTCCAATCCCAAACGATGTTCAAACTACCATACAATTGTACTCATTTCACATGGTAGCAAGATTATGCTCAAAATCCTTCAGACTAGGCCTCAGTAGAATGTGAAGCAAAATCTTCAAAATATACACGCTGAGTTTAAAAAGTCAGAAAAACCAGATATCAAATTGCCAACCATCATTGAGTCATGGATAGATCAAGGGAATTCCAGAAATATATCTACTTCTGCTTCATTGACTACGCTAAAGCCTTTGAATGTGTGGATCAAAACAAACTGGAAAATTCTTCATGAGACTGGAGTACCAGACCACCTTATCTGTCTCCTGAGAAACCTGTGTGCAAGTCAAGAACAAGAGTTAGAACAGGACATGGAACAAAGGACTGGTTCAAAATTGGGAAAGGAATATGACAAGGCTGTATATTTAACTTACATGCAGAGTACATCGTGGAAAATGCCAGGCTGGAAGAATCACAAGTTGGACCAAGATTCCTGGGAAAAATAACAACCTTGGATATGCAGGTGATACCAATATAATGGCAGAAGGTGAAGAGGAAGTAATCTTGATGAGGGTGATAGAGGAGAGTGGCTTGGAACTCAACATAAAAAAACTAAGATCACAGCATCTAATGACAACATTTCATGGTAAATAGGGGGAAAAATTGGAAGCAGTAACAGATTTTATTTCCTTGTGCTCCAAAATCACTGCAGACTGTCACTGCAGCCATTAAATTAAAGATGCTTGTTCCTTGAAAGGAAAGCAATGACAAACGTAGACAATGTTACTAAATACCAGAGATATTACTTTGCCTGCAAAGATTTGTATAGTCAAAGCTATGGTTTTTCCAGTAGTCATGTACAGATGTAAGAATTGTTCCAAAAAGAAGGCTGAGCACTGAAGAATTGATGCTTTTGAATTGTGGTGCTGGAGAAAACTCTTGAAAGTCTCTTGGACTGCAAGAAGATCAAATCCTCAATCCTAAAGGAATCAAGCTGAATAGTCATTGAAAAGACTGTTGCTGAAGCTGAAGCTCCAGTACTTTGGCTACCTAATGCGAAGGACTGACTCATTAGTAAAGGCCCTGAATCTGGGAAAGCTGGAAAGCAAAAGGAAAAGAGGGTGGGAAAGGATGAGATGGTTGGGTAGCATCACCAAATCAATGGACATGGTTTTCAGCAAACTCTGGGAGAGAGTGGAAGACAGAGGAGTTTTGTGGGGCCCTTCTGATTGCCCTATTGCAATCACATTTTGAGGTGCATTTAACATTATATAGTTATTGTGAGTAGTTATTCATAATTCTTATTAGTTTTCCTACCTTTTCAAGCTCACATTTCCTTTCTTAGAATTTACTTTTAATTGGAGGGTAATTGCTATATGATATTCTGCTGGTTTCTACCATACAACAATGTGGATCAGCTTTAAGTATAACCCCTCCTCCTTCTGCCTCACTTCCACCACACTGCCCCCCACCTCTCCTGATGGTCACAGAGCAGAACGCTGAGCCCATATGCTATTCAGCAGTTTCCCATCAGTCGTGTATTCTATACATGGCAATGCATATATTTTAATCCTACTTTCTCAATTCATCCCACAAATTGTTTCTCCTGCTGTGTTCACAAGTCCATTCCGTAAGTCTGCATTTCTATTCCTGCCCTGAAAATAGGTTCATCACTTCCATTTTTCTAGATTCCATATATATGTGTTAATATAGGTTATTTGCTTTTCTGACTTACTTCACCCTGTACAACTGGCTCTAGATATGTCCACTTAGGTTTAACTGACTCAGATTTGTTCCTTTTTATGGCTGAGTAATATTGCATTGTAAATATATGTAACTTCTTTATCCATTAATGTGTTGATAGATATCTAGGTTGCAATTGGAAATAGTGCTGCAATGAACACTGGGTACATGTTTTTTGAATTATGGTTTTCTTAGAGCCTATGCCCAAAAGTGGGATTGCTGGGCCATATGTTAGCTTTAGTCCTAGTTTTCTAAAGAATCTTCATACTGTTCTCTATAGAGGCTTTATCAATTTCCTTTTTTAAAAGTTATTGTGCTAAGAAATATCAATAACCTCAGATATGCAAATGATACCACCCTCATGGCAGAAAGTGAAGAAGAACTAAAGAGCCTCTTGTTGAAAGTGAAAGAGGAGAACAACAAAGTTGGCTTAAAACACAACATTAAGATAACTAAGAGCATGGCATCTGGTCCACTCACTTCATGGCAAATAGATGGGGAAACAGTGGAATCAGTGACAGACTTTATTTTCTTGGGCTCCAAAATCACTGCAGATGGTGACCGCAGCCATGAAACTGAAAGACACTTGCTCCTTGCAAGAAAAGTTATGACCAACCTAGAGTGCATATTAAACAGCAGAGACATTGCTTTGCCAACAAAGGTCCATCTAGTCAAGGCTATGGTTTTTCCAGTCGTCATGTATGGGTGTGAGAGTTGGACTATAAAGAAAGCTGAGCTCTGGAGAATTGATGGTTTTTGAACTGTGTTGTTGGAGAAGACTCTTGATAGTTCGTTGGACTGCAAGGAGATCCATCCTAAAGGAAATCAGTCCTGAATGCTCATTGGAAGGACTAATGTTGAAGCTGAACCTCCAATACTTTGACCACCTGATGCGAAGAATGACTTACTGGAAAAGACCCTGATGCTGGGAAAGATTGAAGGCAGGAGAAGAAGGGGATGACAGAGGATGAGATGGTTGGATGGCATCACCAACTCAATGGACATGAGTTTGAGTAAACTTCGGGAATTGGTGATGGACAGGGAGGCCTGGCATGCTGCAGTCCATGGGGCTGCAAAGACTTGAACATGACTAAGCAACTGAACTGAACTGATTGTGTTAAGAACACTTAACATGAGATGTATTCTCTTAACAATATCTTAAGTGTATTTTTAATTGGAGGGTAATTGCTGTATGATATTCTGTTGGTTTCTACCATACAACAATGTGGATATACAACAAAGTGTATATAGTGTTTTATATATACAATCTTTATGTAGTAAGCAGATGTCTCAAACTGGTTCACCTTGCAGGACTGAAATATTATACCTATTGATTAGCAACACCCTGTTTTACTTTCCTCCAAGTTTCTGGCAACTGCTATTCTGTTCTTTACTTCAATGAGTTTGATTGTTTTTGGTACCTCATATAGGGGGAGTCATGCAGTATTTGTCCTCCTTTTTCTGGCTTATCTCCCTTGGCATAATATCTTCCAGATTGCTTCATGTTGTCTCATATGGCAGAATTTCCTTCTCTTTAAGGAGGAATAATAATCCTTGTGTGTGTGTGTGTGTGGGGTGTGTGTGTGTGGGGTGTGTGTGTGTGTGTGTGTGTGTGTGTGTATACATATATATACACTACAGTTTATTTATCATTTCATTTTCTGATGGACACTTGAGTTGTTATCACATCATGGCTACTGTGAGTACTGCTGAAATGAAGTTGGAAATGCTAATGTTTTCGAGACCCTGATTTAGATGATGTTTGATAAATATAAAATGTGAAATGGGTAAACCATATGGTAATTCAATGTTTTCTATTTTCAATTTTTGAGTAGCCTTCATATTTTTCATAATGGTTGAACCATTTTGCCATCCCACTAACAGGTACAAGGGTTCGTTATATCTTCACAATCTCATCAAAATTTCTTAGTATATATATATTTTTATTATAGTCATTCTAACAGGTGTGAAGTGATATATTATTGTGTTTTTGATTTGCATTTCCCTGTTGATCAGCAGTGATATTAAACCCTTTTTCATGTACCTGTGGTTATTTATATGTCTTCTTTAAAGAGAACTTTATTCAAGTCCCTTGCTTATCTAAAACTAAAGTTGTTAAAAATGTTCGCTATTATGTTGTAGAAGTTTCTTATATATTTTGGAAATTAACATCTTTCAGATATATGGGTGCTCATAAGTCCATAAGACAGACTGTGTAATGTGCCTCTTATTAGCCATCTTATTGTTTTTGTAGCCAAATGTGGAGGCAGGTATAGTTTTTATCTCTAATTACTAACTGTGAAAGTGAACTGATCTTCAGAGAGGTTGGGAAATGTTTAATGTCATAAAGTACAGGTACCTATAGATGTACAAAATGAAGCAGAGCAAAGGCTAACAGGGTTTGCCAAGAGAATGCACTGGTCATAGCAAACACCCATTTCCAACAACACAACAGATGACTCTACACATGGACATCACTAGATGGTCAATACCAAAATCAGATTGATTATATTCTTTGCAGGTGAAGATGGAGAAGCTCTAAACAGTCAGCAAAAACAAGACTGGGAGCTGACTGTGGCTCAGATCATTAACACCTTTTTGTTATAGTCAGATTTAAATTGAAGAAAGTAGGGAAAACCACTAGGCCATTCAGTATGATCTATATCAAATCCCTTATGATTGTACAGTGAAAAAGTGTCAAAGTGACACTTTTTTACAGTGACAAAGTGAAAGTGACAAATAGATTCAAGGGATTAGATCTGATAGAGTGCCTGAAGAACCATGGAAGGGGGGTTATAACATTGTACAGGAGGTAATGATCAAGACCATTCTCAAGAAAAAGAAATGCAAAAAGGCAAAATGGTTATCTGAGGAGGCCTTACAAATAGCTGAGAAAAGAGAAGTGAAAGGCAAAGTAGAAAAGAAAAAATACACCATCTGAATGCAGAATTCCAACGAATAGCAAGGAGAGATAAGAAAGCCCTCCTCAGTGATCAATGCAAATAAATAGGAAAAAAAAGTAGAATGGGCAAGACTAGAGATATCTTCAAGAAAATTAAAGAGATATCTTCAAAAAAATTTGCATTTCATGCAAAGATGGACACAATAAAGGAGACAAATGGTATGGACCTAATAGAAGCAGAAAATATTAAGAAGAGGTGGAAAGAATACACAGAAGAACTATACAAAAAAGATATTCATGACCCAGATAACCACGATGCTGTGATCACTCACCTAGAGCCAGACATCCTGGAATGTGAAGTAAAATGGGCCTTAGGAAGCATCACTATGAACAAAGCTAGTGGAGGTGATGGAATTCTAGCTGAGCTATTCCAAATCCTGAAAGATGATGTTTTGAAAGTGCTGCACTCAATATGCTGGCAAATTTGGAAAAGTCAACAGTGGCCACAGGACTGGTAAAAGTCAGTTTTCATTCCAATCCCAAAGAAAGGCAATGCTAAAGAACGTTCAAACTACCACACAGTTGCACTCATCTCACACGCTAGCAAAGTAATACTGAAAATTCTCCAAGCTGGGCTTCAACAGTACAAGAACCAAGAACTTCCAGATGTTCAGGCTGGATTTAGAAAAGGCAGAGAGGGAAGGTGGTCCCAAGATGGTGGAGGAATAGGATGGGAAGACCACTTTCTCCCCCACAAATTCATCAAAAGATCATTTGAATGTTGAGCAACTTTCACAAAACAACTTCTGAACACTGGTGGAGGACACCAGGCACCCAGAAAAGGAGGTAGGACAGATTATAAAAGATGAAAACAGAGATAAAGGATTTAGGGATGGAGACCTGTCCTGGGGAGGGAGTCATGGAGAAGTTTCCACTCAATAGGAAACCCTCTCATAGGTGTGTCTGTGGGGTGCTTTGAAATCTCAGTTGGCAACGTAATAGAAAAAAATGCACAGAATATGTGCCTAACTACAACTATTAGCAGAGAAGTGGCTCAGCCACTCACATCCACCAGCAGCGACTGGGGGCTGGGCAGGGAGGCGTGGGCTGCATTGTTGGTCCTTAGGGTAAGGACTGGCCTTGAGTGCCCTGAAGAAAATCTGAAGGGGCTAAGGTGACATAGCAGCCCAAATCGTGGGATGGCCAGGGAGACCAAACAACAACAACAACAAACCAAGCCCCTTTCCATTGAAAGATTCCATGGCTGCATGGTGACCCCTGGTGTGCTCATAGAACAAAGGATTGTGCCCTGGCGAATACCAAAGGAGAGTAGCTATATGCCATTTCGGGCCCTCCCTCCCTTGAGGCAGAGAGGCAGGTGTGCCACAGCCAGAGCCAGAAGGCAAGTGGCCGCTACTATCTCGGTCCCAGAGACCACAGTTTCCACCAAACTGTGAGAAGGCTGCCAGTTGCTAATCACATCTTCCTGAGATCCTGGATGGTTCACATCTGCCAGGAGTGTCACAGTCTGAGATCAGCTCCCCAGAGGAAACACACGGTACACCTGGGATTGTGCCTTCATAGCACACTCAGGAAACTGAGTGGCCGGGACTAAGGAGGTGCATAAGATGCATGGCCCACCTGAGAGAGTGTGCTGGCCAAGCACCCAGTCACCTGAGTGGCTTGGACCTGGGAAGGCACAAAACACATAGTCCATCTGGGTCTATGCCTTTGCAGTGCACCCAAGAACCTGAGAGGTTTAAACCTGGGAAGTACATAAAAAGCAGGGCCCAATTGGGACAGTCCCCTTACAGAGCACCCTGGAGCCTGAGCAGTGTGGACACAGAAAGTGCATGCTGCCTTGGGCTGTGGCAAACCCAGCATGGTCCACGCACTGCAAACACTTCCCAACATGCCAGTGGTGTTTGTTTGCAGGTTTCCTCCCTCTCCCCAGCACAACTGAACGAGTGAGCCTAAACAAGCGGCCACCTTTGCCACCTCATGTCAGGGCAGAAATTAGACACTGAAGAGACTTGCAAACAGAGGAAGCCAAATAAACAAAGAAGGAGGAGCCACCCCGGAAGTGACAGGTGCAACAGATTAAAACCCTGAAGTTAATGCTGAGACTGTGCATTTGAGGGGCAGCTATAGACCTTGAGAAAAAATGCAAGCTGGAACAAAGGACTATCTGACACTGAAATGACCCCACACTGCTCACATCAGCTCCAGAGAAATTCCTAGATATATTTTTACTATTACCACTTTTTAATTTTTAAAGATTTTTAAATTTTAGTTGTTTATTACTCCATTAACTTTCATTTCTATAGCCTCCTATCACCTTTCTAAAATTAAAAAAAAGCCTTATTTTTTAAAAAACAAATTCCATATATATATATTTTTTTAATTTTAGTGATCAATTTTGTTTTGTATTTTTTATATTATATTTTTAAGAGTCTAAATTCTATTTTAGGTTTTTAATTTTGCTTTTTGATATTTGCTATCAATTGTGTACCTTTAAGAATCTAATCTTCAGTATACATTGTCACTTAGGGATTTCGTTACTGGCTTGATTGTTTTCTCCCCTTTTGACTCTCCCCTTTCTCCTCTGAGTCACTTCTATCTCTTTCCTCCCTCTTCTCTTCACTATATAACTCTGTGAATCTCTCTGGGTGTTCCTGGATGTGGAGAGTTGTTTCACCATTAACCTAGGGGTTTTAGCTTCTGTCCTGTATGGATGGAGAAGTCTTGAGGCTACTGTAAGAGAAGGACCAAAACCCAGAGGCAAGAGGCTCAACTCCAGAACTTTAGAACATCAGAGAAATTCTGACTCCAGGGAACACGTAAGTCAAGAGCTCACCCAAAAGTCTCCATACCTACACTGAAACCAAGCTTCAGCAAAGAGCCAACAAGTTCCGGTGTAAGACATACCATGCTAATTCTCCAGCAAAACAAGAACAAAACCCTGAACATTAAAAAACAGGCTGCCCAAAGCCATACCAAACCCATAGACACCCCCAAAACTCACTACTAGGCACTTCATTGAATTCCAGAGAGAAGAGACCCAGCTCCACTCACCAGAACACATATGCAAGCTCCCACAACCAGGAAACCTTGACAAGCCACTAATCCAACCCTACCCACAGGGAGTGGACTCCACAATTAAGAGAAGCCATGAACTTTCAGCCTGCAGAAAGGGCACCCCAAACATAGCAATCTAAACAAAATGAAAGGCAGAGGAATATTCAGCAGGTAGAGTAACATGATAAAAACCCACCAAATCTAACAAAAGAGGAGATATGAAGTCTACCCGAAAAAGAATTCAGAATAATGATAGTAAAGATGATCCAAATTCTTGAAAACAAAATGGAGGTACAGAAAAATAGTGTAGAGACAAGGATTGAGAAGATGCAAGAAACGTTTAACAAGGACCTATAATAAATAAAGAAGAGACAGTCAATAATGAACAATGTTATAACTGAGGTTAAAAACACTCTGGAGGGAACCAACAGCAGAATAGCTGAGGCAGAAGAGAGGATAAGTGAGGTGGAAAATAGATTGGTGGAAATAAATGAAACAGGAGGAAAACAGGAAAAATAATTAAGAGAAATGAGGACAAACTCAGAGACCTCTGGGACAATGTTAAATGCCCAACATTCAAATTATAGGAGTCCCAGAAGAAGAAGACACAAAGAAAGGGCATGAGAAAATACTTGAGGAGATAATAGTCAAAAATTTCCCTAAAATGCGAAACACCCCCAAGACACATATTAAACATCCCAAGACACCCAAAACACATATTAATCAAACTAACAAAGATCAAACACAAAAGCAAATACTAAAAGCAGCAAGAGAAAAGCAATAAATAACACATAAGGGGATCCCCATAAAGATAACAGCTTATCTTTCAATAGAAACTCTTCAGGCCAGAAGGGAGTGGCAGGGCATACTTAAAGTGATGAAAGAGAAAAACCTACAACCAAGATTACTCTACCCAGCAAGGATCTCATTGAAATATGAAGGAGAAATCAAAAGCTTTATAGACAAGCAAAAGCTGAGAGAATTCAGCACCACCAAACCAGCTCTTCAACAAATGCTAAAGGATCTTCTCTAGACAGGAGAAACAGAAAGGATGTATAAACTCGAACGCAAAACATCAAAGTAAATGGTAATGGGATAATACTTATCAA
Organism: Bos indicus x Bos taurus; assembly: GCF_003369695.1. Lineage (NCBI taxonomy): Eukaryota > Metazoa > Chordata > Mammalia > Artiodactyla > Bovidae > Bos > Bos indicus x Bos taurus. The sequence continues at coordinate 17,699,133 of NC_040078.1, forward strand.
TAATTACCTTAAATGTAAATGGGTTAAATGCTCCAACCAAAAGACAAAGACTGGTCAAATGCATATAGAAACAAGACCCCTATATATGCTCTCTAAAAGAGGCCTGCCTCAAACCCAGGGACACATACAGACTGAAAGTGAGGGGCTGGAAAAAGATATTTCATGCAAATGGAGACCAAAAGAAAGCAGGAGTAGCAACACTCATATCAGATAAAACAGACTTTAAAACAAACACCATGATAAGAGACAAAGAAAAACTACATAATGATCAAAGGATCAATCCAAGAAGAAGATATAACAATTATAAATATATATGCACCAACAAGAAACACCTCAATACATAAGGCAAATACTAACAAGTATGAAAGGCAAATTAGCAGTAACACAATAATAATGGGGAATTTTAATACCGTTCTCACACCTATGGATAGATCAACCAAACAGAAAATTAGCAAGGAACACAAGATTTAAATGATACAATGGACCAGTTAGACTGAATTGATATCTAAAGGGCATTTTACTCCCAAACAAAACCAGTGCTGGGAAAACTGGTCAACTATGTGTAAAAGAATGAAATTGGAACATTTTTCTGACACCATACACAAAAATAAACTCAAAATGGATTAAAGATCTAAATGTAAGACCAGAAACTATAAGACTCTTATAAGAAAACAGGCAGAACACTCTCTGACATAAATCACAGCGAGATCCTCTATGACCTCCCAGAGACATAGAAATAAAATAAAAAAATAAACAAATGGGACGTTAGTAAATTTAAAAGCTTTTGCACAATGAAGGAAATGATAAACAAGGTGAAAAGGCAGCCTTCAGAATAGAAGAAAACAATAGCAAATGAAACAACTCACAAAGAATTAATCTCCAAAACATACAAACAGCTCATGCAGTTCAATACCATAAAACCAAACAACCCAGTCAAAAAGTGGGCAAAAAACTAAACAGACAATTCCCAAAAGAAGACATGCAGATGGCTAACAAACACATGTAAAGATGCTCAACATCACTCATTACTAGAGAAATACAAATCAAAACCACAATGAGGTATCATCTCATGCGAGTCCGAATGGCCATCATCAAAAAGTCTATAAACAATAAATGCTGGAAAGGATGTGGAGAAAAGGGAATGCTCTTACACTGTTGATAGGAATGGAAACTGGTACAGCAACTCTGGAGAACAGTGTGGAGATGCTTTTAAAAACTGGAAATAGAACTGGCATATGGCCGAGAAATCCCACTGCTGGGCATACACACTGAGGAAACTAGAATTGAAAGAGACACATGTACCCCAATGTTCATGGAAGCACTATTTACAATAGGTAGGACATGAAGCAACCTAGATGTCCAGCAGCAGACAAATGGATAAAGAAGTTGTGTTACATATATACAATGGAATATTACTCAGCTTTAAAAAAGAACACATTTGAGTCAGTCCTAAAGAGGTGGATGAAACTGGAGTCTATTATGCAGAGTGAAATAAGTCAGAAAAAGAAACACCAATACAGTATATTAACACATATATATGGAAATTAGAAAGACAATAATGATGATCCTATATTCAAGGCAGCAAAAGAAACACATATGTAAAGAATAGACTTTTGACTACGTGGGAGAAGGCAAGGGTGGGAGGATTTGAGAGAATAGCATTGAAACATGTATATTACCATATGTAAAATAGGTGACCAGTGCAGGTTCAATGCATGAAGCAGGGCACTCAAGGCCAGTGCTCTGGGACAACCGAGATGGATGGGGTAGGGAGGGACGTGGGAGGGGAGCTCAGGATAGGTGGACACATGTGAATCTTGGCTGATTCATGTAGATTCAGTGTACAGCAAAAATCACCATAATGTTGTAAAGTTATCATCCAATTAAAATAAAGTAATTAATTAAAAAAAAGAACTGTAAAGGCACAGGAACCAGAGATCAAATTCCCAATATCTGTTGGATCATATAAAAGCCAAGAGAATTCCAAAAATATCTACTTCTGCTTCATTGACTATGCTAAAGTTTTTGACTGTGTAATCAAAACAAATTGGGGAAAATTCTTAAAAAGATGGGTATACCAGACCCCCTTACCTGCCTCCTGAGAAATGTGTATGCAGGTCAAGAAACAACAGTTAGAACCATACATGGAACAATGGACTGGTTCAAAATTGGGAAAGCAGTGCATCAAGCCTGTATATTGTCACAAGGCTTATTTGACATATATGCAGAGTACATCACGAGAAATGCTGGGTGGATGAAACACAAGCTGGAATCAAGATTTCCGGGAGAAATATCAATAACCTCAGATATGCAGATGACACCACCCTTATGGTAGAAACTGAAGAAGAACTAAAGAGCCTCTTGATGAAAGTGAAAGAGGAGAGTGAAAAAGTTGGCTTAAAACTCAACATTCAGAAAACTAAGAGCATGGCATCTGGTCCCATCACTTCATGGCAAACAGATAGGGAAAAAATGGAAACAGTAAGAGATTTTATTTTCTAGGTCTCCAAATCACTGCAGATGGTGACTGCAGCCATGAAATTAAAAGACACTTGCTCCTCAGAAGAAAAGCTATGGCCAATCTAGACAGCATATTAAAAAGCAGAAACATTACTTTGCCGACAAAGGCCCACCTAGTCAACACTATGTTTTTTCCAGTAGTCATTCATGTATGGGTGTGAGAAGTGGGCCATAAAGAAAGCTGAGCACCAGATAATTGATGCTTTTGAACTGTGGTGTTGGAGAAGACCCTTGAGAGTCCCTTGGACTGCAAGGGGATCCAACCAGTCAACAGTAAAGATAATCAGTCCTGAATATTCATTGGAAGGACTGATGCTGAGGCTGAAGCACCAATAATTTGGCCACTTGATGTGAAGAACTGACTCACTGGAAAAGATCCTGATAATGGGAAAGACCAAAGGCAGGAGGAAAAGGGGATGACAGAGGATGTGATGTTTGGATGGCATCACCAACTTGATGGACATGAGTTTGAGCAAGTTCTGAGAGCTGTGACAGACAGGTAAACCTGGGGTACTGCAGATTCATGGGGTCACAAACAGTCAGACATGACTGAGTGACTGTACTGTACTGAACTGAACTGATAGGCAAGGTACTCAAATTTTCCCCTGAAAGGCATAGTAAATATTATTAGCTGAAGTGTTACTTCAAATTACACTAATAAATAATCAAGGGGTTCTATGTCACCCATATTTAATTTATTTAAGGACAAATAGACATGGATTCAATGGCTGAATCAATGGTTCATGGAGGTTCATCCCCTGAGTGTACTAAGAATGTCTGAAAACACACTAAGTGTCACTTAAAATAAAGGACCTGATCGAGTCAATTGAATTAACTGCTGTAGGGGAAAGAAGTGCAAGATATTTAGGGAGTATTAGTGGGAAAGCTTCTAAATGCATATAACCCAGACACTGAATTCATTTTGAAGATAATGAGAGGAGAGGAATTTGGGTTTCTAGTAGACCACAAATGACTCAGATCATAGGTCTGCAGAGTCCAGATCAGTGCATAAACCTGCAAAAGTAGAGCTTCAGGAAGGGGTCAGAGCTTGTGATTTATGGCCTAAGAAACTGAGGGATCACGTTGTCCTGTTCAAGTCCGTGTATGCCATGTTACAGCACATTTGACGCAAGACTGTGTGCTCTAAAAAATCAAGATAGACATTGTGGTCAGGTTTAAGTCACTTAATTGTCAAGAAGTAGTATATGGTACAAGGCGAGTTTAGGAAAACTGTAGGTAGGAGTTAAAATATATGCACTTAGTAAACCCTGGTCTCTGTCATCAATGGACAAAAAGCCAGGTGCTGACAGATGGAATGGAATAGGGCAGTAAGTTTTATGTACCAGATGCTTGGGGAGCTGGCAAGAGGGGGAAGCAACATCTCTAACTATGGAAGAATAGCAGCATTCTCAGGCATCCCTCATATTCCCTAAATGGTACACGACACAGGTAGAGGAAGTATGAGACATAGTCTCAAATGAATCACTCTGTAATTCCTCACTGAAGGGTGAGCAAGTCCACGGACAAGGGAAGTGTGTGATATCAGTATGACTGGGGCATTGATTTTTGAGATTGCAAGCGTGTGGTATTTGGGGTGGGAAACAAGTGCATTGTGCCAGTCCTGGGATGTTCCCCCTGGGTGGAGCCAACTGGTCCTTATAAAAGGAGTCTCCAGCACAGTGCTGTCATTGTCGTGACGGTCATAGGTCTTCTTTGGAGCCTCTGATGAGCACAACTCTTAGAGATCTTTTGGGAACTTGGGTGGTAGGGTTTAATCGGGGCATCTAAGTGGCTTTAATTGAAGCAATTAGTGTTCTGTATGGGAAAAAGAAGACAATGAGGATTTAGGGGTAAATTTTTGGTATGTGGTCATGAATGCGATCTTAAATGTGAGGAGAAAATGGAGTCAAGCACAGTCTTAACCTGAGAGAGAGTAAGGGGGATGAGATACTGTGTCACAGCACAGCACACATTAGTTCCAAATGCCCCCTTCTAAGCATTCAGTCCCATTGAGTGTCTAGTTTGAGTCTTTGCATTTTGACTCAGAAGCCCACAGTCAGGTCAGCTTGGCCAGCAACCAAGATCTCATGGGAGAAATAAGTAGAGATTTGTTTGGAGATTGGCTACAAGTTTATTATCTTCTTCAGAGTATGTTTGTATTTGTACAACACCTGTGTAGGTAATTTTGTTTTAGAAAGTGATAGGAGAGACTAACTAGAAAAGACTGAAGATCTGAGGGCAAGAGATACTTAAAAAGAAGGGTGAAGAAGCTATAAAAACTCATAAAGTCTGTATTAGGAATCCAGAAGACTCCTTAGTGATGGGAGGGTTGTTAGCTCAGCTAAATGTGCTACCAATTGGACTCACAGTTATTAAGAAAGTTGTCTGTTTGTATTTCAGATTCCTTGAGACCCAGGAAGGATGTCTTACCACCAGCATCCACATCCGCATCCACATCAGCATCAGCATCAGCATCACCATCAGTGCAAGGAGCCCTGCCATCCACCTCCAATAGTGTGCCCACCCAAGTGCCATGAGCCTTGCCCACTTCATCCATGCCCACCTCCAGTGAGCCAGAAGAAATGCCCTTCTGGACCACCACGCCCACCATGGGATCAGAAGTGTCCACTCAAGTGGAAGTAACAACACCAGATTTCATCTGGACCAAGAAACAGGATCCAGGCTCTTCCACTGTCCTCCCTTCAGCCATGGTGACAGACTGCATCTTCCTTAATCTCCCTCTTCAACCAAAAGCTGACAGAGGAAAGGCTTGCTTCCTGAAGCTGACACCATGTTGTTGGAAGAAGAGCAGCAGAATCATTGCTTGATCTCTCTTTGCCGTGTGCCCGTCAGTAATCCACATTGTGATCTCTAACCCGTGTGCAATTAGTGTGTCTATTCTTTTGCTTCTCCAATAAAGCATATTCATAGTCCATTATGTATGTCTTTCTTTCGTTTAATTTTTCTTTTACATAGAGTGTTTTTCATCTCTTCTGTCAACTACAAGTATTCTTCTGAGTGTTCCTTTTCATTCCCATTGGATTATCAGAATTAGACTTTTCCATCTCTGAGTTCAGCTTTGTCTGAAATATGTCTTTGGGACTGGATCCATCAAAGAATTCTTTCATCGGTTTCAGTCTTGTTTCTATCTTTGTCTATTTTGAAGACCCTGAAAAGAGTTGAATTCGCTCAGTCTCCGGTTCCTTATTTGTAAAACCAGTAGGCAGACTCTATTCAACTCAGTGTACTCATAGAAATTAATGTAATCACAAATGTTTCCCAATTATTAACACATGTCAGGCAGTCTCTTATGTGCCTGGGACATGAGGATGATGACTAAAGTCCTTTTTCTATCTAAACTCTTGAAGGGATTCTACACACACACACACACACACACACACACACACACACACATGCACATACAAGGCAAATGATAGTGATATAGGGGGTATGTTGGAGACACTGTGTGGAAAAGCTCTTCCAAAGTGGCATTTACGGCAAAGACTTGAGTGAAGAGAAGAGTGAGCCTTGAATATCTGGGGTATATTGTACCAGTGAGAGGACATGGCCAGTGCTGAGGCAGGGCAGAGTAACTACAGGGAGAACAGTCATCAGAGAGACAATGTCTACAATTGGGGTTGACGACATTGGATCTGAAAGATGTATGAAAGATTTTGATAATTTATTCACAGTTTTCCAGCCATACTATGCTGTTCAGAGTCTCAACTTTATGTAATTCTTTACTGCTGCTGCTGCTGCTGCTGCTGCTAAGTCACTTCAGTCATGTCTGACTCTGTACGACCCCATAGACGGCAGCCCACCAGGCTCCCCCGTCCCTGGGATTCTCCAGGCAAGAACACTGGACTGGGTTGTCATTTCCTTCTCCAACGCACGAAAGTGAAAAGTGAAAGTGAAGTCGCTCAGTCATGTCCGACTCCTAGCGACCCCATGGACTGCAGCCTACCAGGTTCCTCCATCCGTGGGATTTTCCAGGCAAGAGTACTGGAGTGGGGTGCCATTGCCTTCTCCAAATTCTCTACTATCACATCTATTTTCTTTTAACTGAAAGTACATATGATCTTTTAAAGATTTTTTTTTTTTTTGGTAAATGGTTAAAAGGGCTGAATAATAAATTAATTCTTTTGCAAAACAAAAATTTATTTTATGAGAGTGACTATATGAAAAGTAGATCTATGATTAACAATGTTCCCATATTATAGGGAAGTTTGCTCCATTAATTTCCATCACCGTATAGGTAACAAAATGCGTAGAGAATTTTACTCTTGTTGTGTTTCCAACACTAAGAAGAAGTGATTTTATTTTTAGGAGGGTTGACTTTGTACTCTTGCACAGGGTTCTGGCCTAATATTATTGACACGATTCCCTCCCCAATTTTGTCTTGAAGAAAAACAAGAAAAAAGAAAACCAAAAATAAAATTTTGTTTGATTTTAGGAGAACATGATCAACACATTCAGAAAGTTCTTAAAGCTTTGCTGTATGAAGTAGATAATTAGAGATTGATCTCTTTATTATCAAGAAAGATGAAGATAAGAAAAAAGAACATTACCAACCCTTCAAAAGACCCGAGTTTCCTAATTAATTTGCATCTCATACCTTCTCTACTGGAAGTGACCACGATTATGTCTCAGAGATCACAGATCCTATAGCCAGCCTTCCTGAGTTCACTCCATGGTTCTGCTACTTAACAACTGTATGATCTTGGGTAATTTGCTTAATGTCTCTGTGTCTCATTTTAAGGTTTCATTTTCTTCACTTTAAAGGTGGGAATAATAATAGTACTCATTTTAAAGGTTAGCTTGTATATATAAAGCATTTAGAACTGTGTCAGCTCACAGAAAGCACAATGAGGATCAGATGTTACTGCAAGTGCATCAGAACTGCTCAGAAAGCATATCTTGTCAGTGTGGTTACTTTTTAATCTATGAATTTAATGCCTTGGCCCCTATGCCACTTAAAGAAGCAGTACTTTTCACATTAAGGTTGTGATAATCTTATAGTTTGCAGCATAGTTAGCCTATGTCTTTCCTGTATTAGATTTTTGCTTTGGCATCTTAAGTTGTCTCCTCTTTGCACTCCTCACCCTCCCCTTCTGTTCCTCTGTCTTCTTTGTCTCTTCTTCCTGTTCCTCTTTCCCTCATTCTTTTGGGAATTTACAGTCTGCTGGCACTGAAAGTTGTGTGTTCTTTCAAGCTTATGAGGGACAATTGTTGGACAACGCTACAAATCAGGATTTGATTAATTGTTGGTGGATTGTCTGGACTTGAGAAAGTGATTTAAAATGTTAATAACTAAGATTAATTTTAAAATGTGTAGTATCGCAAAGCTACAGTCATCAAGCCAGTATGGTGGTACAAAACCAGAAATATAGACCAAAGGAACAAGATAGAAGCCCAGATAAACCCATACACCTATGGACACCATATGTTTGACAAAGGGGGCAAGAATATACAAAGGACAAAAGATAGTCTCTTCAGTAAGTGGTGCTGGGAAAACTGGCCAGCTATATGTAAAAGAATGAAATTAGAAAACTCCCTAACACCATACAAAGTGAAGTCACTCAGTCGTGTCCGACTCTGTGCGACCCCATAGACGGCAGCCCACCAGGCTCCCCCATCCCTGGGATTCTCCAGGCAAGAAAACTGGAGTGGGTTGCCATTTCCTTTTCCAATGCATGAAAGTGAAAAGTTAAAGTGATGTAGCTCAGTCCTTTCTGTCTCCTTGTGATCCCATGGACTGTAGCCTACCAGGCTCCTCCATCCATGGAATTTTCCAGGCAAGAGTCCTGCAGTGGGCTGCCATTTCCTTCTCCAGGGGATCTTCCCAACCCAGGGATTGAACCTGAGTCTCCCACATTGCCAGAAGACACTTTACTGTCTGAGCTACCAGGGAAGCCTATACACAAAGATAACACCATACACAAAGATAAACTCAAAATGGATTAAAGATCTAAATGTAAGACCATAAACCCTGAAACTCTTAGAGGAAAACATAGAAAGAACACTCTTTGACACTGTTGTGGTTCAGTCATTAAGCGATGTCCCACACTTTGCAATTCAGTGGACTGCAGCAGGCCGGGCTTCTCAGTCCTTCACTATTGTCTGCAGTTTGCAGAAACTCATGTCCATTGAATTGGTGATGCTATCCAACCATCTCATCTTCTGTTGCCCCCTTCTCCTCCTGCCTTCAAACTTTCCTAGCATCAGAGTCTTTTCCATTGAGTTGGCTCTTTGCCTCAGGTGGCCAAAGTATTGGAGTTTCAGCTTCAGCATCAGTCCTTCCAGTGAATATTCAGGGTTGATTTCCTTTGGGATTGAGTGGTTGGATCTCCTTGCAGTCCACGGGACTCTCAAGAGTCTTCTCCAACACCACAGTTCAAAAGCATCAATTCTTCAGAGCTCAGCCTTCAAAGAGAAAAGGGAAAAGGGAACCTTCTTGCACTATTGGTGGGAATGTAACCTGATACAGTCATTATGGAGAACAGCATCGAGATTCCTTAAGAAACTAGGGAATAAAACTACCAAATGACCCAGCAATCCCACTACTGGGCACATACTCTGGGGAAACCATAACTGAAAAGGACACATGTATCCCAGTATTCACCGTAGCAACATTGACAATAGTCAGGACATGGACACAACCTATATGAATGGATAAAGAAGTTGCTGCCGCCGCTGCTAAGTCGCTTCAGTCGTGTCCTACTTTGTGCGACCCCATAGATGGCAGCCCACCAGGCTCCCCCGTCCCTGGGATTCTCCAGGCAAGAACACTGGACTGGGTTGCTATTTCCTTCTCCAATGCATGAAAGTGAAAAGTGAAAGTGAAGTCACTCATTCGTGTCCGACTTTTCACGACCCCATGGACTGCAGCCTACCAGGCTCCTCCTTCCATGGGATTTTCCAGGCAAGAGTACTGGAGTGGGGTGCCACTGCCTTCTCCGAAATAAGTTTCATATATACAATGAAATATTACTCAACATTAAAAGGAACAAATTTAAGTCAATGCTGTGAGGTGGATGAACCTAGAGCTTGTTATACAGAGTGAAGCAAGTCTGAAAGAGAAAAACAAATATCATATCTTGATGCATATATATGGAATCTAGAAAAATGACATTGATGAACCTAGTTGCAAGGTAGCAAGAGAGATGAAGACATAGAGAACAGACTTGTCACAGTGGGGAAAGGAGAGGATGGGATGAATAGAGAGAGAAACATGGAAACATACATTGCCATACCGAAAATAGAAAGAAAGTGGGAATTTGCTGTATGACACAAGGAATGCAATCTGGTGCTCTGTGACAACCATGGGATGGCATGGGAGGTGGCAGAGAGATTAAAGAGGGAGGAGACATATGTATACCTGTGGCTGATTGATGTTACTGTATGAAGCCAGCACAACATTGTAAAGCAATGACCCTCCAATTAAAAATAAATAAAATTTTTAAAAGTTCAATGTAATGAGTGTGTAGTATGTGTAGTTGTTATGCTGTGAATAGCAATGTCTACACATACATTTTTTTCCTTTCCAGAGAGTGGATAGATAATCAATTACCACCACAGTATTGACTACTGTATATCTTTAAATTAACTGGCCTGTCATTCTTTCCATCTTTATATTAGATACAGTTTCCAATTGGAAATATAATTTCTGGTATCTTTGAAAAAGTGTCTCAGTAGAATCTTGTTGATCTGTAGGTTTCCCCAACACTTGTCACCCTAGGGCTTTCATTCTCTTATTACTCTCAATTATGTCCATAGTTTTTTTTCTTTTTTCTTTTTTTGCATTTTGATTCTTTCTCAATTTGGGTTTTTACCTTTGTTTTGTTGGAGCAAAACCTCAAGAAGCTATCAGAAAATATATTTGTGGAAATTACATTATTTTATTCATATTTGACTAATAGTATGGCTACATGTAACATTGTAGGTTCAAAAAATATTTTCCTTTGGAATTTTAGAGTCAGTGCTGTTAACTCTTCGAGCATGCATAATTGCTGATGATTTCTTTTCTACCTCATGGCTTACTTAGCCTCTCTTCCACTCATTCCCCAGACAGTCAGCTTCTCTCCTGGATAACCACTGTTACTAGTTTCTAAGTAACATCTAGCAAACTCTCATGTAGATATTACATGATTTTCAGAGAGATTCAGAGATTCGGTTTGCTACAAATTCTTCCATTTGTAAAATGAAAATATCCATTATTTCAAAAAAATGAGGACCATTTGTCCTTTAGTCACTTTCTCTGTTATCAAGAATTATCCCTCTTTCTAAGTCAGCAACTTCATTAAGCACCTTTTTCTTAAGAAACCCTCATCCTCCTTCAACTTACCAAACATAAGTAACAACCCACAGAATTTATTGGTAAAATATATTGGAATCCATTAGTAATTCATGGAGAAAGAAAAGCAAGTATAACATTATGTTGGTAGAACTGTTCTAAGTCACATATTCCTTAGATAATTCTCTTACTCCAGCAGGTACCACCTAGTTCCTAAGACTTCTCACACAAAGAATGTTGTGAAAGCACCTAACCCATCCCCAGACATTGCTGTCCTCCCAGGATTCCTGAAGGGCACCTAGGAGTTTCCTAATGGCAATCCTGGTTACTCCATTGTGGAATCACAGAGGACTGGGCAGGAACAGCGGTCCTCATCTTGGTCCTCTGAGAGACTGAGAAAGAGATCAGGAGCAGGACTCCGTCTAAAGAAGTTCCTACCTCTTCAAACACCCAGGTTATGCCACTGATCTTTTTCTGAACCACATCAACCCAGTCAAGATAGAAACACAGCAGATGCTACACGGTCTTCTTTCAGGAAAGAGCACACGCTGTGAAATCTTCCCTCAGGCAGTGGAGAAGGAAGACCTCTGTTACTAGTAAAAAGATGTGGATTCTTCAAGTGCCTTCCGACTGACTCCTTCTAACTAGCAGTGAAAACAGCTAGAAGAAACAGAGGAGCAGGCAGGGGTCTTAGCGATGGAGACCTTCGTCTACACAATGCTATTCTTTATAAGATTTGGAGCATTTTTGACATTATTGATCAGTTATTTTGAGTAGTTATTCATAATTATTAGTTTTTCTACCTTTTTGAGCTGACATATATAATTTTCAAATTTATTTTTAATTGGAAGATAATTGCTTTACTATGTTCTATTGCTTTCTACCATGCAACAATGTGGATCAGCTCTCAGTACCCATATATCTCTTCCACCGTGAGCCTCACTTCCACTCCACTGCCCCCCATTTCATCCCTCTAGGCTGTACAGAGCATGAGGCTGAACTCCCTGAGGTATAAAACAACTTTCCATTGTCATCTATTCTACACATGGCAATGCCTGTATTTCAGGCTGAACTCCCTGAGCTATAAAACAACTTTCCATTGTCATCTATTCTACACATGGCAATGCCTGTATTTCATTGAAATCCTGGCACTGAAATACTCTCTCAATTTGTTCCACCCTCTCCTTCCCTCAGTGTGCTCACAAGTTTGTTTTCTACATCAGAATTTCTATTCCTGCCCTTGAAAGAGGTTCATCAGGGCTATTTTTATAGATTCCATACATATGTGTTAATATACAATATTTGTTTTTCTCTTCCTGAATTACCTCACTGTGTGTAAAAGGCTCTAGATTTGTCCACTTCAGTCCAACTGACTCAGATTTGTTCCTTTTTATTGGCTGAGTAATATTTCATTGTATACATATGCCACAACATCTTTATCCATTCATCTGTTGATTGACATCTAGGTTGCTTCCATGTCCTGGCTATTGTAAATAGTGCTGCATTGAACACTAAGGTACACATGACTTTTTGAATCATGGTTTTCTTAGGGCATATGCTGGGCCATTTGGTAGTTTTACTCCTAGTTTTTTAATGAATCTCCATATTGTTCTCCATAGTGGCTGTATCAATTTACTTTTTTAAAAAAGTTTTATTGTGTTAGGAACACTTAATATGAGGTGTATTCTCTTAACAGTATTTTAAGTGTATAATACAGTGTTGTTATACACAGGCTTGATGGTGTGAGCAGATCTCTAGAATTGATATACCTTTCAGGACTGAAATTTTATACTGTCAACTAAAAAAATATAGTCATAACCTGAAAGGAGACTTTTATTTTATTTGGTAGGAAAGTTTAGGACTCCAAGCCCAGGAGACAGCATCTCAGTAGCTCTGAGAAAAGTGTGGGAGTGGGAGTGAGTCAGGCTGCATACAAATTTACAGCAAAGGGAGCAGGCAGTCTGAACATCAAAGATCAGATATCAAATTAAGGAAATTAGCATTGGATGTATGGGAAGATTCAAGCCTCCGGGCTCATTGAATTCATTGCTTTCATATGTACCTCAGCTATGTGGGCCAAGTCCTGTTTCCTTGTTAACCTTAAGTAGTGGCAGCTGTGGCAGATGGCTGCTCCTTGTGTTCCCCCAGCTCCTCAGCAATCACCATGGCGGGTGGATCACCATGGCGGTGGCGGCATCTGCTGGATTGAGCTTTGGGAGCCCACATTCACATTTGGAGTCCAATGTGACATTTGTTGTTTATTGATTTGGCAATAGAGCTTTTCATTTCACAATACCCATTGATCAGCAACACTCTTTTACTCCATGCCCTCCCTTCCCCAGTTCCTGGCAACTACTATTCTATTCTTTATTCCATGAGCTTGACTGTTTTCGATACCTCATATAAGGGGATTCATGTGGTACTTGTCCGTCTGTTTCTGGCTTATTTCTCTTGGCATAATGTCTTCCAGGTTAGTTCATGTTGTCTCATAAGACAGGATTTCCTTCTTTTTAAGAAGGGATAATAATCCTTTGTATGTATATACTACAGTTTACTTATCCACTCATCTGTTGATGGACATTTAGGTTGTTACCACACTTTGGCTACTGTGAGTACTGCTGCAGTGAACTTGGGAGTGCTAATATGTTTTTGAGACTTTGACTTAAATTATTTTGGGTCAATGATTTAGATGTAGAATGGGTAAAACCTATGATAGTTCTATTTTTTCTATTTTTAACATTTTGAGTGACCTTCGTATTCTTCATAATGGTTACACCATTTTCCTTCCCACTACCAGGTACAAGGGTTCTTTTTTTCTCCATAATCTCACCAACATTTGTTAGTTTGCTTTTTTGATTATAGTCATTCTTCAGGTGTGAAGTGATACATCATTGTGGTTTTGATTTGCATTTCCCTGGTGATTAGTAGTGATATTAAACTCCTTTTCATGTCCCTGTGGTTATATATATATATATATATATATATATATATGTCTTCTTTAAAGAAATCTCTATTCATGTCCCTTACCTATTTAAAATTAAGGTTGTTAATTGGAGGAGCTAAGATGGTGGAGGAGTAGGACGGGGGCAACACTTTCTCCCCCACAAATTCATCAAAAGAACATTTAAACGCTGAGTAAATTCCACAAAACCACTTCTGAATGCCAGCAGAGGACATCAGGCACCCAGAAAAGCAACCCAAGTCTTCAAAAGGAGGTAGGGAAAAATATAAAAGACAAAAAAAGGGACAAAAGAGGAGGGATGGAGCTCCCTCCCGGGAAGGGAGTCTTAAAAAGAGAGAAGTTTCCAAACACCAGGAAACCTTCTCACTGCCGAATCTGTGCCGAGCCTTGGAAGCACAGAGGGCAACATAACAGGGAGGAAAAATAAATAATTAAAACCCACACATTGCGAGCCCTATGGTAACTCCCCCAGCGGAGAAGCAGCGCAGACGCCTGCATACACCATTAGCAAGCGGGAGCTGGGCTGGGAGGCACGGCGCGGGCTGCATCGCAAGGATCTGGCCTGAATACCCCGAGCACTATCTGAGCGAAATAATTTGGGCTAGCAAACCAGACTGTGGGATATCTACCACTCAAAAAGCCAGCCCTAACCTATGACACCGCCAGGCCAGAGCACGGAACAAAGAACTGAACAGAGATAGCCGGCGGCAGACCATCCCCCTCCGGTGATAGGCAGCCAGAGCCGGAAGGGGACAATCGCAGCCCCAGAGAGACATTATCTATGAAACTGTAAGCAGGCTTCTTTGCTAACTAAAACTTCTTGGGGGTCTGGACGGTCAACATCTGCCTGAGAAGGTGTGCCGGTGCGCAACTAGATAACCGAGCGGCGGGGAGGCGATAAATCGCAGCAATTGTGCGCGCAAAACACCTCATCACCTGAGCTGCTCGGATCTGGGAAGGGCACAAAACGCAGGCCCAACCGAGAGTCTGCGCCTCTGAGGACTACCCGAGTGCCTGAACCTGAGCGGCTTGGACCTGGGAAGTACAGGCACCCCAGGGCCGGCCGCGGATGGTTCACGGCAGAGCAACCTAGAGCCTGAGCAGCGTGGGCAGAGAGGCTACACGCGCCGTGAACAGGGGGCAGACCCAGTGTGGCTGAGGCACTGCGAGCACACTCCAGTGTTATTTGTTTGCAGCAGCCCTCCCTACCTCCCCTCAGTGCGACTGAACAAGTGAGCCTATAAAAAAAAAAAAAAAAAAAATTAAGTCCTCTATTATTCGTTTAATTTCCACTTTTATAACCGATTACTTTGCAAAAAAAAAAAAAAAAAGAAGACCCTATTTTTTTTAAAGCAAACTTCATATATATATAATTTTTTAAATAATTTTTGACCTTTTTTTTTCTCTTTCCTTCTTTTCTTTAACATTGTATTTTTGAAATTCCAAACTCTACTCTAGATTTTTAATTTTAGCTTTTTAGTATTTGTTATCAATTTTGTACCTATATTTTTTGTTTTTGTTTTTATATAATTTCTGGGACCCTTTTTTATTTTTTCTTTTTCTTTTTCTCTGTTTCTTTCTCTTCTTCTTTTAAATAACATTGTATATCTGAAATTCCAAATGCTATTCTAGATTTTTAATTTATGCTTTTTGGTATTTGTTATCAATTTTGTACCTGTATTCTTTTTTTTTTTTTATAATTTATGCAACCTTGTTTGTTCTTGTTTGTTTTTTTTTTCTCTCTCTTTCTTTTTCTTCTTCTTCTTTTTTTTTTTTAACATTGTATTTTTGAAATTCCAAACTCTACTCTAGATTTTTAACTTTTGCTTTTTGGTATTAGTTATCAATTTTGTACCTATATTTTCTTTATAATTTTTGCGACCTTGTTTGTTTTTGTTTGTTCGTTTTTTCTCTCTTTCTTTTCCTTCTTCTTTTCTTTAACATCGTATTTTTGAAATTCCAAATTCTACTCTACATTTAAAATTTTTGTTTTTATGTATTTGTTACCAATTTTGTACCTTAAGAACCCAATCTTCAGTACCCATTTTTCACTAGGGAGTGAGATTACTGGCTTAACTGCTCTATCTCCCTTTGGACTCTCCTGTTTCTCCACTAGGTCACCTGTGTCTCCTCCTTAACCCCTCTCTACTCTACCCAACTCTGTGAATTTCTGTGTGTTCCAGATGGTGGAGAACACTTAGGGAACTGATTACTGGCTGGATCTGTCTCCCTCCTTTTCATTCCCCCCATTTATCCTCCTGGCCACCTCTGCCACCTTCTTCCTTCTTCTCTTCTCTGTATAACTCTGTGAACAACTCTGAGCGGTCAAGTTGTGTAGTGCACATAAGGAAGAGATTACTGAATAGCCCACTCTCTCCTCTATTGATTCCACCTCATCTCATTTGGGCCACCTCTAACTCTCTCTCCTCACTCTTCTCTTCTCCATATAACTCTGTAAACCTCTCTGGGCAAAACAAGTTTCAGGGCAAGACATACAAAGAAAATTCTCCAGCAGCAAGGAACACAGCCCTGAGCTCCAAGATACAGGCAGCCCAAAGTCACCCCAAAACCATAGACATCCCATAACTCATTACTGGACATTTTATTGCACCCCAGAGAGAAGAAATACAGCTCCACTCACCAGAACACCAACACAAGCTTCCCTAACCAAGAAACCTTGACAAGCCACCTGTACAAACCCACACAGAGTGAGGAAATGCCACAATAAATAGAACTCCACAAACTGCCAGAATACAGAAAGGACACCCCAAACTCAGCAATTTAAACAAGATGAAGAGACAGAGGAATACCCAGCAGATAAAGGAACAGGATAAATGCCCACCAAACCAAAGAGGAAGAGATAGGGAATCTACCTGATAAAGAATTCTGAATAATGATAGTGAAATTGATCCAAAATCTTCAAATCAAAATGGAATCACAGATAAATAGCTTGGAGACAAAGATTGAGAATATGCAAGAAAGGTTTAACAAGGACCTAGAAGAAATAAAAGAGAGTCAATATAAAATGAATAATGCAATAAATGAAATTAAAAACACTCTGGAGGCAACAAATAGCAGAATAACAGAGGCAGAAGATAGGATTAGTGAATTAGAAGATAGAATGGTAGAAATAAATGAACCAGAGAGGAAAAAAGAAAAACGAATTAAAAGAAATGAGGACAATCTCAGAGACCTCCAGGACAATATTAAACACTACAACATTAGAATCATAGGGGTCCCAGAAGAAGAAGACAAAAAGAAAGACCATGAGAAAATACTTGAGGAGATAATGGTTGAAAACTTCCCTAAAATGGGGAAGGAAATAATCACCCAAGTCCAAGAAACCCAGAGAGTCCCAAACAGGATAAACCCAAGGTGAAACACCCCATGACACATATTAATCAAATTAACAAAGATCAAACACAAAGAACAAATATTAAAAGCAGCAAGGGAAAAACAACAAATAACACACAAGGGAATTCCCATTAGGATAACAGCTGGTCTTTCAATAGAAACTCTTCAAGCCAGGAGGGAATGGCAAGACATACTTAAAGTGATGAAAGAAAATAACCTACAGCCCAGATTATTGTACCCAGCAAGGATCTCATTCAAATATGAAGGAGAAATCAAAAGCTTTACAGACAAGCAAAAGCTGAGAGAATTCAGCACCACCAAACCAGCTCTCCAACAAATACTAAAGGATTTTCTCTAGACAGGAAACACAAAAAGGGTGTATAAACTTGAACCCAAAACAATAAAGTAAATGGCAACGGGATCATACTTATCAGTAATTACCTTAAATGTAAATGGGTTGAATGCCCCAACCAAAAGACAAAGACTGGCTGAATGGATACAAAAATAAGACCCCTACATATGTTGTCTACAAGAGACCCACCTCAAAACAGGGGACACATACAGACTGAAAGTGAAGGGCTGGAAAAAGATTTTTCATGCAAATAGGGACCAAAAGAAAGCAGGAGTAGCAATACTTATATCAGATAAAATAGACTTTAAAACAAAGGCTGTGAAAAGAGACAAAGACGGTCACTACATAATGATCAAAGGATCAATCCAAGAAGAAGATATAACAATTATAAATATATATGCACCCAACACGGGAGCGCCGCAATATGTAAGACAAATGCTAACAAATATGAAAGGAGTAATTAACAATAACACAATAATAGTGGGAGACTTTAATACCCCACTCACATCTATGGATAGATCAACTAAACAGAAAATTAACAAGGAAACACAAACGTTAAACGACACAATAGACCAGTTAGACCTAATTGATATCTATAGGACATTTCATCCCAAAACAGTGAATTTCACCTTTTTCTCAAGTGCACATGGAACCTTCTCCAGGATAGATCACATCCTGGGCCATAAATCTAGCCTTGGTAAATTCAAAAAAATAGAAATCATTCCAAGCATCTTTTCTGACCATAATGCAGCAAGATTAGATCTCAATTACAGGAGAAAAACTATTAAAAATTTCAACATATGGAGGATGAACAACACCCTGCTGAATAACCAACAAATCACAGAAGAAATCAAAAAAGAAATCAAAATTTACATAGAAACTAATGAAAATGAAAACACAACAACTCAAAACCTGTGGGACACTGTAAAAGCAGTCCTAAGGGGAAAGTTCATAGCAATACAGGCATACCTAAAGAAACAAGAAAAAAGTCAAATAAATAACCTAACCCTACACCTAAAGCAACTAGAAAAGGAAGAAATGAAGAACCCCAGGGTTAGTAGAAGGAAAGAAATCTTAAAAATTAGGGCAGAAATAAATGCAAAAGAAACAAAAGAGACTATAGCAAAAATCAACAAAGCCAAAAGCTGGTTCTTTGAAAGGATAAATAAAATTGACAAACCATTAGCCAGACTCATCAAGAAACAAAGGGAGAAAAATCAAATCAATAAAATTAGAAATGAAAATGGAGAGATCACAACAGACAACACAGAAATACAAAGGATCATAAGAGACTACTATCAACAATTATATGCCAATAAAATGTACAATGTGGAAGAAATGGACAAATTCTTAGAAAAGTACAACTTTCCAAAACTGGACCAGGAAGAAATAGAAAATCTTAACAGACCCATCATAAGCACGGAAATTGAAACTGTAATCAAAAATCTTCCAACAAACAAAAGCAGGTCCAGACGGCTTCACAGCTGAATTCTACCAAAAATTTAGAGAAGAGCTAACACCTATCCTGCTCAAACTCTTCCAGAAAATTGCAGAGGAAGGTAAACTTCCAAACTCATTCTATGAGGCCACCATCACCCTAATACCAAAACCTGACAAAGATCCCACAAAAAAAGAAAACTACAGGCTAATATCACTGATGAACATAGATGCAAAAATCCTTAACAAAATTCTAGCAATCAGAATCCAACAACACATTAAAAAGATCATACACCATGACCAAGTGGGCTTTATCCCAGGGATGCAAGGATTCTTCAATATCCGCAAATCAATCAATGTTATACACCACATTAACAAATTGAAAAATAAAAACCATATGATTATTTCAATAGATGCAGAGAAAGCCTTTGACAAAATTCAACATCCATTTATGATAAAAACTCTCCAGAAAGCAGGAATAGAAGGAACATACCTCAACATAATAAAAGCTATATATGACAAACCCACAGCAAACATTATCCTCAATGGTGAAAAATGGAAAGCATTTCCTCTAAAGTCAGGAACAAGACAAGGGTGCCCACTTTCACCATTACTATTCAACATAGTTTTGGAAGTTTTGGCTACAGCAATCAGAGCAGAAAAAGAAATAAAAGGAATCCAAATTGGAAAAGAAGAAGTAAAACTCTCACTGTTTGCAGATGACATGATCCTTTACATAGAAAACCCTAAAGACTCCACCAGAAAATTACTAGAACTAATCAATGATTATAGTAAAGTTGCAGGATATAAAATCTACACACAGAAATCCCTTGCATTCCTATACACTAATAATGAGAAAACTGAAAGAGAAATTAAGGAAACAATTCCATTCACCATTGCAACAAAAAGAATAAAATACTTAGGAATATATCTACCTAAAGAAACTAAAGACCTATATATAGAAAACTATAAAACGCTGGTGAAAGAAATCAAAGAGGACACTAATAGATGGAGAAATATACCATGTTCATGGATTGGAAGAATCAATATAGTGAAAATGAGTATTCTACCCAAAGCAATTTATAGATTCAATGCAATCCCTATCAAGCTACCAACGGTATTCTTCACAGAGCTAGAACAAATAATTTCACAATTTGTATGGAAATACAAAAAATCTCGAATAGCCAAAGCTATCTTGAGAAAGAAGAATGGAACTGGAGAAATCAACCTACCTGACTTCAGGCTCTACCTCAAAGCCACAGTTATCAAGACAGTATGGTACTGGCACAAAGACAGAAATATTGATCAATGGAAAAAAATAGAAAGCCCAGAGATAAATCCACGCACGTATGGACACCTTATCTTTGACAAAGGAGGAAAGAATATACAGTGGATTAAAGACAACCTCTTTAACAAGTGGTGCTGGGAAAACTGGTCAACCACTTGTAAAAGAATGAAACTAGACCACTTTCTAACACCATACACAAAAATAAACTCAAAATGGATTAAAGATCTAAATGTAAGACCGCAAACTATAAAACTCCTAGAGGAGAACATAGGCAAAACACTCTCTGACATACATCACAGCAGGATCCTCTATGACCCACCTCCCAGAATATCGGAAATAAAAGCAAAAATAAACAAATGGGACCTAATTAAACTTAAAAGCTTCTGCACAACAAAGGAAACTATTAGCAAGGTGAAAAGACAGCCTTCAGAATGGGAGAAAATAATAGCAAATGAAGCGACTGACAAACAACTAATCTCAAAAATATACAAGCAACTCCTACAGCTGAACTCCAGAAAAATAAATGACCCAATCAAAAAATGGGCCAAAGAACTAAATAGACATTGCTCCAAAGAAGACATACGGATGGCTAACAAACACATGAAAAGATGCTCAACATCACTCGTTATCAGAGAAATGCAAATCAAAACCACTATGAGGTACCATTTCACGCCAGTCAGAATGGCTGCAATCCCAAAGTCTACAAGCAATAAATGCTGGAGAGGGTGTGGAGAGAAGGGAACTCTCTTGCACTGTTGGTGGGAATGCAAACTAGTACAGCCACTATGGAGAACAGTGTGGAGATTCCTTAAAAAACTGGAAATAGAACTGCCTTATGATCCAGCAATTGCACTGCTGGGCATACACACTGAGGAAACCAGAAGGGAAAGAGACACGTGTACCCCAATGTTCATCGCAGCACTGTTTATAATAGCCAGGACATGGAAGCAACCTAGATGCCCATCAGCAGATGAATGGATAAGAAAGCTGTGGTACATATACACAATGGAGTATTACTCAGCCATTAAAAAGAATACATTTGAATCAGTTCTAATGAGATGGATGAAACTGGAACCTATTATACAGAGTGAAGTAAGCCAGAAAGAAAAACACCAATACAGTATACTAACGCATATATATGGAATTTAGAAAGATGGAAACAATAACCCTGTGTACGAGACAGCAAAAGAGACACCGATGTATAGATCAGTCTTATGGACTCTCTGGGAGAGGGAGAGGGTGGGGAGATTTGGGAAAATAGCATTGAAACATGTATAATATCATGTATGAAACGAGTCACCAGTCCAGGTTTGATGCACGGTACTGGATGCTTGGGGCTGGTGCACTGGGACGACCCAGAGGGAGGGGAGGGGAGGGAGGAGGGTGGAGGGTTCAGGATGGGGAACGCGGGTATACCTGTGGTGGATTCATTTCGATATTTGGCAAAACTAATACAATATTGTAAAGTTTAAAAATAAAATAAAATTAAAAAAAAATCATGCTGGGTGAAAAAAAAAAATTTCCAAAAGGCTAAAAAAAAAAAAAAATTAAGGTTGTTAAAATTTTTTTTCTTTAATCCATTGTATATTCTTGCCTCCTTTGTCAAAGATAAGGTGTCCATATGTGCATGGATTTATCTCTGGGCTTTCTATTTTGTTCCATTGATCTATATTTCTGTCTTTGTGCCAGTACCATACTGTCTTGATAACTGTGGCTTTGTAGTAGAGCCTGAAGTCAGGTAAGTTTATTCCTCCAGTTCCATTCTTCTTTCTCAAGATAGCTTTGGCTATTCGAGATTTTTTGTATTTCCATACAAATTGTGAAATTATTTGTTCTAGCTCTGTGAAGAATACCGTTGGTAGCTTGATAGGGATTGCATTGAATCTATAAATTGCTTTGGGTAGAATACTCATTTTCACTATATTGATTCTTCCAATCCATGAACATGGTATATTTCTCCATCTATTAGTGTCCTCTTTGATTTCTTTCACCAGCGTTTTATAGTTTTCTATATATAGGTCTTTAGTTTCTTTAGGTAGATATATTGCTAAGTATTTTATTCTTTTTGTTGCAATGGTGAATGGAATTGTTTCCTTAATTTCTCTTTCTGTTTTCTCATTATTAGTGTATAGGAATGCAAGGGATTTCTGTGTGTTGATTTTATATCCTGCAACTTTACTATAGTCATTGATTAGTTCTAGTAATTTTCTGGTGGAGTCTTCAGGGTTTTGTATGTAGAGGATCATGTCATCTGCAAACAGTGAGAGTTTTACTTCTTCTTTTCCAATTTGGATTCCTTTTATTTCTTTTTCTGCTCTGATTGCTGTGGCCAAAACTTCCAAAACTATGTTGAATAGTAATGGTGAAAGTGGGCACCCTTGTCTTGTTCCTGACTTTAGAGGAAATGCTTTCCATTTTTCACCATTGAGGATAATGTTTGCTGTGGGTTTGTCATATATAGCTTTTATTATGTTGAGGTATGTTCCTTCTATTCCTGCTTTCTGGAGAGTTTTTATCATAAATGGATGTTGAATTTTGTCAAAGGCTTTCTCTGCATCTATTGAGATAATCATATGGTTTTTATTTTTCAATTTGTTAATGTGGTGTATTACATTGATTGATATGTGGATATTGAAGAATCCTTGCATCCCTGGGATAAAGCCCACTTGGTCATGGTGTATGATCTTTTTAATGTGTTGTTGGATTCTGATTGCTAGAATTTTGTTAAGGATTTTTGCATCTATGTTCATCAGTGATATTGGCCTGTAGTTTTCTTTTTTTGTGGGGTCTTTGTCAGGTTTTGGTATTAGGGTGATGGTGGCCTCATAGAATGAGTTTGGAAGTTTACCTTCCTCTGCAATTTTCTGGAAGAGTTTGAGCAGGATAGGTGTTAGCTCTTCTCTAAATTTTTGGTAGAATTCAGCTGTGAAGCCATCTGGACCTGGGCTTTTGTTTGTTGGAAGACTGGTCAACCACTTGTAAAAGAATGAAACTAGAATACTTTGTAACACCATACACAAAAATAAACTCAAAATGGATTA
Organism: Bos indicus x Bos taurus; assembly: GCF_003369695.1. Classification (NCBI taxonomy): domain Eukaryota; kingdom Metazoa; phylum Chordata; class Mammalia; order Artiodactyla; family Bovidae; genus Bos; species Bos indicus x Bos taurus. Next base: position 17,722,380 of record NC_040078.1, read on the forward strand.
AAGGTCTAAACATAAGACCAGAAACTATAAAACTCCTAGAGGAGAACATAGGCAAAACACTCTCTGACATACATCACAGCAGGATCCTCTATGATCCACCTCCCAGAATATCGGAAATAAAAGCAAAAATAAACAAATGGGACCTAATTAACCTTAAAAGCTTCTGCACATCAAAGGAAACTATCAGCAAGGTGAAAAGACAGCCTTCAGAATGGGAGAAAATAATAGCAAATGAAGCGACTGACAAACAACTAATCTCAAAAATATACAAGCAACTCCTACAGCTCAACTCCAGAAAAATAAATGACCCAATCAAAAAATGGGCCAAAGATCTAAATAGGCATTTCTCCAAAGAAGACATACAGATGGCTAACAAACACATGAAAAGATGTTCAACATCACTCATTATCAGAGAAATGCAAATCAAAACCACTATGAGGTACCATTTCACACCAGTCAGAATGGCTGTGATCCAAAAGTCTACAAATAATAAATGTTGGAGAAGGTGTGGAGAAAAGGGAACCCTCTTACACTGTTGGTGGGAATGCAAACTAGTACAGCCACTATGGAGAACAGTGTGGAGATTCCTTAAAAAACTGGAAATAGAACTGCCTTATGATCCAGCAATTGCACTGCTGGGCATACACACTGAGGAAACCAGAAGGGAAAGAGACACGTGTACCCCAATGTTCATCGCAGCACTGTTTATAATAGCCAGGACATGGAAGCAACCTAGATGCCCATCAGCAGATGAATGGATAAGAAAGCTGTGGTACATATACACAATGGAGTATTACTCAGCCATTAAAAAGAATTCATTTGAATCAATTCTAATGAGGTGGATGAAACTGGAACCTATTATACAGAGTGAAGTAAGCCAGAAGGAAAAACACCAATACAGTATACTAACGCATATATATGGAATTTAGAAAAATGATAACAATAACCCTGTGTACGAGACAGCAAAAGAGACACTGATGTATGGAACAGTCTTATGGACTCTGTGGGAGAAGGAGAGGGTGGGAAGATTTGGGAGAATGGCATTGAGACATGTAAAATATCATGTATGAAACGAGATGCCAGTCCATGTTCAATGCACGATACTGGATGCTTGGGGCTAGTGCACTGGGACGACCCAGAGGGATGGTATGGGGAGGGAGGAGGGAGGAGGGTTCAGGATGGGGAGCACATGTATACCTGTGATGGATTCATTTTGATATTTGGCAAAACTAATACAATTATGTAAAGTTTAAAAATAAAATTAAATTAAAAAAATTTTTTTTCTATTATATTGTAGGAGCTTCTTACATACTTTGGAAATTAACCCCTTATTATATATATGGGGCTCATATTTCCTTAAGCCTTGTAACCAGGAAGAGTTAATTTTGAATCTGTGCTGGATCCGCTTCTGTGATTTTAACCCTCATCTTGCCACTTTTGCTATTGTAAGTGTGCATAATGGACTGCCTTTGGGAGATAACCTGAGCTGCCCACCTGTGAGGGACTGTAAGGAAGCGAAGGTAACACCTTCCTCCGCCTGAGGCTTGCCATACTAGTGGAAATTTGCAAGGATTGAGTAGTCTTTTACTTTGTTTCCTTACCTCCACCCCATTCCTGACCCATAAAAGAACCTAACAACCAAGCCCCAGCAAGATGATTATTTAGAGGCATTAGCTTGTCATTGTCTCAGCCAGCGGGTTCCCGAACAAAGTCCCTTTCTGGTCTAGATGGGCTTCCCTCAAAGCTCAGTCGGTAAAGAATTGGCCTGCAATGCAGGAGACTCGGGTTTGATTCCTGGGTGAAAGATGAAATTTTTTGTTTCATTTTTTCCTTTTCCTAGTCTAGACACCTCATCTCAGATTCACTGCAGCGAGGGAAGCAAGCTTGGGCTTGGTAACAGACTATGTCACGTGCCTTATAGTAGACATTTTGTTGTTCCATAGCAAAATTTTGAGGCAAGTACAGCTTTTTTTCTCTAATTTACAGCAGTGTTAGTAAGCTGATCTTCAGAGCGGTTGGGAAACATTTAATGTCACAAAGTATCTGTGCCTATAGATGTCTGCATATCCAGGGCACTCAAGGTCCCCCATGGAAAGCTTAGTGCGTAGTGTTAGCTGAAGGGTTGCTGCATTTCAACAAATTATACTAATAAAGGAGAAGGCAATGGCACCGCACTCCAGTACTCTTGCCTGGAAATTCCCATGGATGGAGGAGCCTGGTAGGCTGCATTCCGTGGGGTCGCTGAGGGTCGGACACGACTGAGCGACTTCACTTTCACTTTTCACTTTCATGCATTGGAGAAGGCAATGGCAACCCACTCCAGTGTTCTTGCCTGGAGAATCCCAGGGACAGGGGAGCCTGTTGGGCTGCCGTCTATGGGGTCGCACAGAGTCAGACATGACTGAAGTGACTTAGCATAGCATAGCATACTAATAAATTCCTGACAGGTTCTATGTCACCCTTAGTTTATTTGTTTAGAGAATAATATCCATGAATTGAATGGCGGGGTCAATGACTCATGGACCTTCATTCCTTGAGTATACTAAGAATGTCTGAAAACACACTAAATGTCATTTAAAAAAAAAATGGCAGGATATAGTCAGTTGAATTAACTGTTGTAGGGTAAAGTGGCAGAGGATATTTGGGGACTTCTAGTGCAAAAGCTTCTTAATGGATACAGCCCAGACATTGAGTCAATTTTGAAGATAATGAGGACAGAGGAATTTGGGTTTCTAGTAGACTACAAGTTGCTCATGCTCATGTGGCTGCAGAGACCAGATCAGTGTATACATCTGCAAAAGTAGATAAAGCATCTCAACTTGTGACTTTATGGCCCAGAAAACTGAAGGATCAAGTTTTCCTGTCGGGTCCATGAATGGGGCTGTGTGAAAACACACCTGGCATGAGACCACCAACACCAGAAACTAGAAAGTTAGAAAAACAAGATTCAACTTTGTGGTCCCAAGTTATTTAATTGTCAAGAAAAGGCTAGAGACCAGTGGGGCATGGTGTAAGGAAGGTGAGTTTAAAAAAACTGTGGGTAGGGGTTAAGATATGTGAGGTTAGTAAATCCTAGTCTCAACCATCAAGGGAAACAAAGTTGCGTGCTGGCAGCTGTAATGGAATAGGGAGGAAGTTTTACATAGCAAATTCTTAGGGGCTTGGGAGTGGAAGAATCACCAAGTCTGACAATGGAGGAGCAACACTATTGTCAAAGAATTCCTCATATTTCCTAACCGGTGCATAACAATAGCATAGGGAATATGTGACCAGGTCTCCAGTGAATCACTCTGCACTTCCTTAGTGAAGGATAAAGAAGTCTGGACAAGGGAAATTTGTGATATCAGCATGAGTGTGGCAATTTATTTTTGCGATTGCAAGCACGTGGTATTTGGGGTGGGAAACAAGTTCATCGTGCTAGTCCTGGGGTATTCCCCCTGGACGGAGCTGCCTGGTCCTTATAAAAGGAGTCTCCATCACAGTGCTGTCATTGTCGTGACGGTCAGAGGCTTCTTTGGAGCCTCTGGTGAGCACAACTCTTAGAGATCTTTATGGAACTTGGGTGGGAGGGTTTAGTTTGGGGATTGAAGTGGCTTTAATTGAAGCAATTAGAGCTCTTAATGGGAAAAAGAAGATAAGAGGGTTTAGGGGTAAATTTTTGGTATGTGGTCATGAATGTGATTTTAAATGTGCGGAGAAAATGGAGTCAGAGGCACAGTCTTAACCTGAGAGAGAGTAAGGGGGATGAGATACTGTGCTACAGCACAGCACACATTAGTTCCAAATGCCCCCTTCTCAGCATTCAGTCCCATTGAGTGCCTAGGTTGGGCCTTTGCATTTCTCCTCAGAAGCCCACAGTCAGGTCAGCTTGGCCAGCAACCAAGACCTGATGGGAGAAATAAGTAGAGATTTGTTTGGGGATTGGCTACAAGTTTATTATCCAGATTCTTCTTCAGAGTATGTTTGTATTCATATAACACCTATGTAGGTAATTTCGTTTTAGAATGTGGTAGAAGGAGAGACTAACCAGAAAAGACTGATGATCTGAGGGCAAGAGATACTAAAAAAGAATGGTGAAGAAGCTATAAAAATACCATAAAGACTGTATTAAGAATCAAGAAGAGTCCTTAGTGACGGGACGGTTGTTGGCACAGCTAAATGTTCTACCAATGTGACTCTCAGTTATAAAGAATGTTGTCTGTTTGTATTTCAGATTCCTTGAGACCCAGAAAGGATGTCTCACCACCAGCATCCGCATCAGCATCCGCATCAGCATCACCATCAGTGCAAGGAGCCCTGCCATCCACCTCCAATAGTGTGCCAACCAAAGTGTCATGAGCCTTGCCCACCTCATCCATGCCCACCTCCACTGAGCCAGCAGAAATGCCCTCCTGGGCCACCATGCCCACCATGGGAGCAGAAGTGTCCACCCAAGTGGAAGTAACAGCACCAGATTTCATCTGGACCAAGAAACAACATGATCCAGGCTCTTCCATTGTCCTCCCTTTGGCCATGGTGATGGACTGCATCTTCCTTAATCTCCCTCCTCAACCAACAGCTGACAGAGGAAAGGCTTGCTCCTGAAGCTGACACGTTGTTGGAAGAAGAGCAGCAGGATCATCGCTTGATCTCTATGTGCCATGTGCCCCTCTGTATCCATGTTGTAATCTCTACCCTGTGAGCAATTGGTATTTCTATTCTTTTGCTTCTCCAATAAAGCATATTCATTGCCCATTATTTATTTCTTTCTTTTGTTTAATTTTTCTTTTGCATATAGTGTTTTTCATCTCTTCTGTCAACTACAAGTACTCTTCTGAGTATTCCTTTTCATTCCCATTGAATTATCAGAATTAGACTTTTCCATCATTGAGTTCAGCTTTTTCTGAAATATGTCTTTTGTACTGGATGCATCAAAGAATTCCTTCATCGGTTTCAGTCTTGTTTCTATCTTTATCTATCTTGAAGACCCTGAAAAGAGTTGAATTCTCTCAGTCTCCAGTTCCGTATTTGTAAAACCAGTATTCAAGAATCTATTCAATTCAGTGTACTCATAGAAATTAATTTATTCACAAATGTTTCTCAATTATTAACACATGCCAGGCAGTCTCTTATGTGCCTGGGACATGAGGATGGTGACAAAAGTCCTTTTTCCGTCTAAACTCTTAAAGGGATTTTGCACAAACACACACTCACACACGTGAACATACAAGGCAAATAATAGTGATGCAGGGGGTATGTTAGAGACAACTGTGTAGAAAAGCTCTTCCAAAGTGGCTTTTACGGCAAAGACTTGAGTGAAGAGAAGAGTGAGCCTTGAGTATCCCAGGTACACTGTACCAGTGAGAGGAGATGGCGAGTGCTGAGGCAGGGCAGAGTAACTGCAGGGAGAACAGTCATCAGAGAGACAATGTCTCCAAATGGGGTTGAAGACATTGGATCTGAAAGATGTATCAGAGATTTTGATAATTTATTCACAGCTTTCCAGCCATACTATGCTATTCAGAGTCTCAACTTTCTATGTAATTCTCTACTATTAGATCTATTTTCTTTTAACTGAAAGTACCTATGATCTTTTAAAGACATTTTTTTGAAAATGGTTAAAAGGGCTGAGGAACAAATTAATTCTTTTGCAAAACAAAAATTTATTTTATGAGAGTGACTATATGAAAAGTAGGTCTATGATTAACAATATTCCCATATTACAGGGAAGTTGGCTCCATTAATTTCCGTCACCGTATAGGCAACAAAATACGTAGAGATCTTTACTGTTGTGCTTCCAACACTAAGAAGAAGTGATTTTATTTTTAGGAGAGTTGACTTTGTACTCTTGGACAGGATTCTGGCCTAATATTATTGACATGATTCCCTCCACAATTTTGTCTTGAAGAAAAACAAGAAAAAAGAAAACCAAAAATAAAATTTTGTTTGATTTTAGGAGAACATGATCAACACATTCATAAAGTTCATAAAGCTTTGCTGTATGATGTGGATAATTAGAGATTGATCTCTTTATTGTCAAGAAACATGAAGATAAGAAAAAGAACATTACTGACCCTTCAAAAGACCCGAGTTTCCTAATTAATTTGCATCCCATATCTTCTCCACTAGAAATGATCACAGTCATGTTTCTGAGATCACAGATCCTATAGCCAGCCTTCCTGAGTTCACTCCATGGTTCTGCTGCTTAACAGCTGTATGATCTTGGGTAATTTGCTTAAGATCTCTGCGTCTCATTTTAAGGTCTCATTTTCTTCACTTTAAAGTGGGAATAATAATAGTACTCATTTTATAGGTTAAATCAAGCCAGAAAATTAATTCTAGGAAAGGACCTGAGTGTGGTCTCTTGAAGATAGAATGGTTGGAGGAATGAAATACATTAGATGTCTAATAAGTTTTTGAGGAAATTGATGATTTAATAACATGGAATTGAAATTATGTAGAAGTATTCTTTGATAAGACTCAAAATTTAGACAACGCTGATTGTGAGAGCTTCAATCTTGGTGTCAAAAGATAGAAACAAAACAAGATGATTTATTTTGCTGCCTTTTCCTCTGAACACAATAGAGTTACCACTGGGGCTCCTTGGCACACAGATGGAAAGACTACAATTTTTCTATCTTTTCTATGTTGCTACAGTCAAATGCAAGTGGATGCAAACATCAAAACCATGTAAAGTCACATCTCTTCCTCTTTGGGGATTATAACCAGTGAGTGTTCTACTTCAACAAGTTTTTAATATCTGGGCTACATTTTTTATTTCCATTTTGTTCATTTCTGGTTTACAAACCAGACAACTATTTCCTGAGCATATGTGTATCAAAATACCCTGATCAATACAATAAATAACCAATATATGCTCAACCTCCCAAGTCATTTTTCAAATGTTTTGCCATTGAATAACATGTATAATCACATTTATGGTCTGCAATATCAGTTTCTTTGCGAACCACCAATCTTGGCAGATTTCTAAGCCAAAGCTACATTTTTAAGATCTGTTACAGTAGCATCCCACCTCAGAAAACTAATTTTTGTGTTAGGTCAAATAACACTAGCTACAGTAGAGACAGATCCCAAATATCAGTGTTTATTTTTCATTCATGTCATAGTAAAATGAGGATTGAGCAGTAATCTGGGTATCTTTTTCCATCTACAGTTCTATCTTTTTAGAGTCCTTTACTTCTAGGTTTGTGAATGAAGACTGTAGAAAGAGAAAGATTGAATCTATCTTGTGTATAGGTATAGCATGATTTGATTTGAAGACTTGGTTACATTTAACAATGATGTTATTTTTAGTGTGTGTGTGTGCTTGTGTGTATTTGATCTGAATTAACTATTTGACTTGTGGACACTTAAGACCAAAAGAAGAAATAACAAAGATTACCTTTTTGCACAGCTCATTTTCACACCTAAGCACTTAGACACTAAGCTGCCTAGCAATAGTGACTTTGTAAATGTCAGTGAACACTGTGAACCTCAAATTTCTTCAAAGGTGGAATCAAGATCATCAAGAAAGCAATTTCAGATGTGAAAAAATATATAAGGTGGTACACATGGGGAGGAGGCAGCACCTTACCTGGTAAGTACTCTTTATATTTACCTTTCTTTGGTACTACCCATCTTTTAATAACTACTATGATCTTATGCACACTATTTCATTAATTTCCAAAAGCCCTCTATCAGCAATAACATCTAAAAATATGGCTAAATTAGAAAAGAAAAAAAAAACATGAAAGTACAGCACAGTGTAAAAAATCTGTTCAAAACACAAATTATTTCTGGGCTACTATCCTTCTGGAGCTAATATGGTGGTGAGGGTTAACAGTGGTGGTGGTAATGGTGCTGATGATGGAGCAGTGATGACCTGGAGAGGGAAACCTGGCATGCTGCAGGCCGTGGGCTCCTAAAGAGTCGGACATGAATGAGTGACTGAACTGAACTGAGCTGAACTGTCCTCCAAGTGCTATTATGAGTCTGGCATGTGCCAACTAAATTATACACATTCATTGAAGATTGATTCCTCAGAAGTTTGAAATGAAAATACAATTTTCCCTACATTTTACTAAAGGGACTGAAAACTAGGAGAGGTAAATATTTTGTTCCTCAACCATCAAGTGATAATTAAGGAAATAACGTGGAATTGGAATTACATAGAAGTATTCTTTCATATGACTCAAAATTTAGACAATGCTGATTGTGAGAGCTTGAACCTTGGCATCAAAGGATAGAAACAAAATCTGATGATGGTATAGTATTACTAAAAACAGTTTTAAAAGAAAGGAAACTTTTTGACATCACCCAAAGGAACTGTAGTTTATTCGTGAAGAGGAAGATAAGCAACAGTTGACCAGCTGGTAGAAACCCCTGCCCAGGTGACAGACAGACCCAAGGGAGGGAGAGAATCCTCCCATGGTGCCCGGGAGAAAAGCTGCTGCTCTTCCATCTGAAGCTCTGGGATGTTTTCTCAGCTGTCTTCCCAGAGGAGAGCAGAACAGCAGCCTCAGGAAGGAAACCTCTGGCAGTCAGGAATCACCACAGGCATACTGCCGGCTGAAGGGTGGAGAAGCTTCTTCTGTATCCATGATAGGCTTTAAAGAGAAGATGAAGGTGGAGCTGTGGAGCTAGGTGAGTCAGTCGTCCTCATCCTTTCCGGATCCGGATGAAAGCTGATGCTGTTACTTGCACTTGGGTGGGCACTTCTCTTGGCATTGTTGGGGAGGTGGCACAGGAGGGCATTTCTGCTGGCACTTTGGAGGTGGGCAGGGCTCAGGGCACTTGGGAGGGCATACTACAGGAGGTGGCTGGCAGGGCTGCTTGCACTGCTGCTGCTGCTGCTGCTGCTGCTGCTGCTGCTGCTGCTGCTGCTGCTGAGACATCTTTCTGGAGTCTTAGAATCTGAAAGAAATTACATGACAGTGTTCACAAGAAGGGACTGCTACAGGGAGAGAAGTCTGAGCTCGTGTAATAATATCAGATAGACTCTCTCCAGTCTCTAAGAATGTGGTTTGATCTCTTTAATCCCTTTCAATGAACTTCTGGCCTCTCTCTCCCTCTTCAACAAATTGTATTATTGGCTCAGAGAAAATCTTTTAACATACAACTTAAAAAATTTTTTTTCAGAAAACCAATCAGTGTTGTTCTATTCTTTTTTTTTCTTTCTGAAAACAGCATCTTCAATAAGGCCATCATAAGTTCCAAAATCCTGGGTAAACTCACAAGCAATTCTCATCATCATTAGCTCTCATGAGGTCCCAGAAGTATGACCTGCATACAGAGCAAATGGCCACCAGGAAGGATACAAGGGCCCCACACCTTCAAAGAGAAATGCCTCTGAAATAACAGCAGAAGGACAGAAGAAAGAAACAGAAAGAGGAAAAGTGCTCCGTTCTTTACCTCTTCTTGTCACGGATTTTGTTTTAATCTCTTCCTTAAAGGAATTCAAACTCTGTACCAGAAACTTAATAAATACTGTATATCACTGTGTTCAAATTCCAAGCTCCCATCCATTAAGGAGCACTAAGTCATGACAATACCTTTGGACACACCAAATTTGCTATAGCCAGAATTAATTCATAAGTAGAGAGCCCAAGAATAAAGCTGAACTGAAGACTCAGACTCACCAGGTTCTCCAAAAGCTATCCGGACTTGAGTAGCAGGAGGATGGCAGTGATGCAGCAGAGGGCCTTTTTATAGGGACTTGCTGCCCCACCCAGGAGGAAGCAGAGCTGCCAAAACAGGCCCGGTTCAGTCATTTCCCAACCAAAATGCAAATCCATCCATAAGTGGCTTGACAGGGACTCCAGAAAGAGGAAATGTCCTGCTCCAGGATCTCCTCACTGGATTATCTCCCCATGACTCACACAATCCCTGTCTTAAGCTCTCAGTTTCAGGGATTTATGGCAGTGGGAGGATTTGGGAGGGTTCTTTAACTTGGAGTCAAAGCCTCCCTTTCTTGATTGGAGAAGACTCCTCTTTGATACCTTTCACCTTCAATGAATTATCAAAGTGCCTGCCTTGTTCCACTTGAACTGGTTGCCATTTTGTTGTACATCCTGGGTTGAAAAGAGCCTGGCTATCTAGTGACACCTTTCTCTTTACCTCAGGTCCTTCTTATAATGCTTTCCCCTTTGATCCATGACCTCCTAATCTGTCTCCTTTCTTCTTCTAAAATGGACCGAGGGCAGGTTGCAGATCATCTCTCCAGCCTTCCCATCATAATACTTGGATATGTTCAGTAAAGTGGTGACCTCTAGGAGCCTCCTTTCACTGCTTTTCTCCCTCAGATAAAAGACATCAAGCTGATTCTTGCAGCCTTTAGAAATCTGTTTCACCTTGGGTCACAGGGAATTCACTAAGAGTTTAGCATCATCTACTGTAATTCAGGTGTTGCGCAGCTCAGACTCTAGACCAACAACAGAAAGCAAGCTTTTTGCACATAACTACCCACATGACCCACCACCTACTCCTACATAACTTCTCCCAACTGTCCTCTTTGTACTACTTCACTCTATGAAGTAAGCTCAGAGCATTGTTCAAATTTTCTGACGTCCTTCTCCTTTGAAATATCGAAAGGCCCAATCTGGTAAGTAATGCCATAATGCAACTATTTTTTAATGAAGGTTGAAATCACTATGAGCCATTCAGTCATTGAAGTTAATTGCCATTCATATACAACTTCTCAATCATTAAGAAGAATTTCACTGTAATATAAACCAATTTTTTAGGTTTACCCTACTGGTTACATGGAATATATGTTAAATAAACCTCTTTCCTGGTCACTTCCTTCATATAATTTGTCAGTATGCTGGAAGGAAGCATAGTTAATTTATGAGTCATTTAAACTAGCACATGGTGCCCAGATAATTGGTCAAATATTATTCCATGTATTTCTCTAAGGATGTTTTGAATGAGATGGGCTTCCCTGGTGGCTCAGCGGTCAAGTGTCTGCCTAACAAGCAGGAGATGCCAGTTTGATCACTGGATCAGGAAAATCCCCTGGATAAGGAAATGGCAACCCACTCAAGTATTCTTGCCTGGAGAATCCCACAGAGAGAGGGCTACATTCCGTGGGGTCACAAAGAGTCGCACACAACTTAGTGACAGACTTTCACCTTTCAGTATATAAATCAGTGGTCTGGGTAAAGGAGGTTTCCCTCTATAAGGTGGGTAGTCCTTCATCCACTGAAGGCCTGAACAGAGCAAAAGTCTAAGCCTTTCTTGGGTAACAGATAATCCTCTTGCCTGATGGCCTTCCACGGGTTTTCAGTTTCAGATTTTGAATTTTCCAGCCTTTATAATCTCTCTTTCTCTCTTTTTCCTGTTTGTCTCTGTGTCTGTCACTCTCTCATATAAAAAAAATATATAACATGTATTATATTATAATTTTAAAATTTCATCTGCCATTTCATGTACATCATTTCCTATGTTCAATCAAATTAAAAATTCAAGACGTTTGTGTAAAGCAATTAAAGTAAAAATATAAATATTACATGACACATGTGAAGTGTAAATATGACAAATGGAATGAATTTTTAGAGAATAACTGAAGTTCAAGAGAGAATGCCCTAGCGTGTTCCCCAGCCCTGGCATAATACTTCATTATGCCTTTTCAGAGATTTAGCTCTCAATAATTCATCTACAGTTCCTCTGTTCAGCTGGAGCTGAACTGTCCTCTTTTCTGTACTGTCCTCTTGGGCACTGAAGATTTTCATAATAGGCTGTGGCTGGTGAGGAATCATGTCTGGTTTAGGAGAAAAGTTACAATGCTGGCTTTATATTACTGTAGAATGTGGGAACACAGTTAATGGAATCTGGATGTCCCATTTCACCAGACCCCTACAATCCCCTAGAATGCTGTCTCGTGCTGAAGATTACTTTACCAGGAAATAAATCATTTTTATTCCAATAGTAAATATCAGGTTTAAATTGCATAAAAACAAAAATGAATGTAAGATATCATTTAAGACTCACACCGCCACATACAAGTGATTGAGAGTAGGTTTGGGAAGGGAGAGAGGATCAGAAAACTAAATGTCTGAAATAGTTAAATACATGCTTAGGGTTTATCTGATGAGTTTCTTTTCTTCTACTCTATACCAACATGTTTTAGATCTTTAAAAGAGAGTAGTTTTGAAAGGTTTTAATGTTTATTCTCTGTCTTCTCCTTCAACCCTTCAGACCTTTCATTCTGCCATATTACTCTTCACTTCCTAATGTATCAATATATCTCCTACTGTCCAGTTTAGTACACTGATGTGTTGGCAATGCATTTAGTAATAGTCTTTGCATATCTTTCTTATTTCTTCCTGCAGTCACTGTGAATAATGACCTACTAACTTGTCTTGGCCAAATAATCAGCAAACTTTTAAAGAATGTAGTTTTAAAAATGGGAAGGGAAGAAAAAGAGAAGAATGTAGAGGAAGAGAAAGAAGAAATACTTGAAAAGTATTACTTTGAAAGCTTTGAAACAGTCACCAGGCATGCATGTTCCAGAAGTCAGGACATAACATTTTTGTCTAGCTCAGCAGCATCTCCACTGACTACTGTATGTTTTTTAAATATTATAATAAAGAGGAGAAGTCAAGTTGGTAGAATAGGAGGTTGTGAAATTTGTCCTTCTTCACACACACACACACCCATATGTATATACCAAGTATACATCTAGAAATGGAATAATTCTCAACAGAATACTTGGTGAACAATAGAGGAGGTCTTTGGACACCTAAAAGTACAAGAAAAATCCACTCATAATCAGGCAAAATGAAAAACGTAAAACAGAAAAGAGTAATCAAACAGGGACCAGCAACACTGACAGGAAGCTGAAGATGGAGGGAGGTCCCCAAAACTCAGAAAAAGCCCATCACAGTGGGGAAATAAGCTGGGACAGAAATGGGCCTTCAGGAGATCAAAGCAGAGGATGATCTGTGAAAGGCAAGACTAAGAATTTCATGCATGGTCTGTGCCACATCCCTGCTCATCCTAGCCTGAATCATGTGTCTCCTGTTGCAGAGGGGCCTGGGTGCTGGAACATGGGGTTTGGAGTGAAGACTCAGGGAGGGAACAGTTGTTGTTGTGAAAAGACAGCCTGAAGGGACAGGAGTAAGGAGTTCTACAGCTGGGAAAGTTTGCAGATAAAGCCTGGGACACCATAGAAGCTAGGTGTCATTGTTGAGTGGCATGCAAGGGGCAGGGCTGCCATCATAACCCCTTTCCCACCTGCCAACTTCTTTGGCCTTCAGAGGCACTGGGAGTGGCTCCCATTGAGTCATCTTGCCCATCTCTCAAGCCAAAGCCTCTTCTACACAAGTAGGCTCAGTGGTCCTGAGGGTTTCCCATCTTAAAACGACGTTTGGAATTAGCTTTGAGAGCCTTTGTGCTGCCAGGGGCTGAATGCTAAAGTGTGGGGTTAAGAGAGTGGATCCTGGGAGAGGATCATTGTGGCTTCACAGATACAACAGAGAGGACAGGAGTGAGAGGCTCTGAGGCTGGGAATGCCAACTGGAGGAAGTGTGTTCTGCCTAGGAAACGAGGCACCATTGTTAAGTCGCATGCAAAGGGTAGGACCACTACAGCCCCCACACCACAAACCAGCCCCTGCTTCTCTGGGCACTGGGAGGGAGTCCCTCCAAGGCAAGTGTGCTCCCATCTGTTGCAACTGCCTGCTGGTCTACATCACCACAGGCAATTTGTGCACACTCCCATTGTGGCCGCTGGTCTGAGTAAGTGTGTGCCACTCAGACACTATTTTCACTCTCTGTCTCTCATCTGGGTGCAGAACAGATGTCTGAGAGTGGCGCGTGCGCACACACACACACACACACACACACACACACAAGTGGGGCTCAAACCAAAGCTGAACCCCAGAGGCACTGCAACTAAGGAAGAGGCGCAGAAATGCCTCCCTGCACCTGTACAGGCTGTGGGTTAATTCTCTGTGATTGGCTCAGTACATCCTGTGTCTGTGGAATATCTGAATAGATAATAAGTGTTACTGCTGAGACTAGTCCAGCTTTTGCAGCAGTGAACTTTGGGGGCAAGGACACATGGGAGTTGGGGCAGTTGGGTCTGAGCTGGTTCTGCAGTGCCCACAGCAGATCCAGAGACTTACCTAGAAGTTTTGGAAGGACTCTTGGGGAGGCAGGGGTTGGCTCTGGCTCCCTGTAGGAGGAAGGACACTGACAGAGGAAGCTCCAGGAAAATATTTTTATTGCTATTGTTCTGCCTTGCTTTGTTTCATTTTCTTCAGTTGTTTTTATCATCTTTTACTTTTGATTATTTTTATGTGTTTGCTGTATGTTTTCTTTCCATTTATTTTTTTAGATTGCTTTCTATTGTTTGATTTACTTTTCACTTTTTGTTAGCTTAGTCTTTATTTATTAGCCTCATTTTTGAGTTCATTGTTTGTTATCTTGTTTGTTTTGTTTCTTTTTTGTCTATTCTCTCTGCTTCTTTGTTTCTGTAAGTTTGGTTTTGCTGCTGTCATTTGTGTTGTGTTTAGTGTGTCTGTTTTCTTTGTGTGTGTGTGTGTCAGTATTTTGTTGTTGTTGCTGTCTTTTTGTATTTTTACTGTTTGTCTTGTTTTTTTTTTTTTCTTTCCCTTTTATTTATTTTTCTTATTTTCTCTGGCCACAGTTGTGGCTTGTGGACTCTTGGCTCCCCAGCAGGAATCAGACCTCTGTACCTCTGTGGTGGGAGCACTGAGTCCAGGACGCTGTACTGCCAGAGAATCTGGGGTCCATAGAATATTAATTCACATGTGCTATCCTGGAAGTGTGTATTTCAACACCAAGCCCTCACTCCACCCAACTGCCTATAGACTCCAGTGCCTATAGACTCCATGCCAAAAAAGCACAAGACAGAAATACAGCCTCTCCCACCAGTAGATAGGTTGCCTAGTAATTCTATGCTCACAGACATCCCCAAATACCCTGCTTATCAGAGGGAAAAGGCTCAGTTCCAATTGCCAGAGCACAGGCACTAAGCCCTCCCACCAGGAAGCTTCCACAAGCCCCTGGGCCAATCTCACCTACCAGGGGACTGACAACAGAAGCAAACGGAAATAACACCCTGCCACCTGTGAAAAGGAGACCATAAAAACAGTAAGATAGACAAAATGAAATGACAGAGAAATATGTTGCAGATGGAGAAGCAAAGCAAAAACCCAGAAGACCAAATAAATGAAGAAGAAACAGGCAATTTATCTGATAAAGAATTCAGAGTATTCAGAATTCTGTTTCCAATATTTCCCTATCTATTAGCCATGAAGTGATGATGCTGAGGCTGAAACTCCAATACTTTGGCCATCTCATGCCAAGAGTTGACTCACTGGAAAAGACTCTGATGCTGGGAGGGATTGGGGGCAGGAGGAGAAGGGGACGACAGAGGATGAGATGGCTGGATGGCATCACTGACTCGATAGACATGAGTTTGGGTGAACTCCCGGAGTTGGTGATGGACAGGGAAGCCTGGCGTGCTACGATTCATGGGGTCGCAAAGAGTCAGACACGACTGAGTGACTGAACTGAACTGGACTGAATTGAACTGATGGGACCAGATGCCATGATTTTAGTTTTTTGAATGTTGAGTTTTAAGCCAGCTTTTTCAATCTCCTCTTTCACCTTCTTCTTTTTTTGCTTTTTGAAAGTTGAGAAATGCTTTATTTGGTGGGAATGTTTAGGACTCCCTGGGAGACAGCATCTCAGTAGCCCTGAGGAACTGCTTCCCAGAGGCAGGAGAGGGAGTCAGGCTATATACAAGTTTGCAACAAAGCAGGCAGGCAGTCTGAACATCAAAGATTATTGTTAAGTAAGGAAAACTAGATATCAAGAAATTTTGGGTTCTTGCCTGTATGGGAAGATGCAAGAATCTGGGATTATTAAAGTCATTCCTTTCACCTGCATGTCGCCTATCTAGGACCAGTACCCTGCATTTTTACAGATATATTCTTCTCTTCATGAATTCCCTTAGGTCACACTGGAGAGCTATAACCACTGATGACTGTGACATCCTTAAGTTCCTCTTGTAGGGAGTTCCTCTTGTTGGCATGGCTCAGAAATTCACATTTGGAGGGCCAGAATTACGATAGCTATGACATTTCTTGCCCACTGATATAGCAGGAAATACTTCATTTTCCACACCTTTTTAAGGCTTTGAGTGAGCATTTCCATTGTGTATGAGAGTATACTCTCTCATACACTTTTTCTGTACCCTCCTAACAATGGATATTTATATTTTTGCCAGTGTGATAGGCCAAAATTAAGAATTAAGCTGTCGACTAAAAAGGAGGTATAACTTGAGAGTTGTGAGTTAAGTTTTTTTTTGGCAAGGTAAGTTAGATTTTCTTTTTCTTTTTTTCGAATATAAATTTATTTGTTTTAATTGAAGGTTAATTACTTTACAATACTGTATCGGTTTTGCCATACATCAACATGAATCTGCCACAGGTATACACGTGTTCCCCATCCTGAAACCCCCTCCCTCCTCCCTTCCTGTAACATCCCTCTGGATCTTCCCAGTGCACCAGCCCCAAGCATCCAGTATCATGCATTGAACCTGGACTGGCAATCTGTTTCATATATGATATTATACATGTTCCAATGTCATTCTCCCAAATCATCCCACCCTCTCCCTCTCCCACAGAGTCCATAAGACTGTTCTATACATCTGTGTCTCTTTTGCTCTCTCACATACAAGGTTATCATTACCATCTTTCTAAATTCCATATATATGCGTTAGTATACTGTATTGGTGGTTTTCTTTCTAGCTTACTTCACTCTGTATAATAGGTTCCAGTTTCATCCACCTCATTAGAACTGACTCAAATGTATTCTTTTTAATGGCTGAGTAATACTCCATGTGTATATGTACCACAGCTTTCTTATCTGCTGATGGACATCTATGTTGCTTCCATGTCCTGGCTATTATAAACAATGCTGCGATGAACATTGGGGTACACGTGTCTCTTTCCCTTCTGGTTTCCTCAGTGTGTATGCCCAGCAGTGGGATTGCTGGATCATAAGGCAGTTCTATTTCCAGTTTTTTAAGGAATCTCCACACTCTTCTCCATAGTGGCTGTACCAGTTTGCATGCCCACCAACAGTGTAAGAGGGTTCCCTTTTCTCCACACCCTCTCCAGCATTTATTGTTTGTAGACTTTTGGATCGCAGCCATTCTGACTGGCGTGAAATGGTACCTCATTGTGGTTTTGATTTGCATTTCTCTGATAATGAGTGATGTTAAGCATCTTTTCATGTGTTTCTTAGCCATCTATATGTCTTCTTTGGAGCAATGTCTATTTAGCTCTTTGGCCCATTTTTTGATTGGGTCATTTATTTTTCTGGAATTGAGCTATAGGAGTTGCTTGTATGTTTTTGAGATTAGTTGTTTGTCAGTTGCTTCATTTGCTATTATTTTCTCCCATTCTGAAGGCTGTCTTTTCACCTTGCTTAGAGTTTCCTTTGTTGTGAGAAGCTTTTAAGTTTAATTAGGTCCCATTTGTTTAATTTTGCTTTTATTTCCAATATTCTGGGAGGTGGGTCGTAGAGGATCCTGCTGTGATGTATGTTGGGGAGTGTTTTGCCTATGTTCTCCTCTAGGAGTTTTATAGTTTCTGGCCTTACGTTGAGATCTTTAATCCATTTTCAGTTTATTTTTGTGTATGGTATTAGAAAGTGTTCTAGTTTCATTCTTTTACAAGGGGTTAACCAGTTTTCCCAGCACCACTTGTTAAAGAGATTGTCTTTAATCCATTGTATATTCTTGCCTCTTTTGTCAAAGATAAGGTGTCCATAGGTGCGTGCATTTATCTCTGGGCTTTCTGTTTTGTTCCATTGATCTATATTTCTGTCTTTGTGCCAGTATCATACTGTCTTGATGACCGTGGCTTTGAGGTAGAGCCTGAAGTCAGGTAGGTTGATTCCTCCAGTTCCATTCTTCTTTCTCAAGATAGCTTTAGCTACTCGAGGTTTTTTGTATTTCCATATAAATTGTGAAATTATTTGTTCTAGCTCTGTGAAGAATACCATTGGTAGCTTCATAAGGATTGCATTGAATCTATAAATTGCTTTAGGTAGTATACTCATTTTCACTATATTGATTCTTCCAATCCATGAACATGGTATATTTCTCCATCTATTAGTGTCCTCTTTGATTTTTTCACCAGTGTTGTATAGTTTTCTATATATAGGTCTTTAGTTTCTTTAGGTAGATATATTCCTAAGTATTTTATTCTTTTTGTTGCAATGGTGAATGGAATTGTTTCCTTAATTTCTCTTTCCATTTTCTCATTATTAGTGTATAGGAATGCCAGGGATTTCTGTGTGTTGATTTTATATCCTGCAACTTTACTATAGTCATTGATTACTTCTAGTAATTTTCTGGTGGAGTCTTTAGAGTTTTGTATGTAGAGGATCATGTCATCTGTAAACAGTGAGAGTTTAACTTCTTTTCCAACTTGGATTCCTTTTATTTTTCTGCTCTGATTGCTGTGGCCAAAACTTCCAAAACTATGTTGAATAGTAAAGGTGAGCACCTTTGTCTTGTTCCTGACTTTAGGGGAAATGCTTTCAATTTTTCACCATTGAGGATAATGTTTGCTGTGGGTTTGTCATATATAGCTTTTATTATGTTGAGGTATGTTCCTTCTATTCCTGCTTTCTGGAGAGTTTTTATCATAAATGGATGTTGAATTTTTTCAAAGGCTTTCTCTGCATCTATTGAGATAATCATATGGTTTTTATTTTTCAATTTGTTAATGTGGTATATTACATTGATTGATTTGCAGATATTGAAGAATCCTTGCATCCCTGGGATAAAGCCCACTTGGTCGTCGTGTATGATTTTTTTAATGTGTTGTTGGATTCTGATTGCTAGAATTTTGTTAAGGATTTTTGCATCTACATTCATCATTGATATTGGTCTGTAGTTTTCTTTTTTTGTGGCATCTTTGTCAGGTTTTGGTATTAGGGAGATGGTGGCCTCATAGAATGAGTTTGGAAGTTTATCTTCCTCTGAAATTTTCTGGAAGAGTTTGAGTAGGATAGGTGTTAGCTCATCTCTAAATTTTTGGTAGAATTCAGCTGTGAAGCCGTCTGGACCTGGGCTTTTGTTTGCTGGAAGATTTCTGATTACAGTTTCAATTTCTGTGCTTGTGATGGGTCTGTTAAGATTTTCTATTTCTTCCTGGTCCAGTTTTGGAAAGTTGTACTTTTCTAAGAATTTGTCCATTTCTTCCACATTGTACATTTTATTGGCATATAATTGCTGATAGCAGTCTCTTATGATCCTTTGTATTTCTGTGTTGTCTGTTGTGATCTCTCCATTTTCATTTCTAATTTTATTGATTTGATTTTTCTCCCTTTGTTTCTTGATGAGTCTGGCTAATGGTTTGTCAATTTTATTTATCCTTTCAAAGAACCAGCTTTTGGCTTTGTTGATTTTTGCTATAGTCTCTTTTTTTTCTTTTGCATTTATTTCTGCCCTAATTTTTAAGATATCTTTCCTTCTACTAACCCTGGGGTTCTTCACTTCTTCCTTTTCTAGTTGCTTTAGGTGTTGAGTTAGGTTATTTGACTTTTTTCTTGTTTCTTGAAGTATGCCTGTATTGCTGTGACCTTTCCCCTTAGGAGTGCTTTTACAGTGTCCCACAGGTTTTGGGTTGTTGTGTTTTCATTTTCATTTGTTTCTATGCAAATTTTTATTTCTTTTTTTTATTTCTTCTCTGATTTGTGGTTATTCAGTAGCGTGTTGTTCAGCCGCCCTGCATTGGAATTTTTAATAGTTTTCCTCCTGTAATTGAGATCTAATCTTATTGCATTGTGGTCAGAAAAGATGCTTGGAATGATTTCAATTTTTTTGAATTTACCAAGGCTAGATTTATGGCCCAGGATGTGATCTATCCTGGAGAAGGTTCCATGTGCACTTGAGAAAAAGGTGAAATTCATTGTTTTGGGATGAAATGTCCTATAGATATCAATTAGGTCTAACTGGTCTATTGTATCATTTAAAGTTTGTGTTTCCTTGTTAATTTTCTGTTTAGTTGATCTATCCATAGGTGTGAGTAGGGTATTAAAGTCTCCCACTATTATTGTGTTATTGTTAATTTACCCTTTCATACTTGTTAGCATTTGTCTTACATATTGCAGTGCTCCTATGTTGGGTGCATATGTATTTATAATTGTTATATCTTCTTTTTGGATTGATCCTTTGATCATTATGTAGTGTCCTTCTTTGTCTCTTTTCACAGCCTTTGTTTTAAAGTCTATTTTATCTGATATGAGTATCGTTACTCCTGCTTTCTTTTGGTCTCTATTTTCATGGAAAACCTTTTTCCAGCCCTTCACTTTCAGTCTGTATGTGTCCCCTGTTTTGAGGTGGGTCTCTTGTAGACAACATATATAGGGGTCTTGTTTTGTATCCATTCAGCCAGTCTTTGTCTTTTGGTTGGGGCATTCTACCCATTTATGTTTAAGGTAATTATTGATAAGTATGATCACATTGCCATTTACTTTATTGTTTTGGTTTCGAGTTTATACACCCTTTTTGTGTTTCCTGTCTAGAGGATATCCTTTAGTATTTGTTGGAGAGCTGGTTTGGTGGTACTGAATTCTCTCAGCTTTTGCTTGTCTGTAAAGCTTTTGATTTCTCCTTCATATTTGAGTGAGATCCTTGCTGGGTACAGTAATCTGGGCTGTGGGTTATTTTCTTTCATCACTTTAAGTATGTCTTGCCATTCCCTCCTGGCTTGAAGAGTTTCTATTGAAAGATCAGCTGTTATCCTTATGGGAATTCCCTTGTGTGATATTTGTTGTTTTTCCCTTGCTGCTTTTAATATTTGTTCTTTGTGTTTGATCTTTGTTAATTTGATTAATATGTGTCTTGGGGTGTTTCACCTTGGGTTTATCCTGTTTGGGACTCTCTGGGTTTCTTGGACTTGGGTGATTATTTCCTTCCCCATTTTTGGGAAGTTTTCAACCATTATCTCCTCAAGTATTTTCTCATGGTCTTTCTTTTTGTCTTCTTCTTCTGGGACCCCTATGATTCGAACGTTGTAGCGTTTAATATTGTCCTGGAGGTCTCTGAGATTGTCCTCATTTCTTTTAATTCGTTTTTCTTTTTTCCTCTCTGATTCATTTATTTATACCATCCTATCTTCTAATTCACTAATCCTATCTTCTGCCTCTGCTATTCTACTATTTGTTGCCTCCAGAGTTTTTTTTTTTTTTTTTTTATCTCATTTATTGCATTATTCATTATATATTGACTCTCTTTTATTTCTTCTAGGTCCTTGTTAAACCTTTCTTGCATCTTCTCAATCCTTGTCTCCAGCCTATTTATCTGTGATTCCATTTTGATTTGAAGATTTTGGATCATTTTCACTATCATTATTTGGAATTCTTTATCAGGTAGATTCCCTATCTCTTCCTCTTTGGTTTGGTTTGGTGGGCATTTATCCTGTTCCTTTACCTGCTGGGTATTCCTCTGTCTCTTCATCTTGTTTATATTGCTGAGTTTGGGGTGTCCTTTCTGTATTCTGGCAGTTTGTGAAGTTCTCTTTATTGTGGAGCTTCTTCACTATGTGTGGGTTTGTACAGGTGGCTTGTCAAGGTTTCTTGGTTAGGGAAGCTTGTGTCGGTGTTCTGGTGGGTGGAGCTGTATTTCTTCTCTCTGGAATGCAATGAAGTGTCCAGTAATGAGTTATGAGATGTCTATGGTTTTGTAGTAACTTTTGGCAGCCTGTATATTGGAGCTCAGGGATGTGTTCCTGTGTTTCTGGAGAATTTGCGTGGTATGTCTTGCTCTGGAACTTGTTGGCCCTTGTGTGGTACTTGGTTTCAGTGTAGGTATGGAGGAGTTTGATGAGCTCCTGTCAATTAATGTTCCCTGGAGTCAGGAGTTCCCTGGAGTCAAAGTTTAGACTTAAGCCTCCTGCTTCCGGTTTTCAGTCTTATTTTTACAGTAGTCTCAAATCTTCTCCTTCTATACAGCACCATTGATAAAACCTCTAGGTTAAAGATGAAAAGTTTATCCACAGTGAGGGACACCCAGAGAGGTTCACAGAGTTACATGGACAACAGAAGAGGGAGGAGGGAGTTAGAGGTGACCCGAATGAGATGAGGTGGAATCAAAAGAGGAGAGAGCAGGCTAGCCAGTAATCACTTTCTTATGTGCACTCCACAACTGGACTGCTCAGAGATGTTCACGGAGTTATACAAGAAGAGATGAGGGAGGAAGGAGACAGAGGTGGCCAGGAGGATAAAAGGGGGGAATGAAAAGGAGAGAGACAGATCCAGCCAGTAATCAGTTCTCTAAGTGTTCTCCACCATCTGGAACACACAGAAATTCACAGAGTTGGGTAGAGCAGAGAGGGGTTAGGGAGGAGACAGAGGCGACCTGGTGGAGAAAAAGGAGAGTCCAAAGGAGGAGAGAGCAGTCAAGCCAGTAATCTCGCTCCCAAGTAAAAATGGGTACTGAAGATTGGGTTCTTAAAGCTACAAAAGTAATAACAAATACCAAAAAGCAAAAATTAAAAATCTAGAGTAGAGTTTGGAATTTCAAAAATGCAATGTTAAAGAAAAGGGAAAAAAAAAGAAAGAGGAAAAAAAAACAAGTCACAAAAATTATTTTAAAAATATATATGAAGATTGCTTTTTTAAAAATTGGGTCTTTTTTTTTTTTTCAAAGTAATAGTAGATTATAAAAGTGAAAATTAAAGGAGTAATAGAGGACTTAAATTTTTTTTTTAATTTTAAAAAAGAAGAAAGAAAGAATGATCGTAAAAATAGTAAAAATATATCGAGGACTTTCTCTGCTGTTGTTGTGGGTATTGTGGGGTCAGTTCATTTTTGGATAGTTCCCTGGTCCTGCTTATATTTCTCAAGATCTATAGGCCCCTTCCTATGTAGTCGGTACTAACAACAGGGTTTTAATCTATTGCACCTGTCGCTTCCAAGGTGGTTCCCTCTGTTATAGCTTCTTTTGTTTGCTGGTCTCTTCAGTGTCTGGTTTCCACCCTGACACAAAGGGGGCGGTGGTGGACACTTTCTTTTAGGCTCACTTGTTCAGTCGCGCTGTGGGGAGGGAGGGACGCTGCAAACAAATAACACTGGCATGTGCTCGCAGTGCCTCAGCCACACTGGGCCTGCCCCTGCTCGGCACGTGTACCCTCCCTGCCCACACTGCTCAGGCTCTAGGTTGCTCCACCGGGAACCATCCAAGGCTGGCCCTGGGCTGCATGCACCTCCCAGGTCTAAGCCACTCAGGTTCAGGCACTCGGGTAGTCCTCAGAGGCGCAAACTCGGTTGGGCCTGCCTTTTGTGCCCTTCCCAGGTCTGAGCAGCTCAGGTGATGAGGTGTTTGGCGAGCGTGGTCGCTGCGACTTATCGCCTCCCCCGTCCCTGCCACTCGGTTTTCTGGGTGTACAACCGGCGCACCTTCTCAGGCGGGTGTTGACCATCTAGAACCCTAAGAAGTCTTAGTTAGCAAAGAAGCCTGCTTACAGTTTTATATATAATGTCTCTCTGGGGCTGCGATTTCCCCCTTCCGGCTCTGGCTGCCTGTCACCGGAGGGGGATGGTCTGCCTGTCACCGGAGGGGGATGGTCTGCAGCCGGCTATCTGTTCAGTCCTTTGTTCTGTGCGCGAGCCTGGAGGTGTCTTAGGTTAGGGCTGGCTTTTCGCGTGGTAGTTATCTCACAGTCTGGTTTGCTAGCCCAAGTTAGTTCACTCAGATAGCGCTCAGGGCATTCAGGCCAGATCCTTACTCTAAGCGCTGCAGCCCCCGCCTCCCTGCACAGCCCCCGCTTGCTAGTGGTGGGTGCAGGCGTCTGCGCTGCTTCTCCGCTGGGGGAATTACTGCTGGGCTCGTAATCTGTGGGTTTTAATTGTTTATTTATTTTTCCTCCCTGTTATGTTGCCCTCTGTGCTTCCAAGGCTCGGCACAAACTCGGCAGAGTGTTTCCTGGTGTTTGGAAACTTCTCTCTTTTTAAGTCTCCCTTCCCGGGATGGAGCTCCATCCCTCCTTCTTGTGTCTCTTTTTTTGTCTTTTAAATTTTTTCCTACCTCCTTTCGAAGACAATGGGCTGCTTTTCTGGGTACCTGATGTCCTCTGCTGGCTTTCACAAGTTGTTTTGTGGAATTTACTCGGCGTTTAAATGTTCTTTTGATAAATTTGTGGTGGAGAGAGTGGTCTTCTCGTCCTATTCCTCCACCGTCTTAGCTCCTCTGCCAGAAATAATCTTTTTTAAAAAGAGCTTTCTTTCTGTTTTAAACAGTGTATTTATTAATTTATTTTGGCAATGCTAGGTCTTCATTGCTACATGGGCTTTTCTCTAATTGCCATGGGGCAGGGCTTCTATCTGGTTGTGGTGCACAGATTTCACATTGAACTGACTTCTCTTGTGGAGCACAGGCTCTAGGGCGCTTGGACTTCAGTAGTTGCAGCATGTGGGCTCCGTAGTTGCGGTTTCTGGGCTCTAGAGCACAGGCTCAATAGTTGTGTCACATGGGCTTAGCTGCTCCACGGAACGTGGGATCTTCCTGCATCAGGGATCGAACCCATGTCTCCTGCATTGGCAGGCTGATTCTTTACCACTGACCCATCAAGGAAGATCAGAAAGAATCTCTGATATTACTCAAAATTGAGACAACATCGATTGTGGGAGCTGTAACTTTAGGATCAAAGAAGGATAAAAATAAACCCAAACACAATATGCTATGGCTTTAAGTGCTTTTAATAGGAAAAAAAAAAATTTTTTTTTTTACCATCACAAAAGAGAATTGTAGCTTATTCAGAAAGTGGAGAACAAGTAACAGTTGTTTAGTTGGTAGAAACCCCTGCCCAGGTGACAGACAGACACAGAAGACAGGGAAAGAATCTTCTGATGGTGTCCAGGAGGAGAGCTGTTGCTCTTCCCTCTGAAGCACTGTGTTTTCTCAGCTGTCTTCCCAGAGGCAAGTGCTGTAGCAGCCTCAGGAAGGAAACCTCTGGCAGTCAGGAATCACCACAGGCATACTGCCGGCTGAAGGGTGGAGAAGCTTCTTCTGTATCCATGATAGGCTTTAAAGAGAAGATGAAGGTGGAGCTGTGGAGCTAGGTGAGCCAGTTGTCCTCATCCTTTCCGGATCCAGATAAAAGCTGATGCTGTTACTTGCACTTGGGTGGGCACTTCTCTTGGCATTGTTGGGGAGGTGGCACAGGAGGGCATTTCTGCTGGCACTTTGGAGGTGGGCAGGGCTCAGGGCACTTGGGAGGGCATACTACAGGAGGTGGCTGGCAGGGCTGCTTGCACTGCTGCTGCTGCTGCTGCTGCTGCTGCTGCTGCTGCTGCTGAGACATCTTTCTGGAGTCTTAGAATCTGAAAGAAATTACATGACAGTGTTCACAAGAAGGGACTGCTACAGGGAGAGAAGTCTGAGCTCGTGTAATAATATCAGATAGACTCTCTCCAGTCTCTAAGAATGTGGTTTGATCTCTTTAATCCCTTTCAATGAACTTCTGGCCTCTCTCTCCCTCTTCAACAAATTGTATTATTGGCTCAGAGAAAATCTTTTAACATACAACTTAAAAAAATTTTTTTTCAGAAAACCAATCAGTGTTGTTCTATTCTTTTTTTTTTCTTTCTGAAAACAGCATCTTCAATAAGGCCATCATAAGTTCCAAAATCCTGGGTAAACTCACAAGCAATTCTCATCATCATTAGCTCTCATGAGGTCCCAGAAGTATGACCTGATACAGAGCAAATGGCCACCAGGAAGGATACAAGGGCCCCACACCTTCAAAGAGAAATGCCTCTGAAATAACAGCAGAAGGACAGAAGAAAGAAACAGAAAGAGGAAAAGTGCTCCGTTCTTTACCTCTTCTTGTCACGGATTTTGTTTTAATCTCTTCCTTAAAGGAATTCAAACTCTGTACCAGAAACTTAATAAATACTGTATATCACTGTGTTCAAATTCCAAGCTCCCATCCATTAAGGAGCACTAAGTCATGACAATACCTTTGGACACACCAAATTTGCTATAGCCAGAATTAATTCATAAGTAGAGAGCCCAAGAATAAAGCTGAACTGAAGACTCAGACTCACCAGGTTCTCCAAAAGCTATCCGGACTTGAGTAGCAGGAGGATGGCAGTGATGCAGCAGAGGGCCTTTTTATAGGGACTTGCTGCCCCACCCAGGAGGAAGCAGAGCTGCCAAAACAGGCCCGGTTCAGTCATTTCCCAACCAAAATGCAAATCCATCCATAAGTGGCTTGACAGGGACTCCAGAAAGAGGAAATGTCCTGCTCCAGGATCTCCTCACTGGATTATCTCCCCATGACTCACACAATCCCTGTCTTAAGCTCTCAGTTTCAGGGATTTATGGCAGTGGGAGGATTTGGGAGGGTTCTTTAACTTGGAGTCAAAGCCTCCCTTTCTTGATTGGAGAAGACTCCTCTTTGATACCTTTCACCTTCAATGAATTATCAAAGTGCCTGCCTTGTTCCACTTGAACTGGTTGCCATTTTGTTGTACATCCTGGGTTGAAAAGAGCCTGGCTATCTAGTGACACCTTTCTCTTTACCTCAGGTCCTTCTTATAATGCTTTCCCCTTTGATCCATGACCTCCTAATCTGTCTCCTTTCTTCTTCTAAAATGGACCGAGGGCAGGTTGCAGATCATCTCTCCAGCCTTCCCATCATAATACTTAGATATGTTCAGTAAAGTGGTGACCTCTAGGAGCCTCCTTTCACTGCTTTTCTCCCTCAGATAAAAGACATCAAGCTGATTCTTGCAGCCTTTAGAAATCTGTTTCACCTTGGGTCACAGGGAACTCACTAAGAGTTTAGCATCATCTACTGTAATTCAGGTGTTGCGCAGCTCAGACTCTAGACCAACAACAGAAAGCAAGATTTTTGCACATAACTCCCCAACGTGACGTACCACCTACTCCTACATAATTTCTCCCAACTGTCTTCTTTGTACTACTTTGCTCTATGAAATAAGCTTATAGTATTGTTCAAATTTTCTGACATCCTTCTCCTTTGAAATATCGAAAGGCCCAATCTGGTAAATTATGCCATAAAGCAACTATTTTTTAATGAAGGTTGAAATCACTATGAGCCATTCAGTCATTGAAGTTAATTGCCATTCATATACAACTTCTCAATCATTAAGAAGAATTTCACTGTAATTTAAACCAATTTTTTAGATTTACCCTACTGGTTACATGGAATATATGTTAAATAAACCTCTTTCCTGGTCACTTCCTTCATATAATTTGTCAGTATGCTGGAAGGAAGCATAGTTGATTTATGAGTCATTTAAACTAGCACACGGTGCCCAGAAAATTGGTCAAATATTATTCCATGTATTTCTCTAAGGATGTTTTGAATGAGATGGGCTTCCCTGGTGGCTCAGCGGTCAAGTGTCTGCCTAACAAGCAGGAGATGCCAGTTTGATCACTGGATCAGGAAAATCCCCTGGATAAGGAAATGGCAACCCACTCAAGTATTCTTGCCTGGAGAATCCCACAGAGAGAGGGCTACATTCCGTGGGGTCACAAAGAGTCGCACACAACTTAGTGACAGACTTTCACCTTTCAGTATATAAATCAGTGGTCTGGGTAAAGGAGGTTTCCCTCTATAAGGTGGGTAGTCCTTCATCCACTGAAGGCCTGAACAGAGCAAAAGTCTAAGCCTTTCTTGGGTAACAGATAATCCTCTTGCCTGATGGCCTTCCACGGGTTTTCAGTTTCAGATTTTGAATTTTCCAGCCTTTATAATCTCTCTTTCTCTCTTTTTCCTGTTTTTCTCTGTGTGTGTCACTCTCCCATATAAAAAATATATATAATATGTAGTATATTATAATTTTAAAATTTCATCTGCCATTTCATGTACATCATTTCTATCTTCAAATTAAAAATTCAAGACATTTGTGTAAAGTGATTAAAGTAAAAATATAAATATTACATGACACATGTGAAGTGTAAATATGACAAATAGAATACATTTTTAGAGAATAACTGAAGTTCAAGAGAGAATGCCCTAGCGTGTTCCCCAGCCCTGGCATAATACTTCATTATGCCTTTTCAGAGATTTAGCTCTCAATAATTCATCTACAGTTCCTCTGTTCAGCTGGAGCTGAACTGTCCTCTTTTCTGTACTGTCCTCTTGGGCACTGAAGATTTTCATAATAGGCTGTGGCTGGTGAGGAATCATGTCTGGTTTAGGAGAAAAGTTACAACGCTGGCTTTATATTACTGTAGAATGTGGGAACACAGTTAATGGAATCTGGATGTCCCATTTCACCAGACCCCTACAATCCCCTAGAATGCTGTCTTGTGCTGAAGATTACTTTACCAGGAAATAAATCATTTTTATTCCAATAGTAAATATCAGGTTTAAATTGCATAAAAAAAATGAATGTAAGATATCATTTAAGACTCACACCGCCACATACAAGTGATTGAGAGTAGGTTTGGGAAGGGAGAGAGGATCAGAAAACTAAACATCTGAAATAGTTAAATAAATGCTTAGAGTTTATCTGATGAATTTGTTTTCTTCTACTCTATCCCAACATGTTTTAGATCTTTAAAAGAGAGTAGTTTTGAAAGTTTTTAATGTTTATTCTCTGTCTTCTCCTTCAACCCTTCAGACCTCTCATCCTGCCATATTACTCTTCACTTCCTAATGTATCAATATATCTCCTAACTGTCCAATTTAGTACACTGATGTGTTGGCAATGCATTTAGTAATAGTCTTTGCATATCTTTCTTATTTCTTCCTGCAATCAGTGTGAATAATGACCTACTAACTTGTCTTGGCCAAATAATCAGGAAATTTTTCAAGAATGTAGTTTTATAAATGGGAAGGGAAGAAGAAGAGAAGAAAGAAGAGGAAGAGAAGAGGAAGCACTTGAAAGCTCTTATACAGTCACCAGGTATGCATGTTCCAGAAGTCAGGACATAACATTTTTGTCTAGCTCAGCAGCATCTCCACTGACTACTATATATATTTTAAAATATTATAATAAAGGGGAAAAGTCAAGTTGGTATAATATGAGGATGTCAAACTCGTCCTTACTCACATACATATTTCAAGTATACATCTACAAATGGAGTAACTATCAACAGACTACTTGGTGAACATTAGTGGAAGTCTTTGGACACCTAAAACGACAAGAAAAATCCACTCATAATCAGGCAAAATGAAAAAATTAAAACAGACAATCAAAACAGGGACCAGCAACCCTGACAGGAAGCTGAAGATGGAGGGGAAAAGCCCATCACAGTGGGCAAATCAGCTGGGACAGAAATGGGCCTTCAGGGGATCAAAGCAGAGGATGATCTGTGAAAGGCAAGATAAGAACTGCATGCATGGTCTGTGCCACAGCCCTGCTCATCCTATCCTAAATCATGTGTTTCCTGTTGCAGAGGGGTCTGGGTGCTGGAACATGGAGTTTTGAGTGAAGAATCAGGGAGGGAACAGTTGTTGTGAAAAGACAGCCTGAAGGGACATGAGTAAGGAGTTCTACAGCTGGGAAAGTTTGCAGATAAAGCCTGGGACACCCTAGGAGCTAGGTGTCATTGTTGAGTGACATGCAAGGGGCAGGGCTGCCATCATAACCCCTTTCCCACCTGCCAACTTCTTTGGCCTTCAGAGGCACTGGGAGTGGTTCCCATTGAGTCATCTTGCCCATCCCTCCAGCCAAGGCCTCTTCTACACAAGTAGGCTTAGTGGTCCTGAGTGCCACCCATCTTAAAGCCATGTTTAGAATTAGCTCTGAGAGCCTTTGCACTGCCAGGGGCTGAATATTAAAGTGTAGGGCTAAGAGAGTGGATCCTGGGAGAGGATCACTGTTGGCTTCACAGATACAACAGAGAGGACAGGAGTGAGAGGCTCTGAGGCTGGGAATGCCAACTGGAGGAAATGTGTTGTGCCTAGGAAATGAGGCACCATTGTTAAGTCGCATGCAAAGGGCAGGGCCACTACAGTCCACACACCACATACCAGCCCCTGCCTCTCTGGGCACTGGGAGGGAGTCCCTCCAGGGCAAGTGTGCCCCCATCTGTTGCAACTGCCTGCTGGTCTACATCACTACAGGCAATTTGTGCACACTCCCATTGTGGCCGCTGGTCTGAGTAAGTGTGTGCCACTCAGACACTATTTTCTCTCTCTCTCATCTGGGTGGGGAACAGATGTCTGAGGGTGGCGTGCGCACACACACACACACAAGTGGGGCTCAAACCAAAGCTGAACCCCAGAGGCACTGCAACTAAGGAAGAGGCGCAGAAATGTTTCCCTGCAGCTGTACAGGCTGTGGGTTAATTCTCTGTGATTGGCTCAGTACATCCTGTGTCTGTGGAATATCTGAATAGATAATGAGTGTTACCGCTGAGACTAGTCCAGCTTTAGCAGCAGTGAATGTTGGGGGCAAGTACATATGGGAGCTGGGGCAGGTCAGAGTCTGAGCTGGTTCTGCAGTGCCCACAGCAGATCCAGAGACTTACCTAGAAGTTTTGGAAGGTCTCTTGAGGAGGCAGGGGTTGGCTCTGGCTCCCTGTAGGAGGAAGGACACTGACAGAGGAAGCCCCAGGAAAATGTTTTTATTACTATTGTTCTGCTTTGCTTTGTTTCATTATGTTCAGTTGTTTTTATTATTATTTATTTTTGATTGTTTTTATGTGTTTGCTTTACGTTTTCTTTGCACTTATTTTTTTAGATTGCTTTTATTGTTTGCTTTATTTTTCACTTTGTATAAGCTTCATTTAGTCAGGTCAGTTACTCAGTCGTGTCTGAATTTTGCAACCTCATGAACCGCAGCATGCCAGGCCTCCCTGTCCATCACCAATTCCCAGAGTTTACCCAAACTCATGTCCGTTGAGTCTTTGATGCCATCTCATCCTCTGTTGTCCCCTTTTCCTCCTGCCCTCAATCGTTCCCAGCATTAGTGTCTTACTTTCAGCTTCAACATCAGTCCTTCAAAAGAACACCCAGGACTGATCTCCTTTAGGATGGACTGGTTGGATCTCCTTGCAGACCAAGGGGCTCCCAAGAGTCTTCTCCAACACCACAGTTCAAAAGCATCACTTCTTCGGCACTCAGCTTTCTTTATAGTCCAACTCTCACATCCATACATGCCTACTGGAAAAACCATAGCCTTGACTAGATGGATCTTTGTTGACAAAGTAATGTCTCTGCTTTTGAATATGCTATCTAGGTTGGTCATAACTTTCCTTCCAAGGAGTAAGCGTCTTTTAATTTCATGGATGCAATCACCATTTGCAGTGATTTTGGAGCCCAGAAAACTAAAGTCAGCCACTGTTTCCCCATCTATTTGCCATGGACTGATGGGATCAGATGCCGTGATGTTAGTTTTCTGGACACTGAGTTTTAAGCCAACATTTTCACTCTGCTCTCTCTTTCATCAAGAGGCTCTTTAGTTCTTTTTCACTTTCTGCCATAAGGGTGGTGTCATCTGCATATCTGAGGTTATTGATATTTCTCCTGGCAATCTTGATTCCAGCTTGTGCTTCTTCCATCCCAGCGTTGCTCATGATGTACTCTGCATATAAGTTAAATAAGCAGGGTGACAATATACAGCCTTGATATACATCTTTTCTATTTGGAATCAGTCTGTTGTTCAATGTCCAGTTCTACCTGTTGCTACCTTAGTCTTTATTTATTAGCTTCATTTTTTAGTTCCTTATTTTTTTTTTTTTGTCATCTTCTTAGTTTTGTTTCTTTTTTGTCTATTTTCTCTGCTTCTTTGTTTCTGTAAGTTTGGTTTTTCTGCTGTCATTTGTGTTGTGTTTAGTGTGTCTGTTTTCTTTGTGTGTGTGTGTCAGTATTTTGTTGTTGTTGCTGTCTTTTTATATTTTTACTGTTTGTCTTGGGTTTTGTTTTGTTTTGTTTTTTTCCTTTTCTTTTATTTATTTTTCTTCTTTCTCTGGCCACAGTTGTGGCTTGTGGACTCTTGGCTCCCCAGCGGGAATCAGACCTCTGTACCTCTGTGGTGGGAGCACTGAGTCCAGGACGCTGTACTGCCAGAGAATCTGGGGTCCATAGAATGTTAATTCACACGTGCTATCCTGGAAGTGTGTATTTCAACACCAAGCCCTCACTCCACCCAACTGCCTATAGACTCCAGTGCCTATAGACTCCATGCCAAACAAGCACAAGACAGAAATACTGCCCCGCCCACCAGTAGAAAGGCTGCCTAGTAATTCTAGGCTCACAGACATCCCCAAACACCCTGCTTATCAGAGGGAAAAGACTCAGTTCCAATTGCCAGAGTGCAGGCACTAAGCCCTCCCACCAGGAAGCTTACACAAGCCTCTGGACCAATCTCACCTACCAGAGGACAGATAACAGAAGCAAATGGAACTACAACCCTGCCATCTGTGAAAAGAAGACCATAAAAACAGTAAGATATCCAAAATATAAGGACAGAGAATTATGTGGCAGATGGAGAAGCAAAATATCAAGCCAGAAGACCAAATAAATGAAGTAGAAATAGGTAATCTATATGATAAAGAATTCAGAGTATTCAGAATTCTGTTTCCATTTGTTTCCCCATTTATTTGCCATGAAGTGATGGGACCAGATGCCATGATTTTAGTTTTTTGAATGTTGAGTTTTAAGCCAGCTTTTTCAATCTCCTCTTTCTCCTTCTTAAGAGGCTCTTTAGTTCCTCTTCACTTTGTTCCAGAAGGGTGGTATCATCTCTATACCTGAGGTTATTGACATTTCTCCGGGAATCTTGATTCCAGCTTGTGTTTCAACCAGACCAGCATTTCGCATGATTTACTCTGCATATAAGTTAAATAAGCAGGGGAACAATATACAGCCTTGACTTCCTCTTTTCCCAATTTTGAACTGGTCTGTTGTTCCCACCTTTGCTAAGTCACTTCAGTCGTGTCTGACTCTGTGCGACCCCATAGACGGCAGCCCACCAGGCTCCCCCGTCCCTGGGATTCTCCAGGCAAGAACACTGGAGTGGGTTGCCATTTCCGTCTCCAATGCATGAAAGAGAAAAGTGAAAATGAAGTCGCTCAGTCGTGTCCGACCCTCAGCGACCCCATGGACTGCAGCCCTCCAGGTTCATCCATCCATGGGATTTTTCCAGGCAAGAGTACTGGAGTGGGGTGCCTACCTAGACAGCATATTAAAAAGCAGAGACATTACTTTGCCAACAAAGGTCTGTCCAGACAAAGCTATGGTTTTTCCAACAGTCATGTATGGATGTGAGTGTTGGACTATAAAAATACTGACCACCAAAGAATTGATGCTTTTGAATTATGGTGTTGAAGAAGACTATTGAGAGTCCCTCAAACTGCAAGGAGATCAAACCAGTGCATCCTAAAGGAAATCAGTCCTGAGGATTCATTGGGAGGACTTATGCTAAAGCTGACACTTCAATACTTTGACTACCTGAGGTGAAGAAGTGACTCATTTGAAAAGACCCTGAGGCTGGGAAAGATTTAAGGCAGGAGGAGAAGGAATGACAGAGGATGAGCTGGTTGGATGGCATCACCAATTTGATGGACATGAGTTTGAGCAACCTCTGACCGGGAAGCCAGGTGTGCTACAGTCCATGGGGTCACAGAGAATCAGACACGGCTGAGCGACTGAAGTGTACTGAAGTCAACTGTTGTTCCATGTCTGGTTCTAACTGTTGCTTCTTGATCTGCATACAGATTTCTCAGGAGGCAGGTATGGTGGTCTGGTATTATTATCTCTTTAAGAATTTTCCACACTTTGTTGAGAACCACACAGTCAAAGTTTCAGGGTAGTCAATGACACAGAAATAAATATTTTTCTGGAATTCTCTTGTTTTATCTACAGCAGTCAGAATTACTGCCATTACCCTTATCATAGTTTGGCCTCAGGCCAAATTACAAGGAGGGAACACAGCCCCATCCATCAGCAGAAAGTTGGACTAAAGATTTACTGAGCATGGCCTTGCCCACCAGAGCAAGAACCAGTCTTCCCCACAGCCAGTCCCTCCCATTAGGAAGCTTCCACAAGTTTCATATCCTCATCCATCAAGGGTAGACAGAATGAAAACCACAACTACAGAAAACTAAGCAAACTGATCACATGGATAACAGCCTCATCTAACTCGATGAAACCATGAACCATGCCATGTAGCACCACCCAAGACAGAGATGGTGGAGAATTCTAACACAATGTGTTCACTGGAGAAGGGAATGGTAAACCACCAACATTCTTGCCTTGAGAACCCCCTGAACATTATGAAAAGGAATAGTAGAGATCAGAGATAGAAATGAAGAAAACAGTAGCAAAGATTAATGAAACTAAAAGGCGGTTCTTTGTGAAGATAAACACAATTGATAAATATTTAGCACAATTCATCAAAAAAAAGGGGGGGGGGGAGAAGACTCAAATCAATAAAATTAGAAAAGAAAAAGGAGAAGTTACAATTGACACCACAGAAATACAAAAGATTATAAGAGACTACTACAAGCAATGATATGTCAATAAAATGGTCAACATGGAAGAAATGGATAAATACTTAGAAAAGTCAAACTTTTCAAGACTGAACCAGAAAGAAATAGAAAATATGAACAGACCACTCACACGCACTGAAATAGAAACTATGATTAAAAATCTTCCAACAAACAAACGTCCAGGACCAAATGACCTCACAGGCAAGTTCTACCAAACAGTTAGAGAAGAGCTAACATTTATCCTTCTCGAGCTCTTCCAAAAATTGCAGAGAGAGGAACACTCCCAAACTCTTTATATGAGAACAAGATCACTCTGATATAAAAACTAAAGACCCCAAAAAGAGAAAAAAAGAGGTCAATGTCACTGATATACATAGACACAAAAGTCCTCAACAAAATGCTGGCAGACAGAAACCAACAACACAGTAAAAGGAACACACACCATGATCAAGTGAAATTTATCTCAGGGTGCAAGGATTTTTTGCTATCTCCTAATCAATCAGTAGAAGTGAGAAATAGACTTAAGGGACTAAATGTTATAGACAGAGTGCTTGATGAACTGTAGATGGAGGTTCGTGACATTGTACAGGAGACGGAGAGCAAGACCACTCCCAAGAAAAAGAAATGGAAAAAAGCAAAATGGCTGTCTGAGGAGGCTTTACAAATAACTGTTTAAAAAGGGAAGTGAAAAGCAAAGGGGAAAAGGAAAGATATACCCACTTGAATGCAGGGTTCCAAAAATAGCAAGGAGAGATAAGAAAGCCTTCCTCAGTGATCAGTGCAAAGAAATAGAGGAAAACAATAGAATGGAAAAGACTAGAGATCTCTTCAAGAAAATTAGAGATATCAAGGTAACATTTAATGCAAAGACGGGCTCAATAAAAGACAGAAATGGTATGGACCTAACAGAAGCAGAAGATATTAAGAAGAAGTGGCAAGAATACATAGAAGAACGGTACAAAAAAGATCTTCAGGACCCAGACAATAACGATGGTGTGATCACTCACCTAGAGCCAGACATCCTGGAATGTGAAGTCAAGCGGGCGTTTAGGAAGCATCACGACGAACAAAGCTAGTGGAGGTTATGGAATTCCAGTTGAGCTATTTCAAATCCTGAAAGATGATGCTGTGAAAATGCTGCTCTCAATATGCCACAAATTTTGGAAAACTCAGCAGTGGCCACAGGACTGGAAAAGGCCAGTTTTCATTCCAAACCCAAAGAAAGGCAATGCCAAAAAATGCTCAAATTACCGCACAATTGCACTCATCTCACACGCTAGTAAAGTGATGCTTAAAATTCTCCAAGCCAGGCTTCAGCAATACAGGAACTGTGAACTTCCAGATGTTCAAGCTGGGTTTAGAACAGGCAGAAGAACCAGAGTTCAAATTGTCAACATCTGTTGGATCAACAAAAGAAGAGAGTTCCAGAAAAACATCTACTTCTGCTTTATTGACTATGCCAAAGCCTTTGACTGTGTGGATCACAATCAACTGTGGAAAATTCTGAAAGAGATGGGAATACCAGACCACCTGACCTGCCTCTTGAGAAGCCTATATGCAGGTCAGGAAGCAACAGTTAGAACCGGACATGGAACAACAGACTGGTTAGGGTTAGGGTTAGAATTGATGCTTTTGAACTGTGGTGCTAGAGAAGACTCTTGAGAGTCCCTTGGACTGCAAGGAGATCCAACCAGTCCATCCTAAAGGAGATCAGTCCTGGGTGTTCATTGGAAGGACTGATGTTGAAGCTGAAACTCTACTACTTTGGCCACCTGATGTGAAGTGCTGACTCATTTGAAAAGACCCTGATGCTGGGAAAGATTGAGGGCAGGAGAAGAAGGGGACGACAGAGGATGAGATGGTTGGATGGCATCACTGACTCAATGGACATGCATTTGGATGGACTCTGGGAGTTGGTGATGGACAGGGACGCCTGGTGTGCTGCGGGGATGACGAAGAGTCGGACATGATTGAGCAACTGAACTGAAATGAACTGAAGTGAATCAATCAGTATGATACACCACACCAAAAAACTGAAGAATAAAAGACCATATGTTCATCTCAATAGATACAGAAACATCTTTTGACAAAATTCAACACCCATTCATGATTAAGAATTCTCCAGAAAGTGGGAAGGTACAGGGAACCTACCTCAACAGGGAAAGGTAACATATAACTAACTCAAAGCAAATATAATTTTCAATAGTGAAAAACTGAGAGCACTTCCTCTAAGATCAGGATTAAGACATGGATATCCACTGTCACCACTATTATTCAATGTAGTTTTGGAAGTGCTAGCCTTGGTTATCAGTGTATAAAAATAAGTAAAAAAAATCTAAACTGGAAAAGAAGAAATAAAAATGTCACTGTTGCAGATGACATGATACTATACATAGGAAATTGTAAAGAGGTTACAAGAAAACTACTAGGGCTAATCAATGAATGTGGTAAAGTTTCAGGATACAAAATTAATGCATAGAAATCCCTTGCATTCCTATATACTAGCTATGAAAAATCAGAAAGAGAAATTGAGGAAACAATCCCATTTACCACTGCAAGAAAAATAATAAAATACCAAGGGCTAAACCTATCTCGGAGAAGGCAATGGCACCCCACTCCAGTACTCTTGCCTGGCAAATCCCATGGATGGAGGAGCCTGGAAGGCTGCAGTCCATGGGGTCGCTGAGGGTCGGACATGACTGTGCGATTTCACTTTCACTTTTCACTTTCATGCATTGGAGAAGGAAATGGCAACCCACTCCAGTGTTCTTGCCTGGAGAATCCCAGGGATGGGGAAGCCTGGTGGGCTGCCATCTATGGGGTCACACAGAGTCGGACATGACTGAAGTGACTTAGCAATAGCAATAGCAAACCTATCTATTGATGTAAAATTCTATACTCAAGAAACTATAAGAAACCAATGAAAGAAATCAAACACAACACAACCAGATGGAGAGATATACAATGTTTATGAATTAGAAGAATCAGTATTGTGAAGTGACTATAGTACCTGAGGCAATCTACATACTCAGTGTAATCTTTATCAAATTATCAATGGCATTTTTCACAGAATTAGAAGAACAAATTTATAATTTGTATGGAAATGCAAAAGACCCCAAGCAGCCAAAGGAATCTTGAGAAAGAAAAATGGAGCTTGAGGAATCAGGCTTCCTCACATCAGAATATGCTATGAAGTTACAGTCATCAAAACAGTATGGTACTGGCATAAAATTGAAATATAGATAAATGGAACAGGATAGAGAGTGCAGAGATTAAACCCATGCAACTAAGGTCACCTCATCTATGACAAAAGAGGCAAGAGTATACAATGGAGAAAACACAGTCTCATCAATGAGTGTTGTTGTAAAATTGGACAGTTATATGTAAAAGAATGAAATTAGAACACTCCCTAACACCATACACAAAAATAAACTAAAAATGGATCCAGTTTAGATCAGTCACTCAGTTGTGTCTGACTCTTTGCGATGCCCTAAACCGCAGCACTCCAGGCCTCACTGTCCATTACCAAAACCAGAGTCCATCCAAACCCATGTCCATTGAGTCAGTGATGCCATCCAACCATCTTCTCTGTCAAACTTTCCCAGCATTAGGGTCTTTTCAAATGAGTCAGCACTTCACATCAGGTGGCCAAAGTAGTAGAGTTTCAGCTTCAACATCAGTCCTTCCAATGAACACCCAGGACTGATCTCCTTTAGGATGGACTGGTTGGATCTCCTTGCAATCCAAGGGACTCTCAAGAGTCTTCTCCAGCACCATAGTTTAAAAGCATCAATTCTTCAGCACTCAGCTTTCTTTATAGTCCAACTCTCACATCCATACATGACCACTGGAAAAACCATAGCCTTGGCTAGATGGACCTTTGTTGACAAAGTAATGTCTCTGCTTTTTAATAAGCTGTCTAGGTTGGTCATAACTTTCCTTCCAGGAAGTAAGTGTCTTTTAACTTCATGGCTGCAATCACCATCTGCAGTGATTTTGGAGCCCAGAAAAATAAAGTCAGCCACTGTTTCCACTGTTTCCTGATCCATTTGCCATGGACTGATGGGACCGGATGCCATGATCTTTGTTTTCTGAATGTTGAGCTTTAAGCCAACTTTTTCACTATCCTCTTTCACTTTCATCAAGAGGCTCTTTAGTTCTTTTTCACTTTCTGCCATAAGGGTGGTGTCATCTGCATATCTGAGATTATTGATATTTCTCCCAGCAATCTTGATTCCAGCTTGTGCTTCCTCCAGCCAGCATTTCTCATGATGTACTCTGCATGGAAGTTAAATAAGCAGGGTGACAATATGCAGCCTTAACGTACTCCTTTTCCTATTTGGAACCAGTCTGTTGTTCCATGTCCAGTTGTAACTGTTGCTTCCTGACCTGCATATAGGTTTCTCAAGAGGCAGGTCAGGTGGTCTGGTATTCCCATCTCTTTCAGAATTTTCCACAGTTGATTGTGATTCACACAGTCAAAGGCTTTGGCATAGTTAGTAAAGCAGAAATAGATGTTTTTCTGGAACTCTCTTGCTTTTTTGATGATCCAGCAGATATTGGCAGTTTGATCTCTGGTTCTTCTGCTTTTTCTAAACCCAGCTTGAACATCTGGAAGTTCACAGTTCCTGTATTGCTGAAGCCTGGCTTGGAGAATTTTGAGCATCACTTTACTAGCGTGTGAGATGAGTGCAATTGTGTGGTAATTTGAGCATTTTTTGGCATTGCCTTTCTTTGGGATTGGAATAAAATCTCACCTTTTCCAGTCCTGTGGCCACTGCTGAGTTTTCCAAAATTTGTGGCATATTGAGAGCAGCACTTTCACAGCATCATCTTTCAGGATTTGAAATAGCTCAACTGGAATTCCATAACCTCCACTAGCTTTGTTCGTAGTGATGCTTCCTAAGGCCCACTTGACTTCACATTCCAGGATGTCTGGCTCTAGGTGAGTGAGCACACCATTGTTATTATCAGGGTAGTGAAGATCTTTTTTGTACATGGAATAAATGGAATTAATTCCATTTTGTAAATGGATTAAAAGCCTACATATAAGACCAGACACTATAAAACTCTTAGAGGAAAATACAGGAAGAACACACTTTGGCATAAAGTACAGCAAGATCTCTTTTGAACCACCTCCTAGAGTAACAAAAATAAAAACAAAAATAAACAAATGAGAATTCATTAAACTTAAAAGTTTTTGCACTACAAAGGAAACCACAACAAGAGAATCTTCAGATTGCAAGAAAATATTTTTAAATAAAGCAACTGACAAGAGAATAACCTCCAAAATATATGCAAACAGCTCATATAGGTTGATATAAAAAAAAAACAAACAAACAAGTAACCCAATCAAAAAAATGGGTAGAAAACATAATAGACATTTCTCCAAAGACATATAGATGGCCAAGAGGAACATGGATACATGCTCAACATTACTAATTATTAGCGAAAAGAAGATTAAAACTACAACGAGGTATTATCTCACACTGGTAAGGATGGTCATCATCAAAAAGAGCTACAAACAATAAATGCTGGATGGGTGTGGAGAAAAAGGAATCCGCATGCACTGTTGTGGTTTCCCTGATGGTTTAGATGGTAAAAAGCCTGCCTACAGTGCACAAAACCCAGGTGTGATCCCTGTCTAGGGAAGATCGTCTGGAGAAGGGAATGGCAACCCACCTCAGCTGGTAGGAATGTTAACTGATGCAGCCAATATGGAGAATGGTATGGAGGTTCCTTAGAAAACTAAAAATAGAGTTACTATATGACCCAGAAAGCACACTACTGGGCATATTCCCTGAGAAATCAATAATGGTCATTGCTTCACTATTTACAATAGCCAGGACCTGGATACAGCCTAAATGTTCATCAGTGAGTGAATGGATAAAGAAGACATGGTACATATAAACAATGGAATACTCAGTTCAGTTTAGTCACTGTCGTCACTGACTCTTTGTGACCCCATTGACTGCATGCAGCATGCCACTCTTCCCTGTCCATCAACTCCTGGAGCTTGTTCAAATTCATGTCCATAGAGTCAGTGATGCCATCCAACCATCTCATTCTCTGTTATCACCTTCTCCTCCTGCCTTTGTCTTTCCCAGCATCGACTCCATGGACTGCAGCACACCAGGCTTCCCTGTCCATCAACTCCCAGAGCTTGCTCAAACTCAAACTCATTCCATTGAGTCGGTGATGCCATCCAACCATCTCATCCTCTGTTGTCGCTTTCTCTTCTTGCCTTCAATCTTTCCCAGCATCAGGGTCTTTTCCAATGAGTCAGTTCTACGCATCAGGTGGCCAAAATACTGGAGTTTTAGCTTCAGCATCAGTGCTTCCAAGGAATATTCAGGATTGATTTCCTTTAGGATAGACTGGTTTGATCTCCTTATAGTCCAAGGGACTCTTAAGTTTCTTCTCCAACACCACAGTTCAAAAGTATCAATTCTTTGGTGCTCAGCTTACTTTATCAGCCAACTCTCACATCCATACATAACTGCTGGAAAAACCATATCCTTGACTAGATGGACCTTTGTTGGCAAAATAATGTCTCTGCTTTTTAATATGCTGTTTAGGTTGGTCATAGCTTTTCTTCCAAGGAGCAAGCGTCTTTCAATTTCATGGCTGCAGTCACCAACTGCAGTGATTTTAGAGCCCCCCCCCCCAAATAAAGTCTCTTACTGTTTCCCTTGTTTCCCCATCCATTTACCATGAAATGATGGGACTTGATGCCATGATCTTCGTTTTCTGAAAGTTGAGTTTTAAGCCAGATTTTTCACTCTCCTCTCTCACTTTCTTCAAGAGGCTCTTTTGTTCCTTTTCATTTTCTGCCATGAGGATGGTGTCATCTGCATATCTGAGGTCATTGATATTTCTCACGGCAATTTTGATTCCAGCTTATGCTTCATCCAGCCTGGCATTTCGCATGATGTATTCTGCATAGAAGTTAAATAAGCAATATACAGCCTTGACATACTCCTTTCCCAATTTGGAACCAGTCTGTTTTTCCATGTCAGGTTCTAACTGTTGCTTTTTGACCTACATACAGATATTACTCACCTATAAAAATGATTGAAATTAAGTCATTTGTAGAGACATGGATGGATCTAGAGTCTATCATAGAGAGTGAAGTCAGAAAGAGAGAAACTGATGTCATATATTAGTGTATATATGTGGAATCTAGAGAAGTGGAACAGATGAACTTACTTGCAGCACAGAAATAGAGATGCAGACATAGAGAAAGGACATGTGGATACAGAGTGGGCTGGTAAGAGGGGGTGGGATGATTTCGGAGATTAAGATTGACATACATACACTACCTTGTGTGAAATAGCTAGTGGGAACCTGCCAGCTAACCCAGGAGCTCAGCTCACTGCTCTGTTGTGACCAGTACAGGTGAAATGAGGTGGAGGGTGAGGAGAGGAAAATCCAAGAGTGAGGGGAAATAGGTATATACATAACTGATTCACTTCATTTTATAGAAGATACTAATACAGTGTTGTAAAACAACCCAATAAAAAATAAAATTAAAAAAATGGATAATCAACAAAGACCTACTGTATAGAACATGGAATTCTGCTCAATAATCATATAACATCCTAAATAGGAAAAGAATTTGAATAAGAATCGATACATGTACATGTAGAACTGAATGACTTTGCTGTACACCTTAGAATAACACATTGTTAACCAACGATACTCCAATACACAACAAAAGTTAAATTAAAGAATAGGTTGGTTAAGAACATATCCTTTTTCATAGCTTACTTGACTAGTAAGCTAAACATTAGAAAAAAGTTGCCTAGATACAGTGACTTTGTAAATCTAAAAAAACATTGTAAACCTCAATGTTCTTCAAGTTCAGTTCAGTTCAGTTAGTCACTCAGTCGTGTCCGACTCTCTGCGACCCCATGAATCACAGCACGCCAGGCCTCCCTGTCCATCACCAACTCCCGGAGTTCACTCAGACTCACGTCCATCGAGTCAGTGATGACATCCAGCCATCTCATCCTCTGTCATCCCCTTCTCCTCCTGCCCCCAATTCCTCCCAGCATCAGAGTCTTTTCCAATAAGTCAGCTCTTCGCATGAGGTGGCCAAAATACTGGACTTTCAGCTTTAGCATCATTCCTTCTTAAGAACACCCAGGGCTGATCTCCTTCAGAATGGACTGGTTGGATCTCCTTGCAGTCCAAGAGACTCTCAAGAGTCTTCTCCAACACCACAGTTCAAAAGCATCAATTCTTGGTGTCAAAACAGAGAAGTAATTTCAGACATGAAAAAACATTTAAGGCTCTGAGGTTAATGAGTTGTTGGAGTAAGAAGACCAAGTAGTACACATGGAGAGGTGGCAAAACTTTACCTGGTAAGGATCCTTTAAATTTCCATCCTTCTACACTACCCATGTTTTCAGAGCTGCTATAATTTCATGCAGAATATGCCACTACATTCCAAAAGTCCTTGATCTGCAGTATCACATTAAACACAAGGTTACATTAGAAGAGAAAAAGAACAACGAGAAAGTGAAGGGGCAATGGAGCCTAAGAATCTTCTTGGTTGCTGTGCTAGTTATGTCCGTGTCACTTCCCTGCTGCAGCAAGCATGGTGGTGAGGCGATGATGGTGATGGTGGTGATGATGGAGACAATGATGATGTGCTGTCTTCCCAGTGCCATTTCTGTGCCCCAACATGTGCAAATTAAAGTACACACAATCATGTAATTTTTATGCCTCAGATATTTTGCAGTTAACACAGTTTTCCCCATTTCAGTAAAGGGACTTTAATTCTGAGGAGTTAAATAATTGTTTACTCAAATTAGTCAAGCAATAATTAACATGATTCTAAGTTATATAGAAATAATCTTTTTTAAAAAGAGCTTTCTTTCTGTTTTAAACAGTGTATTTATTAATTTAATTTGGCAATGCTGGGTCTTCACTGCTACATGGGCTTTTCTCCAGCTGCCATGAGGCAGGGCTTCTATCTGGTTGTGGTGTGCAGACTTCATGCTGAACTGACTTCTCTTGTGGAGCACAGGCTCTAGGGCGCTTGGACTTCAGTAGTTGCAGCAGGTGGGCTCCGTAGTTGGGGTTTCTGGGCTCTAGAGCACAGGCTCAATAGTTGTGTCACATGGGCTTAGTTGCTCCACGGAATGTGGGATCTTCCCAGACCAGGGAATGAACCCAT
This sequence comes from Bos indicus x Bos taurus, assembly GCF_003369695.1. NCBI lineage: Eukaryota > Metazoa > Chordata > Mammalia > Artiodactyla > Bovidae > Bos > Bos indicus x Bos taurus. Next base: position 17,766,007 of record NC_040078.1, read on the forward strand.
GTCTCTTGCATTGGCAGGCTGATTCGTTACCACTGACACATTAGGGAAGATCAGAAGGGATCTCTGATATTACTCAAAATTCAGACAACGTTGATTGTGGGAGCTGTAACTTTAAGATCAACGTAGGATAACAATAAACCCAAACACAATATGCTATTGCTATGTGCTTTTAATGGGGAAAAAAATTTTTTTTTTACCATCACAAAAGAGAATTGTAGTTTATTCAGGAAGTGGAGATCAAGTAACAATTGTCTAGTTGGTAGAAACCCCTGCTCAGGTGACAGACAGTCACAGAAGACGGAGAGAATCTTCTGATGGTGCCCGGGAGGAGAGCTGCTGCTCTTTCCTCTGAAGCACTGTGTTTTCTCAGCTGTCTTCCCAGAGGCAAGTGGTGTAGCAGCCTCAGGAAGGAAACCTCTGGCTGTCAGGAGTCCCCACAGGCATATTGCTGGCTGAAAGATGCAGAAGCTTCTTCTGTATTCATGACTTGCTTTGAAGAGAAGATGAAGGTGGAGCTGTGGAGCCGAATGAGTCAACTGCAAATATGGTGGTGAGGAGAAAAGGGGTGGTGGTGATGGTGGTGATGATGGAGACAATGATGACCTGCTGTCTTCCAAGTGCTATGTATGAGTCTGGCATGTGCCACCTGAATTATACACATTCATTGAATATTGATTCCTCAGAAGTTTGAAATGAAAATACAATTTTCCCTACATTTTACTAAAAGGACTGAAAACCTGAAGAGGCAAATATTTTGTTCCTCAAACCATCAAGTGATAATTAAGGAAATAACATGGAATTGAAATTATGTAAAAGTATTCTTTGGTAAGACTCAAAATTTAGACAACGCTGGTTGTGCGAGCTTGAACCTTGGCATCAAAGGATAGAAACAAAACTTGATGATGGTATAGTATTACTAAAAACAATTTTGAAAGACAGGAAACATTTTTGACATCACACAAAGGAACTGTACTTTATTTGAGAAGATGAGGATAAGCAACAGTTGACCAGCTGGTAGAAATCCCTGCCCAGGTGACAGACAGACCCAAGGGAGGGAGAGAATCCTCCCATGGTGCCCGGGAGAAAAGCTGCTGCTCTTCCATCTGAAGCTCTGGGATGTTTTCTCAGCTGTCCTCCCAGAGGAGAGCAGAACAGCAGCCTCAGGAAGGAAACCTCTGGCAGTCAGGAATCACCACAGGCATACTGCCAGCTGAAGGGTGGAGAAGCTTCTTCTGTATCCTTGATAGGCTTTAAAGAGAAGATGAAGGTGGAGCTGTGGAGCTAGGTGAGTCAGCTGTCCTCATCCTTTCCTGATCCGGATGAAAGCTGATGCTGTTACTTGCACTTGGGTGGGCACTTCTCTTGGCATTGTTGGGGAGGTGGCACAGGAGGGCATTTCTGCTGGCACTTTGGAGGTGGGCAAGGCTCAGGGCACTTTGGAGGTGGGCAAGGCTCAGGACACTTTGGAGGTGGGCAAGGCTCAGGGCACTTGGGAGGGCACACTACTGGAGGTGGCTGGCAGGGCTGCTTGCACTGCTGCTGCTGATAAGACATCTTTCTGGAGTCTTAGAATCTGAAAGAAATTACATACAGTGTTCACAAGAAGGGACTGCTACAGGGAGAAAAGCCTGAGCTCGTGTAATAATATCAGATCGAATGTCTCCAGTCTCTAAGAATGTGGTTTGATCTCTTTAATCCCTTTCAATGAACTGGGCTGTCTCTCCCTCTTCAACAAATTGTATTATTGGTTCAGAGAAAATTTCTTTTAACATACAACTTTTCAAAAAAAATTTTTTCAGAAAACCAATCAATGTTGTCCTACTCTTTATTTTTCTGAAAACAGCATCTTCCATAAGGCCATCATAAGTTCCAAAATCCTGGGTAAGCTCACAAGTGATTCTCGTCATCATTATCTCTCATGAGGTCCCAGAAGTATTTTGTACATTTGTACATTTGTATAGAGCAAATGGCCACAAGAAAGGATACAAGGGCCCCACACCTTCAAAGAGAAATGCCTCTTAAATAACAGCAGAAGGACACAAGAAAGAAACAGAAAGAGGAAAAGTGCTCCGTTCTTTACCTCTTCTTGTCACGGATTTTGTTTTAATCTCTTCCTTAAAGGAATTCAAACTCTGTACTAGAAACTTAATAAATACTGTATATCACTGTGTTCAAATTCCAAGCTCCCATCCACTAAGAAGCACTAAGTCATGACAATAACTTTGGACACACCAAATTTGCTATAGCCAGAATTAATTCATAAGTAGAGAGCCCAAGAATAAAGCTGAACTGAAGACTCAGACTCACCAGGTTCTCCAAAGGCTATCCGGACTTGAGTAGCAGGAGGATGGCAGTGATGCAGCAGAGGGCCTTTTTATAGGGACTTGCTGCCCCACCCAGGAGGGAGCAGAGCTGCCAAAACAGGCCCGGTTCAGTCATTTCCCAACCAAAATGCAAATCCATCCATAAGTGGCTTGACAGGGACTCCAGAAAGAGGAAATGTCCTGCTCCAGGATCTCCTCACTGGATTATCTCCCCATGACTCACAGCATCCCTGTCTTATGCTCTCATTTCAAGCATTTATGGCAGTGGGAGGATTTGTGAGGGTTCTTTAACTTGGAGTCAAAGGCTTCCTTTCTTGATTGGAGAAGACTCCTCTTTGATGCCTTTCACCTTCAATGAATTATCAAAGTGCCTGCCTTGTTCCACTTGAACTGGTTGCCATTTTGTTGTACATCCTGGGTTGAAAAGAGCCTGGCTATCTAGTGACACCTTTCTCTTTACCTCAGGTCCTTCTTATAATGCTTTCCCCTTTGATCCATGACCTCCTAATCTGTCTCCTTTCTTTTTCTAAAATGGACCGAGGGCAGGGTGCAGATCATCTCTCCAGCCTTCCCATCATAATACTTGGATATGTTCAGTAAAGTGGTGACCTCTAGGAGCCTCCTTTCACTGCTTTTCTCCCTCAGATAAAAGACATCAAGCTGATTCTTGCAGCCTTTAGAAATCTGTTTCACCTTGGGTCACAGGGAATTCACTAAGAATTTAGCATCATCCTCTGTAATTCAGGTGTTGCGCAGCTCAGACTCTAGACCAACAACAGAAAGCAAGCTTTTTGCACATAACTACCCACATGACCCACCACCTACTCCTACATAATTTCTCCCAACTGTCCTCTTTGTACTACTTCACTCTGTTAAATAAAAGCTCAGAGCATTGTTCAAATTTTCTGATGTCTTTCCCCTTTGAAATATTGAAAGGCCCAATCTGGTAAGTAATGCCATAAAGCAACTATTTTTTTATTGAAAGTTGAAATCACTATGAGCCATTCAGTCATTGAAGTTAATTGCCATTCATATAAAATTCTCAATCAATAATAAGAATTTCACTGTAATATAAACCAATTTTTAGGATTACCCTACTGGTTACATGGAATATATGTTAAATAAACCTCTTTCCTGGTCACTTTCTTCCCATAATTTGTCAGTGTGCTGGAAGGAAGCATGGATGATTTAGGAGTCATCTTGACTGGCACAGGGTGCCCAGATAATTGGTCAAATTCCATGTATTTCTCTAAGGATGTTTTTGAATGTGATGGGCTTCCCTGGTGGCTCACTGGTGAAGTCAGCCTAACAAGCAGGAGATGCCAGTTGTATCACTGGATCAGGAAAATCCCCTGGATAAGGAAATGGCAACCCACTCAAGTATTCTTGCCTGGAGAATCCCACACAGAGAGGGCTACATTCTGTGGGGTCACAAAGAGTCGCACACAACTTAGCAACAGACTTTCACCTTTCACTATATAAATCAGTGGTCTGGGTAAAGGAGGTTTCCCTCTATAAGGTGGGTAGTCCTTCATCCACTGAAGGCCTGAACAGAGCAAAAGTCTAAGCCTTTCTTGGGTAACAGATAATCCTCTTGCCTGATGGCCTTCCACGAGTTTTCAGTTTCACAGATTGTTTTCCAGCCTTTGTAATCTCTCTTTCTCTTTCTTTCCTGTCTCTCTCTGTGTCTGTCACTCTCTCATATAAAAGAATATATAACATGTATTATATTATAATTTGAAAATTTCATCTGCCATTTCATGTACATCATTTCCTATGTTCAATCAAATTAAAAATTCAAGATGTTTGTATAAAGTTATTAAAGTAAAAATATAAATATTACATGATACATGTGAAGTGTAAATATGACAAATGGAATGAATTTTTAGAGAATAACTGAAGTTCAAGAGAGAATGCCCTAGCGTGTTCCCCAGCCCTGGCATAATACTTCATTATGCCTTTTCAGAGATTTAGCTCTCAATAATTCGTCTACCTTTCCTCTGTTCAGCTGGAGCTGAACTGTCCTCTTTTCTGTACTGTCCTCTTGGGCACTGAAGATTTTCATAATAGGCTGTGGCTGGTGAGGAATCATGTCTGGTTTAGGAGAAAAGTTACAACGCTGGCTTTATATTACTGTAGACTGTGGGAACACAGTTAATGGAATCTGGATGTCCCATTTCACCAGACCCCTACAATCCCCTAGAATGCTGTATCGTGCTGAAGATTACTTTACTAGGAAATAAATCATTTTTATTCCAATAGTAAATATCAGGTTTAAATTTCATTAAAAAAATGAATGTAAGATACCATTTAAGACTCACACCGCCACATACAAGTGATTGAGAGTAGGTTTGGGAAGGGAGGAGGATCAGAAAACTAAAAGTCTGAAAAGTTGAATACATGCTTAGGGTTTATCTGATGAGTTTGTTTTCTTCTACTCTATCCCAGCATGTTTTAGATCTTTAAAAAAGAGTAGTTTTGAAAGTTTTTAATGTTTATTCTCTGTCTTCTCCTTCAACCCTTCAGAACTCACATCCTGCCATATTACTCTTCACTTCCTAATGTATCAATATATCTCCTAACTGTCCAATTTAGTACATTGATGTGTTGGCAATGCATTTAGTAATAGTCTTTGCATATCTTTCTTATTTCTTCCTGCAATCAGTGTGAGTAATTGACCTACTAACTTGTCTTGACCAAATAATCAGGAAACTTTTCAAGAATGTAGTTAACCCTGTGTACGAGATGGCAAAAGAGACACTGATGTATAGAACAGTCTTATGGACTCTGTGGGAGAGGGAGAGGGTGGGAAGATTTGGGAGAATGGCATTGAAACATGTAAAATATCATGTATGAAACAAGTTGCCAGTCCAGGTTCAATGCAGGATACTGGATGCTTGGGGCTAGTGCACTGGGACGACCCAGAGGGATGGTATGGGGAGGGGAGGAGGGTTCAGGATGGGGAACACATGTATACCTGTGGTGGATTCATTTTAATATTTGACAAAACTAATACAATTTTGTAAAGTTTAAAAATAAAATAAAATTGTAGTTGGAAAAAAAATAAAATGCCTTACCTTCAAAAAATAAAAAATAAAAAAGAAGAGAAGAATGAAGAGGAAGAGAAAGAGGAAATGCCTGAAAGCTTTGAAACAGTCACCAGGTATGCATGTTCCAGAAGTCAGGACATAACATTTTCCTCTAGCTCAGCAGAATCTCCACTGACTACTGTATATTTTTTAAATATTATAATAAAGAGGAGAAGTCAAGTTGGTAGAATAAGAGGTTGTGAAATTTGTCCTTCCTCATACGTGTATATATATATATATATATATATATATATATATAAAGTATACATCTACAAATGGAATAATTCTCAACAGAATACTTGGTGAACAATAGTGGAGGACTTTGGACACCTAAAAGGACAAGAAAAATCCACTGATAATCATGCAAAATGAAAAATATAAAACAGAAATGAGGAATCAAAACAGGGACTAGCAACCCTGACATGAAGCTGAAGATGGAGGGGAAAAGCCCATCACAGTGGGGAAATCAGCTGGGACAGAAATGGGCCTTCAGGGGATCAAAGCAGAGGACGGTCTGTGAAAGGCAAAACTAAGAACTGCATGCATGGTCTGTGCCACAGCCCTGCTCACCCTAGCCTGAATCATGTGTTTCCTGTTGCAGAGGGATTGGGTGCTGAAACATGGGGTTTGGAGTGAAGACTCAGGGAGGGAACAGTTGTTCTGAAAAGACAGCCTGAAGGGACAGGAATAAGGAGCTCTACAGTTGGGAAAGTTTGCATATAAAGCCTGGGACACCATAGAAGCTAGGTGTCTTTGTTGAGTGGCGTGAAGGGGTAGGGCAGCCATCATAACCCCTTTCCCACCTGCCAACTTCTTTGGCCTTCAGAGGCACTGGGAGTGGCTCCCATTGAGTCATCTTGCCCATCTCTCAAGCCAAGGCCTCTTCTACATAAGTAGACTCAGTGGTCCTGAGGATTGCCCATCTTAAAACCACATTTGGAATTAGCTCTGAGAGCCTTTGCGCTGCCAGGGGCAGAATGCTAAAGTGTGGGATTAAGAGTGGATCCTGGGAGAGGATCACTGTTGGCTTCACAGATACAACAGAGAGGACAGGAATGAGAGGCTCTGAGGCTGGGAATGCCAACTGGAGGAAGTGTGTTCTGCCTAGGAAATGAGGCACCATTGTTAAGTCGCATGCAAAGGGTAGGGGCACTACAGCCCCCACAGTACATACCAGCCCCTGCCTCTCTGGGCACTGGGAGGGCATCCCTCCAGGGCAAGTGTGCCCCCATCTGTTGCAACTGCCTGCTGGTCTACATCACCACAGGCAATTTGTGCACACTCCCATTGTGGCCGCTGGTCTGAGTAAGTGTGTGCCACTCAGACACTATTTTCACTCTCTCTCATCTGGGTGGGGAACAGATGTCTGAGGGTGGCACACACACACACACACACACACACACACACACACAGATCAGATCAGATCAGATGAGTTGCTCAGTCGTGTCCGACTCTTTGCGACCCCATGAATCACAGCACGCCAGGCCTCCCTGTCCATCACCAACTCCCGGAGTTCACCCAGACTCACGTCCATCGAGTCAGTGATGCCATCCAGCCATCTCATCCTCTGTCGTCCCCTTCTCCTCTTGCCCCCAATCCCTCCCAGCATCAGAGTCTTTTCAAATGAGTCAACTCTTCGCATGAGGTGGCCAAAGTACTGGAGTTTCAGCTTTAGCATCATTCCTTCCAAAGAACACCCAGGGCTGATCTCCTTCAGAATGAACTGGTTGGATCTCCTTGCAGTCCAAGGGACTCTCAAGAGTCTTCTCCAACACCAAGTTCAAAAGCATCAATTCTTTGGCACTCAGCCTTCTTCACAGTCCAACTCTCACATCCATACATGACCACAGGAAAAACCATAGCCTTGACTAGACGGACCTTTGTTGGCAAAGTAATGTCTTTGCTTTTGAATATGTTATCTAGGTTGGTCATAACTTTCCTTCCAAGGAATAAGCGTCTTTTAATTTCATGGCTGTAGTCACTATCTGCAGTAAAGTCTAACACTGTTTCCACTGTTTCCCCATCTATTTCCCATGAAGTGGTGGGACCAGATGCCATGATCTTCATTTTCTGAATGTTGAGCTTTAAGCCAACTTTTTCACTCTCCACTTTCACCTTCATCAAGAGGCTCTTCAGTTCCTCTTCACTTTCTGCCATAAGGGTGGTGTCATCTGCATATCTGAGGTTATTGATATTTCTCCCGGCAATCTTGATTCCAGCTTGCGTTTCTTCCAGTCCAGCATTTCTCCTTATGTACTCTGCATAGAAGTTAAATAAACAGGGTAACAATATACAGCCTTGACGAACTCCTTTTCCTGTTTGGAACCAGTCTGTTGTTCCATGTCCAGTTCTAACTGTTGCTTCCTGACCTGCATACAAATTTCTCAAGAGGCAGGTCAGGTGGTCTGGTATTCCCATCTCTTTCAGAATTTTCCACAGTTTATTGTGATCCACACAGTCAAAGGCTTTGGCATAGTCAAGAAAGCAGAAATAGATGTTTTTCTGGAACTCTATCTTGCTTTTTCTATGATCCAGCAGATGTTGGCAATTTGATCTCTGGTTCCTCTGCCTTTTCTAAAACCAGCTTGAACATCAGGAAGTTCACGGTTCACATATTGCTGAAGCCTGGCTTTGAGAATTTTGAGCATTACTTTACTAGCGTGTGAGATGAGTGCAATTGTGCGGTAGTTTGAGCATTCTCTGGCATTGCCTTTCTTTGGGATTGGAATGAAAACTGACCTTTTCCAGTCCTGTGGCCACTGCTGAGTTTTCCAAATGTGCTGGCATATTGAGAGCAGCACTTTCACAGCATCATCTTTCAGGATTTGAAATAGCTCAACTGGAATTCCATCACCTCCACTAGCTTTGTTCGTAGTGATGCTTTCTAAGGCCCACTTGACTTCACATTCCAGGATGCCTGGCTCTAGGTCAGTGATCACACCATCGTGATTATCTGGGTCATGAAGATCTTTTTTGTACAGTTCTTCTGTGTATTCTTGCCATCTCTTCTTAATATCTTCTGCTTCTGTTTGGTCCATACCATTTCTGTCTTTTATAGAGCTCATCTTTGCATGAAATGTTCCTTTGGTATCTCTGATTTTCTTGAAGAGATCCCTAGTCTTTCCCATTCTGTTATTTTCCTCTATTTCTTTGCATTGATCGCTTAAGAAGGCTTTCTTATCTCTTCTTGCTATTCTTTGGAACTCTGAATTCAGATGTTTATATCTTTCCTTTTCTCTTTTGCTTTTCGCTTCTCTTCTTTTCACAGCTATTTGTAAGGCCTCCCCAGACAGCCATTTTGCTTTCTTGCATTTCTTTTCTATTGGAATGGTCTTGATCCCTGTCTCCTGTACAATGTCACGAACCTCATTCCATAGTTCATCATGCACTCTATCTATCAGATCTAAGCCCTTAAATCTATTTCTCACTTCCACTGTATAATCATAAGGGATTTGATTTAGGTCATACCTGAATGGTCTAGTGGTTTTCCCTACTTTCTTCAATTTAAGTCTGAATTTGGCAATAAGGAGTTCATGGTCTGAGCCACAGTCAGCTCCCTGTCTTGTTTTTGTTGACTGTATAGAGCTTCTCCATCTTTGGCTGCAAAGAATATAATCAATCTGATTTCTGTGTTGACCATCTGGTGATGTCCATGTATAGAGCCTTCTCTTGTGTTGTTGGAAGAGGGTGTTTTTTATGACCAGTGCATTTTCTTGGAAAACTCTATTAGATTTTTAAGAATTGATACATGTATATGTAGAACTGAATGACTTTGCTGTATGCCTGAGATTAACACGTTGTTAACCAACAATACTCCAATATACAAAAAAAGTTAAAATAAAGAATAGTTTGGTTAAGAATATATCCTTTTTCACAGCTTACTTGACTAGTAAGCTAAACATTAGAAAAAAGTTGCCTAGCTACAGTGACTTTGTAAATCTAAATAAACATTGTAAACCTCAATGTTCTTCAAGGTTGGTGTCAAAACAGAGAAGTAATTTCAGACATGAAAAAACATTTAAGGCTCTGAGGTTAATGAGTTGTTGGAGTAAGAAGACCAAGTAGTACACATGGAGAGGTGGCAAAACTTTACCTGGTAAGGATCCTTTAAATTTCCATCCTTCTACACTACCCATGTTTTCAGAGCTGCTATAATTTCATGCAGAATATGCCACTACATTCCAAAAGTCCTTGATCTGCAGTATCACATTAAACACAAGGTTACATTAGAAGAGAAAAAGAACAACGAGAAAGTGAAGGGGCAATGGAGCCTAAGAATCTTCTTGGTTGCTGTGCTAGTTATGTCCGTGTCACTTCCCTGCTGCAGCAAGCATGGTGGTGAGGCGATGATGGTGATGGTGGTGATGATGGAGACAATGATGATGTGCTGTCTTCCCAGTGCCATTTCTGTGCCCCAACATGTGCAAATTAAAGTACACACAATCATGTAATTTTTATGCCTCAGATATTTTGCAGTTAACACTGTTTTCCCCATTTCAGTAAAGGGACTTTAATTCTGAGGAGTTAAATAATTGTTTACTCAAATTAGTCAAGCAATAATTAACATGATTCTAAGTTATATAGAAATAATCTTTTTTAAAAAGAGCTTTCTTTCTGTTTTAAACAGTGTATTTATTAATTTAATTTGGCAATGCTGGGTCTTCACTGCTACATGGGCTTTTCTCCAGCTACCATGAGGCAGGGCTTCTATCTGGTTGTCGTGTGCGGACTTCATGCTGAACTGACTTCTCTTGTGGAGCACAGGCTCTAGGGCGCTTGGACTTCAGTAGTTGCAGCATGTGGGCTCCGTAGTTGGGGTTTCTGGGCTCTAGAGCACAGGCTCAATAGTTGTGTCACATGGGCTTAGTTGCTCCACGAAACATGGGATCTTCCTGGATCAGGGATCGAACCCATGTCTCCTGCATTGGCAGGCTGATTCTTTACCACTGACCCATCACGGAAGATCAGAAAGAATCTCTGATATTACTCAAAATTCAGACAGCATCGATTGTGGGAGCTGTAACTTTAGGATCAAAGAAGGATAACAATAAACCAAAACACAATATGCTATGGCTGTAAGTGCTTTTAATAGGAAAAAAAAATTTTTTTTTACCATCACAAAAGAGAATTGTAGTTTATTCAGAAAGTGGAGAACAAGTAACGATTGTCTAGTTGGTAGAAACCCCTGCTCAGGTGACAGACAGTCACAGACGACGGAGAGAATCTTCTGATGGTGCCCGGGAGGAGAGCTGCTGCTCTTCCCTCTGAAGCACTGTGTTTTCTCAGCTGTCTTCCCAGAGGCAAGTGGTGTAGCAGCCTCAGGAAGGAAACCTCTGGCTGTCAGGAGTCCCCACAGGCATATTGCTGGCTGAAAGATGCAAAAGCTTCTTCTGTATTCATGACTTGCTTTGAAGAGAAGATGAAGGTGGAGCTGTGGAGCTGAATGAGTCAACTGCAAATATGGTGATGAGGAGAACAGGGGTGGTGGTGATGGTGGTGATGATGGATACAATGATGACCTGCTGTCTTCCAAGTGCTATGTATGAGTCTGTCATGTGCCACCTGAATTATACACATTCATTGAATATTGATTCCTCAGAAGTTTGAAATGAAAATACAATTTTCCCTACATTTTACTAAAGGGACTGAAAACCAGGAGAGGCAAATATTTCATTCCTGAAGCCACCAAGTGATAATTAAGGAAATAACATGGAATTAAAATTATGTAGAAGTATTCCCTGCTTATTTAACTTATATGCAGAGTACATCATGAGAAACGCTGGACTGGAAGAAACACAAGCTGGAATCAAGATTGCTGGGAGAAATATCAATAACCTCAGATATGCAGATGACACCACCCTTATGGCAGAAAGTAAAGAGGAACTCAAAAGCCTCTTGATGAAAGTGAAAGTGAAAGTGGAGAATGAAAAAGTTGGCTTAAAGCTCAACATTCAGAAAACGAAGATCATAGCATCTGGTCCCATCACTTCATGGGAAATAGATGGGGAAACAATGGAAACAGTGTCAGACTTTATTTTTCTGGGCTACAAAATCACTGCAGATGGTGACTACAGCCATGAAATTAAAAGACGCTTACTCCTTGGAAGGAAAGTTATGACCAACCTAGATAGCATATTCAAAAGCAGAGACGTTACTTTGCCAACAAAGGTCCGTCTAGTCAAGGCTATGGTTTTTCCTGTGGTCATGTATGGATATGAGAGTTGGACTGTGAAGAAGGCTGAGCACCGAAGAATTGATGCTTTTAAACTATGGTGTTGGAGAAGACTCTTGAGAGTCCCTTGGACTGCAAGGAGATCCAACCAGTCCATTCTGAAGGAGATCAGCCCTGGGATTTCTTTAGAGGGAATGATGCTAAAGCTGAAACTCCAGTACTTTGGCCACCTCATGCGAAGAGTTGACTCTTTGGAAAAGACTCTGATGCTGGGAGGGATTGGGGGCAGGAGGAGAAGGGGACAACAGAGACTGAGATGGTGGGATGGCATCACCGACTCGATGGATGTGAGTCTGGGTGAACTCCGGGAGTTGGTGATGGACAGGGAGGCCTGGCGTGCTGTGATTCATGAGGTCGCAAAGAGTCGGACACAACTGAGCGACTGAACTGAACTGATTCTTTGATAAGACTCAAAATTTAGACAACGCTGCTCGTGAGAGCTTGAACCTTGGCATCAAAGGATAGAAACAAAACTTGAAGATGGTATAGTATTATTAAAAACAATTTTGAAAGAAAGGAAACATTTTTGACATCACACAAAGGAACTGTACTTTATTTGAGATGAGGAGGATAAGCAACAGTTGACCAGCTGGTAGAAATCCCTGCCCAGGTGATAGACAGACCCAAGAGAGGGAGAGAATCCTCTGATGGTGCCTGGAAGAAAAGTTGCTGCTGTTCCATGTGAAGCTCTGGGATGCTTTCTCAGCTGTCCTTCCAGAGGACAGCAGAACAGCAGCTTCAGGAAGGAAACCTCTGGCTGTCAGGAATCACCATAGGCATACTGCTGGCTCAAGGGCGGAGAAGCTTCTTCTGTATCCACGGTAGGCTTTAAAGAGAAGATGAAGGTGGAGCTGTGGAGCTAGGTGAGTCAGTTGTCCTCATCCTCTCCTGATCCAGATAAAAGCTGATGCTGTTACTTATACTTGGGTGGGCACTTCTGCTGGCATTGTTGGGGAGGTGGCACAGGAGGGCATTTCTGCTGGCACTTTGGAGGTGGGCAAGGCTCAGGGCACTTTGGAGGTGGACAAGGCTCAGGACACTTTGGAGGTGGGCAAGGCTCAGGACACTTTGGAGGTGGGCAGGGCTCAGGGCACTTGGGAGGGCACACTACTGGAGGTGGCTGGCAGGGCTGCTTGCACTGCTGCTGCTGATAAGACATCTTTCTGGAGTATTAGAATCTGAAAGAAATTACACGACAGTGTTCACAACAAGGAACTGCTACAAGGAGAAAATCTGAGCTTATGTAATACCATCAGATAGAATCTCTCTAGTCTCTAATGTGCTTAATTTCTTCTACTCTTTTTAACAAATTTCTGACTTCTCCCTCATTAAGAGAGTTTTTAATTAGTCAGAAGAAAACCTTCTCTCATACAATTATTACAAAATTTGTTTTTTGTTTGAAAGAACCAAGCAATATTTTTAATTGTTACTTTGATTTTATGAAAATAGCATCTTTAAGAAAACCCATCATAAGTTCTGAAATTCTGTGTAAGCTCACAAGCAACTTCCATCATCATTATCTCTCATGAAGTCCAAACTGGATTACTTGTGTACAGAGCAAAGGTTCACCAAGAAGGATACAAGGGTTCTCCGCCTTCTAAGATAAATGCTTCTCTACCAGAGCAGAGGGATACCAAAAAATACAGAAAACGGAAAAGTACTTTTGTCCTTACCTCTTCATGTCAAAAACTTCATATTTATTTTATTTTTCAATAAGATAATTCAAACATTGTACCAGAAACTTAATAAATACAATATATCATTGGGCTTAAATTTCAAGTTCCTATCAACCATCAACAAAGTAGCATTAAACACGATTATAACTTTGGACACAGCATATTTGCTCTCTGCAGCATAAATTCAACATTGGGAGCCCCAGAACAAAGTAGAACCGAAGGATCAGACTCACCAGTTCTCCAAAATCAATCGGAACTTGAGTAGCAGGAGGATGGTGGTGGTGCAGCAGAGGGCCTTTTTATAGGGCTTGCTGCCCCTCCCAGGGGAGGTGGAGCTGCCAAAACTGGCCTGGTTCAGTCATTTCCCAAGCAAAATGCAAATCCATCCATAAGTGGCTTGACAGGGACTCTGAAAAGAGGAAACATCCTGCTCCAGGATGGAACATAATCTCCTACTAGATTATGTTCTCATGACTAAGAGTCTCTGCCTTAGCTCTCAGGGATTTTCAGCAGTGGGAGGATTTGGCAGGTTCTCCAACTTGTACTCAAAGGCTCCCCTTCTTGTTTGAGGAAGATGGCTCTTTTCTATCTTTCGCCTTCTTTGAGTTATAAAACTTCCTATGTTGTTCCACTTGAACTGGTTGCCATTTTGCAGTACATACTGAGTTGAAAAGGGCCTGGCTACCTGGCGACAGCCTTCTTTTTACCGCAGGTTCTTCTTATAATGGTTTCCTCCTTGATCCATGGCCTGCTAATCTAAGTCTCCTTTCTTCTTGTCCTGTTTGGACTTCATGAGAGATAATGATGATGGGGATTGCTTGTGAGCTTACACAGAATTTCAGAACTTATATGGGTTTTCTTAAAGATGCTATTTTCGTAAAATCAAAGTAACAACTCAAAAGATTGCTTGGTTCTTTCAAACAAAAAACAGATTTTGGAATAATTGTAGTGCCTCGAAGACCTGAATAGAACAAGACTCACCCTCTCCTGGTAAGAGATAATTCCCCTGCCTGTTGGCCTTCAGCAGGGTTTTGGCTTGGTAGAGTTTGAATTTTCCAGCTCAGTAGCCTTCCCGTCTTGATACTTAGTGTTCAGTGAAGTGGTGACCTCTAGAATCTTCCTTTCACTGCCATGATCCATAAAAAGCAGGACATCAAGCAAATTCCTCTGACCTTTATAAATCTGTTTTACCTTGGATCACAGGGAATTCAATACGAGTGTAACATCACCTATAGTAATTCAGATGTTCCAGCAGCTTAGACCCTAGACCAACAACTGAAAGCAAAGCTTTTTGCTCATAACTGCCCAACTTGACATACCACCTGCTCCTACATAATTTCTCCCAAGGGGCCCCTCTTTATTTCTTCCACTTTTGAATAAAGTTTAGAGAAGTGTTCAAAATTTCTAGCTTCCTGCCCCTATGAAATGATTGGAAAACCTAGTCTAGAAAGCAATGCCATTCAAACATCTAATTATATATGAAAGTTGAAATCACTTTATTAATAATTCATTCAGTATAGCTAATTGCCATTCATGCATAACATCTTAATCATTAATAATAATTTTATTATACTTTCAATTCATTTAAAAATCCATTTTAAAATGTTAAAAGATTTTCCATAACAGTCACAGTGGAATATAAGTCAAATGATCCTATTTCTTTCTCTGCTTTCTTCATTAAATTTGTCAGTGTGCTGGAAGGTTTGATAGTTCATTTATGAGTGAATTTGACTGGCACAGGGTGCCCAGATACTTGGTTAAACACTATCCTGTGTGTTTCTCTAAGGCTGTTTGTGGATGAGCTAAGAGGAGCCTGGCAGGCTATAGTCCACAGTGTCGCAGAGTTGGACACAACTGGAGTGACTTAGCAGGCACATGCGATGTTTAAATAAGTGGCCTGAAAAAAGAGGTTGCCTTCTATAAGGTGGGTAGTTCTCAACAGTGCATTGAAGACCTGAATAGAACAAGACTCACCCTCTCCTGGTAAGAGATAATTCACCTGCCTGTTGACCTTCAGCAGGGTTTTTGGCTCGGTAGAGTTTGAATTTTCCAGCTTTAGTTATTTCTCTCTTTTTCTCTGTCTCTCTGTGTGTCTCTCACTCTTTTTTTATAAAATATATATGCACTGTAATATACAATTTCATGTACATGATTTTCTGGGGCCGATTAAATTAGAAATTCAAAAAGTTAGTATAAATTGAAGTTAAACTATTAATATTATGCGATACATGTGATCTGTAATTTTGGCAAATATAATGAGCCTTTAGGGAATAACTAACTTTCAGTGAACAATACCCTAGTATGTTTTCCAACCCTGACCAAAGATTTTGTTTCTGCCTTTCACAGATTTATCCCTCAATGATGCTTCCACAGTTCCCTGTTCTTTCCCGGAGCTGAACAGTCCTCTTTTCTGTGCTGTTCCCTTGGGCACTCAGGCTTTTTATGGTGAGCCTTGGCTTTTGAGGGTTCCTGTCTAGTTTAGAAATAAGTTATAATGCTGGGTTTATGTTACTGTAGAATGTAGAAACACATTTTTAATGAACTCAGGATGTCCCCTGTATTCCTCACTCTTACGCTTCCTTAGACTGCTATGAAGTGCTTAAAATTCTTTATCAGGAAATAAATATTTGTATTCCAATTAAACTTCAGGTTTAAATTGTGTGAAACAATAATAAATGTAAGATACCGTGTAAGACTCACACCATCACATACAAATGATTGAAAGCAGGTTTGTGAGGGGAGAGAGAATCAGAGCACTAAAGATCTGAAATCTAGGGTAATTATGAACTTAGGGCTGATCTGATACTTTGCTTTCTTCTACTCTTTCCCAAGATGTTTTGCGCTTCTAAGAGACAATAATTTTAAAATTATGTTAATGTTTATTCTCTGTCTTCTCCTTCAATTGTCCAGACACCTCAGCTTGCTGTATTACACTTTGCTCCCCAGTGTATACCTCTTAACTCTCCAACATTGATATGCTGACATGTTGTCAATACATTTACTGAATAGTCCTTTAATATCTTTTCAAATTCTTCCTGTGGTCAGGAGGGCTGACTAATTGTTGCCATTTAAACATCTAAAGTAATATTGGTAGATCTCCCTTCCTTGTCTTGGCCAAATCATCAGGATGCTTTTCAAGAATGTGGTTAATAGGAGAATGAGGAGGAAGAGGAAGTGGAGATACATGAAACCTGTGACAGAGTCACCAGCTATGCTCCAGCAAATAAAGGATTACTGAATCAACCCATCATCACATCCGTTAAACAGGTTAGGTTCCCTGAACTGTCACTGTTCCTGTCAATAAGGAACAGCTTTTGACCAAGATTACCACTGAGCATGATCATCCAGGAACAGAGCCATCACTATAGCACCTTCAGGATTAGTGTCTACAAGCAGTGTCATCACCAAATGGTTCATGTAAACTATTGAAGTTGCTACTGTGTACTAAGTACCTGACTGCAGTCATAATACATGTTTTATACTCAATAATGGGGACCCAGAAAGTTAAGAGGAACTAAAAAGCCTCTTGATGAAAGTGAAAGTGGCGAGTGAAAAAGTTGGTTTAAAGCTCAACATTCAGAAAACTAAGATCATGGCATCTGGTCCCATCACTTCATGGCAAATAGATGGGGAAACAGTGGAAACAGTGTCAGACTTTATTTTGGGGGGCTCCAAAATCACTGCAGGTGGTGACTGCAGCCATGAAATTAAAATATGCTTACTCCTTGGAAGGAAAGTTATGACCAACCTAGATAGCATATTCAAAAGCAGAGACATTACTTTGCCAACAAAAGTCCGTCTAGTCAAGGCTATAGTTTTTCCAGTGGTCATGTATGGATGTGAGAGTTGGACTGTGAAGAAGGCTGAGCACCAAAGAATTGATGCTTTTGAACTGTGGTGTTGGAGAAGACTCTTGAGAGTCCCTTGGACTGCAAGGGGATCCAACCAGTCCATTCTGAAGGAGATCAGCCCTGGGATTTCTTTGGAAGGAATCATGCTAAAGCTGAAACTCCGGTACTTTGGCCACCTCATGCGAAGAGTTGACTCATTGGAAAAGACTCTGATGCTGGGAGGGATTGGGGAAGGAGGAGAAGGGGACGACAGAGGATGAGATGGCTGAATGACATCACTGACTCGATGGATGTGAGTCTGAGTGAACTCTGGGAGTTGGTGATGGACAGGGAGGCCTGGCGTGCTGCGATTCATGGGGTTGCAAAGAGTCAGACACGACTGAACGACTGAACTGAACTGAACTGAACTGATATAGTAAGATGAGACAGTAGTAGCCATACTTTGATGTCATTTCCCCTGAGTATGCCATAAGGACTTTCATAGCCTCTCTCATCTCAGGGTGGAGCCAATCCTCAGGGTAATTTGATCCACCGTGATAAGCCTACTGCTTTAATCCCATCAAAAAAGCATGCTCTTATCTATTCTGTTTATTGGTTTACCATTTATAGCAAAAAAAAAAGGTGATAATAGTACCCTACATTTCATCAGGCAACCTACTGCTACATTTTGTCCATTATAACTCAAGATTTTTCCTCCATTCAGTCTTCAAGGTTTATAGTTACATATTGATCCACCACATGAATACTGTGGATTCATATGCCACATTATTATGCAGCTCTGTAGGGAGTGTTTCCTAGATTCCATCTGTTAGCTAGTTAGAATAGGAAAAAGGAGTCCAGAATGGCAGTGCCTAAAAACAAAGAAGGGAAAAGCCAGTGAAAATAGAACAAAGGAAGGCCTGTGGACCAGAGTGAGAACCTCAGGTAAAACAGACAGCCCTCCTGGCTAGCCCAATTTACATAGGGCAGGCTCAAGGGGAGGAGAAAAATCATATAAAAAGAGGAGCCAAAGTTGAGCCTGGGGGCTGTCTTCTCTTCACATCATTTGGGTTAGCCAGCCCTCAACCTGGAGGATATATTTTCCTTTGCTTGCCAAATAAAACTGAGCTGTAAGTACTTATTTAACATATATGCAGAGTGCATCATGAGAAACACTGGGCTGGAGGAAGCACAAGCTGGAATCAAGATTGCCAGGAGAAATATCAATAACCTCAGATATGCAGATGAAACCACCCTTATGGCAGAAAGTGAAGAAGAACTAAAGAGTCTCTTGATGAAAGTGAAAGAGGAGAGTGAAAAAGCTGGCTTAAAACTCAACGTTCAGAAAAATGAAGATCATGGCATCTGGTCCCATTGCTTCATGGCAAATAGATGGGGAAACAATGGAAACAGTGACAGACTTTATTTTCTTGGTCTCCAAAATCACTGCAGATGGTGAGTGCAGCCATGAAATTAAAAGACGCTTGCTCCTTGGAAGAAAAGCTATGACCAACCTAGACAGCATATTAAAAAGCAGAGACATTATTTTACCTACAAAGGTCCATCTAGTCAAAGCTATGGTTTTTCCAATAGTCATGTATGGATGTGAGAGTTGGACCATAAGGAAAGCTGAGCACTGAAGAATTGATGCTTTTAAATTGTGGTACTAGAGAAGACTCTTAAGAGTCCTTTGGACTGTAAGGAGATCATACCAGTCAATCCCACAGGAAGTCAGTCTTGAATATTCATTGGAAGGATTGACGCTGAAGCTGAAGTTCCAATATTTTGGCCACCTGATGCAAAGAAGTGACTCATTGGAAAAAACCCCTGATGCTGGGAAAGATTGAAGGCAGGAAAAGGGGGCAACAGAGGATGAGCTGGTTGGATCGCATCACTGACTCGATGGACATGAGTTTGAGCAAGTTCTGGGAGTTGGTGATGGACAGGGAAGCCTGGTATGCTGCAGTCCATGGGGTCACAAAGAATCAGACATGACTGAGCAACTAAACTTACTGAACTGAACAATCCAAATGAAGTGCCCCTAATATTTGGAACTTACTTACAAAGCTTCTGGCCTATGAAAATTGAAATCCAATTGGCCAGTGTTCAAATAGCATGGTCTGAGTTTGAATTTTATGAAAAAACTGTGAGATGACTTAGCAAACAAAGTGGCATGCCAAGATCAGCACACTTCCAAAGGTCTTCAAAGCACCAGAAGCAGGAAACACAAAGGAGACAGTCTGAGATCACCTTGCAGCCTCTCTAATGTATTGAATATGTAACAAGAATATAGGTCAGAATAAACCACAGCAAGATCTTTTTGTCATCGAACTCTTAGAATAAAAAAAAAAAGAAACAAAAATAAATTGAATCTAATAAAACTTAAAAGTTTTTGCACAACAAAGGGAAAAATCTCAATAGAGAACTACCTTACGACCCAGCAATCCCACTCCTGGGCATGTACCCAGAGAAAACCATAATTCAAAAAGATACATACAACACAGTCTTCATTGCAGCACTATTTACAAAAGCCAGGACACAGGAACAACCTAAATGTCCATCAACAGAGGAATGAATAGAGAAATTGGTGTACAAAAATGCAGTGGAATATTACTAAGTCATTAAAAAGAATGAAATAACATCATTTGAAGCATGGATGGACATAGAACCTGTAACACTGTGTGAAGAAAGTCAGACAGAGAAAGAGAAATATTGTATGATGTCACTGTATGTGTGGAATCTAAAAAGAAATTATACAAATGAACTTACGAACAAAACAGAAACAGACTCACAGACTTAGATAATGAACTTATGGTTACCAGGTGGGTTAGGTAGGGCACAGGCAAAATTAGGAGTTTGAGACTGACATATACAAACTGCTATATTTAAAATAGATAACCCCTAAGGGCCCACTGCATAGGGTAGGTCTGCTCAATATTATGTAACAACCTTAATGGGAAAAGAATTTGATAAAGGATACGTATATATGTATAACGGATTCACTCACCTGAAACTACGATATTGCTAATCAACTGTACTCCAATATAAAATAAAATGTTAAAAAAAGTAAGATCTATGCTTAAAGAACATATCTGCTGTCACAATGACTTCACTAGTAAGTTAAGCACTTGGCAAACAAACTGCATAGGAACAGAGACTTTGTAAATCTAAACAAATATTGTTAACCTTAATGTTCTTCAAAGGTGGGGTCAAAACAATCTGGAAAGTAAATCCAGAAGTGAAAAAGATAAAAACCCTGAGATTGATGTGTTTTTGGAGAAAGAAGAGCAGGGGCTATACATGGAGAGGAGGCAACACTTTGCCTGGTAAGGACTCTTTAGTTTCCCTTTCTTCTGTACTACCCATGTTTTAATAACTACTCTATTTTTAAAAATAAAGTTATTCTCTTTTTAAAAAATTCTATTTATTTATTCACTTATTTTTTGGCTATACTGGGTCCTCATTAGAACAAGCGGGCTTTCTCTGGTTCCAGCCAACAGGGGTCACTCTCTTTTGGGGTGCACAGGCTTCTCATTCCAGCTTTCTTGTTCAGGAGCACAGGCTCTAGAGTAGAGTGGGCAGGTTTCGTAGCTGTGGCACACTGTCAGGAAGCATTTAACAAGAGGCTTTCTGTGTGCTGTTTTGGATCTGTCCAGAATCCTCTGTTCCTTATTAATTCCTGAATACAGGAATTAAGAGGAGAGGCAAGCCTCTCCAGGGGCTGAGGGATCAAGGCATTTCCTTCGTTAGTTTTTCAATACGGTGATAAGCACCCTCTTCCTTCTTGTGGACCATACGGTAAAAGTGATTGTTTACAACTCTCTCTCTCTTTAATATGGATCGCCTATGTTTTGTAAGTCTGGAATTTTAATCTTTATCTTTGCTGAGAATAACTACAGCATATATGCCCACACCATGTTGATTAAAACACCTTTGTTCCATCAGACCTTGGGTCCCCGTGTCTTTCTTTCTTTCTTTCTCTCTATCTCTCTATTTCTGGCTGATTTCCTAGAACGCGAAAGCTGGCTCAGTAACCCAAGAAATATTAGCCTGTCTCATTCTTTCACTTTCTCATCGTCGACTCCAGACCACCAGGTTCCGGTCCATGAAAGGACCTCAACAGCACACAAGCTTAGTTGTCCCCCAGCACGTGGAATCTTCCCAGAGCAGGGAATGAATTCGTGTTCCCTTCATTGGCACAGGTGATTCTTAACCATTGGACCACCAGGAAGTCCAAGAACTGCTATACTTATGTGGAACATCCCACTAATTTCCAAAAAACACTTCATCAGCAATATCACATTAAACCCAAGGTCAAATTAGAAGAATAATGGGATAACAGAATGGGAAAGAGTAATGAAACCTAAGAATCTCCTTGCTTGCTATACTAGTTATGTCTGAGCCACTTTCCTGTGGAGCAAACGTGGTGGTGGTGGTGGTGGTGGTGCTTGTGGTGATGAGGGAGACAATGGTGAACTGCCTCACCCAAAAAAGTGGCATTTTTGTGACTGGCTTGTGCCAACTAAACTAAACAATTCATTTAATTTTATGCCTCAGACAAGTTTGCAATGTAAATAAGATTTTCCCTACATTTTAGCAAAGGGACTGTAAACCTAAGAAGTTAAAAGATTTGATTATAAAATCAATCAAGTAATAACTAAGAAAATAATATGTATTGAAATTATATAGAAATGATTGTTAACAGCATGGCAAGATTCAGATAACACTGATTGTGAGAGCCTAAAACTTGGCATCAAAGAAGGGTGTAAACAAACCAAGATGATGATATGATACTGTTAAAAGCAGGCTTTAAAAGAAAGAAAACATTTTTATGCCACACAAAGAAATTGTAGTTTACTCAGGAAGTGGAGGATAAGTAACAATTGCCCAGCTGATAGAAACCCGTCCCCAGGTGACAGACACAGAATACAGGGAGACAGTCCCATGATGGTGCCCAGGAGGAGAGCTGTTGCTCTTCCCTCTGAAGTGCTGTGATGCTTTCTCAGTTGTCCTCCCAGAGGAAAGTGGCGCAGCAGCCTCAGGAAGGCAATATCTCTGGCTGTGAGGAGTCATCACAGGCATATTGCCAGCTGAAGGGTGGAGAAGCTTCTTCTGTATCCATGATAGGCTTTAAAGAGAAGATGAAGGTGGAGCTGTGGAGCTAGGTGAGTCAACTGTCCTCATCCTTTCCTGATCCAGATAAAAGCTGATGCTTCTACTTGCTTTTGGGTGGGCACTTCTGCTGGCATTGTTGGGGAGGTGGCACAGGAGGGCATTTCTGCTGGCACTTTGGAGGTGGGCAAGGCTCAGGGCACTTTGGAGGTGGGCAGGGCTCAGGGCACTTTGGAGGTGGGCAAGGCTCAGGGCACTTGGGAGGGCACACTACTGGAGGTGGCTGGCAGGGCTGCTTGCACTGCTGCTGCTGAT
This sequence comes from Bos indicus x Bos taurus, assembly GCF_003369695.1. Taxonomy (NCBI): domain Eukaryota; kingdom Metazoa; phylum Chordata; class Mammalia; order Artiodactyla; family Bovidae; genus Bos; species Bos indicus x Bos taurus. The sequence goes on from NC_040078.1 coordinate 17,788,585, forward strand.
AAGACATCTTTCTGGAATCTTAGAATCTGAAAGAAATTACATAACAGTGTTCACAACAAGGAACTCCTACAGAGGGACGTGGCAAAAATTGTGTAATACCGTCAGACAGAACCTCTCCAATCTCCAATGCCCTTTAAACTCTTCAACTTGTTTTAACAAATTTCTGGCTACTCCCTCCTTAGAAAATTGCTTCATTAGCCGAGAGAAAGTCTTCACTTTATCATACAATGTTTTAAAAAAATAGTTTTGTTTAAAACACACGTGATGTTTTGTTTTGTTTTATTTTGTTTTCAGGAAAACAGCATTTTCAGGAAAAGCCATCACAAGTTCTAAAATCCTGGGCAAGCTCACAAGCAATTCTTATCTTTATTATCTCTCATGAGGTCCCAACAGGATAACTTGTGTACAGCACAAAGGGTCATCAGGAGGGACACAGGACCTCATATCTTTTAAGATAAATGCTTCTGAAATTACAGCAGAAGGACACCAGGAAGATGCAAAAACAGAAAAAATACTTTTTTGTTTCCCTTTTCATGTCAAAGATTTCCTATTAATTTACAGTTCAATAGGGTAATTCAAAGTATGTACCAGAAACTTAATAAATACAGTATACCACTGTGCCCAAATTCCCATCCAATGAAAGTGAAATTCGCTCAGTAGTGTCTGACTTTTTGTGACCCCATGAACTGTAGCCTGCCAGGTTCCTCTGTCTATGGAATTCTCCAGGCAAGAATGCTGGAGTGCTGTTCCCTTCTCCAGGGGATCTTCCTGACCCAGGGATGGAACCCAGGTCTCTCACATCGCAGGCAGATTCTTTGCCATCTGAGCCACCAGGGAAAGCCTCCCATCCAATAAGTACCATTAAACACTTGATCATAACTTTGGACCCACCGAATTTGCTGCCTCCAGCATAAATTCAATATTCTGGAGCCCAAGAACAAAGTTGAACTGAAGAATCAGACTCACCAGTTTCTCCAAAGTCTATCAGGACTTGAGTAGCAGGAGGATGGCACTGGTGCAACAGAGGGCCTTTTTATCTGGGTTTGCTGCCCCACCAAGGGGAGGTGGAGCTGCCGAAACTGGTCCAGTCATTTCCCAACCAAAATGCAAATCCATCCATAACTGGCTTGACAGGGACTCTGAAAAGAGGAAATGTCCTGCTCCAGGATCTCCTCACTGGATTAGGTTCTCATGACTCAAAAAGTCCCTGCCTTAGTTCTCAGTATCAGGGGTTTATGACAGAGGGAGGATTTGGAGGGTTCTCTAATTTGTACTCAAAAGCTCCCTTTCTTGATTGGGGAATATGACCCTTTTCTATCTTTCACTGTCCATGAATTATAAAATTTCCTGTCTTATTCCAGTTGAACTGGTCACCATTTTGCTGTACATACTAGGTTGCAAAGCACCTGGCTACCTGGTGACACTTTTCTCTTTACCTCCAGCCCTTCTTATAATGCTTTCTCCCCTGATCAACAGCCTGCTAATCTAAGTCTCCTTTCTTCTTCTAAAATGGACGGAGGGCAGGTTGCAGATCATCTCACTAGCCATCCCATCATAACACTTAGATCTGCTCAGTAAAATGGTGACCTCTAGGATCATCCTTTCACTGTTTTTCTCCTTGGAATAAAGGACATCAAGCAGGTTCCAGTGACCTTAATAATTCTGTTTCAACTCTGTCCACAGGGAATTCACTAGGAGCTTAGTATCACCTACCATAATTCAGATGTTCTGGCACTTCGGACCCTAGGCCTGTAACTGAAAGTAAGCTATTTGCTCATAATTCCCAACATGATATACTATCTTCTTCTACAGAATGTCTCCCAACTGACATTTTAAATTCTTCCACTTTTGAAGAAAGCTCAGAAAACAGTTCAAATTTTCTGGCTTCCTACCCCTTTGAAATTATTGGGAAACTTAATCTAATAAGCAATGTGATTCAAACAAGTAATTTTATATGAAAGTTAAAATACTTTATTAATAGTTTAGTCATTAACACAAGCTGCCATTCATACATGACTCCTCAATTATTAATACTAATTTTACCTACTTTTAACCCACTTTTTAGATTTTCCATATTGGTCAAAGTGGAATATATGTCAAATAAACTTATAAATATTTCCTGCTCTACTTTCTTCACACAGTTTGTCAGTATGCTGGACACTACATTTGGTGGTTAATATGGGCTGACTTGACTGGCACAGGGTGCCCAGATATTTGATCAAACGTTATTCTGGGTATTTCTCTAAAGATGTTTTGCATGAGATTAATACTTAAATCAGTGGTTGAGTAAAGGAGGTTGCCCTCTATAAAGTGGGTAGTCTTCATTTCATCCATTGAAAGCCTGAATAGAAAAGGCTGTCGTCCTCCAGGTAAGAACAAATACCTCTGCCTGATGGCCTTCCACTAGGGTTTTGGTTCTGCAGATTTTGAATTTGCCAACCTTCATAATCTCTTTCTCTCTTTCTCATTTTTATCTCTGTGTTTCTTACTATATTGTAGTATATAATTTGAACATTTTACCTGCCTGTTTATGTGTATGATTGCCTACATCCAATTAAAACTTCAAAAAGTTAGTATAAAGTGAATTTAAAGCAAAAGATATTGATAATACATAACACATGTGATGTGTAATTATGACAAATATAATGAGCATTTAGAAGATAACTAAAGTTCTGGAAACAATGACCTAGTACATTTTCCAACCTTGGCAAAAGATTTCATTTCTGCCTTTTCAGAGATTTTTGTTATTTAGTCACTAAGTTGTGTCCAACTCTTTGTGGCCCCATGGACTATAGTCCTCCAGGTTCCTCTGTCCATGGGATTTCCCAGGCAAGAACACTGGAGTGGATTGCCATTTCCTTCAGACATTTAGCTTTCAACAATTCTATAGTTTCTCTGTTCTTTCCTTTTTATGTATTGTCCCATTAGACACGGAAGTTTTTCATTATAACCCATGGCTGGTTAGGCACCCTGTCTGTTCTAGGAATAAAGTTACAATGCTGGCTTTCTGTTGCTATGAAAGTGTGAAAGTGTTAGTCGTCCAGTCACGTATGACTCTTTTGCAACCCCATGGACTGTAGCCCACAGAGCTTTTCTGTCCATTGAATTCTCCAGACAAGGAGACTGGAGTGGGTAGCCATTCCCTCCATACATAGTTCTTCAGGCACTCTGTCCATCAGATCTAATCCCTTGAATCTTTTTGTCACTTCCACTGTATAATCATAAGGGATTTGATTTAGGTCAGGTTTGTAACATTGTACAGGAGGCAGTAACCAAGACCATTCCCAAGAAAAAGTAATGCAGAAATGCAGAATGGTTGTCTGAGGAGGGCTTACAAATAGCTGAGAAGAGGGAAGTGAAAGGCAAAGAAAAAAAGGAAAGACATACCCATTTGAATGCAGAGTTCCAAGGGATAGCAAGGAGAGATAAGAAAGCCTTTCTCAGTGATCAATGCAAAGAAATAGAGGAAAACAATAGAATGGGAAAGACTAGAGATCTCTTCAAGAAAATTAGAGATACCAAGGGAACATTTCATGCAAAGATGAGCACAATAAAGGACAGAAATGGTACGGACCTAATAGAAGCAGAAGATATTAAGAAGAGGTGGCAGGAATACACAGAAGAGCTATACAAAAAAAAATCTTCATGACCCAGATAACCACAATGGTGTGATCACTCACTTAGAGCCAGACAACATGGAATGTGAAGTGAAGTAGGCCTTAGGAAGCATCACTACAAACACAGCTAGTGGAGATGATGGAATTCCAGTTGAGCTATTTTTTCAAATCCTGAAAGATGATGCTGTGAAAGTGCTCCACTCACTATGCCAGCAAATTTGAAAAACTCATAGGACTGGAAAATGTCAGCTTTCATTCCAATCCCAAAGAAAGACAATGCCAGAGAATGTTCAAACTACCATACAATTGCACTCATCTCACATGCTAGCAACATAATTCTCAAAATTCTCCAAGCCAGGCTTCAACAGTACATGAACCATGAAATTCCAGATGTTCAAGCTGGATTTAGAAAAGGCAGAGGAACCAAAGATCAAATTGCCAATATCCGTTGGATCATCAAAAAAGCAAAAGAGTTCCAAAAAAATATCTACTTCTGCTTTATTGAATACACCAAAGACTTTGACTGTGTGAATCACAACAAAATGTGGAAAATTCTTCAAGAGATGGGAATACCAGACCACCTTATCTGACTCCTGAGAAATCTGTATGCAGGTCAAGAAGCAACAGTTAGAACTGGACATGAAACAACAGACTGGTTCCAAACAGGAAAAGGAGTACGTCAAGGTTGTATATTGTCACCCTGCTAATTTAACTTATATGCAGAGTATATCATATGAAATGCCTGGCTGGATGAAGCACAAGCTGGAATCAAAATTGCTGGGAGAAATATCAATGACCTCAGGTACACAGATGACATCACCCTTACGGCAGAAAGCAAAGAAGAAATAAAGAGCCTTTTGATGAAGGTGAAAGAGAAGAGTGAAGATGTTGGCTTAAAACTCAACATTCAAAAAATGAAGATCATGGCATCTGGTCCATCACTTCATGGAAAATAAATGGGGAAACAATGGAAACAGTAAGAAACTTTATTTTTGGTGGCTCCAAAATCACTGCAGATGGTGACTGCAGCCATGAAATTAAAAGACGCTTGCTCCTTGGAAGAAAAGCTATGACCAACCTAGAAAGCATATTAAAGTGCAGAAACATTACTTTGTCAACAAAGGTCCATCTAGTCAAAGCTATGGTCTTTCCAGTAGTCATGTATGGATGTGAGAGTTGGACTATAAAGAAAGCTGAGCGCTGAAGAATTGAATCTTTTGACCTGTGGTGTTGGAGAAGACTCTTTCGAGTCCACTGACTCACTGTAAAAGACCCTGGTGCTGGGAAAGATTGAAGGGAGAAGGGGACAACAGAGGATGAGATGGCTGGATGGCAGCACCGACTCAATGGACATGAGTTTGAGCAAGCTCCGTGAGCTTGTGATGGACAGGGAAGCCTGGCTTGCTTCAGTCCATGTGGTCACAAATAGTCAGACACAACTGAATGACTGAACCGAGTCATTTCCTTCTCCAGTGGGCCTTCCTGACCCAGGGATTAAACTGGATTTTTCAGACAGTTTCTTCACCATTTGAGCCACCACGGAAGTCCATGTTACTGTATAATGTGGAAACACATTTCTAATGAAATCAGGATAATCCATCTCTTGTCACCCCATCATTTCCTTAGACTACTGTCATATACTTAAAATTCTTTCATCAGGAAATAAATCTTTTTATTCCATAATGAAATATCAGATTTAAATTTCACAAAACCAGAAATAAATGTAAGATACCATTTAAGACTCACATCGTCACATATAAGTGGTTGAGAGTAGGTGTGGGAGGGAAGAAAGGATGAGCGAACCAAAGTTCTGAAATCCAGTTGGCATAGAAGTCTAGGTGGCATAGAAACTTAGGACTGATCTGATATATTTGCCTTCTTCTACTCTTTCCAAACATGTTTTAGGTCTCTAAAGACAGTTATTTAAAAAAAAATTATTCTAATGTTTATTCTCTATCTTTTCCTTCAACCTTACAGACCCCTTTTACACTTTTTCCAGGCCCATATTACACTTTGCTCCCCAATGTACACCTCTTAACTATCCAACTTGGTGCATTGACATGTTGTCTATGCATTAATGAATAGAACTTTCCTATCTTTTTTAAGTGCTGACTGCTGCTGCTGCTAAGTCACTTCAGTCATGTCCGACTCTGTGCGACCCCATGGACTGCAGCCTACCAGGCTCCTCCATCCATGGGATTTTCCAGGCAAGAGTACTGGAGTGGGGTGCCATTGCCTTCTCCATAAGTGCTGACTAATTGTTGCCAATTAAATGTTTAACGTGATGTTCCTAGATCTTCTTTCCTTGTCTTGATCAGGAATTTTTCAAGGATGTGGTTTGGTAAATGGAAAAGGAGGAAGAATAGGAGAATGAGGAGGAAGAGGAAGTGGAGATACTTGAAATCTGTGACAGAGTCACCAGCTATGCTCCAGCAAATAAAGTATCACTGAATCAACCCATCATCACATCAGTTAGACAGTTCCCTGAACTGTCATTTCTCCTGTCAGTAGGGAAGAGATTTTGACCATGATTACCACTGGCCAGGACCATCCAGGGAGACAGTCATCACTATAGCACCTTCAGGATTGGTGTCTATAAGCAGTATCATCACCAGATGGTTCGTGTAAACTATTACAGTTGCCACTATATATATATTATCTGAATGCAGTTAGAATACATGTTTTGTACTCAATATATGGGGACCCATCTAGTAGGATTAGACAGTAGTAGTCACACCTACCTGTGATTTCATCTGAGTATGCCTAAGTATGCCCACCAGGACTTCCCTGGTGGCTCAGACGGTAAAGCGTCTTGCTTACAATGCAGGAGACCTGGGTTCGATCCCTGGGTCAGGAAGATCCTCTGGTGAAGGAAATGGCAACCCACTCCAGTACTCTTGCCTGTAAAATCCCATGGACAGAGGAGCATGGTGGGCTACAATCCACAGGGTCGCAAAGAGTCGGACACGACTGAGCGACTTCACTTTCACTTTCATGCCCTAAGGACTTCCATAGGCTCTCTCATCTCAGTGGTCCAATCCTCAGGGTAATTTGATTCGCCACAATATGCCTACTTATTTAATCTCATCAAAACCCCATCTTTAAAAAAACTCTGTTTCTTAGTTTTCCATCCATGACAAAAAAGGGTGATAATTGTATGACTGTATTTTTTTCAGCCAACCAACTGCTGCATTTTGTCATTTAAAACTCCTTTCTTCCATTCAATCATCAGGGTTTATAGTTACATAGTGACCTGCCTGCAGGGAGTCATACGCTACATTGTTAGGTTGCCCTGTAGGGAGTATTTCCCAGAAATTCCATCCCAAATAATATTTTTAGAGTATATGTATCCTGGAAGATGAGTTAAAATTTACTATCCTTTTATTACAGTTCTGCTCAGTCATTAACCATTGGTACAGTTCCTCATCATATTGTAGAATCAGAAGGTCTTCCAGATGATGCCACTGAGATTTTAAAAATTCTGTTTAACCTTATAAGATTCCGAAAGCAGGAGTGGTCTCAGTCAACATACAGCTTCACCTTCTTTGGCATCTGGTTGTTGTTGCTGTTTAGTCACCGAGTTGTGTCTGATTTTGCAACCCCATGGACTGTAGCATGTCAGTCTCCTCTGTCCTCCACTGTCTCCCAGAGTTTGATCAAATTCATGTCCATTGAGTTGGTAATGCTATCTAACCGTCTCATCCTCTGCTACCCCATTCTCTTTTTGCCTTCAATCTTTCCTAGTATCAGGATCTTTTCCAATGAGTCAGCTCTTCAAGTGGCAAAAGTTCAGCTTCAGCAACAGTCCTTCCAATGTACAGTCAGGGTTTATTTCCTTAGGATTGACTGGTTTAATCTCCTTGCAGTTCAAGGGACTCTCAAGAGTCTTCTCTAGTACCACAATTCAAAAGCATCAATTATTTGGTGCTCAGCCTTTCTTATGGTCCAACTCTGACATCATATATGACTCTGGAAAAACCATAGCTTTGACTACCTGGAGACTCTAGTGTAATTGGGCTAAGAAACAATATTATTTTTTGCTTTGAGCTGCATTAAAGGAACCCAGGTAATGTTGAGTTTCCCTCTGTGCACAATCCATTTATTCATTCTTTTGTCCTCAGCTACTGTATCTTCTTCTCTCCATTTGTCGCTGATTTGAACCTAAACTTTTCCAACTTTGGAATGAGCATTAGGTCTAGCCACTGTGCTGGTCCAGACTTCAAAGAGAAATACCAGTCTAGCAAGTACCTTCCCCTCAGTCCATTCTCATTTATACAGAGGACGAGTGCAAACATTACACAATGCAGCTGCATTCACTCTAAAGCCAAATTTTGCCAAATGGGTAAAGGCACAATTCATCTAAGACACTGGACCAAATGTTTCTTCTGGGATAAATAGAATCTGTGGGCAATCAGGCCTGAAGCATGCTGCTGCTTCCAGAAAATGTTACAGACCCCTGTATACTCCAAATTGGGCCTTGGATATCATTATAAACGAAGTGTCCCTAATTCTCTGAACTCATTCATAAAGCTTCAGACCTAATGGAAAGTGAAATCCAAATGGCCATTGTTCAAGTAGCATGGGCCGCAGTGGAATTTTATGAATAGTTAGTGAGATGACTCAGCAAACAAAGTAGCACGCCAAAATCATCACCCTTCCAAAACTTTTGGAAGCATCAGGAGAAGGAAACACAAAAAAGACAGTTCAAGATCACCTTGTAACCTCTGGAATGTATATGTATCAAGAATATGTGACAGAATAAATCACAGCAAGGTCTTTTTCATCTCGCATCTTAGAGTAATAAAATAAAAACAAAGGCATATGGGATATACTTAAAAGCCTTTGCTCAGCAAAGGAAACCATAAACAAAATGAAAAGACAACTCTCAGAATGGGAGGAAATATTTGCAAATGAGGCAACCAACATGGCATTAATTTCCAAAACATACAAACAGCTCATAGAACTCAGTATCTAAATAGTAAACAGCCTAATCAAAAATTGGGTGGAAGATCTGAATAGATATTTCTCAAAAAAAAAAGACATACAAATGGCCAAAGAGCACATGAAAAGATGCTCAATATCACTAATACTTAAAGAAATGCAGATCAAAGCTACAATGACAGAAAGCTACAAAATCTATCATCTCACACTGGTCAAATCAGCCATCATAAGAAAATCTACGAACAATAAATACTGGACAGGGTGTAGAGAGAAGGGAACCCTCTTGCACTGTTTGTGGGAAAGTAAATTGGTACAGCCACTATGGAGAATAGTATAGAGGTTCCTTAAAAAAAACTAGAAATGGAAACACGATATGACTCAGCAGTCCCATTCCTTGTGCATATACTTGGAAAAAACTGTAAATTGAAAAGATGCATGCATGCCAAAGTTCATTGCAGCACCATTTACTATAGCCAAGGCATAGAAGCAATATAAATGTCCATCAACAGAGGAATGGATAAAGATGTGGTACATAAATGCATTGGAATATTACTCAGCATAAAAAGAATGAAATAATGTCATTTGCAACAACATGAATGGACCTAGAGATTTTCAAACTGAGTGAAGGAAGTCTGACAAAAAAAAAAAAAGGACAAATATCATATGATACTGTTTATATGTGGAATCTGAAAAAAGGGTACAAATGAACTTGTTTACAAAACAGAAGTAAAAAACAAACTTATGGTTACCTGGGAGTAAGGAGCGGGGAGAATTAAATTGGGAGATTGGAATAAACATATACACATTACTTTAAAAATATATATATTTTTAAGTGGAGGATAATTGCTTTACTATGTTATATTGGTTTCTGCTGAATCAGTCATAAGTATACACGTATCCCCTCCCTCTTGAGCCTCCCTGCCACCACCCACCCTCCGTCCTATCCCTCTAGGCTGTCACAGAGCACCAGGCTGAGCACCCTGTGTTGTACACCAGCTCCCCCTTGGTTACCTATCTTACGCACTGTAATGTACAGATGTCAGTGCTACCAGCTCAGTTAGTCCCACCCTCTCCTTTCCCTGTTGTGTCCCTAAGTCCGTTCTATATATGAAATAGATAACTGAAAAGGACCTACTGTATAGCACAAGGAAATCTACTCAGTCCTCTCCGTAATGGCCTATATGGGAAAGAATCTAGAAAAAGAGTGTACACACACACACACACACACACATCAGTTATATGATTCACTTTGCTGTATACCTGAAAAAAACACAAGATTGCAAATCAACTATACTCCAATAAAAATTTAAAAACAGAATATGAGTCAGAAAGCCTTTACAGAGTGTATCAAAATAGAAGAATCACTTCAAGAGACTAGAACCCCTCTGATCATTACTGTTATTTATAGTTAGAAGGGGGCAGACAAAGAAGGACTTGAGTAGAAGGGTTAATCACACGAGGCCCATGTGTCAGATCATATGAGCATGTAGCTGCTTATAATCAAATGCCTCCTTGTGTGGGTAAAGTAAAAACTAGTGAAGAAAACCAGAATATCAGGTTCAAGAATGTAGGAATGATGTTTTTGAAAATTTTTTATTTTTACTTTACAGAACAATTACTTTAGAATGTTGTAATGGTTTTTGCCATACACCAACATGAATCCACATTAGGTATACATATGTCCCCTCCCTCTTGAACCCTCCTCTCACTACCCCACCCCCACCAACCCCACCCCTCTAGGTTGTCAGAGAGCACTGGCTTTGAGTTCCCTGCATCATGCATTGAACTCCCACTGGCTATCTATTTTACATATGATAATGCATATGTTTCAATGCTATTCTTTCACACCATCCCACCCTCTCCTTCCCCCACTGTGAAAGACAAATATCATATATTAACACATATGTATGGAATCTAGAATAGTACTGATGATCCTACTTGAAAGACAGCAAAGGAGACACATTTAGGAGTGATGTTTTTTGGAATAAACTGGAGTCTTGGAGGGAGTGCACACGGGCTTGGAGGTGGCTTGGAACAAGCAGAACTCAGTCCACTGCCAGAGAAGAAATCTGCTCCAGGTATGGCTGCCTGAACGACAGGCTCTGATTTCTATTACACTGTAGCTATTGCCATCCCAAGGATGCCCCCTAAATGTAATCACACACACACACACACCTATAGAAGCCCAGGGTACCAGAATTAGACAGATGTTATCTATACCAACTCCTCTCTAACTGCAAGTCCTATTCATTATGGGACAGCAAAGAATGGGGCACAGTCAGCCAATGACACCAACATCCAGGAGTGTGCTTAAAGGTGTTTTAATAGAGGTAGAAAGGGAAAGAAGTATTTCTTCAAATCCAGCTTCTCCCCTCCGATGAACCCCAAGCAACTGAGAACCAGTAAAGCTGCTAAGGCCTTCTGCAGAACGCAGAGCTCAGAGGACCGTTCAGAGTAAGGAAAACCTCATAGCACATATTTTTAGGATGCAAACAAGAGAGGCTGTGACTCAGGGAGAGAAAATACTCATTGCAAAGATCTACACAATGAAGACAGAGAAACAAAAGGGAGAAAGGTGTTCAAGATCCGGAGGTTGGTTCCTCAAGGGCATAGCAGTGGACCACATTACTTCTGGTTGTCCTTCTGCTGGTTTGGACCTGGAATGACCACTGAGGGGTATGCCTCAGGCACCTTGGTATTTCCAGGCTGAGGGACGTTGGTGTAGACTGGCTCCGGATCTCTGACGGGACATGGCTCCGGAAGTGTGGAATAGCCTTGCTCGGGAATCTTGATGTCCGGTTGTGGAACCTTTGGAAGGCATGGCTCCTCAATTATGGGAACAAATGGTTCCTGAGGTGGAGGTGGAGGCTGGCAGGGCTGTTTCACCTGCTGCTGCTCAGGCCCAGGGGGTGGGGTGAAAGGCTGTTTCTGCTGATATGAACTCATGCTTTAAAGAAGGCTGGACCTAGAGACAGAAAAGCAGACTTAGTAGTTTAGTAAAACAAGGAGGAAGCCAAGTCTAATGACAAATATCTTAATTTCATGCCCCTTAAGAAACAAAAGCTTCTCTTCTCTTTATTTTTGTTTCCTTGAATTTGAGAATCAAAGGAAACTGAGGATTCCTGTACACTTTCAAGAGGAAAAGTTTAAAGGTGGTTTATTTTGATCCCATGGGAGTGGAGCCTTTCTCTTTGCTTCCTTTCTTCCTGTTCTTTTCCAAAAACCTACATTAGCCACATAACATAACTTCAGGTTCCTGTGATTGACTGAAGCCCTCAGTTTACAATCAATTGAAAAAGTGTTAAAGTTCAAAATCTGGTGTCTACCCTCTCATATCCCTCACATAGAGTGCCTCAGTTCTCATAGGAAAATCCGTAAGCCCACACAATTCTGTCTATGAGCTTCTGTTCACATTGTCTTCTTGGTGTTTGTTTCTGGAAGTCTTTCCATTCTGTTGTTGCTTGTCCATACACGCTCACCCCTCATGGCTCTCCTCCCAGATCCCGTCATCTTTCTCATTCTGACTCAGCACAATACCTGCCTCATCCTCTCTATTCTATGTGCAGTATTTTTTTGTAAATTACTCCTATGTATTACATTCTCTGATGGATCATAGGTTCAAGGAGTAAAGAAAAGTGTTATCTTTTGTACATCCAAAGTGCCAATGCAGTGCCTCTCGATTTTGCAAAGTCTAAAAATTAATAAAAGAGAATATTAAAATGTCACTAAAATTGCCCTGAACATGAGCTGCAGTCTATATCCTCCTGCCAACTGAACAGATGGTCAACAGAAACTATTCCCCTTTTCTGACCCCAAATTCCACAGCTGTAATCTAAGTGAGAAGTCAGAAAGATCTATAGTCACCTTAAACATAAATTACTTTGCATTTAAAATAAATATATCACATCATGGCAAAGAGATTTTAATCAAAATACAATATCATTGGGCAAATATTAAGAAAATCCATGTGAAGAGTCTCACCTGATGTGAAGAATCGTTTGAGTTGTCTGGTCTCCTGGGTCTGGTGAGAAATCTCTGGCCAGCTGGCATTTTATATAGAATATGAGCCTTGCCTTAAGGAAGTGGGATTTGGGGGTGCTAAACTGTCTTCATTCCAGCTTTAGTGGTGAAAATCTCTGGCTTAACATTTTGTGGGGCACTCATTGTTTGACGGTGATGTCACTTTGTTTGACGGGTCTGTTCTCACTGTCTACCATTTGTAGTGTGGTTGCTATGGGAAACAGGGTTCTTGGGTGGTGATACGTTAAATCAGAGTGAAACTCCAGGCTCCTGGGACCAGAAATAACCATACCTGTTTAACAGGACCCTAATATTTAGTTCAGATTAATTTTGTTGAGCATTTTAATTTCCTGAGTGAATGTGGAGATGAACAATAGGCATTACTGTGTCTCCTGGGAGGCCATGGGAATGGTAGTAATAAGTGAAGCATCTGATATTCCATCTCTTAGTAAATCCAAACCTGGGAAAGGAAAGGAAAAGTTAAAATGTCTGCTTTGGAAATGCTTCCCTCTAAAGGGCCTTAAGATGCCACATTGACCATGTTGTGCATGTCACTGGGGATGGACAGTTAAGACTGGATCTGTCCAGCATGTTGGAAAAGCCCTAAGACTCTACTTCTCATGGGATCTGTGTTTTTGTGGGCAACAAAGAATAAGAAAGTCTGATTCTTTGAGTTCATGAACTAGCCACATCCTCTGATCAGGATAAGGTGAAACAGAGGTCACTAACCCAGGGTTGACCTCAATGCACAATCTCTTACTAGGTGTGGCCCTTAGGAAATTCAAACATTCTTAAAATTCAGGTATGTGGATGGCTCCTCCCTTCCCACTGCTTTACCTCTCTTATCTCACATTAACCTGAGTCCCAGGCACAGCACCACTGCTGCTGCTAAGTCGCTTCAGTCAGGTCCGACTCTGTGCGACCCCATAGACGGCGGCCCACCAGGCTCCACCGTCCCTGGGGTTCTCCAGGCAAGAACACTGGAGTGGGTTGCCATTTCCTTCTCCAGTGCATGAAAATGAAAAGTGAAAGTGAAGTCGCTAAGTCGTGTCTGACTCTTAGCGACCCCATGGACTGCAGCCTTCCAGGCTCCTCCACCCCTGGGATTTTCCAGGCAAGAGTACTGGAGTGGGGTGCCATTGCCTTCTCCGAAAGAAGTTGAGCAAGTTGAAGTTGAAGCCACCACTGGGATCTCCTTTATTTAGTTCTCCAAAGCTCTAATTACACTTTAGCCTCATCCATTGTCTGGAAGATGCTCAGTCAATGTGCAATTATTGTTTTCCTTGATAGATGCATATGTTCATAGAAGAGAGGGAGGAAGGAAAGATTGAAGGAAAGAGGGAGAGAAGAATGGAGTGAAAGAAGAAAGGGAGAAATGAAGGAAGAAGGAAGGAAGGGGAGAGAGAGAGAAAGAGAAGAAAGCATTATTTTAGAAAGATATACATGAAGTGCTTGCGTGCATGCTAAATTGCTTCACCTGTGTCTGACTCTTTGAGACCCTATGGACTGTAGCATGCCAGGCTCCGCTGTCCATGGGGATTCTCTTGGCAAGAATATTGGAATGGGTTGCCATTCCCTCCTCCAGGGGATCTTCCTGACCCAGAGATCGAAACTGCATCTCTTGCATCTCTTGCATTGGCAGGCAGGTTCTTTACCACTAGTACTGCCTGGGAATCCCATGAACTGCTTGAACAACCATAATAAGGTGACTTCTTAGAAATGATTCACTATCTTATGACAGGCTTAGCAGTATGAGTTGAAAAGGTGCGGGTTCGTCATGCTCTTGCCCTGCTTCCTTCCCCACCCGTGTCCTTCCCTCTCAGCTACTGTCTGACCAGCATGACCCTCTAAGGTGGTGCCAGTGTCACTGTCACATCTAAGCTCTAGTGTCTGGTGTCACTTCAGGTCTCCTCTCAGGATTGTCCATGTCCCTCCCTTTCCTAAAACCACCTCTCAGAGCCCTTGACACAGGAATCTTTGCCCAGATCTTGCTGCTCTCCCTGGGATTCTTATTTCCAGAGAAACTGCTTTCTGCTCCTCTGCATGAATCTGGGTCTTCCTCATGTCCTAAACTGATTATTGACTTTGGTTCTAGAAAAAATTCCTTTTTCATTTCCTGACTCCCTTCCCTGGTGGACTTTCTTTTGCTCTGTCCTAATCCATGCCTTTTCACCTTAACAAAAGCCTCTCTGGCATCAGCCACCAGCCCTTCTAATTTGCCCACACTATTGTTTCTGTTTGGACAAGCATATTCACTGGCTTGGTGTTGACGCGCTTTCTATCCTTCAGAGAAGTTTGGTTTCTTCACCAGTGCTATATACATTAAGGAAACTGACCCCTATAGAGTCACATTGTTAAGGGAAACACACAGTAATTGGCCAAAGACAAGCCAGAAATTAATCCCATCACCATAAGACCCAAGACTTTGAGCCACGCGGCAGAGCAATCCTCCTGGGTTTCCTTACCCTCCTTCTTTCCCCCTGGGTGCCCCCTTCCCAATAACATCTCTTGCTTTGTCTCCCCAATATCATCTCTGGTGTTTCTCCTCACAAGAGCCCACTTTCAGGCCCTGGAAGGGGTCCCCTTTCTTGCAACAGCATTGCTTCTGATGGTGATGCACTTAAATGTGCATTACTTTTTTTAAACACCATCCTTGTAGAGAAGGGGGACAAAAAGAAGCAAATGTAGAAAAAACTTATTGAAAATGTGTTCATTTCTCATTTTCCCAGTACCCCTCGACTCCTCCACCTCCAGAGGTACCTTGATCTTTTCCACTGGACCACTTTCCAGGGGCAGAAGGCTGCAACTCTTTCCATATCAATGGCCTGTGTCTTGCTTGGGACCTTTATATGCGTGGTTTGGGGCACTTTAAACACTCTCCAAATCTTCTGGTCTTGCCTTTTCCCAGCCACGATTGTATGAAATTCCCACACATTCCCTCGGGTGATGTCTTTCCTTTCTTGATCCTAGGTTCCAGAAGGCCACAACATGAGATGTCTGTGGGCATTTTTAATGCATTTGTAGAAATGCAGGCTGGAATAGTTAATGCTTCACAGCCACGCCTTACCACTGGAAAGCATGAGTTGATAGACAACGCTTCCCCCTTTCATTCCCAGAGAAAACCCTTCTGAAACACATTTTTTTTTTCATATTTAATATGCATAACTAAATATGAGTTTGGACATGTGCAAACACCTGTAACATCATCTCTACAGAAAGGAACATATCCAACACTTCCAATGTGTTCCCTACTCACCATTTTGAAGTGTGTTCCCCACTCACAGTATTTTGTGGTGAGAAATTTATGTATTCTCTTAAATTTTAAGTACACTATTATTAAGTAGAATTATTATGTTGGAGAACTGATCTCTAGACTTTAATCATATAGCATAACTGAAACTTGATATCCATTGAATAACAATGCTCCGTTTGCCCTAGTACTTCACTCATAGAAAACACCATTATACTCTCTGCTTCTGAGTCTATTTTAAATGCCTTCTATAAATGGAAACATACAGTATTGTCTTCATGTAACTGGCTTATTTCACTTAGCGTAATGTTCTCCAGGTTCATCCATGTTGTTGAGAATGGCAAGATTACTTTCATTTTAAAGGGCAACTATTCTCCCATTTTGTTTAGGTCCATATTTTCTCTGTCTATTAATCTGCTAATGGACAATTGTATTGTTTCCATATCTTGGCTACTATAAATAGTGCTAAAAAGAACATGGGTGTGTAGCTACCTCCTGGAGATGATGATCTAAATTCTTTTGGATCAGTTCAGTTCAGTCACTCAGTTGTATCCGACTCTTTGCAGTCCCATGGACTGAAGCATGCCAGGCTTCCCTGTCCTTCACTAACTCCCAGAGCTTGCTCAAACTCATGTCCATAGAGTTGGTGATGCCATCCAACCAACTCATCTTCTCTTATCCTCTTCTCTTCCTGCCTTCAATCTTTCCCAGCATCAGGGTCTTTACCAATGAGTCAGTTCTTCGCATTAGGTGGCCAATGTACTGGAGCTTCAGCTTCAGCATCAGTCCTTCCAATGAATAGTCAGGACTGATTTCCTTTAGGATTGACTGGTTTGATCTCCTTGAAGTCCATAGGACTCTCAAGAGTCTCCTCCAACAGCACAGTTCCAAAACATCAACTCTTTGGTGCTCAGCTTTCCTTATCATCCAACTTTCACACAATACATGACAATTAGAAAAAGCATAGCCTTCACTAGATGGACCTTAGTTGGCAAAGTAATGTCTCTGCTTTTTAATAGGCTGTCTGGGTTGGCCATAGCTTTTCTTCCAAGGAGCAACTGTCTTTTAATTTCATGGCTGCAGTTACCATCTGCAGTGATTTTGATGCCCAAGAGAAAAAAGCCTATCACTATTTCCATTGTTTCCCCATCTATTTGCCATGAAATGGTGGGATCAGATGCCATGCTTTTAGTTTTATGAATGTTGAGTATTATGCCAACTTTTTCACTCTCCTCTTTCACTTTCATCAAGAGGCTCTTTAGTTCCTCTTTGCTTTCTATAATAAGGGTGGTGTCATCTGTGTATCTGAGGTTATTGATATTTCTCCCTGCAATCTTGATTCCAGCGTGTGCTTCATCTAGCCTGGCATTTCACATGATGTACTCTGCATATAAGTTAAATAAGCAGGGTGACAATATACAACCTTGATGTACTCCTTTTCCAATATGGAGCTAGTCTGTTGTTCCATGTCCAGTTCTAAAAGTTGCTTCTTGACCTGCATACAGATTTCTCAGGAGGCAGGTGAGGTGGTCTGGTACTCCCATCTCTTTAAGAATTTTCCACAGTTTGTTGTGATTCACACAGTCAAAGGCTTTGGTGTAGTCAGTAAAGCAGAAGTAGATGTTTTTTTTTATTTTTGGAACTCTCTTGCTTTCTTGATGATCCAATGGATGTTGGCAATTTGATCTCTGGTTCCTTTGCCCTTTATAAATCCAGCTTGAACATCTGGGAGTTCATGGCTCATATACTGTTGAAGCCTGGCTTGGAGAATTTTGAACATTACTTTGCTAGTGTGTGAGATGAATGCAAATGTGTAGTAGTTTGAACATTCTTTGGAATTGCCTTTCTTTGGGATTGGAATAAAAACTGATCTTTTCCAGTCCTGTGGCCACTGCTGAATTTTCCAAATTTCCTGGCATGTTGAGTGCAGCACTTTCACAGCATCATGTTTTAGGATTTGAAGTAGCTCAACTGGAATTCTATAACCTCCACTAGCTTTGTTAGTAGTGATGCTTCCTAAGGCTTACTTGATTTCACAATCCAGGATAACTGGCTCTAGGTGAGTGATCACACCATCGTGGTTATCTGGATCATGAAGATCTTTTTTGTGTAGTTCTTCTGTGTATTCTTGCCACCTCTTCTTAATATCTTCTGCTTCTGTTAGGTCCATACCATTTCTCTCCTTTATTGTGTCCGTCTTTGCATGAAATGTTCCCTTGGTATCTCTAATTTTCTTGAAAACATCTCTAGTCTTTCCCATTCTATTGTTTTCCTCTATTTCTTTGCATTGATCACTGAGGAAGGATTTCTTATCTCTCTTTGCTATTCCTTGGAACTCTACATTCAGATGGGTGTATCTCTCCTTTTTTCCTTTGCCTTTCACTTCTCTTTTCTCAGCTATTTGTAAGGCCTCTTCAGACAACCATTTTGCCTCTTTGCATTTCTTTTTCTTGGGGATGGTCTTGATCATGCCTCCTGTACAATGTCATGAACCTCTGTCCAGTTCTTCAGGCCCTCTGTCTCTCAGATCTAATCCCTGGAATCTATCTGTCACTTCCACTATAATCTAATCCCTGTAATCTATCTGTCAATTCCCTTATAATCATAAGGGATTTGATTTAGGGCATACCTGAATGGTCTAGAGGTTTTCCCTGCTTTCTTCAAGTCTGAATTTGATAGTAACGAGTTCATGATCTGAGTAACAGTCAGCTCCTGGTCTTTTTTTTTGCTGACTGTATAGAGCTTTTCCATCTTTAGCTGCAAAGAATATAATCCATTTGATTTCAGTATTGACCATCTGGTTATGTCCATGTGTAGACTCTTCTCTTGTGTTTTTGGAAGAGGGTGTTTGCTATGACCAGCACATTCTCTTGGCAAAACTCTGTTAGCCTTGCCCTGCTTCACTTTGTACTTCAAGGCCAAATTTGCCTATTACTCCATGTATCTCTTGACTTCCAACTTTTGCATTCCAGTCCCTTATAATGAAGAAGACATATTTTTTGAGGGTTATTTCTAGAAGGTCTTATAGGTTTTCATAGAACCATTCAACTTCAGTTTCTTTACCATTAGTGGTTGGGGCATAGACTTGGATTACTGTGATATTGAATGGTTTGCCTTGGAAATGAACAGCAATCATTCTGTCATTCTTGAGATTGCACCCAAGTACTGCATTTCAGACTCTTTTGTTGACTATGAAGGTTACTCCATTTCTTCTAAGTGATTCTTGCCCACAATAGTAGATATAATGGTCATCTGAGTTAAATTCACCCATTCTAGTCCATTTTAGTTCACTGATTCCTAAAATGTTGATGTTCACTCTTGCCATCTGCTGTTTGACCACTTTCAATTTACCTTAATCCATGGACCTAACATTCCAGGTTCATATGCAATATTGTTCTTTACAGCATCAGACTTTACTTCCATCACCAGTCACGTCCACAGCTGGGTGTTGTTTTTGCTTGGCTCCATCTCTTCATTTTTTCTGGAGTTATTTTTCCACTCTTCTCCAGTAGTATATTAGGCACCTACTGATCTGAGGAGTTCATCTTTCAGTATCATATCTTTTTGCCTTTTTATACTGTTCATGGGGTTCTCAAGGCAAGAGTACTAAAGTGGTTTGCCATTCCCTTCTGCAGTGGACCACATTTTGTCAGAACTCTCCACATGACCCTTCCTTCTTGGGTGACCCTACACAGCATGGCACATAGTTTCACTGAGTTAGACAAGGCTGTGATCCATGTGATCAGTTTGATTAGTTTTCTGTGATTGTGGTTTTCATTCTGTCTGCCCTCATGGAAGAGGCTTATGGAAGCTTCCTGATGGGAGAAACTGACTGTGGGGGAAACTGGGTCCTGTTCTGATGGGTGGGGCCATGTACTAATGGCCCCTGTAATCTTTAATCCAATTTTTAACAAGATGGCAGAGTAGAAGGTCATGTGCTCATCTTCTCCTGCAAGAACTCTAAAAGAACTCCAAAAGTAAAACTCGCTGCTGAACAACCATTGACAAGAGAATGTTGGCTCCCCCCCAAAAAAGAAACCCCACATCCAAGAGCAAAGGAGAAGCCCCAACATGATGGTAGGAGAGGCAATATTGCGTTTAGAATCATACCCCATACCTGCTAGAGATGTTTGGAGGGTTCAAACAAAACCTTATGTGCACCAGGAGACCCTACAGAGACTGAGTCAGACCTGCCTTTGAGTGTTTGAGTGTCTCTTGCAGAGGTATGCCTCCACAGTGGCCTGCCACAGGGGCAGGGGCTCTGGGTGCAGCAGACCTAGGTGTGGCATAAGCCCTTTTGGAGGAGGGTACCATTAACCACACACAGCTGCCAGAACTTACACATGACTGGGGAAACAGACTCACAGAGGGCACAAACAAAACCTTGTGTGCACCAGGACCCATGAGAAAGGAGCAGTAACCCTACAAGATATTGACCCAGACTTGCCTGTGAGTGTCCAGGAGTATCCAGCAGAGGTGTGGGTTGGTGGTGGCCTGCTGCAGGGTCAGGGGCACTGAGTGCAGCATTGTGTGCATGGGACCTTTTGAAGGAGGTTGCATTATCTTCATTACCTCCACCGTAGTTTGCTCTCAGGTCAAACAACAGGGAGGGAACATAGCCCTGCCCATCAACAGAAAATTTGATTAAATTCTTTGGATATATTCCCACAAATGTGAAGCCAGATCATATGGTAGCTCTATTTTTGTTTTTCTGAGGTATCTCTATACTTTTTCCACAGCTGTTTATTTTACATTCCCACCAATGACGTATAAGGATTCTAATTTCTCCTTAACCTCAACACTTATCCTTTATTCTTTTAATAATATCTATTTGAATCACAGAATTGCCAGAAATGATCTTAAGGAAAAAAAAAAAAAACAAGGCTGGAGGCAACACACTTTCCAATTTCAAAATATATTACAAAGCAGCAATAATTAAAACAGTATTGTACTTCTATAAAGACTTATAGACCAATGGAATAGAATAGAAAGCCTAGAAATAAATTCACATGTATACAGCCAACCAATCTTTGACAAGGGTGCTAAAGACACATAATATGGAAAGAATAGCCTCTTCAACAAATGGTAATGGGGAAAAGGGCTATCTACATGCCAAAATAATAAATAAATAAATAAACAAAAATTTGGACTTTGGACTTGTACTTCCCACTACTTACAAGAAAACATAGGGGAATACACTGGTATTGACAATGATTTCATGGATTTGAAGCCAAAAGCACAGGCAACAAAAGCAGATAGTCATGAGAAACTACACCAAATTAAAAAACTTCTATACAGTGAAGGATCAACAGAGTGAAAAGGCAGCCTACAGAATGGAAACCATATATCTCATAATGGATTAATTTCCAAAATATATAAGGAACTCTTACAATTCAGTAGAAAAACAAATAACCTAATTTAAAAAATTAGCAAAGGATTTGAACAGACATGTCTCTGACAGAGACATACAAATGGTCAACAGATATGTAAAAGATGCTTAACATAATTAACTATCAGATAAATGCAAATCAAAAAAATTATCAGGGAAATGCCCTTGATGGCTGTCTACTTTGTTACATATTCTTTGTAACAAATTTGTGTTTTCTTTGGCCTAGTTTCACTCTTCCTTAATCCCTTCTTCCTCCTCTGTAGGACTACATTCTCAAAGAAGAAATTAGTTGCACACAAGACTTTATTGTAGATTCTGTTCTGTGGGGATTCAGGCTGGGACATATCACGAGATGCAAAAAGAGAGAGAAGACTGCCCCATGATGGAAATCATTGCCTAGGTCAGGGAAATCATGTGATGGATCAGTGTAGGAAACTTG
Organism: Bos indicus x Bos taurus; assembly: GCF_003369695.1. Classification (NCBI taxonomy): domain Eukaryota; kingdom Metazoa; phylum Chordata; class Mammalia; order Artiodactyla; family Bovidae; genus Bos; species Bos indicus x Bos taurus. Next base: position 17,810,241 of record NC_040078.1, read on the forward strand.
AAATTGACCTAAAGCACCATTTTAGAGGCCCCAGTGGCACCCAACTCCAGTACTCTTGCCTGGAAAATCCCATGGATGGAGGAGCCTGGAAGGCTGCAGTCCATGGGGTTGCTGAGGGTCAGACACGACTGAGCGACTTCACTTTCACTTTTCACTTTCATGCATTGGAGAAGGAAATGGCAACCCACTCCAGTGTTCTTGCCTGGAGAATCCCAAGGATGGGGGAGCCTGGTGGGCTGCCGTCTATGGGGTCGCACAGAGTCGGACACGACTGAAGTGACTTAGCAGCAGCAGCAGCAGAACTGGCTCTGAAACTAGGCTGTTCAATACAGTAGCTACTAGTTATACCTGGCTATTTAAATCTAAATGTAAGCCTTTGGGACCCAGAATATGGAAAAGAAGCATGGTAAGACAGACACGTACTCATGGCTGAGCGATTAGAACTCTGGTGCATTCTCTACACTGGCATATTTATGACTGCTTCTCTACACACAGATTCTGTTCCTGATTCATTTTTGTGAATAACCCTCTGACTGGCCCCGTAGAGGCAGTGCAACCTAATATCCCAATACGAGAGGGAGAAAGAACACTGGCAGCCTCAGGTTCAGGGGCTGCACAGGGAATTCTAGGCATGAGGGCTGTCGCAGTGAGTCAGGTGTTGGCTCTGGCACTCCAGGAACATACTTTGGTGTTCTAAGATCCTATGTTTGTTACCATCAGCATCCTGCTACTGTTTCTAGCTAACTTGGTCACCACCACCTAGCAGGATTCCACTTAGCAAATTATTGCCCCATAAAGATGATAATACATCCTTTATGAGATGATATGTCTACAGGATTTCACATTTCAGAGCTTAATAGATCCTGAATAGCAGGCAATGACTTAGTGGATTATATCAATCATTTGAATGTTTCTCTTACTGCTTACTCTGTAAGATTTGTAAATCAGATATGGATGAAATAACTTTATAACTTATTTACTAACACAGCTTGGTGCCACTGCCTTGATTCTTGCTAAAGTACCAGGAATTGTACTCTTTGCCTTCATTTATATCTGAAAGAGATGGGAATACCAGACCACCTGATCTGCCTCTTGAGAAATTTGTATGCAGGTCAGGAAGCAACAGTTAGAACTGGACATGGAACAACAGACTGGTTCCAAATAGGAAAAGGAGTACGTCAAGGCTGTGTATTGTCACCCTGTTTATTTAACTTATATGCAGAGTACATCATGAGAAATGTTGGTCTGGAAGAAGCACAAGCTGGAATCAAGATTGCCAGGAGAAATATCAATAACCTCAGATATGCAGATGACAGCACCTTTATGGCAGAAAGTGAAGAGGAACTCAAAAGCCTCTTGATGAAAGTGAAAGTGGAGAGTGAAAAAGTTGGCTTAAAGCTCAACATTCAGAAAACGAAGATCATGGCATCCGGTCCCATCACTTCATGGGAAATAGATGGGGAAACAGTGGAAACAGTGTCAGACTTTATTTTTCTGTGCTCCAAAATCACTGCAGATGGTGACTGCAGCCATGAAATTAAAAGATGCTTACTCCTTGGAAGGAAAGTTATGACCAACCTAGATAGCATATTCAAAAGCAGAGACATTACTTTTTCAACAAAGTTTCATCTAGTCAAGGTTATGGTTTTTCCTGTGGTCATGTATGGATGTGAGAGTTGGACTGTGAAGAAGGCTTAGCGCCGAAGAATTGATGCCTTTGAACTGTGGTGTTGGAGAAGACTCTTGAGAGTGCCTTGGACTGCAAGGAGATCCAACAAGTCCATTCTGAAGGAGATCAGCCCTGGAATTTCTTTGGAAGGAATGATGCTAAAGCTGAAACTCCAGTACTTTGGCCACCTCATGTGAAGAGCTGACTCATTGGAAAAGACTCTGATGCTGGGAGGGACTGGGGGCAAGAGGAGAAGGGGACAACAGAGGATGAGATGGCTGGATGGCATCACTGACTCGATGGACATGAGTCTGAGTGAATTCCAGGAGTTGGTGATGGACAGGGAGGCCTGGCGTGCTGCGATTCATGGGGGTCACAAAGAGTCAGACACGACTGAGCGACTAATCTGATCTGATCTGATCTGATATTGAATCATTTATGTAATAATAGCTCAGTAAAAAGTCTTATTATTTTGCAATGTCTTGACTCCCTGATAAAATCTCAGGGACCTCCCCCCCTCGCCCTGACAAGGGACCTGCAGATCATACTTTGAGAATTTCTGGTCTAACATCCTATCCATAATGTGACTAGATTTGCAAAAATAAGGCAACTCCTTTCTCGGCCCAGCCACATTGGCCCCTGAGGCAAGGGAACTTACAAAGCCATGAGATGGGGAATATTTAAAACCTCACAATTAAATAAATTAATTAAAAAAAAACCCAAAACCTCACAAATTTACCATCTCAATAAAAGTAGCCTCTCAGGGCTGTCATATGCTGAAGAAGGGTCAGATTGAAGGAGGGCTAAACAGCTTCTGAAGGATTTGAGAAAGATCAAACTATTAAAAGAAAAAAACTCGGCCTACTGTCCATTTGTATGCCCAATTCTCACAGAAATTGGAAAATTAGTTATTTATGTGTAAAGTTGTTTGTTTTTTTTTTTTAAAGCAGAAATCTGTTATCTACAGAGGGGTCAACAAAAACAAAAATATCTTTAAATAGGGAAGGCAGCTTCAAAAAAGTTTTGGGTCTCAGAACCAAGAGCATCAGAGGTGAGGGATTCCTTACTCTGTGAAAATTACTCACGCTTATCTTCTGACTTGCCTTCTCTGAAAAGGAGCAATCATTGCATTCTTCACCTATCATCCACTTGGAGAGAGCAGTGCCTGTTCCAGTTAAGAATGTCCTTTAAATACATCTCTACTCTTCAGTATATGCTTTATTTGGAAATTCCATGTGACAAAATGGGTAATATACATGTCATTTCTCCTGCCTTTCTTTTTTTTTTTTTTTTTTAATTATTAATTTCTGAACCCTCCTCCCTCCCCCCTCCCCATACCATCCCCCTGGGCCGTCCCAGCGTACCAGCCCCAAGCATCCAGCATCGTGCACTGAACCTGGACTGGCATCTCGTTTCATACATGACATTTCACATGTTTCAATGCCATTCTCCCAAATCTTCCCACCCTCTCCCTCTCCCACAGAGTCCATAAGACTGTTCTATACATCAGTGTCTCTTTTGCTGTCTCGTATACAGGGTTATCGTTACCATCTTTCTAAATTCCATATATATGCGTTAGTATACTGTATTTATGTTTTTCCTTCTGGCTTACTTCACTCTGTATAATAGGCTCCAGTTTCATCCACCTCATTAGAACTGATTCAAATGTATTCTTTTTAATGGCTGAGTAATACTCCATTGTGTATATGTACCACAGCTTTCTTATCCATTCATCTGCTGATGGACATCTAGGTTGCTTCCATGTCCTGGCTATTATAAACAGTGCTGCGATGAACATTGGGGTACACGTGTCTCTTTCCCTTCTGGTTTCCTCAGTGTGTATGCCCAGCAGTGGGATTGCTGGATCATAAGGCAGTTCTATTTCCAGTTTTTTAAGGAATCTCCACACTGTTCTCCATAGTGGCTGTACTAGTTTGCATTCCCACCAACAGTGTAAGAGGGTTCCCTTTTCTCCACACCCTCTCCAGCATTTATTATTTGTAACTATTCAACATAGTTTTGGAAGTTTTGGCTACAGCAATCAGAGCAGAAAAAGAAATAAAAGGAATCCAAATTGGAAAAGAAGAAGTAAAACTCTCACTATTTGCAGATGACATGATCCTCTACATAGAAAACCCTAAAGACTCCACCAGAAAATTACTAGAACTAATCAATGATTATAGTAAAGTTGCAGGATATAAAATCAACACACAGAAATCCCTTGCATTCCTATACACTAATAATGAGAAAACAGAAAGAGAAATTAAGGAAACAATTCCATTCACCATTGCAACAAAAAGAATAAAATACTTAGGAATATATCTACCTAAAGAAACTAAAGACCTATATATAGAAAACTATAAAACACTGGTGAAAGAAATCAAAGAGGACACTAATAGATGGAGAAATATACCATGTTCATGGATTGGAAGAATCAATATAGTGAAAATGAGTATACTACCCAAAGCAATTTATAGATTCAATGCAATCCCTATCAAGCTACCAACAGTATTCTTCACAGAGCTAGAACAAATAATTTCACAATTTGTATGGAAATACAAAAAACCTCGAATAGCCAAAGCGATCTTGAGAAAGAAAAATGGAACTGGAGGAATCAACCTACCTGACTTCAGGCTCTACTACAAAGCCACAGTTATCAAGACAGTATGGTACTGGCACAAAGACAGAAATATAGATCAATGGAACAAAATAGAAAGCTCAGAGATAAATCCACGCACATATGGACACCTTATCTTTGACAAAGGAGGCAAGAATATACAGTGGATTAAAGACAATCTCTTTAACAAGTGGTGCTGGGAAATCTGGTCAACCACTTGTAAAAGAATGAAACTAGAACACTTTCTAACACCATATACAAAAATAAACTCAAAATGGATTAAAGATCTCAACGTAAGACCAGAAACTATAAAACTCCTAGAGGAGAACATAGGCAAAACACTCTCTGACATACATCACAGCAGGATCCTGCCTTTCAAAAATGATAATTATCTAAAGAAAAAGCCTTTGGGCCACTGAATTTTGATCTGAACTAGCTGTTCTTCATGAAGCATAAGTTTTATTTCTACTTGAAAGAATAATTGATAGCCAAACTGTGGTTAGTTAGATGGGTTTCAGCAGACATTTCTTCAACAATGAATTAAATGAGCCTGTCATTTTAAGGAAAACAGCTCAGACCCTAAGGTACTGCTCCCAATAGTTCCCTTCCTGGTATTTATACTTCATGTAATCCCCTCCCCTTGAATGTGGACCTGTGATGTTACCTGCTTCTGACCTAGGGATTACAGAAAAGGATATGGTGTTATCATTCCTGTGATTTTGTTATGTGTATGACTGACTGGCAGACTAGAGCTAGACACTCCCCTTCCAGGCTTGATGAAGCAAGAACCTGTGTGCCCGTGTTGGAGAAATTCACTAGGCATGGAATATTGGAGCCCTAGGAATTGCAGGTGCATTCTAAGAACTGAGAGAGGATTCCACTGGACAGCCAGCAAAAAGCTGGAATCGCAGGAAGTGAATGTTGTCAACAAGCTGAATGAGCTTGGAAGTTAGCTACACCCTGGTGGACATCTGGATCACAGTCTATGAGACCCTGAGCAGAGGACCCAGCTAAACTGTGCCTTAGTCTCCTAATCCCTGGTAGCTATGAGACAACAAATATGCATTATTTTCAGATTCTAGGTTTGTTGCCACTTGTTAAACAACAATAGTATTTATTGCCAATGATTAAATGTGAACTTTTAGCAAAATCATAATTTTGAAAGACTTATGCTCTCTTGGTTACTTGATTGCACTATGAGCTTTACAGCTTCCAACACTTCATGCCTTTTCTCATAATATAGTGGGGATATTAATGAATGTGATTTCTATAATATATAATGAAATATGCTAACATTTATAAGATCTGCATATATCAATGAACCAATATTTTCAATATGACCAGTTTTTGATTCTAGAAAATCATGTATAAATGATAGGTAAAAGTGTAAGATAGACCAATTATTTTTTTTAAAATGTTTGAAAAGCCTTTATACTGAAGTTTTATATCAATTCCACATTTAATACCTCCTTAATAATTTGTAATTGATTTTTATTTTTTTTCATTTTTGAAGACTTCTTTAGTGATTAGATTTTCACATCAGTTTCTGCATTCACTCTGTTTTATATGTATTTTTTAACTTTTAATTTTGCAGTTTTTGTAGATTCACAAGAAGGTGCAAGGAAATACACATCTTTGCCCCCATCTCCCCTATGTTAACATCACACATAATTGTAGCACAATATCAAAATCAATATTGGTACAATACATTGAGCTTATTAAGATTTCACCAGTCATGTATGCATTCATTTGTGTGTGTTGTGTGTGTGTGTGTGTGTGTGTGTGTGTGTGTGTGTGTAGTTCTGTGCAATTTAGTCACAGGCATGGTTTTGGGGTCCACATCTCTAGCCCTAGAGGGGACACGGCTGAGAACACATAGTACAATCACAGATGGTAGCAAAAAAGGATGCACTATGTCTACTTTTATTCAAACTTAGGAAAGTTCGAGGAAACAAGTGAAGGTGTTAGTAGAGACAAGAGAATGCATGCTCATACAATGAGTTGGTAAGATTCTCTATCTTATCTGTGAAGATATACTTTGATCATCTAAACCTATAATTATAATAAATGGTTTTTTATTTCTTCTCTTTTTTTGAATTTTTTCCTTTCAGTAATTTTCCCTGTCTTGCAAAGATTCTCCATTCTTACATCATCATTCAAAGAAAATCCTTTTGTGCAATAGCAAATGTTGGTTGAAAGCAATAAGTAACCCCAGGATTCAACTTCTAAATTGTGTTAAGAAATTGTCATTATTATGTACAGTGAAACCAAAGTGGTTTAGAATATAAAGCAGATGCTGTTCCAAAAGATCAAACCTATGTCATATGTTTTCTTGGGAAAAAAGACATGAATATCAAGAATTCTAACTCAGTTCAGTTCAGTTCAGTTGCTCAGTCGTGTCCGACTCTTTGCGACCCCATGAATTGCAGCATGTCAGGCCTCCCTGTCCATCACCAACTCCCAGAGTTCACTCAGACTCATGTCCATCAAGTCAGTGATGCCATCCAGCCATCTCATCCTCTGTCATCCTCTTCTCCTCCTGCCCCCAATCCCTCCCAGCATCAGAGTCTTTTCCAATGAGTCAATTCTTTGCATGAGATGGCCAAAGTACTGGAGTTTCAGTTTTAGCATTATTCCTTCCAAAGAAATCCCAGGGCTGATCTCCTTCAGAATGGACTGGTTGGATCTCCTTGCAGTCCAAGGGACTCTCAAGAGTCTTCTCCAACACCATAGTTTAAAAGCATCAATTCTTCAGCCCTCAGCTTTCTTCACAGTCCAACTCTCACATCCATACATGACCGCTGGAAAAAACATAGCCTTGACTAGACGGACCTTTGTTGGCAAAGTAATATCTCTGCTTTTCAATATGCTATCTAGGTTGGCCATAACTTTTCTTCCAAGGAGTAAGCGTCTTTTAATCTCATGGCTGCAGTCACCATCTGCAGTGATTTTGGAGCTCAGAAAAATAAAGTCTGACACTGTTTCCACTGTTTCCCCATCTATTTCCCATGAAGTGATGGGACCAGATGCCATGATCTTCATTTTCTGAACGTTGAGTTTTAAGACGACTTTATCCTCTAATATGGATTGAGATTAAAATTTTAAAAGAGTGGCAATTATGACGCATAGTTATTTATAAGATCAAGTGGTCCTAGTCACGGGCTTCCCAGGCAACATTAGTGGTAAACAACCCGCCCACCAATGCGGGAGATGCAAGAGATGCAGTTTTGATCTCTGGGTCAGGAAGATCCCCTGGAGGAGAGCATGGCAACCCACTCCTGTATTCTTGCCTGGAAAATCCCATGGGTAGAAGAGCCTGGCAGGCTATAGTCCATAGGGTCACAAACAGCTGGACATGACTGAAGCGACTTAGCAACCACGCAGTCCCAGTAATAGAGAAGTGGAGCAGCAGGACGTTATCTCCCAACTAATACACAAGCCCCCTGAAAGTCCTAGAACAATTGGGCAGCCATGCTGCTAAAACGGGCACTCTGTATCACCTGGCAGTTTGAATGACAGTGGCAACTCAGTGTTAAAAGAGTGGGGTTCAGAATGTTCCTCTCTCCATAGTGGCTGTATCAATTTACATTCTCACCAACATGGCAAGAGGGTTCCCTTTTCTCCACATCCTTTCCAGCATTTATTATTTGTAGTTTTTTGATGATGACTATTCTGAAGAATATGAGGTGATATTTCATTGTAGTTTTATTTGCTTTTCTTTAAAAATGAGAGATGTTGAGCATCTTTTCATGTGTTTATTGGCCATCTGTATGTCTTTGGAGAGATATCTGTTTAGGTCTTCTGCTCATTTTCTGATTGTTTTTCTGATATTGAATTGAATGAATTTATTGTATACTTTGAAGGTTAATTCTTTGTCAGTATGGAGATTCCTTTAAAAAAAAAAGACTTAGGAATGAAACTCCCATATGACCCAGCAGTCTCACTACAGGGTGTATATCCTAAGAAAACCATAATTGAAAAAGACACATTTACTCCAATGTTCATTGCAGCACTATTTACAATAGCCAGGACATGGAAGCAACCTAGATGTCCATTGAGAGACTAATGGGTAAAGAAATTTTGTTATGTATATAAATGGAATATTACTCAGCCATAAAAGGAACAAATCTGAGTCACTTGAACTGAGGTGGGTGAACCTAGATCCTGTTATACAAAGTGAAGTAAGTCAGAAAGAGAAAAACAAATATTGTATATTAACACATATGTATGTCATCTAGAAAAATGGTACTGATCAACCTATTTGCATGACAGGAATATAGATGCAGATGTAGAGAATAAACTTTTGGACACAGCAGGGGAAGGAGAGGGTGGGAAGAATTGAGAAAGTAGCCTTGAAACATACATTACCATATGAAAACTAGATAGCCAATGGGAAGTTGTTGTATAATACAGGGAGCTCAAGCTGGTGCTCTGTGACATTCTAGAGGGGTAGAATGGGGAGGGGGTAAGTTTCAAGAGGGTGGGACATATGTATACTTAAGGCTGATTCATGTTATACAGAGAAACCAGCACAACACTGTAAAGCAATTATCCTCAAATTGAAAATAAAAACAAAAAAGAGCATTGTCAAATCCACAGCATTGTCTGGGAGGTATAGCCCACTCGTCATTTCAGCAGACATCACATAGACTCCCATCATTTGGCAGGTAGTTGGTGTGGGGGTGGCTGAGATTGGGGGCGGGAATGTTGGACATACAACAGAAAAGAGACAGAAGGCAGAGATAGAGGAACAGGATGACCAATGTTGAAGAGAATTGAGTGCACTATGTGGGGAGATGCTGGAAGCCACTGGAAAAGTGGTTGGAGAGTGTTTCTTCCAAGTCAGAGAAAGGAGGAAACAGCCTGTTGTCCTGTGGGAACTCCCTTAGAGAACAGTCTTCGTCCAAACCAAATTGTCTTCTTTTTCCTTCAGGACACATGGAGACTCGTGGTGCTCCTAGGACAGGAAGAGTGTGAAGGTGAGGAAACCAAGACACATCTATGAAGAGAGCCCAACATCCATTTCTTTATCTGCACTGATGAGCTCTGCAACCAAGCTGTGAACCTGTGCCTAGTTTGCGTTTCAAATCTCTCACCTACAAGCAGGACCCTGCCCTCTAGTGTTGGCTGGGTGACCTGACATTCTACTTCCTGGAGAGGAAAGGGGCTGAAAGAAGAGGAGTAGTGAGCTGCCATCTATGGGGTCGCACAGAGTCAGACACGACTGAAGCGGCTTAGCAGCAGCAGCAACTGAGATGGGGAGAACTCCACCTCGGCCTGATAACCTCATTTAATCCTTGATGGTCGTAAGTTCAAAGTCAGTGGGCAAGACTGCAGTCCTTGGTAGTGAGTGGGGTGGACAGAGTGGAGGGCTTTCCCAGAAAGATTTAGTATTGCAAAGGGGGTTTGTGTGGGATCACACATGCACACAAGACGTGACTGTACCGCCTTTCCTCTCTTTGGGGGCTGTGGTTCTGGAAACTGCTGCAGGGTTTTAGGAAGGTTCTGAAAAATCTTGCCTCTAGCTCATCAATATCTTGGACTGCTTTGCTTTTTTGAAACATGCTAAAGAAGTGTTGTAAATAAATGTAATTTCAATGTATGGTGTAGAAAATGTTTAAACATTTTTTTGTCAATTGACTTCTTCCTTTTATATGTTTATGGAAGTGTAGTTGACAAAGAATATATTGCTTTCAGGTGTACAACATAGTGATTCAACTTTTCAGTTCAGTTCAGTTCAGTCGTGTCTGACTCTTTGCGACCCCATGGACTGCAGCATGCCAGGCCTCCCTGTCCATCACCAACTCCCACAGTTTACTTGAACTAATGTCCATTGGGTCAGTGATACAATCCAACTATATCATCCTCTGTTGTCCCCTTCTCTTCGGCCTTCAATCTTTCCCAGCATCAGGGTCTTTTCAAATGAGTCAGTTCTTCTCATCAGGTGGCCAAAGATTCACCTTTTATATATACATTAATTGATCACCACAATAAGTCTAGTAATCATCTGTCACAATTAAGTATTGCAATATTATTGACAGTATTTGCTGTTCATTATATCCCTGTGACATTTACTTTATAACTGGAACTTTTTGCCTGTTAATTCCCTGTTTATTTGGCCCATTACTTCAAAGTGAAAGTCGCTCAGACATGTCTGACTCTTTGCGACCCCATGGACTATATAGTCCATAGAATTCTCCAGGCCAGAATACTGAAGTGGGTAGCCGTTGCCTTCTCCAGGGGATCTTCCCACCCCAGGGATCAAACCCAGGTCTCCCTTGTTGCAGGTGGATTCTTTACCACCTGAGGCACAAGGGAAGCCCATTACCTCAAACCCTGCCCTTTGGTGACCTCCTGTTCGTTCTCTGTATCTTTGAATCTGTTTCTGTTTTTTGGTATTTGTTTTTTAAAGACTCCACATATAAGTGAAATCATACAGTATTTGTCTTTCTCTATGTGACTTATCTCACTTAGCATAATACCCTCTGTGCCCATACCTGTTGCTGCAAATGGCAAGATTCCCTTCTTTATTATGGCTTATTAATATTCCATTGTGTTTGTATATATCACATCATCTCTATCCACTCATTGATCAATGGACACCTAGGTTGCCTTTTGTATCTTAATTATCTGCTCTCCCTCTACTTTATCTTAATTTTGGCCTCATATGTATTAACCTCTTTTCCTTCTTAAACGTGCCTAAACTTTTCTTTTCCATTTTTATTTGCTGCATTTGCTCTTATGTTCTACTCTGAGAAGTACCCTGTGTATGTGTATATGTGTGTGTGTTTTGTAATTTGGGGGATCTGTGTGTGTGTCTGTGTATGAGTGTATGGGTACGTATGTGTGGATGAAGATGTGTGTGTGTTTGCGTCTGTGAATGTGTTTAAGAGCTTGGCAGGGAGAATGAGTGAAGAATAGATAATCACGATGGAACAGGAATAAAGAAATAAGAAAAGAATAAAGGCAGTGTGGGTAGAGTCAGAGATGGCATGAAGCAGACACCATCTACACTTAGATATGAATAATTTACTCTTTCAAGAAGAAAGTCCTACTCTAGCTACCCAAAGTAACAGACTCTGGCGGTCTTGCCTGCTCTCCCAATGCCAGCCTAGCAATGCTTGTGAGTATAGTCACACACACACACATACACACAGACACACACACACATGTTCCCGATGTCTAGATCCTTTCTGACTGCAGCTCTCACAAACAGCCCTTACTGCGGGCAGTTTCTGCTTCACGTGAAAGAACCATGAAGGAAGCTATCAGCCAGTAACACATACAGTCCGCTATCGAGTTAAACATATTTAATGGGGGCAGAGCAGGGAAGATTCACTCGATTCCCCCAACCCCAACATCCTCTTCAGATGAGCCCTGAGCAGCAGGAAGACTAGCTCAGCCAGTGAGCTTTTCAACCTGATTCAGAAGCTCAGGAACCCTCCAGACTGAATGTGAGGGAAACTTTTTACAGGGTACAAAGAAGGAGGGGTTATAATTCAGGGTGACAGCACACTCATTGCAAGTGGGACAACAGAAGCAGATGGAGGAGATTCAGCAGCTGGTGCTCAGTTCCTCAAAGGCATGGATGTGGACCACATTACTTCTGCTTGGTCTTCTGCTGAGCTGGCCCTGGGATGACTGGGGAAGGACATGGCTCTGGAACCTTGGGGTGGCAGGGCTCCGGAACCTTGGGGTGGCAGGGCTCCGGAACCTTGGGATGGCAGGGCTCCGGAACCTTGGGGTGGCATGGCTCCGGAGCCTTGGGGTGGCACGGCTCCGGAACCTTGGGGTGGCAGGGCTCTGGAACCTTGGGGTGGCAGGGCTCTGGAACCTTGGGGTGGCAGGGCTCTGGAACCTTGGGGTGGCATGGTTCTGGAACCTTAGGGTGGCAGGGCTCTGGCACCTTGGTGTGGCACGGCTCCTTGGTTTGGGGGATGCATGGTTCCTGGGGAGGAGGCTGGCAGGGCTGTTTCACCTGATGCTGCTGAAGCTGTGGAGGTGGGATGCAGGGCTGCTTCTGCTGGTGGGAACTCATGCTTCAAAGGAGGCTGAACTTAGAGACAGAAAAGCTGACTCAATGATTTGACTAAACAGAGAAGAAATCAGGTTAAATGCCAAACAGTTTCACTTCAGGGCCCTTTAGAGGAGACAGTCTCTGTTCCTTCTAGCTAAATTTGATAGTTAAAACATGCTTTGATAGTTTCTGAGGTTTTGCAAGAGGAGGAGCTTAAAGGCAACTCATTTCTGTGCCATATCAGGGGGATTCATTCCTCGGCTCCATTTCTTCCCCAGACACGTCACGTCCCTTATTGACAAAACCCAAAACCACATATTAAGTCATTTAGAAAGCGATGTAGAAAGAGCTGCACTGCACACACCTCTAGTATCACACAGAACACCTTGTGACTTATTGGATGAGTCTAGAATCTAAGCTCCTCCTACTTTACTCTGGCCTTTGTGTACACAGGCCTCTCTGAAATGCTTCCCTTCCCATCTCTGTGTGTCCAAATACTCCTCCATCATAGCTCACATCATGCGTCATCACCAGCAGCTCTTCTTGAGCTCCCCCAAACTGCCACTGCCTTTCCCTGACCCCTCTCTGATACCAGTCACTATCTACTTTAGATTTCAGCTACATGTGTGTACATGCATTATCTTCCCTGCTAGGTTGTAAGTTTGTGAGGAAGTTCTGTGACCATTTGATCCCCTCCACAATGCCTAGCACTGTGCCTTAAGTATAATAAATATTCAGTAGAGGTCCCTCTTATGAATTAAAATTTGTATAATAAGTTATCAGAAACAGGGAATAATGGTGTTGCTGAGTGTGTCCTGAGTTCTAGTGGTAACACAACCACTAATTTACCTTGAGAACTTACGAAGATTGTCCTCCTTTTTGACCCGCAGTTCCATAGCTGTCCACTGAAGGGGCTACCTTCACCAGCTCTAATGTCCTTTCAAACCCAAACCACGTTTCATTTAAAATAAAGATACCCCAGTATTCTCTCTTCAGCCCTCTTACACGTGTTTGCCTCTGTCCATTTTCCAACAACGATAAAATAAAAATTTCAAATAGATTCTAATCAGAGACTCACCTGGTCCACAGAGAAGAACAGGTTGTCTGGTTGCTCCAGTCGGTTGTGAAGTCAACGGGCCAGCTGGCATTTTATACAATGAATGAGCCCTGCCTCAAGGAAATACAATCATCGGGGGCCCCCTCTGTTTTCCTTCCTTACCTGTCAAGCACGATTCACCTGATTCCCCTCAATTATCAGTTGGCTCAGCTTTGGTGATGAAAACCACCCACTTGATATTCTTTGGCACTGGCTGTATGACAGTGATGTCACCTGGGCCTAATTCCAATTGCCCCTCCCCCGCAGACCCAGAATAGGGCTTATCTGGGGGAGGGGCGACCCACAGGCTTCCTGGAGCGTTTAATGAGCTAATTCTGAAGAAAGGATTGAGTCCTTTTGCGGTAGTGCCACTTTTCTGCTGCCTTTTTCCTTGGGATGGTTGTTCCTCATGTGCTGTGGGATAGAGCACATTTGAGCAGATGAACAAGTGGGAAAGGAAGGGGATCAGATAAGCTGAAGTGGGCACGCGCTGTCTGCCTTATAATGCTAGATGTTAGAGAGCATGGAATTGACTGGTTATAGAGTCCTTGTCTGAAATGTCCTACACCCTTATGTTCATCCCTTCTCCTAACTCCATTAAACTACACACATTTGGAATTACTTAATTATCACCCCCACCACCACCACCAACCTCACCCCTCTCTGACTGGTTGCTAATCTGGGTAAACCTGCTTTGCTTTCACCAACCACACCTTCACCCCTCTCCTATTTCAGAGATTTTCAAGAGCTAATTCCTTTTCTGGGATGAACTTTTCTCTTCACTCCACCCAGCCTTCAGGACATGGCCCTGCCCTCTTTCCTAACACAACTCTATACCACCCCCACCTGAAAACCTGGAAGTCTTTTCTAACCACCTTTACCCACAACCCATTCATGGAGTCCTCCAGGATGAACACTTCCCCACCTCTTGCCCACTTCCTACTCCAGACCCAGCATCTTGAGAATCTTGCTGGCTGCAATGGTTTCCTTCCTCTCTGGATCTGTATCTTTGGGCTAGTGGAGGGTGGGGGGTGCTTTCTGTGCATCAAAAATGTGTCTGCTCAAAACAACAGTTGTTGTTGTTCAGTATCTCAGCCGTATCCGACTCTTTGCGACCCCATGGACTGCAGCACACCAGACTTCCCTATCCTTCACCATCTCCCGGAGCTTGCTCCAACTCATATCCAATCAGCTGCTTATGCCATTTAACCATTTCGTCCTTTGTCATCCCCTTCTCCTCCTGCCTTCAATCTTTCCCAGCATCAGGTCTTTTCTAATGAGTCAGCTCTTTGCGTCAGGAGGCCAAAGTATTGGGGCTTTAGCTTCAGCATCAGTCCTTCCAATGAATATTCAGGACTGATTTCCTTTAGGATAGACTGGTTGGATCTCTTTGCAATCCAAAGGACCCTCAAGAGTCTTCTCCAACATCACAGTTCAAAAGCATCAATTCAACAGTGTTCCCATAGTAATTTCTGTATCCTCATTCATTCAACAAACGTTGAACAAGTTCTTAATATACACCTGTTATGTCTCATTCTAGGAGCTTTCCCAGTATGAAAACCCCTTCCCCTCAGAGTAAGAATTCCCTAGGGTGAGGGACACAGCCTAGTTCAGAGCCACTAGTTTAATGGAACTCTGAGATCTTCACTAGATCCATGCTTCTCAAGTGATAACAGTTTGAGGCTGTGGACATGAAATAACTCACCCAAGACCAAACAAGAGACCCCATGAGAAAAGGAATTCCACACAGAAATCCTGTGTTCATCTTCGTACTAGTCCATCCTTGCTCCTAATGCCTACAGAGCAAATTAAGCTCAGGTAGGAAAATGACTAAAGGTGGAAAGGGGGAACTCAGCCTTCCTGGCTTGGAGCTGGGCCCACTCAGAGTCCTGGGAAAGCATCATGTGAGTGGCAGTGTGAGGTCAGGAAGAGCTTTGCCTTTTGGGTGAGCCCTTAATATTTGCTAAGATAAATCCTCTTAAGTAGGAAAAAAGCTACTGAATGTTTAAAGTGGCTCTGGGGATAAACAGAAGGTATTTCCAGCACTTCTAAAAATAGAAGGGGCATGAGTTAGCATAGGGCAAAGTAAGGGGCTCATCTAGTTTATCATCGTTCAGTGGACTGGGTCTGAGAGAGGGAGAGAAAGGCTGAAATGCTAAAATGTCTGTTTTGAAGCAGAGTTGTTTTCACGTTGGAGGAAGTCCCAGGGGCAAAGTGACAGAGCTTAGGTGCCCTTAACAGTAATAGCACTGAGGGTAGCAAGAAGATACTTCTGAGCATCTGCCCAGGGATAGCTTCCCTCCACGATGGTCGGATCCTGGAGAGTCTCCTCACCATGGGCTTCTCTTTCTGGGGACATAAGAGCAGGGATTCCCTGAAGGTCCTTACACTGGAAATTTCCTCTGATGTACGCAACATGAAACTGAAGTCACTGCTTCAGAGCTGCCCTCAAAACACAAGATGTTACTAGGTGTGGCCTTGGGAGAATCCTAGTCACCCTTAAACCCAGCTGTATAGATAGCTCCTCCTTCCTCTACCCCCAAACACATACCTAAATGTTTACGGAGCACATGCTGGCTCCACAGGTGGTCACCTCTTATGACCCCGAGTCCTAGATGGGCCTCCCACCGTGAGCCCATCATGCTTGGTCCACATCCATCCATGGTGCCTGGTAAGTAGTAGCTGCTCGGTGACTTGGCAATTATAGAATGACTGACTTACTCAGTGAATGGGTGAATGAATGAATGGCATAATCTGATTTCTGAGAAGTCTCTCTTCTTTTGAAATGAGTTGAAAGGGAGAGTAAGGGTTCAGCAAAGCTTAGGGACGGGCAGCTTCCGCTGCCTTCTCCACCCAGTGTTCATGGTCAGCTGGTTTAATGATCTATCTCCCTCTGGGCTGCTACCAGCACCATGATGACAGCTGAGCTCCTAGCCTCTCACCTCACTTTAACACCCCTCTGGGCTTGGGCCAGGTCCTCTCTTTACCCAAACTCCTTCTCACAGACTCCTGACATAGGGGGCTTGGGGCAGAATCTGTTGCTACATTTGGTAAGATTCTCAGGCCTGAGGAACCTGCTTCCTGCCCTCTGTCCTGTGGTATCAGCCAGCTTGTCTCAGGCTCTGGAGGATCTGAACCCACGTCTGGGTCTTGGCTCTGGATGTCAAAGAATTTCCCTGTCACCCAGTACCCCACCTTGGCTGAGTTCTCCTGCCTGTCTTGACTTGTGCTTCCTGTACTCCACCCCACACTGCTCTGGATCCCGACTCTGTAACTTTCCCTTGACCCCTGACATCATTTTCCCCATTTGTTCGTGTGAAGCTCACTAGTGGTTGGCATTAAGTCAGTTCTCCCTTTCAAAGAAGGTCTGCTTTTTACCATCAGGGTGGCGTTAGCCAGTGAACCTAGCCCCATACACTTCCCACACAAAGAAAGGGCAAACTGGGTGGTTTCTGATGGTGAATGCATCTCTCAGAAAGGGTCAACTCCTTGACCTTTCACAGGAGGCTGCTGCTCCTCTCTAGTCAAAACCCAGCTCCCCTCTGGGCCAGCTGGGGAATCTTTCCTCTACTAGCTCCCTCCGAGTGTGGAGCTAGTTCCTCAATCGTGCACAGAGCAAGGAGGGGGACCCCCACACTTGTGAACACAGTGATCACACACTTCCTTTGCTGACTGAGGACACTCCCTCCTCCTTTACTTCCCCAAGGCCCAGAGCACACAGGGACTGACGTGCCAGATTCGAAAGCCCATCATTTTAGCATAGGAACCCGTATTTAAAATATGGTAACATCTAGAAACAAGTGAGAGTTTTACTGCCACCTCCCCCTGAGCACTGTGGGGAGCTCAGGAGACCAGAATGTTGACCCCCACCGTACACTTCAGGCTCGGATGTTTAAAGGAAAACAAAGTCTATAACACATGGTGCCCCCATCTATAAAAGAAGAGGAGGAGAGGAAACACCAGACCTAGGTGTTTAGAAGCCTCCTGGATGCTTCAGCACAGGAGGCAAGAGAAGCAGTGGTTGCCGGCATGAATGCTGAGCTGGAGAGAGCATGGAAGTCCTAATGCTGGAGAGCTTCTACCCAGCCCAGTCCCCAGGGAGAAAGAGAGAGAGGTGGAATATGGAAGGGGTGTGGTCCAGGCAGCACAGCTTCTTTCGTTATTGGGATACAGCTGATTTACAGTGGTGTGCTAGTTTCAGTGTGTTAGTCACTCAGTTCTGTCCCACTCATTGTGACCCCATGGACTGCAGCCCGCCAAGACTGTTAGTTTCAGGTATATGGGAAAGTGAATCAGTAATACATATATCCACTTTTTTTTTCCAGATTCTTTTCCCATGTAGATCATTACTGACTTCTGAGTAGAGCTCTCTGTGCTATCCAGTAGATCATTATTAGGTATCTATTTTATATGCAGTAGTGTGTATATGTCAATCTCAGTCTCCCAATTTACCCCTCCCCATCTGGCGTGCTGCGATTCATGGTGTCGCAAAGAGTCGGACACGACTGAGCGACTGAACTGAACTGAACTGATCTCCTTTCCCTGCTCTGGTAACAAAAGTTTGTTTTCTGTATCTGTGACTCTGTTTGTGTTTTTATAGATACGTTCATTTGTAACATTTTTATAAGATTTCTCATATAAATGATACGATATTTGTCTTTTTGTTTCTTACTTGCTTCCTTCATGACAACCTCTAGGTCCATCCATGTTGCTGCAAATGGCATCATTTGTTCTTTCTTATGACTGAGTGATATTTCATTGCCTATATCTATCTATATACATTGTATATATCTATATCTATAGCTATAGCTATATATACCACATATTCTTTATTCACTTCTCTGTTGATGAACGTCTAGGTTGCTTTCATGTCTTGGCTATTATGAATAGTGCTTCGTGGCTTCTTTAGTGGAAGAATCAGATAGAAACCTGTCTTCCTAAGAACAGAGTTCTTTACCCTCCCTCTTTTCTTTCCCCTGAAAGGATGGATAAAAATTTAAATCTGGCTTCTTTTACTCGAGGTAGGAAGAAAGAAAGGGCCAAGGCTTAGTGTCCGGCCCAGTTGTTATGCTCTTGTTAGTCAGATGACCTTGAGCAAGTTACCGAACCTTTCTACACTTCAACATCCTATTTTTTTATAATAGGAACTTTAATTGTATTTCACAAGATTACTGTAAAGATTAAATGAAATGATGCTTCAAACACTATTAGGATGAATGAATGTTGTACATAGTCATTCTTGGTAATTTGTCTGTTTCCTTTCACTTCAAATCTCATGAATCTTCTTTCTCTTGTCTGTGTGTTTTTCCTTTTCTTCTCTCAGTGTGTGTGTGTGTGAAAGAGAGAGAAGGGACCCAAGGACAGGGTGCCCTTCTAGAGTGGGACCACATGCTCGGGCTTTATGGTTGCTTTATCTCCTCTCATTTTTTCTATGACACTTTCAGATGCACATGTTTGTCAGATTATATACAAGTTATTGGATAGTGGCAATGACCACACAGCCCATATTTTATTCAAGTTGGAGTGCAGGGGATGGCTAAAGTTGGTGATCATGCAATGATGTGGACATGCCCTAGGTAAGGAAATGGAGGCAGAAAAATGTAAAGGAACTCTCCCAAGAGATAATAAAAGTAGGATGTGCCAGGACACAGTCCCTTAACAACTTTGCCATATTGCTTCTCAATACTTGTGGGATATTCTATATGCTGGAGAGCTACTCTTAGAAGGAGGAGAGGGTGGATAGGACAAGGAATAGGACAAGGAGAAGAAGAGGGAGCGGAGGGAGGAGGGGGAATCCTGGTTGGGTCCTGACATTCTCACACAGCTGAACAAGCATTTCCCTATCTGTTGTCTTTTCTAGACAGAGTTTCTCTATCTTGAAATAGAAGTAGAATAGGATATAGATGATCAAAGACATACACAGAGAGAAAAAGAGGCTACTGAGTTTTGAAATGGAATCAGGAATGGTTCAGATTTATATCATAGATAAATGCTCCCCCACTGATCACTCATTGCCCCTTGGGCTGTTGAAGGGGCAGACTGATAACCACATGACTAAAAGCATCTTTGGACAGAGAATCCAAAACCCTGTTGGAGGTGACTGCTGTTTGCAGTTGTTGGTTCCCTCTTGTTTGTTCAGCTGTGCTGGCTTCATCACTGATCCACCTCTACAGAAAACACCTCCAGAGTGCAGAATGGCTTCTAGATGTCACAGATTTGAGGGGTCTTCCATGGTGGTCCAGCGGCTAAGACTCTCCTCTCCCAATGCTCAGGCCCAGTTTCAATTCCTGGTCAGGGAACTAGATCCCAATGCTGCAACTAAAGATCTCATGCACCACGACTCAGACCTGGCACAACCAAATAAATAAATATTTTTTAAAAAACAACAATAAATTTAAAAATATAGATCACAGATTTGAAAACATAAAGTCTCGTGTTCAAGTTCTAGCTCTGCTCCTTACTAGCTGTGTGTGTGTGTGTGTGTGAGAGAGAGAGAGAGAGAGAGAGAAAGAGAGAGATTGGAAAAGTTTCTTAATAATAATAGCTCCTATTTGATTAGGGCTTCCCTGGTGGCTCAGTGGTGAAAAATTTGCTTGCCAATGCAGGAGACCCATGAGACCCTGGGTTCAATTCCTGAGTTGGGAAGATCCCTTGGAGAAGACATGGCATCTACACAGTGTTAAACTTTGTTCTAGGCACTTGACACTAATTCCTACAATATCACTGCTAGGAGTAGGTCATGAAAGCCATTCTACTGATGCTGAAGCACAGAGAATGTCCCCTGCCCAAGTTTACGTGGTAAATAGGTGGAAGGGCCAAGAAGCAAATTTAGCGATGTGACTTTGAGACCTTAATCAATCTCAACTTATCTTACCAATAAGTTAGGAACAATAAGATTTGCTTCCAGAGCTACGGTTCAGTGAGATTATATATGTAAAGTGACTATTGTAGTGAGCATAGCATAGCAGATAGATTCTAGATATCAAGTACATTTCTTCTCCTGAAAGTCTGAAGTACATCTGTTGTTAGAAACTCATCTCTAGTGACTCAGAACATTCCATAATTTTCTTCATTTGTGAAGTAGTCAACCACTTATTTAACACATAGTTGCTGAATGACAACCACATGTCAAGCATGGAGTCCCAGCCTATATGAAGTCTGGCAGAGAAATGGGCAGCCTTCTGTGAGCTTCTGGGACTCAGTATCCATCAGTGAGGAATAGTCCCCTAACTGACCTTAGCATAAGAGTCACTTGGGGTGCTTGTTAAAATACAGCAACAACCTATTCATCTTCATGTAATACGAGTAGCCAGAGGACACCTGGGGATCTGTATTTCTAAAGTGCTCATCAGGTGGCTTTTGTGATCAGATAAGTTAGGAAACACTAGATTCTAAACCCAATGGTTTTTCTACCTTGATTGAAAGGGACATTATCTGGTATCTTTAAAAATATCCCTGTGGACTCCACTTGAGATTTATTTAATCAGTTGATTAAAAAAAAAAAAAAGTCCTCAGAGGCAAGCAGGTTTGAAAATCATTGCTCCAACAGAATATCTCAACTCTTAGGACTTTAATGCAGACAAGGATCCCCAGTCCCATAACTCCTTCAGGTGGAAGGAGGTACAGGGTGGTGCTAATTTACTGGGGCACTTGTTCATGTTGATGCAACTAGATGCCTGTGGATGTGAGTGTTTGGCCTAAGGATATTGGGAACCTTGGAAAGCAATTAAGTCCCATTGAAAGAAGGCTAAGTACTTCCACATACCCTTGAACCCCCTCCTTCCCTCCAGGGAATCATCAAAACACAGGCTCAAGCTGGTTTGCCTGGGCTGGTTTTGGACTCGGTGGCCTGGAGCCAAGAGATGGTTCTGTGTCACCTACCTGTATACCATCATGCTCATGATAGTGAGAATTTTTGGTGGTGTAAGGGAAGCAAGATTTTACCTCTACCCATTTTAGGATTTTGCCTAGGACTCCTTTAAAAAACAAACAAACAAAAAAAGATCAACAAGAGAAAATCAGTTTATTAATGTGCGCAGTGTACTTCACTCTAAAACAAAAAGTAACTCAGAGCTGTGGCCTAGGACTGTGGCTTGTATAGCATCTTCAACAAAGACCAATACATCTATAGAGAAATGACAGGACAAAGGAAAGCAATTTTAGGCTTCCAAGGGCAGCAGACTGTGGGAAGGTAAATAAATAGGTGAGAACTAAAGGAGGAAGATTGGTTTGCAGATTCCTCTCCTGCCATCTCTGGTCTGATGAGATTCTATCTCCAGTACTAGAATTTATATTCTGTGTTTAGGCCAAAAGGGGAGGGGCAGGGGGTGGATTTTTCTGTGTTTGCTGTTTCTTAATTGCCTTCAGCTTGAAATAATTTTTTATGTCAAAGAGGCATATCTGGGGTGACATATTCTTATTCCCTTCAGTGGATTAGAGGTCTATGCCTCCCACCTCCAGGAAGCTTCTGGCAGGGCCAAATTATGAACTTTGGAGTCCCAAAGTACTGAAAATTATAGCTTTCCACCTCCCTCCTTCCTCTGCCAATTCAAAATAAATCTTTATTTTTCAAAACCTAAAATGCACAATTGTAGCTTTTAAAAAATATTTTCTGGTTTACTTTCATCTGAAATTGTTCATAAATCTAACATTCTTTCTTTTGTTTTAAAGTCTTTATTGAATTTGTTACAATATTGCTTCTGTTTTATGTTTTGGGTTTTTTTTTTTTTTGTCCATGAGACATGTGGGATCTTAGTTTCCTGACCAGGGTTTGAACCTGCACCCCCTGCGTTGGAAGGTGAAGTCCTAACCACTGGACTGCCAGGGAAGCCCCCTGACCTCCTTTCATTTGTTTATTCTCTCATTTTCTGGGCTTTGCCCATGCCCAGAACATGTGGACTTTACATATTAGATCAGCAGATGCACTCTTATGGGAATAGGGAGGGTGGGGTAAGGAATAGCACTTACAAAAGTACAAAGCGCCCCTCACTCCAATTGTCCATGGGGTTTTCCAGGCAAGAATACGCCATTTCCTTCTCTAGGGGCTCTTCCTGACTCAGGGATTGAACTCACATCTCCTGTGTCTCCTGCGTTGCAGGCAGATTCTTTACTTTCTGAGCCATTGAGGAAGCCCTACCCCAATGCATGGATCCACCTAATTGTTGGGCAGAAAAAAAACATCAAATCCAAACTTCTCATTTTATGGACAAAGGACCCAGGTTAAGGGACTTACTGAAAATCATAGGTCTATTTAGTAGCAGAGCTAGAACGAGGACCCCTGTCCCTTCTTTCCTGGACCCGAGTGCTCTCCATGCTGGGAAAGAGACAATTTACAATAGCGTAGATTCCTGAGCCAGAAAAGAGACTTCCATATGGCCGCTCTCTAGGTAGAGGGGTATCCTTATGCTAATGTTTCGGAGCTACCTTCCCCAGTTGTAAAAGGTGGTTGTAAGACCAACGATTTATTAAGCATATACAATATCCAGTCAATTTATAGATATTATCACCACAAAAATTCTGCAAATAAGTGTTATTAAACCATTACAATTTTTCACATATGAGAAAACTAAGTCTCAGGATCTAAGTGACTGGATGCAGGTGGACAGCTAGGAAACAAGAGATCCTGAGATTCAATACTGTTCAGTCTGACTATAGAACCCATGCCCCTTTCTCCAAAGGAACTGTCAGAACATCTCCAGTGCAGACACCCACACCTGGGCACTTGGCCTCTAAGGGGCTCTTGGCCAGAAGAGGCAGTGGCAGAGAATAGGAACCGACCAGGTTTGTGTTCACCCAGTTGGGCAAGTGGGTCAGGTAGGGCATTGTTTTGCTCTGGGGTAGAGAGAATTTTCCTGGCAAGTCAAGGAAGAGGGATAGCAAGAGAAAATGGCAATGAGCCTTCCCTCCATTTCTGTAGTATTTAGAGTTCTAAGAACACTTTCCTTTCTGCAGAAGAACAGAAATATTGTTTTAATCTTATTGATTTATTTTGAATGGGGTTTGAAGACATGATGGGAGAGGAAATTAGTGAAGTACACACAAGGAACATTGGGGGAAAAAAGCATCATTTTTCAAGTAAATTAAGGTTGGAAAAATAACCTTTAAAAAATTGGAAGCAGGATATTATATTGGAAACTGTGTGTGTGCTGTCACTTCAGTCGTGTCCAACAATTTGTGACTCCATGGACTGTAGCCTGCCAGGCTCCTTTGTCCATGGGATTCTCCAGGCAAGAGTACTGGAGTGGGTTCCCATTTCCTCTTCCAGGAGATCTTCCTGACCCAGGGATCAAACCTGCATCTCCTGCATTGCAGGCAGATTCTTTACCACAGAGCCACGAGGGACGACCCATACAGGAAACTGCATGCAGTTCAGTGAAATTTCACAAAGTGGCTGCATCCGTTTATCTAGGACCCGGATAAAGACATAGAATTTGACCAGTTTCCCCTACTACAGCCTTCCAGCCTTCCTCTCACCTTCTTGTCATTCTGACTCTGTAAATAGAATCATTCAATATGTGCTTTTAATGTCTGCATTCTTTCCCTCAAGACTGTGTTTATGAGATTTGCCCACACTATGTAGGATAATGTGTCCAATGTCATCATTTTGTAGCATCTCATTGTATGATTAAATGGGTGTTTAGAATATTTTTGGCTTGGACTTATTACAAATTCTGCTGCTATGAGCATCTTCATACATGTGCTTTAGTGTCACGTGTACACATTTCTGTTGTGTATACCCTAAAGAATGGACTTGCTGGGATGAGATGTGTATGCTCAATGTTAGAAAGTACTGTGCAATAGTTTTTCAAAGTGGCTGTCCCATGTAGGCTCCCATCAACAGTGTATGGGAGTTCCGATTTATCCATTTCTTATGAGAACCTAGTATTGTCTGGGTTTTTAGTTTTAGCTAATATGTTGGATTGTGTAGTGGTACCATGCTTTCATTATAATTTGCATATCCCTGAAGATATCAGGGATAGTGTTCAGCATCTTTTTATACAGTTATTGCTCATTCTCTTTCATGACCTGTTCAAATCTTTGCCCATTTTTTTAGTAGGCTACCTAAAAAAATAGTAGTTTTTATTGATCTAGGAGTCCTTTATGTATTCTGAATACAACGTTTATTTTATATCTTATATTTATATAAGTGAACATAATTATATTTATATCTATATTGCATACAAACACCCATACACATATGCATGCATACACATGAATATACATATGTGTGTATATACATGTGTGTATACAATTTTCCAAATCTGTGTCTTTGTGTGTATTTTGGTGAACTGAAGTTCTTAATTTTAATGTAAGCAAATTAAGTTTTTAAAGGATGACACTTTTGTGCTGTTTAGTAAATTTTTGCTTACACCAAGCTCTTATATGTTTTCTTCCAAAATCATATATTTTTAATTTTCAAATTCAGATCTACAGTTTATCAAGGATTACTTTTGTAAATGTGTAAGGTGGGGGTTAACGTTAGTATCTGAATGTTATGGACATATGAATATCCATTTAACACATCACCATTTATTAAAAAATACTCTTCTAATTTTTGTAATGCTATCTACTTTTTGGTAATGAGTCAGATGATTGTTTGTATGAATCTGTTAGGCGGTAATAGAGTCTTCCAGCACATGACATGGCATGTATCTTCATTTTTTAGTTCTTTTGTTTCAATAATGTTTTATGTTTTTAGTATAGAGGTCTAATATATCTTTCAATGAATTATTATTATATAAATTATTATTTATTTTAAATTTATTTAAGGCAATTGATGCCTTTTGTTTCTTTGCTACTCCCCAGCTTTATTGAGATACAAATGATATATAATATTGTATAAGTTTAAGGTATATAATATGATTTGATACACACACATATATTATGAGATATTTGTCTCTATTTTCATTGAAGTTAAAAACTAACAAAATGAAAAGTGCACAGATTTTCAGTATAGCTCAATGAGTTTTGCGTATGCACCCACATAACCATCACCCACAGGAGGGAGAACACTTCTGGAAGCCAGGAAAGCTCCACTATGTCTCCTCCAGGCAGTAGTCTCTCCAAGGATGACCACTATTCTATTTTCTATCACAACAGATTGGTTTGCCCTGGCCTTACAGTTTTAAACTTCCAATCTGGTGTATTCCCCAAAACCCTTCTCCTTGGCAGTTCTCACACCCCAATCACTGTCTTATAAAACTACTGAAAACTCTACTCTTCTTTTCAGAAACTTTCTGCTGAGGTTTTTAGTATCTTGACCTGTACATTCCCCAATTCACTAAATTTTCACAATATGGAAAATTGAAGCTTGAAGCCTCTCAAAGCACCTACCGCCTCTTTTGGTTTCTCTGTCTCCCCGCAAGTCTTCCATAGTAGAAAGGCCAGGTTTACATTCTTCTACTCATGCCCAGAATTCACAAATGATACAGGGTTATAAAGTACAGCTCACCTCTTAAGTTCTCTTCTCTCTGGAGTTTTTGGGACCCCAGCCAACTTCAGATATTTATAAATTTCTTTTAGCTTATATTAGACTGCTGGTGGGCCACAAGCAACCCCATTTCACTCAGAATCAGAAGTTCTAGCTTTATTTGGAAAAGCCAGTCATTGTGCAGTTGGGAAATATTAAGAATAGTAAGATCCTAGACTTGAAGATTTCATAATATGATAGGGGAAAGAAACATGTAGAAGTGAACTACAATGCAAAAAACAATTATATGCATGATTCATAAAATAATTATAATAATTATATTACTTAATAGTAGAAATCTAAGTGTCATAAGAGCTTGTGGGAGGTTTCAGTTCTTTCTAGATGTTGAGTGAGGTTCCATGGAAAAATCTGAACCAGACCTGTAAGACCAAAGGATCTCCTACAGGGCAAAGTGAAGAACTGGTACTCTAGGCAGAAGGAGTAGTGTAAACCATAAAACAGAGGCATCGTAGCTGAATGATGCATTTGGGAAAAAGTAATTACCTCATGCTGCAGCATTGTGGTATATTCTGAGTCTTGTAGGGGGGTTTTGGAGTAGTCCAGTAATTTTTATATTTCAGAGTATATCGGAATTATGGGAGAGCTTTTACATTTTCTCTTTGGTCCCTGGTATTGAGCTAAATGATGCATAATGTCCCTTTGTGTTCTGATGTTATGTTACTTTATGTGAAGGGGATCCTAGAAAAAGCAAGAGAATTTCAGAAAAACATCTACTTCTGCTGCATTGACTACGTTAGAGTCTTTGGCTGTGGATCACAACAAACTATGGAAAACTCCTCAAGAGATGGGAATACCAGACCACCTTACCGGCCTTCCTGAAAAATCTGTATGCCAGTCAAGGACCAACAGTTAGAAATGGACATGGAACAATGGACTGGTTCAAAATGGGAAAGGAGTACATCAAGGCTGTATATTGTCACCCTGACTATTTAACTTCTGTGCAGAGTACATCAAGTGAAGTGCTGGGCTGGATGAAGCACAAGCTGGAATCAAGATTGCTGGGAGAAATACCAATAACCTCAGATACACACAACCCTTATGGCAGAAAGCAAAAAGAAACTGAAGAGCCTCTTGATGAAAGTGAAAGAAGAGAGTGGAAAAGCTGGCTTAAAACTCAACATTCAAAAAAAGAAGATCATGGCATCTGGTCCCATCACTTCATGGCAAATAGGTGGGGAAACAACAGAAATAGTGAGAGATTTTATTTTCTTGGGCTCCAAAATCACTGCAGATGGTGACTTCAGCTACGAAATTAACAGACACGTGCTCCTTGGAAGAAAAGCTATGACCAACCTAGACAGTATATTAAAAAGCAGAGATGTTACTTTGCTGACAAAGGCCCATCTAGTCAAATCTATGATTTTTCCAGTAGTTATGCATGGATGTGAGAGTTGGATGATAAAGAAAGCTGAGTATCAAAGAATTGATGCTTTTGAACTGTGGTGTTGGAGAAGACTCTTGAGAATCCCTTGGACAGCAAGGAGATCAAACCAGTCAATCCTAAAGGATATCAGTCCTGAATATTCATTGCAAGGACTGAGGCTGAAGTTGAAGCTCCAATCATTTGGCCACCTGATGTGAAGAACTGACTCATTGGAAAAGACCCTGATGCTGGGAAAGATTGAAGGTAGAAGGAGAAGGGATGACAGAGGTTGAGAGGGTTGGATGGCATCACTGATAGATGGACATGAGTTTGAGCAAGCTCTGGGAGTTGGTGAAGGACAGTGAAGCCTGGTATGCTACAGTCCATGGGGTTGCAAAGAGTCAGACATGACTGAGTGACTGAACTGAACTGGTGTGAAGGGAAGCCAGGAATGAACAAATTACCTTTCTTCCACCACATATATGAATGAGATTTTCATATTTAAGACATTGTTACTTTGTGAATCTCTGCTTGGTGGCATTAAATTAAAAACTTGTTTCCTTATGGAGGAGATGGGTCCTTCATATTCACAGAGGGCTAAGACTTCGTCCTTGGCCACTGGTGTCGAAGGCATGGATGTCTCTCCCTCTTACTGAGCTAATGACTGGGGATTCAGGCTACAGCAGAACTCATTGTTTCAGTCACTCCTCTTAATGGAAGTCTAAGGAAGTCTGTCATCTCTGGAACCCAAAAATCTGAGTGAAAGGACTTGCCAGAGTTAGGAATTCAGCTGTAAAATCAAGACTTCTTTCACAGCTGCATAAAATTGGACTAACTGACAAAAATCAATTGTAAAACTGCACAGACTCTGTACTTGGCTATCCCTGGGACAGCTTTTCCCTACATGAGAAAATAGACTGAAACTCAGGATAGACTCCAGGAGAGCTCTGGAAAAGCAGCATGGCAGAGAGGAAAATATTTTCATGCTAGAATCTGCTAGATATTCAGTGGGTGAGTAAATAAGCAAGTGAATGAGTGAGTGTGGGTTAATGAATAAATGATGGACAGTAAATAAATACATGAAAAATTCATTCACACATGTTCATAGAAGTGGCTGGTAATGCTCATGTCATTTATGTATGTTCTTTCTGCTTTTTCAGAATAACTTCCAATAGGCAAAAAACATTCATCTTGTAGGCTGGGGATTTCCAGACTTTTCCACTCTGTCCGTTCTTAGAGTCAATTGGCTTGCAAGAGTTTCTCAGACTCCTGTCAATCAGTCCTGGAATTTCTCTCCCCGTCCTTTACCAGAGATGTGTCAGCATCTGACATCCCTCATCATTAGTTACTAGAGAGCCGCTATGCCCATGTCCCCTAAGGATGTATTGATAAGAACCTGTGTATTCACATACTCACTTCCCCCAATATTGCCTCCACATCACAGACTGGGGCCAGGACACAGGCAAGGATATGAAGCGCAGATTTATTAGAGGAAGAAATAGGAGGGAAGCTCAGGGATGGGGAATGGGGAAAGGGAATGAGACAGAAGCTATGCATCAGCCTCTGGTGTCCCCATGAGGCCAGATATATTTCTTGCTTTAGAACATGGATGGGGCCATAGCTGTGGCCAAAATGGAAGCTGGAGAGGCTGGGAATTCACTCATGTTCATCTAGGAGAGAATCAGAGTGGGGAACAGAAGAATACTGGGAGCAAGGGGATGTGTGAGACAAGGGGTTCTGTGGGAAGAAATCCGGACAATGCTTCCTTGGACCCTGAGCAGGAGGATGTGGGAGAGGAGGGCAAATCCTGGAGCTGAGGATCAGAGGAGAAACAGGAGGAAGAGAAGTCTGCATCTGGTAGCCAGGATGGCAGGCAGGTATATCTCAGTCCATCCTTACTTCTATTTACTCTTGGGGGCTTGCTGGGTTGCAGGACACTTCTGCTGGGCTGGGATGGCTGTGCCCTTGGGTGGACATTGCTTCTTGGCCTGCGGAGCACACGGATCCTTGGTTTTAGGTGCACACATCTCTTGACATTTGACAGGGGGCGGCTGACAGGGCTGCTTCACCTGCTGCTGTTGGATCTGCTGGGGCAGGCACTGCTGCTGCTGATGCTGCTGGGAAGACATGGCTGCAGGAACAGGTGAGCCTGGAAGAAACCCAGATGGGGACATTATGAGAGCAGCTCCCTCCATCTCTTCTCCCTCTGACTTCTAAAGAGTGTTTTCTCCTCTAGCAAAGGATAAGTAATTAATAGCTTCAAGTTGACTAGTGAGTTGATTCACACACACTCATTGCAATCGCTCTCTTTCTTTCTCCTTTGTCTCTGATACTCTGATTTCTAATTGCCCTCCGTCTTCCCATGGATGCCTGACCCAATTGAATATATGGTGTATTTCTTAGTCTTAACAGGAAATAAGACAGGGTGTTGAGCTGAGGATGAAAAGATGGTCCAGCTATTTCACTAGATCAAGGCATGAGATCTTGGCCGATGGGTTGGCAATGCCAACCGTCTACTTTCAGAAGTGGTGATGGGTGTGGGTGAAGGTGGAAAGGCACGAGGAAAAGATCAGGAGCAGATCCTGTCTTAGAGGGAAGACAGAATGTCGTGGTGTGTGAGTGATGGGGCTGGAGTACACCTGTTGTGGGAGCTCAGTTCTAATCCTGGCTCTACGCCTAATTTACCATGGTATGTAAACACAAGTCATTTAATGCAGTTGGGGGATAGTGGTTCTGGCCCTCCATGGAGAACTGGGGAATTGAAGGTCAAATAGATCGCTGGAGGTAAGGGCCTTTAGGAGGATATTTTACCAAGAGACACCCTGGTCCAAAAAACCTGCCTGCCAATGCAGGAGACATAAGAGACGCGGGTACAATCCCTGGGTTGGGAAGATCCCCTGGAGGAGGGCATGGTAGCCCACTCCAGTATTCTTGCCTGGAGAATCCCATGGACAGAAGAGCCTGGCAGTCCATAGGGTTGCAAAGAGTCGGACATTACTAAAGCGACTTAGCATGCAAGAATGCACGCACCCTGGTCCAGAGGAAAGAGCAATG
Source organism: Bos indicus x Bos taurus (assembly GCF_003369695.1). Taxonomy (NCBI): domain Eukaryota; kingdom Metazoa; phylum Chordata; class Mammalia; order Artiodactyla; family Bovidae; genus Bos; species Bos indicus x Bos taurus. The sequence goes on from NC_040078.1 coordinate 17,840,547, forward strand.
GTCAAGAAGGCACAGGCAGAAGTTCCAGATCCAACCTTGCCACTCGCTGGCCAGGCTCATCCCTGGGAAATCTGCCTTCTCTGGACCTCCATGCCTCTGTTTGGGGGCTATTGATCTGGAAGGGCTCTGAGGCCTTCCCAACTCTGACACGTGTCTCTGGTTCTCTTGGTAGGCATGTCCCTCATCTTTTAAGCTCATGACTATATATAAGAAGTATGGTTTCCAGATGGCAATCATGATAGACAGGCGTGGTGGCTACAGAGTATAAAATACAATATTTAATAGACCAGCTTCTATAAACCTAAAAGGAAAGTTTGAGAGAGCTTGCTGGTAGGACTGAAAAGGCAGGAGAAAGCTTTGGAGGAGGCCACAAAATGCTGTAGCTCTAAATATCTCCCCTCAATGACAAAATTCCTCTTACTAGGGAATCAAACTGAGAACTAGGAAATTACTTGGACCTAGCATTGGTGTGGGAGATTGAATTTCTTAAGTAATAATTAGTGTGACATTTTCTTAATTGTCACAAGGCTTATGTTACTTCTCTGGTTACCCAAGAACAGGAGAGGAGCTTGGCCTAGCGGCTTAAGACAGTTCAAGGAGTAGAAAAGGGCCCAGCAGATCGCAGGAGGACAAATCCCTCACTACTTACCAGAGGCACAAGCCAGACTCTAGGAGATTCGGCTGAGCACAGGTTCACATCAGCTACTCCTGGGAACCTTTAAAGGCCCCCAGCCTGCCCCAGGCACCTGGTGTGGCCTTCATTACCATCTTCCAAAGGATTCCTAACCCACTTCTCCCACCTGCACTTCCTCCAGAGACTTGCTTTACGGGCCTGTTTTAATGAAAACCACCCACTAGATACTCCAGCATTCTGTTTCCTGGCTACCTGAGCTGACTTCATCCATTAAGGTGTCTACTCAAACTCAAGGACTCAAGTCTTTGAAAAATAGGACTTATGTGAAGCTCTGCGTGTAGACTGAGTTATGAGAAACAGGAAGGAAGGAAGCGGCAAAGAGGGAAGGAATATGGGCTGGGGGCACTTCCAACAAAAATAGGAATGTAGGGCTTTCCTGGCAGTCCAGTGGTTAGGACTCCGGGTTTCCACTGTAAGGGGGGTGGGTTTGATTCCTGGTGGGGGAAGTTCTTCATGCCATGAGATACAGCCCCTCAAAAAAGGAGCATAACCTTTTCTGCTATTGCTGCCATTTTTTGGGCATTGACTGGTGCCCAGCCCTGAGATCACCCTTCATGCCCATTGTTTTATTTTACCTTTATAATCCCTGTAAGATGATGCCATTGTTGCTCTTTTGCATGTGAGAAAAGCAAGGCTGGCAAAGATCACATAGGAAGTAAAGTACAGAGATTGAATTTGAACTCCGCTCTAGTGGATTCAGAGAATCCAGACCCTTAAGCATTATAAAGGGACGCCTGACATGGTGCTTAAGGTTTGCCCAATCCAGAAGGGCCTGCTTACATGGTATTCTCTGAGGCTTCCTTTTGATCACATGTAGAGCAGGTGCTGCTGTCCCCCACCTACCCACCAGGAATCAGGCTGCTTTGGGTATTAGAGGTGGTGAAAGAGTGGGGGAAAAAATTGGCTTCTGGGTAGAGTTTCCAGATAAAATATAGGGCCATTAGCTACATTTGAATTTCAGATAAGCAGAATTTTTCAATATTGATGTGCCCCAAATATTGCAGGAAACATACTACAGAATTTGTTGTCTATCTGAAATTTAAATGTAATGGGGAAGACTGTATTTTTATTTGCTAAATCTGGCAACTTTGCTCAAAAACTAATTCAGATGGGAGAAAGGTGTCCTGGTCCCCACCCCCACCCCCCTACTTGGCCTCCTGGGATAGGAAAACCTTCCTAGGAGGGGGTGGGTCCGATTTTAGACCACTGCCCCAAACCTCAGGATCCTGCTGACTAGAGGCCATTGATGAAGTAATTTCTGTCAGTATTAGAACAAAGCGTACCTCTTGCCCTATTTAAGCATCGTGGCAATTCTGTCAGTTGTGCAAATCTGATTTTATAGTTTGAAAATGTAGATCCAAGGAAGTTCACTGACTTGCTCAACAAGAAAAAGCTAATAGGCATGGAGCTGGGCGGAGGCCCTGGCCCAAGGCTCAATTCCACTCCATCACAGAGGCTGGTGTCCCTGCCATAGGCAAGTGACTGTCATTGGGTGGAGGCCATGACTAATAATTTTTCTGAGCTTCCTGTCATCTATAAACTGAACATTGGTCATTTTGAGGGGTCAGCCTCACTTAATAGGTAATCCTTTCCATATTTCCCATGCAAGCAGGGTTTCCTTCTCCACCTCTTCTCTTGCCTAACTTTAAGAATGTAGTACCCTGAGTTCCAGATGCCAGGTTCTGCCTTCCATCTTCAGGATGAACACCTTCTCCACCTATACCCCTCTCTTCCCTGCCCCCACTCTACGAGTTCACTTCAGTTCACTTCAGTCACTCAGTAGGGTCTGACTCCTTGCAACCCTATGGACTGCAACATGCCAAATTTCCCTTTCCACACCAATTCCCAGAGCTTGCTCAAATTCATCTCCATCAATCAATGATGCCATCCAACCATCTCAAACTCTGTTGTCCCCTTCTCTCTGGCCTTTCAATCTTTCCCAGCATCAGGGGCTTTTCCAATGAGTCAGTTCTTCACATCACATAGCGAAAGTATTGAAATTTCAGCTTCAGCATCAGTCCTTCCAACAAATACTCAGGACTGATTTCCTTTAGGATTGACTGATTTGATTTCCTTGCCTTCCAAGACTCTCAAGAGTCTTCTCCAACACCACAGTTCAAAAGCATCAATTCTTTGGTGCTCAGTTTTCTTCATAGTCCAACTCTTACATCCATGCCTGACTACTGGAAAAACCATAGCTTTGACTAGATGGGTCTTTGTCAGCAAAGTAATATCTCTGCTTTTTAATGTGCTGTCTAGGTTCATCATAGCTTTTCATCCAAGGAGCAAGTGTTTTTTAAATTTCATGGCTGCAGCCACCATCTGCAGTGATTTTGGAGCCCAAGAAAATAAAGTCTCTTACTGTTTCCGTTGTTTCCCCATCTATTTGCCATGAAGTGATGGGACTGGATGCCATGATCTTCATTTTTTGAATGTTGAGTTTTAAGTCAGCTTTTCCACTCTCCTCTTTATCTTTTGTCAAGAGGCTTTTTAGTTCCTCTTCACTTTTTGCCATAAGGGTGGTGTCATCTGCATATCTGAAGTTACTGATATTTCTCCTGGCAATCTTGATTCTCGCCTGTGGTTCATCCAGCCCGGCATTTTGCATGATGTACTCTACATATAAGTTAAATAAGCACGGTGACAATATACAGCCTTCATGTACTCCTTTCCCAATTTGGAACCAGTCTGTTGTTCCATGTCCAGTTTTGACTGTTGCTTCTTGACCTGCATACAGATTTCTCAGGAGGCAGGTAAGGTGGTTTGGTATTCCCATCTCTTTAAGAATCTTCCTCAGTTGTGACCTACACAGTCAAAGGCTTTGGCATAATCAATAAAGCAGAAGGAGATGTTTTTCTGGAATTCTCTTGCTTTTTTTGATGATCCAACGGATGTTGGCAATTTGATCTCTGGTTCCACTGCCTTACATCTGGAAATTCACAGTTCATGTACTGTTGAAGCCTGGCATGGAGAATGTTGAGCATTACTTTGCTAGTGCAGAGATAAGAGCAATTGTGTGGTAGTTTGAACCTTCTTTGGCATTGCCTTTTTAGGGATTGGAACGAAAACTGACATTTTCCAGTCCTGTGGCCACTGCTGAGTTTTCCAAATGTGCTGGCATATTTATTGAAGCACTTTCACAGCATCATCTTTTAGGATTTGAAATAGCTCCACTGGAATTCCATCACCTCCACTAGCTTTGTTCATAGTGATGCTTCTTCCTAAGGCCCACTTGACTTCACATTCCATGCTGTCTGGCTCTAGGTGAGTTATCACACCATCGTAGTTATCTGGGTCATGAAGACTTTTTTTGTATAGTTCTTCTGTGTATTCCTGCCACCTCTTCTTAAGATCTTCTGCTTCTGTTAGGTTCATATAATTTCTGTCCTTTATCGAGCCCATCTTTGCATGAAATGTTCCCTTGGTATCTCTAATTTTCTTGAAGAGACCTCTAGTCTTTCCCATTCTATTGTTTTCCTCTGTTTCTGTGCACTGATCACTGAGGAAGTCTTTCTTATCTCTCCTTGCTATTCTTTGGAACTCTGCATTCAGATGGGTATATCTTTCCTCTTCTCCTTTGCCTTTTGCTTGTCTTCTTTTCTCAGCTATTTTAAGGCCTCCTCAGACAACCATTTTGCCTTTTTGCATTTCTTTTTCTTGGGGATGGTCTTGATCACTGCCTCCTGTACAATGTCATGAACCTCCGTCCCTAGTTCTTCAGGCACTCTGTCTATCAGATCTAATCCCTTGAATCTATTTCTCACTTCTACTGTATAATCGTAAGAGATTTGATTTAGGTCATGTCTGAATGGTCTAGTGGTTTTCCCTACTTTCTTCAATTTAAGTAATAAGGCAATTTGGCAATAAGGAGTTCATGATCTGAGCCACAGTCAGCTCCTGGTCTTGTTTTTGCTGATTGTATAGAGTTCTCCATCTTCAGCTGCAAAGAATATAATCAGTCTGGTTTTGGTATTGACCATCTGGTGATGTTCTTGTGTAGAATCTTCTCTTGTGTTGTTGGAAGACGGTGTTTGCTATGACCAGTGTGTTGTCTTGGCAAAACTCTGTTAGCATTGCCCTGCTTCATTTTGTACTCTAAGGTCAAATTTGCCTTGTTCAAGTAGCCCAAGAACTTCTTGTTCTATTAGTTCATCATGATGCAAATTCTCCAGAAGGGAAGCATGTGGCAGGATGGATTGGTGTAGACACATATCAAGGTGTTCTCCCACATCTGGCACCTAGAAGGCATCAATCTATGTGTGCTTCTTAGGAAGGGGTGGGTTTTCCATTCTTCATGTCTCTGTCACCCACACATCCTCTCTGGGATAAATGTTACTTCCTATTTTCCTCAGTCTGCTCATTGACCTCTTACTTTGTCTATCAACAACTCCTGCTTACTTTGGAGAACTCTATCTAATAATAGACTCTGGCTTATAACACAATTATCATCTCAGAGGATGATACTCTGGGGATGGACTTTATAGAGAACATGGCTGGACTTGAGGTGGCTGTGTCCTCCGGGTCATAAATCTCCAAGAGTCACTCAAGCTCATACACATCTCACATCTTAAACTTTTCAAAACTTTGGCATTCAACTTCCATCTTGGCCACATTATCCCTATTTCACAGAAGGATAAATTGAGATTTGTAATGAGGACATGCTTGACCCAAGGTCACACAGAGTTCATATCAAAGCCAGGGTTGGATCACAGGTCTCCTGACTTCATAGTAATTTACAGTCAGCTGAAGTGCCTGTGTCCCTGGGCTGATATCTAGTGCATGCTATGTTAATGACAGAATTAGGACGCTGATTCTGGTGGTCTCCATCATTTGAACCAGATCCGTATGTATCCTCTTTCCTCCCTGGTTGACAGATGCTCTCTTTCCCATCAAGCCTGTCCACCCTTCTTCCTCTAAAACAGGAATCCCCAACCGTTGGGATCTAATGCCTATTGATCTGAGATGGAGCTGATGTAACAGCAGTAGAAACAAAGTACACAAAAAATGTGCTTGAATCATCCCCAAACCACCTCCCCTGCCCCGGTCTGTGTGAAAATTGTCTTCCACAAAACTGGTCTCTGGTACCAAAATGGCTGGAGACCACTGCTCTAAGAAGCCCTAACTGATCCCTCTCCCCTGCACTGCCAGGCACAGGCACACATTTTTGGTCATTAAACCTTATAAAGCACCTCTATATACAGTTTTCACAAGACTCTATGAAGAAAGCTAATTGTATTTCTAATTTTATAGATGAAAAAATTATGGCTCTGATGGTGGCTAGATCTGGAACCCAGAAAGGGTGGCCTACTTAAGTCTCTTAAATCAGCAATGACTCATTTCCAGGCACCCTACATGGCTGGGAGAATGAATGTTTTTTCAAAGGAGGAGTGGAGACTTCCTGGCACCCCCTCAAATCACCTCATGTAAACACCTCCTCCAGATGAGGTGGGTCCTGAGAAGCTATGTGGAATGATGACTCTGTGGCACCTGCTCCCACCCACACTGCTCCAGCATGGCCATGATCAATCGATCATGAGTCCTACATCTTCTTTGTCATCTTCAAAGCACCATGTTGCGCTGAAATCAGGAAGCCAGGCTTTGCATCTTGCCTCTCTAGGGAGCAGACATGAGAGCAGGTGTGCACCCGTGACTCCATTAGAAAGGGGAGGGCAGAGGTAGGACTCATTTCTGAAGGTGAGTCAAAGCTTGAGAAACCCCAGCCCCACCCCGTAGACAAACAATGCGGTGACCGGGCAGCAGAGGCCTGACACTGGGAGGGGATCTTGTCAGAGACCATGCTAATCATCCAACTCTATCTAGACACATCTTCATGAGGGCACTTTTGCCTCTGGGTTTGGGGGGAAAAGAAGAGTTGTTGATGTTTCCATCTGGAGACACGTGAAACATACTTGTCATGTTACTTCCAGGAATTAAACAAAGAAAACCAAAAAGGGGAATTCTGAGTTACCATAGAGAGGACAGTGGAGGTTTGGAGCTGCCATCATTCCTGTATTTTTGCTGTTTATTCAGTAAAATGCAAACCTAAAACTGAGCAAATTGCATCTTATTTTAAAAATCATAATCATTGATATTTGCATTAGCTTAATTTCTGTGTGATACTTAAACAGTAGTCATGGCTTAGAACATTTTAGTTTCGGGTTTACCTCCACTAATTACTTAATAATCTATCAACAAACACTTTAGAAGAGGCCACTTAAAGAGACCTTGTGACCTTTTTTTAATGTGGGAAATCCATTTGCAACATGAATCATTTCATCCTCTAATTTATCTGTTTGCAAATGAGATGCTCAGATCCTAATATTAGATATTTTGTATCAGAGTATTCAAAGAAGGCCCATGGAGAGAGGAGAGTAAGAGGATGAGTTTCCAAAAATGTGTGATTAGTTTATCTCTTTCCTCCATCTCTTATCCCTATATGATATTTCTAGAAGACCCTCCATGGTCCTGGGAGTTATATAAAGGGGAAACAAAGTCCTGGACATGGTGAGAGATTAGTTCCAATGGAATACCTGTGGACTCACCTATGGAAGTTGAGGCTGGCTGTGGAAGCAGAGGGGATGAGTGGGCAAAGCATCCATCTGACAAGAGAGCCGAGATCAGCCTCTTGGAAGTCGAGTGGTGCTGAAATACCACTTGGGTATAGCACAGTATCCTTAGAGACGTAGGGAAGGAGCCAGGGCACTTAAGAAATAATTCTACTGATACTTGCCCCTCACTGCATTTGAGATACTGAGCACATTCCTTAACTTGTCTGGGCCTCAATATTTTTGTTCTCCAATATGAGCTGATTGGCTAAAATTTCCTCTGTGCTGTGCTGTGGTCAGTGGTATCTGACTCTGCCACCCCATAGACTATAGCCTGCCAGGTTCCTCTGCCCATGGGATTTTCCAGGCAAGAATACTGGAGCAGGGCACCATTTCCTCCTCTAAGGGATCTTCCCAACCCACGGATCAAAATTGTGTCTCCTGCATTGACAGGTAGATTCTTCAACACTAGAGCCACCTAGAAAGCCCCAAAGCCCCACCTCTAAAGTCCCATTAAGGGCTAAGATTCTGTAAACATTCATTAGGTCTGGGAAGGCAAACCTCTTCTCATCCCTTTGAAATCAATAGTGAATTGAGAGGACTGAGGTTGAGTTTCAGCTTGATCTGAAAGCATGAACATATTGACTAGAGATGTCTGCCGTGAGAGGCAGAAGTGGCCACGTGTGCAGGCAGTCGCATCCCTGGCTTAGCCTAAAGCAGGGAGTGGTATACAGTACTAGGATGTATGAGTGAGGATAACTGAAGCACTTGAAGAAGGAGAGAAGATATGCTGCTAAGCTGCTAAGTCACTTCAGTCGTGTCCGATTCTGTGCAACCCCATAGACAGCAGCCCACCAGGCTCCCCCGTCCCTGGGATTCTCCAGGCAAGAACACAGGAGTGGGTTTCCATTTCCTTCTCCAATGCATGAAAGCGAAAAGTGAAAGTGAAGTCAGTCAGTCATGTCCGACTCTTAGCCACCCCAGGGACTACAGCCTACCAGACTCCTCCATCCATGGGATTTTCCAGGCAAGAGTACTGGAGTGGGGTGCCATTATCAACTAGAATCCCATCTGAGCTCCCACCTTTCCTTAACACAGCTGTTAAGAGGACTGCTGTTTCCAAAACTTGTCTCAAACCATTTGAACTGTGATGACTCTCTACTGTCAAACATCCCAGCAAAATTCAAGGTAATCTCTAAGAACCATTCAAAATGTTGCTAAAATTGAGCAGGACCTTGCTGGCCCCTCACAGGTACAGAAGCTCTTCCGTACCTTTCTGTACAGAAAAAAACTTTAGTCTGCTAGAGGCCTCTCCTGAGTCACAAATGACTGGCTCAAGAATTAATGATTGAAAGGATGTAGACATGCAGTGAAAAAAATAGCAGTTGGGGCAGGAGAACTGGTTACAATTTACACAGTAAATCAGTCATATAGCAGTCATAGGGTGTTTATTTCCTCCCTGAAGTACATAGATAACAGTGTCTGAGACACATTCCTGACTTGTTTTGCAGGTACAGTAACTGCTACTAGATAGAAAAACTAACTACGTGATGACCAGACTGTAGTCATGACATCAGCTGCTCTACCTTGAGCTGTACTGAATCTGTGATTTTCACCTTTCAAGGAACTGGCCTCAAGAAAAAGAATAAATTGACACTGGAGTTGAAGATTAACTGTTCTTAAAACAACCAAGATGACACCAATCAGCCTGTTTTCAGCATGATTATGGGAGTCAGTTGTATTGTTCTGCACGTAGCCCTCAGCAGCACATCCTTGAAGCTTTTCTTTATTTTTATTTAATTAATTACTATTTTTTGTCCCAATAATTTATTGGTGTATTAACTCTTGAAGAAGAAGCCAGGTTTGTCTTTCAAGTATTTCCATTATTTCTTTTATTAACATATTTTATGAAGACTGCTTCAAACTCTTTGGGTCATCAACCAAAATTTCAAAATCTTTTGGAAGGGTCCAGTACGATTTATTTCCTTAAAAATATACTCTATCTGTTGACAGCACTGTCTTCAAAATATCAAAATAAAGCAATGTAAAATACAAACATTTCACATCAGTTCAGTTCAGTTTAGTCGTTCAGTTGTGTCTGATTCTTTTCAACCCCATGGACTGCAGAACGCCAGGCCTCCCTATCCATCACCAACTCCCAGAGTTTACTCAAACTTATGTCCATTGAGTCGGTTATGCCATCCAACCATCTCATCCTCTGTCATCCCTTTCTCCTCCCACCTTCAATCTTTCGCAGCATCAGGGTCTTTTCAAATGAGTCAGCTCTTCATATCAGGTGGCCAAAGTATTGGAGTTTTAGCTTCAACATCAGTCCTTCCAATGAATATTCAGGACTGATTTCATTTAGAATTGACTGGTTGGATCTTGCATCCAAGGGACTCTCAAGAGTCTTCTCCAACCACAGTTCAAAAGCATCAGTTCTTCAGCACTCAGCTTTCTTTATAGCACAACTCTACTCTATAGCCCACATCCGTACATGACCACTGGAAAAACCATAACCTTGACTAGACAGACCTTTGTTGGCAAAGTAATGTCTCTGCTTTTTAATATGCTGTCTTTCACATAGAAGTGCTATTATAAACAGTTGAATCATCTTCCTATGGATAACAAAAATAACTGATGGAGAATCTGAATGTCTGGACATTGCAACCCTCTATTGCTCCTAATGCTAATATTGAGCTAATTCCATTCCATGAAAGCTATTTAAATGACTGCTTCTTAAATCCTGCTCACTCATTTCCTCTGTAGTCACTAGAAATTTGGCTTCTCTTCCTACCAGTCTGCCAGTCCACAGAGAAAATATAGGAGCATTCCTTTGAAAGCTTTTGCCCTCTGGCCAGCAATTGAGAGATCCTTTTTAGGATGCTATTCCACCATCTTCCCAGGTTGTTGGCTTTCTGAATAAAGCATCTTTCTTTTCCACCAATCCCTGTCTCTTGAACATTGACTTTTGAGTGACAAATGGCCAACTTGAGTTTGGTTTCCACCCCAGTTGGTAACATTACGTTCTCCATGACCTCTGTACTTATTCTCTCCCTGAAGAAGTGTTTTCCTCTTTTGCTCAACCCCCCACAATTTTTTATTTATAACTATTTGGAGCACTTTTTATCTAATGTTTTTACTTGGTATACATATAAATTATAAAATATATGTTATTTATCTCAGCATTAATATAAATTCCTTGATAGGATGAGGAATAATTTCTCCCTCATCATATATTCATGTATTTGTCATCTACCCCCATACTAGCCAAACACATATTATATCCACTTCAGAAATAGAAACAAATAAATGCACAAAAGAAAAGATGAATGATATTTAAATGAATGAATTGAAGTGAATGGTAAACACAAGGTTAGACAGTTTGGCTAAACAGTCATAACCAGTGAAGTGCCAAGGTATGTTTTGGACTAAACCATCTTTCCAATTTCAGAGATACTTGCCCTCTCTAAATAGCTCTCCTTGTTTATCCTAACCACATGGTGAGCATGCTCAGTCAAGTCCGACTCTTTATGACTCTTTAGACTGTAGCCCTCCATGTTCCTCTGTCCAAGGGATTCTCCTGGCAAGAATACTGGAATGGGTTGCCATTTCCCACTCCAGGGGATCCTCTCAACCTAAGGATCAAATCTGCATTTCTTACATCCCCTGCATTGGTAGATGGTTTCTTTACCACTGTGCCACCTGGAAAGCCCGTTTCAACCACACACATTGTCTTTCTATTCCTTCAAACTTGAAGATTGATGCTGAAATCATCCATTACCTGTAAGAGGCCCAGGTGCCTGGATGTGTGTGTGTGTGTGTGCGTGCGTGAGTGCACATGCATGGTAAATGGGGTGCTTCTTTATACCCAAACAGTGAGCTTCCTAAGGGGAGGAGAGATGTTCAGGAAATACCTTACACCTGGTGAAAATTAGTACTTGGATAGACTAGCTAGTTGTTGAGTGGGTGGCCCAGTTACTAAAGGATGCTGTTGAATGAGTGAGTGAGCGAGTGAGCTAAAAGATGGAGGGAGTGAGTAAGCAAATGTATAAATAAGAAATGAGCCGACAAACTAGCTGACTGACTGGCTAGTTCACTGAACAGCTGACTGGCTGACTGTTGAGTGGTTGACAAACTGATTTACTGACTGGCTGCCTGGCTGGCCAGCAAGCTGATGGCTAATTTTCCAAAGCAGATCTTCGTATAGCAAAGGAAGTGTTCTTGGGAACATGGGACAAATGGCACAAAAGAGGATCCTTGGTATGGGAGCCCCTGAGGAGTGTATGCTATGAACTGGAAAACCATTTCCTGGTTTTCTTTCTTTTTCTTAGGAGTTCTCTGTGGTTTTCATTCCCTGTCAACTGAGGTCAGTGGATGTGACTTCAAGGGAACACCAGCCAGAGGCAGGCATGGTCAGATAGTGGCTCTCTTCCTGTAAGAAGGTATTTGGGACCAGAGGACACTTGTTCACTGGGGAGCCTATTGTTCCCTGGGTCTTAGGCTCTGGGAGTGGGGTTCTGGGGCTCAGATCATCTTTCAGTTTGGGGAAAGGGTCTCTGTGATGGTGACCAAGATAGGGAACCAAATCAAACAGACAAGTTAGTGGACGCACAAGCTGGGCCAGTTGGTCCAGTTGATACCCTGCTCTCTGACCACAGAGACCTTCCTTGGGAAAGTGATATACAGGCAGCAAGCGAGGGCTGCCAGACTCGGCTTCAGACAGTGCCTGGTGATGACTGAAGCCCCTAGGGTGGAGCAGGGCTCATAGTGCTATGTGGTGACTGACCCTGCATCTACTCAGCTGACTGACAGGCAATTACAGTACCCTGCCACAGCCATCGCTCCTGACCTGGATGAGAAGGAAGGCGCAGGACGATAACCTGGATACAGGTAGCTTGTTTCCATAGTAACTAAGCCCCTCCATGCCCAAACCCTTCAATGATTCCCCAGAGGCCTCGGGAAAAAGTCCCTGGTTGCTGACAGAGGTGAAAAGGCCCTTTTCTACTCTTGTCCCTTGCTGAGAGGCTTCTAGTCTCCTCTCTCCCCAGTCATCCCACCTGCCTTTTTCTCTATGCACAAATACTCTACTGCTTCAACCATAAGCCATGATAACTATTTTTTAAATTTAATTTTAATTTTTAATTCAATTTTTGTTTTGTACTGGAGTGTAGTTGATTGACAATGTTGTATTAGTTTTCAGGCACACAGCTGAGTGATTCAGTTATACATATGCATATTGCTGTGGTTTAGTCACCCTGTGGTATCTAATTCTTTGTGACCCCATGGACTGCAGCTGACAAGCTCCTCTGTCCATGGATTTTCCAGGCAAGAATATTGAAGTGAGTTACCATCCATTCTTTTTCAGATTCTTTTCCCATAGAGGTTATTACAGAACATAATGGCTATTTACAGTTTTTTTTTTTTAAAGAATAGTCTCTCTTGATGAATAGATAAGGGGTTTGTGGTACATATACATATACCTACTTGCAGGGCAGCAAAGGAGACACAGACATTTTGGACAGAGTTGGGGAAGGAGAGAGTGGGATGATTTGAGATAATAGCCTTGAAATATATGCATTGCCATATGTAAAATGGATAACCAGTGGAAATTCTATGTATGATGCAGGAAACCCAAAGCCAGTGCTCTGTGACAACCTAGAGGCATGGAATGAAGAGGGAGCAGGAATGGGGTTCAAGAGGGAGGGGACATATGTATACCAAGTGCCAACTCATGCTGATGTATGGCAAAAATCATCACAGTATTGTAAAGTAATTATCCTCCAATTTATAAATAAAATTATATATGTGATTTATATATTTTACAAATATATAATAAAAATATATAAACATAAATTAAATATATATAAGAAAATATAAATATATATGAAGAAAAACAACTTGGTAGCTCAGATGGTAAAGAATCCGCCTGCAATGCAGGAAATGAAGGTTCAATCCCTGGGTTGGGAAGATCCCCTGGAGAAGGAAATGGCAACCCACTCCAGCATTCTTGCCTTGAGAATCCCATGGACAGAGGAGCCTGGCGGGCTACAATTGCCATGGGGTTGCAAATAATTGGGCATGACTTAATGACTAAGACTTTATATATTAAGAGTATTCTATCTTTTTCACTCTCCTTTTCCCAGCAAGCCACTCCCTCTGCCTGGAGTGCCTGTCCTTAACTTGTGCCTGACTGATCTCAGAACTTCAGTGACTAATTTACTTCTTCCCTGAATACCCCTCCACCAATCTGTGTTACCCAAGCAGCATTTGGTATCTGTGTTTGTTCTGGAAACTCTTGTCCTGGTGCTGATTCTTTTTTGGAACAGTCTCCTCTGCTCCATCTCTTTGTAAACTGCGAGCTCCTGGAAGGCAGAAACAACACTACCTACTCCTCTGACTCCTATAGAATGCCTTGTCCATAATAGATATACAACAAATATACATTCATACAAACCAGATATGTAGTCCGTCTGGAGCATATGTGACTCCAGCCTCTCCTGGTGTGTGGCTGTGAGAGTCTCTTATCTCCTCTGCCTGACACAGGCAAACCCAAATTCCTCCCCATGATTGGGTCTCTCCCTGCCTGGTATTCATGCTTCTACATGTGGCCTATGTCAAGCATGACTTCTTCGAGCTTCATGTTCAGCCTGTGGCTTTTATTCCTTGCTGGATATTGAGCCTGTGAAGAGCAGGTACCTATCTTTCTCAGACTCAGTTCCTCCTCCTATCCAAGGCCTTGGCAGACTTTTGCATGCAAGAGAACTTAATAAAGACTGGCTAGGTTTTCTAGGATGATACTCAAGTTCAAAAGACAGTAATGAGATCAATAATTCCAAAGAGCAGATATCCAAGAACCTCTGCATGGGTGAGGTTGACTGCACTATGCTCCTAAGTTTTTTGCTGCCAATGCCCCTCTGCCCCAGGGGGTATCCTTGCCCGCCTTGTTCATGATGGCAGCCCCAGCCATGCGACTTGTGCTGCCTACAAGACCATAAACCTTAAGAGCCATGTTCATTATGCCCTCTTTCCTCTCTGCCATGAAGACTGACCTTGTTCCTGATTGAAGCTGCACTGTAAGCCTGCATCCTTAAGTCAACTTAATGTGTAGCAGGACTGCAGTTGACCATTGGTAGACATGTAAGGTGAGCAAGCAATAAACCTTTGTTGTGTTAAGGCACTGAATGTGGGGCTCATTTGTTACTGCAGCATAACTTAGCCTATCCTGACTGATACACAGGGACATAATGAACTTCTCTCAAGGAGAATGTATTCCTAGTCCAGCTTGACTCTGCCCAAAGGGAAAATACGTTTTTAAGTCCAGTGCATGCCGAGTAGCAGTCAGACAGTGACTCAGGTATGTGTGTATGTGCCGTGTGTGGGGTGTGTGTAGATATGTGTGACAAGTGTGAATAAATGACTGTATGCAGAGGTGGGGTGCAGGAGAAGGGAGGGGAGGGGGAACGGAGGAGCAAGCCTGGGCTTATACAGCACAGGGAGAGGACCATCTGCTTGTGGGCAACTGACATTTGCCTACAAATGACTTTCTGTCTGTGGTTGAGAAGCTAAATAAAACTGTTTCCTCACAGGATTTTGTGCCAAACCACATCTTACATCTTACACTGAGCTGAACTGAGGACAGAGTGCCACCTGCTGGAGTTGCCAAGTCAGTGCAACCACTTCCAATTTCAGCCGAGTTTCTCCTTCAGTCATGTCCAACTCTGCAACACAATGGACTGCAGCATTCCAGGCTGCCCTGTCCATCACCAGTTCCCGGGGCTTGCTCAAACTCATGTCCATCGTCAGTGATACCATCCAAACATCTCATCCTCTCTTGTCCCCTTCCCCTGCTTTCAGTCTTTCCCTGCATCAGGGTCTTTTTCAATGAGTCAGAAAACTAACCAAACTGATCACATGGATCACAGACTTGTCTAACTCAATGAAACTATGACTCATGCCATGTAGGGCCACCCAACATGGACAGGTCGTGGTGAAGAGTTCTGACAAAATGTGGTCCACTGGAGAAGGGAATGGCAAATGACTTCAGCATTCTTGCCTTGAGAACCCCAAGAATAGTATTAAAAAGGCAAAAATATATGACACTGAAAGATGAACTCCCCAAGTCCGTAGGCGACCAACATGCTACTGGAGAAGAGTGGAGAAATAGCTCCAGAAAGAATGAAAAGATGGAGCTAAAACGAAAACAACACCCAGTTGTGGATGTGACTGGTGATGGAAGTAAAATCCAATGCTGTAAAGAACAATATTGCATAGGAACCATGATTTGGAAGTGGTCAAACAGGAGATGGCAAGAGTGAACACTGACATTTTAGGGATCAGTGAACTACAATGGATAGGAATGGGCGAATTTAATTCAGATGACCATTATATCTACTACTGTAGGCAAGAATCCCTTAGAAGAAATGGAGTAGCCCTCATAGTCAACAGGAGTCTGAAATGCAGTACTTGAGTGCAACCTCAAAAATGACAGAATGATCTCTGTTCTTTTCCGAGGCAAACCATTCAGTATCACGGTAATCCAAGTGTGTGCCCCAACCACTAAAGCTGAAGAAGTTGAAGAATGGTTCTATGATGACTTACAAGACTTTCTGGAAATAACACCAAAAAAAAGATGACCTTTTCATCATAGAGGACTAGAATGCAAAAGTAAGAAGTCAAGAAACACCTGTAGTAACAGGCAAGTTTGGATTTAGAGTACAAAATGAAGCAGGGCAATGCTAACAGAGTTTTGAAAAGAGAACACACTGGTCATAGCAAATATCCTCTTCAAACAACACAAGAGAAGACTCTACACATGGACATCACCAGATGGTTAATACCGAAATCAGATTGATTATATTCTTTGCAGCCAAAGATGGAAAAGCTCTATACAATCAGCAAAAACAAGACCAGGAGCTGACTGTGGCTCAGATCATGAACTCCTTATTGCCAAATTCAGACTTAAATTGAAGAAAGTAGGGAAAACCACTAGACCATTCAGACATGACCTAAATCAAATCCTTTATGATTATACAGTGGAAGTGACAAATAGATTCAAGGGATTATCTGATAGACAGAGTGTCTGAAGAACTAGGGACGGAGGTTCATGACATTGTACAGGAGGCAGTGATCAAGACCATCCCCAAGAAAAATGCAAAAAGGCAAAATGGTTGTCTGAGGAGGTCTTAAAATAGCTGAGAAAAGAAGACAAGCAAAAGGCAAAGGAGAAAAGGAAAGATATACCCATCTGAATGCAGAGTTCCAAAGAACAGCAAGGTGAGATAAGAAAGCCTTCCTCAGTGCTTCCTCAGTACAAAGAAATAGAGGAAAACAATAGAATGGGAAAGACTAGAGATCTCTTCAAGAAAACTAGAAATACTAAGGGAACATTTCATGCAAAGATGGACACAATAAAGAACAGAAACTGTATGGACCTAACAGAAGCAGAAGATATTAAGAAGAGGTGGCAAGAATACACAGAAGAACTATACAAAAAAGATCTTCATGACCCAGATAATCACGATGGTGTGATCACTCACCTAGAGCCAGACATCCTGGAATGTGAAGTCAACAGGGCCTTAGGAAGCATCACTACAAACAAAGTGGAGATGATGGAATTCCAAAACCTAAAAGATGATGCTATGAAGGTGCTTCAGTAAATATGCCAGGAAATTTGGAAAACTCAGCAGTGACCACAGGACTGGAAAAGGTCAGTTTTCATTCCAGTCTCAAGAAGGGCAATGCCAAATAATGGTCAAACTACTGCACAATTGCACTCATCTCACACACTAGTAAGGTAATTCTCAAAATCCTCCAAGCTAGGCTTTAACAGTACATGGACAGAGAACTTCCAGATGTTCAAGCTGGATTTAGAGGAACCAGAGATCAAATTGCCAACATCCTTTGGATCATTGAAAGCAAGAGAGTTCTTAAAAAACATCTACTTCTGCTTCATTGACTACACCAAAGTTTTTAACTGTGTGGATCAAAACAAGCTGTGGAAAATTCTTCAAGAGATGGGAATACCAGACTACCTTACCTGCCTCCTGAAAAATCTGTATGCAGGAGCAACAGTTAGAATCAGACATAGAGCAATGGACTGGTTCCAAACTGGGAAAGGAGAACATTAAGGCTGTTTATTGTCACCTGCTTATTTAACTTCTATGCAGAGATATCATGTGAAATGCTGGGCTGGATGAAGCACAAGCTGGAATCAAGCAGAGGACACCACCCTTATGGCAAAAAGCAAAGAGGAACTAAAGAGCCTCTTGATGAAGGTGAAAAAGGAGAATGAATTCTATTTTGTCCCATTGATCTATATCTCTGTCTTTGTGCCAGTACCATACTGTCTTGATGACTGTGGCTTTGTAGTAGAGCCTGAAGTCAGGTAGGTTGATTCCTCCAGTTCCATTCTTCTTTATCAAGATTGCTTTGGCTATTCAAGGTTTTTTGTATTTCCATACAAATTGTGAAATTATTTGTTCTAGCTCTGTGAAGAATACCTTTGGTAGCTTGATAGGGATTGCATTGAATCTATAAATTGCTTTGGGTAGTATACTCATTTTCACTATATTGATTCTTCCAATCCATGAACAAGGTATATTTCTCCATCTATTAGTGTCCTCTTTGATTTCTTTCACCAGTGTTTTATAGTTTTCTGTATATAGGTCTTTAGTTTCTTTAGGTAGATATATTCCTAAGTATTTTATTCTTCTGTTGCAATGGTGAATGGAATTGTTTCCTTAATTTCTCTTTCTGTTTTCTCATTATTAGTGTATAGGAATGCAAGGGATTTCTGTGTGTTGATTTTGTATCCTGCAACTTTACTATATTCATTGATTAGTTCTAGTAATTTTCTGGTGGAGTCTTTAGGGTTTGCTATGTAGAGGATCATGTCATCTGCAAATAGTGAGAGTTTTACTTCTTCTTTTCCAATTTGGATTCCTTTTATTTCTTTTTCTGCTCTGATTGCTGTGGCCAGAACTTCCAAAACTATGTTGAATAGTAATGGTGAAAGTGGGCACCCTTGTCTTGTTCCTGACTTTAGAGGAAATGCTTTCAATTTTTCACCATTGAGGATAATGTTTGCTGTGGGTTTGTCATATATATAGCTTTTATTATGTTGAGGTATGTTCCTTCTATTCCCGCTTTCTGGAGAGTTTTTATCATAAATGGATGTTGAATTTTGTCAAAGGCTTTCTCTGCATCTATTGAGATAATCATATGGGATAAATCCACACACATATGGACACCTTATCTTTGACAAAAGAGGCAAGAATATACAATGGATTAAAGACAATCTCTTTAACAAGTGGTGCTGGGAAAACTGGTCAACCACTTGTAAAAGAATGAAACTAGAACACTTTCTAACACCATACACAAAAATAAACTCAAAATGGATTAAAGATCTCAACGTAAGACCAGAAACTATAAAACTCCTAGAGGAGAACATAGGCAAAACACTCTCCAACATACATCACAGCAGGATCCTCTATGACCCACCTCCCAGAATATTGGAAATAAAAGCAAAAATAAACAAATGGGACCTAATTAAACTTAAAAGCTTCTGCACAACAAAGGAAACTATTAGCAAGGTGAAAAGGCAGCCTTCAGAATGGGAGAAAATAATAGCAAATGAAGCGACTGACAAACAACTAATCTCAAAAATATACAAGCAACTCCTACAGCTCAACTCCAGAAAAATAAATGACCCAATCAAAAAATAGGCCAAAGAACTAAATAGACATTTCTCCAAAGAAGACATACATATGGCTAACAAACACATGAAAAGATGCTCAACATCACTCATTATCAGAGAAATGCAAATCAAAACCACTATAAGGTACCATTTCACGCCAGGCAGAATGGCTGTGATCCAAAAGTCTACAAGCAATAAATGCTGGAGAGGGTGTGGAGAAAAGGGAACCCTCTAACACTGTTGGTGGGAATGCAAACTAGTACAGCCACTATGGAGAACAGTGTGGAGATTCCTTAAAAAACTGGAAATAGAACTGCCTTATGATCCAGCAATCGCACTGCTGGGCATACACACTGAGGAAACCAGAAGGGAAAGAGACACGTGTACCCCAATGTTCATCGCAGCACTGTTTATAATAGCCAGGACATGGAAGCAACCTAGATGTCCATCAGCAGATGAATGGATAAGAAAGCTGTGGTACATATACACAATGGAGTATTACTCAGCCATTAAAAAGAATACATTTGAATCAGTTCTAATGAGATGGATGAAACTGAAGCCTATTATACAGAGTGAAGTAAGCCAGAAAGAAAAACACCAATACAGTATACTAACGCATATATATGGAATTTGGAAAGATGGAAACAATAACCCTGTGTACGAGACAGCAAAAGAGACACTGATGTATAGATCAGTCTTATGGACTCTGTTGCAGAGGGAGAGGGTGGGAAGATTTGGGAGAATGGCGTTGAAACATGTATAATATCATGTATGAAACGAGTCACCAGTCCAGGTTCGATGCACGATACTGGATGCTTGGGGCTGGTGCACTGGGATGACCCAGAGGGAGGGTATGGGGAGGGAGGAGGGAGGAGGGTTCAGGATGGGGACCACATGTATACCTGTGGCAGATTCATTTTGATATTTGGCAAAACTAATACAATATTGTAAAGTTTAAAAATAAAATAAAATAAAAAAAACAGTGTTGGGGTTGATGGGAAGAATATGATGTAAGACCAAGTTTTTATTATATGTCCTCTTATACTGTTTTTTTCACCCTGACATTTGAATATTTAAAAAACTAAAATAAAAATGCTACTTAATCAGTAGGATTTAAAACAATAAAGTCAAACTGGTTACATTTAACATGGTTTGACAAAGTGCCTTCTAATCTGACTTTATCTGACTGATTTTGCCATTAAAGAGGCAAAATAATCACATTCATCAACTGTAGCTGTAGCTCAAAGTTATGTCTTTATTGTATATAGTGTAGTCTAATGAATATTTGCTGGTATTTAGGGGCTACTTTTTATTGCATTTCACCTAAAATATGTCATTAAAAAAGAAATGCCTATTTGCAGGGCAGGAATAGAGATTCAGATGTAGAGAATGGACTTGTGCACATGGAGGGGAAAGAGAGGGTGGGACAAATTGAGAGAGTAGCATTGACATATATACCGTACCATGTGTAAAATAGATGTACTTCCATATATACTACTTGGAAGCTGCTGTATAATACAGGGAGCTCAGCTTGGTGCTCAGGGATGACCTACAAGGGTGGGATGGGGAGGGGAGGGAGGCTTGAGAGGGAGGGAATGTATGTATACATATAACCGATTCACATTGTTGTATAGAGACTAACACAATGTTGTAAAGCAATTATATGCCAATTAAAAAAAAAAAAAACTCAGCATACAAAAATGAAGATCATGGCATCTGATCCCATCACTTCATGGCAAATAGATTGGAAAACAATGGAAACAGTGAGAGACTTTATTTTGGGGGGCTCCAAAATCACTGCAGATGGTGACTGCAGCCATGAAATTGAAAGGCGCTTGCTCTTTGGAAGAAAAGGTATGACCAACCTCGACAGCATATTAAAAAGCAGAGGCATTACTTTCCTAATGAACGTCTGTCTAGTCAAAGCTATCATTTTCCAGTAGTCATGTATGGATGTGAGTTGAACCATAAAGATAGCTGAGCACTGAAGAATTGATGCTTTTTAACTGTGGTGTTGAGAAGACTCTTGAAAGTCCCTTGGCCTGCAAGGAGATCAAACCAATCAATCCTAAAGGAAATCAGTCCTGAATATTCATTGGAAAGACTGAAGCTGAAGCTTAAGCCCCAATCCCTTGGCCACCTGATGTGAAGAACTGACTCATTGGAAAAGATGCTGATGCTGGGAAAGATTGAAGGCAGGAAGAGAAGGGGACAACAGAGGATGAGATGGTTGGATGGCATCACCGACTCAATTGACATGAGTTTGAGCAAGCTCTGGGAGTTGGTGATGGACAGGGAGTTCTGGCATGCTGTCAATTATGGGGTTGCAAAAAGTCAGACGCAACTGAGACACTGAACTGACTGTCTCCTCCTTCAACGGGCAGGTTCAGACCCAGAGTGGAGCCTCAGATGCTGAGGTGACCCTGGTGATCCCTTCACTTCACTTTACAGGCAAAGAAATGAGGACTTGGGCCAGTATGTTTCCCTCTGAAGGCCTCTCAAGTTGGGTCACACTACCCTCAGGGGAAGGGCTGACTTCTTCTCCATTATAGCTAGTGCAATTCCAAGGTTCCCTTGGCAGTGAGGTTCGAAGTAGACAGGCTGTTTGGGGTAGGTGCATGGGGTGGGGAAGAGGTGAGTACTCTGTGGTTCAGGAGAGCCAACCTGGATGGAGGATAAGGGAAGACTCTTGCAAGGGCTTCCATTAACTGAACAGTGATGACCTAAAATGCAAGGCTCTCTACATTTTTGCCCACAGTCCTTGCCAGAAAAACACTACCTCCTTTTAGCAGACAAGGAAACTGAAACCCAGAGAAGCTAAGTGATTTGTCCAGAGTCATGTAGCTGGGAAATGTTTGTGTCAGAATTCAAGACCATGTCAGTTTGGTTCTAAGACTGAAATCTGTATTGCATCAAGCCATATCAACCCCAAACTATAGGCTCTCCATGCCTCTTGACTGTATTCTTCCTGCACAGGGCATGCAGATAGGCAGGGTTTGGGATATTCAGGCCACATGGTATGACTCTTTCAAGGAGTCTGTAGACTACAGAATGATGGCTTAATGACCAGGCACTTGGTGAGTGCAGGGAGCAAGGCTTGACTGTAGATGGCCCCAGTCACATGTGAAACCACTGCCTCAGAGACCCATGCAAGTCCTTATGCGTTATGGAGGTACTATCAGTGCCAAGCCCTGTGTTTAGAGAACAAACAGGCAGTGAATGGGACAGGAAGAAAAGTGGCTGGATGATTATAACAGTGTGTGTTACTGGCCTGGCGTGTTACTCTGCAGGGCAGTTAAGGGCAACACTCTCAAGGGAAGCCATTCAGTTCAGTTCAGTTCAGTTCAGTCGCTCAGTTGTGTCCAACTCTTTGCGACCCCATGAACCGCAACACGCCAGGTCTCCCTGTCCATCACCAACTCCCAGAGCCTGCTCAAACTCATGTCCATTGAGTTGGTAATGTCATCCAACCATCATATCCTCTTTCATCCCCTTCTGCTCCTGCCTTCAATCTTTCCTAGCATCAGGGTCTTTTCCAATGAGTGAATTTTTCGCATCAGGTGGCCAAACTATTGGTTCTAAGGAGTGTCAAAATGAGCATCTTTAGAACCAAGATTCTGATTTTACAACTCTCTCCACAGGGGGCTCAGTCCTAATATAAGACATGGTAGGTGGCCAGTAGGAAACTTTATTAAGATTATGAAAGCTGGTGGTACTTTCCTGGTTGTCCACATAGAGAATAGCATACATGCATGCATGTACACAGCATACACACACTTTGTCTTCAGGAAGCCAGGGCACAAAGCCCCCATCCTGACCTAGTTTGCTGCAGAAAATAGAATAAGGACATTCAGTGAAGATTTAAATGGAATGTGACTGACTGTAATCAATCAACCTTAAAAAACCACAAGCTAATCTTTATCCTTTCCCAACACAGAAGTTCTAGTTCTGTGCACAGGTATCTTGCCATTCAATCCTTTTCCTCAAGGCTATTATGATCAAGAAAGAGGCCTCCTGGCCATTTCCACAAGGGCCAGAATGGAATGCCTCAGCATTCCATCAGTCACCTGCAGTTCTCTTTACCAAGTTCAATTCAGTCCAGTCGCTCAGTTGTGTCCAACTTTTTGTGACCCCATGGACTGCAGCACACCAGGTCTCCCTGTTCTTCACCAACTCCCAAAGCTTGCTCAAACTCATGTCCATCAAGTCAGTGATGCAATCCAACCACCTAATCCTCTGTAATCCCCTTCTCCTCCTGCCCTCAATGTTTCCCAGCATCAGGGTCTTTTCCAGTGAATCAGTTCTTCATGTCAGATGGCCAAAATATTGGAGTTTCAGCTTCAGCATCAGTCCTTCCAATGAATATTTAGGATTGATTTCCTTTAGGATTGACTGATTTAATCTCTTTGCAGTCCAAGGAACTCCCAAGAATCTTCTCCAACACCACAGTTCAAAAGCATCAATTCTTCAGCACTCAGCTTTCTTTAGAGTCCAGTTCTCACATCCATACATGACTACCGGAAAAACCATAGCTTTGATTAGATGGACCTTTCTTGGCAAAGTAATGTCTCTGCTTTTTAATATGCTGTCGAGGTTGGTCATAGCTTTTCTTTCAAGGAGCAGGTGTCTTTTAATTTCATGGCTGTAGTCACCATCTGCAGTGACTTTAAAACCCCCCAAAATAAAGTCTCTCACTGTTTCCATTGTTCCTCCATCTATTTGCCCTGAAGTGATGCGATCAGTTGCCATGATCTTCGTTTTCTGAATGTTGAGTTTTAAGCCAGCTTTTTCACTCTCCTCTTTCACTTTCATCATGAGGCTCTTTAGGGACAGAGGAGCCTGGTGGGCTACAATCCATAGGGTCGCAGAGTCAGACACGACTGAAGTTACTGAGCATGCATGCACAAGAGTGTTAAAATCTTGGTTTAGTGCCTTGTTTAGAGTAGTAAAACACATTTTCAAAATATAGATATATCCATACATTTGTGTGTGCATGCTAAGTCACTTCAGTCATGAACGACTCTTTGCGACGCTACAGTCTATAGCCTGCCAGACTCCTCTGTCCATGGGATTCTCCAGGCAAGAATACTGGAGTGGGTTGCCATGCCTTCCTCCAGGGGATCTTCATGACCCAGGGATCAAACCTGCACCTCCTGTGACTCCTGCATTGCAGGCAGGTTCTTTATTGCTGAGCCACTGGGGAAGCCCCCAAATATATGCCTTATGTTTGTTTTAAATATCTAATTTTTAGTTTAAATATTTAATATAATTAAATATAAAATTTAAATTTTAAGGTTAATCATATATTAAATTATATTATGTTTATAGCTTAATATAAAATATTTATAGCAGGAAATTATAATATTTCTATATATATAGTATAATACATATCTATACTATATTTATAACTGGTTTCAGACCGTGTGTGTGTGTCTTGGTTCCCTGGAGGGAGGCAAGTTTGTCCTGTCGACTATAAAAGAGGCACAACTTGGGAGTTGTGAGTTAAGTTTTATTTGGGGCAAAATGAAGACTGCAGCCCAGGAGACAGTACCTCAGATAGCTCTGAGAAATTGCTCCAAAGATGCAGTGGAGGAAAGTCAACATATAAGATTTTGGTGAAGAGGGAGTTCAATACAATTAAGCATTCGTTTTACAAAAGGTTTTCTGCCAGTCACGAGGAGCTGATGTCATCAGGAAGGGATTTAGTGCTTTTCTAAATATGAGGAGATGCAAGAATGGAATCCTGAAATCAGTTCCTGAAAATACTCAACTATCTAAAGACTTGTCCGGCCAGATTCCCTGGAGCACAGAGTACCTCACTCCACCCTGAACTCTCTCAGTGGGTGTTGAAGGGCAACAGCAGCAGCAGCACAAGGTTCAATCTTTGCAGAGGCAGAGGGCAAATGCCTTTGTTGTCCAGTCACTGGCAATACTCTTGGCAAGTGCCAGTTTGTAGTTGACAGTCCTAAGGCTGAGGGACTTGAAAGTATAGTTGTGGATTCCAGCTAAGCTCTGAGCCTCTGGGAGGAATCCTTACAGAATGCTCTAGGGCCTGGGTGGACCCATCTTGTCATTCCATTGTTACCTCTTTCCAGGGTTTTCCATGACTGTGAGTTGTTAGGAGAAATAAAGATTAGAGCGAGTCACCATATACCGAGTCAGAGCCAGAAGGAAGCTGAGAAAAACTCCTGCAAGCCCAGCATGGTCATGGGCAGGTAAGGAAGCCCAGGTGAGGCCTGGGGAAAGGAACCAACTTGCTCAGGATCAAATAGGTGGCCCACTGCAGAACCTAGGCAGCAACTTGGGTCTCATGACTCCTGTCCAACACTCTTTATGTGGAGCTATATTTAGTGCTTCCTAAAACCCATGGAAGGTGAACCTCCTTGTTCCATTAGCCTCTGGGGACAGAGGAGACTCAAGCCCAGGGGTTGCTTGGAGACCTGAGGACACAGAATGGTTTCCTTTTTATGTTGCTAAAGAGTAAGTTGGAAGCAGCCTTGTCTGATACCTGACAGCTGGCATAAAAATTCCAGAAGACAGAGGACTGAATACCAGGAGCCCGAAGTCAGAGTCAAAAATGGTGACTATTCTCTGCCCTGGACCACCCCAGACAACTGCAGTGCTTACACACACACACACACACACACACACACACTCTGAGATGGAAAGTACACAGTGACCCAGGAGATCTCAGCAGATCTGGGCACAGGCCAAGCCCATGTGTCTTCTGTGCCAGGTATCTGTGATTCCCCAGGAACACCAGCCCAGGCCCAAGCACAGACATGCAGGGGAAGGCAGAGCCTACCAAATTGGATCAAACCCAGGACTCCTTGCAAAGAATTCCTGGTGGCTGGAGCTGAAGTCTACCTGGTGAAATCCATTACCAGCTGGGTATCCCCTGGGGAATGGCAGGGTTGTGCCCAGCAGCTGGGTGGCTGAGAGATGGCCTCAGTTTCCCAGGGGGATTGTGGGGGAGGGAGGAGGGAAGAGGGAAGGGCAAGCTCCACTGCCTGGCAGAACCTCTGCTAGAGTTTCTAACTCAGCCTTGGAGTTTGAGTCATTCTCGTTTTATAGCTCAGACACTTTTATGGCTAAGGTTACTCAATAAAAGTGTAGGGAAGAGAGGATTTAAACTCAGCTCTGCCAGGCTCCAGGATGGGTGTTTGTTTTTTTACTTGTCCCATACTACCTTCTAAGTAATTTATTTATTTGGAATATGTAACTATATTCTTCCCAGAGGAAGGCACACTTCTTTCCAAGCCCTCAGCATCATACCCTTCATCCTGAGGTCTTTGTGCTATGGAAATTGACTCAAGACTGATGGGCAGACATCCTGTTGGGATGTTGCAGAAACCTGGAGAACGGTCTGGACTTTGTGCTTTGGGGCCATGCACATAAGCAAGAATGAAATGTGAGCATGCCTGTTGGTGCATTCAGGTGTCTGTGAGTGTGAGCTGGTATGTGAACATGTATTTCAGGGTGATTGACAGCATGCGATTTTGTGTCAGGGTGTGGTGAGTCCTTGTCTCACAGGAGGGCTCATGAATGAATACATGTGGGAAGATGAACTCAAGTGTGCAAGAGTGAGTGTGCACAGGGCTGACATTCAACAGGTATGCACAGGTGTTGATGAATCCAGAGTTAAAATGTTAAAACTACTTCTGTGACAAGTGGCAAATAGCCTTTGCACCAGGCCCCCTGCCCACCAGAGCCCCTGCCCTGACTGACTGCCAGTCAGCTCAGTCCTACAGCATCGGGAAGCTGCTGACCAATGACTGTCACATCTGGGGCCTCTGGGACACTGGTGGATCTCAGTGCTCAATATCAGTCTCCAAATCTGCAGAATTCACTTTGAATAATAACCGTGTGTATGTGTGTGTGTGTGTGTGTGTGTGTGTGTGTGTGTGTGATTTGTGGGCTTCCCAAGTGGTGCTAGTGGTAAAGAAACTGTCTTCCAATGAAGGAGATACAAGAGATATGGGTTCGATCCCTGGGTCAGGAAGATCCTCTGGAGGAAGACACAGAAACCCACTCAAGTATTCTTGCCTGGAGAATCTCACGGACAGAGGAATCTGGCAGGCTACAGACCCCAGGGTTGCAAAGAGTTGGACATGACTGAAGTGACTTAGCACACATGCACAAATGTGTGTCATTTCTGTGAGTGTATGAACATGCATGAGCAGGTACCCCTGTACAAACATGTATGAGTGTGTGAACATGCTGGCTTTGCCTTCCCAACAAATGGCTGGGTTGTAAGTTCTGGAAAGATGGAATCCAGACTTTATGCTTCTTCCAGCAACTAATAGGGTCAGAGCACTTGCTTTGTTGCAAAGAATTCAGACCAGAGAG
The DNA here is from genome assembly GCF_003369695.1 of Bos indicus x Bos taurus. Taxonomy (NCBI): domain Eukaryota; kingdom Metazoa; phylum Chordata; class Mammalia; order Artiodactyla; family Bovidae; genus Bos; species Bos indicus x Bos taurus. The sequence continues at coordinate 17,867,833 of NC_040078.1, forward strand.
CCAGAGCATCACAAGTTTGAATTTCAGCTCTACCACCTACAAGCTCTTGCTGCTGTGAGCAGTAAGGAGCTTCTCTGCACCTCACCCCTATCTCTAATGGGAAAAGCAACACCTACTTCAATAGGGTGGTATCAGTGTGTGGGAGTGCTTGGCACACACCATGGTCCTTGCCCTGCTCATGCTCCCTCAGCATATCAGCCTCAGTTCTTGCCTCCAGGGAGCAGGGCCTGCCTCCAAAAGGCATGGCTGGCTGTATAAACTGACAGAGAAAAATTACTGTGGGCTAGAGCTGCCCAGGACTACCTCAAGAGCAGAATTCATCATGGGCATGTGTTAAAAAAGGAAAGATTCTGAAAGAAAAGGCAACCACCAAATGGGGTGATTATGTCCTGGAGTAAATTGTTTCCACCCATGAACACCCCTCAGACTCTTTGTTCTATACAACTGGTCCTTGTCCTTGACTCTAAGATGTATCCTGACCCTCACACCTTTGTCTCACTACAGGAGTGGAGCCTGTGTCCCCACGTTGGTGGAAATAAGTGGAGGGTCTTGCTGCTCTCTCAGAAAGTGGAGAATAATAGTAAAAGCAACAGTAACATTCATCCAACACTTGCTATGGGTTATTGTTTAGTCGCTAAGTCGTGTCCAACTCTTTGTGACCCCATGGATTGTAGCCCACCAAGTTCCTCTGTTCATGCAATTTCTCAGGCAAGAATACTGGGGTGGGTTGCCACTTTCTTCTCCATACCTCTGCTTTTAAATCACACACAGGAGAGCTAGTGGTGAATGCTGATGTGGAACCAAAAAGGGAATGGATTGAGCAAAGTCTAGGTCCTAATATTTCTCATAGGCAAGACATCTCCAACTCTAGATTTTTTGTCACAAATTTTTTTATCACAAATCTCATAGTCTATTCACTGAATACCAGTCAGATGGAAAGGAAAAGCATAATTTACATAAAATGATACTTTTGGACATCCCTGCCATACATAAAATTTATTCTAAGTGTTTAATACAATGGAAAATATAAAAACCTCATAGTATGGGTTAAATTCTACTTATTATTTATTTACACTGTTTTATTTAACACCTTTTTCTAAGTGAACAATACAAAGAAATAGAGGAAAACAATAGAATGGGAAGGACTAGATATCTCTTCAAGAAAATTAGAGATACCAAGGGAATATTTCATGCAAAGATGGGCACAATAAAGAACAGAAACCATATGGACCTAACAGAAGCAGAAAATATTAAGAGGTGGCAAGAATACACAGAAGAACTATACAAAAAAGATCTTCATGACCCAGATAGCCACGATGGTGTAATCACTCATCTAAAGCCAGACACGTTGGAGTGAGAAGCCATGTGAGCCTTAGGAAGCATCACTAGGAATAAAGCTAGTGGTGATAATGGAATTTCAGATGAGCTATTCCAAATCCTAAAAGATGATGCTGTTAAAATGTTGCACTCAATATGCCAGAAAATTTGGAAAACTCAGCAGTGGCCACAGGACTGGAAAAGGTCAGTTTTCATTCCAATCCCAAAGAAAGGCAATGCCAAAGAATGTTCAAACTACTACACAGTTGCACTCATTTTACATGTTAGCAAAGTAAAGCTCAAAATTCTCCAAGCTAGGCTTCAACAGTATATGAACTGAGAACTTTCAGATGTTCAAGCTGGATTTAGAAAAAACAGAGGAACCAGAGATTAAATTGCCAACATCCACCAGATCATAGAAGAAAAAAGAGAATTCCAGAAAAACATCTACTTCTGCTTCATTGACTACATTAAAGCCTTTGACTGTGTGGATCACAACAAAATGTGGAAAATTCTTAAAGAAATGAGAATACCAGACCACCTTACCTACCTACTGCAAAATCTATATGCAGGTCAAGAAGCAACTTGACCTATATGCAGGTCAAGTTAGAATTAGACATGGAACAACAGACTGGTTCCAAATCAAGAAAGGAGTACATCAAGACTGTATATTGTCACCCTGCTTATTTAACTTATATGCAGAGTACATTATGCAAAATACTGGAGTGGATGAAGCACAAGTTGGAATCAAGATTGCCAGGAGAAATATCAATAACCTCAGATATACAGATGACACCACCCTTATGGCAAGAAGTGAAGAGGGACTATTAAAAAAGTGAAAGAGTGAAAAAGCTGGCTTAAAACTCAACATTCAGAAAACAAAGATCATGGCATCTGGTTCCATCACTTCATGGCAAATAGATGGGGAAACAATGGAAACAGTGAGAGACTTTATTTTCTTGGGCTCCACAATCACTACAGATGGTGACTCCAGCCATGAAGTCAAAGACATTTACTCCTTGGAAGAAAAGCTAAGACCAACTTAGCGTATTAGAAAGCAGAGACATTACTTTGCCAACAAGGTCCATATAGTTAAAATGATGGTTTTTTCCAGTAGTCATGTATTGATGTGAGAGCTGGATCATAAAGAGTGCTGAACACCAAAGAATTGATTCTTTTGAACTGTAATGTTGGAGAAGACTCTTGAGAGTCCCTTGGACTGCAAGGAGATCAAACCAGTCAATCCTAAAGGAAATCAATCCTGAATATTCATTGGAAGGACTAATGCTGAGGTGAAGCTCCAATGCTTTGGCTAACTGATGTGAAGAGTTGACTCCTTAGAAAAAACTCTGATGCTGTAAAGATTGAAGGCAGGAAGAGAAGAGGATGACAGAGGACAAGATGGTTGGATGGTATCATCGACTCAATGGACATGAGTTTGAGCAATCTCTGGGAGATGATGAAGGACAAGAATCCTGGCATACTCCAGTCCATGGGGTCGCAAAGGGTGGGACCCAACTGAGGGACAGAACAACAACAGCAAAAATTTCACACCACTCCCCTTCAACCCCAGGTGGCAGGTATTCTCTCCACTATTCAGATGAGAAAAATGAGACCTGGAGTAGCGTAAGGGTGGATCTGGGATCCAAAACCAGTATGCTGGAGACAACAGAAAATCTGCAAAGTGGTCCATACATAAGCACATGTGTACACATGCTAATTATGATCATTAGTGGAGCCCAAAGAGGCAAAATCAAACCTTCTGTTAAACTGCTGAGTGAGGGGGCATGAGGAAAGAGAAGTAAAAACCCAAAGGAGAGGTTTGGGGGAAGGTCAGGTATGAGAGTCATGAGAGTAGATATATGGAGGCTCTGCTAAATAACATATCTCACTATGGGGAAATGTTTAAAATTGCTCATCATTTATTTTCAGGGGGTTCTGTTAAGGTTTATACAGCTTTTCAATGCTTTTTGTGGGTCATACTTGAATTCTGTTGAATGCAGCACTCTGGGGGAATGTTTACACTGGAGCCACTCTCCAGCTTTCTGAGGTGTTCAGTTGGTGTGGTCCACCATGGACCAGGGCTGAGACCCGGGAGGGCTGGCCTCCTGGATGTACCTGGACTCTCACCATTGGCTCATGCTGTACCTGATTCTAGAACGTGCTCCTCCCTGCCTACCCAAATCCCATTCTGAAGCCCCCTTGTACAGGTGTTCCTCATGGAACAAACATTTTCTGGGAGCCCTGTGGTGGGTGCCATGATGACAGAGATGGCCAAGTTCTCCTTTCTTCCTGCATCAGCCCTGGGTATTCTCCATTTTGTCTGAATTCCAAAGACATAAATGATGTATCTACAGTTTCCAAGTTATCCATTAGTAAGAATCCATCTCAACTAATTGTTCTTTGTTATCTTGAGGATCTCAGCTTGTTCTTCTTACAGGGATTATCAAACCAAGAAATTTTAAGCCTAGTTGTGTGCTTCTGTGTTTTCACAACACCTATCACATTCTATACAAATAGGATGGGAGGTGCTTACCTAGGAGCCACTGATGGACCATTGGATGGGATAGATGGCTTAGTGATGGATGGATGGAACATAGCTGAAATGCATGAAAAGGAACAATAGAGAAAGAAGAGACAAGTCAACCAGGGAAGCAAAGCTAAAGCTTCAGTATTCAGCTAATTCTGAATTCTACAGAATCTGTAATATATGTTTGGGATAATTCAGACTTTTAGTTTATGTTATTTTCCTTTCTGGCTCCTTTTGGATACTTCTGTTAGTTCTCAGTGACTCCCTTGTCATGAAAAGGGAGGTAGGCATGAGAATAGAGATTCAAATACCCCTATTTGTGGACTATTTTGTGAGAGGAGGATTTGATGGAAAGGTATGGAGATAGTGAAAGCAATAGAAACAAGAAGTTTGGATTACCTGGGGGTCTGAATTATCAGATTATCTGCATACCCCAAGAATTTAGGGAGTTGCAAGTCAGAGGGCAGTGAGAGAAAAATAGCCCAGAAGAATCCCTGCAGGGGAAACAATGGGGACTACAATTTTAATAAATATTGAGAGTAGATATCCTAATTATACATTTGGCTAACTTGAAGAAACTTTGATCTTTTCTTTTACTTATGGGAGAACTTTTTAAAATACATTTTAAAAATAATATTTCTTTATTTTTGGCTGTGCTGCATCTTCACTGCTGTGCAGGCTTTTCTCTAGTTGTGACACATAGAGGCTACTCTCTAATCATGGTGTGCAGACCTCTCATTGCAGTGGCTTCTCTTGTTGCTGAGGCTGGGCTCTAGGGTGCACAGGCTTCAGTAGTTGCTGCACATGGGCTCAGTAGTTGCAGCTCCAGGGCTCCAGAGCACAGGCTCAATAGTTGTGGCACATGGGCTCAGTTGCTGTACAACTGAATCAGGGATTGACTCTGTCTCCTGCGTTAGCAGGTGGATTCTTTACCACTGAGCCTCCAGGCCCACCAGCCCTTGGAATGTATTCTTTGAAATACAACTTACTTGCTTCAATCCTCTTCTCTATTATGTAGTTCCTGGCTTAGCATTCCCTTACTCTTTCTGCACCTTACAAGGATAAGGATTTTTTTTTTTTTTTTTTTTTTTTTTGCACATGGGCATCATATCCCCCCGTTTCTAAGGGGTGCTCTCATTGTCCGTGGATGGGGGATGTGTTTGCATGGTGCAGAACTGTCCATCTCTTCTCCTCACCTTGGCAGGACCACAGTAAATGTTCCTCAGCTCAGAAGTGCTTTTCCCCATGCCTTCTCCTCCACCTGCATCCACATACCTAGCCCTCCTAGGGCTCTGGGTTAGCAAACAGAACGCAAATAATCGAACCGAGACATTAATGCCAGAAGAATTGTTTAATTGTTTGGAAAACAGGAGCAGCAAATGAAGGGTGAAAGAAAAGGGTGTCTGGTCATGCTGCCCAAGTTTCCAAGAAGCCGACAGGGTGATGTAGATACATGTCAGCAAAGGTGGTTAGTCGGTTTAGGGCCAGATCCTCATCTGAGATGAAAATTGCAGCTGCTAATTAATAAGAGGTTGAGATCCAGGAAGCTGCCATCCTGTTGTTGCCGCCTTTTCCTGAAGAGTGGCTGCCTCCAGGAACCGGGGATGAGTGGGGCTGACAGCTGACTGAGAGAGGGGAGTGGGCTCCATGCTCTCTCTTCTCCTGGTGGATTAGCCCTTGGCCTCATGCCTGGGCAGACTTCTTATTGGACTTCTGGCACTGCTGAAGGGGTGAGTGCTTCTGTTGGCACTTGGGGGCATAGGACTCCTTGCACTTGGGTGGAGGCTGGCAAGGCTCCTTGGTCTGCTGAGGCAGGGCTCAGCACTGCTTTGGTGGGGGGCAGCACTGCTTTGGTGGGGGGCAGCACTGCTTTGGTGGGGGGCAGCACTGCTGGGGTGGGGGGCAGCACTTCTGGGGCGGGGGGCAGCACTGCTTTGGTGGGGGGCAGCACTGCTGGGGTGGGGGGCAGTACTGCTGGGGCGGGGGGCAGCACTGCTTTGGTGGGGGGCAGCACTGCTGGGGTGGGGGGCAGTACTGCTGGGGCGGGGGGCAGCACTGCTTTGGTGGGGGGCAGTACTGCTGGGGTGGGGGGCAGCACTGCTGGGGCGGGGGGCAGCACTGCTTCACTGGGGGGCAGCACAGCTGTGGGGGAGCACACTGCTTCTGCTTCTGCTGAGACATACTGGGCCGGATGTGCACTGGAAGCAGAAAGACACAGAAGTGAGGAAGGCTGGAGCCTTAGAGAGACTCTTCCTCAAAGAACCTCCTGCCCTGTTCACACCCACCCCACTTTGACCTTGCCCTGGTGGCTTCACTGATTTAAGGTGTGTGTATGCATGTGTGCATGTCCATATAAATTGTCGCTACAGTTTGTAAGCCGTTTCAAGTTTTTTTGTTGTTGTTGTTTTTTTTTTTTTTTGAGACAAACATGGGAGGAAAGAAGGAGAGATGGAGGGGAGGAAAAGGTGAGAAGAGAAAGGGAGCTAGGTAGAAGAAAACAAAGATGTAAAAAGGGAGAGAAAGAGGAGAGAGAAATAGAGAGTAAGAAAGAAAGGCAGTGAGAAGGAGAACAAAAAGCAATACACTGCCACAGCAAAAATTGTGGAATATGGAACCGGATTTCCTGGGAGCTGAGTCTTGGCTAAACCATAAACCACCTGTGTGAGTTTGAGTTACTTAACTTCTTTGTCCTTTTCTTAAGGTCGTTGGAAGCACTAAATGAATATATAAGAATCCATACAGACAAACACACATACATACACACATAAATATGTATATACACACACAAGAACCGGCACATGATGAGTACTGTTGTAAGGATTTCGACTTATTAAATCAATTTCTAACAATTTTAAAAGGCTAACAAGCAGCATCTTAACCACTCTCTAAGAGAATTTGTAGAAAATGGGAATCTAGCTCAACGCTTAATTATAGTTGAGGAAAGCAAAACTCAGAGAAGGAGGTAATTGTTCCATAAGCACTCTGCACAGGGGGCTGGAAGCAGCTGTCCCCAACTCTCAGGGCAGGGTGTGGCCACTGCACCACATGGTCTTGTCCCTGCTGCTCTGAGCTCTCAGGGGCCTCGTACCCCTGATCCCTAAGTTGTTCTCCTTCTTCCCTACATTTACCATTCATTTAAGGGCAGCTTTGCCCCTGAGCTGGTTTCCTCCCTTTCATTTTACCCAGCCCTGCTCAGCACCTGGCCACACACAAACTCACCACACATGCCTCCAGTAGCCTCAGACATGGGCCTCTCGGCAGACCCTCCTCTCCCATCTCAACCCAACTTCTAGTACCATTCAGCTGTTGACTTGCAGCCCAAGATAGGTTGGTCTCAAATGATACGTAGAAGAGAGATGCCCAAATGAGACCTCTCTGACCAACCACCCAAATCTCTGGCCTCAGTTCCCGGCAGAGTTGGCACTGTGTGGAGCCAGGCTTCCAGGAGAGACGCTCCTTTGTCACACTTACCTTAGTTCACTAGCCGCTGGAGTGTGGGGATGCTGAAGGATGCTGTGGGATGCTCTGAGCCTGTCCACCTTTTATACATCTCGAATCCGTGTCTGAGGCCATGAGGTGGCCTAGGATTGGGGCATCCTAATTAGGCCCTAGTCACAATAGAATGTACCTTCCTCAAATTCCAGGTTTTAGTCACCTCCTAGGCTGGCAACTTCCTTCTTGGTTTGGCGGGACTTGGGGATGACGGTACCTTCACTCCGGCCCTGGCCCCACCTCCCCATCACTTTACAAGGCCTGGCTGCCTCAGATTTCCAAACCCACTCATGACTTTTGACTTAGAACCTTGGCATCCGGGATGGTACCAAGCATTTAGGACAGTGCTGGGTGTGAGGGGGTGTGAGGGCAGTGTTCCGAGATGTTCCGGTTGATGGGGTGAGGGGTGGGCCAGGCAGGGTACACAGAAGCACATTAGGGAAATGACAACTGAGGGGGGAGTGGCTCTCTGGGAAACTCATTAAACTCATTATAGCTCTGAACTTGACTTAACCTAGGCTCAGAACTACATTCAGCCTGAACTGGTGAGAAAACAGGGCAAGTGGCTTTGGCTTTTCACCTTTGGTAATACAAGGGAAAAAATGGGGGCTGCAGCCCTCTGTCTTGCCTACCACTGAGAAAACCATTAGGCTTCATTAAGAGAAACTGGGTGGTAACAATAGACAGTACCTATCTCTTTATCTTTTTACATATGTATAAGATACCCAGACTCCAGGGTTCTCAGGAAAATGATTAGATAGGTAGAGAAGGTGGGGGAGCTGAGAAGCATTGATTTGGAAAGAGCTGCTGGAGGAGTCACCTGGGCTGGCTCCTGAATTCTAAGCTCCTAGGGCTTTAGTCTTGATTCTTCTTTCCCATTCCAGTCAGAGATTGCAGCATGAAGAGGGATGACACAGGGCACAAACATGGATGATTCTCATATCTGACAATTGATGGAACATATCTTTAAAAAATCCCCCAGACTGGAGCTCTGAGCTTCACCAGAGCCCAGGCTTCACCTTGGGCTCTTAATATCTTTGAGCCTCACTTTCCTCATCTCCTAAAGAGGCTAACACCATTCTCTTTTTGTTTGCTTTTTTTCATGGAAATGTATTTTACTTTAAATATAGAGGTTTGTACATGTCAATCTCAAACACCCAATATGTCCCTTCCCCCACCCCACCCTTTCCCTCTGGTAGCCATAAGTTCATTTTCTAAGTCTGTGACTGTTTCTGTTTAGTAAATACATTGGGGTGCATTGTATCCTTTTGAACTATGTTTTATTTATTTATTTTTTTCTGGACATATATGCCCAAGAGTGAGACTGCTGTATCCTAATGGTAGTTCTATTTTTAGGTTTTTAATGAACCCCCGCACTGTTCTCCATAGTGTCTGTACCAACTTACATTCCCACCAGCAGTGTAGGAGGGTTATGTTTTCTCCACACCCTCTCCAGCATTTACTGTTGGCAGATTTTTTGATGATGGCCATTCTGACTGGTATGAGGTTAATATCTCATTGTAGTTTTTATTTGCATTTTTCTAATAGTTAGAGATGTTACACATGTTTTCATGAGTCTCTTGTCCATCTGTATTCCTTCTTTGGAGAAATATCTATTTAGGTGTTCTGCCCATTTTTTGATCATGCTGTTTGTTTTGATATTGAGCTCAATGAGCTGTTTATTTTGGTTATTAATCCCTTGTTGGTCACATCATTTGCAAATATTTTATCCAATTTTGTGGGTTGTCTTTTGGTTTTGTTTATGGTTTCCTTTTCTGTGCAAAAGATTTTGAGTTTAATTAGGCCTCATTTATTTATTTTTGTTTTTATTTCCATTCTTTTTGAGGTAGATAAAAAAAGATCTTACTGTGATCTCTGTCAGAGAGTGTCTGCCTATATTTTCCTCTAAGAGTTTTACAGTATTCAGTCTTACATTTAAGTCTTTAATCCATTTTAAGTTGATTTTTGAGTATGGTGTTAAAGAATATTCTACTTTCATTTTTTTCACATGTATCTGTCCCATTTTCCCAGCACCATGTATTGAAGGAACTATCTTTCCTCTATTTTATAGTCTTGCCTTCTTTGTCATAGATTAATTGGCCATAGGTTTGTGGGTTTATTTCTGGGTTTTCTATCCTGTTCCACTGATCTATATTTCTGTTTTTGTGTCAGTACCATGCTGTTTTAATGACTGTAGCTTTGTAGTATTGTCTGAAGTCTGGAAGCCTGAATGTCAGTAGCAGTACAAGTTATCATGGGCAACGTAAGTAAAGTATGTGCATAGTGTTTGGTGCAAAATAAGTGTTCAACAAATGTTGAATGTTTCATCGAGTAGGGCTATGAAGACTAGGTCAAAATATACTCTCAGAAGTAAGGAGTAGGTTGTTACAACATTTGAAGGCAAGGAGTGGTGCTTGCTACCCATGTCATAAGCCCTTAACTGAAAGGAATGAAAATAGGCAAGCTAGTCCTGAGGACGGTACATTTAGCCACAGTTCTGCTGAAAGTCTTAGAATATCCCTAAGTCTTGGGAAGTCACATTGCAACACTACAAGGAAATCTAACACATGCTTGGAAATCAATGGTTTCTCACCCTGGGACTCACTGAGAGGGCAGGCTGTGTGTGGGTGAAGCACTGAGGAAGGTACTCAGAAGAATCCAGGTCTTCCTAGGAGAAGAATCCCTTCTGCCTGGTGTCATTCTGATGAAAGCAACCCCAGATAGCCTAAGAGAGGAATTTCAGCTCAGGTACCAAGGAGCAGAGAGGAAAGGTCATGTCGGGTAGCTACCCTGGGATAACCATTAATTCATCAAGAAGCAGGATGCTCACACCATGTACTGGGTGCTACCCCTGTGTTGGAAACGGTAGTGAACAAGGAAAGCCAGACCCTTGCTGGTCGCTACACTGCATCACATTCTGTTCTCCCCCTTCTCCTTCCAAATCTTTAGTATTTTTCAACTGTTTGATTTGGGTTAGCTGAAGAACTCAAATTCAGATGTTACCATGACAATGACCGCATAACTAGAGAAACTGTGAACATCATCTAATCCTTGAGTTTGGGGTGTTATATCCTGTCAATATTTTCCTCTATTGGGCCCCCACTACCCAGATCAGATTTTTTGTGCTGGAGTCAGCTATCTCAAGAACGCATTACATAGTATTGCTTCTACCACCAGAGAGCAGAAGGAATGGATAATCCAGAAGAGACAGATAAAACTAAATGCTTATCCTGAGCGTTTGGAATGGTATTGTTCACTGACTTTCACTAGCATCATTCTTTCTTTCTCCAAGCCTGTGTCTCTCATGCACACAGGCTTACACGCCACACACACACACACACACACTCACATATACACACGTGGGTGTCTCCTATACTCTAGCACTGAGTATTTGTGGGGCATAAAACCAGTTCTCAGGAAAGGTGATGGGACAGGAGGTGGCATTTTCAACCAATTTCCAAAACACATGTACATACTCACTACTTACTGTTGGTCATGTCTAGCAGGCATATGACCCTGCTTCCTTTGCATGGCTCCCATACCCTAAGGCTCCAGATGGCTCTTGAGCACGTTTTCCCCCTTCAAGTATCCCTTGGTATTCATCTTATCCTCATTTTACTTGCATGAACATGAACATGCTGGTGAGGTAGTAGGGATGAGAGGTGGTAGGTAGGGGACTTTAGTTCCAGGATGTCTTTGTTTTGCAAATAGACACTTGCTCACTTGATTGCTTGATTTCTAGTTCTAGGTGCCTAGTAGCACATCCTCCATGAGAAAGACCAGGACCTAGTTGCATAGAAGGCCAAGGGGCTGAGTTCTCTAGCGATCTAGTCAGTCATCAAATATACAGGAAGCAGACACCATACCCAGGCTGGGGAACTGAGTGACATCCAAGCCCAGCCCTCAAGGAGCAGATGACATCCATGGGGAGACAAATCCACCCCAATGCGACAGAAGCACTGGATCTGGGAGGCAGACATCATGAGTCAGGAGGGATGATCTGGAACAAAGGAGGCTCAGGACTCAGAGGAGTGGTCACCCCTCTGGGCTGGGTCAGTGTTGGCATGAAGCATCAGGGCGGACAGGAAAAGCTCCTTGACAGTGAACTCCTTCAGGGCAGAAACACTGACTTCATCTTTGTATCCTGGTACCTAGCAAAGGTTCCAGCTCAGATTCAGACCTAACTACATTTTTGTGAAATGAATGAGGACATTCTAGGCAAGGGAATATGGACTGAGAAACCATGTGGAAGTTGGGAAGATGCTATGTGTGTTTGGGGGACAAAGAGACCACCTTGGCTAGAGTAGATGGTCAGTGCTAGTGAGCCGTGGGCAGTGAAGTGGGGGCCAGACATCAAGGAAGGTGGAATAGTCAGGAGAGCTGAAGAGCTGAGGCCAAGAGAGCTGAAATTACAGAGTAGAAGGTGCAATAAGGAGACCTAAGCTTTGATTCTAAATACTGCAGAGGTACCCCCTTATCAAATGCTGTAACATTAAAAAAATTCTATTGGTTAGCTTAGAGAGGCAGACAGTCATTGGCTTGTATTTAGAAGGCATGAGTATATTTCTGGCTCTGACAATAATTAACTGTGTGCTTTTGGACAACTGGCTTCCCCTCTCTGGGGCTCAGATTTTTTACTCTGTAGAACATGATAATCCCTAAGGCCCTTTCCAGGTGTAAGAAGTGTGGTTTTCCCATAGCAGATGGGAGCCAAAAGAGGGACATAGCTAAAAGTGGTTTTTGAGTTAAAAAATTCACAGGACAGGAGGACTAAGAGGATGGAGGGAGATAGAAGGAGAACTCAAGGCGACCCTTCTGCTTCTAAGTGACAAAAATGGGCAGTGCACAAATTAGGACTGGGGCGAGGGAGAAGGAAGACAAGATGCCTGTTCATACACGTTGTGTCTGGTACAGCAGGATCCTGTATTAACTATGCTGTGTGTGTGCTATATAGAAACAGTACATATGCCCTGTTGTCTGTGCACTGGAGGTAAGTGAGTCTACACTGATGGGCAGCAGTAGAGGAGGGAGTGACGAAGGGATATGACCACGGAGACTTCACCTTCTGGGAGCCAGGTTTGTGCTGAGCACTTAAGCACAGAAAGCAAAGCAAGGAAGCTCTAGGTCCCAGAGCTCCCATGCTCCTTCCTGGTGGCAGGGCTTGCTCAGGGAACAAGAAAGCACTCTGGACTAGCAGGTGCCAGGACTGGAAAGAGCCCAGGAATCAGACAAAACACTCCCAATGCCTGGTTCAAAGACTGTGCCAACACATGATATCACTCTCAACAAGTCACCGAGAAATGATAACTGTTACTATATTTTGCAGAGGTTGGTATAAGGTTGTTGACTCTTATTTCTTTGGAAGGTCTTCTTTTTTGTTTGCTTTTTGAGACTATACTCTTTCCAGAGTTATTAATTTTAAAATTACCTTTATGTATTGAAGTGGTCAGAGAAGGTGATGGCACCCCACTCCAGTACTCTTGCCTGGAAAATCCCATGGATGGAGGGGCCTGGTGGGCTGCAGTCCATGGGGTCACTAGGAGTCGGACACGGCTGAGCGACTTCAGTTGATTTTTTCACTTTCATGCATTGGAGAAGGAAATGGCAACCCACTCCAGTGTTCATGCCTGGAGAATCCCAGGGATGGGGGAGCCTGGAGGGCTGCCGTCTATGGGATCGCACAGAGTCGGACACGACTGAAGTGACTTAGCAGCAGTAGCAGCAGCATTGAAGTGGTGGCAACCATAAGAGGCCTTTACTTTTACTTAGAAAAATAAAATGCTTGCCCTCCTTACTCAATGCACTTTTTAAAAATGTAATTTTAGTTTTTAGTGAAATCCAAAAGCCTGGGCACCATTGATGTGGGTCCATCCAGTCTATTTTTTCCTGACTTTCTTTTCTTCCCTTTTAATTTATTGAAGTATAGTTGATTTACAATATCATAATTAGTTTCAGGTATATGGCACTATGATTCATACACACACACACACACACACATATATATATGTATGTTTGTAAATATACATACTTTTTTCAGATTCCTTCCCCTTACAGGTTCTTTGAAACATTGATTACAGTTCTCCTGTACAAGTAGGTCCTTGTTGGTTATCTATTTCATAAGGGTGTGTATGTGTTAATCCCTTCTCCCCAGTTTCCCAGTCAGAAATCATAAGTTTAGTTTTCTATGCCTGTGAATCTATTTTTGTTTTTCTTTTTGTTTTTTTGTTTTTTCTAATTTTATTTTATTTTTAAACTTTACATAATTGTATTAGTTTTGCCAAATATCAAAATGAATCCACCACAGGTATACATGTGTTCCCCATCCTGAACCCTCCTCCCTCCTCCCTCCCCATACCATCCCTCTGGGTCGTCCCAGGGCACTAGCCCCAAGCATCCAGTATCGTGCATCGAACCTGGACTGGCAACTCGTTTCTTACATGATATTTTACATGTTTCAATGCCATTCTCCCAAATCTTCCCACCCTCTCCCTCTCCCACAGAGTCCATAAGACTGTTCTATACATCAGTGTCTCTTTTGCTGTCTCGTACACCGGGTTATTGTTACCATCTTTCTAAATTCCATATATATGCGTTAGTATACTGTATTTATGTTTTTCCTTCTGGCTTACTTCACTCTGTATAATAGGCTCCAGTTTCATCCACCTCATTAGAACTGATTCAAATGTATTTTTGTTTTTTAAACAAGTTGATTTGTATCTTTGAAAATATATATTTCACATATAAGGGATATAGTATGATGTTTGTCTTTATCTGGCTTACTTACTCAGTATGATAATCTCTAGGTCCATCCACATCTCTACAAATGACCCAGTTTCATTCCTTTTTATGTCTGAGTAATATACCATTGTATTTATGTAACATATCCTCTTTATCCACTCATCTGTCAGTGGACATTTAGGTTGCTTCCAGGTCTTGGCTATTGTACATAGTGCTGCAATGAACACTGGGGTTCATGCATCTTTTCGAGGTATGGTTTTCTTCAGGTATATGCACAGGAGTGGGATTGCGGGATCATATGGTAACTGTATTTTTAGTTTTTTAAGGAACCCCCATACTGTTCTCTGTAGTGGCTGTACCAATTTACATCCCCACCAACAGTGTAAGAGGGTTCCCTTTTCTCTACACCCTCTCCAGCATTTATCATTTACAGATTTTTTGATGATGGCCATCTGAACTGTGTGAGGTGATACCTCATTGAAGTTCTGGTTTGCATTTCTCTAATAACTAGCAATGTTAAGCATTTTTTCAGGTACCAACTGGCCAGCTGTATGTCGCCTTTAGAGAAATGTCTATGTACATCTTTCGCCCATTTTTTGATTGAGATTTTTTTTTGATATTGAGTTTTATGTATTATTTGTATATTTTGGAAATTAATCCTTTGTTGGTCACATCATTTGCAAATATTTTCTCCCATTCTGTAGGTTGTCTTTTCATTTTGTTTATGGTTTCCTTTGCTGTGCAAAAGCTTTTGAATAGGTCCCATTTGTTTATTTTTGTTTTTATTTCCATTACTCTAGGAGATAGATCTAAAAGATCTTGCTTTGATTTATGTCAGAGAGTGTTCTGCTTATGTTTTCTTCTAGAAGCTTTTCAGTATCTGACGTTATACCATTGAGTTTTATCACTAACAAACATAGAAAAGGTGAAATAGAAAAGGGAAGTGACTTGTATGAGGTCACAATTTATCAAATGCCAGGGAAAGGAGTTGAACTCAAGGTACCTGATCAAAAACCAAACCAAACAAAAAGTAACCCATCGTACAAAGAAAACAGGACTTTGGCTGATGTCAAAAATCTTAGGAAATTCTCCTCCCTTCCTGAATGGCCCTCCCCACTATCCCCTAAAAGCCAGGCCTTTTCAGTGGTGGCAGGACCAGGCTTGTGCAACACCCACACCCCAAGAGTCTTCTTCCAGGCTCTCTCGGTCACAGTGCGAGGCTCTGGCTTGCGCCTCTTGGCCTGCCCCTCTCCTTGGGAGACAGGCTATGGCCTGCACTGTCACGTCATTAAGATAGAAACCATTCTCTTGCCTTTAACCAGCCTTTCAGATCAAAAGGATTAAACTCTTCAAGTCACATTTCCCCCTCCTGACTCATAGGAAGCCCCCAGTTGTAAGAAGTGAGTAAGTTACCTCCAAGCCCCCCATAGCTGGCTCCTCAGCCACCTTGCTTCTCCATGCCCAGAATCAATGGTTTCACTGTCATGATATAGGGATGTCCTGGGATACTTTACTGCCCCAGGGATCTAAGGCTTAATCTCATTCTCCAATGGCCCCACGATATGGAATGAGGTCCCTAAATACCGGAGTTTCCACAGGGATCTGCCTGCAGGCTCCTCTTCTCCCTTGGTGATCTCACTCACTCCTGTGCTTCTAATAACCACCTTTCTACTAATGCTACTAATGACTTGTAAATCTGTATTTCCAACCAAGGCATCTACCTTATGCTTCCAGTCCATGGGACATCCTGTTGCTTCCTTAGTATCTCAAAGTGCCCAGAAAAGAACTTGTCATCCTTCCCCATTTGCATGCACAGCACACCAGCTACCATGCACCCAGGAGTACCACCTTTAACTATATCCCACCACTGACCATTCCCTGGATGGGACTGGTCTACCTCCTGGATGTGTAATGATCTGCATCTATCCCCACAGAAAGCGTTTGTGATTTGAAAAGGGCCCTCTCCCTGGTCTGGCCTTCATCAGCTCTTGTCTTGACTGCCAAAGTGATTGCTTAACCCATTTCCCTATCTGTGTTTGTCTAGATGCAAACCATTTTCTACACAGAAGCCAAAATAATCATTTTGAAAGGGAAGTATGGAAAAGAATTTCTTGTTTTAAGGAAATATACACTAAGGTGTTTAGGGGCAAAGGGGCATCACATCTGCAAGTTACTCTCAAAATGTTCAGGAAAGAGAAAATAAAATGTAAATAAATAAATCAATATTATATGCATATTCATGCATGTACATATATATATATATGTATGTATAGATATATATATCGAAGGCAGAAGGAGAAGGGAGCATCAGAGGATGAGACGATTGGGTGGCATCAATGACACAATGGACGTGAGTTTGAGCAAACTCTGGGAGATAGCAAAGGACAGGGAAGCCTGCTGTGCTGCAGTCCTTGGGGTCACAAAGAGTCTGATACAACTTAGCAACTGAGCAGCTATATATACACACACACATATATATATGCCTCAGCCTTCTATTTATGGATACATAGACATAGATATACATATATGCATATCTATCTATATATCTCTCTATACATGTCTTATTTTCTTTTTCTGAAATATTTGTGTATCTCTATATGTAAATAGAAAGAGAGAGAAACATTTAAAATCTGGGTGAATCTGCATGAAGGATATCCAGAAATTCTACGTACTGTTCTTCACACTTTTCCATAAGTCTGAAACTACGTTAAACAAATTTTATGTTTTTTATTTCTTTATTTTTTGGCCAGGCCACATGGCTTGTGTTATCTTAGTTCCCTGAGCAGGGATTGAACTCGTGTCCCCTGCAATGGAAGGGTGGAGCCCTAACCACTGGACCACGAGCAAATTCCCTAAATAAACATATTTTAAACAAAACTTAGCCTACATCATTCTCCTACGGAAAATCCCTCAAGCGGCCCACATGCCCCCACCTACAGCCTAAAGCCTAAGTTCTCTGTCTCTAGCTTTATCTCACCATCCCTGGCTCATGCTTCTGCCCCATCTACGAGGACCTGCTTACAGCTCCTGGCAGACAACCTGCTATTTCTCATTGCAAAGTCTTTGCTCACACAGTCATCCTGACGGGAATCCCTGACACTCACCTGGCACAGGGTAAGTGGTTAAGTCAGAGGAACGCCTCACGCTCTGAGCACGGAGGATGGAGCAAGGTGAGCTTTCTGCCTTCCCGTAACCTTTCCCTCCAGATGGTCGTGGTTGTCCCCTCTTTCCCTGCAATACAGGCACACAGGTTTGTGAGGAACAGCCTATGGTTCTAAGTGAGCTCAAGACAGATAAAAGGAACCTGAGAAATGTATTTGGTGAGATCACAGTCTCCCAGTGCGACCCCTGGACCTTTGGTCTTATGTTTTGTCACTTGGGAAAAGGACGGCTGTCATTTAGTCTGGCCCTGCTCCATTTCCAAGCCTCCAGGAAGTCCCCTCCAAAGTGCACAGAGGAGTTTAAGCTGGAGGCCAGGGGGAGGTGTGTGTTCACCTTGTGTGTGCACCCGTGTGGGGGAAGGGCGCAGAGGCAGACAAGGTCCTCTTTCCCCTTCCTAGAAGCACCCCTCCCTTCACCCCAGCTTCAGGGCTGCCAGCCAGATAGTACATCTCATCTGTACCAGCATGAATGAGACACCCTCCCCATGCTGAGCTCCCATGACTGGGTAGAAGGACATCGGCTGGCCTGAAAATTCTGGATCCATAGGATGCTGCATCTGCTCGTACCTTCTCTGATCTGAGAGGCAGCAATTGAGCTGGAGGCCTCTATTTCCTCCGTAGCATTTGGAGAACCACAGGTCCTCTTGGTAGGTTTAGATTTGATGCAGACTTAGGGAAAGATATGATAAGTGGCTTTACACCACCTTGTCTCTCCAAGTGGAGAGCTCTTACTGATCTTTCTACGTTGTCCAGAATTAAGGAAACGGGCAAGTGAGAAAAACTAAAACGAAACTGAAGAAAACAAGAAGCTTAAGTTGATCTTTGTATTAAAGAACTGAGCCTTAAAAGACGGTGGAAGGGAAATGAGGAATACACCACGTTGAGTGCCTGGTGTTGGTATAGTTTCTATGCAATTTTAGAAAGGAAGGAGAGTGTTTTTTTTTTTTTTAAAGAGGACGTGTTCTGCCAATGATATATGCATCTATCTTGATAGCTGTCTATATCTAGACAGGGTAGTAAGACATATAATTTTAAGAAATTTTGTTCTGAGTGTTATTGGAAACTTTCCTTGGTACTCTTCTAGTGATCTAAAAGTAAAATTTAGTTGTTTTCTGAGTTACCTTTTTGGATGTGATAGCTCTCTTATACCAGGTCATAAAACTCCAATTATATGCAGATTTCAAAAAGATTACATTTCAAATGCAATGTGGAATGTTCTAAAGTTGACCTAACATATTTTAGCTACAGATACAAGGAAATATATAAACACATTACTACTTAACTATGGAAAATGCATCCTTACAATATTAAAATGTAGGCTGGCTCCTTGGTTCTTAACAAACCTAAAGAGAAATGCATTAAGTAATCAGTTTAAAATACAACACTATTTTAGGTGGCAAAGAATCAGTCAAAGGGGCTGGGACCTGGTCTCTCAACACTTCTGGGGCTGAGACAAGGCAATGCCACAGATCATGGAAGAGGAGATCCTGAGTGAGGTCCCAGGAGCCTCAGGTCCCAACAGCCCAGCTTCTCTTCTCTTGCCAATTTCTTTCTGCTCTCGGCAGTGAGGTGGGGCCTGCACAAATGAAGTCAGTGGAGGACCCCCTCCCTGCCTCCTCCTCATTTTCCATGCACACCCTTCAATTGGGATGATACTTGCAAGTGGGTGTGTGGAACCCAGACAATCAGGTCTCATGTTTGCTTCTAGGTAGAGAGATCAGAATTTGTGTTTGAAGTTCTGAGTCATACCAAGGTTCCATGAGGGTGGGTCTCTCTATATTTTGTGTTACACACACACACACATACATACCCTCCACTGGTCACCCCTACTATGCAGGGTGCTCTCTCTGTGTGCAGAGTCCTTTGCTGGGCATTGAAGGAATAAGATGCAAATAAAATGCATTCCCCAGGTGTTTGCTGAGCATCTATCATGTAGCTAAGCGCAGGGCTGGATACCAACAAGAATGGAACAGTGTTTTCAGGCTGCTTAGAGTTTACTTAGAGAAAAAAGTGAAAAAAGAGGAGCTTGGTTTTTATAATAATATAGAATCCTAGGTTTCTACTGAGAATCAAGCTATGGACAGAGGAGTAAGACTCTGAGGAGATGGGAAGGCCCCAAGGATTAGGTCTAGAGAGAAGAGTAGAACTGTGGCGAGTTAGGATGAATGGATGAGGGTAGTCAGGGCTGCATCTGTGCATCTCCCATCACCACTGTGGGCTCAGAGGGAAGAGCAGCAGGTTTATAGTGTAGGGCTGACCTAGGGCTGAAGGCCTCACGGGGGCCAACAAGAACGCATTATTAGTGACAGAAACCTTGGGGTGGGGTAGTTCAGACTGTGGTCCATGCGGGAGAAGGAGGTAAGTGGTGGAAATTTTAGAGGTTACAACAGGGATGTGATTGATGATTCTCAGAGACAGTAGAGCCCAGAGTTAGAGTGGCAAAGAATGCATGGAAGTACTGTCAGCATGGAAGTCAAAACTAACCTGAGCAGCAAGCTACTCTTGGAAATGAAGCTTATACAAGCCCAGAAGTTGAGAATCAACCATATATCCATGTTAAATGAGTAGCTTCTACTATTTTAAGATTCCCGTAGAGTATTAAAAAAATATATTTGAAGCAAAAAATTCAACTGGTATCTTCTTCATGAAGCCTTTTTCATCCCCAAGACACATGTTTTGTCTAAAGAAACAACTCTCTCTTACTTCTATAGCATTTCCTACATCTACTAGGAAATGTAGAATGTTCTTCTTGGTTCTTGAGATATTTGCACATATGATTTGTTAACCCCAGTGTCCAACCCTGGAAGGCAGAGCCACAGATGCCTTCCCCAAATACCAGTACATACTGATTCCAGCAACTGTTCCAGGAACTGAAGTCATGTGTGTCATGGAGCAGACCCAGGACTGATGGACATTTTGCTTTGGGGAAGATTAAGTAGCAGTCTTCAGGGACAAAGTTTTCCAAGGTTGCCTACTAGCAAGCTCAAACGCATGCGGAGCACATGCATATAATAATACAATAAATATTATATTATATAATACACAATATAATAACACAATACACATATAATACACATATAATATATAACATATATATTATATAATATGTATTATATTAGATACACATATAATATAATGCACATATAATAACACAATAAATATTGTTGAATGACTAGTCCAAACAGAAGTTTATGGGAGGCTAAGCTGAGGGAGATACGTATGCTACAGCGTCTTTATCCTCTAGCACAAAGAGATGTGCTGTGCATATGTGCCTGCACATGCACACGTTTGCACGTGCACACACACACCTAACCCCCACGTGCACAGTTTCAGACTTAGGTGTGTGGAGATCTTTCACATTTACAGATATGTCTGTTTGTCTTTGAGGATGGTAGAATGGTATCTTCATGATGCAAGTCCCAGATTTGCCTCTCGACTCCTCCTTTTGTTGTGAGGCTGTCTGGAATTTATCCCCATAGACCATGGGCCACTGTCAGGGTGTGGTCTTGGATGCACAACGGTGAGTAGCTGTCACCTCAAGAGCAGCATAGAAACAGAGAACTCACCAGGCACAGCCCAAAATATATTCACCCCACAGTTGGTGAGCACCCCCTGTGTTCTAGGCACTGAGGATTCAGAGATAAGTCAGACATTGCTTCCACTCTGTAAGTCGTCAGACCCTAGAGGAGGCAGCAGACCACACACATGCCTTCAGCACTATATGGTGAGCGTATTGGTGGAGTTATTCGGAAGCCGTTGTAGCAGAGATAGAGGAGGACATGAACCGTGCAGAGGAGCAGCTGGAGGCTTCCGAGAGGAGGCAGGCCATGCTCTGCACTGCCTCCTCAAAGCACTCCTGGCAGGGTGCGGTCAAGGACACCCTCCTTTTTCTCTTAGACGTTTCCTGGTTTGGGAGATAATGTTACCCATCCCTCTAGCTCAGAGAAACCTTCTTTGTTCACCCCTTTCCCCCTAGTTCTACCCAACTTTCTATCAGATCACTCCATCATACTGCTGCTATTCTAATGAAAGTCCAAAAGAGCTTGAGGATTGGGCATCTGGAGAGAGGGTCCAGAAGTTGGCCTGAGGCACCAACCAATCTCTAGGTCCATGGGCTATAGGTTAGGGTCCTACTCTCACTACACCTCAAGGTCTTTGTGAGGCCTAATCCAGTGGAAAGGGATGGGAATCACCAAGAACACCCCATATGCGGATAACTCAGTCTATACAGATCCAGTGTGTGCCTAGCAACAGACACTCATGCTCTGGCCATCTTCTAGCCAGAGAGCTCACAGAGCAGAGCCACACCCACATGGGGTTTTCTCCCTTGTAGTTTACATCCTCCTAGGAAATGAGAGGCGATTACTCTTGGGTTGACCTAGAAACTGGGTTGGGTTTTTCTGTAAGATATTACGGAAAAACCAGAATGAACTTTTTGGCCAGCACAATACATCTACACCTAAGAAATAAATAATGTGATTTCAGGGGAGTTATGGGCCCTATGAAGAGATTATGACATGGTGATGTTTAATTAGGGTAGCAGGGAAGCCCTCTCTGAGGTAGAGACATCGGAGCTGGGCCTGGAGGGTGGCAAGAGGGTCATAGAAAAGTCTGTGGACGGAAGTGAAGCAAGAGCGAGTGCAAAGGCCTGAGACGGGGATGGTCTTGCTGCGTTCCGTGAGCATCCCATGGCTAGAGCCTGGTAGACGAGGAGCAGGTGCATTCAGGGAGTCAGGCGGGGACTGAGTTCCATCAGGTGTGGGGACTGTGAAAGGATCTGAGCTGGTAGTGACTTGACCTAAGTTCTGCTTGAGAAGGGTCATTTTGGCCATTCTTACAAGCCAGGCTGAGCCAAAGCACAAGCCATGGCTCCTGTCTTCTTTCTTATCTTGGATCCTTATCAGAACCCAGAGAGCATATTTCTATTCTAGATGTTTATTTTAAATTTAGCCAGGAAGAAACCAACCCTTGGTAGGGTAGCAGTGATACAATTGCCAAGGGCAAGACCCTTTGCATTGTATTGTATGCTGTGTCTTTTCTGGGAAAGAATCCAATTTTAAAAGCGTGTTCTTTGTCCATCTGAATATATCTGACCTTGGTGGACTGCACACTCCCATTAGAGGTCCAGAGGAGAGGATCCCCATACTGAGTGGAATTTGCAGAAGGAATGTGCTCCTACCCTTCTTCTCCCAGCCAGAACTACCATGTCAGACTAACCCTACCATACTTGTTAACTTAGCCTTGACCTGGTCCTTCCACTTCTGCCCCTCAGAGTACCTGGCTGCTCTGGGGCATCCCTGCTGATGAGGAAGAGTCACTCAGGGCTGGTAGGTTCTGTTTTTCCACATGGGTTGGAAACAACACCTCTTATTTCATTTTCAGCTGCCTCATGCCTATAGCAGGGAACTTAAGAACACAATGGGAAGAACACAGAACACAGCATCAAGGCTGGCTGACATTTCCATTTTATTTCCCTCTGCTTCCCATGCTTCAGCCAACCTGAAGCATTCATTCCATTCACACCCACAGTGTTTTCCCAGGCTACACCTTTACTCAGGTGGTTCCTGCTGAGACCCTGCTCCATCCCCTTTAGGGATCTCTTCCTTGGCGCTCATTCTTCAAAGCCCAGATCATATGTCATCTCCTTCAGGAAATCCCTGTCAGTTCACTAACCCTCATGAGATTCCCCATCAGTGAGTCTCCAAAGCTTTAGCATGGGCTCTCGAGTCAGACATACTTGAGTTTGAGTCTCAGTGACTAGCTGAGTGACCTTGGATGCATGACTTGTCTGTCCTCTCTGAACCTCAGTCTTCTTGACTGTGAGGTAAGGGGTATAATCACACCTGCCTCATGGTGCTGTTGTGCTGGAAAAATGAGATCATGCATGTAAAGCCTTCGACGCTCTGACTGATATACGACCAGTGCTAAATAAATGGAGGTGTCTATTGTTACTAGAGTTATCTGAGCATTTGTTTTTTGTCCCTGCTTACTCTTAAGGGCACAAACTGTCCTATTCAACACCATTTCTTTGGAGATGTCTTCCGTGGATATCCAAGCTTTGCTTTTTGGACCTTGGGTGGAGCCCGTCTCTTCCAGTCTTGCACTTCTGTATCATGACACTAGAGGGCGGTAAGAGACCACGGACACTTTAAGACAGGCCGGTCGTCTGTACCAGCAATGGGACACCTATTGCAGTTTCTTCTCGCTTACACTATACTCTCGTTCCTTTGTGCTAGGAAAAGTCCAAAAGCACATGCTGCTGCTGCTGCTGCTGCTGCTGCTAAGTCGCTTCAGTCGTGTCGGACACTGTGCAACCCCAGAGTCGGCAGCTCACCAGGCTCCCCCGTCCCTGGGATTTTCCAGGTAAGAACACTGGAGTGGGTTGCCATTTCCTTCTCCAATGCATGAAAGTGAAAAGTGAAAGTGAAGTCGCTCAGTCGTGTCCAACTCTTCGCGACCCCATGGACTGCGGCCTACCAGTCTCCTCCGTCCATGGGATTTTCCAGACAAGAGTACTGGAGTGGGGGTGCCATCGCCTTCTCCCAAAAGCACATGAGCCAAGAGCTAATCATTGTAGTCCTTTTGGGAAGGCCTCCTCACTCCCCAAGTTTGCTTTAGTTGATTGGTTAATCAACATCAGCCAGGATATTCTGGTAATTATATCTCCTTTACTATGCTTCATGTTTTAAGGATGAAGTGGCTTCAAGAACGCAAAATGCTTTGAACATGACCTGGCACATAAGAAAGAAATTAAGCCTATTTTAAAGGGCCAATTAGGGAAGTGAAAAAAAGGCAACAAGGAACACAGAGAAGCTTTTAAAACCCCAAATGTGCAATGTTTCATTTGCTAAGCTGACAGAGTGCCAGACCCAGTGCCAAGGACTCCCCAGACATTATTTCATTATCAGACCAATACTGAAAGGTTAGTATCCCCGTGTGCATTTTCACCATTGTCATAGACTGAACGTTAGTCTCCACCCCCCACCCCCGCCATATTCTTATGTTGAGATCCTAACTCCAATATGATGTCATTAGGAGGTGGGAGGTCTTTGGAAGGTGACTAGGTTATCAGGGTAGGATTTTTGCCCTTATGAAAGAGATCTCCCTTCTCCCTTTCTCCATATGAGGGCGCAGCGTGAAGACGGCAGTCTCTGAACCAGGAAGTGGTCTTTTACCCGACACCAAATTTGCCAGCATCTTAACCCTGGGCTTCCCACCCTCCAGAACTGTGAGAAATAAATGTTTAAATCCCCTAGTCGATAGTATTTTTGTTGTAGCAGTCTGAATAGATTTAGACAACCATGAAAAGACAGATCGGAGATCTTACATAACTCACCTACGATAACACAGAATGTAAGTGGTGCAGCTGGCTTCAGTCCTAGCTGTGTCTGACTATAGCACGCATCTTTTAACCTCCACAGTGATGCCTCACCTGGTCAGGTTGTTTCATTTGTTTGTTTAATAATTATTATTACCTACTGCTGCTGCTAAGTCGCTTCAGTCGTGTCTGACTTTTTTGCAGCCCCATGGATTGTAGCCTGCCAGGCTCCTCTATCCATGGGATTCTCTAGGCAAGAATACTGGAGTGGGTTGCCAGTACCTCCTCCAGGGAATCTTCCCTACCCAGGGATCGAACCCCCATCTCTCACCTCTCCTGCATTGGCAGGAAGGTTCTTTACCACTAGCGCCACCTGGGAAACCCATTATTACCTAGTATATTGGTCCAAATATTTATCTCTGAGAGGTAAGAGCCAAGGTTGACTTTCTTGCATGATATTGTGGCATTAAAATAACTTCACCTGGGAATGATATTCTGGAGGAAATTAGAAAATGCTTAAAACTAAGCAACATAAAACTGCATACAAAAACTCATTGGATATATAATGAAAGCAACAAAATGAAAAAGGATTCAAGATTTAAAATTTTTTATAGTAACATAAAAGCTTGGAAATTAATGATCTAAAAGTCTATCATG
The DNA here is from genome assembly GCF_003369695.1 of Bos indicus x Bos taurus. Taxonomy (NCBI): domain Eukaryota; kingdom Metazoa; phylum Chordata; class Mammalia; order Artiodactyla; family Bovidae; genus Bos; species Bos indicus x Bos taurus. The sequence continues at coordinate 17,893,046 of NC_040078.1, forward strand.
AGAAATTAGAATTTTAAAAATTAGGAATTGCCAAAAAAAAAAAAGGTGAATGTAAGAACCTACTAAATATAAAATTGGAAATTAATGAAAACAAAAACAAAGATACAACCAAGAGGTATCAACAGAGGCAAATGGATTCTTTGAGAAGGTGAAAAAAAATAGTTAAGATTGTTACTTTTTACCAGGGTGAAAAAGAGAAAAATTAATATTAGGAATTTTAAAAGGCAGATCATGACTGTAGTCAGAGCAGAAACTACAAAGAAAAACAAATTTATAGCAAATTTAAATGAAAAAGAGAAATTACTAGGGAAATAATTGCTTTCAAACTTTATTTTTTATATATATTTTTATTATTAAGGACAGACTATACAAAGCGATGATTGCAGTGGGAGGCGGGGGAGAGGAGCAGTTGCAGTAGAGAGACTGCTCTGCCCATATGTCTCCAAGTGTCTCCTGTCAGATTTTTTAGATGTTTACAGTCTGATGTCTTCTATGTGCCATCTCCCATTTTCCTGACCCCACACCTTTATGCCTAGGGGTGCGCAGCTGTCACAACCCCACACATTCAGGGGTAGTATGACAGCACTTTACTTCAGCTGCACCAGGGCTTTCTTCCTCTGTCCCAGGGTGTACACTCCCAGGAGCCTGCCCCGGCATGTGGGTGCAAGCGCTGTGTGGAAGCCTGAGGGAGTCAGCATCCCTTAGGACAACTGTTCATGAGTAGAAGGCGGGAATCCGTGGAGAGATAACATCCTTTCCTATCTCAGATGGGCAATTCTGATCCACATTCTATACAGTCCTTACAAGCTCCTAAGTGGGATTCAGCCCAGGTGCCCACAGTAATGCCCAGCTCAACAAAACATGCTTGGATTGACTTTCTTTCCTGTCTTGTTTTACTCTTTCTAGTGCCCTTGACTTCTGCTCTTTGGGGTCACTTATCAAAAACACTACTGGTCTCATATTATGCTTCTTTGGGGGAACCAAGTGAAGACATCTCTATAAAATATTTTAAAAGTTCTGCTCTGCTCTTTACATTTCAAGTTAAAATCTAATCTTTTTTACCTCTATGTTTAGTTACAAAGGACACAATTTCTATATTGTATATATTAGCATTTATCGATGCATTATTTTTACTATTTTATGGGAAAATTTAAACATATGCAAAAGTGGACAGAGTAGTGAAAAGAATGCCATGTATATCACCCAGCTTTAATAATTATCAAATTATGGTCAATTTTGTTTCTTCATTCACATGTCTACTCACTGGCCCCTTCAGTACTTCTTTAAGCAAATTCCAGGCTCATGTCACTTTATCTATGAAAGTGAAAGTTGCTCAGTCGTGTCTGACTCTTTGGGACCCAATCGACTGCATAGTCCATGGAATTCTCCAGGTCAGAATACTGGAGTGGTAGCCGTTCCCTTCTCCAGAGGATCTTCCCAACCCAGGGATCGAACCCAGGTCTCCCGCATTGTGGACGAATTCTTTACCAGCTGAGCTACAAGGGAACCCCAAGAATACTAGAGTGAGTAGCCTATCCCTTCTCCAGCAGATTTTCCTGACCCAGGAATTGAACTGGTGTCTCCTGCATTGCAGGCAGATTCTTTACCACTAAGCTATCGGGGAATTGTGGCTCTGCTGGTAAAGAATCCACTTGCAATGCAGGAGACCTGGGTTCAATCCCTGGGCTGGGAAGACTCCTTGGAGAAGGAAATGGCTACCCATTCCAGTATTCTGGCCTGGAGAATTCCATGGACTGTATAGTCCATGGGTTGCAAAGAGTCAGACATGACTAAGTGAGGGATTCCCTGGTGGCTCAGATGGTAAAGAATCCACCTGCAATGTAGGAGACTTGGATTCAATCCCTGGGTTGGGAAGATTCCCTGGAGAAGGGAAAGGCTACCCACTCCAGTATTCTGGCCTGGAGAATTCTATGGACAGAGGAGCCTGGTAGGCTTACAGTCCATGGGGTAGCAAAAAGTCTGGCACGACTGAGTGACTTTATCTCTAGATATCTCTAAATTAAGGACTGTTTACTTTCCCTCAGCAGTTATAGAATTAAATAAATCTTATAACACCTTAAAAATACCCCAAAATATTTTTATTATGCAGTGTCCACTCAGTGTTCACATTTCCAATTATCTCCAAAAAGTCATTATTTTTCTAACAATGTATTTGAATTGAGATCAAAATAAGGTAGGTACATTGTTATTGGTTAATCTATCTCAAGTTTATTTTTGTGTATAGACTCCCTGTCCATTTTTTTGTCTCATTGGAATTTTTTAACTGAAGAAAGTGTGTTATCTGTCATACAGGGTGCTTCTCGTCTGGATTTTGCTGACTGCATCCTCATGGAGTCATTCAACACCACCTGGGTTTCGGTATAGTACTGCTTTCATTTATCCACATGGTAGTGCTTCATGAGACAGCTGCCCTTGGGTAAGTTGGCAGAAAGGCTGAAGCACCTGGCATTGTCTATCTTCCCAGAGTGGCTCTCAGCCAGCGAGTTAAAAGTGCAGGAGCACAGCAGCCCAGCCTTCTTGCCTCCTGCCAGCACAGCTCTGAGTCTTTTTCTACTCTCTGGAGTTCTCCTAGAGAAAGGGGGGGGTTAATGCTACCCACTCATCTTTGCCTGAAAACACACATCTACATGGCTTCTCCTCACAGTCCTGCTTCTCCTACTCCCTTACTAGTTTTGTCTGGAAGCACAGCCTTAGTAAATTATTTGCAAACAAATCCTCATCTCAGGGAATGAGATGATATCAATTGTGGTTCCCGAAGGCTGATTCTGGTGGTGGAATTTGGAGTTGACTTCTTGCTGTCTAGAAGGAAACAAGCTCCCTTCACTGATTGCACTATCTTTCATGGTGAATCAGGGCAGGATCTAATGGAAGGTGATGCCCTGGCTTGTGCTACATCTTTGATTTTTTGAGATAAATAGAGGAAATGGTAAGCTTGAGGATGGTGAACTCAATTGTTGCTGGTTGATATTGATGCTTTAAGGAGGAAAAAAAAGCTCAGGTCATCCACTTATTACTTTCAGATGTGATGTGAAAGTCAGACGGTGTACATAATAGTGTTTGAAAAGACCCTCATCTCCTGCAGATAGTGCTAAATGCCAGACTTAAGACCTAATAGTAACCTCAGCATATGTGTGTGCTAAGTTGCTTTAGCCATGTCCAACTCTTTATGACCCTATGGACTGTAGCTCACCAGGCTCCTCCATGGGAATTCTCCAGGCAAGGGTACTGGAGTGGGTTGCCAATTCCTACTCAGAGGATCTTCCCAATCCTGGAATTGAACCCATGTCTCTTATGTCTCTTATGCATAGACAGATGGGTTCTTTATCACTAGCACCACCTGTGAAGCCTGATAGTAACCTCTGTAGAAAGCCAAATTTGCAGCTTTCATGCTTTTTATACCAAAGGAAGATCCTAATAGGGAAAGAATGAAACCTCAAAACTTGGGATGGAAATATATTCATGGCTGTTTTAGAGAACACTGAACTCCAGAATCCCCTGAATTTTCTCAGCCTGCAGAAGCGGGTTACTCTACTTGGATAGATGGCATCAGTCCCCACATTCTCACTGGCTGAAGATATGAAGAGGCTTCATCTGAAGTAGATGCTTTGTAAGGCATTATCATTTAACTGAAGGTCACCCTCACCTCCTCTCCTGGCCATTGGTTCAAGTCTCAGCAAAGCCAACTGAATTAGTACTGATCCTGCTAAGGGAGGGAAGAATTATTCACTGATGGAATATTCACTGCAGGGAATCTGCACCAGGACACAGAAGTGCTAACCAGATGTCATGATTGTCTATGTAGAAAATCTCAGAGAATCAACAATAAATCTTCCCAAACTAACAGCAATTATAGCAAGGTCAATAGGACACAAGGCTACAAAAGCCAATTGTTTTCCTATATCCCAGCAATGAACATATGGAATTTGATATTAAAATCATAACACCACTTACAAAAAATACTTTGGTAAAAATATAACAAAATTTGTTCAAGACCTTTATGTGAAAACTACAATAGTCTGCAGAAAGAGAACAAAGATCTAAATAAAACACTCAATATTGTTAAGATGTGAATTTTTCCCAAATTTATCTACAGATTCAATATAATCCAAAACAAAATCCCAGCAAGCTGTTTTGTGAATATCAACAGACTGATTCTAAAGTTTATGTGAGAAGGTGAAAGACTCACAATAGCCAACCAAAGACTAAAGAAAAAGAACAAAGTTAGAAGACTGATGTTACCTAATTTTAAGGCTTAATATAAAGCACAGTAATCAAAACAGCATGATATTGGTGAAAGAATAGATCTGTAGTTTAATGCAACTGAATAGTGAATCAAAAAAAGATCTACACAAGCAGAGTCAACTGATTTTGACAAAGGGGCAAAGGCATTTCAGTGGAGAAAGCCTTTTCAAAAAGTCATGTTGGAGCAATTGGATATTTATATACCAAAAAAAAGAAGAATGATTCGAGACCCAGACTTTATACCTTTCATAAAAAATTAACTTAAAATTGATCATGGACCTAAATGTAAAAAATCTATAAATTTTTTCTAGGGTAACCTAGGAGAAACATCTATTTCTGCTTTATTGACTATGCCAATGCCTTTGACTGTGTGGATCACAATAAACTGTGGAAAATTCTGAAAGAGATGGGAATACCAGACCACCTGACCTGCCTCTTGAGAAACTTCTATGCAGGTCAGGAAGCAACAGTTAGAACCGGACATGGAACAACAGATTGGTTCTAAATAGGAAAAGGAGTACGTCAAGACTGTATATTGTCACCCTGCTTATTTAACTTCTATGCAGAGTACATCATGAGAAACACTGGGCTGGAAGAAGCACAGGCTGGAATCAAGATTGCCGGGAGAAATATCAATAACCTCAGATATGCAGATGACACCACCCTTATGCCAGAAAGTGAAGAGGAACTCAAAAGCCTCTTGATGAAAGTGAAAGAGGAGAGTGAAAAAGTTGGCTTAAAGCTCAACATTCAGAAAATGAAGATCATGGCATCTGGTCCCATCACTTCATGGGAAATAGATGGGGAAACAGTGGAAACAGTGTCAGACTTTATTTTGGGGGGCTCCAAAATCACTGCAGATGGTGATTGCAGCCATGAAATTAAAAGACGCTTACTCCTTGGAAGGAAAGTTATGACCAACCTAGATAGCATATTCAAAAGCAGAGACATTACTTTGCCAACAAAGGTCCATCTAGTCAAGGCTATGGTTTTTCCAGTAGTCATGTATGGATGTGAGGGTTGGACTGTGAAGAAAGCTGAGCACCGAAGAATTGATGCTTTTGAAATGTGGTGTTGGAGAAGACTCTTGAGAGTCCCTTGGACTGCAAGGAGATCCAACCAGTCCATTCTAAAGATCGGACCTGGGATTTCTTTGGAAGGAATGATGCTAAAGCTGAAACTCCAGTACTTTGGCCACCTCATGCGAAGAGTTGACTCATTGGAAAAGACTCTGATGCTGGGAGGGATTGGGGGCAGGAGGAGAAGGGGACGACAGAGGATGAGATGGCTGGATGGGATCACCTACTCGATGGATGTGAGTCTGAGTGAACTCTGGGAGTTGGTGATGGACAGGGAGGCCTGGCGTGCTGCAATTCATGGGGTTGCAAAGAGTCAGACATGACTGAGCGACTGGACTGAACTGAACCTAGGAGAAAATCTAAGTGACCTTGGGATAGTTCAGTTCAGTTCAGTTCAGTCGCTCAGTTGTGTCCGACTATTTGAGACCCCATGAATCGCAGCACGCCAGGCCTCCCTGTCCATCACCAACTCCCAGAGTTCACTCAGACTCACATCCATCAAGTAGGTGATCCCATCCAGCTATCTCATCCTCTGTCGTCCCCTTCTCCTCCTGCCCCCAATCCCTCCCAGCATCAGACTCTTTTCCAATGAGTCAACTCTTCGCATGAGGTGGCCAAAGTATTAGAGTTTCAGCTTCAACATTAGTCCTTCCAAAGAACATCCAGGACTGGTCTCCTTTAGAATGGACTGGTTGGATCTCCTTGCAGTCCAAGGGACTCTCAAGAGTCTTCTCCAACACCACAGTTCAAACCATCAATTATTCTGCGCTCAGCTTTCTTCACAGTCCAACTCTCACATCTATACATGACAACTGGAAAAACCATAGCCTTGACTAGACGGACTTTTGTTGGCAAAGTAAGGTCTCTGCTTTTTAATATGCTGTCTAGGTTGGTCATAACTTTCCTTCCAAGGAGTAAGCGTCTTTTAATTTCATGGCTGCAATCACCATCTGCAGTGATTTTGGAGCCCCCCAAAATAAAGTCTGACACTGTTTCCACTGTTTCCCCATCTATTTCCCATGAAGTGATGGGACCAGATGCCATGATCTTCGTTTTCTGAATGTTGAGCTTTAAGCCAACTTTTGCACTCTCCACTTTCACTTTCATCAAGAGGCTTTTGAGTTCCTCTTCACTTTCTGGCATAAGGGTGGTGTCATCTGCATATCTGAGGTTATTGATATTTCTCCCAGCAATCTTGATTCCAGCCTGTGCTTCTTCCAGCCCAGTGTTTCTCATGATGTACTCTGCATAGAAGTTAAATAAGCAGGGTGACAATATATAACCTTGATGTACTCCTTTTCCTATTTGGAACCAGTCTGTTGTTCCATGTCCAGTTCTAACTGTTGCTTGAGATAGTTGATGAGTTTTAATTTTTAAAATTTTTATTTGTTTAATTAAAAATGTATGCATTTTAAGGAAATTAACATTTTTAGAATCACAAACGGTGTCCATTACCACGTCATTAGTCAAAACAGCTCTCAGCTACGCCACTCTAGGCCCTGTTTTCACCTGTGCCTGCCTCTATAATTAATTCTCTTCACAGCTGTGATTTTTTAAAAACTTTTTGTTTTATATTAAAGTATAGTTGATTAGCAATGTTGCGATAGTTTCAGATGTAAGCCAAGTGATTCGGCTACATGTATACATGGGTGTGTGTGTATGCATAGGTACGTATACATAGACATCCACTCTATGTATAGGTGTACATACATACATATACATGCATCTATTCTTTTTCAAATTCTTTTCCCATTTAGTTGTTATATAACACTGAGCAGAGTTCCCTTTGCTATACAGTACGATCTTATTGGTTATGTGTTTTAAATATAGGAATGTGTGCAAGTCCCAAACTCCCTAACTATTGCTTCCCTTCATCCGTTCCACCTGGTAACCAGAAGTTCATTCCCTAAATCTGTGAGTCTGTTTCAGTTTTATGAATTAGTTCATTTGTATTATTTTTTTTAGTTTCTTCATATGAGCAATATCATACAATATCTTTCTTGGTCTGACTTACTTCATTCAGTAAAACAGTCTCTAGGTCCATACATGTTGCTGTAATTGGCATTATTTCATTCTTTTTAATGGCTGAGTAATATTCCATTACATATATGTGCCTCATCTTTATCCATTTCTTTGTCAGTGGACATTTAGCTCGCTTCCATGTCTTGGCTATTGTAAACAGTGCTGCAGTAAACATCGGGGTGCATGTATCCTTTCAGACCATGTTTTTCCCAGGATATATGCCCAGGAGTGGGATTGCAGGATCATATGATAGCTTTCCATAAGAGAACTGCTCACCAAAGAAGACAGATGACAAACAAGTATAATGAAAACATACTCAACATCATTTTTCATCAGGGAATTACAAATTAAAACAATGAGATACCTCTATACATCTATGGCAACCCACTCCAGTACTCTTGCCTGGAAAATCCCATGGACAGAGAAGCCTGGTAGGCTGCAGTCCATGGAGTCGAGAAGGTCGGACACGACTGAGCAACTTCACTTTCACTTTTCACTTTCATGCATTGGAGAAGGAAATGGCAACCCACTCCAGTGTTCTTGCCTGGAGAATCCCAGGGATGGCGGAGCCTGGTGGGCTGCCATCTAGGGGGTCGCACAGAGTCGGACACGACTGAAGCGACTTGGCGGCAGCAGCATACATCTATAGCTCAGTTGGTAAAGAATCTGCCTGCAATTCAGGAAACCCTGGTTCAATTTCTGAGTCAGGAAGATCTGCTGGAGAAAGGATAGGCTACCCATTCCAGTATTCTTGGGCTTCCCTTGTGGTTCCTCTGATAAAGAATCCACCTGCAATGTGGGAGACCTAGGTTTGATCCCTGGGTTGGGAAGATCCCCTGGAGAAGGGAACAGCTATCCACTCCAGTACTCTGGCCTGGAGAATTCCATGGACTGTATAGTCCATGGGATGGCAAAGAGTTGGACACGACTGAGTGACCTTCACTTTCACACATCTATTAGAATGGCTAAAATACAAAAAGTCAACATTAAACATTGGTGAGGATGCCAGGCAACAGAAACTCTCATTCATTGCTGGTGGCAATACAAAATAATACAGACACTTTGGAAGAGAGGATACCTGTTTCTGAAAAGACTAAATATAATCTTACCATATGACCCAGCAACTATAGGGATTTACCTTATTTAAAAATCTAAGGCCACAAAAAGCCTGCACATAAAGATTTATAGAAGTTTTATTCCACAATCACCGAAAAATGAAAGCAACCAAGATATCTTTTGACAGATGAATGGATAAGCAAACTGTGATATTTCCATACAATAGGATATTAGAGATAAAAAGAAATAAGCTATCAAATCACAGAAAGACAGGGATGGAACTTAAATGCCTATTTCTTTCTTTTTTTAAATTTTAAATTAATATATTTATTTTAATTAGAGGCTAATTACTTTACAATATCGTAGTGATTTTTGCCAAACATCGACATGAATCAGCCATGGGCGCGCATGTGTTCCCCATCCAGAACCCCCCTTCCACCTCCCTCCCCATCCCATCCCCCAGGGTTATCCCAGTGTACCAGCCCAGAGCACCCTGTCTCATACATCAAACCTGGACCAGCGATCTGTTTCACATATGATAATATACATGTTTCAACACTACCCTCTCAAATCATCCCACCCTCGCCTTCTCCCACAGAGTCCAAAATACTGTTCTATACATCTGTGTCTCTTTTGCTGTCTCACATATAGGGTCATCATTACCATCTTTCTAAATTCCATATATATGTGTTAGTATACTGTATTGGTGTTTTTCTTTCTAACTTACTTCACTCTGTATAATAGGCTCCAGTTTTATCCACCTCATTAGAACTGATTCAAATGCATTCTTTTAAATGGCTGAGTAATATTCCATCGTGTATATATACCACAGCTTTCTTATCCGTTTGTCTGCTGATGGGCATCTAGGTTGCTTCCATGTCCTAGCTATTATAAACAGTACTGCAATGAACATTGAGGTACACGTGTCTCTTTCAATTCTGGTTTCCTTGGTGTGTATGCCCAGCAGTGGGATATGCTGGGTCATAAGGCAGTTCTATTTCCAGCTTTTTAAGGAATCTCCACACTGTTCTCCATAGTGGCTGTACTAGTTTGCATTCCCACCAACAGTGTAAAAGGGTTCCCTTTTCTCCACATCCTCTGCAGCATTTTAAAATGCCTATTTCTAAGTCGAAGAAGCTAGTCTGAAAAAGCTATATGCTGTACAATTTTAATTATATGACATTCTATAAAGGCAAAACTATAGAAATAGAATAAAGATTAGGGTTCAAGGAGAGCACCAAAGGGTTGGATAGATGAAGCATAAATGATTCTGTTTTAGGGCAATGAAACTACTCTGTATGATAATATATATATATATATATATATATATATATATACATACATATATATATATATAATTTTGCATTTGTTAAAACAATAGATTTTTACAGCACAAAGTGAAACAATGCATGCAAAATTTAAAAAAAATAGAAAGTTGGGGAATCCTAGAAAGGAATATAGACTGTTACGATATTATCTGTGTTACAAATGTATGCAACTGCCTCATTGGAGGATGTGAGAGAAAAAGAAACTGACTTAAATAACTTTGGAAGTGAGAGAAACATGTAAGACTAAAGGCATAAGAACTGCTCATCAGCATTGCGGTATGGTTGAGACGGGAATGGCAACCCACTCCAGTATTCTTGCCTAGGGGAAGTCCCATGGACAGAGAAGCCTGGCAGGCTACTGTCCAAGGGGTTGCAAAGAGTCAGACACGACTGGGCAACTAACACTTTGACTTTCATGCTGTGTTCAGTCACGTCTGACTCTTTGTGACCCCACGGACTCTAGCCCACCACATTCCTCTGTTCAGGAATTTTCCAGGCAAGAATACTGGAGTGGGTGGCCAGTTCCTACTCCAGGGAATCTTCCTGACCCAGGGATGGAATGTGCATCTCCTTTGTTGGCAGGTGGATTCTTTACCACTAGTGTCACTTCTGATTCTGCTGTAAATGTACACTAGAAATGAACAATTAAGATAATGGATGGTGGATGGTACGTGTGACATTTTTCACTGTTGGGAGTTGGAATTTACATATGAGAAAAAGGCTAGAATGATTCATGGGGTTAAGGATTATAGTTGGAGATGTTGGTATGAACTATGTTTCAGTTCAGTTGCTCAGTCATGTCCAACTCTTTGAGACCCAATGAATCGCAGCACACCAGGCCTTCCTGTCCATCACCAACTCCCAGAGTTCACTTAAACTCACGTCCATTGAGTCGGTGATGCCATCCAGCCATCTCATCCTCTGTCGTCCCCTTTTCCTCCTGCCTCCAATCCCTCCCAGCATCAGACTCTTTTCCAATGAGTCAACTCCTGGCATGAGGTGGCCAAAGTACTGGAGTTTCAGCTTTAGCATCATTCCTTCCAAAGAACACCCAGGACTGATCTCCTTCAGAATGGACTGGTTGGATCTCCTTGCAGTCCAAGGGACTCTCAAGAGTCTTCACCAACACCACAGTTCAAAAGCATCAATTCTTCGGCGCTCAGCTTTCTTCACAGTCCAACTCTCACATCCACACATGACTACTGGAAAAACCATAGCCTTGACTAGATGGACCTTTGTTGGCAAAGTAATGTCTCTGCTTTTGAATATGCTATCTAGGTTGGTCATAACTTTCCTTTCAAGGAGTAAGCGTCTTTTTTAATGTTTAGCTTAATATATACACAGGTGGTTACGTATAGAAATTCACACTCATGCACACATATACATACATGTTAGTACACATACATATATTTCCTTTGTGAATTGAGTGGACCCAAAAGAAACAATGAACTAGTAAAAGTGAGCATGACAGATCTTGGTTTTTAATGGTATTCTCCAGTATAATCAACCAGGACTCCTCAAAAAATTTGTTAACTCTAGGATTGGGGCAGGAATATACATGATAAGCCTGGTGTACCTTGTAGTACCAGAAAGGATGGAATGCTCAAAAAATCAAAAGAACAAAGGAAAAACAAAAACTAAAATCTCCACTTTGATGTTTAACCAAGGACACAGGAATCAATTGCAAGATCTCCTAATGGCCAAAGCTGGAACCATTTAAGCAACAAAATAAAATAGTGTTCAGGTCCTTTGCCCAAAATAAAGAAAGTACTATCTGGATCTTTTGCCCATTTTAAAATCAGATTATTCTTTGTTTGTTTTGTTTTATTATTTTTTTTATTTATTTGTAAGAGTTCCTTATACATTTTGGATGTGAACAAACTCCTTTTGGTGACAGACCATACTATTATAGCCAAGACCATTGCCAAGGAACTTATTCCCTAGATAAGTTGGTTTTAGGTCTTGCTTTTAAGTCTTTAATCCAGTTGAGTTGATTTTGTGTATCATTCTGAGAGTCTGACTTTATTTTTTTGCATTGGAGATCCAGCTTTCTCAACACCATTTATTGAAGAGACTATCCTTCCTCCATCTTGTATTCTTGGCATCTTTGTCAAAAATTAATTGACCACATAAGCATGGATTTATTTCTAGTTTCTCTAATCTGTTTCTTTGATCCATGTGTCTTTTTTATGTCAATATCATCCTGTTTCCAACAGGTATATGAAAAAGTTCCCAACATCACTTATTAACAGGGAAATGCAAATCAAACCACAATGGGATATCCTCTCACACCTATTAGAATTGCTATTATAAAAATGTCAAAAGCTAACAAGTGTTAGCAAGAATATGAAGAAAAGAGAATCCTTGTACACTGTTGGTAAGAATGTAATTGCTATAGTTATTATGGAAAACAGTATGAAGTTTCTGCAAAAACTTAAAAATAAAACTCCCATATGATTCAGCAATACCACTTCTGGGTATATACACAAAGGAAATGAAATCAGCATCTTGATGAGATATCCCATGTCCATTTCAGCATTATTAATGATAACCAAGGTATGGAAACAACTTAAATGGCAATGGATGAATGGGTAAAGAAAATGTGATATATGATGTTATATTATAATGTATATATATATAAAATTTGGACTTCCCTGGTGGCTCAGTGGTAAAGAAGCCACCTGCCAATGCAGGAGATGTGGGTTTAATCCCTGTGTTCGGAAGATCCCCGGGAGAAGGAAATGACGACCCCTTCCAGTATTCTTATCTAGAAAATCCCATGGAGTAGCCTGGAGGGCTACAGGCCATGGGGTCACAAAAGAGTTGGACATGGCTTAGAGACGAAACAACAACAGCAGATTTAATCTCAGAAAAGGAGGAAATCCTGATATTTGTGACCCCAAAGAAGCTGAATTTATAGTAGCATAGAGCAGAATAGTGGTTATAAGAAGCAAGGGTGTAGGGGGAAAAGGGAGACTCTAAAAAATGAAAGAAAGGAGAATGGTGGTTGCTAAGGGCTGCAGGGAGAAGGTCATGGGGAATTATTGTTTGATAGGTACAGAGTTTCAGTCTTACAAGAGAGATGGTGGTGACGGTTGCACAACAGCATGAATGTACTTAATACCTTTGAACTGCACATGATTAATATAGGAAATTTGATGTCATGTGTATTTTACCACAATAGAAAACAAAATAAAGTACTACTGGAGTATAACCCAAAGTATAAAACAAAATATTAATGAGTACATGCTGACATAAATAAATGATTAAACACATCTACCCATGTACACATCCAAACATATACACACCCATATATACATAAGGAGAGAAAAATAGATATGTTTCCTATATGGATAACTCAAAATAATTTATGAGGATACTCCATCTTCAGTGACAGGGAGCTTAACTCCTTAATTCTTTCTCAATTGTGAGCTTTGCATCATGACTTCCTTCCAAAGAATACAATGGAGTCAGATGGGATGTTGGGAGGGAGGGTGAAGACAGTAATTTTTCAGTGGAGAAGCCTGCTATATACTACCTCAGCCAGGTGATCAGGTATGTACTGTTTATATAAGGTAATGAAAAAGGCAGTTTACCTCTGTGGTGTTCCTCCTAAAAACCCATAACTCCAGTCTAACCATGAAGAAAACATCAGACAAACCCAAATTGAGGGATAGTCTATAAATGTGCCATACTGATATACAATGCTAATAATAAAGGAAACTGGGTGTGAAGTGCAAAGTAACTCTCTGTACTATCTTCTTGACCTTTTCATAAATCAAAAGCTATTCTGCAAAAAGGTATTTTATACATTCTGCTATATATAAAATCTATGAAGTTCTGTTGTATAGTGCATGGAGCTCTATTCGATATCTTATAAAAACCTACAATGGGAAAGAATCTGAAGTTGTACACCTGAAACCAGCACAGTATTGTATATCTACTCTAGTTAAATAAATAAATTTTTTAAAAAAGAAGAGAACCACCAAAAAGGTCTAATAAAAATCAAAATCTAGGACTTCAAAACAAATTGCACACATTCTGGGTGTTTCTAATTATTTCTCCCTGTGCCCCTAATCGTCCCACCCAGTTCTACCCAAGCTTCCTTTTAACTCTTGTCCTTTAACTTGAGCCTGCAATCTCATCCTCTAAATAATGAGAGCCACCCAAGGAGTGAAGTGAAATAAATCTAAATGGATCAAAATTTTGAATGAAATGCCCTATTCACTGTGTGATGGATGAATTGCAGGGTATGTGGACACAGGGATCAAAGAAGAGCTTGAGGGCCATTGCAATCGTTCAGGTGAGAAACCACCTCGGCCAAAGCTTGAAGGGTGCGGGTAGGATTAGCAAGGATTGATCTCTGTTGTGGGGGTAGGGAAGAAGAGGAAATGCGGGTAGGGAATGATGTGGTTTCTCTGGCTTTGGTGAAGGCACAGATGGCATTATTACTCAAGAGAGAGAATCCCTAAAGAGGAATGACAGTGCGTGTCACTGGAGTTGGGCGGGGAGTAAGGGATACTAAGTGCCTTTCGGACCCTTTGACTTTGGGTGCCTATGACATTCTCAAGAGAGATGTCCCTGACATATGCTAGTGATTATGATGAAATAGCTTTGGGTAACTTGAGACAACCTGCCTGAGGCGATGTTAAATTGTCAGAGCCAAGTGATTCCTTGGTGGCTCAGCAGTTATGAATCTGCCTATAATGCAGGAGATGTGGGTTTGATCCCTGGGTCAGGAAGACCCCCCTGGAGGAGGAAATGGCAACTCACTCCAGTATTCTTGTCTGGAAAATCGCATGGACCAAGGAACTTGGTGGGCTACAGTCCATAGCGTCACAGAGAGTTGGACATGACTGAGTGCACACACAAGGAGATTCCCAGGAAGGAAAGAGCCCCATGTTCTGATGTGGTTGATGGTAGGTAGTAAAGGCTACAGAAATGTCAGGGAGGGGAAAACCACTGCAATGACCTTAGATCGGTATTTCTCCAGGCTATTCAACACTTCTGGCTCCCCCGATTCCAGTTGACCCAAACTTTGTTTCCCTTAGTGACATTTTCTCTATCAGAGACCAGTCCCAGAAGTCCCTCTTCTCCCTATTTCCCCAAATTCTGCTGCTTTACTTTCCTAAAGTCTTCCTTAACCATGACTCTTGGAAACCATGAGCACATTCTGTGGAGAGAAAATCTGGGCAAGCACCAGAACCCAGGTGGAGCCCTGACTCCCTACACATGCCTTTGGCCTTGGGCTAGGATTGGGTTCAGTGGGTATAATGGAAGGTAGTGCTGAACTGAGATGGATAGATCCTCTTCCCTCAGCCAAGGTAACCCGTTCCCTCTTCCTGACTGCTGAGTGCTACTTTCAGGTACACGAGTGAACTTTTGTTTTGCTATTATTTTCATTTCATTTTTAGAAGCTGTCGAATGTATTGAGTTATTTGGGGTACAGAATCAAAGAGGGGTCAGAATATCTGTCCACCTATGGGAACTGGCCAAGAGAGTCATTCTCAACCTTTAACCTGCACACACAGGTTTTCATATGGTGAATGATGGAGGGTAAAAAGTCAAATAAAATACAGGATTCCAAGCCTTCCAGGATTTATTCTGTATTATTGTACACACTCACAGATTCAGCTATAATAGTGGGGATGTATTCAGAGTAGCTATAGTCACTCTCTCCTCAGGTAAAGCCTCTGGCCACCTGAGGTTGGGATTGGGCTCATCAGGGGTGGATGCTGGGTTGTAACTCCCCCCACCCCAGCCCTATCAAAGAGACATGCAGAAGGTCAGGGTCAGGCAGGTTCACAGATGAGACGGGTCACCCAGGTTGGGGGCCCAAGATAAGTGAGGCCACTGGCTCTCTCTTCACTTGTATGGGATTTCCAGGGGCCTCTGGGACTCTGCAGGTGGTTACTTATGTTTAGAAGGCACTACACCTCCTGCTTCTTCAGAGGGCAAGGCTTTTTCCTTCAGTGGCAGGACTGGGTGGGTCTCTTGGACCTGGCCGGGAGCTGGGACAAACACAGGCTGTTTCAGCTGCCCCTCCTGCTGCTCCAGCAGCTGCTCCTCTTTCTTTTCCATTTGCTCCTCTCTCTTTGCTGGCTCTTGATCCAAGTGCTGGCCCAAGACCTTCTTCTCCTGTTCCAGCTGTCCTTTTAGCTGCTGCTCTCTTTGTGTTTTCTCCTGCTCCAGCTGCAGCCCCAGGTGTTCTGCTTCCTGATGTTCCACGTGCTGTTCTTTTTGCTGCTGCACTTCCTGCTCCTGTAGCTCCTGGTGTTGCTTTTTGACATGCACTTTTGGCACCTGTGACTCTTGTTGCTGCAGCTCCACATGCACTTCTGGCACCTGTGACTCTTGCTGCTGCAGCTCCACATGCTTTTCCGGCACCTGTGACTCTTGTTGCTGCTGCTCCACATGCACTTCTGGCACCTGTGACTCTTGCTGCTGCTGCTTCACATGCTCTTCTGGCACCTGTGATTCTTGCTGTTGCTGCTTCACATGCTGTTCCTGCACCTTTGACTCCTGCTGCTGCTGTTCCACATACTGTTCCTGCACCTGTGACTCTTCCTGCTGCTGTTCCACATGCTGTTCCTGCACCTGTGACTCTTGCTGCTGCTGTTCCACATGCTGTTCCTGCACCTGTGACTCTTGCTGCTGCTGTTCCACATGCTGTTCCTGCACCTGTGACTCTTGCTGCTGCTGTTCCACATGCTGTTCCTGCACCTGTGACTCTTGCTGCTGCTGTTCCACATGCTGTTCCTGCACCTGTGACTCTTGTTGCTGCTGTTCCACATGCTGTTCCTGCACCTGTGACTCTTGTTGCTGCTGCTCCACATGTACTTCCTGTACCTGTGACTCTTGCTGTTGCTCTTCCACATACTGTTCCTGCACCTGTGACTCTTGCTGCTGTTGTTCCACATGCTGTTCTTGCTGCTCTGGCTCTGGTTGCTGTGGTTCACACTTTTGCTCAGCCACCCCTTTCACAATTGTATGTTTCTCCCCAAGCTCCAAGGGGACCTCCCCTGGGAGCTCCGAGTGTACCTTCTGGCATGGGGCAGGCAGTGGAGTTGGCTGCTTCACTTGCTCCTGCTGGGTATTGGTGGGAGGAGAAGCAGGCTTGAGGGACTCCTGAGAGAGGGCAGGGGGCTGAATCACTGGCAGAGTGTGTTGCTGGGACATCTTGGAAGCTGCTTTCGGTCAACCTGAAAATGAGGAGGGTTCAGAGGAGTTACTGAAGGCAAGGAAACAGATGAAGCCCAAGAATCTGTAGCAGTACCTGGTTTCTCAGCATTCCCATTTCCCTTGGGTGGGGCACTCTGCTGATCATGCTGGGCAATCATTCCACAGAAGTAGCAGGGTGAACGTAGGGATGGAGAGGGGTGGGGAAAGGCCCTCCTGGGAGCTTCTTGTTCCCAAGAGGCAACAACAAGGACTGTCTCCAGAGCTGCTCTGCGCAGGTGTGCTGGGTACCATCTCGTCTCCTGCCCTTGCCTATCCTTTTCTCCCTTGTTCCTGACCTCCTCTGACAAAGAGAAGAGATGAGGTCTGGGATTATGACAGGAAGAGGGAAGGTCTGGGGGTGGGGGAAGTTCTCCTGGAGGACCCCCAAGTCCTGGAAAATCAGTAGCCTATCCCAAGAGGATCTGAGAGGTGATGGTGCATGCCCTGGACTGGAGTCACATGACATGATCTTGGCTTAAATCTCCCAGTGAAATGCTGTGTGGTTCTGGGCAGGTCATTTAGTCCCTCTGGGCCTCAGATTTCTCCTCTGCAAAATGAACCAGTTGGCATATTCAGCTCCAGAGCTTCTTTCTCTCTTGACCTTCTGAACTTTGGCTGGTGGTGGTGGGAGGGAGGGGGCTGGAAGGTTGCTAAGAGCTGGAGCTGATTCTTTCAAGTTTCCTACTTCTAAACTGGGTTTCCCTGCCCCTGCTATGCCTGGGTTCTCCAGATAGAAAGTGTTCCCCATTCAGCATGTCTCCCTTCTGTAGCACAGCTAAAAATTACAAGTGTGTCCCCAGACCCTGTTCCCCTTTAGAGAAGACAAAAAACATAGTGAGCCCAAATTAAGCAGTTTTAGGAGAGAATCTGACCATATTTCCCCTGCATCCCTATCTTACTCTTCTCTCCTCCCTGTCCCCCACATTTGAAAATACAGCCCCAAGAAAATATGATGCAGGAGGGGATTGCTGTCTGTTCTGTTTCCCAGCCATGCACCTAGCCCTCAGCACAGTGACCTGAGCTCCCCCAGAAGGACAGTGGTCCAATTGAATCCTGCACACGAGTGACCCCTGCACCCCCCCCCTCAGGCTGGCCACCCCCAGCCACATTCTGGCCTGTGGGAGGCCCCAGGTCCCAAGCCTGGTTCTACCAGCAGACACTTACCAGACTCACAGTGGGGCCAGCTGGAGAGGCTTCTAGTGGAGTGCTGAGCTGAGCAGGGGCTGAGGTGCCCTTTATACCGTTCCCCAGCCTGGCCTCCTTCCCAAGTTGAAGGAGATGGACTGGTTTCACCACTCCAGTTGGTCAACTTCCTCTAGCCCCTTCCTGACTCATCACAGGCACCTTAATCAGAAAACCCCTAAGGGCCCCTTTTCACAGAGACACACAGCTCCTGCCTGGCCAGTGGGCTCTGGGAGTTCAGTCACCCCCATGAGGCTCATCACCTTGGCACAGGGAGGTGAGGGAGGCATCTTGGGAAACTGGCCCCCTTTTCCTCTTTTTTTTTTTTTTTTTGTTGGCCTCAGCCAAACTTTTCTTCTGAATCTCAGTTTCTTTACCTGTAAAATGGGTTTATCCTCCTTATTAGGCTGAGGGATTCAATTCCAAGGGCACAGAAGAGAAAATTATATGTCTTTCTGGGATGTCCAGTCTGGAGACATGTTAAAGGTGGGAGGAACCACTTTTCATGAAGACACAGAGCTCTTGGGAGATTCTCTTGGCCACTAACCCACAACCTATCTGCTCTCAAGACATACCTATAACTTCATTCTGTGTAGAAGTACTCTGTCCTGGGATGGGGGAGGGTTCAGTCTGACAACTTTAGGGCTGGAAAGGTTAAGCAGAAGGCTTGCAGGAGTCTCCTGCCATGTGTCAGGGGCTACCCAGGCCCTATGCTGAAGACTGTAGTTACAGAAGTTCCCAAGAATGCCAAGCTCACAAAAACTCCAAAGCGTGGACCAGTTTAGGCAAGAAAACAGGCATTAAATCTGTAATATATAAAATAATAAGGATTACTTTTTACAGTGATGAAAACAAACATCTCATACAATGTTTTGGGGAAATTCATGAAGATCAAGATTAAGGGGACTTTCCAAGTGGTGCTAGTGGTAAAGAATCTGCCTGCCAATGAAGGAGACACAAGAGACGTGGTTCAATTCTTGGGTCAGGAAGATCCCATGGAGTAGGAAATGGCAACACGCTCCAGTATTCTTGCCTTTAATAACTCCATAGACAGAGGAGCCTGGCGGGCTATAGTCAATGTGATCACAAAGGTCCAGACATGACCAAGTAACTGAGTGTGTGTGCACGCATGCGCGCACACACACACACACACACTCTCACATAAAGACCAAAACTAGATCATCCACTACTTTCTCTAAACTACTTTCTGAACGCAGCTTAAGCAAATTTTCAGGGTGGGGGTTAGAGCTGGCTTGTCTGTCACTAGCAGCAATGGTGACCTAAGCCTCTTGGAATAAAATGTAAACTCCCTACCAAGTGTTCAAAGATCCTCACTGAGAGTCCTCAGTTACTAAGACAAGCCCAGTGCTCCCCACCTCTGGGGCCTCCCAGGGTCCCTAACTCTTTGTGTCTTTCAGTTTCACAGTTACTGCTGGAGCCTGCCAGAGGGACTCCCCTGGGACACCATCTAAAGGGTTATCCCCCGATTTGCTGCTTTTCACTTATAACAACTGAGGGCTGCTTTATTTCATTTGTTCACTTGTTTATTTTCCAAATCTCCCATTGAAAAATAAGCTGTAAAAGGCAGGAGTTTTGCCTGTTGTGTTTTCCACTATGTCCCCAGAACCTGTCCTAACCATCGAATATAACCGGTACCCTACAAATATCTGTGGAAAGAGTGAAGGAACAGCGCATTTTAGTGTCATGCGTGTGTGTGTATAAACAAAATCAAATTGTGACTTGCCTTTCTCTTTAACAGCTTATTTTATGGACATCATTTAATCTCTGTCCTTCACAACCTAATCATAAAAGAAAAAATAAAATCAAGGAAAATACTCATTTCTGGGGCTAATTTTGAGAAGTTCTGATTTCTCTATGGTGTCTCACAGGCAACTCCCTCCAAGACCCCAGTAGATCTATTTATGAGCTAATTTTGTCATCCTCCTGGGGCTTAGTCCGAAAAGACAGATGGAAGGACTCTTGTTTCCGGAATATACCCTCAGCTCGTGCCCTCTGTGGCCCCTGAGCCTCACCTGGGACCTCACGTCGTCTCCCGTTAGCACAGGGCAGGCCATCTTCTGGGGCAGGGCAAGCCCTCCGCACCCCGCCCCCACCCCCCTCCCTTTCCCCCACGCAGAACTAAGCCAGCACCCTCACAAAGGGGCACCCATGCCTTGTGCTTTGCAGCTGACCTCACAGGGGAGGAATCTGCCTCTCCCCAGCTCATGACTGTCAGTCCCAGGGCAGCAGACCCTGCTCCAGGAAGTCACACCGGTCTTATGGGTTTCCATGGACTAGAATCTGCCAGATCTACCTCCCGCCCTCTGATTCACAGCATAATGAAAGCTTTGGGGGAAGACAGTGTGTGAGCCTTTGGCCACTGGGCAGAGGCAGGGTGTGGTGAGGAGGGTGAAGCATGGAGTTGAGGGTGTGTGTGTGTGTGTGTGCGCACGCAGGGAAAGGATTGGAGGAGCCCCAGCCCCAGCCCCAGCCCATGGGGCTCAGAGGCCCCATGCTCTGCCCTCAGATTGCCCCATCTGGGGCACAGACAGGCATGAGCATGGGGGAGATTCTCTTGGTGTCTGCGTGAGCGATCCCACGGGGCCCCAGGGCCCACACCAAGAGGCCAGGTAACTGTCTAGCCCCAGCCCACTGTTGTGGGGATGAGCTCATATCCCGTGACACATACAGAGGCCCTGAACCCAGCTCAAGGAGGCCCTGGCTCTTTCTCTTGCAGAGCCAGAAACTGGCTGGTTTCTCTTTCTGAGTGATACATCCTTCTTGAACTGTTGCTTAGCTGTGGGGGCAGGATGAATGGGTCATGTACTTCACTGCCCTGGGGGCCGGAGAGGAGGTGACCATAACTCTTTGTAAGTTGGTGGGATGGGGTGATGGGAGATGGTCCTGGAGCACTGACTTGGACCAGGTCTCACGTTCTCATCTAGGGTAGCCACGCCTAAGATGTCTCCCAAAGAAGCAAAACCCCCATCCTCTGAGGCCGCGAACTTCTCCATCCCCTGAGGCCTTCTCTGCCCAGGGCACTCTTGCCCACATCTTCCCACAGGCCACAACCTGTACCAGTCACCTTCCAACAGGCTCACAGACCTTGCTGCCCTCATCCATGGTGCCTCCTGAAAACTGGCCTCTGCTCCTCATTTGCCTTTTGTGTCCATCTGCTGCTCCAGGAAGAGAGAGAAGACCAAGAAAGGGCCAAGAGGCTGTCTTCCTCTCCAGGCTCCTGGGTTGGCCTGTTTGATGTACCCTGGTGCACCCCTTGTATCTTCCTCTGGCCTCTTTTCCTTGACCTGTGAGGTGGCTAGGTTCCAATTTCTTGCTTGTGAATCTGATCACTGTGGAGAGACAGACACAGCTCTGCTCCTGGTGCAGTGAAAGGAGCAAAGGCATGAAAGTTGATCAGGAGCAGAGAAAAGGAGCTTTTTGGTGCCCTCTCCTCCAGCTTGCAGGATGCCCTCCTCGTGGGCTCCCTGGGAAACCACATCCTTGGTAGCTGATTACAGCACCTGCTTACAGCAGCATCTCTTAGCTGGGAGCAGGGGTGGGAGCTAGAGAATGCATGGGGAGGGCCTGGCCAGTGTGCCCAGGAGATTCCTGGCACTTCCCAGTCCCCTCCGCTAGGGCCAGTGCCGTCTTGTGACAGGTGGGCAGTGAAGTCTGAAGAGAGAACATGAGAAGCCCAAGGCCCTACAGAGGGTCTGCAGTACAGCTGAGTAGAGCTCCCACATGCTGATCTCTGTCCAGCGGGCTCTCTTCCCCACCAGGCTGCCTTCCCAGGTGCCTGAGCATCTGACAGAGGTAACAAGCTCCACTAGATAACCTGGGACATCTTCTGAGTGTGACTCAGCCATCTACGGGCTGACCCCCATGTGGTCAGTTCTGGGCTTCCTGGAGGATCAGTCTTCTTTGGTTCAGATTCAATCAAAATGCCCTGAGGATGACCCTCATTTGTTCTGGGAACAGAAAGCTCTACTTCTTGGCTGGTATATGTGTGTTTGTGTGTTAGTCCATCAGTCGTGTCTGACTCTTTGAGAGCCCATAAACTGGGGCCTGCCAAGCTCCTCTGTTCATGAAATTTTCCAGGCAAGAATACTGGAGTGGGTTGCCCTTCCCTTCTCTGGGAGATCTTCCCAACCCAGGGATGGAACCGGGTCTCCCCCATTGCAGACAGATTCTTTATCATCTGAGCCACCAGGGAAGCCCTCCTGGCTGGCACTGATGTATATTAGCCTCATCCAACCCCTAGGATTGTTGATGTTCTGTTGGCTTTGCAATCGGATGGACCTGAGTTTAAATCCCAGTGAACCTCTTGTTATCTGAATGAGCTGCTTTTCCTCCATGACCTTCAGTTTCTTTGTCTATAAAAATTTATTTTTTATACTCCTTTATTTATACTATTTTTAACCTAGTAATTTCTCATCCATACCAATGAAATGCCCAGAAAGAGGGAGAAAATCTGTAAAACATATTCACCCCAGCTCTATTTTAATAGCAAAAATTGGAAGAAAAAATTTTCCATTCATAGATAAGATAGAATATGAAAAGATTAAATTATTTTTGAAAATTAATTTCACATATGAGGAACTGGAAAAGGTCAGTTTTCATTCCAATCCCAAAGAAAGGCAATGCCAAAGAATGCTCAAACTACTGCACAATTGCACTCATCTTGCATGCTAGCAAAGTAATGCTAAAAATTCTCCAAGCCAGGCTTCAACATTACGTGAAATGTGAATTTCCAGATGTTCAAGCTGGATTTATAAAAGGCAGAGGAACCAGAGATCAAATTGCCAACATCCGATGGATCATCGAAAAAGCAAGAGAGTTACAGAAAAGCATCTATTTCTGCTTTATTGACTATGCCAAAGCCTTTGACTGTGTAGATCACAACAAACTGTGGAAAATTCTGAAAGAGACAGGAATACCAGAACACCTTACCTGCCTCCTGAGAAATCTGTATGCAGGTCAAGAAGCAACATTTAGAACTGGACATGGAACAACAGACTGGTTCTAAATTGGGAAAGGAGTACATCAAGGCTATATATTGTTGCCATGCTTATTTAACTTATATGCAGAATACGCCATGAGAAATGCTGGGCTGGAGAAACAAGCTGGAATCAAGGCTGCCGGGAAAAATACCGATAACCTCAGATATGCAGATGACACCACCCTTATGGCAGAAAGCAAAGAAGAACTAAAGAGCCTCTTGACCAAAGTGAAAGAGAAGAGTGCAAAAGTTGGCTTAAAGCTCAACATTCAGAAAACGAAGATCATGGCATCTGGTCCCATCACTTCATGGCAAATAGATGGGGAAACAATGGAAACAGTGATAGACTTTATTTTTTTGGTCTCCAAAATCACTGCAGATGGTGGCTGCAGCCATGAAATTAAAAGACGCTTACTCCTTGGAAGAAAAGCTATGACCAACCTAGACAGCATATTAAAAAGCAGAGATATTACTTTTCCAACAAAGGCCCACCTAATCAAAGCTATGGTTTTTCCAGTAGTCATGTATGGATGTGAGAATTGGGCTATAAAGAAAACTGAGTGCCAAAGAATTGATGCTTTTGAACTGTGGCGTTGGAGAAGACTCTTGAGAGTCCCTTGGACAGCAAGGAGATCCAACCAGTCCATTCTAAAGGAAATCAGTCCTGAATATTCATTGGAAGGACTGATGCTGAAGCTGAAACTCCAGTACTTTGGCCACCTGATGCGAAGAACTGACTCATTGGAAAAGACCCTGATGTTGGGAAAGATTGAAGGCCGGAAGAGGAAGAGGGGACAACAGAGGATGAGATGGATGGATGGCATCACCGACTAAATGGACATGTGTTTGAGTAGACTCCAGGAGTTGGTCATGGGCAGGGATGCCTGGCGTGCTGTAGTCCAAGGGGTTGAAAAGAGTCGGACATAACTGAGTGACTGATCTGAACTGAATGAGGAACTAACTGTGGTAACTTCATTTAAATTCATTTAAAATATGAATTTGTTAACTATAAAATAAACTAGAACATGCAGATATTATTAGCAAATTTTTAATAAATGTGTGTGATTATATTATTTAAAAAATGGGTATTTGCACCTCCTTCGACTTCTGGGAGGATTTGGTGAGGTGATATTTGTGGTTAGCACATAGATGGTGCTCAGAAACTGGTTTTCTGTTGGGAGTCTTGGCAACGTTAGCTGACAGACTGCAGTGTGCTACCTGCCTATACACAGAGTATATAATGCAAGGTTTCCCTTTCTCATTTTGCCAATGAGAAATCTGAAACCCCAAAGTCACACAGTGCGTGGAGTGAAGTGGGGTGCGAAACCAGGGATCCTGGTGTCCCATTGACTCCTCCCTCTAGTCTGCCTGCTGCGGGCCTCGGGCGGCGCTCCTGCTCAGCCCATGATGTCTTTCCCTTGTGCACTCAGGAGGCTCCACATGGACTGATTGTTTTTTCACATGGTAGGCTCACTGAGGAATCCAAATGGGTTTGCATTCCTGCAGCATGACAGTCCACGAAGGGGCCTGGAGGTTGTGTGGGCAGAAAATAGGTAGTGGTTTGGATCTAGCTTTGATGTGGACAAAGGAATCCCGGCAATAGAGTGAGGAGTACATAGGCAGTCAGAGAGCCAGAGACGATAGAAAGGGTTCTGCCAGCTGCACAGAATGGGGACTGACTGGTAAAGAACCCGAGGGGGCAAAGCCTTCACAGGGATGTGCGCAAGGAGTGGAAGGCAGCGATGGGAGGGACACATCTCACTAGAGGGCAGACAGAAAGGGTGGGGGGCCTGAGCTGGAGGGAATAGGGGAGGGATTTCACAAAGGAGAGAGGAGGCGGGTGCAGAAGGAGAAGGGGAGTGGGACCTAGTCTAGCTGTGCAGACTCCCCCAGAAGTGTCATCCATGGTCAGACAAGTCAGAGGAGGTGAGGGTGCTCCTGGGACTCAGCTGACCTCTGGTTTATCATTCCCCATCCTCTTTCCCCTCTATTAATTAGAGGATGCTGGGGGACACCTGACCCTGCATCAGCTGCTTCTGTAGAGGACTAATTGCTCTTAATATTACTCCTGAATGTGGTTGCAGAGGCCACTCAGATCCATGTGGAGTCCATGCATGTACGTGTGTGTGTGTGTGTGTGTGAAATCTGGGCAATAGAAAAAGCCACTGCAGAGTTCCATACAGAGGATTAGCATCATCTGATTTTGGATGAGAGGCTTTCACCAAGAGGAGTCAGTAGCCCACACTGCCTTGCTGGGGTCCTGCTCAGACCCCTCTGAGTAGCCTCAGCATGGGCCATTTCTAACCTCATCTGTTCTCTGTATTTGTGGACTGCTTGCCATGAAGCTGTCCAGTTGTTCCAGGCCTCCAGATGGGTTGATCTGGTGCAGAGTGTGAAACAGTGCCTCTTCATTCCTTCCTTCCTAAAACGTGCCTCCCTGCTTACTATCTGCATTAAGCAAGACCAATGCAGAGTCAGGGCAAGTCCTGGCCTCTAGAATCCCAGCTGGGCCAGGGTACTGGGGAGTCCTTTGGCTATCACCCTAACCTCCCAGTCTGAAAGGGAGATACCACCCCTGATTTCAGAAAACCCAGATTAGGGAGACATGGCTCCTGCTCCCAGGAAACTCCCATCTGATGGGAAGAAGGGTACAGAAACTGAGCGATGGGTGCAATTTAATGCTGTGACATGTGAGCCCACAACTAACTGTCTGTGTGCATGGATGCGGGTGTGAACAGGCAGAGCTGTGAGTCTCCCGGCTGGATGGGCTAGGGGGTGGTGGGCAAAGGAGACACAAAGGCAAAGACACCTACAAAGCCTGCTGTTTACCAGACATGGTGCTAAACAAGCCTCATCTACCATTTCATTTAAACCTTTGCACTTCACAGGCAAACAGCTGGGACTCAGAACAGGGGTCTTCCAGTCAGCAACTGGAGCAAGTCTGGGTGTGTTTGCTCCCAGGCCGGCCCCTCCATCAGAGAAGGCAGAGATGTCCATTAAGTCCCATAGATATGGGACATACTGGAGCGGTAGAGTCCAAATGTGACAGAGGAGGGCTGGAGAGCTGCCACGAAGAAGACAGGTGAGCTGGAAATTGCTGGAGAGTGGCTGAAAAGTTGTTTTCCTGCCACTCAGGTTTTACTAGAAAGCCTCCTTGGAGTGGGATGGGGGGTTGGTAAATGAAGGGGAGAAGGAGGTCAGAAGGCTTTGGGAGAGAAAGGTGAGCCCAGAGCTTCCTCTTACAGGCAAGTCTTTGGTTGCGTGGCTGTAGCTTCACCCTCTCTCTACCCTGTGGTCCAGCCTCCAGCGCTCTTCCTCCGAGGGGCCTCAGGCCCCAGGCACCCCTAAACCACCTCTCTCCCCAGCCTAGGAACACAGCTGAGAAACCTGGCACTGGAGGAGACTTCACAGTCATCAAATGCAACCCTGACTTGTATCACATGAAGGATGACACAGTCTAGAGAGGGGACAGAGGGCAGGGGTCACACAGGGGGTCAGCAGCAGGCCCCGGCCAGGTCCAGATCTCCGGATCTCCTGAGTTCACCTTTACTCACCTCTGTGCCTTTGCACATTCCATTCTCTCTGCTGGAATGCTTTTTCACCTCCTGCCTTATTGATTTTTTTGATCATTCAGAGCTGATTGAGAGCTTCCCATGTACCTGTGTTCCAGGCATTTAGGGGTACAGCTTTGAACAAAACAGATGAAAGTCCCCACCCTCCCAAAACTTTCATTCCAGTGTGTGGAGAGAAGGTGGCAAGTGACATAACCACATACCTGGAATATAAAGCATGTTGGAAATACTATGTAGAAAAAGGAAGGCAGGAAAGAGGTCTAGGGAGTACTATGGGATGGGATGTTGTGTATTTTATTTTTCTGGCTGTGCAGCATACCATGTGGGACCTTAGTTCCCCAACCAGAAATCAAACTCATATCCTGTGCAATGGAAGCATAAAATCTTAACCACTGGGCAACCAGGGAAGTCTAATGTTGTGTATTTTAAAGGGAATAGTCAGGAAAGGCCTACAGCAAGAACCCAAAGGAGTGGGGTCAGGGTGAGGATAGGCAGGGGAGAAGGAACAGCAGGGGCCATGTCCCAAGGAGGCATGTTCTGAAATCAGCAAGGAGGCCAGTAAAACTGGGCATGTATGGATGAGGGAAAGAGCTGTAAGAGGTGAAGGTGGAGGAGTGGGTGATGCTGGGCAGTGGGAGAAATCATGAAGCAACTTGGGCTTTTATGGTGAGTGAGATGAAGTACTCTGAAGTACTTCAGAGTACTGCCCAGAGGAGTGGCTTCATCTGACTTACTTTTAAAAGGTTCTCTCTGGCTAACTTGGAAGCGGGCAGCCACAGTAATGGAGCAGCTGCCCAGAGCTAGGGAGACAGTAGAGGCAGGGTGAAGTGGTCAGATGATAGATATGTCTTGACAATAGAATCAGTGAGATTCCCTAACAGATTAGATGAAAGGTATAGGGAGAGCAAACAATGACTCAAAAGTTTTTGGCCTGAAGGACTTTAAGGATGGAGCTGCCATTTAACAGCTACAGAGAAGACCGCAGGAGCGGCTGGCTTTGTGGGAAAAGTCAACAGTGAGTTTTGAGACATGTTGTTTGAGGTGCCCAGGAGACACACCCAAGCAGAACTGTCAAGTAGGCGATGAGATATACTAGGAGAGTTCAGAAGGAGGTTCATGCTGTAGACATACATTTGGAAATCACCAGCATATAAATGGCATGTGAAGTCATGAGCCAGGATTAAGTCGTCAAGGGAATGAATATAGATAGAAGAGGTCCCAGACCATCCCCTGAATCACTCCAGTGTCAAAGGGTCAGATGAGAAGCAACAAGTCAAAAAACTGGGACAAAATGAGAAGGAGCAGGTGGTGAGGTAAGAAATTCACCGGGAGAATAGGGCATCCTGGGAGACAAGCAGAAACGCTGTTGACTGGAAAGGATGAACATCTGGGGAAAAGGCTGTAAAGATGAGAACTGAGAATGCCTGTTTGGTTGGGCAACATGGAATCCATTGATGACCTTGACAAAGGTAGCCAAGGGCTGTGGTGAGGATGGAAACCAGAATGCAGTGATTCCAAGAGCAAATGAGAAGAGAGGGCTTAGGAGCAGTGAGGATAGAAAGCATTTTCCAAAAATCTTACAGGGAAAAGGAGCAGATAAGTGGGAAAATAGCCAGTGCTAATTCCTGTCCTCCAGCTTCTTCTGAACTTTGCTCATGACTTTGCCCTTCCCTTGCCAGGAAGCTGTCACTGACAGACCAAAGTCTATGAGTCTTGACCAAAGTCAAGTCAGCTCTACCCTGACTGCTCTTGAGCCCATGCTCATTTCAACCTCGTCTCCTCACTCTTTGCTCCTGCCTGTAGAAGCTTGGATCCAGCCTGGGACTTTCCCACTTCTTCTCTGTTCCCGTAGAGCTCTTCTGCAAGTAACTCCATGACTTAATTCTGCACCTCATTCAGACTTCTACTCGAAATGTCACTTCCCTGAGATGGCTCCTCCAGCCACGCTGCCTAAAATAGACCACTCACTCCACCATGCTATTTATCTCATTAGAGTGATCATCATCATTTGAACTTATGGTATTTATTTGTGTTCTTGCTTCACTAGGAAAATAAGTTCATGAGAAGAGAGTTCTTAACTGCACTAGTTCCTCAACTTTCCCAATACTCAGGACCATACTTTGCATGTGCGTGAGTGCTCACTCAGTCATGTTCAATTCTTTGCAACCCTATGGACTGTAGCTCACAATGGTCCTCTGTCCATAGGATTCTCCAGGCAAGAATACTGGCATGGGTTGTCATTTCCTACTCTAGGGGGTTCTCCCAACCCAGGGATCAAAGCTGCTTCTCCTGCATGTCCTACATTGGCAGGCAGATTCTTTTACCTCTGAGCCATTTGGGAAGGCTCATATTTGGCACATGGTTTCTCAGCATGCCCAATATATCTGTCACTTACATAAATACTCCTTGAAGTAATGTCTACTTATGTCAAAAAGATGCAAGTATGCTTTCCCATAAATAAATGTAACCTGTAATATCTAGTCACTGTTCCTGATGACAGAAAACTTAATGCATTCACATCCAGATAAACTCAATCAACTCTGGCTTAACTTCAAGCATTATAAGATCCCCTCTCCTATCCCTTTTCCTCTTAGCCTCAAATTATTTTAAGTTTCCTTTCTGAAAGGTATATGATTTTAGATCTCTGCCATGAATCCCCAGTTGGAGCTGAAACTCCAATTCTTTGGCCACCTGATGCGAAGACCTGACTCATTGGAAAAGACCCTGATGCTGGGAAAAATTGAAGGCGGGAGAAGGGGATGACAGAGGATGGGATGGTTGGCTGGCATCACCAAATTGATGGACATGAGTTTGAGCAAGCTCTGGGACTTGGTGATGGACAGGCAAGCCTGGCGTGCTGCAGTCTATGGGTCACAAAGTGTCAGATACGACTGAGCAAAGGAACTGAACTGAACGGATGAATCCCCAAACCTTAGAAACCTTCAGACTTTTCTTTTGAAGTTCCAGCCCTTGACTCTACTCTGGTGTCTGTGCTGCTGGTCAGATGGAAGACTCAGGGAGGTTTGTACAAGAAAAAGGATGAGATTGAAATATTCCAAAGTTTCACCTCTCCATGTCATCTCTCCTTCCTGGCACTAGTGATCATTTGACTTTGTAAACATTTCTTCCTCTCCATTAATAGTCTCAAGCTTTAGAGAGGAAAGCCAGAAACGCATCTTTCCTTGAGCATGTGCCCTCACTCTTTTAGGTGGTATTTCTGTGCTTCACGCTTCAGTCCTCCACTCCGGTCCTCCATGGCAATACAGGGCCCCCAGCCATTCTCCACCCTTGCCTCTAAGTAGTTCCAAGCAGCAGGTGGAGCTAACTGGCCATAAGGCCAAACAAGAGGCACTGCAGGCACTAAGAGCTATTAGAGCCAAGCCGGCCTCAGCCCTTCTGGCGGCGGGGGGTGGAGGGTTGGGGGGTTGGGAGGGTGGGGGGGTGTTGTGCTGTGCCCCTTCCCAGGAGGCAGGAAGGGGGAAAGGGGCTGAAGCCAGGGTAAGTATAGTGTGATTTTATGTGGGGAAGGAGGAGCATTCAGTCTATCTGAAGTTCAAGGAGTCCCCTCTTCTGTGCTGTGCTGCGTGATATCAGTTTAAAAACACAGTTTGTGATTTTTGTCCATGACTCCTAAATGCAATTCAACCCCTTCATCCAGTGCTTAACCAATCAAATAGCAATTGATCTAGTGTGAAGGGGAGAGGAAATTAGGATTTTAAAGATGCTTCTTAGGTGGCTCAGTGATAAAGAACCTGCCTGCCAATGCAGGAGATACAGGTTCAATCCCTGGGTTGGGAAGATCCCCTGGAGGAGGCAATGGCAACCCACTCCAGTATTCTTGCCAGGAGAATCCCAGGGACAGAAGAGTGTCAAAGAGTTGGTCACAACTGAGCACATATGCACACAATTTTAAAGACACATTTAAGTCTCCCCAATTTGTCCCTTCCTAGGTTTTCTGCCACTGAAATGATTCCTCTTTTTTTTCCATCTCTATTGAGATATAATTGACATATATCATATAAGTTTAAGGTGTACAGTGTGACACTTTGATAAACATATGTATTACAAAATAATTACAATAAGCTTAGTTAACGTATCCATCTTATAATTACCATTTATTTGTGTGTGTGGTAATTTAAGATCTCCTCTCTTAGCAGCTTTCAAATATCATTAAATTCCAGAGCTTATTTATTTTCTGACTGGAGGTTTGTACCCTCCGAACAATACCTTCTGATACCCTACCCTTATCCCGCCCAGTCCCTAGCAACCACCACTCCACTCTGTCTCCATGATTTTTTTTTAGCTTTCACATATAAGTGAGAAAATTCAGTATTGTTTTTCTGTCAGACTTATCTCACTTAGCAATTATCCAAAATGAAACACCAAAGGACAATTTTAAAAGAGAAAAGAATAAAGCTTCAGTGAGCTGTGGGGAAATATCAAGAAACCTAATACAAACACAGTTGAAGTGCCTGTGATAGAATAGAAAGAGGGAATAGACAAGCAATTACTAAAATATTTAAAAATTGCAGTGGAGGGGCTCTGTACAGATACGAAAATATTAATGAACTCAAGCACAAGAAATGTGAAACAAATTATATCATCACATCACAATAAAATTGCTTGTAGCAGGTGATAAAGAAAATAATTACAAAAACAGGCACAGAAAAAGAGACACACTGCACAAAGAAGATCATATTACAGACGGAAAAGGAGTAAAAGCAAATTGCTCATTTGCCACACCACAAGCCAGAAAATGGCAGAGGAAATACACCGAAAGAGAAACTAGGTATACATTGGGATTCTATATCCAGTAAAATATCTTTATAGAATGAAGATAAAATACTTTTTCAGACATTTCAAAGGTGAAATAATTTAACACCAGCAGACTCTAAACTCTAAGGAATGTTACAGATAATCCCTTGGGATGAATAGAAGTGATATCAAATGGATTTAAAGATGCACACAAAAGAAGAAATAGCACTCTACCTAGATAAAAACAGAAGGCTTTTGCTTATTATTTAAACCTAAGCAAACTTGATAGAAATTTATTTTGAGGTTTTTAACAGATGTTAAAGAAAACTGGATCATACCAAAACACATAGGTCAGAAATAAAGAGATGAAAGGGTATTGTTCATAGGTTCTGAGACTGTAAGTGAAGTGATGTAATATGAAATAAACCATCCCAAGTGAAGGATCTGTGCAACACAACACACAACATAACCACCAAATCACACAGAGTTATAGAGTGTAAATCCACAAAGGAGATGAGATGGGATTATATAAAACACTCCATGCAAAAGAAAAACAAAGGCATAAGAAAACAGAACGTATGTGGGACATAGAAAATAAATAGCAAGAGAGTAGATTTAAACTCTGAATAAAAGACAGAGGTTGTCAGGTTGAACAGAAAAGACCTATTTATATATTATCTGGGCTTCCCTGGTCGCTCAGTGGGTAAAGAATCCACCGGCCAGTGCAGGAGCCACAGGAGATATGGATTTGATCCCTGGGTTGTGAAGATCCCCTGGAGAAGGAAATGGTAACCCGCTCCAGGATTCTTGCCTGGGAAATCCCATGGACAGAGGAGCCTAGCAGACTACAGTCCATGGGGTTGCAGGAGTGGACATGACTTAGCGACTAAAGAACAACAGCATATATTATCTGCAAGGAACTTATTTTAAATATAAAGATACAAATAGGTTAAAACTGAAGTGGTAGAAAAAGAAATGCCTTGTTTATACCAGTAAAAAGAAAGCTGAGGCCTCCCTGGGGCTAAGTGGTGAAGAATCATCCTGCCAATGCAGAAGACATGGATTTGCTCCCTGATCCAGAAAGCTCCCACATGCCTAGGTGCAACTAAGACCACTGTGCCACAACCACTGAGCCTGTGCTCTAGAGCCCAGGAACCACGACTATTGAGCCCATGTGCCCAACTAAGCTCGCGCCCCTCAGAGCCGGCTCCTCAACAAAAAAAAGAAGTCCCACATAATGGGAAGCCCACACACCACAGCTAGAGAAAAAGCCCTCGCAGCCACGAAGACCCAGCACAGCCAAAAGCAAGCAAATAAATAAATGAAATTTTATATATATAAAATGAAAGTTGAAGTGACTAAATTGACTTGAAAGTAGATTTTAGAGCAAAGAATATCACCAAGGACAGAGAGGTTCATTCTGTGATGACTATGATGCATTTATGAAGAGGATACGACATGTCCTAAATGTTTATGCATCTATTAGGAGATTTTCAAAATAAATGAATCAAAACTGTTAGTTGCAAGAAATCATAGAGAAATTTACAGTTATGTTCAAAGACATCAACACTACTCATTTAATAATTGATAAAACAAGTGGCCATAACATCAGTAGAAATATAGAAGACTTGAATCATACTGTCACACCAATTAACCTAATTGACATTATAGAACATTCCAAGCAATAACAGATTCCACTCGGATTCCATTCTTTTTAAGTGTACTGGGAGCATTTACCAAGAGAGAGCATATACTGACCCATAAAACAAGTCTCAATAAGTTTAAAAACTTTTAAGTAATGCAAAGCATGCTATTTGACCACAGAGGAATAAAATTAGAAATAACAGAAAGATCTTTTGAAAGTCTCCCAACATTTGGGCAGGGGGCGGGGAAAGTCCACTTATAACTAATTCATAAACCAAAGGGCAAACCAAAAAGAAAGTTAGAAAGTCTTTTGATCCAGAAAATTGCAACACAACATTTAAAAATTTTAGAGTGTAGCTAAAATAGTACTGAGAGGAAATTGTATAGCATTAAATATGCGTATTATAAGAGGAAAGACTTCAAGTTAATGATCTTGGCTTTCATGTTGAAAAACAAGAAAAGAGAAGAACAAAGTAGGCCCAAAGTAAACAGAGGAAGGAAAATAATAAAAGTCAGCTCAGGCATGAGTGAAATAGAAAAATGAAAACAAAACCAATGAAACAAAAAGCTGATTCTTTAAGACTGATAAAATTAACCAACTTACACACGAAAAAAAGGGAGAAGATATACATTACCAGTATCAGAAATGAAAAGTCACCTTACTATAAATTCCACAGGTATTAAAAAATAGTAAGGACATATTATAAAAAGCTTTATGTCAATAAATTCTAAAATAGATAACATGACTAAATCTCTTAAACAAAAATTGACAAAATTCATTCAAAAGGAAATAGATAATCTGAAAACTCTAAATCAGTTAGAGAAATTATATTTTGAATTAAAAATTTTCCAGTAGCAACTGACAGTAAAAGGACACAAGGGAAATTTCAGGGTCAGAATGTTCTAGCAGTCACAAAGGAGATACATTTGATATAAATTATCAAGCTAAACACTTTACACAGGTATATTTTTATTACTTGTAATTTATACTTCAGTAAAGTTGATTTTAAAAGCTTGAGAAAAAAAAAAACTTCCCACAAAAGAGCACTGGTGAATTCTACCAAATGTCTAAGGAAAAGATTATACCAAATTATACACAAGCTACTCCAGAAAGTTGAAAAGAAAGGACTATTTCTCACTTCATAAGGACATTGTTTTGACACCAAAGCCAGACAAAGACAAGAAAAGAAAGCTATAGACCAGTATCCCTTATTAACATAGAGACAGAGAAAGTAACAAGATTTTAGCAAATCAAATGTAAACCCAGTTGGAAAAAAAAAAAAAAAGATTAAACAACCCAATCAGATAGGGTTGGTTTGCCAAAGGAATGCAAGGTTGTTTTACCATCAAATATCAATCAGTATAATTCACCATATTAACAGACTAAAAAAAAACCCAACTATATGATCATTTCAATAGATGCAGAAAAAAGCAGTTTTCAAAATTCGACATTTATAGAAAAATCCTATGAAATTTACATGAAGCTACTAAAACTAAGAAGCAGTATATGAGATCGCTATACGAAAACAATTGCATGTTAATATACTAACTGTCGACTAAAAAATGGAGTCGCAACCTGAAAGTAGAGAGTTATTTTATTTGGTGGGAATGTTTAGGACTCTGAGCCAGGGAGACAGCATCTCGGTAGCTCTGAGAAAACTGCTTCAAGGAGGTGGGGAGAAG
Organism: Bos indicus x Bos taurus; assembly: GCF_003369695.1. NCBI lineage: Eukaryota > Metazoa > Chordata > Mammalia > Artiodactyla > Bovidae > Bos > Bos indicus x Bos taurus. The sequence continues at coordinate 17,927,850 of NC_040078.1, forward strand.
TCGGGCTATATACAAGTTTGCAACAATAGGAGCAGGCAGTCTGAACATCAAAGATCAGGTATGAAGGTAAGGAATTTAGTATTCTGTGTATGGGAAGATGCAAGCCTCTGGGCTCCCTGAATTCATTTCCTTTATATGCACTTCAGCTACCTGGGGCCAAATCCTGTTTCCTTGTTCACCTTGCTTCTTGCATTTCCCCAGTTCCTCAGCAATCACTGTGGGGGTGGCAGCATCTGCTGGATTGCAGTTTTGGGAGCCCTCATTCACATTTGGAGGCCAGAAATAGCTGATGGCTGTGACATTTCCTGTTCCTTAATATGGTAGGAGATATTTTCATTTCACATAACAGTGAATAACCAGAAATTGAAACAAAAATAGCACATTATGATAAAAATATGTGAAATACCTAAGGAAAAAACAGACAAAATACGTGCAAAATCTTTTCACTGAAAGCTACAAAACTTAAAATGAAATTAAAATGACCTAAATAAGTGGAGAGATATTCCATGTTTATGAATAGAAAGACTTTATATTGTTAAGATATTCATTCCTCTCCAATTTAATTTATAGATTTAATTAAATCCCAGTTCAAAAATCTAAGCAGACTTTCTTTTTTGTATAAATGGACAAGTTTATTGTAAAATTCATATGGTAATGCAAAGAACCTAGAGTAACTAAAGCAACTTTGAAAAAGGACAAAATTTGAGGACTTACATTATTTGACTTCAAGACATTATAAAGCTACAGTAAATAATAAGAAAATGTCAGGAAGGACAAATAGATCAATGTAACAAAATAAGAATTCAGAGGTAAATAAAAACAAACAAGGTCAGATGATTTTTGACAAAACTGAAATGGCAACCCACTCCAGTGTTCTTGCCTGGAGAATCCCAGGGACGGGGGAGCCTGGTGGGCTGCCGTCTACGGGGTCGCACAGAGTCGGACATGACTGAAGCGACTTAGCAGCAGCAGCAGCAGAGCAATTGAATATTCATAGGTTCCCCTCCATACTCCCCAACTCAAAAAAAAAAAAAAAAGAACTTTGTCTAAAGCTTTCACCATATATAAAAAGTAACTTACAGAATATGTAGGAGAAAACGTTTGTGTCCTAGGATTAGGCAAAGATTTGTTAGATATGACACCAAAAGCAAGATCCATAAAAGAAAAAATTTAATTGGATTTTATCAAAATTAAAAACACCTCCTTTTTGAAAGAAACTGTGAAAGAGAATGAAAAGATAATCCACAGACTGGGGAAAATATGTACAGATAGCTTACCTGATAAAGGACTCATATCTCTCTCTCTATATAGTTATCCCATATGGGCTTAAGATCTGCTGGAGAAGGGATAGGCTACCCATTCCAGTGTTCTTGGGCTTCCCTTATGGCTCAGCTTGTAAAGATATATATATATTTGTTGTTTAGTCGCTCAGTTGTAACCCCATGTGTTGCAGGAAGGGGGGCCCCTTACAGGCCCAGAAACTGGGCTTTTGTCTACCACTCGGAAATGATTTGTCCGAGGAGACACATGTGCTGACAAAGCAAGAGATTTTATTGGGTAAGGGAACCCAGGAGAACTGCTCCGCCAAGTGGCCATCTCAGGTTTTATGGTGATGGGATTCGTTTCCGGGTTGTCTTTAGCCAATCATTCTAACTCAGAGTCCTTCCTGGTGGCGCATGCCTTGTTTAGCCAAGATGGATGCCAGTGAGAAGGATTCTGGGAGGTGATCAGACATATGGTGTCTCCTTTTGACCTTTCTCAAACTCTTCCATTTGGTGGTGGCTTATTAGTTCCGTGTTCTTTACCAGGATCTCCTGTCATAAAACAACTGGTGAAAATGGTTACTATGGTGCCTGGTCAGCGTGGGTGGTTTCAGTCAGTGTGCTTCCCCTAACACATGGACTTTGCAACCCCATGGACTGCAATACGCCAGGGTTCCCTGTCCTTCACTATCTCATGGAGTTTGCTCAAACTCAAGTCCATTGAATTGATGATGCCATCCAACCATCTCATACTCTGTCATCCCCTTTTCCTCCTGCCTTCAATTTTTCACAGCATCAGGGTCTTTTCCAATGAGTTGGCTGTTCACATCAGGTGGCCAAAGTATTGGAGCTTCAGCATGGGTCCTTCCAATGACTATTCAGGGTTGATTTCTTTTAGGATTGATTGATCTCCTTGCTGTCCAAAGGACTCTCAAGAGTCTTCTCCAGCACTACAGTTAGAAAGCATCAGTTCTTTGGCACTCAGCCTTCTTTATGGTCCAACTCACACATCTCTATGTGACTACTGGAAACACCATAGCTTGAACTATATGAACTTTTGTCAGCAAAGAGTGGTGTCTCTGCTTTTTAATGTGCTATTTAGGTTTGTCATAGTTTTTCTTCCAAAGAGCAAGCGTCTTTTAATTTCATAGCCCATTTTTTAAAAATCTCAGAATTCCGTCATAAGAAACTAAACATCTCAGTAAACTAATGGAGGAAATATTAGAAAAGATGATTCACCAAAAAAGATATATGAAGACAAGTGACCATATGGGAAGATGTTCATACCAGTAGCCATTAAGGAAATGCAAGTTAAACTCAATGAAATAACACTGCATATCCATTAGAATATCCAAAAATAGAAAGATGTGCAGCAACCAGAATTCTCATATATGTCCAATGGGAATGTAAAATGGCCAACCATTTTGGAAAACAGTTGGGCAGTTTCTTAATAAGTAAAACATACACCTACCGTGTAACAGTCATTCTAGTCTTTTAGGCCGTTACCCAAGAGAAATGAAAGCATAGCCCATCCAAAGACTTGTCATGAATGTTCAGATCAGCTTTATTTGTAATAGTCAAAACCTGGAAACAACCCAAGTGCCCATCAATAGATTAATGGGTAAACAAAATTTGGGTATTATCCATACAATGAGGGCATTTCAGTTCAGTTCAGTCGCTCAGTCGTGTCCGACTCTTTGCGACCCCATGAATCGCAGCACACCAGGCCTCCCTGTCCATTACCAACTCCTGGAGTTCACCCAAATTCATGTGCATCGAGTCAATGATGCCATCCAGCCATCTCATCCTCTGTCATCCCCTTCTCCTCCTGCCCTCAATCCCTCCCAGCATCAGAGTCTTTTCCAATGAGTCAACTCTTCGCATGAGGTGGCCAAAGTATTGGAGTTTCAACTTTAGCATCAGTCCTTCCAATGAACACTCAGGGCTGATCTCCTTCAGAATGGACTGGTTGAATCTCCTTGCAGTCCAAGGGACTCTCAAGAGTCTTCTCCAACACCACAGTTCAAAAGCATCAATTCTTTGGCACTCAGCTTTCTTTACAGTCCAACTCTCACATCCATACATGACCACTGGAAAAACCATAACCTTGACTAGATGGACCTTTGTTGGCAATGTCTCTGCTTTTGAATATGCTATCTAGGTTGGTCATAACTATCCTTCCAAGGAGTAAGTGTCTTTTAATTTCATGGCTGCAATCACCATCTGCAGTGGTTTTGGAGCCCCCAAAAAATAAAGTCTGACACTGTTTCCACTGTTTCCCCATCTATTTCCTGGCAGAGGAACCAGAGATCAAATTGCCAACATCCGCTGGATCATCGAAAAAGCAAGAGAGTTCCAGAAAAACATCTATTTCTGCTTTATTGACTATGCCAACACCTTTGACTGTGTGGATCACAATAAACTGTGGAAAATTCTGAAAGAGATGGGAATACCAGACCACCGGACCTGCCTCTTGAGAAACCTATATGCAGGTCAGGAAGCAACAGTTAGAACTGGACATGGAACAACAGACTGGTTCCAAATAGGAAAAGGAGTACCTCAAGGCTGTGTATTGTCGCCCTGCTTATTTAACTTATATGCAGAGTACATCATGAGAAACGCTGGACTGGAAGAAGCACAAGCTGGAATCAAGATTGCCGGGAGAAATATCAATAACCTCAGATATGCAGATGACACCACCCTTATGGCAGAAAGTGAAGAGGAACTAAAAAGCCTGTTGATGAAAATGAAAGAGGAGAGTGAAAAAGTTGGCTTAAAGCTCAACATTCAGAAAACTAAGATCATGGCATCTGGTCCCATCACTTCATGGGAATTTACTACCCAGCAATAAAAAGGAATGAACAATTGATACTTGCAACAACTTGTTTGAATCTCAAAGTAGTTTTGCTGAGTGAAAGAAGCCAGGCATAAGAGAATACATACTGGATGATTCTTTTTACATAAAATTCTTGAAAGTTAAAACTCATTTATAGGGACCCGAAGTAGATTAGGTGTTTTCTGGGATTGGTGGACAGGGAGGATCATGAGGGAGGAAATACAGAAGGGCATTAGAAAAATGTTAGAAGGAATGGACATAGCAGTTGTATACCAAGAATACAGGAAGAAGTGGTATTCACAGTGTAGTGAATGGGGCTCATTTCTCTATTTCTACCTGTGCACCTAGATTAACTGAGCTGTGTTTTGTGGGAAAATTGTTTTATCATGGTAACTCCTTTGGAGGGAAAAAGGGACCCGGTGATGGATAGAGAAGTTTGAGGAGAACCATGCATTGTGTATCCATGATGTGTCAGATCTGATGTTAAGCGCTTTAAATGAATGATCCTATTTCATTCTCATAAAAACCCTTTGAAGTACCATTACTCTCATTTAAGAGATGAGAAAATGGAGCCTGAGAGGGTCCAGCAACTTGCTCCACCATTGCAGAGGTGGTATTGATGCCATAAGACTCTGCTGCCTGGGCCAGTCACAGTGCTGTGCTGAGTCCTGGGAGTTCTGGTTCTAGGAAGATCTTGGGGGTAAGAGAGGGGAATCATTCCTTGGCATGTGATTTTGCTGGTTCGACCTCAAGTGAGTTGCCCCAGGACGCAGGGGCACTGGAATTCCTTCACTTAGGGTGACTGACCACCTCCACCCCCCCATCCCACCGCCCCCCCCTTTTCCTGGGACTGGAGGGATTCCTGAACATGGAACTTTCATGTTAAAACCAGGATGAGTCAGTCACTAATTCTGGCTCAGCAGAAGCCTTGTGCTTCCAGACTCTGGTTTTCTGGGTCCTGGGTGCCTTCATGACATGCATAGCATATTTTCCTGGGCTTAGGCCAGACAAGTGAGATGGTTTCAATGGTTTCACAGGTAAAGGAGGAAAGAGAGGTTATTTTCTTTATTGCTGTTTTATTTTTGTGCTATCTAATTTCAGGATCACTAGGCAAGATGGTTCTAGCTTTTTCAACCTCCCATTTCCAGCTGGAGCCTCACAAGGGTGGGGGGCTATGAAGGGAGGTAGGGGCTTCTGGTTGAAAGTAAATGGTGGTCACTGAGAAACAGCTTTTCTAAAGGTAGGTCTAGCCTGACGCCACTGGGTGATGGGCATGGCCCGTCTACTTGTTTGGGACAATCTACTTGTCTGGTTACTTCTGCCCCCGGGGACTTTTGGGCCCCTGCTTCGGGCTTTGGGACTGCTGTTGGGTTTGGGAGTTGTTCTGAGTTTCGGATGCAGCGGGATCGGGCTCCTTATTAAGGCAAGTACACTCAGGCTTGGGCTCCAAACAGCAGCATGGCTTTGATGGGCAGCATGGGTTGCATTTTGGTGGGCAGCATGGGTTGCATTTTGTCGGGCAGCTTGGACTGCATTTTGGCGGGCAGCTTGGACTGCATTTTGGCGGGCAGCATGAGTTGCACTTTGGTTGGTCACACATCTTCTCAAGTTTTGGGGGTCCTAGAACAAAAAGATTTTCAGAAAAAAAGCTGGCTGTCTGCATTCCCTCACTCCTTCTTTGACCCCCAGATACACCAGTCTTCAGAGCCATGACACAGACAAGGGCTGAGAAATCAGGCCTAGATGTTCAGAGGGAACCCAGTCCCACAGTGCTGTGCTTTCATTCGGGTCAGTGAGCTGGTTCTTCACTGTGCTGTGCTCAGTTGCTCAGTGGTATCTGACTCTTTGCCAACCCGTGGACTGTAGCTCACCAGACTCCTCTGTGCATGGGATTCTCCAGGCAAGAATACTGGAGTGGGTTGCCGTTCCCTTCTCCAGGGGATCTTCCTGACCCAGGGATCAAACCTGCATCTCTTACGTCTCCTGCATTTGCAGGTGGGTTCTTTACCATTAGTGCCACTTGGGAAGCCCCAAAGGGAGTCATTTTCCCAATGGAAAAGGAAAGACCAGAATATGTAATAATTCTGCCTGGGGTCTCTTGGCTAATGAGGAAAAGTATGACCCTTGGCAATCGAGTCTGAGTTGAGTGCTGAGCACTTCACAAACCTCATATCATGAATGATTGCAGCCAACCTGAGAGGTCGGTGTTTTCACCCCATTTTACCTATGAGTAAGACTGAGGTTCAGTGATCTACCTCAGTTGCTATTAGGTAGATCCAAAGCAGGTTCCATCCCCGCTTGGAGCATACGCTTGGTCTGGTGTCCTTGGTCTGGTGCTACCCAGGAGTGCAGGTGCAATGAGAGTCTTGCTAGATGACTCATTGACCAGTCCTGAAAGCACCGCCTCCTCCCGTTCTCCCCAGTGAGTAGGAAGTCATTGCCTTGGGGGCCTTCTGGCAAGAGGAAATGGAGAGGCCACCGCTCTTGGCATGGAGGGCCGAGATCCATGCTGGCTCTATGACTACTGAGGCAAAGAGTGAAGCAGTTCTCTGACCTTTCTCTCTTCCTCTATGGGACAGTGTTGGCAATGCAGAGGGGGTGATTGGACCCTGTATGCGTCCTCAGACTCAACCATTCAGGACTTTTGTAATCTCCCAATTCTTTTAGGAGTAGGAAAAACCCAAAACAACTCTTTTCTTTGCATCTTACCAACACACCTTCCTCCTACCCAGGAAATCCAGGAATGTTCTCCTTAGATCCAGAGGCCTAGGACCCAATATATGGCCCCTGGGGCAGCCCCTCCGGTTTCTGCCCAGTACCTCTTAGCGAACATGGATGAAACCCGCTGGGAGGCCCCAGAGCAGGACAGATGGTCTAGAAGTGGCCATAAGTCAGTAGACAGAGAGTCCTTTAGCCTCAGAGGAGATGTGGAGGAGGGAAAATGAGCATGTAGCCCAACTGGGGGCTCATCCCACAAGGCCACCCTGTAGGCAGATGCTGGGTCAGAGGTGGGTCTACGAGAGCTGGTCACCGGGGTGGAGAAGGGTAGGTATGGGAGTTGATCTGACAACTGCTGAGAGCAACTGCTTCTACCCTCCAGCCTGCAGCGTCCAAAGATAAACCTCTTTTTTTTTAATTTTTAAAATTTTCTTGTTTGCTGGCCTGTGGGATCTGAGGTCCCCAACCAGGGATCAAACCGTGCCCCATGCAGTGAAAATGCAGAGTCCTAACCACTGGACCACCATGGAGGTCCCTCCATACTGTTTTTTTAAACTGAACCAGTTATTGCTGTTGGCTTTCCACGAGACACACACAATCCTATGCCCCTGTGTGTGTGTGAGTGTGTGTTTATACAGAAGCACAAGCACAGGAAGGAAGAACTTGAGTCTTCTGGCCATGGCTGTGTGGCTGCATCAAACTGAGATTTTGTTATATTTGTTCATCAGGCTTTCAAACTGGAGCCTGTGTGAACAGCTCCTAATGGAACTTGCTTCTATTCTGGCCTCAGCCCCTCCTTCTAGTGGATTCTCCCGTTCTCCATCCCACCCTTGTTCTGCCATGTGCAGAACAAGGCTCAGATGGTAACGAATCTGCCTGCAATGCAGGAGACCCAGGTTCATTCCCTGGGTGGGGAAGATCCCCTGGAGAAGGAAATGGTAACCACTCCAGTTTTCTTGCCTGGAGAATCCCGTGGACAGAGGAGCCTGATGGGCTATAGCCTGTGGGTCACAAAGAATCAGACACAACTGAGCGACTAACACACCATCTCCCAGCCCTGCTCTGAATACTCCATGTGCTGAGAAAGTCACGGTTCTCATCTGTTTGCTCTTTTCTGTGCCCTGGGATAGGAGGCCTCCTGGGTATAGGAGGTATGAATCCGCTTGCAACAAACACTTCCTGAGGGTTCCCTGAGTAAAGAAGGAAAGGCTTACCAGCCCCTTCTTGCCAAAGAAGGCAGCTCTAGTTCACGGAAGCTGTGCAGGATTTTCATGTTAGGTTGTTGCTGAGGCAGACCTGTCCGGTGACCCACTTTGCTGTAGACCCAGGGCCTCAGCTGTCTCAGATGATGGGTGTCAGGCTCTTAGCTCAGCCCTTTCATCTGGGTCTCCACCTCACCCAGCTCAGGTGTGCAAGCCAGACCCAAGTGAGCCAGGTGCAGCTGACACCTCCGCCCAGCTCAGCCTCTCTCCATCCACTTTCAGAACCTCCAGAGCCCCATCTGGGGGTTCTTCTGTGGGAGGGAGTCCCCAGCATGTGCCTGCAGAGGGGCTGTCACTGTGCTGCTTGCTGCTGTCTTGAGGACAGACTGAAGTGACTCCCACTTGGGGTCCACTATGCTGTGCATCTCCCAAGCTGGAGAGCCAGAGTGAGAGATGTATGAGAAGGAAGCATCACCTCACAGGGCCCCTGCCGCCAGCTCTGCACCCTCCACAGTATCCCAAGTCCCCGGCCATCTGGCTGCAGCCTCAACTGTGTCAGCGGCAGGTTCCCACCGGAGAGGCACCTACTCCCTACTCCTGGGGTAGGGTGTTGGCCTCAATTCCCTTGTGACTCTAAGCCTGCCAGTTATTCGGGAATTAATTCTGTCATCCAGGGAGAGGTTTCTGCTTAGTTTTAAGCACACGACTCAGGAGCAGGATTCCTAAGGGGTGGGGGTAGGAGAGAAGTCACACAGTCCCTCCCTTCAAGCCAGGGGACGCTGCCAAGAGGCTGAGGTGACAGAGACCTGCCCTGTCCGTGCCCTGACTTGCCTGGGAGGAAGAGGAAGGAGAGGCAAGGCAAAGGGAGACACACAGGCAGGAAAACAGAAGGCAGACATCAGCAGGAAAGTGGGGAAAAGGAGAGGAGAGTTAAGGTCCATGCAGCCTTGCTCTCTGCCTCCTTTATGGTATTTGAAGCTGTTTGACAGAAAGTCTGTGTGCACTTGGGCGCCCTGCAGCCCTGGAGAGTGAGCTTGTGTGTGTGTGTGTGTGCACACACGTGTGCATGCACGCATGTGCGTGTGCTGGGAGCCTGGTAAATGACTCAGGCTCCTTCTTGTCTGAACCTGTCCCCTCTGTCCCCTGCGGGGCCAGACCTGAGATCAGGGAAAAGGAGGAGGAGTTGGAAGGGGGTGAGGAGCGGGTGGTGGGGTGGACGGTGAGCCCTTTAAAACTTTTTCCATAGCTTTTCTCTGAGCATATTCTGCTTTCTTCACAATTTCCTCTCCCTGCCTCTTTGTCTGTCACTGTTTTCCATTCTCTCTTTCCTGCTCTGTGTCTGTGGTTCACCTTTCTCCCTCTGCAGCCAGGGCCCCTAGACTGACAGTTGGGAGCCTCCTGCCCACTGGGAAATCCAGTATGTCAGGCTCTACCCTTCCAAGTCCAGGCTGGGCTGTTTCTATAGGAGCAGTTCTCATCCTAGTGCCCAGAGGGTTCACCTGGCTCCTCCCAGTCAACCCCTCCCAGCACTTCCTCTTTGGGTGGGTCCTGAGAACAAGTCCCCAGGGGAGATAGAGACGTCAAAGATGGACAGCAGCTTGGGAATGAGTCCTGTGCGCTAAAGGGGAGGGAAAGGGCAGTGCCGTCAGGCCCCACGCCTTCCTTCCGGTGTTCTCCTTTGTCCCTCTGCCTGGAGGATGCGAGGCTGCCCTCTGGTGGACCTCCGCCCACTAGCCCACCTCATCTCCAGCCGCTGTTCCTCTGTGTTGTCAGACTGGCCCTGAGCAGATCCTTGCTAAACTCTGCTGGCCTCTGTCTGGACCTTTGCACTGCTCTTCCCATGGCCTAGAACACCCATCCTTGCACTCACTAAATTATACTCAAATCTGAAGTCTCAGCTCACACATCACTTGAGGAAGACGTCCCTAACTCACAGGGTCTGTGGTTCTGATGTGAGTTCTTGGCGTTCCCTGTACTTCTCGCTACATTTTTACCATGATTTCCCTAATCGTCTGTCTTCTCCGGTGTGCTGTCTGACGAGCACAGGCATCCTCACTGTCCTGCTTGCCACTGTTCTCGGCACCTAACACTATATGACACTGTGTAGACTTCAGTACCAAGGAGTGAATAAATGGATGAACGGACAGTCAGGAAGACAGGCAGGGTTACCTGCTCTGGTCACTTCTTTTTTGTCTCTCTTCAATTCGTGCTTCCCAAGCTTGGCTTCCGAAAACTGTCTTCCCTGGAGATATGCCCCTTGCTCAGCAGCCTAGTGAATCCATGATTATCAGAAGCCAAATGCTTTTTGTAGCCTGCTTGTGTCAAGATTCTGAGGTTCTTAGCCTCTATGACCTGTCACGTGGGCGTGGCATAGTCACGCCCTGAGTCTGTGATTGTGACCCACCAGCGCCCCCTGCTGGCTGGATAGCAGGGCTCCTCTTGGTTTCTTTTCCCCTGAAGGGCACAGGGAGCTCTTGAGTGAAACCATATTTGTTCAATCACCTAAGCTTAACGCACACATATGTATTGAATGTCTACTGTCTACCGGGCTGTGTCCTGAATGCGAGGCGCACAAGCCAATAGTTCACATTCTCAACACTCTTCTAATTCGGTGTAGAGACAGGAGATGGGGCCAGTACCATGTAATGAGAATGATGGCAGGGGCGCACAGGTGGCCCTGGGAGCACACGGGGTCAGGTCTGGGGTCTAGGATGCTTTCAGGAAGGAGTGATGTTTAAGCAGGGATTGGATGGCAACTGAAGATAAGGAGCAGGACCTGGAGACATGGGAGGGCATTCAGACTCAGAGACGGATAAGATAAACATGGCCTGGGTAGGGGAGAAGCTCGGTGTGACTGGAGCATGGAGGAGAAAGAAGAAGAGGTAAGCTAGCAAAGCGGGTGGATGCTGCTCTGATGAGAGCGTTGTACACTGTGGGAAAGGGCTTGGATTTAACCTGAGGATAAGGAGAGTCACTGAGAGGTTTCAAACCCGAGAGAAACAAGGATCCCTTGAGGGGCAAGGGCTCTATTTTAACCATTTTCCTATGTTTCCAGTATATTCCCAGCACAAACACCACCCACCTCCACCTAGGGCCCTTCGCTTGTCCTGGCTGGAACAGTCTTCATGACTAACTCTCTCGCCTCCTTCAAGTCTTTGCTTATAAGTGGCTTTCTAAATGAAATATTACCATCCTCATCCTCCTATTTAAAACTACAATCTGCCACCCTTTCCCTCCTTTCAATCACCTTAGACAGTTCTATCTTCTTTTCCTTGGTAACCCTTCTTTTCCTGGGTAACACTTTACATACATACAATATACTTTACATATAATTTCTTTGCTGTGTTTTTGCTTATTGTGTTTTTTCTCTCACTAAAATGTCATCTCCAAATGGGCAAAGTGGGTTTTTTTTTCCCCCCACAGACTCATCTCAAGCTTCTAGAATAGTGCCTGACACATAGGAAATAAACAGTGTTGGTTGAATGTATGAAAGCTGATTGTTAGTTACTCTTTTTTGTGGGTCGTGGTCTCTGCTGTAGCTCCCAGCTTCACTTTCCCAAGGTGAGAAACCTGTTTTTTTAAAGTCGGTTCTCAAAACATCATCCAAACTAACAGAATGTGTGACTTCATAGTCCCACTCCTCTGTTTTTCTTTTTGCCTCTGTCATCAAAATTAGGGATGATTGTGATCATCTTCCTTAGCCAGAGAAGCTTAATTTATTGGTGGTGAGAAAGACCGAGGCCACCTTGTAGGAGCTAGTGATGTAAACATTACTGGAATAAATCTTTGTGGCTGCTCACATCTGTGTTCCGGTCCCTGAGGCCTAGCTTCCAGCAAGTCTCCTTTGATACTATCCACTATTATCATATATTCATTTGGTTCCAAACCCAGAAGGTAGGAAGGATACAGAGTGCGATTCCCCCCTGTTGCTCCAATTCCTTTAGCCAATAGTGATCTGTTTCTCAGATATCCTTTCAGGGTATTGTATGTGCAAAAAGCCACACAAAAACATGTATATCTTCCCTTCTTTTAACAAAATAAGAAAAGAAACTCCACATGGTCTTGCTCACTGATTTTCCTCCCAACATATTCAATAAGTTGGGGATTTACATAAAGAGTACCTTCATTCAGTTTGCAGCTTGAATAATAATATAGAGACACATGCACGCTAAGTCACTCAGTCTTGTTCGACTCTGTGCGACCCTATGGACTGTAGCCCGCCAGGCTCCTCTTTCCGTGGGATTCTCCAGGCAAGAGTACTGGAGGCAAAAGAACATGCCCTCCTCCAGGGGACCTTCCTCATCCAGGGTTTGAAATCTTGTCTCTTACGTCTCCTGCACTGGCAGGCAGGCTCTTTATCACTAGTACCACCTGGGAAGGCAGAGACACATGGGAACCCCTAGTTTGGGCTCTTGTGAATGACACTACAGTGAAATACCATGCATTCTTCATGCCTCGGACAGTGTGGACATGGAATACACGGCCCAAGTGCAGTGGCCACCTCAGAGGATGAAGCTGAGAGACATTGTCAATTTTTCTTCTATAAAGGTTTCACGAATTTATATCCCTCCTGACAATGTATAAAACTTCATGTTTCCCCACAAACTCACACAATGAGTTCATTATTGACCTCATTCACTCTAATCAATCCAATAAGTAAAACTGATAATTCAGAGTAGGTTTGAGGTTTTTCTTAGTAAGTCAGCTCAATTCTTTTGTCTAGGAGTCATAATATTTCTTTTTTGGGAAACTGTCTGGTTATGCAATTTACCTAATAATTAATTAGATTGTTGATCATTTTATTATTGATTTGTGGTGTGTATACTATATTGGGGAAATTAGCCCATTTTTCTGCTATGAAATGTACAATATCTTTTGGTGTGTTTTTGACCTCGTTAGATTTCAGTTCAGTTCAGTCACTCAGTCATGTCCGACTCTTTGCGACCTCACGAACCACAGCACGCCAGGCCTCCCTGACCATCACCAACTCCTGGAGTCCACCCAAACCCATGTCCATTGAGTCAGTGATGCCATCCAATCATCTCATCCTCTGTCATCCCCTTCTCCTCCTGCCCTCAATCTTTCCCAGCATCATGGTCTTTTCAAATGAGTCAGCTCTTCACATCAGGTGGCCAAAGTATTGGAGTTTCAGCTTCAACATCAGTCCTTCCAATGAACACCCAGGACTGATCTCCTTAGGAGGGACTGGTTGGATCTCCTTGTAGTCCAAGGGACTCTCGAGAGTCTTCTCCAATACCACAGTTCCAAAGCATCAATTCTTCGGCGTTCACCTTTCTTTATAGTCCAACTCTCACATCCATACATGACTACTGGAAAAACCATAGCCTTGACTAGATGGACATTTGTTGACAAGGTAATGTCTCTGCTTTTTAATATGCTGTCTAGGTTGGTCATAACTTTTCTTCCAAGGAGTAAGCATCTTTTAATTTCATGGCTACAGTCACCATCTGCAGTGATTTTGGAGCCCAGAAAAATAAAGTCTGACACTGTTTCCACTGTTTTCCCATCTATTTCCCATGAAGTGATGGGACCAGATGCCATGATCTTTGTTTTCTGAATGTTGAGCTTTAAGCCAACTTTTTCACTCTCCTCTTTCACTTTCATCAAGAGGCTTTTGAGTCCTCTTCACTTTCTGGCATCAGGGTGGTGTCATCTGCATATCTGAGGTTATTGATATTTCTGCTGGCAATCTTGATTCCAGCTTGTGCTTCCTCCAGCCCAGCGTTTCTCATGATGTACTCTGCATAGAAGTTAAATACGCAGGGTGACAATATAAAGCCTTAACATACTCTTTTTCCTATTTGGAACCAGTGTGTTGCTTCATGTCCAGTTCTAAATGTTGCTTCCTGACCTGCATATAGGTTTCTCAAGAGGCAGGTCAGGTGGTCTGGTATTCCCATCTCTCAGAATTTTCCACAGTTTATTGTGATCCACACAGTCAAAGGCTTTGGCATAGTCAATAAAGCAGAAATAGATGTTTTTCTGGAACTCTCTTGCTTTTTCCATGATCCAGCGGATGTTGGCAATTTGATCTCTGGTTCATCTGTCTTTTCTAAAACCAGCTTGAACATCTGGAAGTTCACGGTTCACGTATTGCTGAAGCCTGGCTTGGAGAATTTTGAGCATTACTTTACTAGCATCTGAGATAAGTGCAATTGTGCAGTAGTTTGAGCATTTTTTGGCATTCCCTTTCTTTGGGATTGAAATGAAAACTGACCTTTTCCAGTCCTGTGGCCACTGCTGGGTTTTCCAAATGTGCTGGCATATTGAGTGCAGCACTTTCACAGCATCATCTTTTAGGATTTGAAATAGCTCAACTGGAATTCCATCACCTCTACTAGCTTTGCTCATAGTGATGCTTCCTAAGGTTCACTTGACTTCACATTCCAGGATGTCTGGCTCTAGGTGAGTGTGAGTGATCACACCATCGTGATTATCTTGGTCGTGAAGATCTTTTCTGTACAGTTCTTTTGTGTATTCTTGCCACCTCTTCTTAATATCTTCTGCTTCTGTTGGGTCGCTACCATTTCTGTCCTTTATTGAGCCCATCTTTGCATGAAATGTTCCCTTGGTATCTCTAATTTTCTTGAAAAGATCTCTAATTTTTCCCATTCCATTGTTTTCCTCTATTTCTTTGCATTGATCACTGAGGAAGGCTTTCTTATCTCTCCTTGCTAATCTTTGGAACTCTGCATTCAAATGGGTATATCTTTCCTTTTCTCCTTTATGTTAGATTTCAGCCACACATAATTTTTATGTAAATGCCTTTTTAAAAGTGCCTTTGTGTTTGCTATGGTGATCTGTCACATTCTAAGTAGTGTATAAGGGCTGAATTGAAACATGATCAGCAACTTTTCTATATGTTTAGAGCTACAAGCAAAAATAAAAGTGCTTACTATGCAAATAAGCTTTTAGGCAAGTCCCCTGTCTACCTTTCCACCTATCCTGAGTGCTGTCCCTAAACCAGGTGTATATTCTGGAACCACCCTCAGTTCATTTAGTGAGTTCTTTATCTCTGGGATCAGTTGCCACCAGCAGCAGAACAAGTACAGGAGTCTCTATTCTTCATTATTCTAAAAAATCTGTGAACCACCTATGAATTTGCATCAACTTACTGGGATCTGTAAAAGGCCTGAATGATGTGGTCAAGGATACCTCCTGAGTCCCTCCATGTGAATGGGAAGCAATATTAAAGCTGCAGCCTTTAACTCAAACCTGTATCTGTCCTCTATTGGACTTTTGAAGAATTGGGTTGGCCAACAAGTTCGTTTGTTATGGAAAAACCAGAATGAACTTTTTGGTCAACCTCCTCTCAGTCATGATTTGCTTTTAAGAGGTAAAAGTATCACATTCTTTTCCGCAGACCACGCTGACATCTCGGGTCCAAACTCCAGTCAGGAAGAACTACTCCCAGAGATGACTGTGGTTGTCCCTTTCTCTCTTCATCTCCAATTCGCCTCACCAATAGCCAGAAATCAGAAGGCTCTTCAAGATTACGATGTAGCATAAGAATTTCTGGGTAATTCAGGACCAAGCATTGCTGCTGCAGTTTAGTTTAAGGCATAGCTTTACTGCCCCCTGGTGGATATAAATATCCTTACAGTTCTGAAACAAGCTTTCCTCTTCAGTTGCTTTACTGAAGTGTGAATCCAATCACTGTCTCCAGTGTACATCCTTCCAGGACAGTGATGTGGTCTATTTGTCTGAGAAACAAAGGTCTCCATGACATTACGAGTGTGTGTGAATGTGTGTTTGTCTGTGTTTGTGTGTGTGTGAGAGAGCAAGCGAGAGAGCACACCACTATGTCAGTTATCAATTTATTGCTTCTTGGCTTCAAATGCACTCTTTAATATGTGGTTTATGATGAACAATGGACATGTGCTCATTTCTCCGTAAAAGTGAGCACAATGTTAAACTTTCTCCATAGAGGGCGCTGTAGAAACTCTGCAGGAGGAAGGGGCTTCCTTCGATATCCACGCAGGTGGGACCAGGGCAGACACAGGTGAGTGTGGGGACATCTGAAGGTGCTCGCCCCAGTCATGGGCCACTTCGCTGTCTCCACATGAAGATGACCTTTTTTCTCAGCCCTCTCACCCTGAAATCAAAGTCCCCACTGGCCCAAGTGCACACAGCCTTCTGTTTGATGAAAGGGGATGGTGGTCTTCCACACAGAGCTTTAGCTCCCTCTCAAGTCTCCTAGCTGCTGGCATTCGCTGAAGGCCTCCTGCCCACACTGTGGCCTGGACGCCCATGGCAGACCCAAGCCACACAGGTTCTTAAGGGCCCCCTTGCCCTGCACTGGGAAGGTGGTCTGTTTGCCTGGCAACTCCAGATCAGCTCTGGTCTGGCTAAACCAGAGAGCTCCTCTGCTACCTGGTGGCTGAACCAAATGTTCCAATCACAGGGACCCCTTCCAAGTCTGTCCTCCTCTGAGTACTTTTCCTTAGCCTCTGTCGTATCTTGTATCTACATTGGAAGGACTGATGTTGAAGCTGAAACTCCAATATTTCGGCCACCTGATGAGAAGAGCTGACTCATTTGAAAAGACCCTGATGCTGGGAAGGATTGAGTGAAGGAGGAAAAGGGAATGACAGAGGATGAGATGGTTGGATGCTCACCGGCTCAAAGGACATGAGTTTGGGTAAACTCTGGGAGTTGGTGATGGACAGGGAGGCCTGGTGCGCTGCAGTCCATGGGGTCACAAAGAGTTGGACACGACTGAGTGACTGAACTGAACTCTTTCTTTTACTATTGTTAATGATTCTTATATTGAACTTTCCTTTTCTAACTTACTGATTGGTTTCTATAACCTGGTTAGACCCATTGCTACAGTCAGATAGCCCAGAATCAAAGCTTGCTTCTAAAATTTGTTCAGCTCTGTGACCATGAACAAATTACTGAAACTCTGATTCCCAGTCTGTAAAAAGAGGGCAGATTACGTGCCCTTGTACAGTCATTATGAGAATTACACAGAGCACATTAAGTGCCTACAAGTCAGCAAGCTTTGTTAGATGTAGCCAGTTAAGGAGATCCAAATGGGGGGGGGGGGCGGAGGGGAGTCAGAAAAGGAAAATATAAGCCAGAAAAACACCCGATAGAACCAAAGGCAGAGAGAAATGTTAACATAAAATCAAGCAAAAGGCAAATGAGATGAATAGTTAATGGTCCTTGAATTTACTTCAAATGGCAAACATTTCATACAATACTTACAATTTAGAAACCATTTCAAAATACATTATTTCATCTAATCTTCACAATAATACCAGCTTAGTGTGTATTGTCATAAAGGATGCTGTCATTTTCAAAGGTCCGAGACGAGACTCAGAGGCACGTTGGAAGCCACCTGCTAGCTTGTAAAAAGAGGGTCTTATCTACCTGCATAGCCCGTTGTCTTCATACCACTGCCCTGTTGTGGTCAAGTAGATATTAACTCCTGAAACATATCTGTCAGCTCACGGGGCTGAAAGTCTCCAGCTCTAGTCCTCAAAGAAGACTCTACGCAACACTGAACGGTGTCTAGCCTGACTCAAAGAGAAGTGTTTCTTATAATAATCTAATCTTGTAAGTTTAAATTTTTTGCTCTTCATTAGGTCGTACTTAAAATTAGCCCAGTAATAAAGGTACTAATTCATTAGTGAAGTGCACGGGTTACTTTGTAATAGAAATTTGATGAACATTGCTCTAGAGCTGCATTTCCCAAAATTATTTGAACAGAGCACAGGTGATATTTTTAAATTTAATAATGGAAGAAAGCATTTAATTTTATTCAAAAAGTACACACAATGCCTTCTATTAAAACAAAAAAAAACCCCTTATGTTAAAGAAGAAAAAAAGATTCCACAAATTGGTTTTCTCAGTAACACATCAAAGAGGAATAAATTTGTGTAGTAAAATGCCTATTGTTTAATAACACTGAATAGTATTTCAAGTATATTCTGATATTGAAAAATAAGAGAAATATTATTGCATTTTCCCATCCTTTAGACAACATATATCAAGATAGAGATTAACCAGAAATTCTACACATGAATTAATGCCCAAGTTAAAGGTCATGTGCTCCCAAGTCAGACAATCTATGAATGACTTTATGGTTTTCACTGGTTAGGCATGTTATTTTCTTAAACATAGTTTGCATGCTAATAATAAAAATAGTAAAAATATCATTTATATCACAATTTATATTTTTAAAGAAAAATATCACTTGCAATTATTTTTAATAGAATACCCATTTATATAGCGTGGAATCTTTAATGTTCTGTGGAAACTAAATATTTTAACAACTACAACCATTTCTCAGACAAAATCTTACATTGGGACCACTATATATAAGACAGACAAGAGTTTATTCACTTAAGTTTACTTTTGCATTCAAATTTATGAATTAATCAATTAAGAGAAATTAGACTCTTTTGATCAACACAAAATAATCTGTGGATAGCAGATGGCAGTGAAGTTTTATTACCAGTTTAGCATCCACCCTTTTCTCTGGCTTGTTTTTTTTCTGGTTGGACAGAATTGGTAAAATCATAATCACTACTTTGCAAATGGTAATCAGGGCCTCTACTCAGAGTTGCACAGGCTATGCACTGCAGAACCCCAGGGGGCACCAGGAAATCCCCACCTATAGGCCAGTACTAACAGTTGTTGGAATTTGTCTGTTTCTTTGTTTTGGTTTCAAATCCCATGGACAGAGGAGCCTGGTGGGCTGCAGTCCATGGGGTCACAAAGAGCTGGGCACGACTGAGCAACTAACACTTTGTTTTGGTTTCAACAGCTCAGTTTTCATTGTCAGTATACTTTTCTATTAAGCTAATCTCAACATTTGAAAAAGGAGTCATAGTATCTGGCAACCAGAAAGTCAACAGTGACCTTGATGATTTGGGTGAAGTGATGGAGATAAAAGCTTGACTGACTAGGTTAAAAGAAGAATTAGAGACAAAGTGCACAAAGAACACTTTTGAGGAGTTTTATGGAAGTGAAAGAGGAGAGTGAAAAAGTTGGCTTAAAGCTCAACATTCAGAAAACGAAGATCATGGCATCTGGTCCCATCACTTCATGGCAAATAGATGGAGAAACAGTGGAAACAGTGGCTGACTTTATTTTTGGGGGCTCCAAAATCACTGCAGATGGTGATTGCAGCCATGAAATTAAGATTCTTACTCCTTGGAAGGAAATTTATTTTATTTTATTTTTTAACTTTACAATATTGTATTGGTTTTGCCATATATCAACATGAATCCGCCACAGGTTTGGAAGGAAATTTATGACCAATCTAGATAGCATATTCAAAAGCAGAGACATTACTTTGCCAACAAAGGTCCGTCCAGTCAAGGCTATGGTTTTTCCAGTGGTCATGTATGGATGTGAGAGTTGGACTGTGAAGAAAGCTGAGTGCCGAAGAATTGATGCTTTTGAACTGTGGTGTTGGAGAAGACTCTTGAGAGTCCCTTGGACTGCAAGGAGATCCAACCAGTCCATTCTGAAGGAGATCAGTCCTGGGTGTTCTTTGGAAGGAATGATGCTGAAGCTGAAACTCCAGTACTTTGGCCACCTCATGCGAATAGTTGACTCATTGGAAAAGACTCTGATGTTGGGAGGGATTGAGGGCAGGAGGAGAAGGGATGAGATGAGAGGATGAGATGGTTGGATGGCATCACCAACTCGATGGACGTGAGTCTGAGTGAACTCCGGGAGTTGGTGATGAACAGGGAGGCCTGGCGTGCTGCAGTTAATGGGGTCGCAAAGAGTCGGACACGACTGAGTGACTGAACTGAACTGAACTGATGGCGAAGAAAAGAGGTCAGATGAAAGCTATCTCTGACTCCTGTTTTCCTTATATACACATACCTATTTACTAATGAATCCTGTTAGTCCGAGCCAGCATTAATACTTGCCTTGATTAGTGTGGTGACCTCCTACTTGGCCACTCTGTGTGTGTGTGTGTGTGTGTGTGTGTGTGTGTGTATGCTTAATTGCTCAGTTGTGTCCGACTCTTTGCAACCCCATGACTGTAGCCCACCAGGCTCCTCTGTCCAGGCAAGAATACTGGAGTGGGTTGCCATGCTCTCCTCCAGGGAACTCTTCCCAACCCAGGGATCGAACTCAGGTCTGCCACATTGCAGGCTGGTTCTTTACCATCTGATCTTCCAGGGAAGCCCACTTGGCCACTCTGATCTGCCCTTAACCCCACAATCTATTCTCAAAAAAAACAGCCAAAATTATAAATTATGCTTTTTTAAAATTTTATTTTATTTTTAAACTTTACAATATTGTATTAGTTTTGCCAAATATCTAAATGAAATCTGCCACAGGTAAACCCGCGTTCCCCATCCTGAACCCTCCTCCCTCCTCCCTCCCCATACCCTCCCTCTGGGTCGTCCCAGTGCACCAGCCCCAAACATCCAGTATCGTGCATCGAACCTGGACTGGCGACTCGTTTCATACATGATATTATACATGTTTCAGTGCCATTCTCCCAAATCTCCCCACCCTCTCCCTCTCCCACAGAGTCCATAAGACTGATCTATACATCAGTGTCTCTTTTGCTGTCTCGTACACAGGGTTATTGTTACCATCTTTCTAAATTCCATATATATGCGTTAGTATACCGTATTGGTGTTTTTCTTTCTGGCTTACTTCACTCTGTATAATAGGTTCCAGTTTCATCCATCTCATTAGAACTGATTCGAATAGCCAAAGCTATCTTGAGAAAGAAGAATGGAACTGGAGGAATCAAACTACCTGACTTCAGGCTCTATTACAAAGCCACAGTTATCAAGACAGTATGGTACTGGCACAAAGACAGAAATATTGATCAATGGAACAAAATAGAAAGCCCAGAGATAAATCCACGCACATAAATTATGCTTTTAAAACATGGGTTAGGTAATGGCACACCTCTGCCCCAAATCTTCTAATACATACCCATTTCACTCATTATAAAAGCCAAAATTCAATAAAATCTTCATAAACTGGATCCAAGTTATCTCTGTGCTCCTACAACTACCCAGACATCCCACTCACTCCATCCAGGCATGCTGGCCTCTTTGCTGTGCCTGAAGAGCAAGCATGCTTCTGTCTGAGTTGTACTCATGGCTCCCTCTGCCTAAAATGTTGTTGCTGCAGATATTCATGAAGTTCATGTCCTCATTTCCTGTAAAGAAAATTTTATCACACAGGCCTTCCCTCACCACCCTGTATAATCTAGCAGCCCTCTTGCCCCAGCAGTCTCAGTTCGCCAACCTTCCTTCACTTCTTCTCTATATATATTAGTCATGTTTAAAGTGTATTAAACATTTAGTTATTGTGTAGTTATTGTCTGCTTTTCTCACTAGATTCTAAGCTCCACAAGAGTAGGACTATTTTCTTTTTGCTTGTAGCTATATCCTCATCTCTGAGCCTGATGCCTAGCACATAGTAGGTGCTTAATAAATATCCATTTAATGATGTAATAGTGATTAGATGTTTCATTTTCTTTTCTTTGCCATGCCTCCTGTCTTGTGGGATCTTAGCTCCCCTACTAGGGATTGAACCTGTGCCCTGTGTGGTGGAAGCACAGAATCCTAACCACTTGACTGCCAGGGAATTCCCACAAAAAGTTGAATTTATTCTTTTTCTATCTTGAGTCAAAAGTTTCATTTCATTGTTTATACTTATCTGCTGATTTAAACAGTGGCATTGCAATATGTTGAGTTTATTATATAGATCAGTAAAATTTGGCAACTAATTTGTTAGTTTAACTTATGCAATTATGATATATTTATCAACCATAATTATGTTTATGAACAAAATGATCATTCTTATCATATTCAAAATATCTGTGCTAGGACATTGCCTCTATATGGGCAATCGTCTGTGTTATAAAAAAGTAAATACCGTTTCTTCTTATTTCACACAAATGACACTGGAAATCTGGCAAGTTAAAGTCAATTTTTATGAATGGTTTTGTCAGATCTTGTTTTGTGATGTGTCAGCTTCCTATAAAATCCATTTGTTTGCTGCTGCAACACGCAACAATTTCTTTAACACATTTGAGCAGTAATGTCTATACAAAGCACAACTTCCAGCCATGGTTTTTCTTGCCATTGCTTTTGTAGTCTCAGTAAAACACTACTTTTACCTATTTATTTAATAGTATATAAAAAATCTGATCTCAATGTATACAGTTACTTTCTTCTGTTGAGTACCTATCAATCACGTTTATATTTACTCATTTGAACATATTGTAGCAAAATGGAAAGATTTTCACCAGCTGTCCTTCTGTTGAGTTTGAGGTGGAAGATACTTTAAAGAATGAAGCTAGTGACCAAAAAGGATCTACTTTAATAAATAAATTTTTAAAAGGAATAAATCTAGAATATGACAAAAAGAACATTACTCTTTAAGTCAACTGATATAGCTAAGACCTTAAAAATGCACATTGAGGTGTTACCCAGTTTCTAATCTGACATCTACTAGTGAGGTTAGCAGTCCTGATGATCTCCAAAGCATTATCATTTGTCACCTCTTATTTAACACTTTTGGTGAGCATTCTGAATATTATCACAGCATTTTAAGCATACACAAACACAGTCTTTCTCTTGCAGTCATGTCAAAAATCTCTGAAATACCTCTCTGGACTCCTACTGTTCTTTCTGTTAGAGGTTGAAGACCACTGAACTAAAAGTCCTTTTCCTTGGACAGAGTATTGGGAAGTAACAAAAGATGGTCAGGTCTACCTTCATTCTAACCCCAGAGCTCTCAGTGCCCTGGATGCCCCTGGCCAAACATGAGTTTCAACCCAAGAGGATGGCCTGGCCCAGCAGCCTGCACACGTCTCTTCTGCAATAACACACCTAATGAACAGCGTTCACGTGTGAGACCCACTCCACTGTGTGAACCCAGATGTTTTAGTAGCTGTGTGGCTTGCTTCAACTAAGCTGGGACTATGTACAGTTTCTAGAGGACTGACCATAACTCCATATTTTGTCTCTCACCAGCCCAACAGGTAACCAAGTGTCATGAAACTGTGATGAAGACCCAGAGTACTGGAATAGATTGGGAGTTTGGGACTGACATGTATGTACTACAATATTTATTTATTTTTTTAATTTAAATTTATTTATTTTAATTAGAGGCTAATTACTTTACAATATTGTATTGGTTTTGCCATACATCAACATGAATCCGTCATGTGTGTATACGTGTTCCCAATCCTGAACCCCACTCCCACCTCCCTCCTCATACCATCCCTCTGGGTCATCCCAGTGCACCAGCCCCAAGCTTCCTGTATCCTGCATCGAACCTGGACTGGCAATTCGTTTCTTATATGATATTATACATGTTTCAATACCATTCTCCCAAATCATCCCCCCCATGCCAACAGAGTCCAAAAGACTGTTCTATATATCTGTGTCTCTTTTGCTGTCTCACATACAGGGTTATTGTTACCATCTTTCTAAATTTCATATATATTCGTTAGTATACTGTATTGGTGTTTTTCTTTCTGGCTTACTTCACTCTGTATAACGGGCTCCAGTTTCATCCACCTCATTAGAACTGATTCAAATGTATTCTTTTTAATGGCTGAGTAATACTCCATTGTGTATAGGTACCACAGCTTTCTTATCCATTCATCTGCTGATGGACATCTAGGTTGCTTCCATGTCCTGGCTATTATAAACAGTGCTGCGATGAACACTGGGGTACACGTGTCTCTTTCAATTCTGGTTCCCTCAGTGTGTATGCCCAATAGTGGGATTACTGGGCAGTTCTATTTCTAGTTTTTTAAGGAATCTCCACATTGTTCTCCATAGTGGCTGTACTAGTTTGCATTCCCACCAACAGTGTAAGAGGGTTCCCTTTTCTCCACACCCTCTCCAGCATTTATTGCTTGTCGACTTTTGGATCGCAGCCATTCTGACTGGCATGAGATGGTACCTCATAGTGGTTTTGATTTGCATTTCTCTGATAATGAGTGATGTTGAGCATCTTTTCATGTGTTTGTTAGCCATCTGTATGTCTTCTTTGGAGAAATGTCTATTTAGTTCTTTGGCCCATTTTTTGATTGGTTCATTTATTTTTCTGGAATTGAGCTGCAGGAGTTGCTTGTATATTTTTGAGATTAGTTCTTTGTCAGTTGCTTCATTTGCTATTATTTTCTCCCATTCTGAAGGCTGTCTTTTCACCTTGCTTATAGTTTCTTTTGTTGTGCAGAAGCTTTTAATTTTAATTAGATCCCATTTGTTTATTTTTGCTTTTATTTCCAATATTTTGGGAGGTGGGTCATAGAGGATCCTGCTGTGATGTATGTCAGAAAGTGTTTTGCCTATGTTCTCCTCTAAGAGTTTTATAGTTTCTGGTCTTATGTTTAGATCTTTAATCCATTTTGAGTTTATTTTTGTGTATGGAGTTAGAAAGTGTTCTAGTTTCATTCTTTTACAAGTGGTTGACCAGTTTTCCCAGCACCACTTGTTAAAGAGATAGTCTTTAACCCATTGTATATTCTTGCCTCCTTTGTCAATTTAAAACACTTAAAATAGATATGCTAGGCACTTCTTTGGTGGTCCAGTGGTTGAGAGTCCACCTGCTGATGCAGGGGACACAGGTTCAATCCCTGGTCCAGGAAGATTCCACATGCCGCAGGACAAATAAGCCCATGAGCCACAACTGCTAAGCTGGTGCTCTGGAGCCTGTGAGTTGCAGCTACCGAACCTGCACATCTAGAGGCTCCACAACAAGAGCAGCTACTGCAGCGAGAAGCCTGTGCACAGCAGCTAGAGAGTCACCACCACTTGCTGCACCTAGAGAAGGCCCACGTGCTGCAACGAAGGCCCAGCACAGCCAAAAGTAAATAAAATAAAGGAATTTAAGAATAAAAGTACTTAAAAAACTAGAAGCCCAGCAAGGGCCCACTGTATAGCACAGTGAACTCTGCTTAATATTCTCTAATAACCTAAACGGGAAAAGAATTTGAAAAAGAATAGATACATATATAAGTGAATCACTTTGCTGCACACTTAAAACTAACACAACATTGTTAATCAATTCTGCTCTATTATAAAATAAAAATTTAAGAAAAAAGAACCACGGTGCTGGGGGAAGGGCAGAAGTATTACTGTTGCCTATGGCCCACTGTTAGTCTGGAAAAAGTACTTTGAGAACTTGCTCCCCAACCCATGCCACTTGTCCCATTAAATAAAAGAGGGAAAGAAATGACATGGGATGAAAAGCAACAGCGGGACCCGAATGTCTCTCAGGGGTATTGTGCTCACTGGACCTCGACATATATTCCCACCAGATTCTGGCACCTGAGTGGAGAGAGGGTGTGAGGGGCTAGGTCAGGCAGATTTGCTCAGAGAATCATTTTCATGGCTTTCTGAACTGAGATCTGGAAACTACAAGTACCTTTGTGTCATTTCTTTCTTAAGCACATGATTACCCCAGATAAGAAGGTTCTGGAGGCTAAATTCTGGGGCTGGGAAGTAGTGTGTCCTTTTTGAGTAGGAAGAAACTTCAGTGATGGTGGCAAAGGGGGCCACAGAAGTGGAACTGGGTCATGCTACTTTGGGGACCCCCCCTCCTATTTCTCTCTGGATCTTTTGTTCACAGCCTCCCAAACCGCTCAGACCCAGGGTCTACCTAAGAGAAATGTCCCACCTGGTGTCTCTTCAAGGAAGTCTGCTTAAGGAATCCAGATTCCTGGGAACGTCTCAGAGCCGAGGCTGGGGGCATCAACAAATACCAAGAAGTTCTGGGTGCCAAGACAGATAAACTTTATTTTTGCACACTGAGAAGGCTTTAAGAAGCAGACTTTATTCCAGTATTTGGATCTTCTTGACCTAAGACCAGAGCTAAGGCCAGGAGGTACGAGATTTTCGGGAAAAAGAGGAATCCATCCCAGCAGCTTAATTCAGGAGGAGAGGGAAGAATAAGACCAAGAAGTGACATTGGCTCCAGACTGGTCCTTGGCTGTGGCTCTTTGGATCCTCAACAGTTGCAGGTCAACAACAGTTCCTCAACAGTTGTAGTCCCCAAAACCGTGGCAGCAACTGGAACATCCAGCAAGCTCCACGTCTAAGCAGCTGGAAGGCTGGGGCTGGCGTCGGTAGTTGCTTGGGAACCGATGGGATACCAGAGAGCTGCAGCCTCCAAAGCCAGAAATAGAGCAGCTGGAGACATAGTGGGTGCGGGTGGGAGGCAGGTAGGGAGCAGGGGCCTGAGGGGCCTGAGGAACCTGAGGGAAGCGCTTAGGTGGATATTTGGGAAGGCTCTTGGTGGGGAGCTGGTACTTCTGCTGGTTTTGCTGGCAGAACATCTTGGAGAATGTTCAGTTGCTCTGTAAAGCAATGCAGATATTCCAAAAGGTCAGTGAATATAAACCTCATTTGTATCAGTATTTTCCCCGGAGTCTGATGTTCTGTAATTGATTCTGTGGCTCCAGGGCCCATATCTTTATAGCAGAGTAGCCCTACTTTCCTGGCATAGGGGAAATCAGCAGTGGGTAAGTTAGACTTTGGTAACACCTTCTCCAGGTGGCTAAGTGGTTAAGAATCTGCTTGCAAGGCAGGAGACATGGGTTCAATCCCTGGGGTTGGGAAGATCCCCTAGAGAAGGAAATGACCCACTCTAGTATTTTTGCCGAGAATATTCCATGGACAGTGGAGCTGGTGGGCTGCAGTCCACGGGGTTGCAAATAGTTGGACTCAACTAAGCACACACACACACACAAACACACACACACACACACACCTTCTCTGACCTGTTATGGTTCTCCTAAGTCTTCTGAATTCAAAGGCAGCAATGTGGGGCACTAGATAGTTCCCCAAATCTTAAACTTTTAGATAACATTTTCTGGTTTAAGAACCTTAGAAACCACATGTTTAGCCTGAGCCCATGGTCATACTAACCGGTTTCATCATTTGCCTTTTTTTCTTTCTTTACATCATGGGCTCTGCCTTAAGCCCTGTGTGGCTATCTCTTGTCTTACAAAGTAACCACCCCCCACCCCCTGGCCCAATCTCTGGTTACCATTTATCCCCCACCCCCCGACCAGGATTGCTTCTTCTGAGCCACCTCAGTGATTTCCATGAGCCTGATTGTCCTTCAATTACAAGGTAGTTCCCATTCTCTCCAACCTGGAGTGGCTTGTCCAGTTGTGTGGCAGTCCTGGCCCTCCCCAAATTGCCATCAGTTCAATGAAGACACTCACCTTGTTCTTCGTACCTCAGGCAAGTGATGGTATATCAAATGCAGTGAGGAGACACCGTGATCTGAGGCCTTTTATACATGTCCTGCCCCCAACTCGAGGGAATGAGCCATGGTCATATGAAAGATGTTCCCAACCAGGTCCTTATGGTGGCCATTTCCTACATTCCAGGGGCTCTGTCACTCTGTCACACTTGGTCATTACTGGATGCTCATGAATATCTTTCCAGAGCATCCTCCCCACCATAAATCCTGGAAGTATTTCCATAAAGATGAGCAGATTGTGATTTCCAAGGGGTTTATATGGGAACAGAATAACCCAGAGATTGAATTTAGGGTTTATGGAGGAATCCAATGCATGCTTGAGATAAAAATCTGAAGCCACAAATGTTGGGTCACCCAGGACATATGTAGGAGTTTCTGAAAACTCTGTTAACAGATTAGGGACCAGTCATCCAAGCACCCTGGGGCCACAACCGAAGGATTGGTATATCTGATTCAGATCCCAAAGTGTCTAAAACATTGACCAATGATGTAGCCTCATAGAAGAGCCCACCTGGACAAGATTTCAGGCCACTTCTTACCCTCTACACATGTATGACAAAACTGAAAGCCAGAGAGGATGAAGGAGATGCTCTGAGTCTTACAGAGTCTGAACTAGAAACCAGGTCTCCTAACTCTCTAGCTAGCTCTTTCTTTGATCATAGTTCCTTGTTTTTAACTTGCTTGAAATCTACTAGCTCCCTTCCCACCAGCAACTTTCCTAGTTTGCTTTTCTTAGTTCATCATTTCAACCACATTTTGACCAACAAATTATGGATGTGAGGATTGGGCCATAAAGAAAACTGAGTGCTGAAGAATTGATGTTTTTGAACTGTGGTGCTGAATAAGATTCTTGAGAGTCCCTTGGACTGCAAGGATATCAAACCAATCAATCCTAAAGGAAATCAACCCTGAATATTCATTGAAATGACTGATGCTGAAGCTCAAATACGTTGGCCACCTGATGCAAACAGCCAGCTTGCTCAGAAAGATCCTGATGCTGGGAATGATTGAACGCAAGAGGAGAAGGGGGCAGCAGAGGATGAGTTGGTTGGATGGCATCATCGACTCAATGGCCAAGGGTTTGAGCAAACTCTGGGAGATGGTGATCGACAGGGAAGCCTGGTGTGCTGCAGTCCATGGGGTCACAAAGAATCAGGCACGACTTAGCAACTGAAAAACAGTAAATAAACTTTCTTGCACCTTTAGTTTGTCAATGCACTTGACTGACAAAACTCCAACCTTGGCTGAATCTTCCCTGTTATGCCTTGCTGCTATAAAAGTGAAAGAAAGTGAAAGTGAAGTCGCTCAGTCATGTCCGACTCTTTGCGACCCCATGGACTGCAGCCTTCCAGGCTCCTCTGTCCATGGGATTTTCCAGGCAAGAGTACTGGAGTGGGATGCCATTGCCTTCTCTGAGACAGCAGCCTTAGTTGAGCCCAAAACACTGGTTGGCAATCCCGTATACTCTGTACTTACTCTGCACACACATCATGACTTTTCTCCCTCTAGATACATGCTGCTGCCTCCACTTCTTGGGGCAGACAAGAGCCTCAAGTGTAAAGTGTTCCACTTCCCACCACCAAGTCTTCAAGCCTATCCATGCCTGCGACTATCTTCTGTGACTTCCTGTGTTAGAGAAGGATCAGCTCCTTTTCTTTTCCAATGCCTCTCTACTCCTTTGCTCTGGATTCTTCTATCTCCTACAAAAGATTGTAGAGATTATCATTGTAGCTTCCTGTACTTCTCATTGCACCATACTTGCATTTATTTTTCAATACCTGTCATCCTGGATCTGCGACCCAATGGACATGAGTTTGAACAAGCTCTGAGAGATGGTGAAGGGCAGGGAAGCCTGGAGTGCTGCATGGGGTTGCAAAGAGTTGGAGACGACTGAGCGACTGAACAACTACAGCCTGGATAGAATGAAATCTCAGTATTTGCTAGTTCACTGTTTATCCTCGGCACCTGCAATGCCTAACATCTTGTAAGGCCTCAAAAAAAAAAAAAAAAAAAAGTTTTGCTCAGTGAATTAATGAGCTCTTTGTGGTTGAGGCAAAGGTCTCCCTCCTTTCACTCCTGGAGAGAGAGTACCTTGGGAGGCCAGGTCAGCGGCAGGTAAATAGGTCAGATATGGAGGCTGCTCCCAGGGTGGAGTCATTAGTGCCAATCAGCCGTAAGAGTTTGGCAATGAAGTCAGGCCTCTGGTCCTGGCTCTGCTAGTCCTCTGGGTTTCAAAGGAGACTGGACCAGATGGTCTCTGTACATCTTCAAATGTGTATTTTACTCATTAACATCAGACTTTCAAGGGCTTTTCCTGGCTTGCTATTGTCCCTGAACTTATTTTATCTGGGGTTGTGAGTGGTAGTGAACCTGAAGGAGGAGGAGATGATGGCTAATGTGCATGTGAGGATGCGAAACACTGGAAGGTAAGACACATGATGAGGAAGCAATTCCTTATAGTCTATTTAGTTCATCCTATTTAGTAGAGAAAATTACTTAAGTCATCTGACTGTGACAAAGCGGAGTGTTGTGTATATATAGTCATTTCTCTCCTAGCTAAGAGTTTGAGCCACTGAAGCCCAGATCTGTGGGATGGGCAACATTATATCCCTTCATGGCATCTGGTCCCATCACTTCATGGCAAATAGATAGGGAAACAGTGGCTGACTTTATTTTTCTGGGCTCCAAAATCACTGCAGATGGTGATTTCAGCCATGAAATTAAAAGATGCTTGCTCCTTGGAAGGAAAGTTATGACCAACCTAGACAGCATATTCAAAAGCAGAGACATTACTTTGCCAACAATGGTCCGTCTAGTCAAGGCTATAGTTTTTCCAGTGGTCATGTATGGATGTGAGAGTTGGACTGTGAAGGAAGCTGAATGCCGAAGAATTGATGCTTTGGAACTGTGGTGTTGGAGAAGACTCTTGAGAGTCCCTTGGACTGCAAGGAGATCCAACCAGTCCATCCTAAAGGAGAACAGTCCTGGGTGTTCATTGGAAGGACTGATGTTGAAGCTGAAACTCCAATACTTTGGCCACCTGATGCAAAGAGCTGACTCATTTGAAAAGACCCTGATGCTGGGAAAGATTGAGGGCAGGAGGGGAAGGGGATGACAGCGGATGAGATGATTGGATGGCATCACTGACTCAATGGACATGGGTTTGGGTGGACTCTGGGAGTTGGTGACAGACAGGGAGGCCTGATGTGCTGCAGTTCATGGGGTCACAAAGAGTTGGACACTACTGAGTGACTGAACTGAACTGAACTGCATGGCCCCCACTAAAACATTACAAATAATTTTCAAAGGTTGAAAAACAGTTCTATGGCATTGGTCTAATATCATCAACGAACCATTGATTCAATCATGAAAAATTATTTATCCCAGAGAAAATCCTTTCTAACCATAACTTGGAAATGACCATTTTAATGACATTGATTTGTTCACTGAGTACCTATTGGGTGCAGGGTTTTGTGAATTCACAAAAAAGGTTAAGATACTTATTTGCCCTTAAGGAATGATACAGGTGGGTTGATATGAGGGATAGGAAGGGAATTAAGATTTATTCTTAACCTGTCGTCTGTCAAACTTGTTATTTTCATTATTCCAATACATTATCTCATTGAGTTTCTTGCTGTTAACCCCATGTTACAACATAAAATAAGACGGAGGCTCAAAACCAGAGTGGGCGTTAATCAGGGCGTGAGAGGGAAACTGAACACACGAATAGGCACAGAGATGTGAAAGGGCTTAATCTTTTCCAGGAGCAGAGTGGCCACACTGTTGGATAAGAGCCGGAAGTAGGACACCAGCTGGATGGAAAGGAAAGGAGGGCCCAGAGCATCTGGAGAGTTACATACTGGGTTGTGTACTTTAGCCTATAGAGTAATGGTTTCCAAAACTATATCCCTCAAAACCCTATTGCCTGGGATGTTCAAATATCACCTCCTTGGAGAGCCACGCCTGCAGACAGTATGAGTTGCTCTGCCTTGGGTCACTTCCAGTCCTTTCGCCCTGCCGCCACCGTTGCTATTGTGTTAAATTCATGTCTCTGCAGGCACAAAAGCTGGAAGAAGATGGTTCTCAGAGTCAGGGCACTAGCCTTTGAATCATGAGTATGCTATTTACTGTTTTTGAGCCTCATCTCTTTTTCTTAATCTATAAAATGGGGTTAATCTGTAAAATAAGAACCCCATAGAAATATTTACTGTGATAATGAGAGTAACGTTTAACAGGTAGTAGATTGTAAATACATTTTTGCTTCCTTTCCCTCACCATCTTACTGATAAGAGGATTCCTTAAAAACTTTGAGTCAGGTTTTAAAAGATTGTTTATCTTTGCTGCTGCTGCTGCTAAGTCACTTCAGTCATGTCCGACTCTGTGCGACCCCAGAGATGGCAGCCCACCAGGCTCCCCCGTCCCTGGGATTCTCCAGGCAAGAACACTGGAGTGGGTCGCCATTTCCTTCTCCAATGCAGGAAGTGAAAAGTGAAAGTGAAGTCCTCAGTTGTGTCTGACTCCTAGTGACACCATGGACTGCAGCCCACCAGGCCCCTCCGTCCATGGGATTTTCCAGGCAAGAGTACTGGAGTGGGGTGCCATTGCCTTCTCCGTGTTTATCTTTAATTCTTAACCATTTGGGCTATGTGGGGGTGGGGGTTCTGAGGAGACATCAGTCTGGACCTTCCACTTATCTTTTGCTGCAATCAGAGTCATTACACCTTTACCTGCTGTATATATTGGAGGTAAACAATCAATTTCATCTGAAAACTATATTATGCTGCCTAAAATAGTTTGACCTTTTTAAGAGACAGTTGGGGCATCATTGACCATTTAAGCAAAGAAGGGACGTGATGAGATTTACATTTTAGAAAGATTCCTCAGTTTAGGTGGCCTTAGGTGCCTTGACTTGATTACATGAGCTGATGTCTGTGGTGACAACCAGGCTACAAGTCTGATGTGAGGATCAGAGTGGGACTAGGGGGAGCTCTTTTGTTAATGAGTTTGTAATGGTTGAAACGTGATTGAAGGTCTTCCCTTGACAGAGGCTTTTCTGGACTGGAGAATTCCTTGTGCATTTCTGGACTCTGCTCTCATCTGCCCAAACACCTCCTCACCATACTGCCTGCCTGCCTGAGGATTCAGGCATGCTCAGGATTCCTTCTGTCTTGGGTGTGCCCTTAATAGAAGGGTGAGGAACCAACCAGGCCAGCACTGGCATGTATGAGATTCTTATCAAGTTAATTCCTAAGAGATGAAATAAAGGAAAACAAGGATCTTCATTATGACGGAGCAGTGAGATCTTTGAACCATCTTCCTATGGGCCAGAACACCAGTGTGTGGGCAGACTGGTGGCAAAACAGCCTAGGGAGAGGATTCATGGTCCTCTCAAGGGCAATGGGATTCACATTTGGACTGCTGAAGGACCATGATACTTGTGCTTGGCTTGGGATGGAAGTCATGACCTGCATTCAGTGATGGCCCTGTGGGTCCGAACCCATCCCAATTAGGGGATAGAAGAAAGAGACACGATTTACTCAGCATAGCACATCCCCAACTCTTGCTTCTGGGACTGACATGGCCTCAAATCCAGTCCCACTTCCCTGTCTGTACAGTGTGGACTAGAGACATAGGCCCACCTCGTTGTATAGGATGGTGGTTTGAAAGAAGAAAACAACACCAGCATTGAGTGGGGTTCTGTGAGCTGTAGGTACAGCATAAGCGTTATCATTCTTTATCGCAGTTTCCAATGTTCACCAGCTGCTGAGTCTTATTCCTGTGGGACCAGGGGACACACAGCAATGTAATCTGGTACCAACATTATGGCCCCTCTTTTCTTTAGGCTCCCATTATATAAAACTCCCTTGGAATGAAGTAGCAGGTCACCCTAGGGCACAGGCCCAGTCCTGACATTGACCATCTGTGGGTCACTTGCCTCTTCCAGGCTGCAGTGTCTTCACTTGTAAAATGAGTGTTGTTATTGTTCTTATCTTGATCTCTCAGGTAATGATGGGGGCTACTTGATCTTTTTAGGACCTGAGTGACTTTCTGATTTATCATTTTTGATGGTTGTGTTGGTAACAAATGTAAGCATCTTCCTTTGAATCCTGGGCTCCACCCTGACCCTCAGTTGACCTCAGTGAGTTGAGCAATAACTAAGACCTCCTGAGTGTGTGCTCTATCACACACTTGTGTCTGACTCTTTGCAACCCTATGGACTACATAGCCTGCCAGGCTCCTCTGTCCATGGGATTCTCCAGGCAAGACCACTGGAGCAGGTTGCCATCTTCTCCTCCAGTAGATCTTCCTCACCCAGGGACGGAAAACTGCATCTCTTACATCCCCTGCATTGGCAGGTGGATTCTTTACCACTGAGCCACTGGGAAGCCTACTAAGACCTCTAGGGCTTACATTTACAAATGTCACCATCAAATGACACCTTTTAGTCCTAAGGTCAGAAAAGATACAGAGAGATCACCTTGCCTACTCCTTTTCCTCCAGGCAATGATCCCAAGAAGATATTTCTGAACCTACCAGGAAACGAGACACTGCAGCCTATAGTGACAGGGCTTTCCTGCTCCTGTATAGCTTCATCCCTCTCTTCTGATGCTCACCAAAGGGAAAAGAATAGATCTTTGACTCTGTCATCCTACCATTCTTAGAGATTTCCGTACTCATAATATCTCTGGTTCATCACAACCCCATGCCAAAGACTTCACCATCCTTCTCTCCACTGTGCCAAAGAGACATAGTCCAGTAGATCATATCCTTCAGCTTGCCATGAACACATCTTAAAAAAATCCAGTACAATATTGTAAAGCCATTAACCTCCAATTAAATATAAATAATTATTAAAAAGAGAAGAAAAAGGCAGGGATAGTGATACCACCCCTCCCTCAAAAAGTCAGCTTCAATTTGGATCTGGAGGTTATCTTGACCTAGGAAGGCCTGTCCTCTAAACTGTTAGAGGATAGGGCTCAGGTATGATGAAGGCTTAGGCAAGTGCTCAGTGTGGGGCCTGCAATTCTCCTCTGCAGCATTAGGAATTTCTGCTCTGCCAGTCTGTGAACCTGTAGCTCTAAGCCATTCAAGGTTTAGGGAAGTAGTCCCATAAGGGAAGTCTGTCACATTCCTCCACATTTATACTATATTTCACCAGTTTTACTCTCTCCCCTGAACAACGCTATGAGTTTAGTGTTACTGGCTATGAAAAAACAGAATATTGGTAAGTTTATGTGTAGTGAAGATCACACAATTCTAGGTTTCTAAGTAAGAGGGCCAACCCAGCAAGGAGTTTCATGAAGCAAGGAAAGAATTCTTTCAGTCTTGCCCTTGGTGCTGTTACAGATCAGAGACTTGAAACCTGGCTGTGCATGTGAGCCGTTTGCGGGAAGGACTTTTTTAAAATGCACATTCCCAGCTATGACCTATTGAGTTGTCTCTGAGAATTGGGTCCTAAGCATTCTCACTGCTTAAATATTCTCTGGGTGATGCCGCTAGTTTGAGAAACATAGTTCTAGAGGGTTCTGGTAGTACCTTGGAATGAAAGTCAGCCCATGGAACATTCTGGCAACGCTGCTACCTTTCTCCAAGCTCATCCAGGGATCTTCATAGGCTATTACAAGATATAAGGAGCACAGGCAAGTCACAAACTCATTCAGCCTTGGAGGAGTCTTAGCAAACGTCTAGTCAGGTGCCAACATCCTCTCCCCCATGTGCCTGATGCTGCACTTCTGGCCTCAAATAAAATGCTTTAATTTGGATAATGCATTACCTCACAAACTAGGCCATTACTCTTCTGCTATTTTTGTTAGAAAATAACTCTAATTTTATAAGCCCGTCAATATATCTGACTTGGCAAACCAAAATCTTATAGGTCTCTGCCTTTACTTACCATCTTTGAATCTACCAAATTGCGTTGTTTTATCTCCCCAGTAAATATCAGTTGAATATACAAATAAAATTGGTAATGGGATTCCCAGGTGGCTCAGAGGTAAAGAATTCACCTGCCAAGGCAGGAGATGCAAGTTTGATCTCTGGGTTGGGAGGATTCCCTGGAGAAGGAAATGACAACCCACTCCAGTATTCTTGCCTGGAGAATTCTATGGACAGAGGAGCCTGGTGGGCTATAGTCCCTGGGGTCACAAAATAGTCAGACACAACTTAGCGACTAAATAGCAACAACATCAATACAAAAAAAAAAAAAAAAAGAAAGAAAGAAAGAATGATAGTACCTCAAGAAGCAGTTCTTGATATATTAGTCAGTAGAATGAGTGAATTAATTACAAATAAAATATGTCATTTGACTTGGTTAAGTGTCTATATTTCACACTTGAGAGTTGGAGGATCAGATGAGCCACTTCACAGAGTTAAAATTGTGACAGAAGTAGGATGAAACTCAAGGTCAGTTGATTCTACCCAGTGTTCATCCTTGGGGTGGAGAGGTGACTCGGGGCTGAGAGGCAGCACCGTCATTCTGAGAGCATGGCATAGGGGCTAAATGTCTAGTATCTGCACTCAGACCGCCCAGCTTCGAATCTGGGTCTCATCACTTAGCAGTTGTGCAGCGTTAGGTTTGTCACGTCTCTGTAATTGATCACTCATTCGTAAAAGGATGATAAAATCGCATCTGCTTCATAGAGCTGTGAAAAGTCGCTCAGTCATGTCCGTCTCTTTGTGATCCCGTGGACTGTAGCCTGCCAGGCTCCTCTGTCCATTGAATTCTCCAAACAAGAGTTTGCAGGTGGATTCTTTACCAGGTGAGCCACCAGGGACGCCCAAGAATACTGGAGTGGTGTTCCTTCTCCAGGATAACTTCCCCACCCAGTAATTGAACCTGCATTGCATGTGGATTCTTTCCCAGCTGAGCTACCAGGGAAGTCTGGCATCCTGACTCCATGGGGTCACAAAGAGTCGAACACCACTGAGTGACGAACAACAACAACATAGAGATGTCTTGAGGATTAAGTAAATGATATGTGTACAGAGATTAGCAGTGTGCTTGTACATAGTAGGCTCTCTATAAATACAGATTGTTGCTGTTGTTTTTTGTGCTGCTGTTCTTATTATATTATTATCTGGCTAGTCCAGTGTCCCTCAGTAATTACGATCTATATTTTTATTTCTCTAAAGATTTATAAATACTAGTGGATATCACAAGAACATGTCAGTGACTGGCAAAAGCTGGTTTCACAACATTCTCCTACAACCTCTAACAGGACCACCGCCACCACCTACAAATATCCCCATGAGTCATGCTTGGGTTGGGCTATAGCTGTGGCATTGGACATTGGGATGGATCAGGCAAGGATTCAGGGTTGACTGGAGCCATATATTTGAAGAATCACTCTCGTAAAGCTGTAATGAGGAAAGTTCCCTAAAAATCATTTACCTGTATTCTCTGAGAGCAAACTTATTAACTCAGCACTAAAGAAATGAGTAGAGTTAGTGGTAGATCCAGGCAGGGACTGAGTTTGCCTGGGGTTTAGAATGTGTCAATCCCTCCACTTCATGGGCAATCAAAGCAGGACAGAGAGAACCTGTCAGAGATAAGGGGAGAACTTCTAGGACCTCAATCAGAAGAAGAATGGAGACATCCAAAGGTCCGTGTTGGGAGGGTATATTGAAGCTCCAGAGAGGAAGATTGGGATCAGTGAGAATCTAAGGACTTGAAAGGACTGGCAGAGCTGCTGAAGACAGAGCAGTCTAGGAGTTAGATGCAGTTAGAGCAGTCTTGGGTTTTAGATGATGCCTCAGCAGGATGGTTAAAGGAGCAGAAATGATAATCCACTCCAATATTCTTGCCTGGAAAACTCCACGGACAGAGGAGTCTGGCAGGTTACTGTCCATGGAATCACAAAGAGTCGGACACAACTGGCATGCACGAACAAAAAAGATTTACTTAGACCCCTTTATCTTTTTCGAGCATCATTTCACACCAGAATGAAGAACAGGAGTATTTTATTATCTGTATTTCACATATGGATGAATTACAATCCTTGTGAACCGAGCAATGACTACACTTGCAAGACCTTCGGTTTTCAGGTTTCCTTATACTTTCCACTGACCCTCTCAGCATTTTGTTTTAATATGATTTGCTTTTCTCAGTGGGAGGTAAAGCAATACTGGTTGTTATCCATCTGTAATTTTGTTCTAGTAATGTTTTTAAGTGTATCACTGATCATTGCAAGCAATTTCTTTTAGAATCCATTGTTAGGAAGAACAGCCTTCTCTTGAAGACTATATATGTCAAATAATTTGTATCTAGATTTTACCTACTAGGACATTCAGAACTACCCACCATTCTGAGATATAGGAACTACTTAGGTCACAAGTTTAATACTTGTGTTCTTTTATCTACCCACAGGCTCTCCCACTTCCTATGTGCTATAATACTTGTAGTTTTAAGACAGAGATGCTATGTCCTCTCCTGTTCTAGTTCATAGAGAGAATCCAGACTGGTCCTAACCCATGCCCAGGAATGGAATGAGGCTTTCTCATGCCCACAGTCCCACACAAACTGTTCGTGATCTCATGCTTTTTGCCTAAGCCGTGTGATGAACTTGTTGACGGAAAATGAGTATGCTAAGGTGGGATGCCAGGAGGAGGAAGCTGAGACATCTATATTTGGCAGATGATTTCTGGGGGTGGGGAGTAGAAGTCCTCGTGGAATGACAATCCATTTCAGTTTAGTCCCTTGGCTTTCAGGATGTCTGGTCTCTATCTTGACCCATACTTATATAAGTTCAAGGACTCTGGCTCCCCATTCTTTCCTCTTTAATCAGTAGTTTATATAGCCTCCAGAGGCAAGAAAAAAAGTTCCTTACATAGCACGAACTTCCTCCTGGGCTTTCATAATTTTGTTTTCAAAACAGAATGCACACTATTCTTGCATACTGGGAATGAACAAATAAGTGAGACAGAAGGTGGGAACTGGATTTCTCAGTGCTGGAGGAGAAGATTATAGATAAGCAAAAAATGAGGCTAGGACAAGCCATGTGATACTGAATTAGAGTTGAAGACATCGGTATGAATTTATAGGCAGCTGAATATATAGATAAATGGAAAACTATTGAAAGAATTATAGACACATGTCTATACACATATATATTTCGAAGCTCCATCCATTGAGAAGGATAAGAAGCAGTGATATCCCAGTAGCACTGAACACAACCAACACTCAGATCTTAGTTCATAATATACTTTCCCAATAAAACAAACTAAGATTCACAAGACAAATAGATGAATGTAGGTCTGGGGTAAAGAATACACAAAATGAACCTGAATCATCTTAAAATGTCATAAAATAAGGAAGTGCTTAAAAAGGAGTCCAGTAGCTTGTTACCAAAGGAATATTGAAGCTCACTGAAAGAGCTGCCAAAGTTGGAATAATATGAGCAACAAAATAAATAAATTGGCAATGGATTAAAACTCAAAGTATCATATAAATAGATACCAGTATCTGTGAGTACATACTGATATAAATAAATGATTGAGTAAACTAGGGGGGGTACTCTTCCTACAGAAAAATTCCAAAGAATTGATATAGATACTTCCCTCTCAAGAAGATGAGCCCAAATCTCTACTCCTTTGAATGGGTTGCTCATAATGACTTCCTTCCAGAGAGGAATACAGAGTGGAAGGAAAAAGAATAACTTTAAAGTGGAGAAACCTGACAAACACTCCCTCAGCTGGGTGATCAAGGTCATTATCAACAGTGATGTCATATGGATAGTATCTACCCTGGATATGATGGGATGAGAATGGCATTTTACCCCTGCAGTCCTCCTTCCCCTAATCCATCATCTCATTCTAATCATGAGAAAAACACACACAAATCCCAACTGAGAGACATCCTACAAAATGCCTGACTGGTACTCCTCATGACTATACGGGTCATCCAAGATAAGGAGAGTCTGAGAAGCTGTCACAGTCGAGAGGAGACTAAGGAGACAAGACAAGTGAATGTATGTGGTGTCCTGGATGGAATCCAGGAACATGAAATAGACACTAGGTAAAAATTAAGGAAATCAGGATTCAGTGTGGACTTCAGTTCATAATAATGTATCGATATTGATTCTTTAAGTGTAACAAATATGCCATACTAATGTAAGATCTCAACGACAAAGGCAACTGTTACAGGGGATATGGGGAATTCTCTGTACTGTCTTTGCAACTTTCTTATAAATCTAAAATTATTCTAAATACAAAGCCTATTAAAAAAAAAACCAGACATAAAGAACAGACTTGTGAATACAATGGGGGAAGGAGAGAATGAGATGAATTGAGAGAGTAGCATGGAAACATATACATTACCATATGTAAAATCGATAGCTAGTGGAAAGTTGCTGTGTGCGTAGGGAGCTCAAATCAGATGCTCTGTGACAATCTAGATGGGTGGGATGGGATGGGAGGGAGATTCAAGAGGGAAGGGACATACATATACCTATAGCTGATTCAAGTTGATATTTGGCAGAGACCAACACAAAATTATAAAGCAATTATCCTCCAATTAAACTAAATAAATTTTAAAAATAGAGTATACCCCAAATGTAAGGTATAGCTAACAATTGAGCTAAATGTGTCAAAACACGTTATCTACAATATCACCCATAACCCCCTCCACAGTTTCGGAAACAGATACTCTTATGTTACTTTATTTCTAAATGACGAAACCGAGGCACAGAAAAGCATAGAAACTCGAGTAAGGTGACAGAGTTATTAGAGATTTGAAATGGGTTCCCTCTGACCAAGAGTTGAACTTACACTTGATCTGTTAAGGAAGGTTTGGCCTGGGACTCATACAAGGGTGTAGAAATGGGATGTGGCTTTATTGATTTTTAGAAAAAATAATATATTTAAGTAAAAATTAAAAACCAAGTTATTAAAATAGCTTGTAATATGAAAAATGCCTCATTCTAAATAACCTGTTTATACCTTACAGACATGTCTATATACTTCCCCCAGCGAAACACAGTGAATGAAGCTCATGTTCATCAACCCCTCCCTCCCTCCTCCTTACTTAGACATGGTTTTATTTTTCAAGTACCATGTGCATGCGTGCTAAGTGACTTCAGTTGTGTCTGACTCTTTACAACCCTATGCACTGTAGCCAGCCAGGCTGCTCTGTCCATGGGATTCTCCAGGCAAGAATACTGGAGTGGGTTGCCAGTCCTTCTCCAGGCGATCTTCCTGATCCAGGGATCAAACCCACGTCTCTTGTGTCTTCTGCATTGGCAGGTGGGTTCTTTACCACCTTACCACTGTAACTTTAAACATTATAACTAAAATTCTCTCTCTTCACTTGCCAAGTTTAGACAGTATTTCTTGACTTCCTACTAAATAAGAGAGAAAATTAGCACCCCATACTTTCTTTCACCATAGGATGATTTTCTTTTATTGTTTTATTTGTGACAGTTTTATAGACAGAAACAAAAATTACTTTTATTAATGTTTGTGCTGAATCATGAAGTGTACAGTATCTAGTAATAAAATTTGGTCTGCAGATGTTGTGAACTAAGAGTTGTTGAAATCTCATTAGACCGAGGGAGTAAGCTTGGACAGAGGAGTCTGGCAGGCTACAGACCGTGGAATCACAAAGAGTCAGATGCAACTGAGCACGCACACATCACACCCGCCACAATACTGCATTTGACACTTTTTGAAAATTAGATAAAAGAACATATTAAATTTCAAATGCTCTGCCAACATAATTTTCTTCTAATTAGAAAGTATTTAAAATGTGTAAATATTTAACACTTGTTAAAACCATAAAATTAGATACAGTCTAAAGAAAAATGATGTTACCGCTTACTGATTTTTGCTAGCCCTATAAACTTGTTGGAGAAGGCAATGGCACCCCACTCCGGTACTCTTGCCTGGAAAATCCCATGGATGGAGGAGCCTGGTGGGCTGCAGTCCATGGGGTCTCGAAGAGTCAGACACGACTGAACGGCTTCACTTTCACTTTTCACTTTCATGCATTGGAGAAGGAAATGGCAACCCACTCCAGTGTTCTTGCCTGGAGAATCCCAAGGATGGGGGAGCCTGGTGGGTTGCCGTTTATGGGGTCGCACAGAGTCGGACACGACTGATGTGACTCAGCAGCATAAACTTGTTAAAATTTTGAATATAGGACAATTTGCACAAAATGTGAAGTCTTTGTTTTTTTTGTTAAATAAATAAATGTACAATGTATGTGGCTTTCCAGGTGGCTCAGTGGTAAAGAATCCACCTGCCAAAGCAGGAGACATAGGAGACTAGGGCTCGATTTCTGGGTCAGGAAGATCCCTTGGAGGAGGAAATGGCAACCCACTCCATATTCTGCCTTGAAAACCTAGTGGGCTACAGTCCATTGGGTCACAAAGAGTTGGACACGACTGAGCGACTGAGTATGTATGCACAATGAATATACAATGTTAAAATGAATCAGTACTAAAGCCACAGACAAAGACATTCATAGTATTGATATTTTTGATGTATAAACATTTGGAAAATGTGAAGATGCCAAATGTAGACCTTTACCAAGAAACAATATCAAATTACTAGTTTATTTTCAAAGTAGTAATCTTGAAGTCAATTTGATACAGACTAAACAATGTGTCAACAAAATACTATATAAATTAAACAATTAGCACAGGGAATCCAAGTGCTGAATAGGGAAATCTGAATAGGTCAAAATATTAAGGATTACTCTTGTCAAAGGAAATGTGTTTCTGCTAAAACTTTTAAAAAGTCTTTTGTTTTTTGTCTGTTTGTTTGGAGAATGTCTGTTTTCAATAAACAGCAGAAATAAAAAATGGAAAAAACATATTCTTAGATATTAAGCTTTATACAATCAACTAAGCATTAATATTTTGCTTGTTTCCTAGAGAAAAATGAGATTTCATTTGCAGAAATCTCTCACACAAATGTAAATGAATATCTAAAGTAAAAAAAAAATTTTAATCTATCAACTAAATATGAAAGTTTAAGCAATGGTATATCAAACTTTCTAAGACATTGCTTTATACAACATAAAGCACACTTTTTCCCTCAAAAAGATAAAGCATCTAGTCTTTTTCTGAGAATATGATTTCATGACAGTAAAGTAGGTAGACACTTGTCAAGTTTCTCAAAAAATGTTTCTTTTCACAAGACAGATTTTTTTTTTTCTGTAGCTAGGGTAATTTTTTAACATAGTACTCCTTCTTGCTCCCAAAAAAAAGTATTCCCCCAAATCATTTTCTTAAATGGAAGCACTGTAATTGATACCAAGATGCAGTGTTCATGGAGGGTCTGAAAGGAAAAAAAAACTTCATAATTTCTGGCATTGAATGAACTATTTACAAAACAGAAGAAGACTCACAGGCATAGAAAACAAACTGTGGTCACCAAAAAAGAAAGAGAGTAGAGAAGGGGTAAGTTAGAAGTTTGGGATTAGCAGATGCAAACCACCATATGTATAAAATAAACAACACGGATTTCCTCTGTAGCATAGGGACCTATATTCAATACCTTGTAATGAGCCATAATGGAAAAGAATATAATACATATGTATGTAAATGAATCACTTTACTGGAGACTTGAAACTAACACAACACTGTAAATCACTGTACCTCAAGAAAAAATTCAAAAGTAGAATTCCAATTCTAAAAATCTATCTTAGAAAAATGGCTAATAATAATCACCAACAACAGAGTTTATTTTACTGCTGTTTAAACAGCAAAAGAGTGGAAACACATAAGTGCCAGGTATCAACGAAATAGTGGCACAAATTCATTTATGGTGTATTCATCCAATAGAGCAAAATAGTGTTTATCAATATTTATGAGCATAGAAGGGTATTGTACATTAAAAAAGGTTGTAAAATATTCTGAACTAATCTTATTTTGTGATTTTTATAAAGTATGGAAATAGATCCATAAAATTATTAGCAGTGGTTATTTTTAGGTGATAAGATTTTTGGTTGGTCTTAATCATCTTCCTTATCTACATTGACATATGTTGCATACATAAAAGTATATATCACTTGTTTTATGAGAAAAAATACATTTAAAATTATAATTATATGTAATTATGCTGTTGATGTTTAGTTGCTAAGTCGTGTCTGACTCTTTGCGACCCCATGGACTGCAGTGTGCCAGGCTTCCCTGTCTTACACTATCTCCCGGAGTTTGCTCAAACTCATGTTCATTGAGTCAGTGATGCTATCTATATGTCTAGATATAGATCTTTCACAACAGAGGCAAAATCAGGTCTTAGCAATGAGGAAGATGGTTATACTCTGGAAATAAGCAACCTAAGTATAGGAAATAATAGGCTGATATTCTGCTCTGAGTCTGGGCAATATAGCCTACTGAGTCGGGTACCTGATTAAAAAAATATTTTCAGTATCTCCCAGAAAATGAGAATCAGCTAAAATTTTCACATGAAACTTATATTGATATGCAACAGAGTTGCACCTCAAGGCCCTTCGGTCCTCTATACTTTCCCTCAGATACTCCCAGTCCCAGACTGAGAGACCCTGCACTTGGGTACAATCTTTTCCTTGCTGGAGTTTTATATCTTAAGTTCAGCAAATTCAACCAGTTTGAGTTTTCACCAGGAATTGTAGTTACAGACTGCCCCACATTATCATTTTATACCTGGGAATCCAGCCAAATTGAAAATCATGTCATTAAGAAATACCTCATTTACCTTGCATTTGTCATCTGTGCTGTATCCTCTTACTAGAAGATTCTTCCTCCTCATCCCACCCCCAGCATCAAAGTCTGCTTATCTGTTTCTTTTTTTAAATATTTTTTTTAATGTGGACTATTTTTAAAGTCTTTAATTTGTTACAATATTGCTTCTGTCTTTTCTTTCTTCAATTTTTTTTTTTTTTTTGGCCAAGAAGCATGTGAGACCTTAGCTCCCTAAACCTCCTTGTGTGTGCATGCTCAGTCATGTTCGATTCTGTGGGACCCTGTGTACTTTAGCCCACCAGCCTCTTTTGTCCATGGGATTATCCCGGCAAGAATACTAGAGTAGGTTGCAGTTGCCATTTCCTCCTCCAGAGGAGCTTCTGGTGCAGGGGTTGAACCTGCATCTCCTGTGTCTCCTGCACTGCAGGCAGTTTCTATTCCATTCAGCCACCGAGGAAGCCCAGGGATCAAACCCACACCCGCTGCATTGAAAGCGAAGTCCCAACCACTGAACCAACAGGGAAGTCTCAAAGTCTGCTTATCTTTAAGCGGTGGTCGTTTAGTCACTAAGTCATGTCCGACTCTTGTGACCCCATGGACTGTAGCCTGTCAGGCTCCTCTGTCCATGGGATTCTCCTGGCAAGAATACTGGAGTGGGTTGCCATTTCCAAGGACCTGTTTACATGCTTCCTACCCCAGGAAGCCTGTTCTCTTCTCCCACAAG
This sequence comes from Bos indicus x Bos taurus, assembly GCF_003369695.1. Taxonomy (NCBI): domain Eukaryota; kingdom Metazoa; phylum Chordata; class Mammalia; order Artiodactyla; family Bovidae; genus Bos; species Bos indicus x Bos taurus. The sequence goes on from NC_040078.1 coordinate 17,972,507, forward strand.
TGGTGTGCTCTGTTTTGAATTTTTCCTTCCGAGGCCCAGGAAGCCACCTTAGATTTACACCATCAGGATGAGTCTCTCCCTGCTGTACTTGCCTTTTCATACTATTTTTTCTCCTTTGAGTTCTTATAGACACAAAGAAAAAAATAAGTACGTCAATCAGCTTAAAACTGTATTAGTCCACCTATTTCCATCTGAAGTGTGCATTGCTTCTTCCAGTAGATTGTAAGTTTCTCTAGAGCAGAGACAAATCTCCTACTTATATTTGTGAACACAGAGCCCAGTACACAGTAGGTTTTGAACACTTTTTTATTACACTGAAGCCTTCAATGCTAGGATCAGGGGATGACACAGGACAATGGCAGTGAGGATGCTGAGAACTCAGACAGAAGTCTCAAGCCACCTGTCTCTCTTAGGTGGAAAGCAAGAGAGGCAGCCTGCACCAGCAGAGGTGTTAGCATGTCTGAGCAGAAAACCCAAGTGTTTACAGCAGCCACGGCTCCAGAGCAGCGGTGTTGGTGCTGAGCTGAAGGGGTGGGTGGAAGACAGAAGCTGAAGTACAGCTTAGCAGAGTTCTTGCCTCCTAAGTGTAGGGGCGCCAGGAGCCCAGGTACAAGGGAGGAGACTGTGCTTCCTGCAGAATGAGTGCAGGAAACCAGGGTGGGCCTGTCTCCTTAACACTCTTCAACATTCCTCCTCCTTGATATGGTGGGTTGTGCCACCGCTGAGGCAGCGGGGCTTCCAGAGGGCCCTCCAAGAGCCAGCTAGGCTCTGATCCCGGGGCCTGATCCCTTGGGAACCAGAACCACAGTGTCCTGCATAGGGAGGGCAAGGAGCAGAGCAGGAAACTGGGAAAGGAGTTGGGCGTTGGGGAGGGGGGCATCTGAGAGCACCCGGAGACCCGTGGTTTTGCTGATTCTGTTGTGACATGGCCTGGCTAGCCCGTGGAACCTGGAAGGAAAAAGGACATTTGGTTAGATCAGGAACCCAGTGGGCTTGGGTGTCTGTTTCTCTGCTTCATGAGCTGGAGCTGTCTCATGGAGCCTAGCATTTACAGCCTGCTAAAATCTACCCCAGGAGGGGAATAATGGATTTGAAAGGGGAGTGAATTGTGGTAAGAACTCTCAGGGGACTCTATGGCAACAATCAAGCAAATCACTTACTCTTTATCTTAGACAATAAATAAATAAATAAATAAATAAACCACAACCTAGTTGAGCTGGCAGTCCACATTTCCCAGGTCAATGTCCCCAATGGTCAAGGGTTAAGGAGGTCCGAGTCTCTACCCATTCGTTACTCAGTCTTGCTTTACCCTGAAGTTCCTAAGCCTGCATATACCTTCTCTGCTCTTCTAGCTTCTGTGGCTTTCTTCCATGTTAGATCATGTGGGGTCTTTTAAAGGGATCCATTTCCCTTTCCTTCTCCCTGCCCCAAACCTCTCCTTCCTGGTGTATCTATTCTCTTGGAAGAAGCCAGAGAAGGAAATGGGGCTCCTTTAGTGGCCTCTGAGTGAGGGACCTCCATGCGTCTCCCCACCCAGACATAGCTTTGCTCTAGAGGAAGACGTGTGGATAACTTACCCCAGGAAGAGTCTGGAGGCCTGTGGGGTTGGGAAGGAAGAGGCATTTTATACCTACTCCAATTAAAGCCTCCAGGCTACTTGTTATTGGAGGGCAGCCATGGAGTGGTTTATTTATCCGGATGTTTCACAATTCCCAGGGCTGGATTCCTCAGCTACACACACGCAACTGGATGTATGTCAAAGGGATTTGCATATGAGTGAGTGACCGAAGATTAGGGCTTTCAGGTTGGACTGAGTGGAGGTGTACACTGACCAAGTCTAGATGACATCCCTGGGGGAGTTGAATGCGGACACGACAGTTCTACCTGGGAATGGATATGGAGGGATCAAGTTCAATACCATCCAAGCGTGAGGACGATCCTTCTTGTACCCCTGCTCCTATCACCCATGACTTTCATCATCCAGCTCAATGCCATCGCCTCCATGGAAAGTAGCTTGGTCTCCCAGCCACATGCAAGCCCTCCACCCTCTGAACTTCATAGATGCCTCTCCACAGCCTTTACAGCTGTTCATGGTCAAGGACTTAAATTCTTGTCCTAACTCCACTATTAAACAGTTTTTTGATGACAGGGATCTTATCTTTATCACATCTGCATTCCTAGAGCTTGATGTTGTCCCTGACATAAAGAAGATACACATAAATATTTGTCAAATGAAATAATCTAAGTGCTATTAGAACAGACTTTGAGTTTGGGGAGAACAAAAGACAGGAGGAAAACAAGATCCTGCTCATGTTTGTTTTGTGGATCAGATCTCAACTACTTGCATTCACATCCTTGCCTAATAATGTTTCATAGAGTGCAGAGAACACTGTGGATGGACCTCATCTTATAGAACAGGCCAAAAATAGTGTGGAAAGTAAAACACTAATACACCCTGCCATCTCTTAAAAGGCAAAAAGGGAGCTATTTATGTCATCAAGAGAAGGAAATGGCAACCCACTCCAGTGTTCTTGCCTGGAGAAACCCAGGGATGGGGGAGCCTGGTGGGCTGCCGTCTATGGGTTCGCACAGAGTCGGACATGACTGAAGTGACTTAGCAGCAAGAGAACTTAGGGAAAAGCTGTCCAGAGTGAAAATTTTTTCTTCATCTTTCATGAAAATGTGTTGTCTGTCCTTAGAGTGGGGATACTCTCATCTAAATACAGTCCCTAACTTCTGGATGTGCCCATCTCAGAATTACTGCTGACACGCAGTTAAGTAAAAAAGGTCCTGATGAAGTTCCTTGATCTTAGGGGTGATGTTTTGCCTGACTCTGCATTTGCAATGCTTGACACCCAGTAGGGACTCAGGCGGAGAAGGCAATGGCACCCCACTTCAGTACTCTTGCCTGGAAAATCCCATGGATGGAGGAGCCTGGTGGGCTGCAGTCCATGGGGTCGCTAAGAGTCGGACACGACTGAGCAACTTCACTTTCACTTTTCACTTTCATGCATTGGAGAAGGAAATGGCAACCCACTCCAGTGTTCTTGCCTGGAGAATCCCAGGGATGGGGGAGCCTGGTGGGCTGCCGTCTCTGGGGTCGCACAGAGTCGGACACGATTGAAGCGACTTAGCAGCAGCAGCAGCAGCAGCAGCAGCAGCAGCAGGGACTCAGGAAACTGTTGAGTAAAAGAAAAAGATGAACAATTGCAGGGGATATTCTGATTAAGGAGCAGTCTTCAAAGGCTTCAGTCACATAGAGGACAAAAAATAGGTAGGACTGATATGTGGGGTGAGGGATTAGTACCTAACCAGGGTGGTAAATAGGACAAGAATAGGAGCACCTGCTGGCACCCCAAGCTCAACAGGTCAGGATTATCAGGGCTTACTTGCTTCATCTGGGAAGGCTCCCTGGAGGAGGCAGCCTTGATGTGTAACTTGGATGAAAGTGGAGAAAGATCCCTGTGAGTAGGACAGAGAGAATGATATGAAACCCATCTCATCCCATTAGAACAAGACCCTAGAGAGAGAGCTTCCCAGGTGGCACTAGTGGTAAAGAACCCACCTGCCAATGCAGGTGATGTAAGAAATGCAGGTTCAATCCCTGGGTTGGGAAGATCTGGAGGAGGGCTGGGTTGGGAAGATCTCGTGGAGGAGGGCATGTCAACCCACTCCAGTATTCTTGCCTGAAGAATCCCATGGACAGAGGAGCCTGGAGAGCTACAGTCCATGGGATTGCAAAGAGTCAGACATGACTGAGCAACTTTCAATTTCACTAGAGACAAGAGAGCACCTGGTTAATGGGGCCTTGTAGACTAGACCCTTCTTTCCTCACTTTCTCCCTCTCTTCCTCTTTATCCTTCTCTTCCTCTTCTCCTTCCCCTCAGGCATCAGAAAAACCATAAACTGCTCCTCAGAAAGGCTGCAGACACACCAAGCATTCGCAGAAGGGCAAAGGAACTCTGTCTCAGTTTACCAGTTGTTCCTTATCCCCACCCAGAACCCATCAAGTAAACCTACACTCACAAATGAGTTTCCTTGAGGTCAACTAGAATCTGCCCAACCCCTACTGCCCCTATGAAAGGGCTAAAGAGTCTTTCTGGGGCTCTGCCCTGGATGAGCTAGGCTTCCCTGATACCTCCACAGCTCCCTGAGCCACTCCTCATGATAACTGTCCACAAGAATCTCTAGGTCCCATCATTTTCAGCACAAAGAAATTTCATAACATGTAGGATGGTACTGAGAGAGTCATTTCCTAGGCAAGTTGATAAGAAGTCTAGGGGCCCCAAGGAAAGAGGGGTCTGGAATTCTCGAGGAAGAAAGGACAGACTTTTTTGTCCCTCTACATTCCTTCGGATTATATAACAATAATGTATCCTGCTTGAGGACAGTCTCTGGAAAAAAACCTTCTGGCTAATCATGTTATCTTAAAATGTAAATCACAGGAGTTGGTCTAGTGAGGTCTTTACAATCTCCAGCCATTCTTTTGATTCACTGTAATAACTAAAGAAATAGAGGAAAACAACAGAATGGGAAAGACTAGAGATCTCCTCAAGAAAATTACAGATACCAAGGGAACATTTTATGCAAAGATAGGCTCGATAAAGGACAGAAATGGTATGGACCTAACAGAAGCAGAAGATATTAAGAAGAGGTGGCAAGAATACACAGAAGAACTGTACAAAAAGATCTTCACAACCAAGGTAATCACGATGGTGTCGATCACTCACCTAGAGCCAGACATCCTGGAATGTGAAATCAAGTGGGCCTTAGAAAGCATCACTATGAACAAAGCTAGTGGAGGTGATGGAATTCCAGTTGAGCTATTTCAAATCCTGAAAGATGATGCTATGAAGTGCTGCACTCAATATGCCAGCAAATTTGGAAAACTCAGCAGTGGCCACAGGACTGGAAAAAGTCAGTTTTCATTCCAATCCCAAAGAAAGGCAATGCCAAAGAATGCTCAAACTACCACACAACTGCACTCATCTCACACGCTAGGAAAGTAATGCTCAAAATTCTCCAAGCCAGGCTTCAGCAATACGTGAACTGTGAACTTCCAGATGTTTGAGCTGGTTTTAGAAAAGGCAGAGGAACCAGAGATCAAATTGCCAACACCCGCTGGATCATCAAAAAAGCAAGAGAGTTCCAGAAAAACATTTATTTCTGCTTTATTGACGATGCCAAAGCCTTTGACTGTGTGGATCACAATAAACTGTGGAAAATTCTGAAAGAGATGGGAATATCAGACCACCTGACCTGCTTCTTGAGAAATCTATATGCAGGTCAGGAAGCAACAGTTAGAACTGGACATGGAACAGCAGATTGGTTCCAAATAGGAAAAGGAGTATGTCAAGGCTGTATATTGTCACTCTGCTTATTTAACATATATGCAGAATATATCATGAGAAACACTGGGCTGCAAGAAGTACAAGCTGGAATCAAGATTGCCGGGAGAAATATCGGTAACCTCAGATATGCAGATGACACCACCCTTATGGCAGAAAGTGAAGAGGAACTCAAAAGCCTCTTGATGAAAGTGAAAGAGGAGAGTGAAAAAGTTGGCTTAAAGCTCAACATTCAGAAAACGAAGATCATGGCATCTGGTCCCATCCCTTCATGGCAAATAGATGGGGAAACAGTGGAAACAGTGTCAGACTTTATTTTTCTGGGCTCCAAAATCACTTCAGATGGTGATTGCAGCCATGAAATTAAAAGACGCTTACTCCTTGGAAGGAAAGTTATGACCAACCTAGAGAGCATATTCAAAAGCAGAGACATTACTTTGCCAACAAAGGTCTGTCTAGTAAAGGCTATGGTTTTTCTAGTAGTCATGTATGGATGTGAGAGTTGGACTGTGAAGAAGGCTGAGCGCCGAAGAATTGATGCTTTAGAACTGTGGTGTTGGAGAAGACTCTTGAGAGTCCCTTGGACTGCAAGGAGATCCAACCAGTCCATTCTAAAAGAGATCAGTCCTGGGTGTTCTTTGGAAGGAATCATGCTAAAGCTGAAACTCCAATACTTTGGTCACCTCATGCGAAGAGTTGACTCATTGGAAAAGACTCTGATGCTGGGAGGGATTGGGGGCAGGAGGAGAAGGGGACGCCAGAGGATGAGATGGCTGGATGGCATCACCGACTCGATGGACATGAATTTGAGTGAACTCCGGGAGTTGATGATGGACAGGGAGGTCTGGTGTGCTGCAATTCATGGGGTCACAAGGAGTCAGACAGGACTGAGCGACTGAACTGAACTGAATTGAACTGAATAACTAATTAGAGAGTATATAATTCCATTGCTAACACTAGCAAGGGAGTACTCTTTCTGCCCCATTCTGATGCCTATGTCAGAAGCTTTCTCTATCTCCTTTATACTTTAATAAAACTTTATTACACAAAGCTCTGAGCAATCAAGCCTCGTCTCTGGCCCTAGGTTGAATTCTTCTCCTCTGGAGGCCAAGAATCCCAGCGTCTTTTGGTGTGTCAACAACAAGCTTTCAGTACTGGGGATTGACACCACCAGAATTGGCCTTTTCAATGGAGGAGATTAGCATCTAGCTTTGCTCATCCCCTAAAGTGAGCTTGCTTGAGACCAACAGAGCTTCTCGTCCTCCAGCTAGACTTATAAGTCCAGTCAGTTCCAGGTCAGGACTCCAGAAAGTTAATGTTCTCCTTCTCTTTTCCTGGTTCAGATTGTATTTATGAGTTTGATATTTATTAAGACCTGAAGCCAAATCTGGCCTCTGTACCCCAACACAGAATTAAATCTCAGAGACAAGTTTGGGATGAAGTAGAACAGAACTTTCTTAGTTTTGGCTTTTCTTTAGTTTTGGCAGGCAAAGGGGGCCACAGTGGGCTAATGCCCTTATAACTGTGTGTCTCCACTTGGAGAGTGTAGTGAGTTTTATGGTAGTGGTTCAGAGAGGGAGTGAACATTTTGTCAATATTCTGATTGGTTGGTGGTGGGCTAAGTGGGGGTCAGCATCATCAACCTTCAGGTTCCAACTGATCTGGGGTCTTCATGCTTGTGGACAGCACACCATCATTAATCTTCATTAATTTCCCCCACCTGGGGGATTTCAGTATCTGCAAAACAGCTCGAGGATATTGTTTTGTGTGCACCTTGATGGGGAGTCAGGACCTTGCCCCAGGGCTGCACCACTGTTTCTCTTGACTGTTTGCTTTTCCTTGTCTCCCATCCTTCCTTTCCCTGATCAACAATTGCTTGAATCTGCACATTGGAACTCAGGTCATAGAGGCTGAATGAAGGCTATTTCCTGTAATCAAAGAAATGGGGGACACAGAAAGGCTTTGTGCCCAGGAGCCCCTCAGGGCCTTACTTGGTATCAGCATCTACTATATTCTGGATACAAACAATATGAGTCCCATCTTATTCTTCAAAGTTTTCACATTAGAGAGAATATAGACACACTGGTATCTAACACAAGACTGTAAGTGAGAGACGGACAAACAGAGAGAGGCAGGTGAATTCTGGTTATGAGCTGAGAATAGAAATGTACCATGTTAGAGTGATGGTATTTTGAGTAATGTGGTTCCCCTATTGACATCCAGCCTTGTCTGGGGTCAGGACAGCCTGTTGCTGAGAATTACCCATTCCCTTCTCACTCCTTAACCCCTATATGTGACTCTTTCTCTGAGCAATAGACATTTCCTTTCTCCCTCCCTCCCTTCTTCCCTTTGTCACTCTCTTTGCCCTTTTTCTTTCTTTCCTATCTTTTTTCTTTCTTTCTGCCTCTCTTCCTTCCTCCCTCACTCTCTTCTTTCCGTTATTCCTTCCTATCTTTCTTTCTGCCTTTTTCTTTTGTTCTGAATCCTTTTCTGAGAGTACCTTTTCTGTAATGGGCTCCCTGACAATACCTAATGAAGAAAATCTTCAGAAGAGTCATTGCTTGCCACGCATACAACTTATCACACACACTTGCTTTTATGTGAGAGTGTAAACATTTCAAGCACGGGCTGTTGACTTAAAATATTGTCACAACCTAAAAGTTGAGAGTTATGTTTCATTTGATGGGAATTTTTCGGACTTCAAGCTCAAGAGATAGCATCTCAAGTAACCCTGAGAGAACTACTCCAAGGAGATGGGAGGAGGAATCAGGTTGCCTAGAAGTTTGCAACAAAGGACAGATAGTCTGAACATCAGAAGTATTTTGTGAATTAAAGAAAACCAGATATCCCAAGTTAAGGAATTAGCACTTTTCTATGTATGGGAATATGCGAGCGTCTGGGCTTACTGAAACCATTCCTTTCATATGCATCTCAGCCATCTGGGGCCAGCATCCTGTGTTTTTCACATCCTGAGTTCCTCAGTGCTCATAGTAGGGAGTAGCTGCAGTCTAATGGCTGCCAGTTTGCACAGGTATTCTTCCCCTTCCTGAATGCTCTTAGGGCTCAAGAATTCACATTTGCAGAACTGGCATGGCTGAGGAATGTGAAATCCTTGTTTACTGATATGACAGGAAATACTCCATTTCTCAGAGCTATGGCTCATACATCTTCTATCTCCTTTCAGGGTGCACAAGGGTTAATTGCCATGCTAGTTGAATAACTAGTTTCAAAAAATTCCTATCACAAACTTTTGCCAAAAGGAAAAAAAAAAAAACATTTACCCAGAATGCTTTTCAAATATTATGTCCTAAGTTGATTAATTTCAGGTGAATATGAACTCAGCCACAGCAAGATCAGACACAGTGAGGTGGGGTTGTCTACATCACACCGTAGACACCTCAACTACATTTCCTGAACACTGTGATATTTCTGCTTAAAATGTGTTAGCAAATATAGTTTAGAGGGAGTGTTCAGGACATCTATCCTATGGCTCTCACAGTTACTTCTTATTTCAGAGCCCATCCATGTTCTTTTTTTCTAGAAAGAAAGGCTAAGAGATTTTCTGGTCCTAGAGTTTTCCTCCAAGTAGGACCATAGCCAAATCACCAATTATGCTGACTTGTACACAAGGCTATAATGTTATGAGGATTAGCTAGTTAAAGGAGACCATAGGGTCTAAGGTGATGGAATTCCAGTTGAGCTATTTCAAATCCTGAAAGATGATGCTGTGAAAGTGCTGCACTCAATATGCCAGCAAATTTGGAAAACTCAGCAGTGGCCACAGGACTGGAAAAAGGTCACTTTTCATTCCAATCCCAAAGAATGCTCAAACTACCACACAATTGCACTCATCTCACATGCTAAAGTAATGCTCAAAATTCTCCAAGCCAGGCTTCCGCAATACGTGAACCATGAACTTCCAGATGTTCAACCTGGATTTAGGAAAAGCAGAGGAACCAGAGATCAAATTGCCAACATCCACTGGATCATCGAAAAAGCAAGAGAGTTCCAGAAAAACATCTATTTCTGCTTTATTGACTATGCCAAAGCCTTTGACTGTGTGGATCACAATAAACTGGAAAATTCTGAAAGAGATGGGAATATCAGACCACCTGATCTGCCTCTTGAGAAATTTGTATGCAGGTCAGGAAGCAACAGTTAGAACTGGACATGGAACAATAGACTGGTTCCAAATAGGAAAAGAAGTACATCAAAGCTATATATTGTCACCCTGCTTATTTAATTTATATGCAGAGTACATCATGAGAAACGCTGGACTGGAAGATGCACAAGCTGGAATCAAGATTGCCGGGAGAAACATCAATAACCTCAGATATGCAGATGACACCACCCTTATGGCAGAAAGTGAAAAACTCAAAAGCTTCTTGATGAAAGTGAAAGAGGAGAGTGAAAAAGTTGGCTTAAAGCTCAACATTCAGAAAACAAAGATCATGGCATCTGGTCCCATCACTTCATGGCAAATAGATGGGGAAACAGTGGAAACAGTGTCAGACTTTATTTTTCTGGGCTCCAAAATCACTTCAGATGGTGATTGCAGCCATGAAATTAAAAGACGCTTACTCCTTGGAAGGAAAGTTATGACCAACCTAGATAGCATATTCAAAAGCAGAGACATTGCTTTGCCAACAAAGGCTATGGTTTTTCCAGTGGTCATGTATGGACGTGAGAGTTGGACTGTGAAGAAAGCTGAGTGCCGAAGAATTGATGCTTTGGAACTGTGGTGTTGGAGAAGAGTCTTGAGAGTCCCTTGGACTGCAAGGAGATCCAACCAGTCCATTCTGAAGGAGATCAGTCCTGGGTGTTCTTTGGAAGGAATGATGCTAAAGCTGAAACTCCAATACTTTGGCCACCTCATGCGAAGAGTTGACTCATTGGAAAAGATTCTGATGCTGGGAAGGATTGGGGGCAGGATGAGAAGGGGACTCCAGAGGATGAGATGGCTGGATGGCATCACCGACTTGATGGGCATGAGTTTGGGTGAGCTCCAGGAGTTGGTGATGAACAGGGAGGCCTGGCATGCTGCAATTCATGGGGTCGCAAAGAGTTGGACAGGACTGAGCAACTGAACTTAACTGATAGGGTCTAAATGCTTGGTTTCAATTTTAGTAGAAGAAATTATCAGCAAAAAGTGAGCTTAATGTAAGCTTGCCTTCACCAGAGGGGTCAGTCTCTTTTCTTCTCCTCTCACCATCCAAGAAAGAAGAGAAAAGCTCCTGAGATTTAGAGAAAAAGAATTAAAACTGTGCTTAGAGGTTAGACTGTTTAAACTCCTCATAAAATAACTTTTAAAGAATAAATTATTAAATAAATACATAAATACTTAAAATCTTGAGACACAGTCTTTTTAAACCTCAAAGGAAACCTAAATCAGATTAAACAAAAGACCTTAAAGGAAGGCTTCCAGAGTGATAGCATGAAAAACTCCATGGACCCTCCCCTCCAGAAAAACATCTGTAATTGTTGAAAATTACTTTAAAAGAGTATTTAAAGTCTATGTAAATTGTCCTGGAGACATACAACAAATGCAGAAACTTTTAGTCAAGTGTGTGAGTGCATGCTTAGCCACTCAATTGTGTTCAACTTTTTGCAACCCATCGGACTGTAGCATGCCAGGCTCCTCTGTCTATGGGATTTTTCAGGCAAGAATACTGGAGTGCATTGCCATTTCCTTCCACAGGGGATCTTCCCAACCCAGGGACTGAATTTGCGTCTTCTGTGTCTCCCTGTGTCTCCTGCATGGCAGGTGGATTCTTTACCTGCTGAGCCATTGGGGAAGCAAGAAAATCTACTAAATCTCAGTCACAACAAAAAAATCTATGACCCTAGAGTGCACCTGGTCTTAACGGGAATATTGCACCTCTGAGAGAAATAGGATCCTTTTGTCTGAGAATTCCAGTTTAGATGACATGGTAGTCACATGTCCCTTTGGTCACTGATAAGCTCTGTGCTTATTAGTATGCTAGCTGGCTTTATTGGAGGGGTCCCACCAATATGTGTGATGTTTGACTTCTCTCATTACTGAAACCAATGGGGATGCATCCCTCTTCTAGTTTCCTGGACTATCCCAGGAGGAGGTGCATGCTGAGGATCAGTGCACTGCATGACCCTTCTCTGGACTTGGAATCTTAAGTGACAGACTAAAGACATAGGGACATCTAGAGGTCATGTTAATTACAGCAGCTCAGAGGCCTGAATCATATTATTCTTGTGATGTGTTCCTACTGTCTACCCTACCAGACACTTGTGTCTTTTAATTAAAATACAAATTCAAAGTATTGGCTATTTATCCAGTTGATAATAAGACTATCGAGACACGATAAACTAGAAGTTAACAATGATTAAATCTTATGTGAAATTTGTAATTGGAAAAAATTTAATGAAAATGCAAGATTTCCTTACAAAATTTAGAGTTGAAACATTTGACCTGAAAAATTGGACTTGGGACTCAAGGAGAGAAAAGGGAGACTTGAGTGCTTTTGAAAAAGTCCCTGATTCCTCTTATAGGCATTTTAAATTTTGTGATTTTGTTGCATGCTATAGCATGCATGTTCCTAGTTAGAATTAGCCAAGATTCCTGGTTTATTTGCAGAAAGTTCATATTTAACTTTCTAAACAAATGTTTTGGTTAAAGGAGAAAAGAAAGTTGGGGGTGAGTTGGGGTAGTATCACAAAGGATAGGAGGAAGAGGAGACCAATGGAGGGATGAATAGATATCCGTCAAATCTGTCTTGCTCCAGGGACCATTGGATCCAGAAGAAAACCTACAGTCCAAAGCTCGATCTTCATGAGAAACATTAGGACACTGTGCTTAAGCAGAGCTGCCTGGAATTCATCTGAGAAATGGTGCCAAAGTAAGAGGCAGGCTTCTCTGGTATCTCAGCCATAAAGAATCCTCCTGCAATGTAGGAGATGCAGGTTTGATCCTTTGGTCAGGAAGATCCCTTGGAGGAGGGCACTGGCAACCCACTCCAGTATTCTTATCTGGAGAATCCCATGGACAGAGGAGCCTGGTGGGCCAGAGTCCATAGGGTCACAAAGAGTCAGACTCAACTGAAGCAACTGAGCAGGCACACACAAGTAAGAGGCAGGACCATTTTTCTTGCCCCTACTCCCATTCTCAATCGTATCATCCAGCACATATTTGATTTCCAAGGTCTCAAGCAGCAAGAGAATGGGTGACAGTGAAAAGAATACTGGGGCACAAGCAGGCAAGGAAGAGTCCAGAACAAAATGGTGAGCAGATTTTTGTTTTATTGTTTCATTTGAGGCTGCAGATGCAAGGAGATTAACTGGGGAGTAAGTTAGAGTCTCTGGTTTGGGGATTCCAGGGCAGACAGACCAATTGGCGTCAGAGGTCAGCAGACAGATTCTTGGGAGCAGATTCAGATTTCTGAATCCCAGGACAGAGAGTCACTCCAGCCCAGAGTTCAGAACCTCACCTGGGACTTCTCAGGCAATCCCAGGAGGAGGAGGAGGAGGAGGAAGTGTTTGTCCATGTATTGTCCCCAGGTCGACTCTTCTTGGCTCAGTATCCACTTCAGCAGCAGCCGCCTCCAAAGGACTGACCACTCCCCTCTCCACAGCACCCGGAGCCCCCCGAGGGCTGGCTGCAGCAGTCAGACCTGTGGGGTCTGCAGTGGTGGGACCTGCGGCGCCTGTGGTGGCTTAGGCAGCAGCTCCCACACCCAGAGCTGCAGCAGTCCCCAGAGCTTGGGCCACAGCAGGAGGAGACTGGGGGGCACTTTGGGGGGCATTTAGGGGTGTGGCACTTGGGGGTACACTTCGGAGGAGGCTGGCACTGCTGCTGGTTCTGCTGGCAGGACATCTTGGTGGGTGGGTTCAGGAGCTGAGGGAGAGACAGACGGCAGGTGAGACCAGCACACAGAGACCTCCTTTATGGACTTTCACCATCTTGAGTTTCCCCCACACTCTAAAAGCCTGGTCAAGTAACTCATGGGGAAATTATCTCTAAAATATAGTTTTTCAAGTGTTTTCACTATCTCATTTGAAATTTGGGAGTTTTTCATAAAACAGACATAGGTTGTCTTCTTTCAACAAAGCAAGACATAGAAGTCAACTAACTAAATTGACGAACTTGCCCAAAGTCAAGGTCCTTTCTTAGGAGAAGGCAAAATTCACCTTCACAAAGTCTGACTCAAGCTCACTCTACACCACTTAGAATTCTGCGAATGTCCAGTCTAAGAAGCTGTTTAGAGCAGCAGTGCTCTCTGCTAAGGAAGAATAGAGATTCCCTTCTGGAGGAACTTCCCAGATAGCTTTCCAGAGACACATGTTAGTATCAGATCACATATCATATGTAATTTCATAATTATGCATATGTATTTGGGTTAATCAGTCCACATGTTGGCCCTTTGCAATTCTCTTTATACTTTATCTATCTATATCTGTATTTATCTATGTATATGCTTGGCTTCCCAGGTGGCCCTAGTGGTAAAAACTCCCCGACCGATTCAGGAGACATTAAGAGAAACAGGTTTGATCCCTGGGCAGGGAAGATCCCCTGGAAGAGGAAATGGTAATCCACTCCAGTATTCTTGCCTGGAAAATCCCATGGACAGAGGAGCCTGGTGGGCTCAACTCTATAGGGTCGCAGAGTCAGACATGACTAAAGTGACTTAGCACACATAGCATGCAGGCTTGTACACACACACACACATATATATACATGTATATATATATATACAGCTATCTATATATGCAAGCATATATGTACATCTCTATATATACATATATAAAATGGAGTTACTAAATCATTTTAGGGAGAAGTGAGCCCCAAACGTAACAAGGCAAGTTGGGTGTGAAACTAGGTTTTCTGGTCTAGTGAAACTAGGCTTGGTTATGCACCCTTTACAACACACAGCCTCTTCCATTTCTTACATCTTAGCAGGTGAATTTCAAGTTGTTAATCATTATTCAATTCAGGAGCTTCTGGTACAGATGCCAGACAGTGCTCCTGACCATGTAAGTAAGTAACACTTGGTGAGGGTGAGGCCCTTAGATCTCTGCTTTATCTAACCCCAAATACGCTGCCCTTGGTCTCCATTGTTTAAAAAATCACTCTGACCCTAAGAGGCTTTGGAGCAGAGACACAGCTGGCTTCTCCAAGGTAATAGCTTCCTTATGAAAGTATTGACTTATCTAAAACCTGAGAAACTCAAAAAGATATAGAACTAACTTAGAGCTCAGAGCATAGACATACAAATGCCACCTCCTGCCTCACAGCTCATCCTTCATCAGGTTTCTAGATTTTTGCTCCCTCTCAGGATCCACCCTCATCCTTGCCATCCCCAAGGCCCTACCCCCTGCCCTCCCCTCTGGTCTGAGCACCCTCTGTGGAAGGCCCTGCTCCGGCTCCCAGTGGGCACTTACCAGTGTCCAAGCAGCACAGGGTTTGTCAACACCTCAGGAGAGAAGTGGATGGAGATGCCCTATTCCTAAGGCCTTTTATCCTGGTCTTGGGCTCTTCCCTCAGGTGTGAGACATGGCCTTGGCATGAAAGGACCACCTCCTGCCAGCCACATGGCTCCTGTGACAAGTGATGACGGGTAGCTCCTTCAGCAACATCATTTTCCTTAATTACCTTCTTAGATGCATGCTGTGGCAATCAATAGATACTCTTGTCATGTATGAAGCCAACATTTGCATAGGACTTTAGAGTTTCCAAATAGTTTTCTCATATGTCCATCAGCATAAGGCCTGGAGCATGCAGACATACGTATCCTATGCAGACATAGGATACCTCACTCTGTAAAAGTCTGGCCCTATGCTGCCTGAGTATGACTCTTATTTTCCTGCTCACATTGTTACTCATAAGGGAATGATTATCGTATCAATTCCTTGGCTCTCACACAGAAGGCTTACTCAGGAGCAGAGCACTGATACTTAAAGAAATTGGCCTGAGGATTCGTATGGTCCCTGCCTCTAAAGATGTGGTACCCAAGCCATCAATCAATCTGGTTTAGATCTGGGTGATGAACAGGTTTGAAACCTCATAAGGATTGGTTTGCTTGCCTTGACTGTGTGATGCTGATGGAGTTCAATTCAATAAGAATGTTTAGCAAATGATTAACTTTCTCAGCCTTCTGTTATCATGGGATTAGGATTAAACATGACTGAGCTTTAGATGCAAATAAAAGACAGATCAAAAGTAATGCAATATGTTTCATGTTTAAAATTTACAGAAATAACTCTAATAACTTCTTTTCCAATTTATTTTGACTATGTACAACTATAATCTAGTAATTAACAAATTCTTGAAAGTGTTCAATTTTTCTAGAAGCACCCTGAACTTCACACTGAGTGTTATTTTACTTTTATGCACTAGGACCAGTGTCAAGAATGTTTATGGATTATTTTTTCACCCAACAATCTTTTCTTGTAACATACATAGTTAAGTCATAGTCAAAATAACAAAGAAAAATATAATTGATGGGTTTTTTTTTATGCCTGGTAGTCCCCAAAGCCATGATGTAAAAGGAACTATGATGTTTCAGTTCCATTCAGTTCAGTTCAGTTGCTCAGTGTTGTCGACTCTTTGTGACTCCATGAATCGCAGCACACCAGGCTTCCCTGTCCATCACCAACTCCCAGAGTTCACTCAGACTCACGTCCATCGAGTCAGTGATGCCATCCAGCCATCTCATCCTCTGGCGTCCCCTTCTCCTCCTGTCCCCAATCCCTCCCAGCATCAGAGTCTTTTCCAATGAGTCAACTCTTCGCATGAGGTGGCCAAAGTACTGGAGTTTCAGCTTTAGCATCATTCCTTCCAAAGAAATCCCAGGGCTGATCTCCTTTAGAATGGACTGGTTGGATCTCCTTGCAGTCCAAGGGACTCTCAAGACTCTTCTCCAACACCACAGTTCTAAAGCATCAATTCTTCGGCGCTCAGCCTTCTTCACAGTCCAACTCTCACATCCATACATGACCATGGGAAAAACCATAGCCTTGACTAGATGGACCTTTGTTGGCAAAGTAATGTCTCTGCTTTTGAATAGGCTATCTAGGTTGGTCATAACTTTCCTTCCAAGGAGTAAGTGCCTTTTAATTTCATGGCTGCAGTCACCATCTGCAGTGATTTTGGAGCCCAGAAAAATAAAGTCTGACACTGTTTCCACTGTTCCCCCATCCGTTTCCCATGAAGTGATGGGACCAGTTGCCATGAACTTCCCCACTTCTAAATAAAACTATTTATGTAAAAAAGAGCAACATTTAAGCAAATTTGAAAAGTATATGACCAACTGAAAAGAAAATTACAATATATATTCCAGGAATAAGACTAAAACTGTTGGTATGCAACTATATTTTACAAATTAATAAGGAAAAAATTCCCGTAAAAAAATAGTGAAAAGAGATAAACAGGCAATACAAAATGTTAGATTTCTATATGCCTAGTAAATGAATGAGGGCTTCCCAGGTGGTGCTAGTGGGAGAACCTGCCTGCCAATGCAGGAGATATAAGAGTTACAGGTTCAATCCCTGGGTTGGGAAGATCCCCCCGCAGAAGGAAATGGCAACCCACTCCAGTCTTCTTGCCTGGAGAATCCCATGGAAAGAAGCCTGGCGGGCTACAGACCACAGGCTTGCAGAGAGTAAGACACAAGTGAAGTGACTTAGCACGCACAGATGAATGAAAAGCTAGAAAAAAAGACATCTTTTATCTTCTCCTATCAAGTGCATTTCTTCATGTCAAATAGGCAAAGATTCAAAATTTTATAAACTAAGTGTAAATATGGAGGGAAAAGCCACTGTAAGTGGAACATAAGTATTACCTTTCTGAAAGGCAAATTGGTGGTCAATTCATTCAGATTAATTTATTGATAAGTAAAATAATTTAGAATGTACATATATTTTGATTAAACTATTCCAATATGGGAGTTTTATTCTATGGATATTACCACATAAGTGTGAACATCTGAATATTCAATGATATAAACTGATATTTTTAAGAGAAATTGGGAATATATTAATACCTATAAAAATTGTGACACATACACGTAAATACATATACAGTGATTAAAATTATTTATGGTTTTATGTTGTCTTGAGCAGATATTTCTTAACTGAAGCTGTCATTTATTTATTGACTGGTGTTATATATTATAAAGTACAAATATTGTACAAGAATCAGAAAAAGGAATTTAAAAATAGAACCATATTTAATAGCAGCAAAAGACATATCTAATGATAAATATTTCAAATTTGCACAAATGGAGAAAATTAGATTCTTCTATCTAGTTGCGTTCAATATTGGAAGAAAATTGAGCCCCTGTGTGAGACTGTATCCCTTTCCCATAATCTTCATTCAGTAAATGCATCTGGAGAACTGGGAGAAAAGGACAAATATCAAGTGTGACACATGTGTAGAAGGACTGGGCTCCCTTTCCTTCTGTGATCTGCAGCACACAGAAGCCATTAAATCAAGTTTGGTATTTTGACTTTCTCAGACTGGACATTCTAATTTCCAAACTGAAACCAGGTTTGTGATTTAAAAAAATGATATTACTTGGGAAGAGGTGTAGAGTCACTAAGTCTTCCCAAGTCTTCATCTGGCATCAGAAGACCATCTCATCGAGTAAAAATTTTAAGGACAGTTGTATATAATGGAGAAGGCAATGGCACCCCACTTCAGTATTCTTGCCTGGAAAATCGTATGGACAGAGGAGCCTGATGGGATGCAGTCCACGGGGTTGCGAAGAGCTGGACACGACTGGGCAACTTCACTTTCACTTTTCATGCATTGGAGAAGGAGATGGCAACCCACTCCAGTGTTCTTGCCTGGAGAATCCCAGGGACGGGGGAGCCTGGTGGGCTGCCATCTATGGGGTCGTACAGAGTCGTACATGACTGAAGCAACTTAGCAGCAGCAGTATATAATAAAAATTATATTATATTCTATAATCTCAGCTTGCTTAATAGGAACATAGAGATAGATTGTTTAATATCACACCTGCTTGAGGAAACTCTTAGATGACTAGATGAGTTGTCTTAGAAGGATGATATTTTGGGTGGACCTTTAAGGAGGGACGGAACGCCAAAAGGGTCCAGATGGTGGAAAAGAAATTAAAGACTACTTCAGATAGAAGAAAGAGCAGGTAATGCTGCTAGTAATAGTAGGAGTCATAGTAATGGTAGTAGTAGTAGTAACAGTAGTAGCAGTGGAAGCACATATAAAATAACAGTAGAAACTACTCTTTATTGAGAACTAAAACATTCTGGTCACTGAACTAAAAATAGTAGCCTCTACTGCTTCCCAGATTAATAGGCATCAAGATGTACAAGTTTAAGTTATGTTTGGTAAGGGTGAGATGTTCAGTATAGCGGGAACACAAGGTTCCATGAGGCAGTATGAATGGTGAACCTTAGAAATTAAGTTGGAAATCTTTTCTGTCGTGCTTTAAACACAGTACTTAAGAAGTGTGCATTATTATGTAGAAAGCCAGTTTTTCAGAGTAGAATGACAAGTTCATAAACGCCACAGAGAGAGCATGTTTGGAAAAAAGGTGTAGAGAATTTAATGAAGCTGAAAGAGGAAGAAAGAAGCAGGATTTGCTGAGAGGTTAGGATAAAAGCAGGCTCAGATGGTAAACAATCTGCCTGCAATGCAGGAGACCCGGGTTCAATCCCTGAATTGGGAGGAATTCCATGAAGAGAGGAATCTGGCAGACTGCAGCCCATGGAGTCACAAATAGGTGGGCGTGACTGAAGTGACTGACCATGCAGCATGCACATGCCTGGAACCAAACTGATTGAAGAAGGGGTGGATAAAAACCATGGGCTTTCAAAATGTGTTGAATTTGTCTCTTTTCTTTTCTTCATTCGTTTATCTTTTCTTCCCTTTTTCTTCCATGCAAGTATCTGCATGAAGAATGCTTTGGTGGGGTGGGTCAAGAGTAGCAGAACGAGTACACAGGAGAAGAGGAACATGGAGGAACATGTAATGGCTGGGTTAGGGCCCCAAAGGTGGCCAAGAACCCAGGAAATTATGTTTACAAAAAAAGCACTTGAAACTCGGTCCATCAGTGATGCTTCAGGGCCCTGATGACATAAGAAAAAGCAAGAGTTAGGAGCATTTGTCTCTTTTGCATCAGAGTGCCTCTCTGGCACATGGGGTTCAAGACCACCAGGGGGCAAGGACAGGGTGGAGGAGAACAAAGGCAACTCAAGACCAAGATGCTGAGCAGATTCATTTTATTGTTTTACATCAGTGAGAGAGTACCCTTTAAGAAAATACCACGAGGAGTAACTTAGGGAAGTTTTCCTAGGGAAGTGAGGGTAGACATAGAATCCAAGGCCATGGAAGGGGATTCAGAAGAAAATTTGAGTTTCTGAGCCCCAGGGAGGGTTCATTGTCTTTGCAAGTTCAGAGTCTTCTACAGGACCTCTCAGGCCCAGCAGCCAATGAAGGAGGATAAAGATGATGTCCTCAGCAGTGTGCTGTCCCCAGGTTGGATCTTGTAGACTCAGGGACATCTTCAGCAGCAGCCGCCTCCATAGGACTGACCACTGCCCCCTCCACAGCACCCGGAGCCCCCCGAGGGCTGGCTGCAGCAGTCAGACCTGTGGGGTCTGCAGTGGTGGGACCTGCGGCGCCTGTGGTGGCTCAGGCAGCAGCCCCCACACCCAGAGCTGCAGCAGCCCCCGGAGCTGGGGCCACAGCAGCCCTCGGAGCTGACATCACAGCAGGAGGAGACTTGGGGGCACTTTGGGGGGCATTTAGGGGTGGGGCATTTGGAGACGCACTTGGGAGGAGGCTGGCACTGCTGCTGGTTCTGCTGGCAGGACATCTTGGTGGGCAGGTTCAGGAGCTGAGGGAGAGACAGACAGCAGGTCAGACCAGCACACAGGGACCTCCTTTATGGACTTCCACCATCTTCTCTTTCCCCCACATTCTAAAAGCCTGGTCAAGTAACTCGTGGAGAAATTATCTCTAAAATATAGTTTTTCAAGTTTTTCACTATCTCATTTGAAATTTGGGAGCTTTTCCTAAAACAGACATAGGTTGTCCTCTTTCAACAAAGCAAGACATAGAAGTCAACTAACTAAATTGACGAACTTGCCCAAAGTCAAGGTCCCTTCTTAGGAGAAGGCAAAATTCACCTTCACAGAATCTGACTTAAGCTCACTCTACACCACTTAGAATTCTGCTAATGTCCAGTCTAAGAAGCTGTTTGAAGCAGTAGTGCTCTCTGCTAAGGAAGAATAGAGATTCCCTTCTGTAGGAACTTCCCAGATAGCTTTCCAGAGACACATGTTAGTATCAGATCACATATCATATGTAATTTCATAATTATGCATATGTATTTGGGTTAACCAGTCCATATGTCAGCCCTTTGTAATTCTTTTTATATATTATCTATCTATATCTGTATTTATCTATGTATATGCTTGGCTTCCCAGGTGACCCTAGTGGGAAAGAACCCCCCGATTGATTCAGGAGACATTAAGAGAAGCAGGTTTGATCCCTGGGCAGGGAAGATCCCTCGGAAGAGGAAATGGTAAACCACTCTAGTATTCTTCCTGGAAAATCCCATGGACAGAGGAACCTGGTGGGGTCAAGTCTATAGGGTCGCAAAGAATCAGACAAAAAGTGACTTAGCATACATAGCACGCATGCTTGTACACACACACACACACACACACACATATACATGTGTATATATATATATATATATATATACACCTGCCTATATATGCAAGTATATATGTACACCACTACATATACATATATAAAATGGAGTTACTAAATCATTTTAGAGAGAAGTGAGCCCCAAACCTAATCAAGGCAAGTGGGATGTGAAACTAGGTTTTCTGGTCTAGTGAAACTAGGCTTGGTTATGCACCCTTTACAACACACAGCCTCTTCCATTTTTTACATCGTAGCAGGTGAATTTCAACTTGTTAATCATTATTCAACTCAGGAGCTTCTGGTACAGATGCCAGGTAACACTCCTGACCAATTAAGTAAGTGACACTTGGTGAGGGTGAGGCCGTTGGATCTCTGTTTTTATCTAACCCCAAATATGCTGCCCCTGGTCTCCATTGTTTGAAAAATCACTCTGACCCTAGTAGAGGCTTTGGAGCAGAAACAGAGCTGGCTTCTCCAAGGTAATAGCTTCCTTATGAAAGTATTGACTTATCTAAATCCTGAGAAACTCAAAAAGATACAGAACTAACTTAGAGCTCAGAGCATAGACAAATGCCACCTGCTGCCTCACAGTTCATCCTTCATCGGGTTTCTAGATTTTTTCTCCCTCTCAGGATCCATCCTCATCCTTGCCATCCCCAAGGTCCTACCCCCTGCCTTCCCCTCTGGTCTGAGCACCCTCTGTGGAAGGCCCTGCTCCGGCTCCCAGTGGGCACTTACCAGTGTCCAAGCAGCACAGGGTCTGTCAACACTTCAGGAGAGAAGTGGATGGAGGTGCTCTATCCGTAAGGCCTTTTATCCTGGTCTTGGGCTCTTCCCTCAGGTGTGAGACATGACCTGGGCATGAGAGGACCGCCTCCTGCCAGCCACATGGCTCCTGTGACAAGTGATGACTGGTAGCTCCTTCCTGGCTCTCTCAGTCGGGCTCAGAAAAGTTGCTCCCAGATAAAAATATGGTCAATAGAAATGGGATTGAATTCTTCCCATAATCTGCCACCTTATTATCCTTCGTGGTACCTGCCTTTCAGTCTCTTTCTTGGAGCTTGGTCCTCCAAACCTCCCTGTTTTTCCTCCTGTGACCGTAATTCATTAGCTCCAGACCTCATTTGCACAGAAAAATACTGATGTCTCCATGGTTTTCACTTTGCGTTCGGAGTGAAGGTACCTGTGTACACCTGTGTGTCTATGTCTCTACTTGTTTTGTAGGTGTGGTGTGTGTGTTCGGTATATATTTTGTGGAGCTCACATTCCAAAATAGATTTACCTCTTAATATCAACTCGAGCTTGGAAAAATTACTCAGAAGTTAGTTTTATGTCTCTGGAATCAGACTTCCTGAGCATGAACTCTAGCTCCACCATTTACTATTTAGATATGATAACTTAGGGCAAATTGTTTTGCTTCTCTGCCTTTGTTTCCTTATCAATATAGTGATTTTAAATAACTTCTACTTCATGAGTTTCTTAGAAGAATCTAATAAGATAACATATGTAAAGCTCATAGAACTTTGCCTTGCATATTTCATACACACCAAAAGCTATCATCGTGGTTATCAGCAACATCATTTTCCTTAATTACCTTCTTAGATGCTTGCTGTGGCAGTCAAGAGATACTCTTGTCATGTATGAAGCCAACATTTGCATAGGACTTTAGAGTTTCCAAATAGTTTTCTCATATGTCCATCAGCATAAGGCCTGGAGCATGCAGACATATGTATCCTATGCAGACATAGGATACATCACTCTGTAAAAGTCTGGCCCTATGCTGCCTGAGTATGACTCTTATCTTCCTGCTCACATTGTTACTCATAAGGGAATGATTGTAGTATCAATTCCTTGGCTCTCACACAGAAGGCTTACTCAGGAGCAGAGCACTGATACTTTAAAGTAATTGGCCTGAGGATTCGTATGGTCCCTGCCTCTAAAGATGTGGTAGCCAAGCCATCAATCAATCTGGTTTAGATCTGGGTGATGAGCAGGTTTGAAACCTCATAAGGATTGGTTTGCTTGCCTTGACTGTGTGATGCTGATGGAGTGCAATTCAATAAGAATGTTTAGCAAATGATTGACTTTGTCAGCCTTCTGTTATCAAGGGACTGGGAGTAAACATGACTGAGCTTTAGATGCAAATAAAAGGCAGATCAAAAGTAATGCAATATGTTTCACATTGAAAATTACAGAAATAACTCTAATAACTTCTTTTCCAATTTATTTTGACTATGTACAACTGTAATCTAGTAATTAACAAAGTCTTGAAAGTGTTCAATTTTTCTAGAACCACCCTGAACTTTACACTGAGGGTTATTTTACTTTTATGCACTAGAACAAGTGTCAAATATGTTTATGGATTATTTTTTCACCCAACAATCTTTTCTTGTAACATACATAGTCAAAATAACAAAGAAAAATATAGTTGATGGTTTTTTTATGCCTGGTAGTCCCCAAAGCCATGATACTAAAGGTACTATGATGTTTACCCACTTCTATAGAAAACTATTTATGTGAAAAAGAGCAACATTTAAGCATATTTGTAAAAAGATATGACCAACTGAGAAGAAAATTACAATATATATTCCAGGAATAAGACTAAAACAGTTGGTATGCAACTATATTTTACAAATTAACGAGGAAAAAATTCCAGTGAAAATAATAGTGAAAAGAGATAAACAGGCAATACAAAATGTTAGATTTCTATATGCCTAGTAAATGAATGAGGGCTTCCCAGGTGGTGCTAGTGGGAGAACCTGCATGCCAATGCAGGAGATACAAGAGATATAGGTTCGATCCCTGGGTTGGGAAGATCCCCTGCAGAAGGAAATGGCAACCCACTCCAGTCTTCTTGCCTGGAGAATCCCATGGAAAGAGAAGCCTGGCGGGCTACAGACCACAGGATTGCAAAGAGTCAGACACAAGTGAAGTGACTTAGCACGCACAGATGAATGAAAAGCTAGAAAAAAAGACATCTTTTATCTTCTCCTATCAAGTGCATTTCTTCATGTCGAATAGGCAAAGATTCAAAAATTTTATAAAGTAGGTATAAATGTGGAGGGGAAAAGCTACTGTAAATGAACATAAGTATTACCTTTCTGAAAGGCAAATTGGTGGTCAATTCATTCAGATTAATTTATTGATAATTAAAATAATTTAGAATGTACATATATTTTGATTAAACAATTCCAATTTGGGAGTTTTGTTCTATGCATATTACCACACAAATGTGAACATCTGAATATTCAATGATATAAATTGATATTTATAAGAGAAATTGGGAATATATTAATGCCTATAATAAATTTTAACACATACACATAAATACATATACAGTGATTAAAATTATTTATGTATTTATGTTGTCATGAGCAGATATTTCTTAATCTGTCATATTATTTATTGACTGGTGCTATATATTATAAAGCACAAATATTGTACAAGAATTAGAAAATGGAATTCTAAAATAGAACCATATTCAATAGCAGCAAAAATATGAGATATCTAATAATAAATATTTTAAATTTGCACAAATGGAGAAACTTAGATTCTTCTATCTAGTTGCATTCAGTATTGGAAGAAAATTGAACCCCTATGTGAGACTGTATCCCTTTCCCCTAATCTTCATTCAGTAAATGCATCTGGAGAACTGGGAGAAAAGGACAAATATCAAGTGTGACACACGTGTAGAAGGACTGGGCTCCCTTTCCCTCTGTGATCCACCAGCGCACAGAAGCCATTAAATCAAGTTTGGTATTTTGACTTTCTCAGACTGGACATTCTAATTTCCAAACTGAAACCAGGTTTGTGATTTAAAAATGACATTACTTGGGAAAAGCTAAAAAATCATCAAGTCTTCCCAAGTCTTCATCCGGCATCAGAAGACCATCTCATCAAGTAAACTTTTAAGGACAGCAGTATATAATAAAAAGTATATTATATTCTATAATCTCAGCTTGCTTAATAGGAGCATAGAGATAGATTGTTTAATATCACACCTGCTTGAGGAAACTCTTAGACGACTTCCTAAAAGGATGATATTTTGGGTGGACCTTTAAGGAGGGACAAAACTCCAAAAGGGTCCAGGTGGTGGAAAAGAAATTGAAGAGTACTTCAGATAGAGGAAAGAGCAGGTAATGCTGCTAGTAATAGTAGGAGTCATAGTAATGGTAGTAGTAGTAGTAACAGTGCAGTGGAAGTACTTATAAAATAACAGTAGAAACTACTCTTCATTGATAATTAAAGCATTCTGGACACTGAACTAAAAATAGTAGCCTCCACTGCTTTCCAGATTAATAGGCATCAACATGTACAAGTTTAAGTTATATCTGGTAAGGGTGAGTTGTTCAGTATGGCAAGAACACAAGGTCCCGTGAGGTAGTATGAATGGTGAACCTTAGAAATTAAGTTGGAAATCTTTTCTGTCGTGCTTTAAACACAGTACTTAAGAAGAGTGTGCATTATTCTGTAGAAAGCCACTGTTTTTCAGAAGTAGAGTGACAAGTGCATAAATGCCACATAGAGAGCATGTTTGGAAAAAGGTGTAGAGAATTTAATGAAGCTGAAAGAGGAAGAAAGAAGCAGGATTTGTAGAGAACTTAGTATAAAAGCAGGCTCAGATGGTAAACAATCTGCCTGCAATGCAGGAGACCCGGGTTCAGTCCCTGAATTGGGAAGAATTCCATGGACAGAGGAACCTGGCAGACTGCAGCCCATGGAGTCACAAAGAAGTGGACGTGACTGAAGCCACTGAGCATGCAGCATGCACTCGCCTGGAACCAAACTGATTGAAGAAGGGGTGGATAAAAACCATGGGTTTTCAAAATGTGTTGAATTTGTCTCTTTTCTTTTCTTCATTCATTTATCTTCCCTTCTCTTTTTCTTTGATGCAAGTATGTGCATGTGTGGGGGAAGGATGCTTTGGTGGGTTGGGTCAAGAGTAGCAGAACGAGTACACAGGAGAAGAGGAACATGGAGGAACATGTAATGGCTGGGTTAGGGCCCCAAAGGTGGCCAAGAACCCAGGAAATTATGTTTACAAAAAAAGCACTTGAAACTCGGTCCATCAGTGATGCTTCAGGGCCCTGATGACATAAGAAAAAGCAAGAGTTAGGAGCATTTGTCTCTTTTGCATCAGAGTGCCTCTCTGGCACATGGGGTTCAAGACCACCAGGGGGCAAGGACAGGGTGGAGGAGAACAAAGGCAACTCAAGACCAAGATGCTGAGCAGATCCATTTTATTGTTTTACATCAGTGAGAGAGTACCCTTTAAGAAAATACCACGAGGAGTAACTTAGGGAAGTTTTCCTAGGGAAGTGAGGGTAGACATAGAATCCAAGGCCATGGAAGTGGTTTCAGAAGAAAATGTGAGTTTCTGAGCCCCAGGGAGGGTTCATTGTCTTTGCAAGTTCAGAGTCTTCTACAGGACCTCTCAGGCCCAGCAGCCCATGAAGGAGGATAAAGATGATGTCCTCAGCAGTGTGCTGTCCCCAGGTTGGATCTTGTAGACTCAGGGACATCTTCAGCAGCAGCTGCCTCCATAGGACTGACCACTCCCCCCTCCGCAGCACCCGGAGCCCCCCGAGGGCTGGCTGCAGCAGTCAGACCTGTGAGGTCTGCAGTGGTGGGACCTGCGGCGCCTGTGGTGGCTCAGGCAGCAGCCCCCACACCCAGAGCTGCAGCAGCCCCCGGAGCTGGGGCCGCAGCAGCCCTCGGAGCTGACACCGCAGCAGGAGGAGACTTGGGGGCACTTTGGGGGGCATTTAGGGGTGGGGCATTTGGGGACGCACTTGGGAGGAGGCTGGCACTGCTGCTGGTTCTGCTGGCAGGACATCTTGGTGGGCAGGTTCAGGAGCTGAGGGAGAGACAGACAGCAGGTCTGACCAGAACACAGAAACCTCCTTTATGGACTTCCACCATCTTCTCTTTCCCCCACATTCTAAAAGCCTGGTCAAGTAACTCGTGGAGAAATTATCTCTAAAATATAGTTTTTCAAGGTTTTCACTATCTCATTTGAAATTTGGGAGCTTTGCCTAAAACAGACATAGGTTGTCTTCTTTCAACAAAGCAAGACATAGAAGTCAACTAACTAAACTGATAAACATGCCCAAAGTCAAGGACCCTTCTTAGGAGAAGGCAAAATTCACCTTCACAGAATCTGACTTAAGCTCACTCTACACCACTTAGAATTCTGCTAATGTCCAGTCTAAGAAGCTGTTTAGAGCAGCAGTGCTCTCTGCTAAGGAAGAATAGAGATTCCCTTCTGGAGGGACTTCACAGATAGCTTTCCAGAGACACATGTTGTATCAGATCACATATCGTATGTAATTTCATAATTATGCATATGTATTTGGGTTAACCAGTCCATATGTTGGCTCTTTGCAATTCTGTTTATATTTTATCTATCTATATCTGTATTTATCTATGTATATGCTTGGCTTCTCAGGTGGGCCTAGTGGTAAAGAATCCCTTGACCAATTCAGGAGATATTAAGAGAAGCAGGTTTGATCCCTGGGCAGGGAAGATCCCTTGGAAGAGGAAATGGTAAACCACTCCAGTATTCTTGCCTGGAAAATCCCATGGACAGAGGAGCCTGGTGGGATCAACTCTATAGGGTCACAAAGAGTCAGACATGACTAAAGTGACTTAGCATACATAGCACGCATGCTTGTACACACACACACACACACATATATATACATGTATAAATATATATATATATACACTTACCTATATATGCCAGCATATATGTATATCTCTATATATACATATATAAAATGCAGCTACTAAATAATTTGAGAGAGAGGTGAGCCCCAAAACTAATGAAGGCAAGTTGGATGTGAAAGGAGGTTTTCTGGTCTAGTGAAACTAGGCTTCGTTATGCACCCTTTACAACACACAACCTCTTCCATTTGTTACATCTTAGCAGGTGCATTTCAAGTTGTTAATCATTATTCAACTCAGGAGCTTCTGGTACCGATACCAGGCAGCACTCCTGTAAGTGACACTTGGTGAGGGTGAGGCCCTTGGATCTCTGTTTTTATCTAACCCCAAATATGCTGCCCCTGGTCTCCATTGTTTGAAAAATCACTCTGACCCTAGTAGAGGCTTTGGAGCAGAAACAGAGCTGGCTTCTCCAAGGTAATAGCTTCCTTATGAAAGTATTGACTTATCTAAAACCTGAGAAACTCAAAAAGATACAGAACGAACTTAGAGCTCAGAGCAGACACACAAATGCCACCTCCTGCCTCACAGCTCATCCTTCATCAGGTTTCTAGATTTTTGCTCCCTCTCGGGATCCACCCTCATCCTTGCCATCCCCAATGACCTGCCCCCTGCGCTCCCCTCTCGTCTGACCCTTCCACCCTCTGTGGAAGGCCCTGCTCTGGCTACCAGTGGGCACTTACCAGTGTCCAAGCAGCACAGAGTCTGTCAACACCTCAGGAGAGAAGTGGATGGAGGTGCCCTATCCCTAAGGCCTTTTATCCTGGTCTTGGGCTCTTCCCTCAGATGTCAGATATGGCCTAGGCATGAGAGGACCGCCTCCTGCCAGCCACATGGCTCCTGTGACATGTGATGACTGGTAGCTCCTTCCTGCCTCTCTCAGTGGGGCTCAGAAAAGTTGCTCCCAGCTAAAAATATGGTCAATAGAAATGGGACTGAATTCCTCCCATCATCTGCCACCTTATTATCCTTCGTGGTACCTACCTTTCAGTCTCCTTCTTGGAGCTTGGTCCTCCAAACCTTCCTGTTTTCCCTCCTATGACCATAAATCATTAGCTCCAGACCTTCTCATTTGCACAGAAATGTACTGACATCTCCATGGTTTTCACTTTACCTTTGGGAGTGAAGGTACCTGTGTACACCTGTGTGTCTATGTCTGCACTTGTTTTGTAGGTGTGGTGTATGTGTTCGGTATATGTTTTGTGGAGCTCACATTTCAAAATAGATTTACCTCTTAATATCAACTCGAGCTTGGAAAAATTACTCAGAAGTTAGGTTTATGTCTCTGGAACCAGACTTCCTGAGCATGAATTCTAGCTCCACCACTTACTATTTAGATATAATAACTTAGGCCAAGTTGTTTTGCTTCTCTGCCTTTGTTTCCTTATCAATATAGTGATTTTAAATAATTTCTACTGCATGAGTTTCTTAGGAGAATCAAATAAGATAACATATGTAAAGCTCATAGAACTTTGCCTTGCATATTTCATACACACCAAAAGCTATCATCGTGGTTATCAGCAACATCATTTTCCTTAATACCTTCTTAGATGCTTGCTGTAGCAATCAATAGATACTCTTGTCATGTATGAAGCCAACATTTGCATAGGACTTTAGAGTTTCCAAATAGTTTTCTCATATGTCCATCAGCATAAGGCCTGGAGCATGCAGACATACGTATCCTATGCAGACATAGGATACATCACTCTGTAAAACTCTGGCTCTATGCTGCCTGAGTATGACTCTTATCTTCCTGCTAACGTTGTTACTCATAAGGGAATGATTGTAGTATCAATTCTTTGGCTCTCACACAGAAGTCCTACTCAGGGTTAGAGCACTGATACTTAAAGTAATTGGCCTGATGATTTGTATGGTTCCTGCCTCTAAAGATGTGGTAGCCAAGCCATCAATCAATCTGGTTTAGATCTGGGTGATGAGCAGGTTTGAAACCTCATAAGGATTGGTTTGCTTGCCTTGACTGTGTGATGCTGATGGAGTGCAATTCAATAAGAATGTTTAGCAAATGATTGACTTTCTCAGCCTTCTGTTATCAAGGGACTGGGAGTAAACATGACTGAGCTTTAGATGCAAATAAAAGGCAGATCAAAGTAATGCAATATGTTTCACATTGAAAAATTACAGAAATAACTCTAATAACTTCTTTTCCAATTTATTTTGACCATGTACAACTATAATCTAGTAATTAACAAATTCTTGAAAGTGTTATATTTTTCTAGAAGCACCCTGAACTTCACACTGAGTGTTATTTTACTTTTATGCACAAGGACCAGTATCAAGAATGTTTATGGATTATTTTTTCACCCAACAATCTTTTCTTGTAACATACATAGTTAAATCATAGTCAAAATAACAAGGAAAAATATAGTTGATGGGTTTTTTTTTATGCCTGGTAGTCCCCAAAGCCATGATGTAAAAGGAACTATGATGTTTCAGTTCCATTCAGTTCAGTTCAGTCACTCAGTCTTGTCGACTCTTTGCGACTCCATGAATCGCAGCACGCCAGGCCTCTCTGTCCATCACCAACTCCCGGAGTTCACTCAGACTCACGTCCATCGAGTCAGTGATGCCATCCAGCCATCTCATCCTCTGGCGTCCCCTTCTCCTCCTGCCCCCAATCCCTCCCAGCATCAGAGTCTTTTCCAATGAGTCAACTCTTGGCATGAGGTGGCCAAAGTACTGGAGTTTCTGCTTTAGCATCACTCCTTCCAAAGAAATCCCAGGGCTGATCTCCTTCAGAATGGACTGGTTGGATCTCCTTGCAGTCCAAGGGACTCTCAAGAGTCTTCTCCAACACCACAGTTCTAAAGCATCAATTCTTCGGTGCTCAGCCTTCTTCACAGTCCGACTCTCACGTGCATACATGACCATGGGAAAAACCATAGCCTTGACTAGATGGACCTTTGTTGGCAAAGTAATGTCTCTGCTTTTGAATATGCTATCTAGGTTGGTCATAACTTTCCTTCCAAGGAGTAAATGTCTTTTAATTTCATGGCTGCAGTTACCATCTGGAGTGATTTTGGAGCCCCAAAAAATAAAGTCTGACACTGTTTCCACTGTTCCCCCATCTGTTTCCCATGAAGTGATGGGACCAGTTGCCATGATTTCCCCACTTCTAAATAAAACTATTTATGTAAAAAGGAGCAACATTTAGGCAAATTTGAAAAGTATATGACCAACTGAGAAGAAAATTACAATATATATTCCAGGAATAAGACTAAAACATTTGGTATGCAACTATATTTTACAAAATAATAAGGAAAAAATTCCAGTGAAAATAATAGTGAAAAGAGATAAAAAGCCAATACAAAATGTTAGATTTCTATATGCCTAGTAAATGAATGAGGGCTTCCCAGGTGGTGCTAGTGGGAGAACCTGCATGCCAATGCAGGAGATAAAAGAGATACAGGTTCAATCCCTGGGTTGGGAAGATCCACCTGGAGAAGGAAATGGCAACCCATTCCAGTCTTCTTGCTTGGAGAATCCCATGGAAAGAGAAGCCTCGCGGGCTACAGACCACAGGGTTGCAAAGAGTCAGACACAAGTGAAGTGACTTAGCATGCACAGATGAATGAAAAGCTAGAAAAAAAGACATCTTTTATCTTCTCCTATCAAGTGCATTTCTTCATGTCAAATAGGCAAAGATTCAAAAATTTTATAAACTAAGTGTAAATATGGAGGGAAAAGCCACTGTAAGTGGAACAGAAGTATTACCTTTCTGAAAGGCAAATTGCTGGTCAATTCATTCAGATTAATTTATTGATAAGTAAAATAATTTAGAATGTACATATATTTTGATTAAACTATTCCAATATGGGAGTTTAATTCTATGGATATTACCACATAAATGTGAACATCTGAATACTCAATGATATAAACTGATATTTATAAGAAAAATTGGGAATATATTAATACCTATAAAAATTGTGACACATACACGTAAATACATATACAGTGATTAAAATTATTTATGGTTTTATGTTGTCATGAGCAGATATTTCTTGACTGAAGTTGTCATATTATTAATGACTGGCGTTATATATTATAAAGCACAAATATTGTACAAGAATCAGAAAAAGGAATTTAAAAATAGAACCATATTTAATAGCAGCAAAAATATGAGATATCTAATGATAAATATTTCAAATTTGCACAAATAGAGAAAATTAGATTCTTCTATCTAGTTGCGTTCAATATTGGAAGAACATTGAGCCCCTATGTGAGACTGTATCCCTTTCCCATAATCTTCATTCAGTAAATGCATCTGGAGAACTGGGAGAAAAGGACAAATATCAAGTGTGACACACGTGTAGAAGAACTGGGCTCCCTTTCCTTCTGTGATCTGCAGCACACAGAAGCCATTAAATCAAGTTTGGTATTTTGACTCTCTTAGACTGGACATTCTAATTTCCAAACTGAAACCAGGTTTGTGATTTAAAAAAATGATATTACTTGGGAAGAGGTGTAGAGTCACTAAGTCTTCCCAAGTCTTCATCTGGCATCAGAAGACCATCTCATCGAGTAAAAATTTTAAGTATATAAAGTATATAAAGTATATTAAGTATATAAAAGTATATAAAAGTATATAAAGTATATTAAGTATATAAAAAAGTATATTAAGTATATACTTAATATATAAATATAATTTATATATTTATAATTTATATTATAATATAAATATTTATATATTTATATATATATAAATATATTATATATATATATATATTTATTTATATATTATATATATATAAATATATTTATATATATATAAATATATATATATTTATATATATATAAATTATTTATAAATATATAAATATAAATATATAAATATTTATATTATAATATAAATTATATATATATTATAATATAAATTATATATATATATTATATATAATTTATATAATAATATATATATTTATATATAAAATATAAAAAGTATATTAAGTATATAAAAGTATATAAAGTATATATATTAAGTATATAAAGTATATTAAGTATATAAAGTATATAAAATTTTAAGTATATAATGGAGGAGGCAATGGCACCCCGCTTCAGTACTCTTGCCTAGAAAATCCTATGGACAGAGGAGCCTGATGGGATGCAGTCCACTGGGTCGTGAAGAGTTGGACACGACTGGGCGACTTCACTTTCACTTTTCATGCATTGGAGAAGGAGATGGCAACCCACTCCAGTGTTCTTGCCTGGAGAATCCCAGGGACGGGGGAGCCTGGTGGGCTGCCATCTATGGGGACGCACAGAGTCCGACACGACTGAAGCGACTTAGCAGCAGCAGTATATAATAAAAATTATATTATATTCTATAATCTCAGCTTGCTTAATAGGAACATAGAGATAGATTGTTTAATATCACACCTGCTTGAGGAAACTCTTAGATGACTAGATGAGTTGTCTTAGAAGGAAGATATTTTGGGTGGTCCTTTAAGGAGGGACAGAACGCCAAAAGGGTCCAGATGGTGGAAAAGAAATTAAAGACTACTTCAGATAGAGGAAAGAGCAGGTAATGCTGCTAGTAATAGTAGGAGTCGTAGTAATGGTGGTAGTAGTAGTAACAGTAGTAGCAGTGGAAGCACATATAAAATAACAGTAGAAACTACTCTTTATTGAGAACTAAAACATTCTGGTCACTGAACTAAAAATAGTAGCCTCTACTGCTTCCCAGATTAATAGGCATCAAGATGTACAAGTTTAAGTTATGTTTGGTAAGGGTGAGTTGTTCAGTATAGCGGGAACACAAGGTTCCATGAGGCAGTATGAATGGTGAACCTTAGAAATTAAG
Source organism: Bos indicus x Bos taurus (assembly GCF_003369695.1). Classification (NCBI taxonomy): domain Eukaryota; kingdom Metazoa; phylum Chordata; class Mammalia; order Artiodactyla; family Bovidae; genus Bos; species Bos indicus x Bos taurus. Next base: position 18,006,066 of record NC_040078.1, read on the forward strand.
TTGGAAATCTTTTCTGTCGTGCTTTAAACACAGTACTTAAGAAGTGTGCATTATTATGTAGAAAGCCACTGTTTTTCAGAGTAGAATGACAAGTTCATAAACGCCACAGAGAGAGCATGTTTGGAAAAAGGTGTAGAGAATTTAATGAAGCTGAAAGAGGAAGAAAGAAGCAGGATTTGCTGAGAGGTTAGCGTAAAAGCAGGCTCAGATGGTAAAGAATCTGCCTGCTATGCAGGAGACCCGGATTCAATCCCTGAGTTGGGAGGAATTACATGGACAGAGGAATCTGGCAGACTGCAGCCCATGGAGTCACAAAGAGGTGGACGTGACTGAAGTGACTGAGCATGCAGCATGCACATGCCTGGAACCAAACTGATTGAAGAAGGGGTGGATAAAAACCGTGGGCTTTCAAAATGTGTTGAATTTGTCTCTTTTCTTTTCTTCATTTGTTTATCTTTTCTTCTCTTTTTCTTCCATGCAAGTATCTGCATGAAGAATGCTTTGGTCGGGTGGATCAAGAGTAGCAGAACGAGTACGCAGGAAAAGAGGAACATGGAGGAACCTGTAATGGCTGGGTTAGGGCCCCAAAAGTGGCCAAGAACCCAGGAATTTATGTTTACAAAAAAAGCACTTGAAACTCGGTCCATCAACGATACTTCAGGGCCCTGATGACATAAGAAAAAACAAGAGTTAGGAGCATTTGTCTCCTTTGCATCAGAGTGCCTCTCTGGCACATGGGGTTCAAGACCACCGGCGGGCAAGGACAGGGTGGAGGAGAACAAGAGCAACTCAAGACCAAGATGCTGAGCAGATTCATTTTATTGTTTTACATCAGTGAGAGAGCACCCTTTAAGAAAATACCACGAGGAGTAACTTAGGGAAGTTTTCCTAAGGAAGTGAGAGTAGACATAGAATCCAAGTCCATGGAAGGGGATTCAGAAGAAAATTTGAGTTTCTGAGCCCCAGGGAGGGTTCATTGTCTTTGCAAGTTCAGAGTCTTCTACAGGACCTCTCAGGCCCAGCAGCCAATGAAGGAGGATAAAGATGATGTCCTCAGCAGTGTGCTGTCCCCAAGTTGGATCTTATAGACTCAGAGACATCTTCAGCAGCAGCCGCCTCCATAGGACTGACCACTCCCCCCTCCGCAGCACCCAGAGCCCCCCGAGGGCTGGCTGCAGCAGTCAGACCTGTGGGGTCTGCAGTGGTGGGACCTGCGGCGCCTGTGGTGGCTCAGGCAGCAGCCCCCACACCCAGAGCTGCAGCAGCCCCCGGAGCTGGAGCCGCAGCAGCCCTCGGAGCTGACATCACAGCAGGAGGAGACTGGGGGGCACTTTGGGGGGCATTTAGGGGTGGGGCACTTGGGGACGCACTTGGGAGGAGGCTGGCACTGCTGTTGGTTCTGCTGGTAGGACATCTTGGTGGGCGGGTTCAGGAGCTGAGGGAGAGACAGACAGCAGTTCAGACCAGCACACAGAGACCTCCTTTATGGACTTCCACCATCTTCTCTTTCCCCCACATTCTAAAAGCCTTGTCAAGTAACTCGAGGAGAAATTATCTCTAAAATATAGTTTTTCAAGGTTTTCACTATCTCATTTGAAATTTGGGAGCTTTTTCCTAAAACAAACATAGGTTGTCTTCTTTCAACAAAGCAAGACATAGAAATCAACTAACTAAATTGACAAATATGCCCGAGTCAAGGTCCTTTCCTAGGAGAAGGCAAAATTCACCTTCACAAAGTCTGACTTAAGCTCACTCTACACCACATAGAATTCTGTGAATGTCTAGTCTAAGAAGCTGTTTAGAGCAGCAATGCTCTCTGCTAAGGAAGAACTAGAGATTCCCTTCTGGAGGAACTTCCCAGATAGCTTTCCAGAGACACATGTTATATCGGATCATACATCATCTGTAATTTCATAATTATGCATATGTATTTGGGTTAATCAGTCCACATGTCGGCCCGTTGCAATTCTCTTTATATTTTATCTACCTATATCTGTATTTATCTATGTATATGCCTGGCTTCTCAGGTGGCCCTAGTGGTAAAGACCCCCCGACCGATTCAGGAGACATTAAGAGAAGCAGGTTTGATCCCTGGGCAGGGAAGATCCCTTGGAAGAGGAAATGGTAAACCACTCCAGTATTCTTGCATGGAAAACCCCATGGACAGAGGAGCCTGGTGGGCTCAAGTCTACAGGTCGCAGAGTCAGACATGACTAAAGTGACTTAGCACACATAGCACGCATGCTTGTACACACACACACACACACACACACATATATATGTATTTATATATATATACAGCTACCTATATATGCAAGCATATATGTATATCTCTATATATACATATATAAAATGGAATGACTAAATCATTTTAGAGATAAGTGAGCCCCAAACCTAATCAAGGCAAGTTGGATGTGAAACGAGGTTTTCTGGTCTAGTGAAACTAGGCTTGGTTATGCACCCTTTACAACACACAACCTCTTCCATTTTTTACATCTTAGCAGGTGAATTTCACCTTGCTAATCATTATTCAACTCAGGAGCCTCTGGTATGGATGTCAGGCAGTGATCCTGATCAAGTAAGTGACCGTTTGTGAGGGTGAGGCCCTTGGATCTCCGTTTTTATCTAATCCCAAATACGCTGCCCCTGGTCTACATTGTTTGAAAAATCACTCTGACCCTAGTAAAGGCTTTGGAGCAGAAACACAGCTGGCTTCTCCAAGGTAATAGCTTCCTTATGAAAGTACTGACTCATCTAAAACCTGAGAAACTCAAAAAGATACAGAACTAACTTAGAGCTCAGAGCAGACACACAAATGCCACCTCCTGCCTCAAAGCTCATCCTTCATCAGGTTTCTAGATTTTTGCTCCCTCTCAGGATCCACCCTCATCCTTGCCATCCCCAAGGCCCTAACCCCCTGCCCTCCTCTCTGGTCTGAGCACCCTGGGGGAAGGCCCTGCTCCAGCTCCCAGTGGGCACTTACCAGTGTCCACTTACCAGTGTCCAAGCAGCACAGGGTCTGTCAGCACCTCAGGAGAGAAGTGGATGGAGATGCCCTATTCCTAAGGCCTTTTATCCTGGTCTTTGGCTCTTCCCTCAGGTGTGAGACATGACCTGGGCATGAGAGGACCGCCTCCTGCCAGCCACATGGCTCCTGTGACAAGTGATGACTAGTAGCTCCTTCCTGCCTCTCTCATCAATGGGGCTCAGAAAAGTTGCTCCCAGAAAAAAAATATGATCAATAGAAATGGGATTGGATTCCTCCCATGATCTGCCACCTTATTATCCTTAGTGGTACCTGCCTTTCAGTCTCTTTCTTGGAGCTTGGTCCTCCAAACCTTCCTATTTTTCCTCCTGTGACCGTAATTCATTAGCTCCAGATCTTCTCATTTGCACAGAAAAATACTGATGTCTCCAAGGTTTTCACTTTGCGTTGGGAGTGAATGTACCTGTGTACGCCTGTGTGTCTATGTCTGCACTTGTTTTGTAGGTGTGGTGTATGTGTTCGGTATATGTTTTGTGCAGCTCACATTCCAAAGTAGATTTACCTCTTAAAATCAACTCGAGCTTGGAAAAATTACTCAGAAGTTAGGTTTATGTCTCTGGAACCAGACTTCCTGAGCATGAATTCTAGCTCCAACACTTACTGTTTAGAGATAATAACTTAGGGCAAGTTGTTTTGCTTCTCTGCCTTTGTTTCCTTATCAATATAGTGATTTAAAATAACTTCTACTTCATGAGTTTCTTAGGAGAATCAAATAAGATAACATATGTAAAGCTCATAGAACTTTGCCTTGCATATTTCATACACACCAAAAGCTATCATCGTGGTTATCAGCAACATCATTTTCCTTAATTACCTTCTTAGATGCTTGCTGTGGCAGTCAAGAGATACTCTTGTCATGTATGAAGCCAACATTTGCATAGGACTTTAGAGTTTCCAAATAGTTTTCTCATATGTCCATCAGCATAAGGCCTGGAGCATGCAGACATACGTATCCTATGCAGACATAGGATACATCACTCTGTAAAACTCTGGCCCTATGCTGCCTGAGTATGACTCTTATCTTCCTGCTCATGTTGTTACTCATAACGGAATGATTGTAGTATCAATTCTTTGGCTCTCACACAGAAGTCCTACTCAGGATTAGAGCACTGATACTTAAAGTAATTGGCCTGATTTTTGTATGGTCCCTGCCTCTAAAGATGTGGTAGCCAAGCCATCAATCAATCTGGTTTAGATCTGGGTGATGAGCAGGTTTAAAACCTCATAAGGATTGGTTTGCTTGCCTTGACTGTGTGATGCTGATGGATTGCAATTCAATAAGAATGTTTAGCAAATGATTGACTTTCTCAGCCTTCTGTTATCAAGGGACTGGGAGTAAACATGACTGAGCTTTAGATGCAAATAAAAGGCAGATCAAAGTAATGCAATATGTTTCACGTTGAAAATTACAGAAATAACTCTAATAATTTCTTTTCCAATTTATTTTGGCTACGTACAACTATGCTGCTGCTGTGGTAAACTAGTAATTAACAAATTCTTGAAAGTGTTCAATTTTTCCAGAATCATCCTGAACTTCACACTGAGGGTTATTTTATTTTTATGCACTAGAACCAGTGTCAAGTATGTTTCTGGATTATTTTTTCACCCAACAATCTTTCGTGTAACATTTATAGTTAAATCATAGTCAAAATAACAAAGAAAAATACAGTTGATTTTTTTTAAGCCTAGTAGTCCCCAAAGCCATGATAAAAAAGGAACTAGGATGTTTACCCACTTCTAAAGGAAACTATTTATGTTAAAAAGAGCAACATTTAAGCATATTTGTAAAAAGATATGACCAACTGAGAAGAAAATTACAATATATATTCCAGGAATAAGACTAAAACAGTTGGTTTAGCAACTATATTTTACAAATTAATAAGGAAAAAATTCCAGTGAAAATAATAGTGAAAAGAGATAAACAGGCAATACAAAATGTTAGATTTCTATATGCCTAATAAATGAATGAGGGCTTCCCAGGTGGTGCTAGTCGGAGAACCTGCCTGCCAATTCAGGAGATGTAAGAGATACAGGTTTGATCCCTGAGTTGGGAAGATCCGCATGGAGATGGAAATGGAAACCCACTCCAGTCTTCTTGCGTGGAGAATCCCATGGAAAGAGAAGCCTGGCGGGCTACAGACCACAGGGTTGCAAAGAGTCAGACACAACTGAAGTGACTTAGCACGCATGGATGACTGAAAAGCTAGAAAAAAAGGCATCTTTTATCTTCTCCTATCAAGTGCATTTCTTCACGTCGAATAGGCAAAGATTCAAAACTTTTATAAACTAAGTGTAAATGTGGAGGGAAAAAGCCACTGTAAATGGAACATAAGTGTTACCTTTCTGAAATGCAAATTGGTGGTCAGTTCATTCAGATTAATTTATTGATAAGTAAAATAATTTAGAATGTACATATATTTTGATTAAAGAATTCCAATTTGGGAGTTTTATTCTATGGATATTACCACACAAATGTGAACATCTGAATATTCAATGATATAAAGTGATATTTATAAGAGAAATTGGGAATATATTAACACGTATAATAAATTTTGACACATACATGTAAATATACAAACAGTGATTTAAAAATTTATGGTTCTATGTTTAGGCATGAACAGATATTTTTTGACTGAAGCTGTCATACTATTTATTGACTGGTGCTGTATATTACAAAGCACAAATATTGTACAAGAATCAGAAAATGGAATTTAAAAGTAGAAGCATGTTTAATAGCAGCAAAAATATGAGATATCTAATGATAAATATTTCAAATTTGCACAAATGGAGAAACTTAGATTCTTCTATCTAGTTGCATTCAGTATTGGAAGAAAATTGAACCCCTATGTGAGACTGTATCCCTTTCCCCTAATCTTCATTCAGTAAATGCATCTGGAGAACTGGGAGAAAAGGACAAATATCAAGTGTGACACACGTGTAGAAGGACTGGGCTCCCTTTCCCTCTGTGATCCACCAGCGCACAGAAGCCATTAAATCAAGTTTGGTATTTTGACTTTCTCAGACTGGACATTCTAATTTCCAAACTGAAACCAGGTTTGTGATTTAAAAATGACATTAATTGGGAAGAGCTAAAAAGTCATCAAGTCTTCCCAAGTCTTCATCCGGCATCAGAAGACCATCTCATCAAGTAAACTTTTAAGGACAGCAGTATATAATAAAAAGTATATTATATTCTATAATCTCAGCTTGCTTAATAGGAACATAGAGATAGATTGTTTAATATCACACCTGCTTGAGGAAACTCTTAGATGACTTCCTAGAAGGATGACATTTGGGTGGACCTTTAAGGAGGGACAGAACTCCAAAAGGGTCCAGGTGGCGGAAAAGAAATTGAAGAGTACTTCCGGTAGAGGAAAGAGCAGGTAATGCTGCTAGTAATAGTAGTAGTCATAGTAATGGCAGTCGTAGTAGTAACAGTGCAGTGGAAGTACTTATAAAATAACAGTAGAAACTACTCTTCATTGATAATTAAAACATTTTGGACACTGAACTAAAAATAGTAGCCTCTACTGCTTTCCAGATTAATAGGCATCAAGATGTACAAGTTTAAGTTATATCTGGTAAGGGTGAGTTGTTTAGTATGGCGGGAACACAAGGTTCCATGAGGCAGTATGAATGGTGAACCTTAGAAATTAAGTTGGAAATATTTTCTGTAGTGCTTTAAACAGAGTACTTAAGAAGAGTGTGCATGATTCTGTAGAAAGCCACTGTTTTTCAGAAGTAGAGTGACAAGTTCATAAACGCCACAGAGAGAGCATGTTTGGAAAAAGGTGTAGAGAATTTAATGAAGCTGAAAGAGGAAGAAAGAAGCAGGATTTTAGAGAACTTAGTATAAAAGTAGGCTCAGATGGTAAAGAATCTGTCTGCAATGCAGGAGACCCGGGTTCAATCCCTGAATTGGGAAGAATTCCATGGACAGAGGAATCTGGCAGACTGCAGCCCATGGAGTCACAAAGAGGTGGACATGACTGAAGTGACTGAGCATGCAGCATGCACTCGCCTGGAACCACACTGATTGAAGAAGGGGTGGATAAAAACCATGGATTTTCAAAATGTGTTGAATTTGTCTCTTTTCTTTTCTTCATTCATTTATCTTCCCTTCTCTTTTTCTTTGATGCAAGTATGTGCAGGTGTGGGGGAAGGATGCTTTGGTGGGTTGGGTCAAGAGTAGCAGAACGAGTACACAGGAGAAGAGGAACATGGAGGAACATTAAATGGCTGGGTTAGGGCCCCAAAGGTGGCCAAGAACCCAGGAAATTATGTTTACAAAAAAAGCACTTGAAACTCGGTCCATCAGTGATGCTTCAGGGCCCTGATGACATAAGAAAAAACAAGAGTTAGGAGCATTTGTCTCCTTTGCATCAGAGTGCCTCTCTGGTGCATGGGGTTCAAGAACACTGGCAGGCGAGGACAGGGTGGAGGAGAACAAAGGCAACTCAAGACCAAGATGCTGAGAAGATTCAGTTTATTGTTTTACATCAGTCAGAAAGCACCCTTTAAGAATATACTGCGAGGAGTAACTTTGGGAAGTTTTCCTAGGGAAGTGAGGGTAGACATAGAATCCAAGGCCATGGAAGGGGATTCAGAAGAAAATTTGAGTTTCTGAGCCCCAGGGAGGGTTCATTGTCTTTGCAAGTTCAGAGTCTTCTACAGGACCTCTCAGGCCCTGTAACCAATGAAGGAGGATAAAGATGATGTCCTCAGCAGTGTGCTGTCCCCAAGTTGGATCTTGTAGACTCAGGGACATCTTCAGCAGCAGTCACCTCCAAAGGACTGACCACTCCCCCCTCCACAGCACCCGGAGCCCCCCGAGGGCTGGCTGCAGCAGTCAGACCTGTGGGGTCTGCAGCGGTGGGACCTGCGGCGCCTGTGGTGGCTCAGGCAGCAGCCCCCACACCCAGAGCTGCAGCAGCCCCCGGAGCTGGAGCCGCAGCAGCCCTCAGAGCTGACATCACAGCAGGAGGAGACTGGGGGGCACTTTGGGGGGCATTTAGGGGTGGGGCACTTGGGGACGCACTTGGGAGGAGGCTGGCACTGCTGCTGGTTCTGCTGGCAGGACATCTTGGTGGGCAGGTTCAGGAGCTGAGGGAAAGACAGACAGCAGGTCAGACCAGCACACAGAGACCTCCCTGCCCCTTCCTGACTTTTCAACATCATTTCTAACATGTATGTTTAAACAACTTGCCTCTGTTATTATTTTAATGTCTTATCAACTACTCTCATAGCATCTCCTTTGAATCTCATCTTATCCTTTTTAAAGTAGGAAGGGGTCATAACCTATTTTACCAATTTGAAAATTGACATTAAATGATATTTTTTAAAAAAAATTGTTTTCACTTATCTCATTTAATACTGAAATTGTTCTACAGAGATGAACTTAGAACGGAAATATTTTCTTTATGGAAAAAAGTCATGTTAGCACCCTAAATAATTTCATTTTTTGAAATTTACAACTTCAGATTAGAAAGGGATCTGAGGAATATCCTGGCTGGCTCTCCTTGTTAGAGAGAACGATGAGAGTTCCCTTGACTCAGATCCTGACCTATAATGGCCTCAGAAACACCTCTTACACCATCCTTAGCCTAGAAATTATTAAACTTCTTGTGCTTTTTCACCTCTAGAAGTGTACAATGCATTCCCAGGCTCTGTCCTTACCCACGTGTATAATAATCTCCCAGAGTGCCTCTAATCCTCTCCTCACTCTGACAATTGCTCTAATCATACCAGAGGATACAGTATCTCTAGAAGGTAAACTCCCTTTCTGAGATCTGTACCAGAATATCAGAGCAGCCAGTGGTTTCCTTCTTTCATCCTGGGAGTTCCCCCTCCACAAAGCTGCAGATCTTTGGGTCCCTCCCAGTGTCCTTAGCCATCACTAAACTCCTATCATTCTCCCTGTCTTCCTGCCTGCTCCTGGTTCCTTCTGTCCTTCCAGGGTTTCTCTCTCCCTCTCTAATAATATGGGCCACATCCCCCAAGGTCCTGCTCCCTGTCCTCCCCTCTGGTCTGAGCATCCTCTGTGGAAGGCCCTGGTCCCACTCCCAGTGGACACTCACCGGTGCACACACAGCACAGAGTCGTCAGCACCTCAGGAGAGGAGTGGATGGAGGTGCTCTGCCCCAGGGCCCTTTTATCCCGGCCTTGGGCTCTGCCCTCAGATGTGAAACAGGGCCTGAGCGTGAGAGGACCGCCTCCTGCCACCCACGTGGCTCCTGTGACAGGTGATGACTGGCAGCTCCTCCCTGCCTCCTTCCATGGGGCTCAGGGCATCCCCAGCACCAGTGCTCCCTCCTTCTCCTTACGGCTTCCTGTCCCTCATACCTTCCTCTGGGAATTGGCCTCCCAAGCCCTCCTGTCCTAGTTCTCTGATGGTCTGCCTTGAACTAAGACTCATGGAGCCTCCAAGGGTCTCTGCTTACGTCCCAGCCCCCTAGGCCCATCCTGTGTGTGTGGATGTTCGTGTCTGTGCTGTTCCTGTTAAAAGCCTGGATTGGGAATGAGACCCATCTGGGACAGAACTCCTGGTCCTGACACTCAGCTATGTGATCTTATGAAAATCACCTAACCTTTCTCATTCTGTTTCCTCAACTTTAAAATGGTTGAGAAAAACTATTCTCGATGGAGTCATGAGAGTCAACAGAATCATAGAAGTAAAATGTCTGCAAAAGGTCCGATAGCACATCGTGTGTGCGTGCTCAGTCCTGTCCGACTCTTTGCAATCCCATGGACTGTAGGCCACTAGACTCCTTTATCCATGGGATTATCCCAGCAAAAATACTGCAGTAGGTTGCCATTTTCTCCTCCAGCAGATCTTCCTGATCCAGGGATCAAACCTGTGACTCCTGTGGCTCCTGCACACATTGGATCCTCACAAATGAGCAAATATCAAATTATCCATTGATAATTAAAAGAGAAAGTTTATTTTAAAAGACAGCTCTTTCCTAGGATACATACATCTGACTTTTTAAATGACCAGTTTTTTCACCTGAGCTTTTTTGTGCATTTTCATAAAACAATATCCCTGTTGAGTGACTAGGGAGTAAATCTGCATTGCCTTACGTAGTAGAATGAGAATTTGCTTTTCAAGAATCTTACACAGCGAAAGCTGTGAGCTGGTGGACCAGAAAGCAGCAAGAAGAGACAATGAGAGGGCTCAGCCCTGGGGCACAGGCAGAGGGGCTGGGACCCATTGAAACGTGTGCCCAGGTGGAGGAAGCAGGAGGTCTTGGGGTTCAGTAGGAATCTCCAGCGTTACCTCTGTTGCTGCAAGAACCCAAGGGTTCCTTCAAGGGTGTTTGTATATGCACATTTTTACAAGATTAAGATAAGGGCTAATGTCAGTTTGGTAGGTAGGAGATGAGCCTTCCATGTGTAGAAGGCAACATCACAAAAAAACTAAACAAATTAATCAGATGAAAGAACATCAGAGCTAGGATTAATTATGGGAAGAAAACATTCTTTCTGGAAGTGTCCAAAATAATTTTTTGGAGAAGAATAAGATATGAATTGAGTCAATAATATCTGTATCAAGGTCATAATGGATAAGGATAACCAATATCTGGTGAAATGTATACATGTGCACAGGCATAGGGGGTTTAGATTGACTTAGATTGACTATATTTTTTAAATTGTGGTATAAAACCTTATAGACTGAGATAGAGATGCAGATACAGCCTCAGATACAGATACAGGTGCAGAATCTACCCTCCTTATCATTCTCAGCACCAGATATGAAAAGGTGGATGGCCTCCGCTGATGAATCACTGCCTCCCATCTGCTAGGATTTCTCCTTGACTCCAGTCTTCACTGGGATACAAGCATGTTCTCCTTCCACCATCCCACACTCTAGGAATCATTACATCTGCCCTTTAAGGAAGCCTCATTCAGGGCTCCACACTGTATTCGTGATTGAAGTTATCATTTTTGACTGATATGCAAGGCTCTCTGTAATATGACTTTGTGCAACTACTCCAATTTCTGTTTTTCTTCCCAAGATTTACTGTATTGGCTGTACGGTAAGCATATCTTTCCTTACTCTGCTTGTCTGCTTTGTTCTATGATATTTTCCTTTCTGAGATGATGAGCTCAAGCCTCACTTACTCCATATGCTTTATGTGACATATCTTACAAGTGAGATTTTAACAGACCATCTGACAACCTGTGCCTTATATTTCTGCTTCTCCTTCAGCAACCGGGACAAGGTTATGCACACATATGTAGCTAATAGATTTTTAAGAATTCTTTCATTAGTATTAGCACTGTGTAGTTTACAAGTAGCTCTTCCCTATGACAGGTCCTCCTCCTAGAAGACCACACACCGAGATAGGCACAGTGAGCTGTGATGGCCACGTCACCCTGCAGAGATTTGCCCCTGTCTCACCTGGCTATGACATTGGCCCAGGTTGTTCCAGTGAGCATAGTTATGGGGGAGTGGACAGGAATATCTGTGCATTGGCTCACAGATATGGGTTGTGAATCCAGCTCCTGGTACCTAGAATGATGGGGTGAAGATGTCATATGGTCCACACCTCTGCCTCGAGGCAGGGCAGCAGCTGAAATATCAATCTGCTTGGACTTGGGTGATGAGTCAGAGTCATGATTGCAATTGTATTACTTGGACTGACTTTTTTGGCCCTGGATATTAGTTGTCAATGGCTTTGGCCTCATTCAATAAGCATTTTGACTACCAAAGGCTTTCTGAGGTCACCTATTCATCCAAGGGTTCTATAACTCTTACAATCATTCTTGCATCTTCTCAAGGAGCAGGAGATCTAATGGGAAGTAATTCAAGCTGAGTTAACTTTCCTCTCTGCCCTCCCACTCTCCTCTATGTGAGCTACAAAGCAGAACATTAACATATTTTCCCTTCATGCAAATCTTTTTTTGAAGTTATAAATGGTAATCAATAATCTAAAGAAATAGAATTTCTAAATGATTATTGCTTAATTATTAAGGGAGTGAAGGTATTTTAAGAGTGGCACAAAATCCATAATATATAAAAGAAATAATTGATAAATTACATAAAATAATTTTTATATAGCATAAAGTACCACAGGTAAAATTTGTTGTTGTTCAGTCACTAAGTTATGTCCGACTCTGTAACCCCATGGGCTGCAGCATGCCCAGGCTTCCCTGTCCTTAGCCATCTCCCAGAGTCTGCTCAAACTCATGTCCATTGAGCCAGTTATGCCATCCAACCATCTCTTCCTCTGTCATCCCCTTTTCCTCCTGCCTTCAATCTTTCCCAGCATCAGGGTCTTTTCCAATAAGTTGGCTTTTTACATCAGGTGGCCAAAATATTGGAGTTTCAGCTTCAGCATCAGTCCTTCCAATGAACACTCAGGGTTGATTTCCTTTAGGATTGTCAGGTTTGATCTCCTTACTGTCCAAGGGACTCTCGAGTGTCTTCTCCAGCACCACAATTTGAAAGTGTCAATTCTTTAGCTCCCTGCCTTCTTTATGGTCCAGCTTTCATATCTGTACATGACTACTGGAAAAACCATACCTTTGACTATACAGAATTTGTGGGCAAAGTGACGTCTCTGCTTTTTAATATGCTATCTATGTTTGTTATAGCTTTTCTTCCGAGAAGGAAACGTCTTTTAATTTTATGGCTGCAGTCACCATCCACAGTGATTCTGAAGTCCAAGAAAATAAAGTAAGTCTGTCACAGTTTCCATTTTTTCCCTCTCTATTTGCCATGAAATGATAGGACCAGATGCCATGATCTTAATTTTTACAGTCAGCTTTTTTCTTTCCTTTTTCACATTCATCAAAAGACTATTTAGTTCCACCTCACTTTCTGCCATTAGGATTGTATCATTTGCATATCTGAGGTTGTTGCTATTTCTATCTGCAATCTTGATGCCAGCTTGTGATTCAACCAGCCTGGCATTTTGCATGATCTTCTCTGCATGTAAGTTAAATCAGCAGGGTGATAATACACAGCCTTGATGTACTCCTTCCCAATTTTGAACCAGTCCACTGTTCCATGACAAGGGTTCCAGTCCAGTTCCATTGCTTCTTGATCTGCATACAAGTTTCTCATGATACAGGCAAGGTGGTCTGGTATTCCTATATCTTTAAGAATTTTCCATTGCTTGTTGTGACCCACACAGTCAGGCCTTAGCATAGTCAATGAAGCAGAAGTAGATGTTTTTCTGGAACTGTCTTGCTTTTTCTATGATCCAGTGGATGTTGTTAGTTTGATCTCTGGTTCCTCTGCCTTTTCTAAATCTAGCCTGAACATCTGAAAGCTCTTGGTTGATATACTACTAAAGCCTAGCTTGAAGAATTTTGAGCAGGACCTTGCTAGCATGTGAAATGAGCACAACTGTACAGTAGTTTGAACATTCTTTGGCATTGCCCTTCTTTAGGATTGGGATGAAATTCTTTTCAAGGCCTATGTCCATTGCTGAGTTTTCCAAATTAGCTGGCATATTGAGTGCAGCACTTTAATAGCATCATCTTTTAGGATTTTAAATAGCTCAGCTGGAATTCCATCAACTCCACTAGCTTTGTTTGTAGTAATGCTTCTTAAGGCCCACTTGACTTCCCACTCCAAAAAAATTACAATACATACCTGATAAGGAATCGCTTTATTTAATATATAAATTTATCTCATAAATCTAAAAATATATAAAACCACAGTGGACAAAGAACACAGAGCGCCCTCATTTCTCATATACATACATATTCACACATATTGTGTTAGTCAGGGATCTTCGGAGAAAGAGAACCCATAGGGCATGAGCATGCACGTAATGAGATTTATTCCAAGGTACTGGCTCCCACAGTTGTGGGGGCCTGTAAGTTTGGTATCCGTAGAGTAAGCACAGGTTGAAGATTCATGAAAGAGCTGATGTTAGAGTCTGCATTCTGAGGCCTATCTGTAGACAGAATTCCCTCTTCTTTTAGAGTGCTAGTCTTTTCTTTTAAAGCTTTCAATTGATAGGATGAAGTCACTCACACTCTAGAGGGTTATCTATTTACTCAAAATCTACTGGTTTACACGTTGTTGCTCAGTCACTCAGTCATATCCAACTCTTTGCACCCCATGGACTGCAGCACGCCAAGCTTCCCTGTGCTTCACCATCTCCCGGAGCTTGCTCAAATTCATGCCCCCTGAGTCGATGATGTCATCCAACCATCTCATCCTCTGTTGTCCCCTTCTCCTCCTGCCTTCAATCTTTCCCAGCATCAGGGTCTTTTACAGTGAGTCAGTTCTTTGCATCAGGTGGCCAAAGGATTGGAGCTTCCAATGAATATTCAGGGTTGATTTCCTTTAGGATTGACTGGTTTCATCTTCTTGAAGTCCAGGGGACTCTCAAGAGTCTTCTCCAATACCACAGTTCAAAGGCATCAATTCTTTGGGGCTCAGACTTCATTATGGTCCAATTCTCACATCCATACATGACTACTAGAAAAACCATAGCTTTGACTATATGAACCTTTTATGATTTACATGTTAATCACATGCAAAGAGACACCTTCACAGCAACATCTAGACTGGTTTTTGACTTATAGTCTGGGTACCATGGCCTCACCAAGTTAACACATAAAGGTAACCATCCCAGTTCACCCCTTGTCAGCTTGGCATCTGTACACATCTCCTTACACCATATTTATTCTCCAAATAAAGACAATGACAAAGTCACATTTTCAGATAACACTATGCACAGCTATGCTGTGCACAACAGAAAATGCACTAACCCTTTCCCCAAAAGAGGATACAAGTTCTTTGAGTGATGTTTACTCTTCTCCCTGATAGCCTTAACATTAATATTGTGATATAAAGTTGGATAATGCTTCAATGCATTACTCAATACATCTTATGTTATGTGAGCAATATTAGAAAGGGAATAAAACAAAGACATTATAGATACACATACATACAAACATATTCATAAGAAAATATGGAAGATATACTAGTAATAATTAAAGTCCTGATTGTGGTTCTTTTTTACCTAATGGGGTGACCCAACATTAATTCCTGAAGAGTCTGGACCATTAGTTCTCCTGTCTAAAGTAGACTGTTATAGTTTTCCATTATCTGTCATCAAAGGGTATGGTAGTAATAAGATATGCCCTAAGTCATCTACATATTCCATATATATTCTTCACTACATCCATTCTGAAGTAATATTCCAACTTCCTAATGGTAATCAGTCTTAATCACTCCATCAAGCGCATTAACACCCTTCTTTGTCATTTGATTCAGAGGCATAAAGATGCCAAAGTGGCTAGGTGGCAGTCTTAACTTCCAGTTCAATGGAATTACTGTGAGTCCTGGTGGAAGCATTCCTCTCTCAGGAACTAAGACCTCTTGACCAGCATAAGATCACAGGGACAGGAAGCAAAAATTTTGCTAGTACATCTCTAAGGGTAATAGTGTGTGTGGTATCACTCTATTTCCAACTTTGATTCCTGGACCTATATAGTCTGATTATAGAAGAAACAGAATCATAATATTGATTGCTGACTTTGAGCATATGCAGCCTCCTAAAGAGCCTTGCCCCAACCCTGAAAGGTATTGCCCCTATCCTGGTTCTGTAAGTAGGTCTTCAAAAGGCCATTCCACAGTTTGATCAAGCCAGCTGCTTGAGGATGATGTGAAGCATGGTAAGAAGAGTGAATTCCATAAGCAGACCCGTTGCTTTGTTTTACTTGCTGTATTTGTCAGTGTTCTCCAGAGAAACAGAAAAAATATGATTTTATACACACATATATATACATACATATGTATATATACATATATATGCATATTGATGCACTGGTAAAGAATCTGCCTTCCAATACAGGAGATGCAAGAGACTCAGGTTCAGTCCCTAGGTTGAGAAGATCCCCTGGAGGAGGAAATGGCAACCTGCTCCAATATTCTTGTCTGGAAAATCCCATGGACACAGAAGTCTGCCAGGCTACAATTCATGGGATCACAAAGAGTCAGACAGGACTGAGCGACTTAACACTAGCACTGTGTGTGTGTATATACGTTATATATATATATAATATATATATAATGTATATACATATATGTGTATATATATTATATATATAATATATATAAATATGTGTGTATATAAGTATATACATGTATATGTATATTATATAATATATATATGAAGATATATATATATATATATTTTTTTTTTAAATGGGTTCATGTAATTAAGGATGCTAAGAAATCCATGATCTGCTATCTGCAAGTTGAAAACCCAGGAAAGCTGGTATAATTCAGTTCACGTCTGAAGGCCCAAGAACCAGGGGAGCCAATGGTGTAGATTCCAGTCTCGGTCTGAAAGCCTGAGAATCAGAAAAACCAAGGAAAAGTTCAGTGCTTCACCTCAAGAAATCAGCCAAGAACTTTAAAAGGGCCAATTTTTCCATCCTCTGCCTTTTGTTCTTTTCAGGTTCTCAATAGACTGCATAATTCCAAACCTACAATGGGAAGAGTAGTCTATTTTAATGAATCCACTGATTCAAATACTAGCCTCATCCCGAAACACCATCACAGACATATCTAGAAATATCACTTAGCCTGGGCATCCCATGGCCATTCAGACCAACACATAAAATTAAGTGTCAGAGAAACAGTGTCTTGTGAAGCACCATGATGATAAAGAAGACATTCTATAAGTCCTCAGATGACAATTTTGACAGAAGAATTGCATGCAAGGAAGACAAATCCATATCCAGTTCAGTTCAGTGGCTCAGTCATGTCCCACTCTTTGCGACCCCACGAACCGCAGCATGCTAGGCCTCCCTGTCCATCACCAACTCCCAGAGTCCACCCAAACCCATGTCCATTGAGTCAGTGATGCCATCAAACCACCTCATCCTCTATGATTTAGGTCATATCTGAATGGTCTAGTGGTTTTCTCCACTTTCTTCAATTTCAGTCTGAATTTGGCAATAAGGAGTTCATGATTGGAGCCACAGTCAGCTCACGGTCTTGTTTTTGCTGACTGTATAGAGCTTCTCCATCTTTGGATGCAAAGAATATAATCAATCTGGTTTCGCTGTCGACCATCTGGTGATGTCCATGTGTAGAGTCTTCTCTTGTGTTGTTGGAAGAGAATGTTTGCTATGACCAGTGCATTCTCTTGGCGGAACTCTATTAGCCTTTGTCCTGCTTCATTCTGTACTCCAAGGCCAAATTTGCCTGTTACTCCAGGTGTTTTTTGACTTCCTACTTTTGTATTCCAGTCCCCTATAATGAAAAGGACATCTTTTTTGGGTGTTAGTTCTAGAAGGTCTTGTAGGTCTTCATAGAACTGTTCAACTTCGCTTATTCAGCATTACTGGTCGGGGCATAGACTTGGATTACCATGTTTGCCTTGGAAATGAACAGAGATCATTCTGTCGTTTTTGAAATTGCATCGAAGTATTGCATTTCAGACTCTTTTGTTGACTATGATGGCTACTCCATTTCTTCTGAGGGATTCCCTGCCCACAGTAGTAGATATAATGGTCATCTGAGTTAAATTCACCCATTCCAGTCCATCTTAGTTCACTGATTCCTAGAATGTCGATGTTCACTCTTGTCATCTGTTCGACAACTTCCAATTTGCCTTGATTCAGAGAAAGTCTTTGAACCAGTAAGAACAAAACACTTCCATTTCATATGTCCTGATATAGTCAACCTGCTTCCAGGTAGCTGGCTCATCAACCCCAGTAATAGTGTCTTACTTGAACTCTGTGTTGGTCTTTATATACATGTCAGTCATGGTGAGTGAAAATTCACGCTGCTGAACCCATGTATATCCACAGTTACCCTGGTTGAAGATTGTAGGTCCCTTTGAGGAAGATTGGGGGAAAGACTGACAGTATTTAACTCTTGATCAGGGTACTGGGGTTTTTCTTCAAAGGGAACTGGCCTCTCCTTCATTCAAAGAGTTCTGGGTTTTATAACCTAGCTCAAGACTAGAAATTGATTGGGGGAACATGATTCTCTCTTTCTATGGTTCAGTGCTGTTCATTTGACTTAGAACTCTTAAATTTACATATATCAAGTGAAAATTTAGTAGACTTGACATTTGCTTCACTTCTAAGTCCACAGAGATTAACTATCAGAGACAGAGCTCTCTGGTGGTCAGAACACGCTGACTGCTGAACTGACCCTGTCATCCATTACAGTAACCACACCCACTTTGCTATTGGTGACTAAGTGCTGACACTTGCTCCTGCTGTCCTGGGATCCAATTATCCCTATTGTGTTTAGGTTTCTCATTTTGGTGACATTAGATTCCATTGTAGATTTTGGTTTATAGAGAAGAACCATCACAGAACTCTTCAAGGATGCCAGGGCTCCCCTTACAATTGATTTCTCCTGGTCATTGTAAAAGGTGAGTCCTCTGAACCCTTCTGGGGTAGACAAGCAGATCTTAAATGACAACTTCGCCCTAGATTCCAATAGCACCAAGCCTCCAGATCCCTTCCTCTGCAGTAAACTAAGGCAGTTCTGGTGTTTCACCTCCATTTAGTGGAGATTGCCTTTACTTCATGTTATAGCCAATCAACCATTTGTTAGAACCCTTTCTAACCCCCAAAGTTACAATGCTAAATCTAGAGTATCTACTTGGTTGATCTAAATCCATAAATTTGGCCTGATACAACTTTAAGTCCTTTCCACAATTATCCTGCCCCTAATATCCATTCCACACACATGCCCTGGGTTTGTATGTATATAAATCAGAAAATATCATGTAGTTTTTCAGTGACACCCCACTCCAATACTCTTGCCTGGAAAATCCCATGGGCAGAGGAGCCTAGTAGGCTGCAGTCCATGGGGTCACCAAGAGTCGGACATGACTAAGGGACTTCACTTTCACTTTTCACTTTCATGCATTGGAGAAGGAAATGGCAACCCACTCCAGTGTTCTTGCCTGGAGAATCCCAGGGATGGGGGAGCCTGGTGGGCTGCCATCTCTGGGGTCGCACAGAGTTGGACACGACTGAATCGACTTAGCAGTAGCAGCAGCAGCAGCAGCAGTACACTTGCTGTGGGTCACACTTTATGTTTCACCTTTTGAGGTCTACTGGGACTTCAGTCCACTTATCTAGGAGTAAAAGGAGATAATGGGGTGGTACAGGTGAGAACCAGTAGTCTCTCACAAGGCTACTTCTTATGGTGAGGTCATTACCATTTCCTGGGACAATACAGGTTTAATTTACTCAGGTGGGGTAGAAAAGTCTGCTTCTACTACAAATAACAACAACAACAACAATGGTAATAATAGATCTGAACCTAGAAATTCAATGTTTTGCCTTTTCAGAATCTTTCCAAATATTTGGATTCCAATTTTCAGAATCCCAGGAATGAGTCAGTTACACATCATGCAAGGCATGATATCAGGCTCTCACATGCTTCAGACATAGCATCACTTCTGTGGGATCCCTTACATAATTGCATAATCACATCTAGTTAAGAAGACCCCAGACAAACCCCAACTGAAGTTTTGTCCACTAAACCAAGAGCTCCTTAAATATGCCCAGGACATGAAGGACAAGAAATCTAAGGGCTGTCACAGGTAGGAGGAGATTGAAGACTCATGGCAACTAAATGCAGTGTTGGATCCTGGATTAGACTCTGAATCAATAAATTTTTGTTTTGCTACAAAGGGCATTAGTGGCACAAGTAGCAAATTTGAACCAGGTCTGTACATACTGAGGCATTAGGGGAACCAGAAATTGAGTACAGAGTATGAGAAAGATGATGTAGAGATAAAAATATCATTTCAGACAAGAAGGAATATAGATTTCTAGCTTTATTGTTTCACATCAGGCTAGTTTATGCAAAAAGAGAAGCTGCAGAGGGACACGGGGTCTGTGCTTTGGGGTTCTCAGAGATTCCACACATATGAAAAGGAGGTGAATAAATGGATTTGGGAGGGAGTTTGGGGGTCCTGGACCCAAGGAATAGGTACTCCCTGGACCAGAGCTCAAAGGCCTCACCCAGACCCCCAGCGACAGGGGCAGGCCCAGCAGGAGGGGCAGGAGGAGGAGGAAGTGTTTGTCCATGTATTGTCCCCAGGTCGGCTCTTCTTGGCTCAGTGTCCACTTCAGCAGCAGCCGCCTCCATAGGACTGACCACTTCCCCCTCCACAGCACCCGGAGCCCCCCGAGGGCTGGCTGCAGCAGTCAGACCTGTGGGGTCTGCAGCGGTGGGACCTGCGGCGCCTGTGGTGGCTTAGGCAGCAGCCCCCACACCCAGAGCTGCAGCAGCCCCCGGAGCTGGAGCCGCAGCAGCCCCCGGAGCTGACATCACAGCAGGAGGAGACTGGGGGGCACTTCGGGGGACACTTTGGGGGGCATTTAGGGGTGGGGCACTTGGGGGCACACTTGGGAGGGGGCTGGCACTGCTGCTGGTTCTGCTGGCAGGACATCTTGGTGGGCAGGCTCAGGATCTGAGGGAGAGACAGACAGCAGGTCAGACCAGCACACAGAGACCTCCCTGCCCCTTCCTGACCTTTCACTGTCTTTCTATCCCCTTTAGTTTGACAAACTATTTAATGCAGTCCTAGATAAATAGTTGCTCAAGTGCTCTCACAACTTCTTTTTTTTTAATGTCAAATGTTCTCCTGCTTTATAATTAGAAAAACTGAGACCAAATAGTAAGAAAATGTTCTCAAACCCAAACATCCAATATGTAGGAGATCTACTATAATTATACTGTAAGAACCATGAAAAAAAATCCAAGAAGCAGTTTAGAAATGAAATCATATCTTTAGGGAAAATAGTCATTCCCTCTTGGAAAATTTCCTAGATATTCTTGTCCTATAGGGACATAGATGTTCACAATCTCAAAGGATGTTGGAGATTGCCCCGGAGAAGTAGCTTTTTAATTAATATAATTGGGACTTTCACGCAGGACCTTGAGCTAGTCCAGTGCTCTGCATTCTCCACAGACACTCACCACAAACTAATACCTCAGCACCAAGCTTTGGGGTTTGCCTCTTCACTTCTGCAGACCCCCTAATCTGACAGTTTAAAAAAGGTCAGTCAGTTCTGATTTCCTCTCTCCTGGCTGAGCACTACTGTCACCATCTCTGCTTTTCCAGGAGGACAGTTATGTTTTCAGAGATAAGAGTCCCTTTTTGAACACAGCTGTAGGTTAGCATGATGATCAATGTTGCAAATCCTTCAGATCACTGACCAAAAAACACATCAATTGGGTTTCTCTAGAGCACTCAGTCACAACTCCACAACTCCTCCTACCCAGGTTCCCAGCCTCTTCATTGTCCCTTCCCTCAGCCTTCCCAACACTTGTTATTTTGCTTAAAAAGACCAGTCTCATCCTCTTCTCACCCTCCCCATCTCAACATACACACACATAGGCATGTGGACACATTGCAAAGCCTCCACATGTCCTCCCTTCTGGTCAGAGCATCTTCTGTAGAAAGCCCTGCTCCCATTCCCAGTGGACACTCACCAGTGTATACGCAGCACAGCGTTGTCAGCAGCCCAGGAGAGGAGTGGATGGAGGTGCTCTGGCCCCAGTGCCCTTTTATCCCAGTCTTGTGCTCTGCCCTCAGATGTGAGACAGTACCCGGGCATGAGAAGACTGCTTCCTTCCACCCACGTGGTTCCTGTGACAGGTGATGACTGGCAGTTTCCTTCACGTGGCTCAGGACATCTATGACCACCAAGGAATATGGCTGCTCAGAAATGAAGGCAGGGAGGGAAAATCTTCTTGTCCTTCCCCACTTGTTCTTTCTGAAGGGTGCCTTTCTTGAGGACTCCTGCCTTTCCTTCTTGGAACCATCCTGCCTCCATCCATAACCCTTGCTGTGCCCAATACTACCTTTTCCTTCCCAAATGTTATTAATGACTACATACAACCTGGTTTAAAGCAAGTTTTTAAGATATTCCTTCATGTTTTATTCCATCTTCATAACCCTGACACTATATACATATATATATATATATATATGTATATATATGAAATAGTTGTGTGGTTTCAACTTTATAGTAATGGCATCATACTTGAGTGACTCATCTGCAACTTTCTTTCTTCTTTAAACATGACTTTGTGAGTTATTCAAGCTGATTTGTGTAGCTATAGTTTCTTTCTACAATGTATAGTATCCATCTATGAGTACAGTGTGAGAGCTTGATTTTATCCTTCCTCTGTTTTTAGATGAGCACTTAGATTGTTTGCTCTCTTTGCTGTATAAATACTGCAGCTATGGAGTTTGCTTTCATATATGTCAGGGAGATTCTCTAAGTTAAGCCCCTACAAGTGGAGCTGTTGTGTTTTAGATCATGTGCATCACTCTAATCTCCTCTTATCAATTTCTAGTTCTACTTATGATATATTAATATAAGAATCACTCTTTCTACATGTTGTTACTGGACTTAAAATAATTGCCATTTGATGCATATGAATTGGTATACTATTGCAGTTTTAATGTGTCTTTCTTGTTTAGTAATGATCATGAGCATCTTTTTATGTTGGTTATTTGGATTTTCTCTTCTATGAATTTTGTTTTTATTTTAAAACTATTTTTCTATTTTTAATTTCTTTTTGTTAAGATCTGTAAGTGTTCTTCACATATTCTGGTTACTAATGCACTATTATTAAATGAGTTGTATCTTTCCTGAATAGATTGTTTTCCTATTTGCCTTTTAATACGTCATTTAATTAGAAAGTGTTTTATTTTTAATATAATTTCATTTTTCCAACATTGTATTATTTGCACTTTTCATGATTTTAAGACTTCTCAACCATTTATAAATTCAGAAATCTGTTCTTTTCAGTTTTCTTTAGAAAGTTGTAAAAAAAAAAAAAAAAAGGAAAGAAAGTTGTAAAATTTTGCTTTCCTTCAGAAGTTAAGGGAGTTTGGGGCAGAATGGATACATATATATGCATGGCCTAATGGCTTTGCTGTGTGCCTGAAAAGATCACATTGTTAATTGGCTATACACCAATATAAAGAAGTTTTTAAAAAGTTAAGGCCTTTATTCAACCTAGAAAGAATTTTTGTACAATTTCATATTTAACATTTTTTCCAAGTGGATAACAGTTGTCTCCTTATCATAATCAAATATTTCACTTTCACCACTAATCTAAAATACCTACTCAGTCATAACTGAATTTCCACATATGTGTACTTCTGTAGTTGGACTGATGATTATTTTCATTGTTAATCTGTCCCTGAGAGAATATCCTGCTGCCTTCATTACTGTAGGTGTAAAATCAGTTGTACTATCTAATCATACAGGTTCCATGATTTTGTTCTGCTCCCTAAGACTGTTTTGACAATTACTAGATCTCTGCTCTTTTTTATAAGTTTTAGAGTCCACTTGTCATGTCCCACAAGTGAAAATGAAGAAAGACAAAAACATCTTCAGAATTGTGATGAAAATTTCACAAGATATTTTCATTAATTTGTGGAGTGACAAATTTTATGATAATTTTTCTTTTTATTCATAGAAAGAAATTTCTATGAATATCATAGAAATTTTATTATAATTTTCTTTTTATTCATAACAGTATAACTTATTTTATTCATCCATATAGTATAACTCTACTTACTTTGGTATTTTATAATGTATTTCAATAAAGTCTTCTCTTTTACCAAAAACTTTTACACAAGGATCATATTTTAGACTTCATATATTTTTTATACTGTAGCAAATTCTAAAATTATATCTTTGAATTACTTTTTCCTGGTCAGTAAAAACATAATTTATTATATATTCTGATATATCTTGCAAGTTTTCTAACTTTTGCTAGTATTTTAATTTCCTGTAGCAATTATTCTTACACATACAATTTTTATAAAATCTTTTTTCCTTAGGTTACATTCTTAGAAGTTCAATGCCTGTTTTAAAGAGTATGTTCATCTTAAAGCTAATTTGTATACAAAGAGTAATTATGTGTTGAATAATGAATCACCAAACTTCCATTCAGATGGCTAGGCCAATTTATATTTCTAACAACTTAAGATCCACTTCTGATCACCTTCAGCAACACTGAGTTTTGTTACCCCTTTTATATTTGTTCCAGTTCCGTATAAAGGAATAAATCTGATAGGCCTCATTCCTGAGAAGTCATTCTTATTTATTTGTAATTTGTGTTTACTTGTACGTACAAACATGAAACAATAAATTTCAAAATGTATTACTCATGTGAATTTCTTCCTAAGCTATTTGTTCTTGCATTTTGTCCATTAGTTTGTAGGTAGGTTTATTTATTTTCTATAAAATTATAATAAATGACTGTTTATTTTGAATTTTGACCTATTACTGATTTGTACATTTTGTTTTTAAAATGATGCATTGCCCCATATAGGTTTTTAATGTGGTGATATTTCCTTAATTAATTACTTTATTTTAATTGGAGGAGAATTGCTTTACAATATTGTGGCAGTTTTTGCCATACATTGACATGAATCAGCCATGGGTGCACATGTGTCCCCCAGACCTGACCCCCCTCCCGCTTCCCTCCCCCGCCCCCCCCACCCCCGACTCTCTAGGTTGTCCCAGAGCACCAGCTTTCAGTGCCCTGCTTTACGCATCAAGCTTCCCCTGGTCAGCTATTTTACATATGGTAATACTCATGTTTCAATGCTATTCTCTCAAATCACCCCACCCTCGCCTTCTTCCACAGATCCCAAAAGTCTGTTCTTTACATCTGTGTCTCTTTTGCTGCCTTGCATACAGGATCGTTGTTGCCTGTATATATTAATATAGATTAATATATTATATTATATATTAATTATATAATTATATTATATACAATATATATTATATATAATATATAACATAATGATATAATATATTATATATAATATATATTAATATATATTATTAATAATATAATATATATCAATGCATATATATTAATTCCATATATATGCATTAATATACAGTATTTGTGTTTCTCTTTCTGACTTACTTCACTCTGTAGAATAAGCTCCCGTTTCATCCACCTCATTAGAACTGACTCATATGTGTTCCTTTCTATAGCAGAATAATATTCCATTGTTGCTGGGAGCCAGCACGGGAATCCCCACCCATGTCAAGGTCATGTGGAAGAATTCTGGTGGGCAAGGCGAGCCAGAACTCAAGGGGTGCCCCTCTGGGTCTGCCTGAGTGTCTACCCCAAAACCAGAGTCTGTCTGTTTTACTGCTTCATGACTTTCACCAACTCCTCTGACAGTCACGGGGGAGCTATCCCCGACCACCTTTTCTCTGAAAAAAATCAACTTAGAGCTCTAGCTAATTAGCCTCTTGGGCATAATAGGAGTGTTTCAATCCAAACCCCTCAGATGGCTCTCTAACTTGCCTGACAGGTTTACCCGGACTCCTATAGCTACGCATATGATTGTTTACAGTCTCCCAACCGCGAGAGGCATGGGAAGCCTAAGATATTCAAATAGTATAGAGCCTCTTGGAGAGTTAGAAATTGTTAAAATAAAACTAGTAGAAGATGTCATTGTTGAGCCAATGCTTGCTGCCAAGTTTCCACATGCCCTGTATTGTATCCTTGGAAGTGTATTAATTAATATAGTTGGTATATAGAAAAAATAAGTAGTGGCCTTGGTGTTAACAACTTTAGACCCTTAAGGCAATAAATTCTTTCCTTTGTTGTAAACCCACTGCACCTTTGCCCTATAGGAATGCAACTTTATCTAACACCTTTGGAGGATGGTGCCAAACTTTAAAATAATTACTCTTACAGAAAATAAGTCTTATGGTTGACAAACCTTTATCAGAGTCATAAAATGTTAACAGGCCCTTTGGCCAGAAGATGATGTAAATCACCTAAACCATTTGTATATGATAAATTTGCAGAAAAGAAAGCCTGGTCTCAATAAGGATCAAAGACTGCTGACTTTGCATGATTTCACACCCCCTATTATCCTCTATGTGCAACTTAGGGTATATAAGCTCCCTTTGAAAATAAAGCTACGGGCCTTGCTCACCGAAGCTTGGTCTCCCCGTGTCGTTCTTTCTTGTTTCCTTTTCCTCCTTTTCTCTTCTGTTCTTCCTTCATGCCAAAATAATTGGAGCATGGGGGTCCTCTGCGACTACGTATTTGCCTGGGCTTCTAAGACCCACTTGAGAAGGCGCCCAAGGTGGGCACCTTCCGCTATTCAAGAGGGCGCCTGCAGCCTCCGTGGTCAGAGCAAGTTTGGTGTCATGAACTTTATTGGTTTCCCTCGTAAACCAGTTATAATTGAGCCTCTAATAAAATCTCTCAGCCTTTGCTATCCTTTAATCGCCAACGCCATCTTCCTGAGGGAATCCCTGGATCCAACCGGTGCTGGACCCTGGTTAGTGGTGCCCGAACCAGGCTCCCAGTCAGGTAAGCCCCTAATTCTGCAGTTTTCGGAGGGCTAGGACCCCACTCAAGGGTGCCCGGGACCCTCCTGCATAAGATAGGTAGGGTAAAGAAGGGTGGGAAATAGTGAAATCTTTTGGAATAGAAAAGTAGAAAAGATAGTAGAATTTCTGACATGGGTAACACTGAAACTAAAGAACGGCAATTGTTTATACAAGTAATCTTGAAATTGTTAAGTAAAAGAGGAATTAAGGTTAAGAAAACTAATATTCAATCCTTTTTTACATTTGTACAAGAGCAATGCCCTTGGTTTCCACAAGAGGGCACTGTTAACCTAGATATCTAGGGAAAAGTAGGGAAACAGCTAAGAGCTTAAGTGCTCAGCGCCGCCCGGAGAAAATCCCTACTTACACCTTTCCTCTGTGGAATATGATTAGAGATGCTTCAGATCCAGCTCATGAATTTGAAAAGGTACCTGTTAAAGAGGAAAGTGAAGTTCAAAAGGTACCTGTTAAACAGGAAAGCGAATCTGAAAAGGTACCTGTTATAAAGGAAAGTGAAAATGAAGAGGCTATACCTAGCTATCGGCAGCTAAACGAATGGCTAGCCGCTACGACTGCCAATGAGCATGTAAAAGATAGGCATGAGAAGAAAGATCAGCTCTCCCCTCAGGATGAGGAAGATTTAGAGGAAACAGCAGCTCGATACCATTCTGATGAGGATTGGTCTTTTTTAGCTAAAGATGCGCCTAAAAGTTTAAGAGAAACATCCCTAATCAGACCATCCGCTCCTAGGAGCTTAAACATCCCCGATCAGACCGTCCGTAAGATTTAGTCATCAAACAGTTAAAGGATCTCCGGAACAGGAGAGGAGAAATAGGAGACGCTCCCGTCCCCCCATGCCTCCTCCTCCATGTGGGGGTAAGGGGCCTCCGCTAGGAGTTTCCCGAAGAAGGATTTTCTCTAGTCCCGAGGATGAATGTGATCCTCACCTTAAGGCTTGTTTTCTAGTCCCCTCTGCAGTTTATTTAGACAGGGTTAAAGAGGGTACAAAATAAATAAAAATATTCTCTAAAAAAAAAAAAATGGGTTTCTCTGCATCTAAGAATAGACAAATGTTTATTGGCTCTGTGGAATATGATTAGAAATGTCCTGGACCCCCATCATGAGGCTGTTAGATAGCCTATGGGGGAGGCTATAGCGGTGGATGGTGGTGGGTCTCCACTTTCTGCACAGATCATATTTTCTGCCATTTAAAAAAAAAAAAAAAGGGAAGGAGACTGTGCTCTACCTCCCGAGGTAGGAAAGGGCTTAGAGGACGCTGCAGCAGGGCGCCCTGGCGAACTCCCTCCCACTCTGTGTGAACCTTAAAAAAATTTATCCACCACTTTCTGATTTAAGGCAATCGCCACCGCCTCCGTTTGTGCCTCCCAGGACCCAAGAGTTCCCCACTTTGCCCCCAAAGCCTCCCAAAGTGTTGCCTAAGCCTGAGGAAGATAAAAAGTTTTTTGAACAAAGAAACTTTTAAAACAGACGTGCACAATATGCAGAGCGTGCTCCTTGGAGAAAACCCCCTCAGGGGGGCCTCACCCAGGCTAGGAGAAAAGCCAAATGGTAAGGGAATTTAGCAACAATATTAACCCCTGATGTGCCGGTTACTCCAATTCCAATGGGAGTGGCTGGCCCCCTACCTGAGGGCATTGTAAAATTTGTGCTGGGGTGTAGCTTGCTTTCTTTTCAAAAAAGAAAAAAAGAAATTTCGGTGGTGCATGGTGTAGTAAATTCTGATTATTGGGAAAATTAAAGTTTTCATCTTGCCACCTACCAAAACTGTACAAATTAATAAAGGTCAAAGAGTAACACAGCTTTTGCTTTTACCTTATTATCAGACAGGAAAAAACTTGACTTCTCAAGCTAGGAGCCACAAAACATTTGGATCTAGTGGTCTAGCCTTTTGGATGCAGGAAATTACAGCTCCAAGGCCTTTAAAAGATCTTTTAATTCAAGGGAATAAAATGTCAAGGCTGAGTTACGAGCAGTTATTTAGGTTCTTCAACATTTAAGAGACCACACTTTTAATCTTTTGACTGACTCCCGACATATTGTTGGGTTGTTTCCTCATATTGAGATTGCTAATATTCCAAAAAATAAAACTACTATCTTCTCCTTATTATTCTGATTTACAAAAAGATATTAAACACACACACACACACACACACACACACACACACACAAATATTTTGTGGGACATAGAGCCCATTCTGGCTTGCCCGGCCCTTTACATGAAGGAAATGCTTTGGCAGATGCATTGACTAAAGTAATTGCTTTAAACTTACATAAAAAGATTGATAAGGCCAAAAATTCTCGCAAAATTCACCATCAAAATGCAGCTGGTTTAAGGTATAAATTTCATATCCCTAAGAAAACAGCTAGACAAATAGTTAAGTTATGTCCAAATTGTAATTAATCACTTAAACGTAAACACACAGGGACAGGCTACAATGCTGAGACACTGCTGCTGCTGCTGCTAAGTCACTTCAGTCGTGTCCGACTCTGTGCGACCCCATAGACGGCAGCCCACCAGGCTCCCCGGTCAATGGGATTTTCCAGGCGAGAGTACTGGAGTGGGGTGCCATTGCCTTCTCCTTATCAGAGAGTAAAAAAGGCCAGATGTGTTGCTAACTTGTGGGAGAGGGTATGCTTGTATATTTCTACAGCATGCAGATTCTCCGATTTGGATCTTGGACAGACTAATTCGTCATGTCACAGTTCCCCAGAGACCAAGTCCGCGGCGCGCACTAGCTCGCTCCCCCACCCCCCAGCCAGCTCTCGCCTCGACGCCGCCAGCCGACCCGCACCCTCCTCGCTGCACCCCGCGACCTAGAACAAAGAAGTTTGGGCAGCAAGTGAGGGCCAGAGAGGAAAGCGTGACCACAGAGTGCCGTCCAGACCAGCGCGGCTCTGCCAGCGAGAGGGGAACGCCCCGAGCCCAAGAGGCGGGGGCTAGCCCGAGTCTGCGAATCCTGCCCCTCCCCTCGCCATAGGCTCTGCAGCCCACAGCTTGCCGCTCGCGTTCTGCCTCCTGCTGCTGGGGACACTGCTCCCCCGGGCTGACGCCTGCAGCTGCTCCCCGGTGCACCCTCAATAGGCATTTTGCAATGCAGACATAGTGATCAGGGCCAAAGCAATCAGTAAGAAGGAAGTGGACCTAATATAGTAACTTGTGAAAAATATATGCTTTCATCTTGTTTGACCCCTCAATATGTTTGCTGCTTTGTAATATTACAACATCCACCCTATCTTATAGTGCCTGTAACTGTAACCACATTGGTATAACTATAGTCTTGCTGTATTACAACAACTACAAGATTTAATGCGATCACGATGGTTTGTGGGCTTACTTATCTTGGGAATAGCAGCTTTGATAACTGCAATTACTTGTTACTGTGGCAGCAATATCATTGACTCAACAAGTACATACTGCTAAATATGTTGATACTATGTCCAAAAATGTTTCTTTAACATTGACAACACAGGAAGCCATAGACAGGAAATTAGAAATGAGGGTAGACACCCTAGAGGAAGCAATAATACATATTGGGACTGAATTGCAGGCTTTCAAAGTGAAAATCACATTGTCCTGTCATGCCGACTGTCAGTGGATATGCATAACACCCCTAAAAGTAAATAAGACAGATTATGACTGGGAAAAAATTAAAAACCATATTTTGGGTGTTCGGAACAGCTCCAACCTTAGTTTAGATTTAGGGAAACTTCACAATCAAGTAACAACCATGGAACACTCCCGATTAGATTTTACTGCCACTGGAGAAGCAAATGACTTCTTCCACACTTTTCCTAACTTCATTTCAAGAAAAAATATTCTGTCTACTGTTTTTAGCTATGCTGATGTGGCTGCTTTAATTCTGCTTCTCATAATCATTCTTCCTTGTATTGTCAGAATTCTCCTACAGAGTACACAGAAGCTCGCAACTGAACTGCATCTGGCTGTTTTAAGAAATAAAGAAGGGGGAGATGCCGGGAGCCAGCACAGGAATCCCCACCCATGACAAGGTCATGTGGGAGAATTCTGGTGGGCAAGGCAAGCCAGAACTCAAGGGGTGCCCCTCTGGGTCTGCCTGAGTGTCTACCCCAAAACCAGAGTCTGTCTGTTTTACTGCTTCATGACTTTCACCAACTCCTCTGACAGTCACGGGGGAGCTATCCCCGACCACCTTTTCTCTGAAGAAAATCAACTTAGAGCTCTAGCTAATTAGCCTCTTGGGCATAATAAGAGTGTTTCAATCCAAACCCCTCAGATGGCTCTCTAACTTGCCTGACAGGTTTACCCGGACTCCTATAGCTACGCATATGATTGTTTACAGTCTCCCAACCGCGAGAGGCATGGGAAGCCTAAGATATTCAAATAGTATAGAGCCTCTTGGAGAGTTAGAAATTGTTAAAATAAAACTAGTAGAAGATGTCATTGTTGAGCCAATGCTTGCTGCCAAGTTTCCACATGCCCTGTATTGTATCCTTGGAAGTGTATTAATTAATATAGTTGGTATATAGAAAAAATAAGTAGTGGCCTTGGTGTTAACAACTTTAGACCCTTAAGGCAATAAATTCTTTCCTTTGTTGTAAACCCACTGCACCTTTGCCCTATAGGAATGCAACTTTATCTAACACCTTTGGAGGATGGTGCCAAACTTTAAAATAATTACTCTTACAGAAAATAAGTCTTATGGTTGACAAACCTTTATCAGAGTCATAAAATGTTAACAGGCCCTTTGGCCAGAAGATGATGTAAATCACCTAAACCATTTGTATATGATAAATTTGCAGAAAAGAAAGCCTGGTCTCAATAAGGATCAAAGACTGCTGACTTTGCATGATTTCACACCCCCTATTATCCTCTATGTGCAACTTAGGGTATATAAGCTCCCTTTGAAAATAAAGCTACGGGCCTTGCTCACCGAAGCTTGGTCTCCCTGTGTCGTTCTTTCTTGTTTCCTTTTCCTCCTTTTCTCTTCTGTTCTTCCTTCATGCCAAAATAATTGGAGCATGGGGGTCCTCTGCGACTACGTATTTGCCTGGGCTTCTAAGACCAACTTGAGAAGGCGCCCAAGGTGGGCACCTTCCGCTATTCAAGAGGGCGCCTGCGGCCTCCATGGTCAGAGCAAGTTTGGTGTCACGAACTTTATTGATTTCCCGCATAAACCGGTTATTATTGAGCCTCTAATAAAATCTCTCAGCCTTTGCTATCCTTTAATCGCCAACGCCGTCCTCCTGAGGGAATCCCTGGATCCAACCGGGGCTGGACCCTGGTACATTGTGTCAATATGTACCACTACTTCCTTATCCATTCATCTGCCAATGGACATCTAGGTTGCTTCCATGTCCTAGCTATTGTAAACAGTGCTGCAATCAACATTGGGATACATGTGTCTCTGTCAATTAATGTGGTGATATTTTTTGCCATGCTTAAAATATTTTACTTATAAAAAATCACTAGGTACATATTCTAGTAATTTTGGAGTATTGATTTATTGTTGTTGCTATAAGTAGATGTTTGGAGTAAAAGGAAATGAATAAAAATCACGCATATGTATAGTGTGGGCTCTGGACAACAGAGCAAAATTCACCGTCTGCATTAATTCTTACTGCTGCTGCTGCTGTTGCTGCTAAGTTGCTTCAGTTGCGTCCGACTCTGTGCCACCCCATAGAGGGCAGCCCACCAGGCTGCCCCATCCCTGGGATTCTCCAGGCAAGAACACTGAGGTCAGCATTCTTCTCTCCTATCTCCTGAGATTATGAAGGCTTGACCACCAAAGAAACATGATCTCTCAGAAAATCAGTCCTTTACTAGTGCACATCATTTATGTTAAAATGGTACCCAAGCC
The DNA here is from genome assembly GCF_003369695.1 of Bos indicus x Bos taurus. Taxonomy (NCBI): domain Eukaryota; kingdom Metazoa; phylum Chordata; class Mammalia; order Artiodactyla; family Bovidae; genus Bos; species Bos indicus x Bos taurus. The sequence goes on from NC_040078.1 coordinate 18,038,325, forward strand.
ATTGAGATCTAAACCCAGTTGTAAAGATGTTACATCATGTTGCTAAACCCAAGTCAAGTTAACTGGTATTTTAGGGCCCTGCCCTTTGTGATGGCAGAGGCATGAACAGAATAATTTCCACATCCCATCATCTTTAGAATGAATGGACTGGATTCCTGAATCAAAGCTACCTGCAAGAACAAAGTAATCAAAATTACTAATTAAACATACTAATTAAATATATTCTTTGAAACAGCATGAGCCATACCCAGGTATTCAAGGAAAAGATTTATGCAAGATGATAGGGTTTGTACACTGTAATGTGAACATCTCAGAGTAAGAATTCTGTTGATGATGGGTTAAGTCATCATCAAAGTAAAAGTAACACTAATATAAATGAATAAATTTTAAAACTCATTACCCATCGAATGCACAGTCCTATATAAGGAGCTGACGAGGGAGATAGAAATATAAGACCCAACCTGAGGATTCAAGGAGAGTTTGTTTTAAATATATTTCAGAGAAAAGACACAAAAAGAATATCACAGCAAGTTATATTTGAACAAAACAGTTTCAGTTGAACATAAAACATGGAATAAAGCATAGGAGTTTGACAAGCAGAAACAAATTACAGTAGAAAAAAAGTGAGCCATTTCAGCTTAAGAAGAACATTTCTAAATGGAAGTAGCAAAGCCTATACTGGAGATGTAGCCAAGGTCTACAAAGCCCTCAACAATCCATCAGTAGAGACTGGCTCGTTGTAGACCCCAAGGTGAAACCTCCTTAGTGGTCCAGGAAACTTACTTCTGAAGGTGAGGGATGGAACCCAATGAAGAATAGAATTCAGTGGGAGAATTGAAACCCAATGAGGGATGGGGCAAAGGAGAGATAAGGCATTTAAGAGGCAGGACAGTTTATAGAAGGCTGAGCACCAGGCAATTCCAGATGTAGAGAGAAGCATGTTGAGATATAAACATGTGTGTGTGGGTGTAGGTGTGTATATAGGTGTGTATATATCCACATGCATACATATCTTCACATATTTAGTCTCTCTCATAATCTCTGTAATATTTCTAAGTAGCAATGTATTCAAGTACGTACAGAGCATATATCTCAACACTGCACAAAGTGACCTAGACATTATCAAATCAATAACTATTCTGGTTCTAGGAAATTCCAGAGTTCTTCCCCAAGTCTGAGGAAAGTAGACTTTCTTTATATAATTATCTTTAACTCCAGTTCTTCTTCATCTGATAAATTAGTCTAGTTGTTTAATAATCTTGTAATATCATAGATAGGGCTCTTGTTATCTATCTTACTATCAACCCAAATGCAAGCTCTGGCCCTTTCCCTTATTCTCCTACAAATGTGAAAATACCAATATTCCTATGAAGAAAAGCCTGTGTTTATATAGATAACTGAATTGAAGTCCTAAAAGAGTAGAAGTTGAAAGACACTCATAAAACAGAAAAATACAAAAAAAAAAAAAATTCTGTGAAGTATTAGATATTCTTGTCTTAGTTTTCCTTGGTGGCTCAGTTGGTAAAGAATCCGCCCGCAATGAAGGAGATCTGGGTTTGATCCCTGGGTTGGGAAGATCCCCTGGAGAAGGAAACAGCTACCCACTCCAGTATTTTGGCCTGGAGAATTCCATGGACCATATAGTTCGTGATGTCGTAAAGAGTCAGACATGACTGAGTGATTTTCACTCATTCAAATATTCTCTGGCCTCCACTTCACTACGAATGTCTGTTTCTTGACTGATTTACATCAGGCCATGCCCAACATTACACAGTTTCACCATCTCTTCACTACTTTTCCTCCTTCTTGGCTGTAGACTTCATTCAAGCCTCCCATACAACCATGGGAAATCTGAATTCTCATTCTAATTAGCAAATTAAGTCATCTCTCTCTTCCTCCTCCAGAAAACTTCATTCCTGGCTCATATTTTCTTGTTAAAACCTAGCAAAAACCTCAACATAACGAAAGGGTCTTTTATTTTCTAACCATATCAACTCTCTTTAGAAAGCAGCTGTAATTTATAAAATATGAATATGTTGGCATTTGCAACAATATACACAGAGAAGCCTAGCAGGCTACAGTCCATAGGGTTGCACAGAGTCGAACATGACTGAAGTGATTTAGCACGCACACAGCACACACTTAAACTCTCTACCAGAAATGTAATGTTGCTTTATTTCACTGACTCTCACAAATTTCTGGACAGTTATTTTGATATTATCTCCTTTGTAGACTGACAAAACTGAGAGCAAGAAGGATGTGATATTTTTCAGAGTCATGCAGCCAATAGGTGGCAGAATGATTTTCTCAGTCTGTATGACTCTTTAAATGAGGTTCTTAGTTGTGATACATATACATATGCAAACAAACCCAAACTCATGCCCCTGAGGGTACTCTCTCTCTCTCACACAAAATAGAGTTGGAAGATTCTGTGAAACTTGGTTTAAACCAGATTGCTCAGAACCCTTGAATTAAGATTTGGGAGATAAGAAAAAAAAGTTGGGAATTCAAGGTCTAAAATTAATCAAGGTGGGTATCTTCCAGGGAGAGAGAGTGGGGAGAAATTATAGGTAGGGATTTTCTTCCCTGTCACCTTTTCTAAGCAGTCCTATTCCTGGTTGGGAGCAGCTGCTAGGAGCTCCATGGAGGGAGCCAGAGAGGAGCTGCCAGTCATCACCTGTCACTGGTCACAGGAGCCACATGGGTAGCAGGAGGCAGTCTTCTCATGCCCAGGTCACGTCTCATACCTGAGGGCAGAGCCCAAGACCAAGATAAAAGGCCCTTGGGCGCAGAGCACCTCCATCCACTCCTCCCCTGAGGTGCTGACAACCCTGTGCTGTATGTACCCTAGTGAGTGTCCCCTGGGTGTGGGAGCAGAACCTTTCATCCCTGGGTGTGGGAGCAGGACCTTCCACAGAGGATGCTCAGAGCAGAAGGGAGGGTGGGGGGCAGGGCCTTGGGGATGGCAAGAATGAGGGGAGCTAGAGAGAAAATCTAGAAATCTGATGAAGGATGAGCTGTGAAGCAGGAGGTGGCATTTGTGTGTCTACGCTCTGTGCTTTAAGTTAGTTCTATATCTTTTTGAGTTTCTCAGACTTAGATGAGACAGAACTTTCAGAATGAAAATCTTACCCTGGAGAAATCAGCTGTGTTTCTTCTACAAAGCCTCTACTAGGGTCATAGTGATTTTCAAACAGTGGAGACCAGAGGCAACATATTTGGGGTTTGAAAAACACAGATAGCCATGGGCCTCACCCTCATAAAGTGTCATTTAGTTGGTCAGGAGTGGTGCCTGGTCATCTGTATCAGAAACTCATAAGGTAAATGTGTAACACGTTGAAATTCACCTGCTCAAGTGTGAAAAAATGGTTATGTGTTATAAAGAGTGTATAACCAAGACTAGATTCACTAGACCAGAAAACCTAGGTTCACATTCAGCTTGCCTTGATTGATTTGGGACTCTCTTCTCTATTTCTAAAATGATTTGGTAACTCTATTTTATATACACATAGAAATAGATGTATACCTGTACACATAGGTATAGATATATACAAGCATGAACATAGATAAATACAGATACAGATAGATAATATATAAACAGAATTGCAAAGGGTCAACATATGGGCTGGTTAACCAAATACATATGTATAATTATGAAATTATATATGATACATACGATAATGAGAGGGTAACAGGCAGGAAGGCCAGGGGTCTCCAAACGGAGGAAATAGCCTGCAAGTGTCAGACATCTTTCTCTCTCTTAAGCAGCAGGAGGAAACAAACTAGCGATATTTTTTCCTTCTCTATACAAATTTGAAACATTTCTCTTAAAATACTGTGTTGCCATAATGACACCTGGTTTCACCTGAAGTTAACTATTCTCAAACCCAGAGATAACCAATGCCTTTTTCTTAAGGAAAAGTTTGTCTTAAGCTATGCTAATGTACTATGCATTTATCCCCAAACTCTGTCTTCAAGTTGGTTCCGCCTCTTGGCTCAGAACCTACTTGACAAACCAGTATATTATACTCAGATATTGGTCCTCTAATCTATGTAAATGAAACTATTTGTATGGTGATATGCCCTTCTTCAAGATTCAAGTTAATCATTTTCTGGCCCAGGATGAACCATTTGGTGCCAAGATTATCCCAAAATGCATCTTATGGATGAGGGGCCTGGTGCCATTCTGAGTTTTAAGACATTCCTTTCTTTCACTTATAGTCACTTTCACTTATAGTCACTGCTAGTGACTATATAACATCCAGCTGAAGACTAGCAGGGGGGTACTCTTTCTGCCCCCTTCTGATGCCTATGTCAGAAGCTTTCTCTATCTCCTTTATACTTTAATAAAACTTTATTACACAAAAGCTCTGAGCGATCAAGCCTTGTCTCTGGCCCCAGATTGAATTCTTCTCCTCCGGGGGCCAAGAATCCCGGTGTCTTTGTGTAATTCAACAACCACCTTTCAATAACAATATGTGTCTCTGGAAAGCTATCTGGGAAATTCCTCCAGAAGGGAATTCTTAGTTCTTCCTTAGCAGAGAACACTGCTGCTCCAAACTGGTTTCTCAGTCAGTCAGATCAGTCGCTCAGTCGTGTCTGACTCTTTGCGACCCCATGGAGTGCTGCATGCCAGTCTTCCCTGTCCATCACAAACTCTCGGACTTTGCTCAAACTCAGGTCCATCGAGTTGGTGATGCCAACTGGCTCCTAAAGTGGACATTTTCAGAATTCTGAGTGGTGTAGAGTGAACACGAGTCAGATTTTGTGAATGCTAATTCTGCCTTCTCTAGTGAAAATATCCTGACTTTGGGCGTGTCAATTCGGTTATCCTCTATGTCTTGCTTTGTTGAGAGAAGACAACCTATGTCTGTTTTACAAAAAGCTCTCAAATTTCAAATGAGATAGTGGGAAAGCATTTGAAAAACTATATTCTAGATATAATTTCTCCATGACTGACTTTGCCAGGCTTTTAGAATATCAGAGAAATACAAGATGGCAAAAGTCCATAAAGGAGGTCTCTGTGTGCTGGTCTGACCTGTTCTCTGACTCTCTCTCAGCTCCTGAACACGCCCACCAGGATGTCCTGTCAGCAGAGCCAACAGCAATGCCAGCCCCCTCCCAAGTGCCCCACCCTGAAATGTCCCCCAAAGTGTCCCCTGAAGTGCCCCTCAGTCTCCTCCTGCTGCAGTGTCAGCTCTGGGGGCTGCTGTAGCCCCAGCTCCGGGGGGCTGCTGCAGCTCTGGGTGTGGGGGCTGCTGCCTGAGCCACCACAGGCACCACAGGTCCCACTGCCGCAGACCCCAGAGCTCTGACTGTTGGCCAGCCCTTGGGGGGCTCCAGGTGCTGCAGAGGGGGGAGCAGTCAGTCCTCTGGAGGCAGCTGCCACTGAAGTGGACGCTGAGCCAAGAAGAGCTGACCTGGGGACAGCAACACTTCCTCCTCCTCTTGCTCTTCCAACTGGGCCTCCCCTTCTTGCTGGGGGTCTGGGCAGGGCCTTTGAGCTCTGGTCCTGAGGATCCCTGTGCCCTGGGATCCAGGAACCGAAACCTGTTCTCCAAACCAATTTATTGACCTCCTTTCCAATAAATGTGACAGTCCTGGGAATCCAAAAGCACAGACCCTGTGTCCCTCTGCAGTGTCTCCTTTTGCATAAACCAGGCTGACGTGAAACAATAAAGCTAGAAAACTGTATTCCTTCTTGCACTGACTGATTTTTTATTCCTACATCATTTTCTCATACTATGTCCTCATCTCCCGGTTCCCTTAATGCGTCAGTATCTACAGGTCTTGTCCAGATTTATCTCTTGTGCTGCTAATGTCCTTTATAGCAAAACAAAATTCTAATGATTTAGTATCTAATTCAGAATGCAACACCGCATTTAGTTGCCATGTTTTTTTTGTCTCTTATCTATGACAGTTCTTCAGGTTTCTTTGTCTTTCATGACCGAGGCTGTTTAAGAGCCATTGGTTTTTGTACAGTGTCCCTCAATTCAGATTTTTCTAATGTTTCTTCTTGACTAGATGTGATTTAGCATTTTTGTAAGGATCCCATAGAAAATGAAGTGAAAGTGTTAGTCCCTCAGTCATGTCCAATTCTTTGTGACCCCACGGACTGTAGCTCACCAGGCTTCTCTGTCCATGGAATTCTCCAGGCAAGAATATTGGAGTGGGTAACCATTCCCTTCTCCAGGGGATTTTCCTTACCCAGAGATTGAATCTGGATCTTCAGCATTGGAGGCAGATTTTTTTTTACCATCTGAGCCACAAGGGAAGGTGGTACTATATCCTTCTTAGAATTTGATATTCAGTTTCATAGTGTATATAATTACTTGTCCTATTCCTGGTGATACAACTTTGACTGCCTGGTTTAGGTGATATCTGCCAGGGTTCTTCATCGCCTGTTTACTATTTTTTTTTTTAACATGGAAACATATATTATCATATGTAAAACAGATAGCCAATAAGAATTTGCTATTTAACTGCTGCTGCTGCTGCTAAGTTGCTTAGTCGTGTCCAACTCTATTCGACCCCATATACGGCAGCCCACCAGGCTCCCCTCTCCCTGGGATTCTCCAGGCAAGAACACTGGAGTGGGTTGCCATTTCCTTCTCCAATGCATGAAAGTGAAAAGTGAAAGTGAAGTCGCTCAGTCGTGTCTGACTCTTAGCGACCCCATGGACTGCAGCCTACCGGGACACAGTAGTAGGTACTAAATTGTCATCCAGAATAATTATGCCAATTTATATTGCCACCATCAAATTTGAATGTATATTACTACAAATTCTCACATCCAATATTTTATTAGCCATTATAATTATTGTTATTTTGAAACAAATAAATTAATCTGATAAACCACATCCCCAAAGATAAGATATTTGTTCCTTTTTTTGTAATGTTTCAAATATTAGTAATGTTGAACATGGTATGACTTTTAGTATAACAGATGGCATCTTGAGCATACCCAGCTATTCCTGTAATTCCATTGACCCTACCAGGACTGTACTGTCTAGTAACTGTTTTCTCTATAGTCAAGGGCTGTGTAGTTAATAGATATTGTCTAATGCTTATTAGATTCAGGTAGCCTTTCTGCTCTGTTAGTCTCAGACAATGAAAAAGACCTTTGCTGCTATATTCCTAGTACCTATGAGATTAGTAAATAAGACAAGGTCTTGACTTAGGAATGCACTCCCAGTCTTCAAGCATGCACCCTATTCCCTAGATTAACTATAAAACTGACCTCCTGGCCACTTGGTGGTTCAGAGTGCAGCAGCTTATGCTTTTGGATCATCATTGCCCAATTCTACTCATTTGAATGTTAACCACAATAAACTTCATGTTTCTATTTTAAGGAGTTGTCTGTTTTGGTTTTGGTCTCAAGATATCTTCTTAGTTCGGTGGTCACTTTTCATTCCCTTTGTCCTCAGACAAACATCTTTTCAAATTTTGTGACTTTGTGCTTGAGAAAATGCACTCACGCATGTGTGTGTGTGTGAATAAGAATGGGCTGCCTCTTTCCTTTGTCTATTAGATTTTTTGTATTTTCTTTTTCCTTTTTAAGACATGTTTTTCTATTAGGAATATTAAATCCTTACCTGGCACATGTGTTGTTTTTTTGTGCGGTTGACTACTTGTCCTTTTGCCTTTGCAACATGCCATTAAATTTGTATATTGTTTATCCACCTTTTCCTTACATATTATGAGATTTGTGCCATTTTTAAAGTATTTTCTGGCCACTTAATAATGAAGTAACAATCACCTATATATTCTATTTCCTTTATAGTATTGTCTCATCATTTAAAATTTAAAAGAAAGTTTTTCAAGAATGGAGAAAAAGCTAAAATTTGTTAATGTACTAGTTTGTAGCTTAAAAGGGAGGAGAATGAAAAGGCACAGAGAAAAAAATACAGTCTGAATTATTTCACATTAAATCTCAGCAGTGCCTCCTCCAGCTCACTGGGAAGATGAAAGAATGAAAATGTAAGAAAAAGAACCCTTGCATTAATATGTGACCTCAGAAAGCCTTTGGTAACCAAACTGTTTATTGAATGAGGCCAAAGCCATTGACAGCTAATATCCAAGGCCAAAGGATCAGTCCAAGTGATACGGTTATAATCATGTCTCTGACTCATCACCTAAGTCCAAATATCTAGATTGATATTTGGGCTCTGCCCTACCTCAAGGAAGAGGTGTGGACCAGATGACCTCTTTACCCCATCATTCTAGGAATCAGGAGCTGGGATCCTGTGTGAGCCAGTACACAGATATCCTGTCCACTCCCCCATAACTAAGCTAATTGGAACAACATGGGCCAATGTCATAACCAGGTGAGACGAGCAGATCGCTGCAGGGTGATGTGGCCATCACAACTCACTGTGCCTATCTCAGTGTGTGGTCTCCTAGGAGCATAACCTGTCATGGAGAAGAGCTACTTGTAAACTGCAATATCAGTGCTAATGCTAGTGAAAGGATTTTTAAGAATCTCTGAACCACCCGTGTGTGTGTAACCCTGTGCAGTTGCTGAAGGGAATCAGAAATATAAGACCCAAACTGTATTGTCAGAGGATCTATTAAAATTTCATTTGTGAGAAATATCACATAAAAGATATGGAGTAAGCAGGACTTGAACTCCCTGACTCAGAAAGGAAAACATCATGGAATAAAGCACAGGACTAGGATAGGGAGATGGTGAAGGACAGGGAAGGCTGGCGTGCTGCAGTCCATGCGGTCACAAAGAGTCAGACACGACTGAGCAACTGAACAATGAGGATAGGGAGAGACATGTTTTCAGTACTGCCAGTATGTCAGTTCTTTTAGGGAAGCAAATCAGAAATTGGATTAGTTGTGCTAAGTCATATTGCAGAGAGCCTTGGATGTCAAAGTGCTGCCCTTGATCCTGAACATGCTCTGGAGCCCTGGATGAGACTTCCTTAAAGTGTGGGGGTAATGATTCCGAGAGTGTGGGATGGTGAAAAGAGAACACGTTTGTATCCCAGTGAAGACTGGCATCAGGGAGAAATCCTAACTCATGGAAGCAATGAAACATCAAAGGAGGCCGCACATCTCGAGATATCTTGTGCTGAGAACATAGACAAGGTGGATTCTGTATCCATATCTATGTCTGTATTATATATATTGTTAAACAATTTAGAATACAATTATGTCCACACATACAGCTCACCAGATATTGGTTCTCCTTGCCCCGCAGACTTAGGCATAGATACTACTGAGCTACGTCTTTGTGTGTGTGATAAGTCATGTCTGACTCTTTGTGACTCCATGGACTATAGCCTGCCAGACTTTTCTGTCCATGGAATTTTCCAGGCAAGAATACTGGAGTGAGTTGTCATTTCCTCCTCCAGGGAATCTTCCTGACCCAGGGAAGGTCAGGGATCAAACTCATGTCTCTTGCATCTACTGCATTGGCAGGCGGATTCCTTACCACTGTACCACCTGGGAAGACTGAGTTATGTCTACCTCCTCTCAAACTCTAGAAAATTATTTTGGACACTTATGGAGGGAGCACTTTCTTTTCATAGCTAACTCCTAGATCTAATTTGCCTTCATCTAATTAATTTGATGATTTTTAAAAGTACTGCTGCTCTGTAGGCATGGGAAGATACATTCAAAATTAACATCAGCCAATATATTAATCTTCATAAAATGTTTGAAGGTTAAAAACAAAGTCCTTGAAGGAACACTTTGGTGGAAGTCTTCCTATTCTGTCAGGCCCTCCTGCCTCTTCCACCTGGAGGGTCATTTCCACAGTACCCTCCTCTACAAACGCCTCAGGATTGAACTCTGTTATTGGCTCTCCTTGCCCCTTTCTAGTCCACCAGGCTCAGCCTGTTTCCTCGTGTAAGGTCCTTGGAAGGCAAATTCTCATTCTACCATAGAAGGCAATGCAGATTTACTCTCTAGCTCCTCTGCATGGATATCATTTTATAAAAATGTACAAAAGAGCTCAGTTGAAAAAAAATGTTCATTTAAAAAGTTAGATGTACTTATCTTAGAAAATAACTTACCTTAAAAAAAAAAAAAAAACTTAAAAAAACTACTCATTTTTAATTATCAGGGAGTAGATAGCTCATATGTGAGGGTCTATTGTGTTACAGGGCCTTTTGTAGGAAGAAAAACATCTCTCTTCCATGATTCTGTCGACCTTCAGGATACCATCTCTTTAAATTAGCAACTAATTTAAAGCTGAGGAAACTAAGAATGAGAAAAGTTGGGTGATTTTCACAAGATCACACAGCTGAGTTTCAGGACCGGGATTCTGTCCCTGGTGTGTCTCACACCCAATCCAGGCTTTTAACTGGACTGGTGCAAACACACACGGGCACACACACATGATGGGCCTGGGGGGCTGGGACACAGCAGAGACACTTGGACACTTCATGAATCTCAGTTCAAAGCAGAGCATCAAGGAATTAGGACAGGAGTGCTTAGGAGGCCAAACTCTAAGACGAAGGTGTGAGGGACAGACAAATGTAAGGAGAATGAGGTGGCACTGGTGCTGGGGATGCCCTGAGCCCCGTGGAGGGAGGCAGGGAGGAGCTGCCAGTCATCACCTGTCACAGGAGCCACGTGGGTGGCAGGAGGCGGTCCTCTCATGCCCAGGCCCTGGCTCACACCTGAGTGCAGAGCCCAAGGCTGGGATAAAAGGACCTCGGGGCCAGAGCACCTCCATCCACTCCTCTCCTGAGGTGCTGACAGACCCTGTGCTGCTTGTACTCTGGTGAGTGTCCACTGGGAAGGGGATAGGGCCCTGGGGGCTGTGGCCCATATTATTAGAGAGAGACAAGGCCTGGAAGGACAGAAGGAGCCAGGAACTGGCAGGAAGAGTGAGAGAACCATAGCAGTTTAGTGATGACGAAGGACACTATGAGGGAACCAAAGATGCTGTGTGGGATTCTCAGGATGAAAGGAAACCATTGGCTGCTCTGACATTCTGGAACAGGTCTCAGAAAGGGAGTTTACCTTCGAGAGATACTGTATTTCCTGCAAAGTACAATCTGGGGACAGCAATTCTCAGAGTTAGTCGAGGATCAGAGGCACTCTGGGAGATTGTTGAATATGTGGGTCAGGGTAGAGCCTGGGAATGCATTGTACAAGCTCTAGAGGGGGAAAAGCACAAGAAGTTTAATGCTCTCTAGGTCAAGGATAGTGTAAGAGGTGTCTCTGAGACCATCAGAGGCCACGCTCTGAGTCAAGGGATCTCTTATCTTTCTAACAAGGTGAACCTGCCAGGAAATTACTAAGACTCCTTCTAATCTAACATTGTAAATGTCTAAAATATTCAATTATTTGCAATGTTAACAAAATTTGTTTTCGATAAAGAAAATATTTTGGTAATATTTGGATGACATAAGTGCAAAAATTAGGTTTTAGTTGATATCATTTGGTCTCAACCTTCAAATTGATGAAGCAATTGATGACCTCTTTTTACTTTAAAATGATAAGCTGAGGTTCAAAGGAGATGTTGTAAGAGTAGTTGATAAGACATTAAAATGATAAAAGTGTCAGGTTATTTAAATGCATGTATTAGAAATGATTCTAAAAGTTCAGGAAGGGGCAGGGAGATCTCTGTGTGCTGGTCTGACCTGCTGTCTGTCTCTCCCTCAGCTCCTGAACCCGCCCACCAAGATGTCCTGCCAGCAGAACCAACAGCAGTGCCAGCCCCCTCCCAAGTGCACCCCCAAGTGCCCCCCCCCTAAATGCCCCCCAAAGTGCCCCCCAGTCTCCTCCTGCTGTGATGTCAGCTCCGAGGGCTGCTGCGGCCCCAGCTCCGGGGACTGCTGCAGCTCTGGGTGTGGGGGCTGCTGCCTGAGCCACCACAGGCGCCGCAGGTCCCACCGCTGCAGACCCCACAGGTCTGACTGCTGCAGCCAGCCCTCGGGGGGCTCCGGGTGCTGTGGAGGCGGGAGTGGTCAGTCCTTTGGAGGCGGCTGCTGCTGAAGTGGACGCTGAGCCAAGAAGAGCCGACCTGGGGACAACAGATGGACAAACACTTCCTCCTCCTCCTGCCCCTCCTGCTGGGCCTGCCCCTGTCGCTGGGGGTTTGGGTGAGGCCTTTGAGCTCTGGTCCAGGGGATCCCTGTGCCTTGAGGTCCAGGAGCCCCAAACCTCCTCCCAATACACATTTATTCACCTCCTTTCCCATATGTGTGGCAGCCTTGGAAACCCCAAAACACAGACCGCGTGTCCCTCTGCAGCTTCTCTTTTTGCATAAATCAGGTTGATGTGAAACAATAAAACTAGAAATCCATATTTCTTGTCGGATTGATTTTCTATTCCTACCTCATTTTTCTCGTACTCTGTACTCAACTCCTAGTTCCCTTAATGTGTATCTATAGGCCTGTTCAGATTCGCCTCTTGTGCTACTGTCTTTTATAGCAAAACAAAATTTTGTTGATTCAGAATCTAATTCAGGATCCAACATTGTATTTAGTAGCATGTTTCTTCAATTCCCTCCTGTTTGTGACAGTCCTTCAGGCTTTTTGTCTTTCATGACCTGGACATTTTTTAATGAACTGTTGGTTTTGTGGACAAACACTCAGTGGGGTTTGTCTGAGGTTTCTTCTTGACTAGATGTGATTATGCATATTTGTAATAGTTCCCACAGGAGTGATGCTATGTCCTTCATAGAGTCAGAAGTTATGCCTCACATGATGTGTAATTGACTCATTTCTGGGATCCTGAAAACTGCAATGCAAGTATTTGGGAAGATTATGAAAAAAGTGAGACATTAAATTTCTGAATTCTCTTCCATTGCTTTTTTTTTTTTTGGCAGTAAAAGCAGCCTTTCCACCCCACCTGAGTAGATTAATCCTATATTGTTCCAGCTAATTATAACAACTTTGCCTGAAGTAGTTGCCTTGCAGGAGACTGGGGGTTCTTACCTGGACCCACTCTCACCATCTCCCTTTGCCCTTAGATGTATAAGTGAACTCAAGTTCAAGTAGGCCTGAAAAGGTGAGGCATGAATTGTGACCAACAAACAGTTGGATTATAGTCTAAAAGAACAACATGATTTTTTCCCTGATTTATACAGATACAAACCCAGGGGTATGTGTAGAATGTATATTAGGAGCATGGGATAATTGTGGAAGGAACTTAAAGTTGGTTCAGACCAAATTTATTGATATGATCAGGCAAGCAGATGTTCCTAGACTTAATGTTCTAACATTGTGGGTTAGACAGGGCTTTAACAGTTTGACTGATTGATTACCATGAAGAAAAAGGCAGTCTCCACTAAATGAAGGTAAAATGCAAGAACTTCCTTGGTATACTGCAAAGGAAGGGATCTAGAGGCTTGGGTTGATTAGAATGTTAGAGTGAAGTTATCATTTATATCTGCTCGTCCATCTCAGAAAGGTCCAGAGGACTCGCCTTTTACCACAACCAGGAGAAATCAATTTGTAAGGAGAGCCCTGGCATCCTTGACTAACTCTGCGATTGCTCATCTCTCTAAGTCAAAAACTACAGTGGAATCTGATGTCACTAAACTGGGAAACCTAAATGCAATAGCGATAATTGGATCCAGGATGGTAGGGCCTAGTGGCAGCACTTAGTCACCAATGGCAAAGTGGGTGTGGGGACTGTAATGGACCTCAACATCAAAGTAGCAGTCAGGATGTTCTGACTCCCAGAGAGCTATGTCTCTGGTAGTTCATCATGCTGTACTTAGAAGGGAGGTAGATGGGAAGTCTACTAAATTCTCAGTTGATCCATATAAGTGGAAGAGTTCTAAGTCGTGTGAACAAAACTCTGACAAGAAAGAACATGCTCCCCAATCAGCTTCTAGTCTTGAGCTAGTTTACAGACCCAGAACGTTTTGAATTAAGGAGAGGCCAGGTCCCCTTAAAGAAGGATCCCAGTACTCTGCCCAAAAGTTATACTGTCGATCTTTCCCCCAACCTTCCTCAAAGGGACCTAGGACCTTTTACCAGGTTGATTATGGCTATTTATGGGTTCAGCAGGATTTTTACTCATAAGGGCTGATGTGTGTCTATAAAGACCAACACTGAATTCAAAATAAGACACTGTTACTTGGGTTGATCAGCCAACTGCCTGGTAGCAGGTTGACTGCATCAGGACACTCACATCAAAGGGCAGTGCTTTGCTCTTACTGGAATAAGGACTTCCTCTGGATACAGATTTGCCTTCTTTGCATGCAGTTTTTCTGCCAAAGCATTCATCCGAATGAGCCTTAATAAGAATGGATAAGATGGATAAGAATGCCTTATCCATCATCATGGTATTCCATGTAGCACTGTTTCTATGACAGTTAATTTTATTTTTTGGCCCGAGTGGCCATGGGGTGCCCAAGCTAAACAATATTTCTGGATACATCTGTGAGGGTGTTTCTGGATGAGATTAGTATTTGAATCATTGATTCAGTAGATTACTATTCCCAGTGTGGGTTGGGCATAATACAATTTTTTGAGAGCCTCAATAGAACAAAGTAGCAGAGGACAGAAGATTTTGCTCTTTAAAAATTTTTGCCTAATTTCGTTAGTTGGGACACTGACCTTCTCCTGCTCTTGGCTCTGCTGGTTCTTGGCTTTCTGGCCCAGACTGGCATCTACACCATTAGATTCCCTGATTCTCAGACATCTAGACTTGGACTGAAGTACACCACCAGCTTTCTGTGGGACTTTACAGCATCCTTTATTGTATTCAGTTCAGTTCAGTTCAGTTCAATCACTCAGTCGTGTCTGACTCTTTGCGATCCCATGAATCGCAGCATGCCAGGCCTCCCTGTCCATCACCAACTCCCGGAGTTCACTCAGACTCACGTCCATCGAGTCAGTGATGCCATCCAGCCATCTCATCCTCTGTCGTCCCCTTCTCCTCCTGCCTCCAATCCCACCCAGCATTAGAGTTTTTTCCAATGAGTCAGCTCTTCTCATGAGGTGGCCAAAGTACTGGAGTTTCAGCTTTAGCATCATTCCTTCCAAAGAAATCCCAGGGCTGATCTCCTTCAGAATGGACTGGTTGGATCTCCTTGCAGTCCAAGGGACTCTCAAGAGTCTTCTCCAGCACCACAGTTCAAAAGCATCAATTCTTTGGCACTCAGCTTTCTTCACAGTCCAACTCTCACATCCATACATGACCACAGGAAAAACCATAACCTTGACTAGACGGACCTTTGTTGACAATGTCTCTGCTTTTGAATATGCTGTCTAGGTTGGTCATAACTTTTCTTCCAAGGAGTAAGCATCTTCTAATTTCATGGCTGCAGTCACCATCTGCAGTGATTTTGGAGCCCAAAAAAATAAAGTCTGACACTGTTTCCACTGTTTCCCCATCTATTTCCCATGAAGTGGTGGGACCAGACGCCATGATTTCGTTTTCTGAATGTTGAGTTTTAAGCCAACTTTTTCACTCTCCTCTTTCACCTTCATCAAGAGGATTTTTAATTCCTCTTCACTTTCTGCCATAAGGGTGGTGTCATCTGCATATCTGAGGTTATTGATATTTCTCCTGGCAATCTTGATTCCAGCTTGTGCTTCTTCCAGCCCAGCATTTCTCATGATGTACTCTGCATATAGGTTAAATAAGCAGGGTGACAATATACAGCCTTGACGTACTCCTTTTCCTATTTGCCCAATTTTAAAAATAAATATCTTCATGCATACATATATATAATCATACTTTTGTTTATCTGGAGAATGCTGACAGATACAGCAAATAAAGCATAGCAATGGGTCTGATTATAGAATTCTCTGTTCTTACCATGTTCCCTGTCATCCTCAAGCAGCTGGCTTGATCAGACTGTGGAATGGCCTTTTAAAGATCTAGTTACTGAACCAGCATAGTGGGAATACCCTGCAGAGCTGGGGCAGGGCTCTTTAGGAGGCTACATGCTACAGGCTCAAAATCAGCAATCAGTATTATGGTTCTGTTTCTTTTACAGTCAGATGATATAGGTCCAGGAGTTAAAAGGTAGAAATAGAGTGGCACCTCTCACTTTTACTTTTAAAGATCTCCTAGCAAAATTTTTGCTTCCTGTCCCTATGACCTTAGGCTGTTCAAGAGGTTCCTCAGGTTCAAGAGGTTCCTAAGTGAGGAATGCTTCCACCAGGACACACAATGACTCCACTGAACTGGAAGTTAAGACTGTCACTCAGCCACTTTGGCCTCCTTATGCCTCTGAATCAACAGGCAAAGAAGGGAGTTACTGTGCTTGTTGAGTGATCAAGTCCAATTAACACTAGGAATTTGGACTATTACTTCAGAATGGAGGTAGAGAAGGACATATTTGAATACGAAAGATCACTTAGGGCATACCTTAGTACTACCATACTCTTTCATTAAAGGCAATGGAAAAACTACAACAGTCTAATTCAAACAGGACTACTAATGGTCCAGACTCTCCAGGAATTAATGTTGGGTCACTCTACCAGGTAAAGAAGAACCACAAGTAAGAGTTTAATTATTATTATAGTATTTCCTCCATATTTTGCTATGAATATGCTTGTGTGTATGTGTGAATACAGAGTCTTTATTTTATTTTATTTCTAATCTCCTTATCACATAAGGAATATTGACTACTGTATTTAAGTATGGTTCAACTGTGTATCACAATATTTAAGTTAAGGCTATCAAGGAGGAGTAAACATTACTCAAGGATGCTGCATCTTCTTCTGGGGAAACGGTTAGTGCATTTTTTGATGTACACAGCATGGTTGTATTATGTTAGCTGGAAATGTGGCCTTGTCATTGTCTTTATTTAGGGAATAAATATGATGTAAGGAGATGTGTAGGGTTTCACTGGTGGCTCAGTGGTAAAGAATCTGCCTGCAATGCAGAAGACCTAGATTTGATCCCAGGGTCAGGAAGATTCCCCTGGAGGAAGGCATGGCAACCCACTCCAATATTCTTGCCTGGAGATTTCTGCGGACAGAGGAGCCTGGCAGGCTACCGTCCATGGGGTCACAAAGACAAATTGAAGCAACTGGGTGCACATGCATGTAAGGAGATATGTACAAGTGCCAAGTTGACCAGTAGTGAACTGTGATGGTTAACGTTATGTGTTAAGTTGGTGAGACCATGGTACCCAAACTGTAAGTTAAACACCAGTCTAGATGTAGCTGTTCAGATTTTTTTTACATGTTATTAGCATTTGAATCAGTAGACTTTGAGTAAACAAATCATCCTCCATAGTGTGGGTGGACCTCATGCAACAACTGAAAGCCTTAAAAGACTGAGCACTCTAAAAGAAGAAGGAATTCTGCCTACAGACTGAAGGCTGTAACATCAGCTCTTCCATGAATCTTCAACCTGCCAACCTACTCTACCTGCCCCTACAACTATGGGAGCCAATTCCTTAAAATAAATTTCATTAGATACATGCACATGTCCTGTTCATTCTGTTTCTCTGAAGAATTCTGACTAATACAATATGTATTAATATGTGTATGAATAAGTGTTTGTATGAGTAATAAGGGCTCTCTGTGTTTTTTGTCCATTACATTTTTATATGTTTATTAATTTGGGGATTTATAAGATATATGTTAGATGAAGTAATTCTTTATCAGGTATTTATTGTATTTTTCTTTTGTTGATTATTTATCTTTTTATCTCATATTGGCATTTTATGCTATAAAATTATATTTTTGTATTTTTTCCATTATTCTAGAAGGTGGGTCATAAAGGATCTTGCTGTGATTTATGTCAAAGAGTGTTCTACCTATGTTTTCCTCTAAGAGTTTTATAGTTTCTGGTCTTACATTTAGGTTTTTAATCAATTTTGAGTTTATTTTTGTGTATGGTGTTAGGAAGTGTTCTCATTTCATTCTTTTACACATTGCTGCCCAGTTTTCCTAGCACCACTTATGGAAGAGACTGTCTTTTCTCTACTGTATATTGTTGCTTTCTTTGTCAAAATTGAGGTGCTCATAGGTGCATAGATTTATTTCTGGGCTCTCTGTTTTGTTCCATTGGTCTATATTTCTGCTTTTGTGCCAGTGCCATACCATGTTGATGACTGTAGTTTTGTAGTATATTCTGAAGTTAGGGCAGTTGATTCCTCCAGCTCCATTCTTCTTTCCCAAGGTTACTTTGGCTCTTCGGGATCTTTTGTGTTTCCATACAAATTGTGAAATTATTTGTTCTCGTTCTGTGAAAAATACCATTGGTAATTTGATAGGGCATCCCAGGTGGCTCAGTGGTAAAGAATCTGCCTACCAATACAGCAGACTCAGGAGACGTGAGTTTGATCCCTGGGTCAGGGAGATCCCCTGCTGGAGGAAATAGTGACCCACTTCAGTATTCTTACCTGGAAAATTCCATGGACAGAGGAGCCTGGCAGGCTACAGCTCATGGAGTCACAAAGAATCAGACATGACTGAGCATGCATGCACAGAGCCACCCAGCCAAGCTGATTCTGTACTCCTGACCAAAAGAAATTGTGAAAATTTGATAGGGATTGCATTGAATCTATAGATTGCTATGGGTAGTATAGTCATTTTCACAATATTGATTTTTCCAATCCAAGAACATAGTATATCTCTCCAATAATTTGTGTCACCTTTAATTTCTTTCAACAGCATCTTATAGTTTTCTGCACACAGGACCTAATTAAACTTAAAAACGTTTACACAGTGAAGTAAACTATAAACAAGGTGAAAACACAACCTTCAGAATGGGAGAAAATAATAGCAAATGAAACAACTGACAAAAGACTAATCTCCAAATATACAAGCATGAGTTCATGAAGCTCAAAAGCAGAAAAACAGACAACCCAATGAAAAAGTGGGCAGAAGACTTAAACAGACACTTCTCCAAAGAAGACATACAGATGGCTAATAAGCACATGAAAAGTTGGTTTTAGTGAGGTGGACAAACTTAGAGCTTATTATACTGAGTGAAGTAAGTCAGAAAGAGAAAGACAAATATTGTATATTAATGCATACATATGGAGTTTAGAATTATGGTACTGATGAACCTATCTACAGGGCAGCAGTGGAGATTGCAGACACAGAGAAAAGACTTTTGGACACAGTGGGGGAGAGAGAAGTAGAATGATTTTAGACAGTAGCATTGAAACATATACATTAGCATATGTAAAATAGATAGCCAGTGGGGATTTGCTGTGTGACACAGGGAACCAAAACTGGTGCTCTGTGCCAACATAGAGCAGTGGGTTGGGGTGGGAGATGAGAGGGAGGTTAAAGAAGGATGGATGTATACCTATGGTTGATTCATGTTGATGTATGGCAGAAACCATCACAAATAAAATAAATGTTAATGGTATTTTAAAATTTAGTTCATTAATTTTTTCCTTTATAAATTATGGGTTTGTGCCACTTTTAAAATATCTTCTCCTCCTTATTAATTAAGCCACAATCATTTATATTTTCTATTTCTTTGGAGTGTTGTTTCATTGTTTATAACTTAAAAGATTTACATGAAGGGAACATGTATTAATGTTTTCCTTTGTAGTTCAGATTGAATGAGAGTGGGAGGGTACAGAGGAAAATTAACTCAGCCTGATTTACTTCCCATTAGATCTCCAATTTCTTGTTAACTTGAGGGAATGATGTAGAGATAGAATCCTTGGATGAATCAGTGACCTCAGAAAGCCTTTGGTCGTGAAAATGGTACCAGAGCCACTGACAGCTAATATCCAAACCAAAGAGTCAGTCCAAGTGATATGGTTGTAATCATAACTCTGACTCATCACTTAAGTTCAAACAGATTAATGTTTCAGGCTGCCCTGCCTTGAGTCAGAAGTGTGGACAATATGACCTCTTAACCCTATCATTCTAGGAATCAGGAGCCAGGCTGTCCTGTGTGAGCCAAGGCATGGATATCCTGGCCACTCCCCATAACTAAGATCATTGGAACAACCTGGGCAAGTGTCATAACCAGGTGAGACAGGGCAGAACTCTGCAGGATGACGTGGTCATCACAGCTCATGGTGCCTATCTCAGAGTGAGGTCTCCTAGAAGTCACAGGGAAGAGCTGTTTATAAACTGCAGAATCAGTGCTTTGCTGTATGTTGTTTAGTTGCTAAGTCTTCTCCAACTCTTTGCAACCCCATGGACTGCAGCATGCCAGGCTTCCCTGTCCATCACCAACTCCTAGAGCTTGCTGAAATTCATGTCCATTGAATTGGTGATGTCATCCAACCATTTCATCCTTTGTTGTCCCCTTCTCCTCCTGCCTTCAGTAATTCCCAGCATTAGGGTCTTTTCCAATGAGTCGGCTCTTCACATCAGATGGCCAAAGTGTCAGAGCTTCAGCTTCATCATCAGTCCTTTCAATGAATATTCAGGGATGATTTCTTTTAGGATTGACTGGTTTGATGTCCTTGCAAGGGACTCTCCCACCCCAACAACTCTTGGCAATCACTGATCTTTTGTTTAACAAGTCTTATCTTTTTATTTATTTTAACTTTTGGCCATACCCTGGAGCTTGTGGGATCTTATTAATAGTCCCCTGACCAGAGATCAAACTTACAGCCCCTGCATTGGAAGATGGAGTCTTAACCACTGGACTGCTGGGGAAGCCCCAGTCACTGATCTTTTTATTTTTGCCACCATTTTGCCTTTTCCATGATGTCATATAGTTGAATCATACAATATGTAGCCTTTTTATATTGGCTTCTTTCACTTAATAATATGTATTTAAGCTTCCTCTCTGTCTTTTCATGGCATGATAGACCATTTCTTTGTAGTGTTTAATAATATCCCATTGTCTGGATCTACCACAGTTTATTTATTCACCTCTTAAAGAATATCTTGATTGTTTCCAAGATTTGACATTTAGGAAAAAGCTGCTCTGAACATTTGTCTATAGATTTTTATATGGATGTAAGTTTTCAACAATTTTGGGTGAATACCAAGAAATGTGATTATTAGATCACATGGTAAGAGAACATTTGGTTTTGTAAGAAATTGTCTTCCAAAGTGGTTGGAAAATTTTGCATTTCCATTAGCAATGAGTTAACATTCCTATTGTTCCACATCCTCACCAGTGTTTGGTGTTGTCAGAATTCAAGATTTTAGCCATTATGACAGGTGTGTAGTGGTATCTCATTGCTGAAATTTGCATTCCCCATGGCATATGACATGAAGCATCTTTTCATATGCTTATTTGCCATCTGTATGTCTTCACTAGTGAGGTATCAGGCCCTTTGTCTATTTTTTGATTGGGTTTTTTTTTTCTTTTTCTTTTTGTTGAGTTTTCAGAGCTCTTCGAATGTTTTGGATAGTACTCCTTTATAGTAGAAAATATTGTCTCCAGTCTGTGGCTTATTTTATCAGTCTTAACATTGTCTTTTGCAAAGCAGAAGTGTTTAATTCAGTACAACCTAGCTCATCAATTATTTATTTCATGTATCATGACTTTGGCTTTGTATCTAAAAAGTCACTGCCATACCCAAGATCAACTAGGTTTGCCTCTGTTCTTCTAGGAATGCTATAATTCTCATTTTACAGTTAAGTCTGTGATCCATTTTCAGTTTTTTTTGTTAAGAATATAAGTTCTGTGTCTAGATTCATTTTTTTGCATGTTGATGTTAAGCCCCATTACATGAAAAGACTATCTTTATTCCACTATATTGCTTCTTTTTTCCCCCAAGTACCCCCAAGACTATAGGTTGGGGGGGGTCTATGTCTGGGCTCTCTATTCTGTTTCACTGATATTACCTATTGTTTTGCCAAAACCAAACAATTTTATTATGTATAAAATAGATTTTATACATATTTTATTATATTTATACCTGAATACTTAATCTTGGGGGTGCTATTATAAATGGTGTTGCATTTTAAAATTTAAAATTTCATTTGCTCATTTCTGGTATATAGGAATGCAGTTGACACTTGCTTAACTTTGTACCTTAACCTTGATATAACTCTTCATTACTATCTTTTAAATTTTCTACAAAGATAATAATGTTGTGAACAAGCAGTTTATTTCTTCCTTCCCAATCAGTATATCTTTAACTTATTTTTCTTGTCTAACTGCATTAGCTAGAACATCCAGTACTGCCGTGTGGAAAAGGAGTAGTGAGAGGGGACATTCTTGCCTTGTACCTGATCTCAGAGGGAAAACTTTGAGTTTCTCATCAATTTTGTATTCCTCCACCTTTTTAATGGTATTTTCTACCCTTTAGAATTTAATTTTTCCATATTTAACCATGTCGATTACATGTATCTATATTTTCCTTTATATATTATGGATCTTATGTTATTCTTAAACTTTTCTCCAAATGATTAACTACCAACTACATTTTAAAGGTGTTGATTGTATTTGTAGTTATATGACTACATATATTTGACAACACATTGAATTGTATGTTAAAATTAGCAAATCTTATTGCATGTAAATTATACAGAAATAAAAGTGAGTTTTTAATTTAAAATAAAGATTTATTCCATCTATATTTTTGTATGTATATATTTTTGTATATTTAAACTGATGGAGGAGTCAAGTAGAGATTATTAGGAGAAGGGTGAGGGATGCGGAGCATAGGAGTGAAGAATGACAGTGGAAAGAGAGGAAGAGGAAGCTGTCTTTCTCCTGGTCATGTCTGAAGGGCACAGTTAGATACATGAAGGGAGGAAGGGAGCCAGAAGTTGAAGAAGCTATGTTCACAACTAATGCTGCTTCGGGATATTGGTTAAAAGGGAAAACAAAGAATTAGGAGAAAACGCAAACCTATAAAAAATACAAATTTTTCCCTTCTGACCCATGACCCTGTCATCTGTCTACTGAGGCCTCTGCAGCCACCAGCAGAGAAGGTACAAGAATAGAACAACGGTGACCAAAACATGAATGAAATCTGTCTACATCAAGTCAGTGAGCAGACTCTGTATTTATTATTTTAACTCGGGCAGCAGGATGCCAGAAGTTGCAGAGGGACATGGGGTCTATGCTTTGGGATTCCCAGGGCCATCACACGTATGGCAAAGTAGGTGAATAAATGGGTTTCAGGGAGAGGTCTGGGGCTCCTGGACCCTAGAGCACAGGGATCCTTAGGACCAGAGCTCAAAGGCCTCACCCAGATTCCCCAGCAAGAGAGGTAGGCCCAGCAGGAGATGAAGGAGGAGGAGGAAGTGTTTGTCCACTGGCTGTCCCCAGGTCAGCTCTTCTTGGCACAGGGTCCACTTCAGCAGCAGCCACCTCCAAAGGACTGACCACTGCCTCCTCCACAGCACCCGGAGCTCCCCGAGGGCTGGCTGCAGCAGTCAGACCTGTGGGGTCTGCAGTGGTGGGACCTGCGGCGCCTGTGGTGGCTCAGGCAGCAGCCCCCACACCCAGAGCTGCAGCAGTCCCCGGAGCTGGAGCCGCAGCAGCCCTCAGAGCTGACATCACAGCAGGAGGAGACTGGGAGGCATTTTGGGGGGCATTTAGGGGTGGGGCACTTGGGGACGCACTTGGGAGGAGGCTGGCACTGCTGCTGGTTCTGCTGGCAGGACATCTTGGTGGGCGGGTTCAGGAGCTGAGGGAGAGACAGACAGCAGGTCAGACCAGCACACAGAGACCTCCCTGCCCCCTTTTGCCCTCTTAGCATCACTTATAATCTTAAAAGCATAATATCCAGTTAGTTTTACTACTCTTAGTAGCTTTCCCATACTCTTGAATTTTATATTTGAAACTTCAGCACAGCCTTGTAAGTCAGACAAGAACTTTCATCTTTTGTACAAAGTAGTAACTAAGACCAAACAATATAACAAAACATCTCCAAGAGTCTAAAATCTTATAAGTGGAGTTGGAACTGATTCTATCTATGTCTTCCAAATCTGAAATTGTCCAGTTTATAGGCCATTTAAGGACAAATTCTTTCTTAAAGAAAAAATACAGCAACCAGTCCCCTGATCGTAATTTGATTTATTCTGTAAGGTCAGCATTGCAAAAAACCTTACAGATTACAGCTCTCATTAAGTTCACTTATATTAAAGATCATTGTTGTTTAGTCGCTCATCATGTCTGACTCTTTTGTGACCCCAAGGACCGGCCCACCAGGCTCCTCTGTCTGTGGAACTTCCCAGGTAAGGATACTGGAGTGGGCTGCCATTTCCTTCTCCAGGGGATCTTCCTGACCCAGGGATCAAACCCTCATCTCCTGCATTGGCAGGGGGATTTTTTTTACCACTGAGCCACCAGGGAAGCCCTTTATTAAAGAAGAGATTAATAATCCTCTCAATCACTACAGCCCTGGGACTTGAACCTCTGCCCCCTGACCTCAGTCCAGAGAGGTCCCATCTCCTTAAGCTGATGGGTTGTGATGGTGATCCTCAGGCTTACTGTTTCTTAATCAACATGGAAGTTTATAAATGACTTCCAGACCCATGAATAAGCATGGAGAAGTTTAATAATAAGCAAGGTTAAAAATCCCAGAGGAGCCTGAGGTCTCTGTCTTGGGCTGCTCCTTCACTGCAGATGGGGGCAGGGCTATATTTTCACACGTGAGCTCCCTCCTGACACCTGTCAGAGTGGAGCATGGTGTCTGTCAGGTCATCAGTGTCCTTGTCCTGAGAGGCCCTCTCCACAAGGTCAGCTTGTTTCCTTTAGAGCACAGCCACCTGACTCTTCTCCCTATGTTCCCAGTTGGTACCAGATCCCTCCTTGCATCCCTGCCTCAGTCTTCCTGTGCCCTCCTCCTCTGACACAATGACCTTACTCTTAAGGTCCTGCCTTCTCGTTCATATCTGAGCATGCTCTGTGGAAGGCCCCACTCCAGTTCTCAGAGGATGCTTACCGGCACACACGCAGCACAGGTTTGTCAGCACCACAGGAGAGGAGTGGATGGAGGTGCTCTGGCCCCAGGGTCCTTTTATCCCGGTCTTGGGCTCTGCCCTCAGGAGTGAGACAGGGCCTGGGCATCTGGGCATGAGAGGACCACCTCCTGCCATCCACGTGGCTCCTATGACAAGTGATGACTGGTAGCTTCTCCCTGTCTCACTCTATGAACTCAGGGAAGCCTCTCCAAGTAGCTTGGAATAGAGCTACTTAGAAACAAGGAGTGGAGAAGTTGGGAGACACTTTACTTTGGATCTTCTGTTTCGTTCTCCTTGAGAAATATGAGCATGGAAGGCCTCTTAGCTCCTGTTTTTGTTGCTTGGGGCCCAATCACTTTCTTTTCTTCTTCCTTCTGATATAAATTCATTACACATGGCAGTCTGTTTCAGACTGTAATTTGGAGATGTTTTCACATTTCTCCACTTAGGTAACCCTGCCAGGCTATCAAAGGTCAGCAAAATTTGATCTCTCCCCCAAATATGCCCCATGGCCTGTTTCACCATAGCCTGCAAACTAAGAATAGTTTTACATATTAAATGTTTGTGAAGAGAAATCGAAAGGAGACTCTTTCATGAAACATGAAAGTTATAATAAATTCAAATTTCAGTGTTCATAAAGTTTTACTTCGATCCAGGCCTGCTCATTTCTTTATTCTCCAGGGCTATTTTCATACTGTGGTGGCAGGATTAAGCAGTTGGGAGAGAGACCCTAGGGTTCCCAAAGCCCAAAGTATTTACTCTTTAGCCTTTACCAAAGTTTGCTGATGTATCTCATTGCTTTTATGAGCTGGAGATCAGACAGATCTAGAAAGCAATCCTGATTCTGCCACTTGCTAGCTGTGTGTCCATGCAAAAGTTGCTTGAGTCATTTTTAGTTTTGATTGGTTGTTTGTTCCTCAGTTATAAAGTACAAGTAATGATAAAAATATTTCACAAGGATATTGTTTCAGTCAATAAGACAGTATAAAGAAAAGGACTGGTGGAAGACTGGTAATGTGGTGGATCCTCAAGTTATAAGATGCCTATGTATTTGTAAATAAAGATAAATTATATAATTCTAAACCATAACTTCCTTCAAAGAAGGGTAAATCTGGATTTTTTTTTCATCCTTTTCTTTTTCAAATTACTTGTTCTGCTTAAATATCTTGACTTTTTTTTTTTTTTTGGGGGGGGCTATGTCCTTCAGCTTGTGGGACCTTATTTCCCTGACCAGGGATGGAACCCATGTCCCTGCAGGGGAACTGTGGAGTCCTAATCACTGAACCGCCAAGGAAGTCCCTACCTTGATGTTTTTGACTATGAAATATGGCCAGGAAAGGAGTTTGTGGTGAGGAGGAGATGAGCTCTGCATTGCTCCACATAGAACAGCCGGTCAAAGATGATGTGTAGAGAAGCAGAGAAGTGCAGAGTGGGGCACCCAGGCACCAGGGCCAGGGAAACTGGAGGTGAGGTGGTAGAGCGACCTCCGGAGGCCCTTTTTAAGTCCCTTGCAACTTGTGACCCTAGGTTTTTACTGTAGATTTCTCTGCTAGTAAAGTTTTTCTACCCCAGCAAGTTGAGTAGTTGAAAGGCAAGGACAAGAATTCACATTTGGTTCAAGTTGGTGTATAGCACCGTGGTGAGATTTTCTGAAAGGAAACTAATTAATTAATTAGAAAAAGGCACACTGAGGTCAGAAGCAGCATGTGAAGAAAAACCCTCTCCTTCCTGTCAGTGGCAGAAAAATTTGGGGAGAATCAAAAGTTTCCCAGAGTCTGGAACATTATAATGACTTAACAAATCACAAGGGGAAGAATAAGGTCAGTTAACATATAGTTACAAGATATTAATAAGTAATATATACATTTGGGTGGACAAATTATATAGAGACTAAATATGTGTGTTTATATAAACATACACACACATATGTTTTTATAGTGGTATTGTGTGTGTTGTGTATATAGAGGTATTTTATTGGCTCTTTTTTTGCGTCCCACCTTCCTGGTTTTTCCCTCTATCTTCTTCATTAGAACTCTTCTAGAAATAATTACCCATGATGGTTAAATAAGGTGACCAAAGCCATACATCAAGTTTGCCAGAGACAGTTTTAGATTATGTCTCTTATCCCAGCATAAATGTTCATAAACCTTCTTTTCAAATTCAACCCTGTTCCAGTTCAGATAATGACGATATAGTCACACTACCATCCAATGATGTCTTCTTAAGAGGCTTCACTGATCAGGATAAAACCTAAACAACTTGGCCTTGATTCAAATATCTATACAGTATGACCCTTTTCTGTTTCTAAAAGTTTTTCCTTTGTTCCCTTAAGAGAAGAAATCCTCTTAAACTGAAATGGCTCATTAGCTCTACTTTGAATAGGCTGCATGCATGCGTGCTAAGCCCTTCAGTCGTGTCCGACTGTTTGTGACGCTATGGACTCCAGGCAAGACTACTGGAGTGGGTTGCCATTTCTTCTCCAGCAGATCGAACCCCCACCTCTTATGTCTCCTGCATTGGCAGGTAGGTTTTACCACTAGCGCCACCAGGTTACTTCATGCCTTATTTTTGTTTTGCTTATGTGACATATTTCTGATCAAGTATTTATTGAGAACAGGGTCTGGATATAAAACATTTATATCCCCCTCTGCTCCTAGAGCAGAGAGATGCAGATAGCCATTTCACCAGGGTTTCTTAGCACCCAAGAGTTTGTACATAGCTTTTCCATGGGATTTAAGTCAATCAGGTAACAGTTTGATATTAAGACGTGTACTGTTATATGTGCTGGTCATATCATCCTACAGAGATCTCCTTGTACGTTACTCAAGTGAAATATTTGTTCTCAATACGTTCTAAAGGGCGTAGCTATGGAAGGAGAGATTGGGATATTGATTCCCTGGCTCACACAGTCAGTAACTACTCCAAAGCCCAGCTCATGGATTCCTAGGTTAATGGAGCTGATGTCCCACTGGGTCATGCCTCTGCCTCTAAGCATGGCAACACCCAACCTTTTATGAGTCTGACTCCGGGTATAGGTGATTAATCAGCAGTGTGGTTGCAATATCTTGAGGACTTCTTTCTAAGCCTTGGCTTTTAGAGTTCAATTGATGCAGTAACATTTCAAAAGAAAACAAAAATGTTTACTTACAAGGGATTGGTTTTCTGAGATTATTTACTCATCAAAGTGTAAGGCGAGTGCAGAGAAAAAGAGAGTGAGCTAGGCGGTCAGGCAAGGAAAAGAAATATACTAGAGGGAAAACGAGAGGGTGACTGGCCCTTGAGAAGAACCAGTGTCCTCCCGCTCTGACGGGATCTTTCTTATACACCTCCAGTGAAAAATTCTCTGAAGGGATGGTTAAATTTTAGCCTGTAGCTGAGTCCTGAGGTCACATAGCCAGAGGTCTGGAATCTGGTGGTCTCCTAAGATCTTCAGAAGGTAGGTGCCATCAGGAAAGCAGAATGTCGTTTGGGCAATTTGGTCGGTCTCAAGGGTCACTGTGACTTTATCCTTTGTTTGAGAGGTCAGCATAAGTTATGTTAACAATGAGTCCCCATGTAGGCCCTATCACAAAGGTATCTGTCGCCCATGTTCTTGGATAATTTGACAGGATGGGAGGAAACACTGCTGAGATTCACAGGAAGCTATTAAAACTGGGTGAATTTTTCTCATTCCCTGCACCCTACAGCCCCTTCCAGAGACAGGACCTTGTACATCATCAATTTTTACTTCCCTTCCCTTCTCTTCCCCCTCAAAATATTTGAAAGTGAAAGTGTTAGTTGCTTAGTCATGTTCAACTCTTTGCAACCCCATGGATGGTAGGCTGCCAGGCCCCTCTGTCCATGGGATTCTCCAAGCAAGAAAACTGGAGTGGGTTGCCATGCCCTTCTCCAGGGGGTTTTCCCAATCCAGGGATCAAATCTGGATCTCCTACATTGCAGACAGATCCTTTACCTTCTGAGCCACCAAGGAAGCCCTCAAAACCTTTAAGATACAAAATATTTTTAAAAGGACATTTTAAAAGTATTAAGGGAAAATATTTATTATTTCTAATTCATTGAGAAATAAACTTATTTTGAAGGAAAAAGAATTATAAAAGAAAAATTGATAAACGGGTATGCCAAGTTAAAAATCTATATAACAAATAGCACTCACAAATAAGACAGAAAGAAAATCAATAAGTGGGGAGATTGCAACACATTTACGAGGAACATAGAAGACAGCTCTCACAAGTCAACAAAAAATATGCAAGTTCAGTTCAGTCGCTCAGTTTTGTCTGACTCTTTGCACCCCGTAGACTACAGCATGCCAGGTTTCCCTGTCCATCACCAACTCCCGGAGCCTCCTCAAACTCATGTCCATTGACTTGGTGATGCCATCCAAATATGCAAGCACACCAACAAACAGATGAGCAAAGAACAAGAACAGGCAACACACGTTGTATTTGGAGTTTTTTACGGAGTATTTCCTGCCATATCAGTAAACAAGGCTGTCACAGCCATCAGTGATTTCCGCACCTCTGAATGTAAATTTCTGAGCCCAGAGGGTGTCTGAAAGGGAGAACAATGCCTGATGCCTGCGATCCAGCAGCTGTTGGATGCCACCACTAAAACTCAGGAAGCAAGATGCAGGCCCCAGATAGCTGAGATACATATGAAAGGAATGATTTCAGTGAGCCCAGATGCTTGCATCTTCCCATACAAAAAGGAACGTTAAATTCCTTAACTTGAGGTATCTGGTTTTCCTTAATTGACAGTAATATTTTGCTGTTCAGACTGCCTGCTGCCTGTCCCTTTTGTTGCAAACTTCTGTATAACCTGACTCCTCCTGCATCCTCAAAGCAGTTTCTCAGGACTGCTTGAGATACTACCTCCTGAGCTTGAAGTCCCAAGAGTTCCCACCAAATAAAACAACTCTCTACTCTCAGGTTGTGACTATATTTTTCAGTTGACACACATACCAGAAAATAAATACAAATGGCCAAAGAATAAGTGAAAATATATTCAATGTTGCCAATCAAAAAAGATCGACAAATTAAAAGGAAATGTCTTATGGAACAGTGTCAATCTGGTATATTCATTCACTGGCAAAGACTGAGTGCCTGACAGACTCTCATTGTTGGAGGGGATGCTTAGAATTGGGCACTCAAACTTCATTGGCTTGAAAATAAATTGGTATAATTATCATGCATGACAGTATGATGATTCATTCATTTAATCAGCCTTTATGATGTGTGAATGAATTAAAATGTAAAATGAGCATACTTTTTTGACAGTGTTTGAATATATAGGAACTTAGCCTAAAGAAATAAGGGAATGGTAAGAAAAAAATATATACATAAGGATGCTCCTTGTAGCAAATTACCAATAGTAGGAATACAGTAACCCTAACCCTGCCAGCCTCCTCTGTCCATGGGATTCTCCAGGCATGAGTACCAGAGTGGGTTGCCAGTTCCTCCTCCAGGGGATTCTCCCAACCCAGGGATTGAACCCATGTTTCTTATGTCTCCTACATTGGCAGGCAGGTTCTTTACCACTAGCACCACCAGTTAATCCCCCCAAAACACATTTTCCCTGACTGGGAATTGAACCCAGTTCATAGTGGTGAAAGGACCTAATCCTAGCCACTAGACCACCAGCCTGACAAATGGAATTGCTCCATCATTGACACCCTGTCCTCAGGACTCAGAGCAGTAACAGAGGAGCAGGTGTTTTTCAGAGAGTGTGCAGATGAGGGTCAACAAGCTGGAGTGCCTGTCCTTCTTGCTCTGGTCCATGACGGTGAAAGACCGTGAAGCTCTCCTCCCACTGGTTTGACTGTCTAAGGTGGGGAAGAGGGTCATCAGAGAGCATCCTGGATCCTAACGTGTTGCCTGGACTGTGTGGACATCCTGACCTCAAACTCAATGGAAATTGTGGAGAAATTTCCTATGTGTGGGCAGGAGGGCTCCCACACATAGAAGGCAGAGAAGAAATTAAGTCCAACCTCCACTGCTGGACACTGATTTCTGGACTCACCAGAGATCAAAAGGTAAAAAGAAGGGAAGATCCAAGAGAGTTTGTCTCCTTGTTTGTAAGGAGCTTCAGGCCTTGAAGCATCTATCAGGACCCATATCAGCATTTCTCCCTGTGCCTAGAGGCAGTGGTAGTTGAACTTGCCACTTATCAACCTTTATTTGCCTTTCAGGTCTTCAATAAGTCAGCAGTTCCTTACAGAAAGTTCTGTCTGGTAAGGCAAACATCTTAATTTCTGTTCCCTGACCTCTTCTAAGAGAGTGACTAGTTTCAGCTTTAATGAGGACAGGAGTTGAAGGAATTTAATCTTAAGGACTCAATGAGTCTAGAAAGCAACTGATACTGTTCTAGGGTCCAGATGACAAGTGGAGAAAGGGCAGAGGGCAGACATGCTTGTATTTCCCAGTATGTCAACAAGTAAGAGGAAGACAGTCTAGAACAAGGTGGTGAACGGATGATTTGTTTTATTGTTTCATTTCAGGTAGGGAACTGCCAGTGGCATAAGAATTATTCTCTGGGGTTCCCAAGGCAGCCTGAAGAGATGGGATCAGGGATTGGCAGATGAGTTTTTAGGAAAGAACACAGATTTCTGGATTCCAAGTCAGAAGAAACTTCTAGGACAAAATTCGAAATCTTCACTGATAACGTTTCAGCAGACAGGCCAAAGGAAGATGGTCTTGTCTTTTTCACGCCTCTAATTCAGCTCTTCTTGGCTGAGGTCCACTTCAGCAGCAGCCGCCTCCAAAGGACTGACCACTCCCCCCTCCACAGCACCCGGAGCCCCCCGAGGGCTGGCTGCAGCAGTCAGACCTGTGGCGTCTGCGGTGGTGGGACCTGTGGCGTCTGTGGTGGCTCAGGCAGCAGCCCCCACACCCAGAGCTGCAGCAGCCCCCGGAGCTGGGGCCACAGCAGCCCTCGGAGCTGACATCACAGCAGGAGGAGACTGGGGGACACTTTGGGGGGCATTTTGGGGTGGGGCACTTGGGGGCACACTTAGGAGGGGGCTGGCACTGCTGTTGGTTCTGCTGGCAGGACATCTTGGTGGGTGGGTTCAGGATCTGAGGGAGAGACAGACAGCAGGTCAGACCAGCACACAGAGACTTCCCTGCCCCTTCCTGAACTTTCAGCATCTTTCTAGACCATTTATCTTGAAAGCTTTCAGATCAGACATAAGAAAATCATCTCTTTTGTGCTCATTAACATTTCCTAAGTGTCAGAAGAAGGACCAGGAAATAAATTGGCTCCAGGTCAGCATTCTCTCTACCACATCACCAAGATCCTTGAAAATGTCCAATGTAGGGACCATTTTAGAGCTGAAAGCCTCATTAAGGAAAATGAAAAATCTTCCTCTTCATGAAGAATTTCTGCTGTGTTTTGGTTTTGCAGAACATAGAAAATTGCAATGACAAAGGGCCTTGGAGTCAATGTGTCCCAATCAGCTCATTTCAGAAGAAACTGAAACAAAGGCAAATTCACTGGCCTGGTGCTATTCACAAATACATCACAGTTTCATCCCCAGGTTCCCTGACTCCCAACCCAATGACTGTCTTATATCCTTCTCCCCTGGCTTGTTGCCGGGCTTCTCAGCCTCTACTATGGATCTTCTTGTTGGAATCCAAACAGATCCACAAGTGTTTCTGATTCTCTCCACTAAGTACTAACATCCTCAGTCCATTATTTCTACAACTGGGTAGGGATGTGTTTCCAAAATGATGTTTCCATTATATACCCCACTCCAGCATCATCTAGAGGTCAGTATTTTTATTCCCTAAAAGCAGAAAAACACACCCAGCAACTGAAAACCATTTGGTTTCTCTACAGCTCCAGCACTAGCCACAAGAATGTTTCCAGTAGCTCTTGGTCTGTCCCTCATCTTATCCTTCCCTCCTTCAGATTTCCTGAGCTTTTGTCCTTGCCAGCCACAACTCCACCCCCAAGTTTCTGCCCTGCCCTCTCCTCTGGTCTAAGCATCCTCTTTGGAAGGCCCTGCTCCCATTCCCAGTGGACACTCACCAGCACACACGCAGCAGAGAGTCGTCAGCACCTCAGGAGAGGAGTGGATGGAGGTGCTGTGTCCCAAGGCCCTTTTATCCTGGCCTTGGGCTCTGCCCTCAGGTGTGAGCCAGGGCCTGGGCATCTGGACATGAGAGGACCGCCTCCTGCCACCTACATGGTTCCTGTGACAGGTGATGAATGGCACTTCTTCCCTGCCTCCCTCCATGTGGCTCAGGGCAGCTGTTCCTGGCTAGGAAAGCACCTGCCTAAAATGAGGGCTATAGTGGGTGGAAACAGACACCAGCATTTGTGGACTCCTCTGTTGCCTTCCTTTCCATGGAAGATGGCTCTCTTCACAGCCTTCTCTTCACACTGAGGGACCTGGTCACATGATGCCTTTCCTTCCACCCCAGATATTAATTTTTCATCTGGACCTCTGGATCTAGATAGCTTGGAGTGAAAATCTACATGTCTAAATTGCAGGGGTGTGTGTATATGTGTATGACTGTCAACTAAAAAATCTATTCACAGTCTAAGAGTTTAGAGTTTTGTTTTATTTGGTGAAAATTTTTAGGACTTCAAGCCCTGGAAATAGCATCTCAAGTAACCCTGAGAAAACTGAGATGAGGTGAGGGGGAAACTAGGGTATTTAGGAGTTTTGCAACAAAGGGCAAATAGTAGGTGCAAAAGATTACCATTAGTAAAAGAAAACCAGATATCTTAAATAAAGGAACTTAGCACTTTTCTGTGTTTGGGAAGATGCAAGAGTCTGGGCTCACTGAAATCATTCCTTGGATATGTGCCTCAGCTATCTGGGACCAGTATCCTCTGTTTACACATCCCAAATTTCCTGAGGGCTCACATAGGGAGTGGCTGCATCTGATGACTGCTAGATAGCAGGTATTCTTTTCCTTGGGGCTCACCAGCTTACCATTGGTGGTGGCTGCAGTCTCTGATGACTGTGGCATCCTTTGTTTATTGATGTGGCAGGCGATATTTCGTATCAGAATAGAATATTCTGATTACTAGAACCATATCAGAATGGAATATTCTATCATAACCTTAGTTTTCTAATATTTTAAATTGAGATTATGATAGAAATGTCTTCTTCAGGATTTACAAATTAAGATGGCAAAGAGAAAGTAGACCAGATTGCATTCAGCACTAACTGATGTTCAGGTTGATAGGTATAAAGAAAAATAGATTCAGACATGAATTTTTAACAGACAGTGGGCTTTTATTAAGCCACAGCTATCTTTTAAAAATAGGTGGGTCTTATTCAAACTAAATGCCATTTTTCCCAATATACCTCAACAAACCTGACATTATGACGAGACCTCTAGAATTAAAATTGGAGACGAGGACTGAAGAGGGGCATGTTTCCCTAAATTATACCCTGAAAAGAATTCACAGTTTCCTGGGGCAGATCTGCAGGAATGAAGTAAAGTAAAAATGGGATAAGTGAAAAAAGAAAGTGACAAAAGAAGAGGTCTTAAAGTGTGACTTCAAGTGCTGTGACTGGTATACTTAAGAACAGACATATTCAATATTCATTAAAAATTTTTCATTACTGCAATATAGATTTCCTATGTTCCCCAAGGTTAAAAATAACCAAATGGAAATTTTAAAAATGAGAAACAGATTATCTGAAAAAAATTAGTTCAAAATTAAATATAATGTCAGAAAACTCACTGGATGGTCTTAGCAGATTGTAAAGCACAGAAGAACAGATTGGTGAACCTGAATTTGAAAAAAAATTATTCAAACTGAATGGAAGCCAGGAAAAAATATTGGGGAAAAATGAACACATGATTGATAATCTGTTGAAAAATAGCAAACAGTCTACATACATGTTAGAGTCCAGAAGATAAAATAAATAGAATGGAGGAGGAAATACATTTTAAAACAATAGTCAAAAATTTTCCAAATTTCATAAAAATTGTTAACTAATAAATCCAAAATGTTATAGACAAACAAAAAAAAAATCCAGTAAGTAGTAAAGTGTGTCTAGGGGCAAGATACAAATTATTCTTGGAAAATAGGTAAAAGAGAAAGGAATTCTGAAGAAGGTAACCAGAAAGATTTGTCAAAGAGGTCTGGTACGAATATAGGCTTTAAAGGGTGGTGAAGACTTGATCCCTGGGGTGGAACCAGGAGGACGTTCAGTGGAGAAGAGCAGTGTGAGAATATGTATGGTGCAGGAGGATACAGGTGGTCTTTTGGGAGCAGAGTGGTCCACCATGATTGGAATGTAGGGCATGTGTGATGGAGTAGGGAGGGAGAGTGAGGCACAGAATAAGGCAGAAAAGAAGACTAGGTCCAGATTTTGGGGAGACTACAGCCAGGGTCAGTCCCCCAGGTTTTATGCAATGTTCACCAAAAATCCACTGAAGGTCTTGGTTCAATTTTATTATTGTTACTTGTATGTTTGACATTTTAGCAGGGTAAGGATAGTCACATTCATGCTGAGGATTCACGCAGGAGACTTTGGGACAGAGGACAACAGCAGTAGGGGGAGAGCTGAGAAAATGCCACTGCTGATAATCCCCTAGATGTTGTCAAGATTGATAATTGCTTTCTCATGAATTCCAAATCCAAAGACCTTCGAAAACTGAGTTTCTTGTCTGATT
The DNA here is from genome assembly GCF_003369695.1 of Bos indicus x Bos taurus. Classification (NCBI taxonomy): domain Eukaryota; kingdom Metazoa; phylum Chordata; class Mammalia; order Artiodactyla; family Bovidae; genus Bos; species Bos indicus x Bos taurus. The sequence goes on from NC_040078.1 coordinate 18,073,699, forward strand.
GTTTATGATAGTCATTAGGTGGCAAAAAAAACTGAACTGAGCTGACAGTGAGGTTTCTTCACCTTACTGTGAATGTTCCTATGTTCTGTTGCAGAAATACAAATGACCTCTCTGAGGGAACCCTGAAGCCATGGGGTGTGGAGGATCTGGACTTTACGCCCTGCCTCCCCAAGATGTGGTGGACTCCTTGGTTTGAGTTTGTAAAAAATTATGTGACTATCTCAATTAAATAGAGGCTAGCACCACCAGGGGAAGCTCTCATGCCCTGCAAGGATAACAGAGCCCAACAAGAAGAAAAAGACTTCTCTCCTGACCAGGACTCAGCCAATGAAAAACCATGGACTCTTGTTAACTACAGCCCTCCCAACTTCCTTTTCCCCTTCATAAAAGTGTTCTCCTTTCCTCACCATGTAGGGACTTGTATGTGACTCCCCATGGTTGCAGACACCACGTTGCAATTCACCAAGGATCCCAAATAAACTCATCTTTGCTGGAGAAATAGCTGGCAGTCTGTTTTAGGTCAACAAAATCCATGGTGTTGGGGTTGTACATGGCCAACTCTGAAGGATTCCTGCAGCATTACTATCAAAAATAAATTATATTTATTGACTATCCTCCTTTTTTAAAATGTCCTAAATTTTATTTGGTGCCACGGGATTCAGATAAGGAATAGGTCTGTGGTATTTGTATCCTGGCAACCCACTCTGGTATTCTTGTCTGGGAAATTCCATGGACAGAGGAGCCTGGTGGACTATAGGCCACAGGGTTGCAAAGAGCTGGACACAACTTAGCAACTAAGCAGCAACAAATGCCAATATAGTTTGCTACTGGAGGATTAAGACTACACTCATTGGAAAAAGCTCCCGGATTTCTGACTGAATAAAACAAACCTCTGAAGAATGCAAATGAGATGCTTAGGAAATAAATGATGAATAAATGCTTGCTCAGCCCAGCCTTTTTATCCAGGCAAGGTCAAGTCAGGAGGCCTTTGAGTGACTAAGGGCCCAATCTCCATTCAAGCCTAAAAGGTACCTCTGATTGATGGAGAGCCTCTTCTCCCTGGTACCACCTGTCCCTCTGGCTGGTCCAAGGAGACACACCAGTGGTAAACTGGCTGCACAGCATCAATAAGCTAGTGGTCATTTGTGATAGCTGCTCATCTCAGTATCCTTAAACCCAACATCCACCCTGGTACTTGAACTTTGTGATCTCAAAACTTCTACTCTTTCTAGATTCAGCGTTTTGCCTCAGCCATTTTCCAGCATCATCGCTTTATCCTTCTGTCTGCCATTCCATGTCCCTTTACTTCTTCAATTGCTTTTCTTCCAAGCCCCCCTACTTGACCTAGCTTGAGGCAGGAGATAGATGGGCCCCTGGGGAGTCGGAGTTAGTTTCCGGTGAACCAAATAAAAATAGCAGGACAATTGAGAGAGGAGGCTGGGCTCTGCACAGATAGAGGACGTGTGTGTGTGTGTGTGTGTGTGTGTGTGTGTGTGTGCGTGCATGCATGTGCGTCAGTGCTCAGTTGTGTCTAACTCTTTGTGACCCCAGGGATTATAGCCTGCCTACCAGGTTCCACCGTCTATGGAATTTCTCAGGCAAGAAAACTGGAGTGGGTTGCCGTTTCCTACTCCAGAGGATCTTCTCAACCCAGGGATTAAACCCACGTCTCTTGAGTCTCCTGCATTGGCAGGCAGGTTTTTTTTATCACTGTGCCATTTGGGAACCCCCAGATAGAAAATAAGAGACCACATATTTCTCATTCTCAAAGTCAGGAGACCTCCCCAACTACACATATGCAGAAAGGCTCCTTGGAGGTCAAAATAGAGAAGATGTCACCTCATAGTAAGTGATGTCAACTACCCATCGGCCTCTTTGTTAGAATCCATCTCGGCTAAAAGATGCATGTGCACACATAGGAGGACCCTGTGTTATAACAAATTCTGACTCAAAACTAGTCAAAGCAAGATAATTGGCCAAAGGAAACCTGGAAAAAAATGCCCCCAAAAAGTGATTCAAGGGGGCATGACTCCATGAGTCTATCCACACACACTGTACTTTTCTTCCTCCTAATAAACACTTTGATGGTTTCACTACTTTCCATCTCTTTGTGGAAATTCATTTCTGTATAGCTGATGGTCCAGGGCCTGTCACTGGCCACTGGCCCTCGTGGTCTAGCGGCTAGGATTCAATGCTCTCCCTATCACAGCCCAAACTCAATCTCTGTCTGGGAACCAAAACCTGGCTTTAAGCCACTGCAGGCCGAGGCCACGGGAGATCAAGCTGACCGCATTCACTCCTGTTTGTGCTTCTCTTCTACTCATTTGACCTCTGCTTGGGCCCGGACTTACCTGTTTTTGTGGTCTACCTCCTTTATCAAGTGGACAGTTCCCAGGGCCAATTGCTGTATCTTTCCTCTACTCTCCTTAAGGCTGACCATCTTACTGCCAAAAACAAATGTATTTGTAGTATTTTGTAACATACAAAATGTTTTAAATAATGTATCTCATTTAACTCTCAATGTGACCCAGACAGGTGTATGTATTTTTTTAGCTGAATTTTATAGATGAAAAAACTAAGTGTCCGAGAGACTTAGTTAAGCTAAGTCTTAGCTTAAGACCTGCTGCTGCTGCTGCTAAGTTGCTTCAGTCGTGTCTGACTCTGTGCGACCCCATAGATGGCAGCCCACCAGGCTCCCCCGTCCCTGGGATTCTCCAGGCAAGAACACTGGAGTGGCTTGCCATTTCCTTCTCCAGTGCATGAAAGTGAAAAGTCAAAGTGAAGTAGCTCAGTCGTGTCTGACTCTCTGCAACCCCATGGACTGCAGCCCACCAGGCTCCTCCATCCATGGGATTCTCCAGGCAAGAGTACTGGAGTGGGGTGCCATTGCCTTCTCCAGCTTAAGACCTAAGCTAAGCTAAACCTCCCAGTTAGTAAGAGGTGGGGCCAGCATCAAGCTCACTTTTCATGATGCCCATCCTATGTCTTTTCTATTCCTGTGTGCTGGTTCACAGTTCCACACCCCTCTGAGCCCCTTTTTGCCACCCACCACATTCAATCCCTCTCCCCTTCCTATGCTGTCTGGGATGCATGCACAGATCATCTTCATCATTGCTTTATTTGTTTTTGCCTCCAAACTACTTTGGTATTTTATTATATAATTTAAAAACACATCCACTGTTTATATTTTTCTTTGCTAGAATATCAACACGGGCTTCCCTGGTGGCTTGAACACCTTGAGAATGATAATCTTTGTCTGTTTTGTTAACTGATATATCCCAAGCATCCAAACATCTGACACATAGTAAAAACTCAATTAATATTTGAATAAATATTTGTTGAATGTGTGGATAAATATTCCATTTCCAAATAGTTCTGCTATCTTCTTTATTTTTAGCCAAAATCTTCTCTTTATGCTTTCCATTCATTTGATTTAAGCTCTTGAGTTATATTTTCTATGAAAAAAAAAAAAAGCCTTTCAAATCGTGGAAGACTGCAACATGCTACTCTTTTTATAACATCACTCTGCCTTTCACAGGGAGACAGACCAAGTTTGGGAGTAAGATAAGCCTGGACTTGGAGTCTAGCATTATCAGGTCTTAGATGTGTGACCAGATAAATTAGTTAACTTTGCTAGATTGTATGTGTGTGAGAGAGAAATAGAGAGGGAGACTGCTTATAAATTGGAGCAAATCATAGCATCTTTTCAAGGAGTGAATATGAGTAAGAATGTAGGTTTCCTCTTCAGGTGGTGGCTTGCACACAGTAGGTCATCATCTTCAAGCCTCACTCCTATTTGATCTGAGCTGAACAAACTAGGTACCCAGGTGTGCACTGTGTGTGCCAAGCAGAGCAGCACACTCATGCCTAACTAAAATAACAAGAGTTCATCACCGTTTGCCACAGATAATCTCACTCTTGGCCTGTATTAAGTTGTAATCAACCATGCTTTCTCCATACATGCAGGTTTACAAATACCAACTAATCTTCTATCTTAAGTGCGGTTTACATTTAAATTAAATTCATAACTTCACATTTACCTTAACCATATTTTATCTTTTCAGATTAAGGCCATTATTCTAACCTGTGTTGAATCACTGCCTACTCTTCAATTTCCCCATCCCTTGAATTCCACACTTGGAATTTCAGTCAATTTCTTCTCAAGTGCTTCTCTAAGAGGCTGATAAGAAGTTCATTAGAGCAGGATAAGAATTGAATCTGGGGACCATAAAAGTGTTAGGAACCAAGGCAGATGATCAATGAAGGAAGAAATACCCCTCCAAGGGCTTCTCTCATTACACCATTTGCTCTGACAGCACGCCTATTATCATCTCTGTCTGGAACACAGTTCCTCTTCCCTCCATTCATTAGATAACTCCCACTTGTCCTTCACGTTGCTGATCATAGCTGCCTCCTCCAGGCACTTAACCCCTACAAGTGCCCTTCCAGTGGGCTTCCTCAGTACCCTGTGCCCCCACACTGAAACTCTTACGACTTCTATTGTCTCTTAACCTCTTGGTGAGACAAACAGGGTCTGCCTGGCTCACCATTGCCTCTCCTGGAATAAGCACAGTTCCTGGCAGAGCACTGAGGCTCCATAAAGATTTGCCAAATGAATGGATGTGTTGATACAAGTTGATACATGGGTTTTTTCCCCTGATAGCTGTTAGTACTGGAGAACAGAGGGAAGGTGTTAACCCAGCTCAGGGTTCCCATGATAAGATGTAGTAAGGAATGTGGTGGGCAGGTTTGACACATCTTGAGTTATTTCTAGGCTTCTAGGTACTTCTACTTTAACCTTCCAGGTCAGGGAGCTTCTTCTTTTGGAGGAATAATTTTGATTGTCCCTGGTGATGGGAAAAAACATGAGTCATCATGCATCACCATCACCCTCTCTTCCTTCCTAGTCTCAGGCCATAGGCATGTGGATCCTCTGGGATGTCCCACCACGTCAGAAATCAGGAGTATGCTGTGGCCAAGGACCAAATCTTGCTCACCATCTGGCCATTCTCCCATTTGTCAACGAGGTGTCTACTTGCGCACTGCCTGCCTTCTGATTACTGCCATACACCTAGCTAAACCATTATGAACAGCCAAGCTACTTCCTTACGCATGACAGTTCTATTTGCTTATTCATCCTGGACTATTCTAATCTGTTGGACAAACTATGGAGTGTGGAATTTCTCCCTTTTACTATTTGGGAAATTCCTGGGTAAAGGAGAGATATGCCAAAACTTGGCTTCTCCTATCCGAGCAAAAATATCTTACATATACTGGACACCACCCCACCCCCTCATCAGCCACTTACAAGTGCTCCATTCTAAGTATTTTTAGTGACAGTGGGGATGGGCTTTTAACTGAGAGAAAGGAAGAAGTACTTTATCTTAAGGTGTTTCTGGACTGAGTATAAATTTGACTCCACACAGAGGATAATTACCTAAAACCTCCCCCCCCCCAAAAAAAAAGCTTAATGGTCAACACCCTATTGCCATCATGTCCACATTCTACTCATGTTGTACCCAGATATGTACAAGCTTTAACGTTCCTTGTAGGTATAGAGTAAGCTCATGCCCCTGGGTGTTCATTGTAACAATGGTCTCCCCACTCAGCTGATCAGAGTAATTTTCAACTACAGTCCAAGATTTTATTGCTGGAAATTCAAATTAAGTAGTTCTGGGTTGGATCCTGGGATTCCATGTCTTTAAGTGGGTTCCCAGCTTACTGTACCTTAGCCTTGTGCCTGTAACAAAGAGGAATTATGGAAATTTACCTGGTGCAAAGACAGCCTCTAAGGACATCTAGTGTGATTTCCTCATTCGACAGTGAGGATGCTAATCTCAAGGAGGGAGGCTTCAGTTCAGTTCGGTTCAGTCACACAGTCATGTCCGACTATTTGTGAATCCATGGACTGCAGCCTGCCAGGCTTCCCTGTCCATCACCAACTCCCAAAGCTTGCTCTAACTCATGTCCATCGAGTCAGTGATGCCATCCAACCACTTCATCCTCTATTGTCCCCTTCTCCTCCTGCCTTCAATCAGGGTCTTTTCCAATGAGTCAGATCTTCGCATCCGGTAGCCAAAGTATTGAAGTTTCAACTTCAGCCTCAGTCCTTCCAATGAATATTCAAGACTGATTTTCTTTCGGATAGACTGGTTTGATCTCCTTGCAGTCCAAGGGACTCTCAAGAGTCTTCATCAACACCACAGTTCAAAAGCATTAATTCTTTGGTTCTCAGCTTTCTTTATAGTCCAACTCTCACATTCATACATGACTACTGGAAAAACCATAGCGTTGACTAGGTGGACCTTTGCTGGCAAAGTAATGTATCTGCTTTTTAGTATGCTTTCTAGGTTGGTCACAGCTTTTCTTCCAAGGAGCAAGTGTCTTTTAATTTCATGGCTGCAGTCACCATCTGCAATGATTTTGGAGCCCCCCCAAAATAACGTCTCTCACTGTTTACATTGTTTCCCCATCTATTTGCCATGAAGTGATGGGACCAGATGCCATGATCTTAATTTTCTGAATGTTGAGATTTAAGACAGCTTTTTCACTCTCTTCTTTCATCAAGGGGCTCTTTAGTTCTTCTTCACTTTCTGCCATAAGGGTGGTGTCATCTGCATATCTGAGGTTTTTGTTATTTCTCCCAGCAATCTTGATTCCAGCTTGTGCTTCATCCAGCCCCACATCTCACATGATGTACTCTGCATATAAGTTAAATAAGCAGGTTGACAATGCACAGCCTTGATGTACTCCTTTCCCAATTTGGAACCAGTCTGTTGTTCCATGTCCAGTTCTAACTGTGGCTTCTTGACCTGCATACAGATTTCTCAGGAGGCAGGTCAGGTGGTCTGGTATTCCCATCTCTTTCAGAATTTTCCAGTTTGTTGTGAATCACATAGTCAAAGGCTTTGGTGTAGTCAATAAGGCAGAAGCAGATGTTTTTCTGGAACTCTTGTTTTTTTCATGATCCAACAGATGTGGCAATTTGATCTCTGGTTCCTCTGCCTTTTCTAAATCCAGCTTGAACACCTGTAATTTCATGGTTCATGTACTGTTGAAGCCTGGCTTGCAGAGTTTTGAGCATTACTTTGCTAGTATGTAAGATGAGTTCAATTGTGTGGTAGTTTGAGCACTCTTTGGCATTGCCTTTCTTTGGGATTGGAATGAAAACTGACCTTTTCCAGTCCTGTGGCCACTGTTGTCCAAATTTGCTGGCATATTGAGTGCACCACTTTCACAGCATCATCTATTAGGATTTGAAACAGCTCAGCTGGAATTCCATCACCTCCACTGGTTTTGTCCATTTTGATGCTTCTTAAGGCCCACTTGACTTCGTATTCCAGGATGTCTGGCTTTAGGTGAGTGATCACACCATCGTGGTGATCTGGGTCATGAAGATCTCTTTTGTACAGTTCTGTGTATTCTTGCCACCTCTTCTTGATATCTTCTGCTTCTGTTAGGTCCATACAGTTTCTGTTCTTTATTGTGCCCATCTTTGCATGAAATGTTCCCTTGGTATCTTTTATTTTCTTGAAGAGATCTCTAGTCTTTCCCATTCTATTGTTTCCTCTATTTCTTTGCATTGATCACTGAGGAAGGCTTTCTCATCTCTCTTTGCTATTCTTTGGACCTCTGCATTCAAATGGGTATATCTTTCCTTTTCTCCTTTACCTTTAGCTTCTCTTCTTTTCTCAGCCATTTGTAAGGCTTCCTCAGACAACCATTTTGCCTTTTTGCATTTCTTTTTCTTGGGGGTGGTCTTGAGCACTGCCTCCTCTACAATGTCACAAACATCTGTCCATAGCTCTTCAGGGACTCTGTCTATCATATCTAATCCCTTGAATCTGTCTGCCGCTTCCACTGTATAATCATAAGGGATTTGACTTAGGTCATACCTGAATGGTCTAGTAGTTTTCCCTACTTTCTTCAATTTAAGTCTGAATTTTGCAATAAGAAAGGAGGCTTAGAAGAAGGGAAAGAAAGGAGAACTGCAGAGAGATAGAAGCAGGATTCCAAGGAACGAGACCTGAGCCTTAGACCCAATTTCTTACATTCCCCTGGACTACTTAGCCCTCATCTCTGGAAACTGGGCCCTCATTCTGATGCAGCATGACTGGATTACAGGCACAGACGTTTGGCTGACCCTTGCCTCACATTGCTTGTGACTTGGCTAGAGCAGTGGCATTTCTAGCAATAGTCCATCAAACTGCTAAATGGAAATGATACTGTCCAACAAGTGGGTTGCCTCAGGTTAGTGTGGAATTCAAGCGGAGTCTTTCACAGGTCTTTGAACACCTTTAAAGCATTTTATGAATGATTTTTTTTTTCCTCTGGAATGTTCAGCCCTGGTCCAGGGGACACTTTAAGTTTTGTTCAAATGGTTGATGTAGAAGGAGAAGAGAGCGAGATCTGGGAGGCAGGTCGTCAGCAAAGAAAGGGAGAGTGGGGAGTGAGGAGATGACCATGCAAGACCATCCAAAGCCAGCGTTGAAGGACTGCAGGGTATCCCAAACCTTGCTTCTGAGTTCCCAGTCCCCACTGCCAAATGCATTTTAAAAGCCCTGAGCTTCTTTGGCCCATTTTTTGATTGGGTTGTTTATTTTTCTGGAATTAAGCTGCAGGAGTTGCTTGTATATTTTTGAGATTAGTTCTTTGTCAGTTGCTTCATTTGCTATTATTTTCTCCCATTCTGAAGGCTGTCTTTTCACCTTGCTTATAGTTTCCTTTGTTGTGCAGAAGCTTTTAAGTTTAATTAGGTCCCATTTGTTTATTTTTGCTTTTATTCCCAATATTCTGGGAGGTGGGTCATAGAGGATCCTGCTGTGATTTATGTTGGAGAGTGTTTTTCCTATGTTCTTCTCTAGGAGTTTTATCAGCAGCTGAATGGATAAGAAAGCTGTGGTACATATACACACTGGAGTATTACTCAGCCATTAAAAAGAATACATTTGAATCAGTTCTAATGAGGTGGATGAAACTGGAGCCTATTATACAGAGTGAAGTAAGCCAGAAAGAAAAACACCAATACAGTATACTAATGCATATATATGGAATTTAGAAAGATGGTAACAATAACCCTGTATGTGAGACAGCAAAAGAGACACAGATGTATAGAACAGTCTTTTGGACTCTGTGGGAGAGGGAGAGGGTGGGGTGATTTGGGAGAATGGCATTGAAACATGTATAATATCATATATGAAATGAATTGCCAGTCCAGGTTCAATGAAGGATACAGGATGCTTGGGGCTGGTGCACTGGGATGACCCAGAGGGATGGTACAGGGAGGGAGGTGGGAGGGGGGCTCAGGATGGGGAACACGTGTACACCCGTGGTGGATTCACGTTGATGTATGGCAAAACCAATAAAATATTGTAAAGTAATTAGTCTCCAATTAAAATAAATAAGTTTATATTTTAAAAAATAAAAATAAAAGCCCTGAGCTTCTAAAGCACACAGACAGAAACAACAGTCAAACGGACATACTGAGAAACATGTAAAGCCCTCAAAAGGACATGTAAACACACATCCTCCTGAATACCCCTTTTCTCTGAGTGCTATAGATGGGCTGTGACTCTTCACTATGGGCCTGCCTGGGTGCTCAAGGCAGGGCATTCTGTCAGAGGAAGTGGAGGACCACTGAGGCCAGTTCATACCAGTGTTGGGGGAGAGGAGTGTTGGACCTTGAGCCCCTCTGGCTACTGGGAGATGGCATCACAGCCTCGGTCTGCCAGGGGGCACCAGGCTGTCAGGGGTTCCCTGGCTCAACCCCAGACTGACTCACCCAGAGACCCCTATATTCTACCATCTTCCAGTCCCTTTTCATATCCAGGCCCAGTTATCCTGGGGACCAGAGTGTGTCCCCTGAGGATAGGACAGGTAGTGGGACACTGTAACCAAGAGCCTGCATCATGACCTTCTCCTGCACCTGCAGAGGGAGCCGTTTCTTAGAAGTGAAAGCCCTTCCCTCTTAGCCAGTCTGAGTTTCTTCTGTACCTGGGTTGTGGGGTGGGGGTCTATTCCCCACCTCCCCCCAGTCAAGGGGGTTCCTGTCAGTAGTGTGTTTGTGAAAACAGGGGCAAGATCCAATGAAAATTGCCATCTGAGGCTTCCCAGCCTCTCCCCGTCCTGCTCTCTTCACTCCAACTCAAAGGCCTGGGTGATGGAAACCTTCAGATGCCCATGGGAGCCATTCAGGCCCAGCCAGACCTCTGGGGCCTAGGTCACAGAGCAAGTGCAGTTCTAAAGGAGCCTGGATTTTCAGAGAAGAAGCAAGGCGAAAGTGGAGAAAAACCTGTGAGACAACTCCAAAATGTTGTTGGAAAAATGACTTAGGTGATACAGGAAAGATCTATGGAAGAGGTTATGACCAAGATGGATGGGACCATGTGTAACAGGAAAGAGTATAGATTGTAAATGACATCTGGCTGCCCAACTAGGCAAGTCACATAAATCCTGTGGGATTAGGTTTCCACCTCTGTCAAACAGCAAGTTGATAATGTCTTTGTGATGGACTATTGTAGAAATTAGAGAATATATACACATACACATGCACATTCATAAACATATTCATTTTCTACCTGCATGAGGCATTTCACTAAATCAATAATGACCAAACATTATTGGGTATCAGAAATATCTGGGAAAGAAAGTAAAATAAATACCTGGAGGCTTGGTTAAAACAGTTTTCTTGGCCTCACTCTCAGATTTTCTGCTTCAATAGCTCTGGAGTGATACATATGCATTTCTAACAAGGTCCTAGGTGAGGCTGTTGCTACTGTTCTGGGTACCACCCTGAGAATCAGTGTGCTAAGCTGTGACAGCAAATAAGCATTATGTCTCTCCCTTTTATGAGTACCTTCCTAGCAGATAAGCAATGAATATTTGTCAATTAAAAAATGAATGAGTGGATTTCACATAAAAGCCTTGGTTTTCTTTTGTACAACACAGGGTTTCACTACATGGTCTCTTGGGTATTCATCATTGACACTGAGGGACTGGATCCCTTGGGTGAGGGGAAGACATCTGAAGAGCCAGTCCCTGGATCTGTGGTTTCAGACTATTGAGCTAGAGCTATGGGGTCTTTTGGTGTTGTGGCTTGTGTGGAGGAGGGCACTATTGCCTAAGCCAAAGCCACCCCTGCTGTCCTCCTAAGAGGAGACTTTTTCATCTTCTAAGACCAAGGTGGCCTCAGGGCACTCTCTTCTCTAGGGAAGCCCATCCCAGCATCATTTCCCAGCATCCTCTGTGGTATCCATCTCATCTGCAGGGAGGTAGAAGCATCACCCCTTTTTCTGCCTCTCTAAGCCCTACCTTCATATACCCAAAACCACCCATGCCTAATGTGATTTGAGAGCAATCAAGGAGTGCAAACTCAGCCTCAGATGTATCCTTTTCTATTGTATCAAAAAAAAAAAAAAAAGCTAATCATTTATTCTGAACCAAACAAGAGTGTATCCTTTGCAAAGGACCCCAGAGAGCCTATCCCAGACTCCCTCCTCCCCTCCCTGACTCCACAGAGGTCACATGGCTATGACTAAGGCCCCAGAGTTGAGTGACCTACCCAACCCTGGCCTGAGACCTTTACCTCTAAATAGAGGAGCAAGAGTTAACCTCCTTGTTCCCTTATTCCTCATCCCCTTCATCCACCCGTTCCCAGCAGGGGCCAGGGACACTGATGGTAGACAGAAAACTGACAAGGCAGCCCACTCAGTCTAGGCTAAAGAAAGCTCAGACCATAAGTAAAATAAATCCAAGAAGAAGAAGAAGAAGAAAAAAAAAAACAACTCATCCCAGAGAGTCAGGAAGGAGTAAGAACACAGGCATTATGCAGGACTTAGGCTGTGAGGGTATCATCATCTTTATTGTTACATGGTTTCCTCTTGTCTCCAGTCCTGTGGTTGCACATCAGGACAGACCATAGCTCAAGCTGCAAACCCAGAAGCCTTACTGAGGAGCTGTCTGCCCCAGGAGAAGCACAGGACTTTGGGGATACTTTGACTCCACTCCAATGGGAGTTTACAACCTAGCTGGGCAGGTAGAGACAGACACACCTGAAAAGTGAAATAACAATTCAAGAGATGTTCCAAAGCAGTTGCCAAATGGATTGTGTGGATGATTCAATGAGTTCTAGGAAATCAGTCCAGGGTCCTGCAGAGAGGAACAAATACAAAAGGCTCCAAGGAATAGGTCTTGAAATACAGGTTGGATTTTTAGATACTGGGAGTAGCAGAGAAGTGGTCCAGGTAGTAGGGAAAGAGTGAGCAGACGCTTGGGGGCAGGGACCCCAAGGGGATGTCTTGGGAAACACCCAAGATGTGCCATGGTGGCCAGACTGGTCTGGCTAGAACGGGAGGATGTGTTTGGGGAAGCGTTAGATGTGAGGCTAAAGAGGTGTCTCTGACCCAGGTCTGGATCCTGAGATGGCATGCAAAGGAGTTTGGACATCATTTCTGCAGCAGGGAGCCTCTGAAAGTCTTGAAAGTGATACAAACCAGAAAATGTTGGAAATTGTGGCTGCTGGGAATGGAGGATCAACATTTTCAGGGCAAGAGGTAAGGCTATCTCAGCCGTGCTTTCTTTAAAAGTAGGCACCCTTTACTCCACCACGAGTTCCACCTTTCACTCCAACACTGACGCCTCCTTGGTCTCCACAACCACCAAGACCCTGTGATTCTGGAAGGCCTACATCGCAAGGTCTACATCTAGGCTCACTGTCTTGCCACCAGTTGTAACCAGCTGGGCCACAGATGGGGGCCTCAGTGTCCAGGCGGTGTGGACTGGACTCATGACAGCCTAGGTCTCCTGTGCATGGATTTGGTCGGGGCTCCACACATGGCTCTGGGCTTGGGCAGGGCGATGGAAGCGGAATTGGCTCCGGAAGTGGAATTGGCTCCAGAAGTGGAAAAGATTCTTGGCGCTCATAGGGCTGCGGATATGGACGCGGTGCTGAAAGATCGCACTGCACTGGGCGAGGATGACGCGGGGCTGGATACGGCACTGGACGTGGTTCTGGATACAAACAGGGTTCCGAAAGTCGCCGTGGTGGAGAGCAGGGACGGAACTCTGGACTTACGCACCGCTCTGGACGTGAACACGTACGTGGAGCCGGAAGTGGACGTGGGCATGGAGCAGGAGGTGGACTTCGCCGCAGTGATGGCTCTGGACATTGGTCCAAACGCCGTGGAGGATGGAAGCTTGGGAGTGGACACGGCTCTGCACGTGATCTCAGATCCGGGCAGGAGGTACCCCAGGAGGGTCGTGGGGCACAACTCTCAGAGCAGCGTCTGATGGGAGGAATCTGAACAGGACACTTCTGCGGGGGAACCTGCCTGGGGCAGCGAGGGGAGGAAATCTCTATTCGGCACTTGGGTCCACATCTCTGAGAGCAGCCCAAAGTGGGACGCCGAGAACAGTCACTGTTATAGATGGGCTCAGAGCGGCGGGGTGGGGTACAATAGTTATAGGAGCCCGGGGAACATCTTGACGGCAGGCAGCTACTGCTGTAGTAGGGCTCGGAACGTCGTGGTGGGGAGCAGCTGCGGTAAGAAGGCTGCAGCTGGCGAGGAGGGAGGCACCTGCTGGTGCTCCGAGAGCGACTCTGTGCAGGAAAGCTCCCATAAGAGCCCCAGGTCTGACACTGGGGCGCCCAGGTGCTAAATGAAGCCCGGGACTGGCGCTGGGGGTCGCAGCCGCTGTAGGAGCCCTGATACTGGCACTGGGTGGAGAATCTTCCCTGAGGCTGGCACACCAGGGGACCTGTTACATAGGTCTGGACAGGCTGAGGTGCCGGGCAGGGTACATAGCTCTGGCCTGGGCATTCCACATAACAAGTTTCTGTATAACAAACCGGAGCACATTCTACATAGCAGGTCTGCACAGGGCATGGGCCTTCACACTGCACATAGGAAACCTCAGACTGGCATGGAACCTGGCATTGAACACATGTAAACTGAGGCTGGCTTGGAGCCTGACCTTTCACCTGTGTGGTCTTAGACTCGCATGAAGCTTTGCCCTTCACCTGGGTGGTCTTAGACTCGCATGGAGCTTTGCCCTTCACCTGGATGGTCTTAGACTCACGTGGAGCTTGGCCCTTCACCTCTGTAGTTTTAGACTGACATGGAGCCTGGCATTTTACCTGGGAAACTTGAACTGGGCATGGTGCAGGGCACTCCACAATTTGCATCTCACAGGGGGCTTGGACCACCACCTGGCTGTTGGCACAAGGGGTTTGGGAGATGTAGCAGGGGGAACATGTCACACAATACTGGGGGTGTGGCTGGTAACACTGAATCTGCTGCTGGTCACACATGGTTCTGATGCAGGCAGGTAAGCAGAACCTGAGGGTAGAAAGACCAAGATCAGGAGAGTGAGAGTTGTTGGGGAATGGTGACCAGGACCAAGGGGAAGACACCCTGCTTCTTTCCTGGCCTTTCCTCCCTACCTTCAACTTGTACCCAAGAGTCCTTACAGAGTGAGCTGGACCCAAGATTAGTCACCATTGCCCGCAAGACCTGCCTTGAATCTGCCAAAAGACCTAATCTGAGGGAGCTTCAAAGAACAGCAAATGGGCATTCCAGTGTCCAGCACAAGAGGGTGCTGATGACAAGAGAATTCCCTCACTTCATCAAGTCCCAAGAGATAGTAGGGAGCTTTATATGAAGTAGAGAGAAACCTTCCTCCCAAGGCCCCAAGTGGGAACTCCACACCCACAGAAGCTTGGATGCCCTCAAGCACTCACACTGGCAACTTTCACATATGTGCAAACATGCAAAAGGGCATATATGGGAGCAAGCCCTCAGGACTTCCCAGGTAGCTCAGCGGTAAAGAAACTGCCTTCAGTGCAGGGGACCCAGGTTTGAACCCACTCCAGTATTCTTCTTGCCTGGAAACTCCCATGGACAAAGAAGCCTGGCAGGCTACAGTCTATAGGGTTGCAAAAAGTGAGACACAAGTGTGTGACTATGCACTCAGGCACCATCTGCGTGCAAAGAAAGTATCCACTGTAGATTAAAGGATCCAGCCACTCACCAGACAGCTCAAACCCAACATAAAATGTTTGTTTCTCTCTATTCAATCTTTTTAGGTGAATTTACTTAAACAAGCCCTCATGGATGTATGCAAAACACGCACATACCAAATACACCAACCTTGGAAAGGCTCAGGACCGTCTTGGAAACTTGCCTAGGCAGATTCCTGATGTCAGTCACTTCAACTGGGACAGTCTGCTAGTTTCAGAAATATTTTCTCCCCAGCCCTTCTGAGAGGCAAGGCACAGTTACCTAAAATGGGGTAACCCAGAAAGTGCAAGTTTCCTAAATCACAAGACTGACATTCAGGCACACATAAAGCTCTAAATAGCAGAGTGTTACAAACACGATGGGTGGGGTGCTGATGCTCCCCAACAGCACACGTAGCCAGAGAGAAACTGAGGCCCCATCCCCACTCCTCTGTCCTCCTCAAATCTGCCTGTTCACGGGCATCAGCCCAGTGACCAGCACAGCACGGAGACTGTTTTGACAGTTAGTCCATCCATCAAAACACATCTCCATAAGCTCCTGAGATACTGAAATACTTCTAATGAAGAGCAAAGCCTTCCATTGTCTATTCATACAGCCTGTCTAAGTATACATGTCCTTGAGGAAGGTAACCCTCTTACACACATGTCTGTTCACAAGATGTAAATTAATAGTTCATCTTTTCCAGAGAAAGAGGTCCTGATGCAAGAAAATGGTACCTATGGATAAGTCCATGGTTATCCAAGGCAAATACGCGGACTTCATTGTCCCAGCTTTTCACCCCAACTCCGTAGATATTCTTCCTCCATCCTCTAAAAGCCCTTCAGATTGTTCCCCTCTGAAGGAGTGCCTCTCTTTTTCTGGTCCCAGGATCTGCCCTCATTGTGTCTCATCCCTGTGAATCTGGGAACCCTGTGGGCATCATCCAGACCCCAATCCCAAGACCCAACCCCTAAACTCACCGTCCTCACAGGCAAGCAGTCATTCAGGGTGAGGAATATGGAGACAGGACTGTATATAAAGGCTTCTGGGCCTGGCTTAGACCATGAGACAACTGGTTGGCATCTGCCTGGCATCACCCAATTCCAGCAGCCAGTCACCTCCCTGTGGGCTTGTCCTTGCAGTCACCTGTAGAATGTGGGAGTGTCTCACCTTAGTGTTGAAGCCTCTGAACTATGAAGGAGCAGGTCCTTGTTTTCTTACTCCTTCTTCACACTGTCAGTTTTTTCTCCATCCCTAGAAGACCTGGTTAAGGGGATGATGAGGTGTGGCAAAGATATCTTTTCTCTTGAAAGATGATTCCAGGCCCCTGCATTCCTTCTTGTCTCAGATTCTAACCAGGTAGAGAAAACAGGAAAAATCCCTCTTTAAATTAAATAACAGATAATTCACTTCAGTTCAGTCATTCAGTTGTGTCCAACTCTTTTTGACCCTGTGGACTGCAGCATACCAGGCTTCCCTGTCCATCGCCAATTCCTGGAGCTTACTCAAACTCACGTCCATTGAGTCAGTGATGCCATCCAACCGTCTCATCCTCTGTCATCCGCTTCTCCTCCTGCCCTCAGTCTTTCCCAGCTTCAGGGTCTTTTCCAATGAGTCAGTTCTTTGTGTCAGGTGGCCAAAGTTTTGGAGTTTCAGCTTCAGCATCAGTCCTTCCAGTGAATATTCAGGACTGATTTCTCTCCTTGCAGTCCGAGGGACTCTCAAGAGTCTTCTCCAACACCACAGTTCAAAAGCATCAATTCTTTGGCACTCGGCTTTCTTTATGGTCCAACTCTCACATCAATACATGACTACTGGAGAAACCAGAGCTTTGACTAGACGGACCTTTGTTGGAAAAGTAATGTCTCTGCTTTTTAATATTTTGTCTAGGTTGGTCGTAACTTTTCTTCCAAGGAGCAAGTGTTTTTGAATTTCATGGCTGCAGTCCCCATCTGCAGTGATTTTGGAGCACAAAAAAATAAAGTCTGACACTGTTTCCACTGTTTCCCCATCTATTTGCCATGAAGTGATGGGACCAGATGCCACGATCTTAGTTTTCTGAATGTTGAGCTTTAAGCCAACTTTTTCACTCTCCACTTTCACTTTCATCAAGAGGCTCTTTAGCTCTTCTTCACTTTCTGCCATAAGGGTGGTGTCGTCTGCATATCTGAGGTTATTGATATTTCTCCCAGCAATCTTGATTCCAGCTTGTGCTTCATCCAGCCCAGCATTTCTCATGATGTACTCTGCATATAAGTTAAATAAGCAGGGGGACAATATACAGCCTTGACGTACTCCTCTCCCAATTTGGAACCAGTCTGTTGCTCCATGTCCAGTTCTAACTGTGGCTTCTTGACCTGCATACAGATTTCTCAGGAGGCAGGTCAGGTGGTCTGATATTCCCATCTCTTTAAGAATTTTCCAGAATTTGTGGTGGAATTTGGCACAGTCAAAGGCTTTGGCATAGTCAATAAAGCAGAAATAGATGTTTTTCTGGAACTCTCTTGCTTTTTCGATGATCCAGCGGATGTTGGCAATTTGATCTCTGGTTCCTCTGCCTTTTCTAAATCCAGCTTGAACATCTGGAAGTTCACAGTTCATGTACTGTTGAAGCCTGGCTTGGAGAATATTGAGCATTACTTTGCTAGCATGTGAGATGAGTGCAATTGTGTGGTAGTTTGAACATTCTTTGGCAATGCCTTTCTTTAAAAGATAATTAAAATCACCTAAAAGATAGAGGAAACTTTACAGGATGAAGAGAATATTGTGTTAGAGCTAAGTCTTATATCCCAGGTTGGCTATGTGCAACTGTGACCTTTGTAACCAACCTGAATATTAATTTACTCATCTGCAAAATGAAGATAATTAAATCAATTTTCCTGAGTGATGGTGAGCATTGAGGCAGTTATTTTATACAGAAGCATCCAGACAAGAATGATATTCAAAGCATTGAACATCTACTAAGAGTACATGCTGATCATAAGCAACAGGCATATCTGGACTGATAGTTGCCTGCTGTGTCCCAGTCTTGAGCTGGCAACCTGATGGTTTCACAGCAGGTGTGCAGCTAATGCTATTTGGAGTGGTCCTTGAAAACAGCACAGTGCAGAACAGGAATAATGCTGTGAGCCAGATGCAGTCAAGATGGGGTAACATTTCATTTTGTGCAACCATAGTTTTCACTTAGATAATTAGTAATCATTAGCATTTAGAAATAGATTTTACTTAAGATTGCAGACATTCAGCTTTTCTTCTAAAGTCAAAAGATCCAGCACAGATGAGCCTACCTTCCATCAACCCGATTAACAACTCCCCTCCCCCCTGCAAAATAGGGCATGTACTTTTATTTTCTACAGTTCTCCATCATTCCTTATAGCCACAATGTCACTCCAAGTGTAAGTTTCCTTTTATTATTTTATTTTTCCTCTTAAGTTTCTTTGGCAAAATTGAAGGAAAGTGAAATAACCCTGGGTCATTTCACTTGTTTATAAACTGGTAAGCATTTAAGATAGAAGTTATTAGATAGATTTAGGGTTGAATCTTAACTCTACTATTTGCTAATGGGGTTAAAGCTCCTTAACCTGCATGAGCCTCAGATTTATAAAATGGAAAGAAGAAAAATAAGAAGGAGGAGAGTGAGGAAGAGGAGGAGGAAGAGGAAGAAGAAAGAAGAAAAGGAAGAATTAGAAAACTCATAGGAGTATTGTATGAAGTGAGATAATTGGTGTAAAGTACTTAGCACTTTATTAGCTGTTTATTACTCTGAACTTTAGTTTCCACATATGAAGATGGGAGTGAAAATACTTACTTTACCAGGTTCTCATGAAGATAAAATCAGATAATGGGTATGAAAGTGCTTTGTGACCTACAGTGCCCATTCCAGTCATGGCTGTGAAATCCTTCCCATGGAGGAATTTCTGTCCAGATCAGCCTGACTTTAGAATCAGAGTTCTGGATGCCATCATTCATTCCAAAGGGGTCTCCAGATACCATTATTCTAAACTCAGGCGGGGTCATAGACTTTCAGAGGGTCAGAGCAACAAGCACCCAGAAATTATCTGATCCTACCTGTCGTTCTGCAGGTAAGGAACGACACCTAACCTCAGGCTAGGCCTCTTTCACTACAACAGAGAAGTTATCTTTCTCATCACACAATTTGGCCAAGGTGCTCTAAACTTGGGTAGTGTTGGTCTTGAAGGTAGTCAGGGAATCAGTGAAAAAGTAAACCTGAAAACACAGTCCAGCTGTGTGACCACCAGAATGGAATTATTGAATCCTGCACTGATTTTTAAAAAGATGGAGGCAACTTGAAAAGCACAATAAATCTAGAGATAATTCATTGAGCACTTGTTATAAAACGGTCTCTTGGGTAAGAAATTTGACATACATTAAGTCTCTCAATCTTTAAAATAGCCATGAAGGACACATGTTATTCTCATAATTTCATAACTGGGAAAACAAAAGTTCAAAGAAGTAGTAGTTTGTTATAGGTCACAAGCTTGAAAATGGCAGGATCAGGATTATAGTCAAGTTATCTAGAGATAGAGGCTTTAGGAAATACACACACACACACACACACACATATATATATCATATGTGTAAATACATCATATATATATGTATATGTATGTGTATGTATATATATACATAATGAAATGAAATTGCCTTGAGTTACAGATACACAGAGAGGCATTCTATGCTTTATTATACTATAAGACCCTTTTCAGGAGTTATTATCTTATCCTTTAGGATACTGGCTGTGAACCTTAAAAGAATTTACTGGAGTCTTAATGATTCCTTAATCCTGAGAGCTAGTCCATAAATACTTGTCCTTTGTGTGCAAAGATGTATATTTTAACAGATTCAATATGACTTCTTCCTTTGTATCATTCACAATCTTCTTTTCACTTCTTTTCCCCTCCCATCATTCTAATAGCGGAGGTTCTGGAACTCACCCCTGAAATGGTGATGATATTTGTCATTTAGATATCTTCCAATCTTTCCATACAAATTCTTAGTGCCTTATATCTTCTACCCTCAAGAATTAAAGTAGTCAGGGTTTTACCTCGGCACCAGGGTACCACTGAGTTTTTCTCCCTAAGACCATCTTCAACAGGTCACATGCCTATTTAAGCAACAGAGTACCTATGTGTCAACCAGGGTAAAGGTAAAGGCAAAAAAAATAGTATCACAGATTGTCACCATGTGGCTGTTAATAGATAATGAAACAAGCACACATCAGGAGAACAAAGAAAAGCTAATACTCAACAGAACAGGAGAGCTCCCCAATTGTTTGCAACCACTCTTAAGAGAGACATTGAAAGTTAAAAGAGAAAGCAAGCACAATAAGGATAGTGATAGAGGTAATGCATGGATATATAAGGAAATGTGAAGATACAGAGGAGAGATAAAGGGGAAGAGACTGGAGTTCAGTTCAGTTCAATTCAGTCACTCAGTCGTGTCCGACTCTTTGTGACCCCATGGACTGCAATAAACCAGGCCTCCCTGTCCATTGCCAACTCCTGGAGTTTATTCAAACTCATGTCCATGGAGTCGGTGATGCCATCCAGCCATCTCATCCTCTGTAAGCCCCTTCTCCTCCTGCCTTCAGTCTTTCACAGCATCAGGATCTCTTCCAATTAGTCAGTTCTTTGTATCAGGTGGCCAAAGTTTCAGCTTTAGCATCAGTCCTTCCAGTGAATATTCAGGACTGATTTCCTTGGGATGGACTGGTTTGATCTCCTTGCAGTCCAAGGGACTCTCAAGAGTCTTCTCCAACACCACAGTTCAAAAGCATCAATTCTTTGGCACTCGGCTTTCTTTATGGTCCAACTCTCACATCCATACATGACTACTGGAGAAACCAGAGCTTTGACTAGACGGACCTTTGTTGGAAAAGTAATGTCTCTGCTTTTTAATATTCTGTCTAGGTTTGTCATAACTTTTCTTCCAAGGAGCAAGCATCTTTTAATTTCATGGCTGCATACCCCATCTGCAGTAATTTTGGAGCCCCCAAAAATAAAGTCTGTCACTGTTTCCACTGTTTCCCCATCTATTTGCCATGAAGTGATGGGACCAGATGCCATGATCTTAGTTTTTTGAATGTTGAGTTTTAAGCCAACTTTTTCACTCTCTTCTTTCACTTTCATCAGGAGGCTCTTTAGTTCTTCTTCACTTTCTGCATAAGGGTGGTGTCATCTGCGTATCAAAGGGTATTAATACTTCTCCCAGCAATCTTGATTCCAGCTTGTGCTTCTTCCAGCCCAGCATTTCTCATGATGTATTCTGCATATATGTTAAATAAGCAGGGTGACAATATACAGACTTGACGTACTCCTTTCCCAATTTGGAGTCAGTCTGTTGTTCCATGTCCAGTTCTAACTGTTGCTTCTTGACCTGCATACAGATTTCTCAGGAGGCAAGTCAGGTGGCCTGATATTCTCATCTTTTTAAGAATTTTCCAGAGTTTGTGGTGTCCACACAGTCAAAGACTTTGGCATAGTCAATAAAGCAGAAATAGATGTTTTTCTGGAACTCTCTTGCTTTTTCTGTTGGAAATGTTCAGATGAGGGATGCATAGAAACAAGGGAGTAGGACATAAAGTGGAGCTATATCTCTGCTTTAAGTTTTTTTTTTTTCGCATTTTGCAAATTTAATAAGATTGCTCAGTGAATAGTAATCTATGTATGTTTCATTGGCAGAATTTATGCTAGGTAAGTTATGCATCTGCTTGTGCAGAGAATTTGGGGCTTCTGAAAGTCTACTTATTAACTTGCAACACTGTTACCACCACAAAATGATATTCAGAGTCTAGGGCAGAACTAAATCAACTACTTTAAATGGTAGTAATCTCTCAGACAGTCATTATACTGTTGAATTGAGAGTCCTGCTTAAGCAGACCCTCAGCCTCACAGAACGTTACCAATATAGCATCATTGGGTTATCAATATATCCTTGCCAGCTCAGTGGCAAGGATATATCAAATGCCAATCTGTCTTTGGTTATTAAGAAGGCTTCAGCTATAGCCAGTTCCTCACAATTGCTCCCAATATAGTCTGGTGCCTCATTTCACTGCCTTTTATCCAAATTCTTTCCTCTGCTCAGAGCACTCTCTTCTGCCCTCTCTCTCTCTCTCTTCACCCACTCCTCTTTGCCTTGTATGTCAAATGTCTACTAATAACTTCATCACATTTAGCTCAAATACCAATGTCTCTATCCGTTTTACTTGGCTGTATTCTCACCACCAACCCAGGTAAAATGAGCCATTTGGGGGCCCTGAATTGCCTTCTTTTATAGGATCTACAAGCATTGCACTTCTTTGCTGATATGTCTCATATCTTCATTAAATGATGAACATCCTGGTAGCAGAAGACTGCACCTAGCAGAAAGCCAGGCTCCTAAAAGGTGGCCACCAAATGTTTTGAATGACATTATGAAAATCAGTTCTTTCCTTGAGAACCCCATGAACAGTATGAAAAGGCAAAAAGATAGGACACTGAAAGATGAACTCCCCAGGTCAGTAGGCGCCCAATATGCTACTGGAGATCAGTGGAGAAATAACTCCAGAAAGAATGAAGGGATGGAGCCAAAGCGAAAACAATACCCATTTGTGGATGGGACTGGTGATAGAAGCAAGATTTGATGCTGTAAAGAGCAATATTGCATAGGAACCTGGAATGTCAGGTCCATGAATCAAGGCAAATTGGAAGTGGTCAAACAGGAGATGGCAAGAGTGAACATCGACATTCTAGGAATCAGTGAACTAAGATGGACTGGAATGGGTGAATTTAACTCAGATGACCATTATATCTACTACTGTGGGCAGGAATCGGTTAGAAGAAATGGAGTAGCCATCATAGTCAACAAAAGAGTCTGAAAGGCAGTACTTGGATGCAATCTCAAAAACGACAGAATGATCTCTGTTTGTTTCCAAGGCAAACCATTCAATATCACGGTAATTCAAGTCTATGCCCTGACCAGTAACACTGAAGAAGCTGAAGTTGAACAGTTCTATGAAGACCTACAAGACCTTCTGGAACTAACACCCCCCAAAAATGTCCTTTTCATTATAGGGGACTGGAATACAAAAGTAGGAAGTCAAGAAACACCTGGAGTAATGGGCAAATCTGGCTTTGGAGTACAGAAAGAAGCAGGGCAAAGGCAAATAGAGTTCTGTCAAGAGAATGCACTGGTCATAGCAAATACCCTCTTCCAACAACACAAAAGAAGACTCTACACATGGACATCATCAGATGGTTGACACCGAAATCAGACTGATTATATTCTTTGCAGCCAAAGATGGACAAGCTCTATACAGTCAGCAAAGACTGGGAGCTGACTGTGGCTCGGATCATGAACTCCTTATTGCCAAATGCAGACTGAAATTGAGGAAAGGGGAGAAAACCACTAGACCATTCAGGTATGACCTAAATCAAATCCCTTATGACTATACAGTGGAAGTGAGAAATAGATTTAAAGAACTAGATCTGATAGACAGAGTGCCTGAAGAACGATGGATGGAGGTTCATGATATTGTACAGGAAACAGGGATCAAGACCATCCCCAAGAAAAAGAAATGCAAAAAAGCAAAATGGCTGTCTGGGGAGGCCTTACAAATAGCTGTAAAAAGACAGGAAGCAAAAAGGAATGGAGAAAAGGAAAGATATGCCCATTTGAATGCAGAGTTCCAAAGAATAGCAAGGAGAGATAAGAAAGCCTTTCTCAGGGATCATTGCAAAGAAATGGAGGAAAACAATAGAATGGGAAAGACTAGAGATCTCTTCAAGAAAACTAGAGATACCAAGGGAACATTTTATGCAAAGATGGGCTTTATAAAGGATAGAAATGGTATGGACCTAACAAAAGCAGAAGATATTAAGAAGAGGTGGAAAGAATACACAGAAGAACTGCACAAAAAAGATCTTCACAACTCAGATAATCACGATGGTGTGATCACTCACCTAGAGCCAGACATCCTGGAATGTGAAGTCAACTGGGCCTTAGAAAGCATCACTACAAACAAAGCTAGTGGAGGTGATGGAATTCCAGCTGGGCTATTTCAAATCCTGAAAGATGACACTGTGAAAGTGGTGCACTCAATATGCCAGCAAATTTGGAAAACTCAGCAGTGGCCACAGGACTAGAAAAGGTCAGTTTTCATTCCAATCCCAAAGAAAGGCAATGCCAGAGAATGCTCAAACTACTGCACAATTGCACTCATCTCACACGCTAGTAAAGTAATGCTCAAAATTCTCCAATCCAGGCTTCAGCAATATGTGAACTTCCAGATGTTCAAGCTGGATTTAGAAAAGGCAGAGGAACCAGAGATCAAATTGCCAACATCTGCTGGATCATCGAAAAAGCAAGGGAGTTCCAGAAAAACATCTATTTCTGCTTTATTGACTATGCCAAAGCCTTTGACTGTGTGGATCACAATAAACTGTGGAAAATTCTGAAAGAGATGGGAATACCCGACCACCTGACCTACCTCTTGAGAAACCTATATGCAGGCCAGGAAGCAACAGTTAGAATTGGACATGGAACAACAGACTGGTTCCAAATAGGAAAAGGAGTACGTCAAGGCTGTATATTGTCACCCTGCTTATTTAACTTATATGCAGAGTACATCATGAGAAACGCTGGGCTGGAGGAAGCACAAGCTGGAATCAAGATTGCTGGGAGAAATATCAATAACCTCAGATATGCAGATGATACCACCCTTATGGCAGAAAGTGAAGAAGAACTAAAGAGCCTCTTGATGAAAGTGAAAGAGGAGAGTGAAAAAGTTGGGTTAAAGCTCAACATTCAGAAAACTAAGATCATAGCATCCAGTCCCATCCCCTTCATGGCAGATAGATGGGGAAATAGTGGAAACAGTGTCAGACTTTATTTTTCTGGGCTCCAAAATCACTGAAGATGGTGATTGTAGCAATGAAATTAAAAGATGCTTACTCCTTGGAAGGAAAGTTATGACCAACCTAGATAGCATATTAAAAAGTGGAGACATTACTTTGTCAACAAAGGCCTGTCTAGTCAAGGCTATGGTTTTTCCAGTGGTCATGTATGGATGTGAGAGTTGGACTATGAAGAAAGCTGAGCACCAAAGAATTGATGGTTTTGAACTGTGGTGTTGGAGAATACTTGAGATTCCCTTAGACTGCAAGGAGATCCAACTAGTCCATCCTAAAGGAGATCAGTCCTGGGTGTTCATTGGAAGGACTTATTAAAGTTGAAACTTCAATACTTTGGCCATCTGATGTGAAGAGCTGACTCATTGGAAAAGACCCTGACCGTGGGAAAGATTGAGGGCAAGAGGAGAAGGGGACGACAGAGGATGAGATGGTTGGGTGGCATCATTGACTCGATGGACATGAGTTTGTCTGGACTCCGGGAGTTGGTGATGGACAGGGAGCCCTGGTGTGCTGCAGTTCATGGGGTCGCAAAGAGTCAGACATGACTGAGTGACTGAACTGAACTGAACTGATGAAAATCAGTCTAGTAATAAGCACCAGAAGCCAATTAAAAGAGTTAGTTTTCTAATAATACCAGGAAAGGATTCTGTAGGAATATCATGACTAGATTTAAGATGAAATTTCACTGATTAATATGAAGATATTTAGCTTTTTATGTTTGAATTATTTATGTGCTGCAGGTTTTAAAGATAAATTACCTTCCAGTTTAGTCTTGATACTGTATTTATATGTATATACTTTTTTCTTGGCTTAAATTTAAACTTGAAGTTACTTTATTACTGTAAAACTTTTTTATTCTTTATAAATCTCTTTTATTAACACAGAGAAGACATGAAAAGTTGTGTGGCCTCCAGCAAAGTTACTTATATTATTTGGGTCTCAGTTGGACTTTGTAAACTCTGAAGTTATTTCTAGTCCTAATATTAGGCTCAAATTATAGAGTTAGACAAGCTGGAATCAAGATTGCTTGGAGAAATATCAATAACCTCAGATATGCAGATAACACCATCCTTCTGGAAGGAACTGAAGAGGAACTGAAAAGCCTCTTGATGAAAGTGAAAAAGGAAAGTGAAAAAGCTGGCTGAAAACTCAGCATTCAAAAAACTAAGATTATGGCATCTGGTTCCATCACAGCATGGTAAATAGTTGGGGAAACAATGGAAATAGTGACAGACTTTATTTTCTTGGGCTCCAAAATCACTTTGGATGGTGACTGCAGCCATGAAATTGAGATGCTTGCTCCTTGGAAGAAAAGTTATGACCAACCTCAACAGCATATTAAAAAGCAGAGACATTACTTTTCCAACAAAGGTCCATCTAGTCAAAGCTATGATTTTTCCAGTAGTCACATATGGATGTGAGAGTTGGACTATAAAGAAAGCTGACCACTAAAGAATTGATGCTTTTGAATTGTGGTGTTGGAGAAGATTCTTGAGAGTCCCTTGGACTGCAAAGAGATCCAACCAGTCCATCCTAAAGGAGATCAGTCCTGGGAGTTCATTGGAAAGACTGATGCTGAAACTGAAACTCCAATACTTTGGCCACCTGATGTGAAGAACTGACTTGTTGGAAAAGACCCTGATGCTGGGAAAGATTGAAGGCAGGAGGAGAAGGGGACAGCAGAGGATGAGATGGCTGGATGGCATCACCGACTCAATGGACATGAGTTTGAGTAAGCTCCGGGAGTTGGTGAAGGACAGGGAAGCCTGGCGTGCTGTGGTCCATGGGGTCACAAAGAGTCGACATGACTAAGCAACTGAACTGAACTGATAAGAGTTAAAAAAAGAGAGTGAGAGAAGCTAAGATAAAACTGATTGTCCTAGAACAACAATCAGTTCATTTCAGTCACTCAGTCGTGTCCGACTCTGTGAGCTCATAAGTCATGGCACGCGAGGCCTCCCTGTCCATCAACCAACTCCCAGAGTTTACCCAAACTCATGTCCATCGAGTCAGTGATGCCATCCAGCCATTTCATCCTCTGTCATCCCCTTGTCCTCTTGTCCCCAGTCCCTCCCAGCATCAGAGTCTTTTCCAATGAGTCAACTCTTCGCATGAGGTGGCCAAAGTATTCAACATCAGTCCTTCCAATGAACTCCCAGGGCTGATCTCCTTCAGAATGGACTGGTTGGTTCTCCTTGCAGTCCAAGGGACTCTCAAGAGTCTTCTCCAACACCACAGTTCAAAACCATAAATTCTTCGGCCCTCAGCTTTCTTCACAGTCCAACTCTCACATCCATACATGACCACTGGAAAAACCATAGCCTTGACTAGATGGACCTTTGTTGGCAAAGTAATGTCTGTGCTTTTTAATATCTAGGTTGGTCATAACTTTCCTTCCAAGGAGTAAGCGTCTTTTATTTCATGGCTGCAGTCACCATCTGCAGTGATTTTGGAGCCCAGAAAAATAAAGTCTGACACTGTTTCCACTATTTCCCCATCTATTTGCCATGAAGTGATGGGACCAGATGCCATGATCTTAGTTTTCTGAATGTTGAGCTTTAAGCCAACATTTTTACTCTCCACTTTCCCTTTCATCAAGAGGCTTTTTAGTTCCTCTTTGCTTTCTGCCATAAGGGTGGTGTCATCTGCATATCTGAGGTTATTGATATTTCTCCCAGCACTCTTGATTCCAGCTTGTGCTTCTTGCATAGAAAGAGACAAATAAATATAAAGCTTTGAAGATAGTGTCAGTTCATAGAAAGATGAAAAAATTATATAATAAAGTCTTATGGATTGCTCATAAGAATTTATAGGTGAAATTATGGTTGGCTTTTCATATCCACAGATTACTCATTCGTGGAGTCAGCCAATCCCAGATCAAGAATATTTTTAAATGATCAGCAAGTTTCAAAAATCAACACAAATTTACTGTGTGCTGACAATTATTTACATGATGTTTATATTTCATTAATTATCATAAGTAATCTGGAGATGATTTAAAGTATACAGGAGGATGTGTGTAGATTATGTACAAATAATGCACATTCGATTAAAAGATAAGGGACCTGAGCATCTTGTGGTTTCAGAGGGAGTCCTAGAATCAGTCCCCTTCTGATATCAAGGGATATATAATTCTTCATATCATATGGAAAAATTAATTCAAAATAGATCAAAACCTAAGTGTAAGAGCTTAAATGATAAAACTCCTAGAAGTGAACATAGGAGTAAATCTTCTTGACTTGACTTTATTTAAGTGGTTTCTTAGATACAACATCAAAAGCAAAATTTAGACAAAATTTTTAAAATAGATAAATTGAGCTTCATAAAAATTTTAAAACCTTTTATGTTGCAAATGTGAAAAGCTGACCCACCAAATGAAGAAAAGTATTTGTAAATTATATATCTGAAAAGGGACTTTTATCTAGAATGTGTAAGGAACATTTATAACTGAAAGATAAAAGATAAAAAGATATGGCAATTTAAAAATAAATAATGGATCTAAATAGATATTTCTCCAAAGAAAATATAGTAATGGCCAGTTAAGCACATGAAAAAATGCTCAACATCATTAGTCATTAAGAAAATGCAAATCAAAACCATAATGACATACCACTTCACACCCACTAGCATGACTATAATAAAAAAAGGATAGGCAGTAACAAGTGTTGAGGAGGATACATAGAAATTGGAATCCTCAACACATTGCTGGAGGGAATGTATATGGTACAGTTACTGTGAAAAGCAATTTGGCAGTGCTTCAAAACTTAAACCTAGAGTTACTTACTACATGATCCACTAACCCCCTCACTCCTAGCAAAATGAAAATCCCTCCAAACAAAATGAAACCATCCACTCAAAAAATGTATACATAAATGTTTCATAATGGAATTGTTCACAGTAGCCACAAGGCATAAACAGCTCAAGTGTCCAATTGATGAATGGATAAACACTTGTGGTGTGCAGATACAATGGAGTATAATTGGCCGTATCAAGGTGTTGAATTTTGATACATGCTACAACATGAATAAACCTTGAAAACATTCTGCTGGGTGAATGAAGCCAGTCACAAAAGATCACATACCATAAAATTCCATTTATATGAAACTTTCAGATGAGGAAAATCTGTAGAGACAGAAAGTGGGGCTCAAGGGGATGAGATGTGACAGCTAATAGCTACAGAA
The DNA here is from genome assembly GCF_003369695.1 of Bos indicus x Bos taurus. NCBI lineage: Eukaryota > Metazoa > Chordata > Mammalia > Artiodactyla > Bovidae > Bos > Bos indicus x Bos taurus. The sequence continues at coordinate 18,102,787 of NC_040078.1, forward strand.
TTTTGTTTCGGGGTAGTGAAAACATTCTAAAATTAGATAACTACATAGCTCTGTGAACATACAAAAAAACACTGAATTGTACACTTTCTGTGGATGAACTGTATGGTATGTGAATTATATTTCAATAAAAATTATATATGTATATATATATTTGCTTCTGTATGTACATTTGCATATATATTGTAAGATGTCTATCAATCAAGATAGATTTCACATACATACACATGCATACATAAGTAGAGATATATCCTTAAGCCTTGGTGACAACTAAATCACATTCATGGAGCATGGACTCACAAGCTTCTTGAGATCCAACCTCCCTGCCATACAGGATACCCTCTATAATTTCTTTAGGGACAACCTTTCCTTGAACCTGAGTCAGGCATCTTCCCCAAGCATCTTGGAAATACAGTCATTCAGGCTGACATGTTCACTGGAGGCTGACCTGTAATCCAAGGAAATATTATATTCTTCTTGGTGATGACTACTTCTTTCAAATCTTCCCTGCTAGTAGTAATTATCTCAAATGTCCTATGCTAAATGGATACGGTCTTAGTTCATCAAGTGGAGCTTATTAAATCCAGGTCACTCCCAAGTACTTACAGATTACCCATCAGATTCCTAGAATTGAATTAAGATCAGTCATCATCCATCCACACAACAAACATTCTGTAAACAGCTACTCATAGCTTCTGTCCTCAAGGAGCTTACTGTCTAATAAGGAAAATACATAAATGAACAGACATCTGTAATACAGTGTGATAAGGGCTTTGATGTAAGCACAGGATAAGAGCATAGAAAGGAGGCACTTAAAAAAAAGTTAGGAGGCACCACTTTTCAAAGTTTTTACCTTCTCACTCCACAGAAAAAGCTGCATATAGAAACCAATGGGTGACAGTGTTCATTGCAGCTCTATTTATAATAGCCAGGACATAGAAGCAACCTTGATATCCATCAGCTGGTGAATGGATAAAGAAGTTGTGGTACAGGGCTTCCCTCATGGCTCAGTGGTCAAGAATCCACCTGCCAATGCAGGAGACATTGGTTTGGTCCCTGGTCCTGGAAGACCCCACACACAGCAGAGCAGCTAAGCCCATGCACTACAACAATTGAGTCTGTGTGTAGAGCCCAGAAACCACAACTACTGAACCCTTGGGCCATAGAGCCTGTGCTCTGCAACAAGAGAAGCCATCACAATGAGAGGCCTGTGCATTGCAGCTAGAAAGCAGTCCATGCATCAGCAAAGACCCAGCACAGTCAAAAGATAAATAAATAAAATAATAAAATATAAATACAAAGGGAGAAATTGTGGTACATATTCGTATACACAATGGAACATTATTCACCTGTGAAAAGGAATGAATTTGAGTCCACTGAAGTGAATGAACCTAGAAACTGTTACAGAGTGAAGTTAGTCAGAAAGAGAAAAACCAATATCATATATTAACACATACATATGGAATCTAGAAAAAATACTACTAATGAACCTATTTCTGGGGCAGGAATAGAGATACAGACATAGAGAACAGATTTGTGGAAACAGTGAGGGAAAGAGAGGATGAGAAGAATTGAGAGGGTAGCATTGAAACATATACATTGCCATATATAAAATAGATCTCTAGTACAAGTTGCCGTATAACACCGGAACTGAACCCAGTGTTCTGTGACAACCTAAAGGGGTGGGATGAGGGAGGTGGCAGCAAGGTTCAAGAGGAAGAGGATATATGTATAATTATGGTTGATTCACATTGTATGGCAGAAACCAACATCATAAAGAAATTATCCTCCAATTAAAATTTAAAAAAAAGTGAAATCTTTGGGGAAAATGAGACTATGAGCTTCCAAACATGAAATTGCATGACTTACATCACAAAAAGGCAAGTGTCTATGGTAGAGTTGTCTGATTTAGCAAATAGAAATACAAGGTCCCCAAGTGAATTTCAACTTCAGATAGACTATACATATATTTTAGATATATATATGTCCCCTGGGGCTGGAGCAATTAAAAAAATATTTCTATAGTAATATAGATTGAAGGAATGATGGTGGTAATATCAGTGATGCTGACTCATTAATTCTTCAATGCATGCATTTATTCATTCAGCTACTCGGTTTAACTGTGTATAAAACATCATGCTACATCCTGGAGTTACAGTGCTAAGATAAAGGAGTCATCAAATGTAGCCCCTGTTCTTAGAAAGCTGTTAGTTGAATGAAGAAGATAATCATCAATCGAAAGACCACACAGATAAATAGCCAATGATGCCCCTGATTAGTATTTGGCAGGAGAGGTCTACAGAGCAATGAGAGCTGCTTAAGGCTGAGAATGCAGGGAATGGGAGAAAGCTAACCTGGCCAGGGAGACCAGAAAAGACTTTCTTGAATACATGAGTATGGGCTGAGACCTAACGGGTAAGTAGGAAAAAAGGAGGATGAAGAATATGCTAGAATTAAGGAATAGCATGTGCAAAGGGACACAGTATAGGAGATATGAGCGATTCTGGCATATTCACAGAATTGAAAGCAGCCTATGAAGCAGGAGAAAGGAGTTCCTCAGGTCTGTGTCCAGATCACTGGCAACTATTTTAAGCAGAGATGTGACAGGATCAGACTCTAGCTGCCCTGTGAGGTATAATGTGGGAGGAACTGAGCTAAAACAGGGACACAGGTGTAGAGACTGTGTGTCTTAACCCAGGAAATGGATTGTTGACCGTTTACCACTATTAGGCACCGTCTTACACCATTAGCACTTTGCCTACTTTGATCTCAAGAAGTAAACCCCACTTAGGAGGCTGAGTGCCCCAGGAAAATAGCGAGATCATTGCAGGCAGACAGGCCTGGGCTTATGCTATGGTTCTCCTTCCAAGCAAGAGCTTGGAAGAGCGAGTTGTTTACTCTTGCTCAGCCTTGGTTAGTTTCATCAAACATAAAATGAAAACAATATTTGCCTCATACATTGTTGGAAAGGCTAAATAAAAAGTATGTGAAGAGTCAAGCCATGAAAGGGCCCTCAGTAAAGGTCATTATTGTTATTATCATCATTATATGATTATGATTACTTAACATCACAGCTGGTTTTTTTTTTTTACCTCAATATGCTTACCTAATGGAAAAATAATCATTTCTGAAATAGTTTGCAATGGGACAAAATTTTTTTAAATATAAAATCATATAGGACATATCATGGGACTATAGAAATAATTAAAAGAGTAAGAGATGGGGGCTTCCTGATTTGATCTCAGCTCTCAAATATATTGTGTTTGGCCTCTCTGAATCTTTATATCTTCATTCTGTTGGTTGTGTTTTTATTGCTTATTTTTCAAAGAATGTCATAAAAATAAAATATACCCCGTGTCATGAACATTCTTTAAATTAATATAAATCACAGTAAGCATAAGAGTCACTGCCCCTGTAGACACATGGCATTTCTAGTTCCCAAGCCCAGGACTGACAGAAGGGAAGAAGGTCCTTTTTCCACATTGAAAGACAAAGTCACTGGGGTCTTTGTTTTGGGAGGTGGTCTGGACAAAGTTGGCTGCTCCTTAGGATGGCTGGTACCTAAATTGGGCAAAGTCATCTGGAGAAACACTCACCCACATTGGTGAGGCAGAGCTGCAGGGAGGGGAGGTTTTGTGTGAGACATCAAGGACAAGGAGCAGGGTGCAAAAGAAGAAACTCAATTTTTCTCTTAGTGGGATTTGGGACTTGATGGTAGGGTGTGTAGGGTGAGGAGAGAGGGAATTTGTGGGGAGCACAAGGATGAGCCCTGTGCAAAGACTACATTTTAACTCAAACTCCAGAATGAAAGAAAGATTGTGAGGGGAAGGAGGAGGTTGGTGGATCTGTTACTTGGCTCCTCCCATTGCTGCTCTCCTGTGGGTAAGATCCAGGTTAACAGTAGTCACCCATCATAGAACCTGGAGCCCCCAAAGCCCCCAGAGAGCTCACACTCACAGCAGTCATGCTACAGCCCCAGCAACAGGGATGGAACCTGTGGTGGCTCAGGCAGCAGCTCCCACCCCCATCCCCCAGCCCCAGAGCTGGGGCCACAGCAGGAAGAGACTGGAGAGGGACATGGGGCAGGAAGTTGGGTGGGACATTTTGGGGAACAATCAGGAGGGGCTGGCACTGCTGCTTATTTTACTGGAAGTATATTTCAGGAGTTCAGCCAACCTGAGAGACACAAAAAAGAAATCAATGCACCATTTCAAAGATTCATTCTCATAGTTTTCTTTCCCCTGGATTTCATAGAGATCTTTCCTCCACAAATAGCAGGTTCATGAATCAAGTTCCACAATGGCGCCTGGAAACTGATGTGAAGGGAAGCAAACCTTAATGAATACTCTGTCCCCTCAGCCTGTTTTGCTTCCCCTGAGGTATGATGGCCAACTCCCCATATGGCCTCCAAACCCACTGATGTAAGCCTTCTTATCCCCAAAGGACACAAAGTTGTGCACTCATTTTCTGATCCTTAATCTCAAAGATATCAAATGGGAGTAGGATGTATCCCCCCCAAAATGATATTTTTTTAATGAATAAACTATAAAATTATGATACTGAGAACAAAGACTTCTGCAAGTTGCAGGATCCTTAAGCCCACCCCAATTCCCACCACCATTCCTGTAAAGTGACTCCTTCCTCTCTCCCTGGAGCCCCTTTATCCAGGCCCTGATATTTTCCCAGGGATGAAGCACTGCCCATGTATGCAGAGTGGTCAGTTTCACAACCTGGGATGAGGAGACTCTTTTTGCACCAGGATTTAGAGGGATCAGAAAGCCAGAGCTTGTCAGACATCCTCTCCCCAGGCCTGCCGCCAGCAAGCCTTTCCCCATTCCCACTAGCTTGCCCGTGCATTCATTCATTCATTCATTTGGTCAATAATCATACACTGTCTATCTTGGGCCCAGAATTTTATGAGATACTGCTGTCTTCAAGAACAACTGAGTTTCCTTGAGGACACACTTTCTATTAATTTACTACAGCCTCTAACAGCTCTTAACTCAGAAGAGTATCATGTACATTTGCTTGTCTTCCTGCTCTTCCAGATGGAGAATCTGTTGAGGACAGAATCTTTATTTCTGAATAAATCTGGACTTTATTCAGTTCCATTCCCTCTGTAGTTTCACAAACAGAATGGGTAGATGTGATGAAAAGATGAATTTCGATGCTTAGTTGATTAAGAGAGGAATGAAGAACTGTGTTTTAGCACCAGTGGGCAGAGACCTGTGGCTCAGGGTATCATTCTTCAGGCTTCAGACATCCCCTGAAGGAAACCACACACTGGTCACATGTGAAATGCTTTAGTTGTGATCATCTAATAATGGCTCATTCATTAATTGAATACTTGTGTATTTTCTGTCCTGAGACAGGAATTTTACAAAACTCTGTTTTCACAAAGATGAGACAGGTGCCCGGAGGATATACGTGTAAACAGTGCCCAGTAAACCAATTTGTGGCGTGCTACAGTGGTGGCCCCATGACTCATGGGTAGGCTCCTACAGTGCTGAGTCCTTGCATCTGTCTGTGCTCTTCCAGAGGGAGATCACATTTAGGGCAGAAACTGTACTGGTTTTTATTCATCTACATATGCCCAGAAGCCCCACTGAATGCTCACAGGATGGGTAGAGGCAAAGCAGTAAGTTACTGATTACTGTCTGAAAGGATGAATGATGTCTGCCTTTGGACACACATGTGAAGAGGCTTGGGTCTCGGGATCCATTTGTTGGGCTGGAGAAGTCCTTTAAAGCAGGACACACACTGAGTCAAATGTACACGACCACGGATGTCATCACCTATCAGTGTTTCAGAAATAGTACATTTATTACGCCTGGGTACATAGGCCTAACGGAATAACAATCAGATGAGACTTGAGTATGTGTCAGCAAGCCAGCCAAGGGAATAAAGCTCAGGTCACTAGCCAGAGAAGGGGATTCAAAGAGCAGCTAATCAATGGTCAGGAAACAGCATGAGGGATTGAGGAATAGGATACAGACAGTGATATGAGAGGCCATCAGAGATCGGAAGGGGTTGGTGACAGGCAAGAGACAAGCTCTGCCACTCAGTCATGGGTTATTCCACTGGGCTTTGGTTTAAGACCATATTTGAAGATAGGCAATACTCAAGTGTGAAAATCCATATTTTGCCATTGACACATCTGAAATGAGATACAAGTAGACCTAATTAATGAAACGTGATGTGTTCTACATTGAAACAAGCATTCTACTACTCAAAATGAAAGATAATCATCCCTGCCTTGAAGGCTATCACAAGCCAATTTGAAGACAGATAAGTAAAACACATGACTCCTCTGTTAGACAAGCCCTGGATGTGACTGGGGCTTAGGGGAGGGTATGCAGCTCAGACTGGAGAGGAACTTGATACCTCAGTTCAGTTCAGTAGCTCAGTCATGTCTGACTCTTTGCGACCCCATGAATTGTAGCATGCCAGGCCTCCCTGTCCATCACCAACTCCCATAATTCACCCAAACTCATGTCCATCGAGTTGGTGATGCCATCCAACCATCTCATCCTCTGTCGTCCCCTTCTCCTCCTGCCCCCAATCCCTTCCAGCATCAGTGTTTTTTCCAATGAATCAACTCTTCACATGAGTTGGCCAGTGTATTGGAGTTTCAGCTTTAGCATGAGTCCTTCCAAAGAACACTCAGGACTGATCTCTTTAGAATGGACTGGTTGGATCTCCTTGCAGACCAAGGGACTCTCAAGAGTCTTCTCCAACACTACAGTTCAAAAGCATCAATTCTTCGGTGCTCAGCTTTCTTCACAGTCCAACTCTCACATCCATACATGACCACTGGAAAAACCATAGCCTTGACTAGATGGACCTTTGTTGGCAAAGTAATGTCTCTGCTTTTGAATATGCTATCTAGGTTGGTCATAACTTTCCTTCCAAGGAGTAACTGTCTCTTAATTTCATGGCTGAAATCACCATCTTCAGTGATTTTGGAGCCCAGAAAAATAAAGTCTGACACTGTTTCCACTGTTTCCCCACCTATTTTCCGTGAAGTGATGGGACCAGGTGCCATGATCTTAGTTTTCTAAATGTTGAGCTTTAAGCCAACTTTTTCACTCTCCACTTTCACTTTCATCAAGAGGCGTTTTAGTTCCTCTTCACTTTCTGCCATAAGGGTGATGTCATCTGCATATCTGAGGTTATTGATATTTCTTCCAGCAATCTTGATTCCATCTTGTGCTTCTTCCAGCCCAGTGTTTCTCATGATGTACTCTGCCTATAAGTTAAATAAGCAGGGTGACAATATACAGCCTTGACATACTCCTTTTCCTATTTGGAACCAGTCAGTTGTTCCATGTCCAGTTCTAACTGTTACTTCCTGACCTGCATACAGGTTTCTCAAGAGGCAGATCAGGTGGTCTGGTATTCCCATCTCTTTCAGAGTTTTCCACAGTTTATTGTGATCCACACAGTCAAAGGCTTTGGCATAGTCAATAAACCAGAAATAGATGTTTTTCTGGAATTCTCTTCCTTTTTACATGATCCAGCGGATGTTGGCAATTTGATTTCTGGTTCCTCTGCCATTTCTAAAACCAGCTTGAACATCAGGAAGTTCACGGTTCACATATTGCTGAAGCCTGGCTTGGAGAATTTTGAGCATTACTTTACTAGCGTGTGAGATGAGTGCAATTGTGTGGTAGTTTGAGCATTCTTTGGCATTGCCTTTCTTTGGGATTGGAATGAAAGCTGACCTTTTCCAGGCCTGTGGCCACTACTGAGTTTTCCAAATTTGCTGGCATATTGAGTGCAGCACTTTTGCAGCATCATCTTTCAGGATTTGAAATAGCTCAACTGGAATTCCATCACCTCCACTAGCTTTGTTTGTAGTGATGCTTTCTAAGGCCCACTTGAGTTCACATTCCAGGATGTCTGGCTCTAGGTGAGTGATCACACCATTGTTCTTATCTTGGTGGTGAAAGTCTTTTTTGAACAGTTCTTCTGTGTATTGTTGCCACCTCTTCTTGATACCTTCTGCTTCTGTTAGGTCCATACCATTTCTGTCCTTTATCGAGCCCATCTTTGCATGAAATGTTCCCTTGGTATCTCTAATTTTCTTGAAGAGATCTCTAGTCTTTCCCATTCTATTGTTCTCCTCTCTTTCCATTGATTGCTGAGGAAGGATTTCTAACCTCTCCTTGTTATTCTTTGGAACTCTGCATTCAGATGCTTATATCTTTCCTTTTCTCCTTTGCTTTTCTCTTCTCTTCTTTTCACAGCTATTTGTAAGGCCTCCCCAGACAGCCATTTTGCTTTTCTTGCATTTCTTTTCCATGGGGATGGTCTTGATCCCTGTCTCCTGTACAATGTCTCGAACCTCCATCCATAGTTCATCAGGCACTCTATCAGATCTAGTCCCTTAAATGTATTTCTCACTTCCACTGTATAATCATAAGGAATTTGATTTAGGTCATACCTGATTGGTCTAGTGGTTTTCCCTACTTTCTTCAATTTCACTCTGAATTTGGCAATAAGGAGTTCATGATCTGAGCCACAGTCAGCTCCTGATCTTGTTTTTGCTGACTGTATAAAGCTTCTCCATCTTTGGCTGCAAAGAATATAATCAATCTGATTTCTGTGTTGGCCATCTGGTGATGTCCATGTGTAAAGTCTTCTCTTGTGTTGTTGGAAGAGGGTGTTTGCTACGACCAGTGCGTTCTCTTTGCAAAACTCTATTAGCCTTTGCCCTGCTTCATTCCGTGTTCCAAGGCAAAATTTGCCTGTTACCCGAAGTGTTTCTTGACTTCCTACTTTTGCATTCCAGTCCCCTATAATTAAAAGAACATCTTTTGGGAGTGTTATTTCTAAAAGGTCTTGTAGGTCTTCATAGAACCGTTCAACTTCAGCTTCTTCACCATTACTGGTTTGGGGATAGACTTGGATTACTGTGATATTGAATGGTTTGCCTTGATACCTAGTGGATTATATGATAAGGATGAGGTCTTGGTGGTCATCAGAACTAGGATGGTATGGGGAGGGAGGAGGGTGGAGGGTTCAGGATGGGGAACACATGTGTACCTGTGGCGGATTCATCTCGATATTTGGCAAAACTAACACAATATTGTAAAGTTTAAAAAAAATAAAATTAAAACAAAAGAAAACAAAATAAATTAAAAAAAAAAAAAAAAAGGAACTAGGATCCAAGACTTCACTGATGGATGGCAGATAAGGAAAGAGAATGGACCCAGCATAAACACTGTTAATCATTATTCAAAGAAAGAGAATTCTAAGGAAAACGTGATCACTATTATAAATTGCCCCAGTGAGTGTCCGCTCCATTTGATGTTCTGTTAGAACATCAACAGTGACTTCAGAGTAGCTGATTTCACTGGATATGTGAGGACAGAAGTCATTATTTAATCTTTCTATTGGTGAATCAGCTTAAAGTTGCTAATAATTGAAAAATGAAGAACAACTTTATAAGAAAATAGGAAGGATAAAGGCAAGAAAATGACCATTTCTTGGGGCTTGCCCCCCAAAACCAAAGCTAAAAAACCTTTAAATTGCATTAAGACAGTATACAGTTGAGCGTGGAACTGCTTACAGGAGCTTTAGATATTCAGAAAGGAAGTGAATAATGTAGGCTTAGTTATGAACGTTGGGTCAGAGGACCAGCGTCATTGATGGGAGTGGCCATTTCATGATGATGAGGCTGACGTTAGTGGTATAGATGAGCTTGATCATGATGGTGCTGACAAAAGAACTGCACTCCATGAAATAAATGTGTTTCGGAGGGTTTTGTGTCACAGGAGAGCAAAAGTTACCGTCCTATCCTAAGCCTTTTATTTACATGTATTAACTCACTTAACCCTTACAGCCCTCCTTTAACCCTAACTATGTTAGCCCTCTTTGACAGAAGAGTACATTAAACACAGAGAAGTCAATGACTTACTTCAAGATCATACAACCCAAATTTTATTGAGATAATACATAGTCTTTAATTCATTGGTGTTACCCATGAAGGGTATCCCTGGTGGCTCAGACAGTAAAGAGTCTGCCTGCAATGCCAGAGACCAAGGATCAATCCCCGAGTTGGGAAGATCCCCTAGAGAAGGGAATGGCTACCCACTCCAGCATTCTTGCCTGGAGAATTCCATGGACAGAGGAGGCTGGTGAGGATACAGTCCATGGGTTCCAATAATGTAATAAAATACCTAAATGGTGGTATTTTCTACTTAATGGTATTTCTACCTAATGTATTTTTAATGTTTTACTTAAGTATTTCTACTTAGTGGTATTATCTACTTGAATGGAAATAATCATTTTGTAAAAACCATTCTTTGACTTTTGATGGGTGTCATTTAATTTAATAATATTTCTACCATTCATTTGCCAGTGACCACCTAAGAGACACTGGGTCATAAGAAAGACAAAAATCCAGGATGTCTTCAGGTTCTGAACTGGGCAGATAATGATACTATTCATTGAGTTAAAGTCAATGTAGAACAAGTCTCATGAATGGAGGGCTAGGAATGGATTTTCTACTGTAAACTTTGAATTTGGGATGACAATGGAACGCTTCATTGGTGAAATCTAAAAGGTTGCCAAATGAACAAATCTGTAGCTCAGGAAACAAGTATGTGCATGTTCCGTCGCTTCAGTCTCCTGTGTTAATAGATGGGTTCTTTACCTCTAGGGCCACCTAGGAAACCCCCAGGAAACAGGCATGGACCTTATACATTGACCTAGGAGCTGCGTGCTGTGTGCTAGGTCACCTGAGTCGTGTCTGACTCTTTGTGACTCTCTGGACTATAGCCCGCCAGGCTCCTCTGTCCATGGGATTCTCCAGGCAAGAATACTGAAGCAGGTTGCCAGGCCCTCCTCCAGGGGATCTTCCCGATCCAGAGATCAAACCCTCATTTCTTGCAACTTCTGCATTGCAGGCCGATTCTTTACCACTGAGCCTAGGAGCTACGTAACCAAAAAATATTTTTGACACTTCCACAATATTCCACTTTTGATACTGGAAAGATGCCATTGGGCAAGATAACAAGGTTTGTACCTTGGTGAAGTTTACATTAAGGTGAGAAGAGAGAGGCATAAAAAAAGTAAATAAATAAGAAACTATTGATTGGTGATAAGTGATATGAAGAAAATCAAGCCGAGTAATGTGCTTGAGTGACAAGGCAGCTATTTTAGGTTCAGGGGTCAATGAAGGGCTCTCTGAGAAGTGGCTTCTTTGCTATCACTGTGATAATGTTAACTGATGTCACAGGAGTAGATAATGTTGCTCAGGAGAGGTAGGGAGATAGGAGAGAGCAGGAAGGGAAGGCTCACAGATTGAGAGGGATCTGGCTGTATTCTTACTGCGTGAACTAGGGCAAATTATTTAACATTTCTGAACTTCAATTTCCTTACTTATAAAATTAACAGGGAATCAATATATTTTAAAGAGTCATGAGAATCAAATGATAACAATATATAAGTTAATGAATATAATACATTTTTGGAAAAACAGGACCTTAAATGTATAGAATTGGAGAAATCAGAATCCTTGAACCAAGGCTTACTATCGTCATTGCTCTGCACATGCTCACTTTATTTAGTTCACTGATCTGTCTGTCTGTTCATTCAATCATTCATTCATTTTAATAATATAAAAAATGGGGAGCCCAGCAAAAAGAGAGCTAAGATGTTGACAGTTATGTTACCTCTGACCACACATTTCTTCCCAGCACTCCTCACCATGCTCCTCCCCACCCAAAGTACATATTAGTCCAAAAGAAAAAAGTTTTCATCCATACCTCATTTTCCTTTTTGTATAATTTTCAGCCATATATGTACAACAACCTAAAAGGATATATTTAAATGTTAAAATAGGGTATCATGCTGCATGTAATCTTTTAGGAATCGCTTTTGTCACTTCATTGTGTGTTGCTTCAGCTCATTCTTATAAAACATTGAATCACAGACCATGTATGAATATCTCACAATGACTCATCTACCTTCCGTTTGATGAGCATTTGGCTTGCTTCCAGGTTTTTACTGTTGGATGTAATACTAGCAGTTTAATCACTTAATATGAACAGTTAGAGACATAATCATTGTATCTATTAATTTAAAACGTAATGGAGTAATAGAAACAACATTGGAGAAAGTTTAAGTGTACTCAGGGGACTTCCAGGTGGCACTAGTCATAAAGAACCTGCCTGCCAATGCAGGAGATGTAAGAGACCTGGGTTTCATCCCTGGGTTGGGAAGATCCCCTGGAGAAGGGAATGGAAACCCACTCCAGTATTCTTGCCTGGAGAATCCCACAGACAGAGGAACCTGGTGGGCTACAGTCCAAAAGGTTGCAAAGGGTCAGACACAACTGAAGTCACTTAGCACACATGAATGCACAAAGCATACCCACAGAAGGTGGATATCCTCAAATGGCATCTGTAAGGTTAGAGTGGGCCTCTCTGTACAGGAAAGGTCAACAGAGGTCCTTCCACCTGTGAGTGTAGACCAGGTGACCTCCCACAACTCCTGAACCAGGCTTTCCCCAGTCAGGGCAGGGCTGAGCCACATGTTGCTAACTCTGACCTGTTGGGTGCTGCTGGCAAAAATAAATAAGAGGTCAGGTGGGCTCAGTGGGGAAGGTTTTTTTTAATTTTGTAACTCAGATGAGGAGGCCAGAAATATTTAGGGAAAATGCAGATGTTTCCATGGGAAGATCTCAGCAGCTCAGTCTGCAGGGCACAGAGGGAGAGGATAGTGAGCAGCAGGCTGGGGCGGGCATTCAGCACTTTGTTTCCAACTCTGCTTGTCACAAGTCCTTATGGGCGAGATCAGCAGCAGCCCCCAGAGCAGCAGCCAGAGCCCTCAGACTCGTGGCAGCAACTGGAGCCCCCAGAGTGCTGGCCACCGCCACCACCACAGCAGTTGGAGCTCTGGGGTCTGTGGCGATGGGACCTGTGGCGCCTGTGGTGGCTCAGGCAGCAGCCCCCACACCCTGAGCTGCAGCAGTCCCCAGAGCTGGGGTCACAGCAGGAGGAGACTGGGGGAGGACATGGGGTCAGACATGGGGGTGGGCACTTGGGGGGACACTTGGCAGGACATTTGGAAAGAGGAAACTTAGGGGTGGGGCACTTGGGAGGGGGCTGGCACTGCTGCTGGCTTTGCTGGCAAGACATCTTGCAGAGGAAGTCAGTAAACCTAGGGAGAAATGCAAAAAGCCATCAGCACACAAGTGACAAGCAGATACACCCTATACCCTGGAGTTCATTGACTCCTCAGCCAAGACAAGCTACTTTGTGAGCAGGATCTACAAACAGAATCTGAAAACTGACAGGAAGTGAAACAACAGCAGTAAAGCTCTCTCTCTCTTTCTTTCTGTTCTTTCCGAAAGACTCAGAACCATCTCCCTACATGGGGCCCAAAGTCAACCCCATATTAGGCTTCCCATCCACTTGGAAGCACTGCTGGCCATAGTTCAGAATCCTTCCCACAATGGGTCCGTCATTCCTAAGCATTTCCAGTGGATGCTTGTCATCTCTGAAAACCCTTATTGGATGAGGACAAGGAGGAAAGATATTTACAGTTCAAGTCTCGGCAGTTTAACCCCATGTTCCTGCTTCTTCTCCCTTCTTCTCTTCTTCTGCCTGGCAGCCCACAGTGGAGGGCTTTTTGTTGCCCTCCCCACCAACCTTGAATATTCTCAGCTCTACAGTCTGCTTCTCACCAGATACTTACTTGAGGATGGCTTGACAGGCTCTTTAGAGAGAGGCCTGGACCAGAGCATCTCTGCAGGTTGCTGAATCCCTCACTTTGTTCCCACTCCCCAGAGACCCTTCCCCTCTCCCTCCTTTTTCTGCTTACTCCTTTGTAGTCCTGTCCCCAGAGCCTCCTTTTCAAAGCACTCACCTGGTCAGTGGAGGGGTGGGAACTGTCACCAACAGAGCTGAGCACTGAAGAGCCCAACACTGGAGCCCTTTTATCCTGGGCCTGGTGGCTTACCAAGGGTGAGACCCAGCCTAGGGATGCAGAGCAGTCACTTTCACAACCTGGGGTGAGTGACTCCTCACATTCCCAGTGCCTGAGATCCAGAATCTCCTCACATAGGACTTAGAGGAATCCCGGAAGCCAGAGACTGCTAGACATGTGCTTCCCAGGTCTGCTCCCAGCCAGCCATTCCCCCTCCATGGATTCATTCATAATTAGGCCAATAATCATGCATTGTCTATCTTGGGTCCAGAATTTTGCAAGATATCAATGACACTGCGATGATGCAGATTGCCTTCAGGAGCTGGTAGTCTTGGAGGATGCGTTTGTAAGGAGTGAACTGTGAGTTGTGTGTCATACGACCTTGATCTTTTGTTCATGTTCCTCATAGCTCTGGGCTCAGTGTTATCCTGCAGTCTTTCTACATGTCTATCTAAACTCAGAACCCTTTGAAAGCCATCCGTCTCTGTAGTATGTGTGTGGTACAGTATCTGGAACAATAAACTTTGGATGAAAATTAAACATCAGGAAAAAAGAAGGTAGATGTTTATGAGACCCTGAGGCAGACTCAGGCAGTCAGCATGGCAGCCTGTTGGCTTCCAGGATTCCTGGTAGCAAGATAGATTCCCAGGGAGAGGTAGCATTATTTCCACTAATCCTGGATATTAGTTCCTAAGAAATATATTATTTGAGAGTATAATGGGAAGAAGTATCTGTGACAATAAAATCAAGTAGGAAGAATGAGGACCAGGGGGAATCTAGAGTAAGCATGAAAATATTGTCCTTGAAGAGTCTGATGTCTCCTGGAAGGAAGTGGGCGCACAGAGGGGATAGTGATGCCCTCTCAGGGGAGAGGAGACTTGAGATGTGAAGGAGCCTGGGATTTCTAATAGGTTTTTTGCTTCAGGGTTGAAGGTGAGGCCTGAACGTGCTTGGGAACTAGAATAGCTAATTTTACCATTGGAACATTGCATTCTTTATGTGATACTTATAAGGAAGACAAATAAAATAAGACATATGTAGATTCCTTTAAGTTGACATTATGTGAGCATCTACTTTCTAGCAAACTGCTGTGGATAGGGAAACATCTCTATCTAAATTTTGATGAGCCCACACTGTAGTCAGGGCAGCTTAAGAGAACAGAAGAAATCCTGTGATATGAGTTTGCCAGGTTTAATAGGCATATGTAAAGGAGCACTGCCCAATACAAACTGGACTGGTTCCTGGATAATTAGACCACATGAAGATGGGCAAGGAGATAAGGTCATTATAGGAAAGCACACGTGCACAATAAAAGGCTAGGCACAGAACTTCGGGAGTATTCCAACTTTTGATAGGCAAAGAAAATGTAACACTTAGGAGTCTGAGAAAGAAAATTGAGATATCTAGTTGGAAAAATCATGAGAAAGTCATGGCACTTTGGAAAAAACAGGAAAAGAATTTTTGAAACAGAAGATGCTGCTCCCTTTGTGAACTGCTATAGACAGAATCCTGAGATTGGCAAGTTTAAGGGTATTGGTGGAATATAGGTTTTCCCTGGTGGCTCAGTGGTAAAGACTCTGCCTGCAATGCAGGTGACATGGGTTCAATCCCTGGGTCAGGAAGTTCCCCTAGAGAAGGAAATGGCAACTCACTCCAATATTCTTGCTTGGGAAATCCCATGGACAGAGGAACCTGGCAGGCTACAGTCCATGGGGTAGCAAAGAGTTGGACACAACTGAGCAACTGAGCAGGCACGCATGCACTTGAGACCCACTCTACTGCATGGGCCCAGATGTTTCAGTAGCTGTGGCTTGCTTCAACTAAACCGGGACTATTTCTAGAGGACTGGCTATAACTCCATCCCTTTGTCTCTCACCAGCTCAATAGGTAATAGTGGGTCATGAAACTAATTAAGAAATCGAGTCCTGGAATAGATTGCGTGTTTGAGACTGACATGTAGACACTACAATATTTAAAATAGATATACCAGGGACTTCCTTGGTGGTGCCATGGTTGGGAGTCCACCTGCCAATGCAGGGGACACGGATTTGATCCCTGGTGCAGGAATATCCCACATGCCAGAGGGCAACTAAACCCGTGCACCACAACTACTGAATCCGAGCTCTAAAGCTTGAGAGCCACAACTACTTAGCCCAAATGCCTAGAGACCGTGCTCAGCAAGAGAGGTCACCGTGACTAAACAACAACAAAGGTAACGGTGGCTTCGGAAACAGTTTAATGGTGAGGATTGGAATGATTTTATAGAAGTTTTGGAAAGGAACACTGTAGAATAAACAGAGGTCATTATGTCAAGAAACTTAAAAAGACAGATGAGTAATGAAGTAGAAAAAATAGAGTGAAGAAGCTACTATTTTAATATTATACATAGCAGTTGAGATAAGGTCATGAAGCCAGATGGGCTATTAGATATATGGTGCTGATTTGAAGAACTGTAGCTATTCAAAAGGAGGTGGCCTTGATTCACATTGGGATTTTTAAGAAAGAGTTGTTGAAAAGCTAATGTTAATTAATAAAAGTGATGGTAATACTGACTCGAAGCATACCTCCAGTCACAGGACGCTAGAGCTGACACTGCAAGAACAGAGGATTGACAAAAATGAGTGCCCTGATTAAGACAACTTGGAGGTGTTTCAGAATATTAGTTTAAAAAGACGGTCTTAGAGTCAGACTTAAGCTGGAATCCCTACTTCTCTGTGCCATCTTAAATGAGTTATACTTTTTAAGCTACAGTTTTGTTGTCTACAAAATAGCATCATAGTTCTGCTCATCTGTATAAATAAAGTGAAATCTTGCCTGGAAAGCACTGAGCATAGTACCACATATGGCAGGAGCTCAAAAAGTGGTAGCTACTACTATAACTTGGCTTACATAGTGGCTCAGGGGTAAAGAATATGCCTGCAAGTGCGGGAGATGCGGGTTCAATCTTTGGGTCAGGAAGATCCCCTGGAGAAGGAAATGCAACCCACTCCAGTATTCTTGCCTGGGAAATCCCATGGACAGAGGAGCCTGGTGGGCTATAGTCCATGGGGTTGCAAAAGGGTGGGATATGACTTTGTGACTAAACAACAGCAACAACTTCTACAACTACTGTGTGCTCAGTTGCTCAGTCGTGTCCAACCCGATCGTGCCCTGGCAAGAGGATTCTTGCCACCTGCGAAGCCTAAATAACTACTACTACTATTCTAGCTAATATGATTAGTTCAATATTTTGGTATTTTTAAAAATAGGTATTAGTCTTCCTAATATGATTTCCTCGGCTTATTGTCCTATTTTCCTTGTTGGACTCAGCAAAGGCAGTAGCTGGAGATGTCTGAAGACAAAGAAGGAAGAAGAATGAGGACTAGGTGTGTCTCATTCTACACCTTTCAGGAAACCCATTCTCTGTGCAAAGTGGTGTACTAGGTAATAGGGAGGATTCAGTGAGATTTGGAAACCACCCTTATCTTCAGAGCTGGAGTTTATCTAGAAGGCCCAACAGACAAGCACTCCACCAACTTTAATGTGAGGCAAACAGAGATGATTATAGGCAAGGCTATATTCTCTCTGAAACTAAGGTGTGACTATCTGGAGGCAGAGTCCAAGCAATGCAAATGAACAGAGGTGGAGACAGAAAAGGTAGGTATAAAAATGTAGAGATCTCTATTGATAAGTACAGTGTGTAAGTGAGACACAAAGATTTGCAAATAGGGTGTATCTGGGAGTGAAAATCTTCTATAGAATTAGAGTAATAGTATTATGAAAACAATGGAGAAGAGGTGGCAATATGAAGTGATTTGGGGTAAGAGATGAACAACTCTTTGCATTTAACATGATTGCCAGAAGCATTGGGTTTGAAAGTGGGCAAAATGGCTGAAGGGGTTCAAAAGATACAAACTTCCATTTGTAAAACAAATATGTCATGGGGATGTGTGTGTGTATATATATATATATATATATATATATATATATATCTATATATATCTTCTGAGGCACAACACAGTGATTCAGGCTATAGAGTGAAGTATGCCCCATACACAAAGTATGCACGCACAGAGGCATACACACATACACACCAGTAGAAATGCTGCAACTGAGTCCCTACGTGCTGAGCAGATGTCCTGACTTGTAATGGTCACAGAGGATGACAGGTGAAGCGTAAGTATGAGATCAGGGGACATCACCCTCCTCCCCACAGGACAGAAAGGCTGCCCCAGACACTAACCACTTCTGGAGTGCTCCTCTCCAGCTGTCCTGTTATGCTGAGAACCTGGGATAACATGGTGAAGGTCTTGATGGGTCTTTTACCCTGAATCTTAGGAGAATCCTATAATTCTTTTCTGACTCATGACCCATTTTCATTTTTCAGTGATTATGATTTATGACATTCTCCTACACCACTCTGAGGCTGATAATGAAGCATGAGTTATACACATTGTGAAATTTACTATATTTCTGGAATCTTCAGAGATTGCCAAGAAGAATTCTTTTTCCTGGCCTTTTCTGAATTAGAACTGAAGTTCAGCTTGGTTTTCTAATACCTTCCTTATATGCCTAATTTTTTAGCCCTTTGTAGGACAACCTCCTTCCCCCTCACTCCTTCCCCATACCCCGCCCACTGTCAGACAGCCACATTAGTACAGCTCAATCTGCCATTTCCCCATTGCCATTACAGAGGCAGGGGACTCATTTTATTACAGAGCTTGGCTATAAGTGCCTTTAGTCTTAAAGAAAGCCTCTTGCCCAGAATTCAGGACACTGTTTGCCACATGGGAGATACGATAGGAAAGGGAAAGAAGATGTCATGAATTAGATGAAAGACACAAAATAACCATCAAAGAGGACAGATAGAGAGGGAGGGAACCCAACTGTTGAATGTCCACAGTGGCTCAGATAGTTTATATGTACTATTTAATTTAATTCTCACAATAACACTACAAGGTTGGTAATATTCTTTCTATTTCACAAGCAAAGAAAATTAAGACTTTAAAAAGTTCAATATCTTGTTGATGTTCACTTAACAGTAAAGATTAAAGAAAACGTTGTACTCTAGGAGCATTTGTGTTCTTTCTACTCTACCACACTAGAGGAATCTTCTGTGTAAGCTTTATCTGATATATTTTATCCTATAAAGGGTTTTGTATTCAGATTGTTGGAATTGGGAGGATAGTCATCACTTGACTATTGTAGGGATTTTTTATTACTGATTATTGAATTAAATAATGGAAAAATATCTCATCAATGCCCAGCACACAGTAGATACTCAATGTCTTTTTTTTTCCTGCATCTGTGATTAACATCAACAAATATTTTCATAGCTGTGTCATAAGGTGGCCCAAGCATACAAAAATAACCCAAGTGTGTGAAACTGTGTGATCATTTGAAGGTCAAAAGGGTTGGAAATAACTGTGGATCCTTTGTCTTACCTCTACTGGGAAAGTAGCTCAGATCTTTAAAGATGCAGTGATTTCTGATTCCATATCACTTAATGATGTGAAGGATGGAACTTCTGGAAACAAATATCCTCTTTGGGAAACTACGTGATAATCCATGTGTTTAATGCAGCATTTCTGTAAATGCACATCAGTTTAGTTCAGTCCTTCAGTCATGTCCAACTATTTGTGACCCCATGGACTGCAGTACTCCACGCTTCCCTGTCCTTCACCAACTCCTGGAGTTTACTCAAACTCATGTCCATTGAGTCGGTGATGCCATCCAGCCATCTCATCCTCTGTCGTCCCATTCTCCTTCTGCCTTCAATCTTTCCCAGCATCAGGGTCTTTTCCAATGAGTCAGTTCTTCACTTCAGGTGGCCAAAGGATTGGGTTTTCAGCTTCGGCATCAGTCCTTCCAATGAATATTCAGGATTGATTTCCTTTAGGAAGGGCTGGTTGGGCCTCCTTGCAGTCCAAGGGACTCTCAAGAGTCTTCTCCAACACCACAGTTCAAAAGCATTAATTCTTTGATGCTCAGCTTTCTTTATAGTCCAACTCTCACATCCATACATGACCACTGGAAAAACCGTACCTTTGACTAGACGGACCTTCATTGGCAAAGTAATGTCTCTGCTTTTTAATATGCTGTCTAGGTTGGTCATAAGTTTGTTTCCAAGGAGCAAGTATCTTTTAATTTCATGCACATCACACAGTTAAAAATGATATACACATACTCATTGGGTGAAATTTTATAATCAAATTAGTTTAGAATAATGAAGTTTTATAAAGTAAAACTGCTTCTGTAGCAAGACTTTTCAGATACTTTATGTAAATACAATGGTCATGAGGACCATTACAATGCTATATTTCATAAAATGCTGTTTCCTGGTATATTTAAGTTCTGGAAATCTTTATTTACATTGAATTTTATGGTAATTGTGTTCTGAGGAACAGAATTCATTAATAAAAGACCTGGATCTAACCTTTGAGTTTCAATAATGGTGAGCTATATTACTCAAAAACAAACAACAAAAATGATGTAACACAATCTATATACTTATGTTCACATATGTATATATAATGTAATATAATATATACATATGTACAATATACAGTAAGTCCCCTACATGTGCATGCTTAGTCACTCAGTCCTGTCTGACTCTCTGTGACTGCGGGCTATAGCCTGCCAGGCTCCTCTGTCCATGGACTTTTCCAGGCAAGAATACTGGAGTGGGTAACCATTCCCTTCTCCAAGGGATCCTGACCGAGGGATCAAACCCAGGTCTCCTGTATTGCAGACAGATTCTTTACCATCTGAGCCACCAGGGAAGTGCCAGTCCCCTACATTTGAACCTTCAATTTGCAAAATTTCAAAGATGCCAATATTTGTGTCAGCCCCTGCATGTCAGCTGTACTTTACTACTTTACTTACAGTACTTTTCAAGATACTGTACTGTAAGATTAAAAATGTTTTACTTTTTGTGTTTGTTTTCTATGTACATATTATTTGTGGGAAAAGTATTATGAACTTATTACAGTACAGTACTACATAGCTGCTTGTGTTAGTTAGGTACCTAGGCTAACTTTGTAAGATTTATGAATAAATTGAATTTACAAACATGCTCTTCGAAGGGAACTCAATTGTATGTAGGGAACTTACTCTATATTCCTTAATCACATTTGTGTATATGGGTGCATGCACACACACGCGATTTAGGAATATGAATTACCAGAAAAACTAAAAAGAAAATGAAAGAAAATAGGAATCAAAGAGATTAGCAGAGTAATAAAGCTACTTTCACCCTAAGGATAAAATTAACATATTCAACATTTTCTTTTGGTGACCCAGCTTTTTGACAAAAATTAGAGACCAGAACCTCTCCTGCCAGGGTGGGAGGTCTCACAGAGGACCCTCCTGGAGTTGCTGGGCTCCCTCAGGGTAAGACTGAGCTGCAAGGACTTGCTGCTGTGCTCCAGGCACCTCCCCTCAGGAACTTTGTTAAGGATGGTCCTAAAACAGGACGCCTCTGGAGCCCTGGAAAAAGCAAGCACAAATCATCTCTGGAGGGAGGCACTTACATCATAAGTTTTCAGTTGTTCCAACAACTACATTTACAGATAAGTGATGCTATACTATACCTTCCTTGGCCAAAGTGTTGTCAATCTCTGGCCTAATTTTCATAATAAGATTTCATAGTTTGTTCTCCAAGGTAATTTAAGCATTTTTTACTTGTGTTGTACCTCATTTGCCACATTTATCATTTTACTTTGGTTGTTTAAAATTCTAGCTCAGCCAAAAATCTGGAAACCCCTCAAAGGCAGAGACCATGCCTTCTGCATCTCAGTGACCCAGCACTTAGCACTGTTCCCTCCTCTACCCAGTACCAACAACAGAGACTGTATCCAAGTCTTCCTTCCTGAGGGTATGGAAACTGAAGAGAAGTTGCAGTGTGTGAGTAAGTTAAGTAACTCCTGACATATAAGCCCACCACCTCTGCCTTGGCCTTTCAGAACTACCTTAGTTTCCCCCCAGGCCATAAGTCCCCAGTTGTGGGGATGATGCAAATGCAGGCCTTTAGGTGAGTCATGTTGGGAGGAAGGTTTATTCCAAATGTCTTCTGCAATATGAACAGAACATGAGAATCAAGGGGATCAAGGAACAGAAGGATGAGGAAAGAGAATGACACAAAAAATGGAGGGACCCAAGAAGACAACAGGCTTCCCTGGTGACTCAGATGTGTAAAGAGTCTGCCTGTAATGCAAGAGACCCAGGTTTGATCCCTAGGTTGGGAAGATCTCCTGGAGAAGGAAATTATTCCTTGCCAAAAGTATTCTTGCCTGGAGGATTCCATGGACAGAGGAACCTGGTGGACTGCAGTCTATGGAGTGGCAAAGAGTTGGACATGACCGAGTGACTAACCCTCTGCTTTCAAGGGGACAACAGCTGTCATGAAGACAAGAATGAGATCTCTGTGCAAAATACCTGTTTGGAAGTCTGCCTTACCACATACTAGTCATCTTGATTAAGTCCCTTAACCTCTCTGAACACCAGGCTCCTCACTTACTTCATCTGACCAGTAATGATATTGAGGCAGGAGATAGATAATAGATAGGCCCCAGGCTGAGGAGCTGGAGTCCATCCCTTTCCGACAGATACTCTAAAATAGCAGGAGGGAGAAGCTGAACCCTGCCTAGGTAAGAGATAAAAGCCCACATAGTCCTCATTCTTGAAGTCAAGGAGACCTTCCCAACTACTTATGTGCAGAAGGTACCTTTGAGGTCAAAAAGAGAGGGGACACCACCCCATAGTAAGTGATGCCAACCTACCGATAGACTTCTTCACTAGAATCCATCTTGGCTAACAGATGTGTGTGCATACAGGTGAGGACCCTGAGATATACCAAATATGAATTCAGAACCATACAAAGCAACGTGATTGGCCAAAGGGAACCCAGAAGAAATGCCCCATAAGAGATTCAAATGACCACAAGTGGGCAACTCTCTCTGAGCCCACACGTGTGTCTACCCTTTTTCCTCCTATTAAACACTTGGCTTGTTTCACTATTTTTCTTTATGTGGAAATTCATTTCTACAAAGCTGGTGGGCCAAGGTCTTATCACTAGCCACTGGTCCCTAGTGGTTTAGTGGTGAGGATTCCATACTCATACTGCCATAGCTGAAAGGTTGCTGCTGAATGAAACAAAGATGCCGGGATTCTTGGCCTCTGGAGAAGAATTCAATCTGGGGCCAGAGATGAGCC
Source organism: Bos indicus x Bos taurus (assembly GCF_003369695.1). Lineage (NCBI taxonomy): Eukaryota > Metazoa > Chordata > Mammalia > Artiodactyla > Bovidae > Bos > Bos indicus x Bos taurus. The sequence continues at coordinate 18,125,914 of NC_040078.1, forward strand.
TTGATCGCTCAGAGCTTTTGTGTAATAAAATTTTATTAAAGTATAAAGGAGATAGAGAAAGCTTCTGACATAGGCGTCAGAAGGGGGTAGAAAGAGCACCCCCTTGCTAGTGTTAGTCATGGTGTTATATATTCTCTAATTAGTTATTACAGTGAATCAAAAGAATGTCTGGAGGTTGTAAAGACCTCACTAGACCTACTCCCATAATTTACACCTTAAAATAACAGGATTAGCCAGAAGGTTTTTTCCAGAGGCTATCCTCAAGCAGGAAACATGATTGTTATATAATCCTAAGGAATGTAGAGAGACAAAAAAGTTTGTCCTTTCCTCCTCCTTGAGAATTCCAGACCCCTCTCTCCTTGGGGACCCCTAGACTTCTTATCAACCTGCCTAGGAAATGACTCTCTCTCATAGCCTGACTTCACACTCTGGCTGAAGAACTGAGATCCTGCTTCAAGCCACAGCGGGCAGAGCCCACCTGAGATCAACATCGCTACTATTTTTAAAACGGCATTTTTAAATGAGTTTGAAGTTGTTTTGTAATTTAAAAAGAGCCAGTACACTAGATTTCGTGTTGCAGTTTTATCATTACAAGTAATATTTAAAGGCAACCCAGAGGGTAAAGGAAGTACAGACAGAATAGAGGTTGAAGATTAAAGATGCTCTTTGATAGGAAGTAGACTTTCAATATAGTTCTAGAGTAGAGAGCAGAAGCACCCACTGGTTGAGAACAAGGACTGTGAAGTCAGGCGGGGTTAAAATCTGAGTTACTGTTAGTGTGACTTTGGCAAGTTATTTCACCCTAGAAGGCTCTCTACCACTCTGCTAGAAAATGAAGATAAAGATTGTATCTACCTCTTAGGTAATAATGAGAATTAAATGAGCTTCAATCATTCTTCCAATAAATATGTATTAACTATTTGTCACATGCCAGACATTGTCCCTTGCACTGGTGATACAATGGTGACTAAGATATATTCTGCCTTCAGGTTGCCTCCAATCTATCAGGAAGGCAGCATGATAAACAAATAAATATGTGATACAGTTTGTTGTTGTTCAGTCACCAAGTGGTGTCCAACTCTTCACGACCCCATGAACTGTAGCACACCAGGTTTCCCTGTCCCTCACCAACTCCCAGAGTTTGCCCAAGTTCTTTCCATTGAATTGGTGATGCCATCCAAACTTCTCACCTTCTGTCACCCTTTTCTCCTTCTGCTTTCAATCTTTCCCAGCATCAGGGTCTTTTCTAATGAGTCAGCTCTTTGCATCAAGTGGCCAAAATATTGGGGCTTCAGCTTCAGCATGAGTCCTTCCAAAGAGTATTCAGGGTTGGTTTCTTTTAATGTGATACAGTAGTAATAGTAAAATGGTGTAGGAGGAAAAATGAAGCAGAGTAGGAATGAAGAGATAGGGCAGGATGCTCCCTGAGTCTGGTGATCAGATATGTGGTATATGGAGTACTTAGCACTGAGAAAGGTTCACTGGACACTAGCCAACATTGAGCTTGACATTTTTCCATCTGAAATCCATAGATGCTATGCCTCTGAGTCTTCTCTCCCATTCCCTGGGTAATCAGAATAGATTCAAACAATAAAAGACATTCCCATAGGACAGATGCATGCCTGAAGAAGGTTCATTAATTCAATGACAAGAATATATTTAGTCCCACCCTACGCTAGGCTCTGGGGAGATCAAGTCAAATAGGAGTTAGTTCCAAGGTCCTGTACAGTCCCCAGTCTAGGAAGTTAAGATAATCAGACTTCCCAATAGAGCATCCTTGTGGCTTGAACACAAGGTTTGACCACTGGGGTCTCTGAGATTATGAATTATTGCCTGCCTTTCTCAGCCCTTTGGAGGTAAACACACTTTCCTGCCCCCTCTCTTTTCCTCTTTGGCCCAGCCCACTCCAGCACCTACTTGTCTCACACAGTCTACTTGCTAATCAGGTCACCAGCAACCATTAGCTGGGTGGAGATGCTTATACCATTGATGAGGAATGACATCTGATTGTGACATTTTTGCCATCCACCTTCCAACTGAAGACCTGGCCAATGTTCTCCCTTCTCGTCAAACACTGAATACAGGAGAGGACTTCTTCCCAGTTTTTCCAGGGGTTTGGTTCCATGTTGTGGACTTGCTGTTCTCTTTAAATCACTCACAATGAGTCCTTTGTAAATATATTTAAGGGACCAGGAGTCATGGCACATCAAGACTTTTTAAGTTATAAAAAGTAGGTCATGGCAAAATTTCTGATTAACCTAAAAATATCCTGAAACTGAATATTCTGAACTTTTTATTTTATTTTTTGGCTGTGCCCTGGTGCATGTGGGATCCTAGCTCCCCAACTAGGAATTAAACCCATGCCCTTTGCATTGGATGTGCTGAGTTGTAACTACTAGACCACCAAGGAAGTCCCTAGTCTGAACTTTTCTAACCCATCAGTTTTAGAGATGAGAGTGTGAGAATCATGCAATGAGAAAGTCCCTGTGCTGGGAAGCAAAGGACACCTGATGTTGATACTTGAAGGCATCTCACTCAAGGTACTGCCCAAGTTGTTATTTGATAGCTGTGCAAACTAGACCTGGAGATGGGTAGCTACACAGGGCAGAGTTTGGCCACATCCAGGTAAATTGATGCTACTAGGCAGTTGTTTTAGATTATCTTTTATATGCTTTAAAAATATGAATTTACTTCTTCAGAAAGAAATAAACTTTAATAGAACCAAGTCATACCACTTGAAATTTCCCAATAGCTCCTTTTGATTGCTCCACTGACACCATACATGGCAGGACTCACCAGGCCCCTCAGCCCCTTCTGCCTCACTTTTCACTCTCTCCCATTAGCTTCTTACTCTGGTTACTCTCCTTCCTTCTGCAGAAGCCTTATTCAGGCTTTTGCCTCTTCCTGGTGAACTCTTCCCTCAGTTAGTTCAGTTCAGTTCAGTCGCTCAGTCGTGTGCAACTCTTTGCGACCCCATGTATCACAGCACGCCAGGCCCCCCTGTCCATCACCAACTCCTGGAGTTCACTCAGACTCACGTCCATCGAATCAGTGATGCCATCCAGCCATCTCATCCTCTGTCGTCTCCTTCTCCTCCTGCCCCCAACCCCTCCAAGCATCAGAGTCTTTTCCAATGAGTCAACTCTTTGCATGAGGTGGCCAAAGTACTGGAGTTTCAGCTTTAGCATCATTCCTTCCAAAGAAATCCCAGGGCTGATCTCCTTCAGAATGGACTGGTTGCATCTCCTTGCGGTCCAAGGGACTCTCAAGAGTCTTCTCCAACACCACAGTTCCAAAGCATTAATTCTTCAGCGCTCAGCTTTCTTCACAGTCCAACTCTCACATCATGACCACTGGAAAAACCATAGCCTTGACTAGACGGACCTTTGTTGGCAAAGTAATGTCTCTGCTTTACAACATGCTATCTAGGTTAGTCATAACTTTCCTTCCAAGGAGTAAGCATCTTTTAATTTCATGGCTGCAGTCACCATCTGCAGAGTCTTCCCTCACTGCTCTATAATTAGCTCTACTCAACCTTGAGATCAAGCTGTACTTTCTCAGAGAAATCTTTTCTGATCACCCTGACCAAGTAAAATCTGCATATTATATATGCTGACAGGACACTTGGCCCTCCTTCTTCATAGCTGTGCATCTCTTCATTTATTTATTGGATTTCTGATTGCTTATTCTTTCTCTCTGTTGCAAACCCCTACATAGTAAAGATGGTGCCTGAAACAAAACTGATGTTCAATAACTATTTATGAGATGATGAATGAAAATCATATGTAAAAGTCATTTCTAGACCTTCCAGACTGGCCAGGTTCATGAGAGCTACTCAAATTCTGGTCTCTGGTCTCATGAGATCAATGCAAGAGTGGGTGTCCATGGCCATGTGTTGGTGTTCATTGGGAACTCCTCCTGGGTACTTGCCCTGGATGCCTTGAAAGCCTTGATTTTATCATTTGCAGCTTTTCTTTACATGATCTTTTCTACACAGCCATCTAACACATAACACCTTCAGCCCTCCTAAAGGTTCTGGAGTTCTAAGAAGATATTTCTGTTCTACTCCATTTTATGCCTCCAAATTTAGCCCCATGTTTCATGGGGATTTGATTTTTGTTTACTTGTTTTCAGCATGAGCTTCATCTTTCGGAGATCTAGGGCGTGGTTATACAGGCATGTTCACTGTGTAATACGCTTATGATTTGTTTACTTCTCTGTGTGTTATATTTCCATTTAAAACTTTAAAACATCTTTATTAAGACCTTAATAGCAGAGACAGACTGAGAGAGACAGAGAGAGCCTAAAATATATATCATAAGGGGAAAAAGAGGATGGTTAACTAAATCACCAGCCACAATGTTAGAAAACAAACAACAAAAAGTAATGGTAAGATACAATTGTATGCAGTAACCAAAATTGATGTTCAATATTTATTTATTAAATAAAACTAGGTAATCATAGAGTAATATACACATATTGTGATTCTATATAATAGAAGAAAATCTTTAAAACAGATAATAGAGATTTATTAATGCATGTATTTCTCCCTGCCTTTCCTTTGACTGATATTCCTCACCAAAGAGAAATATATTTGCCTTTTAAGCTTTGTGATCCCTTCTATCTTATTTATACAAGATCAATAGGATAGGCCAGAGAAAGAGTTACAACATCTGGAGAGAAAAGGAGAGGATTTTGCTCCTGGTCACTCCCTCTGAAATGAAGAATCCCGGAACTGGGCACAAGACAGAGAAAACTAACAAAGGAACCAAAGAGACCGGGGTTATACAGCTAGGACCAGACTTGAGTCAGGTCATGGAGGGGAGACGAGGAGAAAAGGGGGAGAGAGATAAAAGAAGCCATAATTTCTGGGTGTTGTAGAGCATTTAGCGGTGTTTAGTGAGAATATTCTGAGCAGCTGTAGAATATGGGACAACTGAAGTGGAGAGAAAAATGGGGATTTTAGAAGTAAGTTGTGGATTATGAAATAGATTGCCTACAATATTTTACAGCAGGGAAATCAAACGAGTCAATCCTAAAGGAAATCAACCCTGAATATTCATTGGAAGGGCTGATGCTGAAGCTGAAACTCCAGTACTTTGGTGACCTGATGCAAAGAGCCAATTCAATAGAAAAGACCCTGATGCTGGGAAAGATTGAAGGCAGGATGAGAAGGGATGGCAGAGGATGAGATGGTTGGATGGCATCACCAATTCCATGGACATGAGTTTGAGTAAGCTCCAGGAGTTGGTGAAGGACAAGGAAGACTGGTGTGCTGCAGTCCATGGTTTGCAAAGAGTCAGACACAACTGAGTGACTGAACAACAACAGTATTTACAAGAGTATTTTTTAGATACATCAATGCTGGATGGAGTTTTGGGGGGTGCCATTCTCACAGAAACTAGGCCACAGGGAACTCCAGGAGTTTTTCAGCTGTGTGTGGTTGATATATAACCAAAAGGCTTAAATGGATATAATCCAAACTCAGCATGGACACCCTGGAAAAGGGTGTAGAACTAGACGTCTAAAGATAATGTTTCATTTTTATCTGTATGTGTCTGTTAAAATTTTTACATAGCTCATGCAACTTAGTGATTTTTAAACAAAAAATGTAAAAAAGCATTATAGCATGTGTGCTTGGTCATATCTGACTCTTTTGCAACCCCGTGGGCTATAGCCTGCCAGGCTCTTCTGTCCATGGGATTTCCCAGGCAAGAATACTGGAATGGGATGCCATTTCCTTCTCCAGGAGAACTTCTTGACTCAGGGATCAGACCCATATCTCTTGCATCTTCTGCATTGCCAGGCAGATTCTTTACCAACTTTGCCACCTGGGGGAAAAGCATTAGATGCTTCTGTCAGTTGCAGAACAAGCTACACTCTGACCTCCCATACTGAGGTGCCACATGGTGGTACATGAGGAAATCATGGTCTTGGACAAGACTGCTCCCAGCTCTGAGCAGGTGTCCAGTGACTGGGCTGCAAGTTGATAGCATTTGAGTAGAGGGATGGAGTATGATTGTGGAGCCACGGGTGATTTCAATGTGTAAAGGCAGCACAGGAGTCCAGACAACTTTCTGTCCCAGGGTGACTCAAAAGAGATTGCTTAGAAACAAACACAAAATTCTCTGTTCTTGTAAAAGCATCCATTTATACATTCACCAAACACGTCTCCAGGGCTCATGCACCAGGCCTTGCAGGGTTGCTTTGAACATCACTTACCCCTCTACCTCTTCTTTTAATGTGTGTGTTTATAGTCTCTAGTTACTAAAAAATAATTTACCCCAAGCCCTCCAGAGTTAGCAAAGCCACGGAGAAAAAGGTGCTAATGAGGAAGTGTGCCTGGCCTTGGGACCCAAATGATTGTCCATGAGGCTTATCTTCCTCTCTGAAACCTCCCACTCACTACCTGGGCTGTCTTTCCAGGGCTGACAGGGAGAATGCCTACCTGCTTCAGGGCAGCTTTAGCTTCTTCTTTCAACTCTTTACTCTATGGTGTCAGGAGGGCAAGCTTATCAGATGAGAAAACATAAACCATAAAACCCACCATGAATTCAAGTCCACTCATACAGCAGCTGGGACATAACTGTGATGCTCCTGGGAAGATCTGATTCCACATTCCCTTCTCCATTCAGGATGACAAACTCTGAGTTTACATACAGTGGTCATGCTACCAGGACAGACTCATCAAGGCCATACCCTCTCCTCAGATTGATCAGAGGGCAAAAGAGAGGTGTCCTTTAGCCCCAAAATCTTCTGCCCAGATCCTGATAACATGCGTGCTGCTAAGTTGCTTCAGTCGTGTCCAACTCTTTATGACCCTATGGACCATAGCCCTCCAGGCTCCTCTGTCCATGGGATTCTCCAGGCAAGAATACTGGAGTGGGTTGCCATGCCCTTTCTCCAGGGAATCTTCCCAAATGGGGGATCAAGCCTGCGTCTCTTACATCTCCTGCATTAGCAGGCAGGTTCTTAACCACTAGCATCACATGGGAAGCTTTTAACTTGCGTAGGGAAGTTTATTCCCAGTATTCTAGGAGGCAAAAGGGTCCCCAGATGGGGGTACCAGCTCAGCCTGCTTGTTCATGTTCTGCAGATGTTTCCTCTTGTTGAGAAACAAGAGTAGAGTGGGGAAGGTAAATGAGTTTCTGATAGAAAAGTGTAAATATGAACCAAATAAACAGGAAGTCACTGTGAACTGCATTCAAAGCTTTATTCTTGCCAGAGTTTGGGAGTTGCGCTAACTCTGGTAGGTTGCCTTAATAACGAAGCAAGGTAGGGAGGTGAAGCAATGAGATTTGAATACAGGGAGGGGAGCAGAAGCTGAGGAGTCTCCCAGAAGGTAGAGCAGGGTGGTAAGTTCTGGAGCAGAGCTGTTCTTCTGTATTTAACAGTCGCAGTCATCGTCGCAATCACAGCATGCAGGACCTCGGGACCTCATGGGAATAATTCCTAGACAACAGCACCCAGAGCCGCAGCACCCAGAGCTGCAGCACCCAGAGCTGCAGCACCCAGAGCCACAGCATCCGGAATCCTCACAGCAGCCAGACGATCCTGAGTTGCAGTCCTGGGGTCGTTGGATCCAGCGTCTCAGAGGACTCACCCCGAAGGTCCGGGGAGCCAGACAGCAGTAGCTGGTGGAACAGGGAGCAGAGCATGGATCAGGGACACAACATGAGGTGACTGAGCCTCTTACAGGAGCCTGAGTGTAGTAAGTTTGGGAAGGAGCAGGGGTCTGAACATAGTATGTCTGGGTCTGGCAAGGGGCTGGGGCTTTCACATAGGTCGTCTGGCATGGAGCAGGGCACTTCACAAACGTCTGGCAAGGAGCTGGGTATTTCACGTAGGTCGTCTGGCTTGGAGCTGGGCACTTCACTAGGGTCTGGCAAGGAGTTACACAGTTCACAAAAGTCTTCGTCTGGAATGGAACTGGGCATTTAGCATAGTTTTGAGTTGGACACGGAGGTGGACATTTCACGTAGGTCTGAGTCAGACATGGACCTGGGCATTTCACAAAGGTTTGAGTTGGACATGGAGGTGAGCATTTCACGAAGGTTTGAGTCGGACATGGAGGTGGGCATTTTACAGAAGTACATTTGGTACTCTGCACAACTCCCAATCCTGAACCTTTCACGCAAGATGGAGGGAATTCTGGCTGTTTCTGCTGGTCACACATCTTTCTGTGGCTTTGCAAAATCTGAAAAGAAAATTCTCATTAGATCTAAGAAGGCTTCCAAGGAAACTTGCAGGTTCCCCTTTGGATAAAGTGGCCTGTAAGCAGTAGCCTTTTTGAGAAGGTCACAAGCACCAAGATCTGGCTTTAGGACAGACTCAGAGTCAGGGATACTAGGCTCAGCTCTTGTGACTTTATCTGAGATGGTTGCCTTTGCACAAGTGACTGCTCACCTGTGGGACTCTGTTTCCAAAATGTAAAATGAAGAGGAGGAGTTTGATAGAGAGATCTCCATGTTTCTACCCAACTCTTCAGGCAACTCGTTTCACCCACTCTAGCATCTGCATTATGAATTCTCCTGGGGAAATTGTCATTTCCCAGCTGATTTCCCCTCCTCACCAACTCTCCCACAAGAGGCTTCTCTTCTTCCTCCTTCCTGGTCAGACAGGGCCCAGGGATTCCATTCACCTCACCAGAAACTGAATCAACCTGAGTCTCAAGCTGATCCCAACAGAGGTAGGACAAATTGAATAAGTTTCCACCTTTTGCTCTTTGGATCAGCGGTACTATCCTTGCACCTCATTAGTGGACCCAAGGATGGCACAACTGAACTCAGAGAGGGAGAGGGTGGTGACCCAATTCTCTACAAAACCCTCTCACACAGAACGAATAGCTGGTCCTCTCCTCTCACACTCCAGACTCTGAGCTTCCAGCCAGTGACTGCCCTTTGTGTCTCATCCTGACCACCCTCATCCCAAGAGCCAAGTGTCACCAAGGCTCTCCTTCTTTCTGTGTCACTGTCCCAGGCATAGACTTACCCTCTTTGCTGATCAAGCAGGACTGGAAGAAGCCAGTGATCTGAGGAACTGGCAGTTGGGGACACCTTTTATAGGGTAGCAATGAGGCAATTTAATGGCATCTGAGTGAAGCATGAGATCACGAGGACAAGGGCTGGCATTGCATTGGCGAGATTCCTCCCCAGTATGCTTGGCCCATCATCAGAGGCAGGGCATGTCTCTGCTTGACACTGAATTTTCCTGAACACAAGATAAATGATTCCTATCACTTTCTTCATGAAACTAGTCAGTCTTCTTCTTCTAAGAGTTATGAGAGATGAGATGCCTGGAAGAGCTGCCACTATGAAATGATTTCTATGTAACGTGAGCCTTCAAGGACTTGTTCAAGATGTAGAGTCTCAATTCTTCACACATTGTACTAAAAGCTACACAGAATCTTCCCAGCCTAAGTGATGTGTTCTTTCTGAGGGCTCCCATAGTGCTTCCTGCTGGCCTGAGTTGTTGGACCCAAAGAGTTTGGCCCTGTGGTCTCTGCCTCAGTGTGGCAGCAAAGCCCCCCAAGAAATGGCTTGTTCTGGACTGGAAGCTTATTCTAAGTTTCTTTGGGAAACTGGATGTGTATTTGATGATCCCAGGCCCCAGGCTCTCTATCTAGGCTGCCTCTTCTCTCCTCCTCATGCCCTATAAACTCCCTCATCCTAGCCTTCCTGGACTTCACTATCAGGTCTAGATCCACAAGGACCTAGAACAGGGGAAATTTAATTGAATGCTTTTTATGTGCCATACAGTTCACAATACATGTTCACTTATAGATGGTCCTGTAACTGAGGCCCCAAAAGATTAAGGAAGTTACTCCTTGTCACAAAGCAAGAGTTCAAATGTAGGCAGTCTGCTTTCATAAGCCATGGTCTTTATCTCTACAACATGTTGCCTTTTATTTCTGGATATAATATACTCCCTGAATCTCTAAAAGCCCAGATGGCACTAGTGGTAAAGAACCCACCTGCCAATGCAGGAGACATAAGAGATGCAGATTTGATCCTTCGGTTGGGAAGATCCCCTGGAGGAGAGCACGGCAACCCAGTCCAGTATTCTTGTCTAGAGAATCTTATGGACAGAGGAGCTTGGCAGGCTGCAGTCCATAGGGTCACAAAGTGAAACAACTTAGCACAAGCATCTGAATCTCCACCTCCATTCCCTTCCCAGTATAGTAGATATAGGGAGAGAAATGGGAATATATGTATTAGGCACTTATGTTGTTAATGTACTCAATGTACTGCTGTCCTGGCTTCTTCACCTGTGTTAATTCATTTGATCTTCACAATAACCCTTAAACATAGGCTATGTTAGCCCTATCTTTTAATATTTATTTATTTGGCTGCATGGAGCTTTAGTTGAATCATGCAGGATCTTTCATGGGCTCCAGAGTGCATGGGTTCAGTAGTTGCAGTGAGCAGGCTTAGTTGCCCTGCAGCATGTGGGAATCTTAGTTCCCCAGCCAGGGATTGAACCCACATCCCCTGCATTGGAAGATGGATCCTTAACTACCTGGGAAGTTCCCCTGCCCTATTTTTAAAGAAGAATCTAAGATCCAAGGCTAACCACTTCCCCAAGGTCATGCCATTGGTAGGCAACGGAGCATCACTTGAATCCAAGCATGTTTAGTTTCAGAGTCACACTCTTCCCACCAGGCCATGCTAGGTTGCCCAATGTAGATTATCTTATTCCTGAGACTAGCACTGGTTCCAAACTGCCACTTCCCTAGATCAGCCAGTCCAGGTCCCACCATGGGCCCTGAGGCCTCTAGGGTAAGAGGTGCTCCTGCATTTGTCCATTAAGGACCCTCAATTTCCCCAATATCTGTAAGCTCATCAACACCCAGGCCTGATATTGTACAAACAGAAGAGGAAACAGATGATGTTTTATTGAGGCCAGGTACTTCACAAGGGATAACTCATCAAATTTAGTCCCTACAACAACGTGTCTTAAATAAGTAAACAAACTTGCTCAAGCTCCCATAGCTAGAAGTAGTAGATGTAGAACCCAGGTTTATATTTGAACCTGAGTTTATATTTCAATTTTTTTCCTACCACAACAAATTGTTCCTACCACAGCAAATATTTCAAGTGTTAAAATCCAAAATGCTTTATAACCATTTCTTTAAGCCACTCAACAGACACATTCATAAAGCCCACTATCTTGTACATAAGATGGGACAGCCCCACTCTATAAGGAAGAAAACACTCTAGAAGTACAGCTATTTGAAGGCATTTTAGAGAGACATTTCCAGGTACAAGTAGAACTCAGCCCTGGTTCTGATTCTGCCACTGCCCTGAAGTGTGATTCCACTGTGCCCTCCATCTCTGGACCTTTCCTTCTTCCACTCTGAAATGAAGAGCTAGATGAGGTCCCTTCTGGCTATGATATCCTGTGACTATAAGGGCTTGTTCTAGAAAGGAAATATATCCACATCCTAGTGGTCCATGGAGTAATTCCCACTGGACTATAATTCCCATGTGTTGGAAACTGTGGACATGTTCCCTGTATGTCACCTGCCTCTAGCACTGGACATGGGGAACTCTGACCAGATGAGTGAATGAATGAATGGGGATGCTTTGCATGGACAGTGCAGTTTCTATCACCTCCTCCCTCTGTGCAGTGAGAGCCCATCCTGCTGTTAACCAGTCTTTCCATCTCATGTCATCTGTGAGTTCTGATTGGCAAACATCCTGCTCTGTGGGGTCAGACTCTACTAATGGGCTTGACATGTTCAGGTAGCACTGACATCCCTGGTGAGAGATACTGCTTCCAGGTGCCACAGGTGGGTGGGTTGTGCCCCACATATTCTATAGGCTGGGAAGGCAAGGCAGAGTTGTCAGATGACTGATGTAAGTGCCAGGATGAGTCAGAGGGCTATCCCTACAAGGCCCTGTTTATCTCTTTAGATACAAACTCATAGAATCAGAGACTGTGGATTCATGCAATAATAGTCCAATAAACTCACAGTGTAATAGGTAGAGAGAATTGTGAATTCACAGAATAACAGAATCACAGATTCAGAATCCTGGCATCTCTGAGGTGCAGAGGACTAACACAAGTCATGGGGCTGGTCTTCGCCATAAACTGGGTCAGTACCTGCGTCATCATCATCTGGCTTAGCTGTTCTTCTTAGGAAGATCTTCTGGTCTTTAGCATTCTCTGCAGTCCCAGTGGTTAGCTCATTTCAGAATTTACCACCTGGAGAATCAGCTAATGTATGCTAGGTTATCTCTAGAGTTCTTTACAGCATTAGCTGTATGTGTTGTAAGGTGTTTGAAATTGTGCCCCTGAGTGTGTGAACAAAACCAAGATTTCAACCCCAACCAGGAAATCAGAGGGGGAAGTACCCAAGTTGATATGTTGTTCTCTGAGGACAGGGCCTGGATCTCCCCTCTTCTTGCAAGCTTTCTTTGATCAGAGTCTGTGGATGCTCTGAAGGTAAAAATCTGAGTCCTTCCTTTTCTGTGGCAAGAGGAAGTGAGAAGCCACCTCCCAGTAGGTGGAGGGCACAGGAACCTTGATGTCCAGTGAAAAATGTCACTTCTGTGTCTGAGAAGACAGTATGAGGGTCCCCTCCATTAGATCCTGTGTCTGCATGAGTCTCTGTTCCAGACTCAGCTCTAAGATCCTCTCCATCATTATTTCAGTGACAACTGGGGGTTCCCCCTAGATGACTGGGAGAATATTGTAGAATCATGGAATGGAGGGCTAGTGAGGACATTTACAGGCATGGAGTTAACCCCCTATATTGTAAGTGAGGCCTGCACAGAAGGAAAGAAACTTACTCAAGGCCACACAGCCAAGGTAAGAGAAGATCCTAGTCAGGAATTTCTGAATCCCACCTAGGGCACATTCCAGTATGTGGCCACTGAGCAGGCCTGTTAAGGAAGCATCGTCACCTGCCCTCTTTCTTGCCTCCCTCCCTGCCCCCAAAGCCACCAAGGCTATCACGAGAGAAACCAATACAAGTCCCCTAAGAAGCACCCTTTACAGAACCAAAAGTGTTTTCACATACATGAGGGAGGGTCACCCAGGATTCCCACTGTGTAAGCCTATGGGTTGTTAAAAGATGAAAACCCCAGCCCACATGTCTCAGAGCCCCATGGGCCATATCTTGGCCAAGGACACAGGGCAAGACAGCACCAGAGCCATTTGTTGCAAGGCCAGGAAACATTGGTGCCCAATTATTTCTCTTTCTCATGGAATGGCCCCCTGGGGATTGTTTCCTTGAACTTCTGCCAGTCCTTCTCTAATCCACTTATTCTTATATGAGACACACCAAGTAACTAGTCCCTCAGATTTACTACCACTTTATAGAGCTGTTTTGTTGCACTTTGGTCTTAAATATACCTTCCTGTAATTTTAAATAAAAACTGCCTCACATTGGTATTTCAGGATGCCAAGGAATGCAGAGAAGCTCCATGTTCCCTCAGTATATCCCTGCAGTTAGACTCCAGGGGATTGTGTTCTCTCTTGAACCCCTCCCTGTCAACCATTTCATTGGTGCTTCCAGTGCAAATAACGTGTTTATCCCAACACTTCCAAGACCTCCATACAAAAGGCCAACTGCAGTCCTATGAATGTATGCCTTGTCAGAGTCCCCATTTCTTGTCACAGCTCTGCCAATCCTTAGTTGCATGATCTTAGGTAACTTGCTGAACTCTCTGAATCTCATTCTCTTCGATCTTCAAAATGGAGACATTAATGATAAGATCATGTAGTTCTTCTGCTGAAAACATTCTAGTGATTTCCCATTCTGTTCTTGGTAAAAGCCCAAGTCCTTATAATCGCTTTCTTTATCTTTTTTTTTTTGCACATTTGGAAATTTTTATTTTTAAAAAACCAATTTATTTAATTGAAGGCTAATTACTTTACAATATTGTAGTGGCTTTTTGCCATACATTAACATGAATCAGCCATGGGTGTACATGTGTTCCCCATCCTGAATCCCCCTCTTACCTCCCTCCCCATCCCATCCCTCAGGGTCAACCTAGTATACCAGCCCTGAGCACTCTATCTCATGCATCAAACCTGGACTGGTGATCTACTTCACATATGGTAGTATATATGTTTCAATGCTATTCTCTCAAATCATCCCACCCTTGCCTTCTCCAACAGAGAAGATGTTCTTTACATCTGTGTTTCTTTTGCTGTCTCGCATATAGGGTCATCATTACCATCTTTCTAAATTATATATATATATATATATATATATATATATATATATATATATATATTTATACACACTGTATTTGTGTTTTTCTTTCTGACTTACTTCACTCTGTACAATAGGCTCCAGTTTCATCTACCTCATTAGAACTGATTCAAATGCATTCTTTTTAATAGCTGAGTAATATCCCATTGGTTATATGTACCACAGCTTTCTTATCCATTAGTCTGCCAGTGGACATCTAGGTCGCTTCCATATCCTGGCTACTGTAAACAGTGCTGTGATGAACATTGGGATACACGTGTCTCTTTCAATTCTGGTTTCCTTGGTGTGTATGCCCAGCAGAGGGATTGCTGGGTCGTATGGCAGTTCTATTTCCAGTTTTTTAAGGAATTTCCACACTGTTCTCCATATTAGCTGTACTAGTTTTCATTCCAACCAACAGTGTAAGAGGGTTCCCTTTTCTCTGCACCCTCTCCAGCATTTATTGTTTGTAGACTTTTTTATAGCAGCCATTTTGACCAGCATGAAATGGTACCTTATTGTGGTTTTGATTTTCATTTCTCTGATAATAAGAAATGCTGGGCTAGAGGAAGCACAAGCTGGAATCAAGATTGCCAGAAGAAATATCAACAACCTCAGATTTGCAGATGACACCACCCTTATGGCAGAAAGTGAAGAAGAACTAAAGAGCCTCTTGATGAAAGTGAAAGAGGACAGTGAAAAAGTTGGCTTAAAGCTCAACATTCAGAAAACGAAGATCATGGCATCTGGTCCCATCACTTCATGGCAAATAGATGGGAAAACAGTGGAAACAGTGGCTGAGTTTATTTTTCTGGGCTCCAAAATCACTGCAGATGGTGACTGAAGCCATGAAATTAAAAGATGCTTACTCCTGGGAAGGAAAGTTATGACCAACCTAGACAGCATGTTAAAAAGCAGAGACATTACTTTGTCAACAAAGGTCCATCTAGTCAAGGCTATGGTTTTTCCAGTGGTCATGTATGGATGTGAGAGTTGGACTATAAAGAAAGCTGAGAGCCAAAGAATTGGTGCTTTTGAACTGTGGTGTTGGAGAAGACTCTTGAGGGTCCCTTGGACTGCAAGGAGATCCAACGAGTACATCCTGAAGGAGATCAGTCCTGGGTATTCATTGGAAGGACTGATGATGAAGCTGAAACTCCAATACTTTGGCCACCTGATGCGAAGAGCGGACTCATTTGAAAAGACCCTGATGCTGGGAAAGATTGAGGGCAGGAGGAGAAGGGGACAACAGAGGATGAAATGACTGAATGGCATCACTGACTCAACGGACATGGGTTTGGGTGGACTCCAGGAGTTGGTGATGGACAGGGAGGCCTGGCGTGCTACGGTTCATGGGGTCACAAAGAGTTGGACACGACTGAGTGACTGAACTGAATTGAACTGATAATGAGTGATGTTGAGCATCTTTTCATGTATTTGTTAGCCATCTGTATGTCTTTTCTGGAGAAATGTCTGTTTAGTTCTTTGGCCCATTTTTTGATTGGGTTGTTTATTTTTCTGGAATTGAGCTTCAGGAGCTGCTTATATATTTTTTAGATTAATTTTTTGTCATTTGCTTCATTTGCTATTATTTTCTCCCATTCTGAGGGCTGTCTTTTCACCTTGCTTATAGTTTTCTTCATTGTGCAAAAGCTTTTAAGTTTAATTAGGTCCCATTTGTTTATTTTTGCTTTTATTTCCATTACTCTAGGAGGTGAGTCATAGAAGATCCTTCTGTGATTTATGTCAGAGAGTGTTTTGCCTATGTTTTTCTCTAGGAGTTTTATAGTTTCTGGTCTTACATTTAGATTTTTAATCCATTTTGAGTTTATTTTTGTGTATGGTGTTAGAAAATGTTCTAGTTTCATTCTTTTACAAGTGGTTGACCAGTTTTCCCAGCACCATTTGTTAAAAGAGATTGTCTTTTCTCCATTGTATATTCTTGCCTCCTTTGTCAAAGATAAAGTGTCCATAGGTGTGTGGATTTATCTATGGGCTTTCTATTTTGTTCCATTCATCTATATTTCTGTCTTTGTGCCAGTACCATACTGTCTCGATGACTGTAGTTTTGTAGTATAGTCTGAAGTCAGGCAGGTTGATTCCTCCAGTTCCATTCTTCTTTCTCAAGATTGCTTTGGCTATTCGAGGTTTTTTTATTTCCATACAAATTGTGAGATTATTTGTTCTAGTTCTCTGAAAAATACCATTGGTAGCTTGATAGGGATTGCATTGAATCTATAGATTGCTTTGGGTAGTATACTCATTTTCACTATATTGACTCTTCTGATCCAAGAACATGGTATATTTCTCCATCTATTTGTGCCATCTCTGATTTCTTTCATCAGTGTTTTCTAATTTCTATGTAGAGGTCTTTCATTTCTTTAGGTAGATATATTCCTAAGTATTTTATTCTTTTTGTTGCAATGGTGAATTGCAACAAATTGTTTCCTCAATTTCTCTTTTGTTTTCTCACTGTTAGTGTAAAGGAATGCAAGGGATTTCTGTGTGTTAATTTTATATCCTGCCACTTTACTATATTCATTGATTAGCTCTAGTAATTTTCTGGTGGTGTCTTTAGGGTTTTCTATGTAGAGGATCATGTCATCTGCAAACAGTAAGAGTTTTACGTCTTCTTTTCCAACCTGGATTCCTTTTATTTCTTTTCTTCTCTGATTGCTGTGGCTAAAACTTCCAAAAGTATGTTGAATAGTAATAGTGAGAGTGGGCACCCTTGTCTTGTTCCTGACTTTAGGGGAAATGCTTTCAATTTTTCACCATTGAGGATAATGTTTGCTGTGGGTTTAATATATATGGCTTTTATTATGTTGAGGTATGTCCCTTCTATGCCTGCTTTCTGGAGGGTTTTTATCATAAATGGATGTTGAATTTTGTCAAAGGCTTTTTCTGCATCTATTGAAATAATCATGTTTTTTGTCTTTCAATTTGTTAATGTGGTGTATCACATTGATTGACTTGTGAATATTGAAGAATCCTTGCATCCCTGGGATAAAGCCACTTGGTCATGATGTATAATCATTTTAATATGTTGTTGATCTGTTTAATATGTTTTAATATGATCTGTTTAATATGTTTTTAATATGTTTAATATGTCGTTGGACTCCATTTGCTAGAATTTTGTTAAGGATTTTTGCATCTATGCTCATCAGTGATATTGGCCTGTGCTTTTCTCTTTTTTGTGGCATCTTTGTCTGGTTTTGGTATTAGGGTGTTGGTGGCCTCATAGAATGAGTTTGGAAGTTTACCTTCCTCTGCAATTTTCTGGAAGAGTTTGAGTAGAATAGGTGTCAGCTCTTCTCTAAATTTTTGGTAGAATTCAGCTATGAAGCCATCTGGTCCCAGGCTTTTGTTTGTTGGAAGATTTCTGATTACAGTTTCAATTTCCATGCTTGTGATGGGTTTGTTAAGATTTTCTGTTTTTTCCTGGTTCAGTTTGGTATAATCGCTTTCAAAGGGGTTTACAGACTTGGCCTCATGACTCCATCCCTTACTTCCCTGATCCCTCATATCTGGTCCCACTCACTCCCCATCTCTCTCCCCCTGCGATATGCGTCTCTTTGCAGCTCATCTGACTCTCCAGGCATCCTGCTTTGGGGAACTTTGCTCTTACTTTTTTCTTTACCCAAAATGTTCTAACATTTTGGAAGTGACTAACTTGTTTACTTCACATTCTTTAGCTCTTTATTCAAATATGACTTCAGTGAAGCCTTCACTGCTGATTCTGTTTAAAATGAAAACCCAGACCCACTGGCACTTCCTGCCTCTCTTCCAAGCTTAATTTTTCTCCTCAGAATTTAGAACCATCTAATGCATTATGCATTTTACATATATAGTGTTTTCCATTTTCTCCCATCAAAATGTGAATGTATCACAAAAGAAATTTCATCTCCTTTGTTCACTGTTGTATCCATAATGTTTTATTCAGGTGCTTGACACATTTAAAACATATCTGCCGAATGAGCAAATAGTATATTTTTTCTTATTTATCTTGTTTTTCATCTGTCTTCCCATATTAGAATAAGCTCAAGGAGGAAGAAAATTTTATCTGTTTTGTTCACATCTACATTAGAGTGACTGAGCACACATGCATATTGCATGCATTCATGTGTACTCAGTCATGTCACTCTCTACCCATCCCCATGGACTGTAGCCCACCAGGCTCCTCTGTCCATGTAATTTTCCAGGCTAGAATACTGAAGTGCATTGACATTTCCTACTCCAAGGAATCTTCTCAACCAAAGGCTGAAACTTGCATCTCTTGTGTTTCCTGCATTGGCAAGCAGATTCTTTAATGCTGAGCCACTTGGGAATCCCCATACATATTATTAAATCTTAAAACTGCTCTTGTAACATAGGTACCTAATAAATATCTTTTCAATGTGCAAGCAAATATTACTGTGAAACAAAGCACATGCCTAAGGTGAGCAAATACTAACTGAATGTTGACAAGTTTTGCTAGTACAGATGTCTTTTATCCCTCATCAGGTATACACTGTAACCTCAGTTGCATTCAGCCCTGAGCAAAAACACTAAAGGCAGATGGGTAGGGTAAAAAATAGGGATTGTCTTTTAATGCAGATAAATTGTATCCCAAAAAAGCTGTGACCTCATCAAACAGCACCTGGCCCCATCAGCCGCTGTCTGCCACACATTCTCAGTCCCAATACATCATTTCAAGAAGTGCAGAATCAGAATTTCAAATAGCATTCTGAGATCCACCACAACAGTGCTTTTTTGGGTGAGTGAATTAAGATGTATGGTTTTGTTTCCTGTGCCCTACAGACCAAGCACAGCTCTTCAGCATGTCCTAGGACTGCAGACAGGAGTTTGGGCTGTGCTGCCCTGTCCCTGATGCTTCTGTATCTTTGGCTAACACTGAAGCAGCCCTTCTACTTCTTCAGTCTCTCTAAGGTTTTCTTTTCTTTTTTTTTTTTTTAAGTTTAAGTATTTATTTACTTATTTTCAATTTTATTGAGAAGCAGTTGACATACATCACTGCATACATTTAAGGCCCATAGCATGACAGTTTGATTTACATATATTGTAAAATGATTAGTACAATAGGTTCAGCTAACATCCATCTTCTCATATAGAAGCAATAAAAAGAAGAGAAAGAAGGAAAGATAAAGGGGAGAAGTTTCCTTGTGATGAAAACTTGTGGGGTTTGCTCTTTTAACAACTTTCTGTGTATTGAAAAGCAGTGTTAGCTATAGTCATCATATTGCACTTTACACCCTTAGTACTTGTATGTCTTATTCCAAGACTTTTATAACAAAGTCCCTGCATTAAACCCTTCTCTGTTTCAAATAGCCAGAATGGTCTCTGTTCACATGACTGGACATTGACATCATGAAGCTTATATAGTATAAATTATAGAATACAGTCTTCTTCAGGGAGAAAGTGAGTGGCATTTGACAAATGAAAAGAAAGAAATATGTAATTTCAAGTGGTGGTAAGTGCAAGAACAATAACAACAAACTCGATTTATTTAAAAACAGGTTTCTCGGAAGACCTGAGTGTGCAAGCTATGCCTACCTCAGCTCTACAGTGTTTCCTTTCAGTGAATTCTTTCAGTGCCTCCTCCCCCTTGCATGATCACAAGCTAAGATGGGTCTACAACACCTAATCTGCCATATCCAAGGCTTCTGCTTCAGAGGGACCTGCAATCCAGCAGAGCTCTGTAAAAAGGGGCTCCCCAGCTCTAGGACAGAGTGGGTCTCTGTGAATAGGTTTCTTTTAAAAATAAAAGTCTGGGTTTCAATAGCACTTTATTTAACCAGACTTTGGTACATGCATATCACAACTAGTGAGAACAGCCACAAAGATCAGTAAGTTTTCTCCATCAGTTCCCAGAAAAAGTTGCAACTATTCTGTTACCTTAATGAGAGAGAGATTGCCTTAAAGATGTATGTATGAAGCAATAGGTGCAGTTTTATTCGAGTAAATAGGATCTTCTGTGCAAACTACTTCAGTGACATGGCTATTTTTTTATCATTAATATTTTTCCAGTCTCATGGAGATATAATTGACATGTAACATTGTATAAGTTTAAATTGTAAAGCCTGTTGATTTGATATAATTATGTACTGAAATGTGACTCCATCTTAGTGTTAGCTGACATCTCTATTATACCACATAATTACCTTTTTTTTTAGTGCTTAAAACATTTTATTTTTTTATTTTTAATTTTTTTAATGCTTAGAACATTTTAGATTTATGCTCCAGCAGCTTTCAAGTATATAGTACAGTATTGTCTACAGCCACCAAGTTGTGAGTTCAGTTCAGTTGCTCAGTTGTGTCCGACCCTGTGATCTCATGAACCGCAGCACGCCAGGCCTCCCTGTCCATCACCAATTGCCAGGGTCTACCCAAACCCATGTCCATTGAGTCAGTGATGCCATCTAACCATTTCATCCTCTGTTGTCCCTTCTCCTCCTGCCCTCAATCTTTCCCAGCATCAGGGTCTTTTCAAATGAGTCAGCTTTTCGCATGAGGTGGCCAAAGTACTGGAGTTTCAGCTTTAACATCAGTCCTTCCAATGAACACCCAGGACTGATCTCCTTTAGGATGGACTTGTTGGATCTCCTTGCAGTCCAAGGGACTCTCAAGAGTCTTCTCCAACACCACAGTTCAAAAGCATCAATTCTTCTGAATTAGATCCCAGAACTTATTCCTATTCAGATTGGAAGTTCATATTATGAACAATATCTCCCCATTTCTCCTACCCCCTGCTAATATTTTTTTTTAAGTCAGACTCATCTTGGAATTCTAGGCAACCCTTCTTTATGGGCATTACATGAAACAGCAACATTTTAAACTCTCTTGAAGATATGCATACATTAAACATGAATTCATGAATTAATTGGTTGTTTTTTCTTCATTATATCTGACTTTCTATCTAGGGAAAAAAGATTGGCATTTAGGTAAGAGAGAAGAAAAGTGGAATAAAAACTACAAATAGGGAAAGGAATGCTTAAAGTTGCAAAGCAAGGCTTTAGAGTTTTTCCAACAATCTGAGAAATACAGATACCTACATGAGGCCAATAGAATACAAAACCCAAGGCATAACATGGATGGCTTTTGAGAGACAAATTTTCCCTGTTTATTTAACTGATGAGGGCCCAGAAAGGAAAGATATGAGAGAAGAGGGTAAAACCAGGCAGCAGTAGGTCCTTTGTCCTTTCATTCTTCCAGTGCCCTTCCTCAGTGCTTCTTGTGGTTTGGTCAAGGTCAGCAGCAGCCCCCAGGGCCAGCCATCACAGCATCCGCAGCCCCCTGAGGACTCACATTCACAGCAGTAGGGGCTCTGGCGCCCGGGCTGGTGGAAGAGACAGGTTCTGTGTGGCTCAGGCAGCAGCCCCCATACGTGGGGCCACAGCAGGAAGAGACTGGAGATGGATAGGGAGTTGGACACTGGAGTGGGCACTTTGGGGGACGCTTAGGGGTGGGACAATTTGGGACCACTTGGGAGGCGGTTGGCATGGCTGCTGGTTCCTCTGACAGGACATCTTGGTGGGATTTCAGTAAACCTAAATGACAAAATAGAAACATATCCAGAAGCTTAATATCCAGAGCCATTCAGTTCAAGTTCAGTCACTCAGTCATGTCTGACTCTTTGTGACCCCATGGACTGCAGCATGCCAGGCTTCCCTGTCCATCACCAACTCCCAGCGCTTACTCAAACTCATGTTCATTGAGTCAGTTATGCAATCCAACCATCTCATCCTCTGTCATCCCCTTCTCCTCCTGCCCTCAATCTTTCCCAGCATCAGGGTCTTTTCAAATGAGTCAGTTCTTTGCATCAGGTGGCCAAAGTATTGGAGTTTCAGCTTCAGCATCAGTCCTTCCAGTCCTTAGGATGGACTGGTTTGATCTCCTTGCAGACCAAGGGACTCTCAAGAATCTTCTCCAATACCACAGTTCAAAAGCATCAAGAGCCATTACATTTTTGCTTATTTTAAAATCCATCCCCAAAGTTGGGGAGGGATATCTAGATTATGTGCAGAGATCTCTTTGAGACAATGAGTATGTCTTTTCCACCTTTGTGCCTCTAGAGTCATTTGTGGTTTTTAAGTGGTTAATAAAAGACTGCTGAGCTAAGAAATCAAGCAATGTTTCAAATACTAGAATGGGTATCTCATAGCAATTCAAAGACATGTTAAATCCTTTGCAATTCTAAATACCTGAATCTACCTGGAAATATTTTCCAGGAATTTGTAGAAGAGCTGTCATATCCTGATATACATGTATATGAAAAGTAAAAGTCGCTCAGTCGCATCCGACTCTTTGTGACCCCATGGACTATACAGTCCATGGAATTCTCCAGGCCAGAATACTAGAGTGGGTAGCCTTTCCCTTCTCCAGGGGATCTTCCCAACCCAGGGATCGAACCCAGGTCTCCTGCATTACAGGTGGATTCTTTACCCGCTGAGTCACTGTGTGTGTGTGTGTGTGTGTGTGTATAGTACATATATATAATACATATGTGTGTATAGTACGTATATATAATACATATGTGTGTATAGTATGTATATATAATACATATGTGTATAGTACAAACATATAATACATATGTGTGTGGTACACATATACAATACATATGTGTGCATAGTACACATATATAATACATATGTGTGCATAGTACACATATACAATACACGTGTGTGTGTGGTACGTATATACAATACACGTGTGTGTGTGGTACGTATATACAATACATGTGTGTGTGTGGTACGTATATATATAATACATGTGTGGATAGTACATATATATAATACATATGTGTGTACATGTATATAGTACATATATATAATACATATATGTGTATAGTACATATATATAATACATGTGTGTGTACATGTATATAGTACATATATATATAATACATATGTGTATAGTACATATATATAATACACATGTGTGTACATGTATATAATACATATATATAATACATATGTGTGTACGTGTATGTAGTACACATATATAATACATATGTGTGTAAGTGTATATAGTACATGTGTGTGTGTATGTGTATATACTACATATATATAATACATATGTGTGTGTGTGTGTGAACTCAGCTGCTCAGCCATGTCTGACTCTTTGTGACTCCATGGACTGTAGCCTGCCAGGTTTCTCTGTCCATGGAATTTTCCAGGCAAAAATACTGGTGTGGGTTGCCATTTCCTCCTCCAGGGGATCTTCCTGATTCAGGGATCAAACCTGCATCTCTTGTGTCTCCTGCACTGGCAGACAGATTCTTTACCACAGAGCCACCTGGAAAGCCTTGGTATATGTATATATACATACCTCTGTATAATAAATTTGGGGTTTGCACAGTCAGGGAAAGTTTCCCTTAGAGCAATGGGCTCAGCACCAGCAGAGCAGTCGCTGCAGAACTGTAAGCTGTCCTAGGTCACTTATCACCCCACTGTTTAACCCCAGGGACAACTCTTCCCAGGTGGTTCCTTCTTGGTTTAGAGAAAACTTTAGTCCTGACCCTCTGTCCTGTCCATTACTTTGTCTCCCTCCTCCACAGTCCACTGTGCCCCATCCCCAAATCACTCGTCAGTCTCACCTCCATCCTGATCAGTACCTCTCTCTCCCACCCCACCTACAGCTTCTAGAGAAGACTCACCATGGTCTCAGGCAGCCACAGACACGTCCCTGAGGAGGCCAACAGATGAGATGCTGACTGCAGGGACAGTTTATATGGGCTCCAGGACTAGGCTCAGGTGAACCAGGCTTCTGAAAGGAGCAGAATGTGGCCACTGCACAAGTGAAGCACAAGCGGATTCTTCCTGGTATTCCCTGGCCACCTTGTTCTTTCCACCCTGAGCTGGGAGCTCCCTCTCCCAACCTGGAGTCAGGGCTTTGGGAGAAGTTCTATGTGGCATTCTACAAAGCATACTCTTTCTAAGTTTTGGGGAACCCATGGTCTTTAGATATTCTAGTGCTACAGCCCCTGAAATTCTTTTTGAGGGGGAAAAAGAATTGCCCTTCTTTCCAATCTCTGTCTTGAACTTGATCTTGTCTATCCCTGAGAAAGAGTCTTTTGGCCACACTGGGTTTAGACCTACCTCTTCTTTGGGCTCCAGCCACTTTTAGCAAGGTCTACTAGGTGCCATGAGGTTCTTCTTCCCAAAGTGCAGTCATGTTTGGCCTGGCACCCCCAAATCCAGTGGTGAGCTGGACATCCAAATGTGTGCATCTCTTCTTAATTCTGAATTCAATGTCATCAATTTGGTAGCTTGAAATCTTCACGTTGGGAATATTTACACCATTGATTTGTTGTTGTTCAGTCACTAAGTCATGTCCTACTCTTTATGACCCTATGAACTGTAGCCTGTCAGGCTCCCCTGTCCTTTACCAACTCCCAGAGTTTGCTCAAACTCATGTCCATTGCACACGAATCCCTCGGACTGCAAGGAGATCCAACTAGTCCATCCTAAAGGAAATCAGTCCTGAATATTTATTGGAAGGACTGAGGCTGGAGCTAAAACTCCAATACTTTGGCCACCTGATGCAAAGAACTGACTCATTTGAAACGACCCTGATGCTGGGAAAGATTGAAGGCGGGAGGAGAAGGGGATGACAGAGGATGAGATGGTTAGATGGCATCACCAACTCAATGGACATGAGTTTGAGTAAACTCCGGGAGCTGGCGATGGACAGGGAGGCATGGCGTGCTGCAATCCATGAGGTCACAAAGAGTCAGACACTACTGAGGGACTGGACTGAACTGAACTGATGTCCGTTGAGTCGGCGACTCCTTCTCCTCTTGCCTTCAATCTTTCCCAGCATCAGGGTCTTTTCCAATGAGTCAGCTCTTCCTAACAAGTGGCCAAAGTATTGGAGCTTCAGATTCAGCATCAGTCCTTCCAATGAGTATTCAGGGTTGATTTCCTTTGGGATGGACTGGTTTGACCTCCCTTGCAGTCCAAGGGACTCTCAAGAGTCTTCTCCAGCACCACAATTCGAAAGCACTACACCATTGAAACTGACAATTCATGTCTCTTTTTTACCCCGAAATCCCATTGTTAAACTTTACCAGTGTACTACTTTTCCAGATTTCAGTCCACTCCTTATGGGATAAATATTACCCTTACTTTTAATTAAGTCAAATCCATGAGCCTATGCATGGGTATAACACCTCAGTCAGTGCACCAACATCTTTTACAGAGCTGCTACTTTAAGAACCCCTCAGATTGAATCTCAAAGGCTACCATCTTTGTCCTTGTTCTTGGGTTAAACTATGGAGTTGGGGATATAAAATAGTTTTATGTAGGGAGTATTGACTTTGGTTGTTACTGTGCTTTGACTCTGCCCTGTCTCCTGGAATGCACAATGAGAGGCTTTGTAAGCTGGTCTATACTTCTACTAACTTGCAACATTTCTTAGAGAGTTTCTCTCCTTTCCTCTCTCCTTTTTCTCCCATTTCTCTCTCTCTCCCTCTTTCTCCTTCAATATGTTTTTCTCTTTCTATGTGCACACACACACACACTCACACACGGAGACATGGGCACATATAGACTGTGGGAACCAATAAGAAAACAAGTGAGTTTTCTTAACGTACAAGAAAATTAGTGTACATAAGGAATTCTTTCCATAATTAAAAAATAAAACAAAAAATACACTGACAAAAACAAAGCAAGGAACTCCACAGAAACAAAACCTGCCCTTCTGTCCCAGATCATAGACACCTAGGATAAGAAAATTTATTGTTGGAAGTTGCCACTCACAGAAAGTTCCCTGTGGTATCTAACTCTTTTCATATAATATATTTATTTATGTGCCTTCTCACAAGGCACATCTAGCAATATCTGCTCTGGAAAATAGATCCCTAATGATGACAAAGTTGCTACTTGTGTGAATGATATTCTAACAAGGACAAGGAAGATGACTAAATTTCAAACTTGCATTCCCTCCCTTCAAAGACCATGAACTAACTGACTTTGTGGTAACTTTGACTGCCAGCTCAGAATGCATAGGTTGAAATAGGGGTGGAAAAGAGTTTTCTGACAAGTGTCTTTCTAGAAATGTCCTCCTCCTGTCACTCCACTAATACAATGTCCCAATCTCGAGGCATTCAAAACTCACAGGAGAGTCTCACAGAAACAGGGATAAAGTAATAGGTTACAGGGAATAGTTATCATAACAAACTCACCCACATCTTAACCTTTAATCTGTGACCAACTCTGCCCTGTTACTGTGAAAAATACTGATGAACCAACCTAAACCCCTGCACTCAGAGTTCACAACTGAATTGGAGAGAGAAACACAAACATCTAAGTTAGATAGTAACCCTGATACTCAACACAACACAAAGAGTAGACTGGACATGGCAGCAGCCAAATTCCAGAGTCAGAATATTTGTGTGGAACCCTAGTCTCAAGTTAGAAACTTTCAAAATCTGATATGATCAATAAGAAGACAGTAAAACAAATAAGTAAAACACTAAGTGTTTTAAGATAAATGGGTATTATTAAAAAAGAAAATTGAAAAAACAGAATTCAAAGGAATAATAAATATTTGGGCAAAATGCTTCTTTTACATCTTTCCTGACACCCAGACTAACTTAGGTCCCCCATTTTTTCACCCATAACATGAGTTACTGTAACTGCTTGCTTAATCATCTACCTTTCCTAGTAAACTATTGTAATAATGATAGTTTTTGCATTATTTATAGTGGAAAATATATTTTTCCTTTGTTTATCATGTTTTGACATCTTAGGGACCACTGATGGGGAGAGACTGTCCCTCCCAGAGCTAGCTAATTCCACCTTTCATATTCAAACCAACCAATCCCAAGTCTATGCCCCATCTCCTTTCTAACTCTCATACACGAAGACAGTATTTCTCTTGCCCTGAACCATCCCAGGGCCAGGCACCAGGCAACTGGAGACAGTCCCTATTTCCCAAAGCCTGCTGGAATTATTCAAACTACCCAGTCTTAAACTGCTGCTCCTATCCTCTCTTTCCTTTCCCATGGAAAACACAGTAAGGGTTATGGTCTCTGTTTTCCTTTCCCTCCTGCTGTTGCCACCAAAACCCAGTAAGTGCACCCCCATGTGGCCCTGCATGACAAGATGTGCTGACTTCTCTTAGGAAATGAAAGTAATAAGTTTCCCAATTGCAAGAGCCCCTGCATGTTGTCACCTTTATAAATTAAGACTCAGGCATAGATCAACTAAAAGCTCCATGCTCACAGCCAGGGTCTGTCTCATGTCAGGTTCTTGGTAAACAAATTGTTATTATTTGTGGTTCTTCGTCATAACTTCAATTGTTCCCTGAAAATTGTAATTCTATGCTGTGCTTGGTCGTTCAGTTGTGTCTGACCCTTTGTGACCCCATGGACTGTAACCTGCCAGGCTCCTCTGTCCAGGGATTCTCCAGGCAAGAGTACTGGAGTGGGTTGCCAAGCTCTCCTCCAGGGGATCTTCCCAACCCAGGGATCAAATCCATCAACCCGAATTGTAGGCAGATTCTTTATAATCTGAGCCCACCAGGGAAGCCTGAAAATTGCAATATTCATGTTCAAACGATAGATTATTCTTTTCATCTTTGCTGCAACATTTGTCTCCTGTGTGTTTTTTAAAGAATGAACTTCAGTGTACTTTTTCACACTATTTAATGTCTTATGGTTTCTGTGTTTATGGGTTTTTGTTACACAGTTCTGCAAAGCTGGATTTTCCTGGACCAACTTGTAGCAGGAAGTTTCTGTGGAAGCCATAGAGGTGGGGATGGACCTGGTTTAGCCTTCCACGTTTCTTTGCTCAAGGGCTCCCCCTTCTGTTGTTACAATGAAAGACTAAACGACTAAGCACCGGTAGCCATCTCACCTGGACTCTCAGGATCTGATATAGTTCAGAGAAGGTCTACAGCCAGCCCTAAGACCCCCAAACACTGCTCAGCTCCATGTTGCCACTGGCCTCTGCTACCAGGGGATCTACCTCTGCATTCCACTCCCTTTTCTAGGTTGTTGCTTCCAGAGATCTGCCACTGGAAGATCGCATGGCAGAGACCTTCTGCCATGAACAATTTAGTGATCCGCAGACATCCACAACTTCATCTTAGTCCTATTCATGGCTGTTCCCACTCAGGGTGGAGCTCTGTCCTGGGAGTGAGTATTGGCAGATTATCCTGAGGCTTGCCATTGCTAAGCTGCTCTGACCTTGCTGTTCGCCATGGCTCCACCCACAGCTGCCCATGCAGGCCACACCCTCACATCATTGAGAGGCTGTAGGTTTTCTCTGTATCCCAGATTCACCGAACATGTAGGGCTATATATATGTCTCTGTGTATATGTATTTACTCATATGCATCCTGTGCTCCTTTTTGCTTTGTATGACTTCCTGGAGGAAAACTGGTTAAGATGTGAAACTAAGCTTCTATCATGTTTTACAGGAATCAAAACTTCCTGTTGCATAAAATCAGTGAACAGAGCAAGATAACGTATTGCTTTCATCTTAAAATCAAAGATATATAAAAGTGCAAATAGAGGAAGGATATTAATGCCTAGAGTCAAGTGGCCGTGCACTGCTGATTATTTGTATTTTCCAGTCCACATATGTTCCGGGTTTCCACAAAAGCACATTTTCCTTTTTATAATAAAACAAAATTAACATTTATATTTAGACACATACGCACACACACGAGGTTTCTCTGATGAGGGAAGAGGATGATTTGGAGAGGAAATGCCTGCAGGAGAGAAGCCTGTCTGTTGGTCATTTCCTTCATCCAGGTGACAGAAGTGAGAGGACTCCTGGGCTGATGGTCACATGATTTCTCTGTCCTTACAGTTCTTTCTAATCTTCCTGACTCTAAATTCCAATCCTATAGATAAAAGTTTCTGTTTTGGGTAGCTTTTCACTGACCCTGGCTTTATCAGTGTTAGGTAGTTAGAATAAGAAAAAGGAGTCCAGAATGGCGGTGGCTAAAAGACAAGGGAAAAGCCCGCAAAAATAGAACAAAGGAACGTCCAAGGACCGGAGTGAGGACCTCAGGTAGAACAAACGGCACTCCTGGCTGACCCAATCTACATAGGGCAGGCCTAGGGGGAGGAGAAAAACATACAAAAAGAGGAACCAAAGGGCCGGAGTGGGGTGTCTCTTTCCCGCGTGCGCACACTCGTTCTTTCTCTCGTTATCTCTCTCGCTTCTCTTTACGTCTTTTAGGTCGGCATGCCCTCATGCCTCAAGGATGTATTTTCCTTTATCTTCTAAATAAAACTGATCTGTCCAAAAACTATAACATGGACTGTCCGAGAGCTGTGACACACCGAGGGCTTCAACATCTCTCGCTTCAAATCTTTGTTGTGATGAGACAGAACCGAGGAGATTACACTCCCCTGACATCAGGAATGTACTATACTCTGCCTTCAGCCTGGTTCTGCCTATTCCCCTGGTGCCTCTGTGCCTCTCTGGCTCCTTCCCCAGGCAGCATGGGTGGGTATTTCCTCTCTTCCCTCACCTCATCCTCACAGGTCCTGAGACTTCCTCCCACCTGCCTAGGCCAGCGCTTTGGTCTTGATCTCTGACCATGAGTTTTCTTCTCCATCACAAGATCCTACTTCCTTTCTCTTTTCATATTTTTGGAACAATTATCTGTTGAATATTTTAAAGCAATTACGGATTTCAATTAGTCCACATAT
Source organism: Bos indicus x Bos taurus (assembly GCF_003369695.1). NCBI lineage: Eukaryota > Metazoa > Chordata > Mammalia > Artiodactyla > Bovidae > Bos > Bos indicus x Bos taurus. Next base: position 18,155,787 of record NC_040078.1, read on the forward strand.
GTATGTCTAAACCTTAAAAACAACCATGGAAGACATTAATATAGATTAAATCAAGCTAATTTTCAAATAGCAAGTCATATAAAACACAAATATTTTTTATGGACAACTCACCTGGAACTAATTTGATGAGCAAAAATTTGGCTTTTGAAAAATTGGCATTGGGTGACTTTATTTCCCTAAAAAAATTAATGTGAAGGCCCAGAGTGAGCTTGAGGGACTCAGCATATTTTGAGTTCTCATTACCAAAGCTTTAATTTAGGTCTCTTAAATTCTCTCCAGAGCAGATAGTTTCAGTTCAAGGTGAATGAGAAAGGCCATAAAATATGCCAAAGGCTCCCTGACTCTTTAGGAGGTGTTCTTTCTCACTTCCCCATCCCTCATTACCCAGAGAGCTGGTTAGAGGTGGGATGAAGGAGGAGAAATTACCTACTCATTCTTCATGGTCCAACTGAGAAGTGAAGGAGCTCCGCTGTGAGTGACAGGACAGGCCCACAACAGCTCTGTTCCTCTAGGCAGAGGCAGAGGGTGAGGAGGAACACAGCAGTGTGACTCTGTATCTACGGGGAGCCCAAGATGGAGCGTGATACCCAGAAGCAGTGCACTGTGGTCCCATTGAGAGTTGCTCTGCCTGGAAGAGGGGACTCTCCTCTGCCAGCAGAACATCACTACTGAGCTTCTGTCAACCCTCCATGGAGTCCAAACTTTTTCCAGATATATCTAGCTTATGCTGCTATCTCTCTATTAATGTTTTTCAATTAGTTCTCATGGAAATATTGAATAAAGTCTGAAAGCTAAAAGAATGTGAGAAACCATTTCTTCTGCTTTTGGAACTGGGTATAAAAAAGGTATGGTCTATCCCTTGTTGAGCTTTTGTGTTTAAGCCCTGACATGTGCATGCCAGGAATTCAGGGGAGAGAGGGCATGTGCTGTGTGTTCTCTCCAGACTTACAAGGTGCTTGGTGTATAGACAAAGAGCGAAAACTCTCAGGGCCTGGCAACCCTTCCTCAGGAAGCAGGATGCAGACAGAGGGTATAGACCCCTTTACAGATGCTGATTTTCCCTTACCCAAAAAAGTTGATAAGCACATAACAGACATTCCAAAGTGTTTGTAAATGGAAATAACTCTGCAGGGTACTATGCTACTACGGAATTTCTTTCTGGAATGGCTGGATTTAATTCTGGTAACAATTGGAACAAACCTAATTTGCAACAGCATTCTTTCCTTTATATGGCAAGCTTCTCCCTCTAGGCCCCCCAGCCTCTCTTCTCTGGTGCCTCGCCAGTTCCCACCTCTTTCTGCTTGCAGCCTCCTGCTTGAGGATCCTGCTCTCACATCACCTTTACCCTGGCTCACTCCTAACTTTAGACTCATCCTAGAGGAGTTGACACGAATGACAAGATTGTCCTGGGCTTGCCTTCAGGGGATGCAGGGATTCCAGGATGAGCCACTACGGCTTTGACAGGAGCAGATGATCCTTGCACAACCTATGTGTGCCAGGTCACTACTGGCATTCCCCGGCCTCCTCGCTGTCTCCTCCAAGGAGGCCTTGGGAATGACTGGAATTCCTCTAGGACCAGCATTGTAGGTTGAGCTACAGAGCATTTGGAAGAGGAGATTCTTAGATCTTGGGATCAGGAGCTTTTTGCTCAGGTCACTGTTATGCTAAGAAATCAAAGGCTCTGGGGAAATGTCTTTCTGCCCGGAGGCCCAGCCACATCTCTGCTTTGGGCCCCCACAATTCCCAGGCTATCCTCTCAGCTTCTCCCCTGTCTCTGCTCTGCTCAGCCCTGCAGCTGGGGCTCTAAGACTCTGAGTCCATCTTCTGCAGCCCCTGGGAAGCTGCAGGGCCAGGGAGCTCTGTACCTGAGGGCAGGAAGCAGTGATGGGTGGAGGAAGGAAGGGAGAAAACTTTGTGGTTTTCCTTATTCCCACACCAGACTCTTGACTGTTTTTGATAATAGAGGTGTTCTAAAATAAAGGAAGAAGAGGGATTGACTGTTGGGGGCAGCTAGCAGCTTCAATCACAGTATGACTCTGTAGGAATCAGTAGTTGGACCTCTGGATATCTAGATGCAGCATGTCCTGGGTATGTAGTATCACAATTGACAGGAGCACCCCTGTGACCTTCACCACAAAAAGTGAGGAAACTCATACCTATGATGCCACCTCCCTGGATCCAGATGTGAGGAGGCACCAATGACCCAGGTGAGGTAGAAACATCGATTTGGCAATCACCTTGGGAGTTCCCAAGAGCTTCTCTTGTGGCTCAGCTGGCAAAGAATCCGCCTGCAATGCGGGAGACCTGGGTTTGATCCCTGGGTTGGGAAGATGCCCTGGAGAAGGGAAAGGCTACTTACTCCAGTATTTTGGCCTGGAGAATTCCATGGACTGTATAGCCCATGGGGTTGCAAAGAGTCAGAAATCACTGAGCGACTTTCACTTGGGAGTTCCCAAAGGCATGGCTTTGGTCGGGGTGTGCACTGTATTTGAGGGACGCTATGGGGACTTTCTGAGGGGAAACTACTAATTTGGCCTTATCTATAATTGAGGAAAACTGTGAAAATGTCTAAAAGTGGAGCTTTAAGGAAGCTCAGTGATGGGGCTCACCAAGCTGGTGGTTGCCTTTTGCCACGTGTCTTCTCTTCTTCGTGCCAGAGACCCAAACATGGTGACTGAAGACCAGCAGCCTGTGTTCTGACAGTGTTGTAGATGGAAGCCAGAACTAAGGATGGAGAAGGGGCAAGGGGAAAGGGGCCTAGGTCCTTGAGGACATCATGGAGCTACCAAGTCACACTGAGCTAATCCCTACAGATGTTCAAGATGTGAAACAATAAATTCAGTGCTCTATTTCACTTAAGCACTGTTATTTCAGCCAAACTGAATTCAAGTCACACAATGTCTAACACAGACACATACACAAACAAAAGCAAGGTATGATACAAATACATGCCAGAGCTTGTTACCGAGTCCAAGCTAGCTCTGCTTCCAGCATGACAGGTCAATAAATTGGAGACAAGATATTGAGGCAAGGAATATGACTTTATTCAGCAAGCCAGCAGACTGTGTCTCAAAATAACCGTCTGTTGGGGTCTGGATGTCATCCAGAATGGTAGGGGGAGGTGAGGAAGTAAAGTAAAAAGACCATCCTGCAAATTTCTCCTGGAATGGCCAACCCAGATGTATTCATTTCTTCTTTCTGTAGACATCCACAAGGTCCTGAACAAAGGCACTTTGGTTTAACATTCAGGCAGAGGCAGGATTCCCCGAGGCAAGCTGTTCTGTATCTACAGTGTATACAGAAGAGGCAGATAAATAAAGGAGCTTCTCATCACAAAAGGAGCCCAAGAAGTTCCAGGTAACCCTGGAAAAGAAAAGGCAGCTGCTGTCACTTAAGAAAGAAGTTTCTGTAAGTGAACCTGAGTATCCAACTCCTTTTAGACCTCCTCTGACCTCTGACTAATTGAGATTCCTTGTGAAGAGCATATTATACCCCATCCTTATTGTAACTAATTAATATTGCTTCATTTACTGATCTAAAAGCTTCAATTCAATCCACAATGAATCCTCATGTGAGGTCTCCAGGGCATTAGTAAATAAAGCATTAAACAGATTTTTATGGTGATTACAGGAAGAGCATATTTAGAAAGCAGGTTATGCCAATTAGATGTTAACAAGTTTCTTGATGCTGCAGCTACTGATGCTGCTACTGATGGTGATGTTGGGGAGAGTAGTGACCAAACGTGAATCAGTTCAGTTCAGTCACTCAGTCATGTCCAACTCTTCGAGACCCCATGAATCGCAGCACATCGGGCCTCCCTGTCCATCACCAACTCCTGGAGTTCACCCATACTCACGTCCATTGAGTCAGTGATGCCATCCAGCCATCTCATCCTCTGGCGTCCCCTTCTCCTCCTGCCCCCAATCCCTCCAAGCATCAGAGTCTTTTCCAATGAGTCAACTCTTCCCATGAGGTGGCCAAAGTACTGGAGTTTCAGCTTCAGCATCATTCCCTCCAAAGAAATCCCAGGGCTGATCTCCTTCAGAATGGACTGGTTGGATCTCTTTGCAGTCCAAGGGACTCTCAAGAGTCTTCTCCAACACCACAATTCAAAAGCATCAATTCTTTGGTGCTCAGCCTTCTTCACAGTCCAACTCTCGCATCCATACATGACCACTGGAAAAACCATAGCCTTGACTAGATGGACCTTTGTTGGCAAAGTAATGTCTCTGCTTTTGAATATGCTATCTAGGTTGGTCATAACTTTCCTTCCAAGGAGTAAGCGCCTTTTAATTTCATGGCTGCAGTCACGATCTGCAGTGATTTTGGAGCCCCCCAAAATAAAGTCTGACACTCTTTCCACTGTTTCCCCACCTATTTCCCATGAAGTGATGGGACCAGGTGCCATGATCTTAGTTTTCTAAATGTTGAGCTTTAAGCCAACTTTTTCACTCTTCACTTTCACTTTCATCAAGAGGCTTTTTAGTTCCTCTTCACTTTCTGCCATAAGGGTGGTGTCATCTGCATATCTGAGGTTATTGATATTTCTCCCGTCAATCTTGATTCCAGCTTGTGTTTCTTCCAGTCCAGCATTTCTCATGATGTACTCTGCATATAAGTTAAATAAGCAGGGTGACAATATACAGCCTTGACGTACTCCTTTTCCTGTTTGGAACCAGTCAGTTGTTCCATATCCAGTTCTAACTGTTGCTTCCTGACATGCATACAGATTTCTCAAGAGGCAGGTCAGGTGGTCTGGTATTCCCATCTCTTTCAGAATTTTCCACAGTTTATTGTGATCCACACAGTCAAAGGCTTTGGCATAGTCAATAAAGCAGAAATAGATGTTTTTCTGGAACTCTCTTGCTTTTTCCATGATCCAGTGGATGTTGGCAATTTGATCTCTGGTTCCTCTGCCTTTTCTAAAACCAGCTTGAACATCAGGAAGTTCACGGTTCACGTATTGCTGAAGCCTGGCTTGGAGAATTTTGAGCATTACCTTACTAGCGTGTGAGATGAGTGCAATTGTGTGGTAGTTTGAGCATTCTTTGGCATTGCCTGTCTTTGGGATTGGAATGAAAACTGACCTTTTCCAGTCCTGTGGCCACTGCTGAGTTTTCCAAATTTGCTGGCATATTGAATGCAGCACTTTCACAGCATCATCTTTCAGGATTTGAAATAGCTCAACTGGAACTCCATCACCTCCACTAGCTTTGTTTGTAGTGATGCTAGACTAATGGCCTCTTAGCCTGCTCTTGCTTCCATGGGTATTACCATCACCTGGTGGTAAAGGGCATATTCATGGAATGTCAGAGCCTTGGCAGTTGTACCCTCTCCTCCTTTCCTCATACACCTTAAATAAGATGTCAGTGTTTGTGTGTCTATCCTCTTAATGTTGGACATTTAGACAGTAACTGATTTTTCCTTTACAGTTGATTTCCAACTGTAAGTAAGCTGCTGAACTGCTTTAAAGAGTGTGCTTGTGTGCGCATGTAAGTGTTTGACTACTTAACAAATTTTTAAATTGTTAAGACAGACAGTATGCCATTTTTTGTTGTAATAGTAATGGAAATTTTACCACAATGACTATATGACAATTGACGCTCCCCCATAGTCTATATAGTAATATCTCTTTATCAAACTCAGTTAGTATTTAATATTATAAAACTATTGTTTTTCATATTTGCCAAAATGATATTAAACTATTTATTTAAATTATAGTTCTCCAAATAACTATAAGGTTTGGCATCTCATTTTATGCTTATTTACTGTGTGAATTTTTTCTGTTGTGAAGGGCCTGCCCATTCAGCTATTCAGCTCCTTCTTTTTTTAAGGATAAATAATATTCCATCACATGTGTATACCACATTTCCTTTATCCTTTTATTTGTCAATGGACATTTAGATATTATTAGTTTCCATATCTTGGCTATTGGGAACAATGCTGCAGTGAACAGGAGATACGGATATCTCTTCAAGAACCTAATTTCAATTTTTGTTGGATATACACCCAGATTGTTGGATCATATGGTAGTTCTTATCGCTATCAAAACCCTAATGGCATTTTTACAGAATTAGAAAAACAGCTATTAGGATGGCTACCACAAACATTTTTTTTTAAGATAAACTTTGGAGAGGGTATAATAAAACTTCAACTCGTATATTCTTGGTGGGAATATAAAATGGTGTACTCACTATGGAAAAATGGTTCCTCAACAGTCAAAAATAGAACCACTATGAGCATTCTTATACAAGTTTTCATGTGGATACATGTTTTCATGTCCCTTGGAGACAAATCCAGGAGTGGAATTGCAGGACAATATGGCAACTCCATGTTTCATATTTGGAGGAACTATCAAATTGTTTCCCAAAGTGGTTGCATCATTTTATATCCATGCCAGCAATGGGTTCCAATTTCTTCACAACTTTGTAAACTGTTGCTATTTTCTGTCTTTTTTTTATTATAGTCATCCAAGTAGGTGTGAAGTAGAGTCCCACCCTGGTTTTGATTTGCATTACTCCACAGCTAATTATGCTGAGTGTCTTCATGTGCCATGATGAATTTATGTATCTTCTGGGAGACATGCCTATTCAGAGCCTTTGTCCATTTTTAATTGGGTTATATGTCCTTTCCCTTATTGAGTTGTTGACTTCTTTATATACTCTGCATGTGTGCGTGCTGAGTTGTTTCAGTCGTGTCCAACTCTTTGTGATCCTATGGACTATAGCCCACCAGGCTCCTCTGTCCATGGGATTCTCCAGGCAAGAATACTGGAGTGGGTTTCCATGCCCTCCTCCAGGGGATCTTCCTGACCCAGAGATTGAACAAGCATCTCTTAACATCTCCTGTTTTAGCAGGTAGGTTCTTTACCACTAGCACCATCTGGGAAGACTTTATTGTTTGTATACAATCTCTTAAGTCAGATTTATGATTAACAAATACTTCTTCCCATTCTGTGGATTATATTTTCCCTTTCCTGACAGTGTCCTTTGAAGTATAAAAGTATTACATTTTGATAATTCAACTTGCCTGAAGCTCAGCTATGAGCCAGGTGGCAGAAATGAAAGTGGGCCTAGCCCAGATCCTAGTTTTATACCCTGTGACCCTCAGGCCATTCTGTCTCTCTTAGCCAAGGACTGAGCCAGAGGGACTGGGCAGGCTCAGACTTCAGTACCCCTCAGCCTAGATTATTTAAACATTTATGTAAGATTTGTTGAAGGAGAGGCTGAGACATAAATGAAGACAAGGATGAGGCAGACTCACCCTCCCCAGAAGAAGGTGAGTGACAATGAGTTATCATTTAGACTTGTCCCTCCAGGGTACCAAATCTCACACCAAGCATTTTATTTTACTTTTTTTAATTGCTAGAAAGTTATTTTACATTTTGTGTTGGTTTCTGCTGTACAACAACATGAATCAGTCAATGGGGGTGGGGGGAGGCAGGCTCAGGCCCTTCCCTCCTGAGCCTACCTCCCTCCCCCCATTCCATTCCTCTAGGCCATCTGTAGTGAGGTTGGTGAACCTAGAGCCTCTTATATAGAGTGAAGTATAAGACCAGAAAGAGTAAAACAAGTATCATATATTAATGCATAAATGTGGAATCTAGAAAAATGGTACTGATGATCCTAGTAGAGAATGAACCTGTGGACACAGCGGGGGAAGGCGAAGGTGGGATAAACTGAGAAAGTGGCCTTGACATATATACACTATCATGTGCAAAATAGATAATGGGAAGTTGCTAAATAACACAGGGAGCCCCCCCTGTCACTCTGTGACGCCAAGCATTTTAAATCAAATGGAAGGAGTTCTGTTAAATGTACCTTTCTCCATCTACTTGAATTTCAAATAATTTTCAAATGTGGTTGTCATGGTATGCAGAAAAATTAAAATAATTTACACATAGCATGATGGATTAAACTGACCAGTCTGCTGGTGGCCTAAAATGCTCAGCCCAGGGATCCCCAGGTTCTTCCAGTGACTTCTTGGGCTAAGAGGACCCAGGGCTCACACTCCATGATTGCCCAGGGCAATCCCATTGAGAAGCTCTATTAAGCAATCACTCTTCTGTGATTACCTTTCCGGAAAATCCTGGGGCTTCCCTGGTGGCTCAGATGTTAAACTGTCTGCCTGCAATGCGGGAGACCTGGGTTCGATCCCTGAATCGGGAAGATCCCCTGGAGAAGGAAATGGCAACCCACTTCAGTATTCTTGCCTGGAGAACCCCATGGATGGAGGAGCCTGGTGGGCTACAATCCACGGGGTCGCAAAAAGTCGGACGCGACTGAGCGACTTCACTTCCAACCCTTTCTCAGACTCTATTCTTACCAAGCCATCCTAAGTCTGTGTGTTGCAAGGACTCTGAGCTGTAAGGGATTTCAAGAGAATGGGATGGACGATGTCAAGGGCATCTTGTAAGTAGGCAACAGAGCTTTCCTGTCACGAGAAGGGAAGTAGGAAGGGGTCAGGATCCAGTAAAAACCTTGGGTGATCAGAACAAACAGGACATGTCACAGGTCTTCAGAATCCCAAGAAGAGAAGAGGAAGAGGGAAAAGCTTCACTCTTGAGGTTCGTCTATGGATTTCTCTGTGATACCAAAGGTCTGGGTCAGCAACAGCCCCAGAGCCTCTGCAGCACCTGGAGCCCTGCAAGGACTGGCTGCAGCTGTCAGAGCTCTGGGGTCTGCAGTGGTGGGATCTGCAGTGCCTGTGGTGGCTCAGGCAGCAGCCCCCACACCCAGAGCTGCAGCAGCCCCTGGAGCTGACACCGCAGTAGGAGGAGACGGGGAGGGGGGTGATCTTCTGGGGTCACTTTGGAGGGCACTTAGAGGCTCAGCACTTGGGGGGTGAACTTGGGAGGTGGCTGGCACTGCTTCTGGTTCTGCTGGCAGGATATCTTGGCAAAAGATCGATCAACCTGCAAGAGAATAATTAGAGGTTTTGATAGGTTAAATCAAGAGCCATGCTCTTTATCTCCTTTAATGAATTTAATGAGTTCATGATAAATACATTCTGAGACACGTGGAAAAGCATCTAGAAGGAAATAATATAAAATTTCCCCCGAGTTAAAAGTACATAGATTTAAATAAAATGTAGTGAACATTTTATTCTCCTTGGAAGCAGGGATTGCTCCATCTTCAAAGACCTGCATGCAGAATTCAAGTCTCTCAAGTGCCATCATCCTAATATAAACAGGCCCTTAATCTCAGTGAAGTCAATACACACCTTTTACCCCAGGACAGCTTCCAGAGTGGAAGAATGCTAATGACTTCTTAGTGATGTGTTGTTAGTTGGTCGGTCGTGTCCAACTCTTTGTGACGCCGTGGATGGTAGCCCTCCAGGCTCCTCTGTCCTTGGGATTCTCCAGGCAAGAATACTGAAGTGGGTAGCTGTTCCCTTCTGCAGGTGATCTTCCTGACCCAGGAATCAGACCCAGGTCTCCCACACTGCAGGCAGATTCTTTAATGCCTGAGCCACCAGGGAAGCCCAAACACTTCTTAAGTCACAGTCTTTTCCTCTTCTTCTGAATGTCATTCCTGCTCAATGTAGCAGGAATCAAAGACAGCCCCTTCTTTCCACAGCCTCCTTCCTTCCTCCCCACCTTCTGCTCTGTTCTTAATCTCCCAGCAGTCAATTCCTCCCCAGTCCTGCTCAGAGTCCCTCTGGCTCCACTTCCCACTCACTCTGGTCACAGGTAGGAGTCCCTGGGGAGTCAGAGTGGATGAGATGCTAAAGCCAGGATGTCTTTGGCTCCATAATTGGCCCAGGAGGGGCAGGAGGTGGTTCTTACACAAACAGGCACGTGCTGGGTCATTCCTGACATTCCCTTGCTTCCTGGTCCCTGCCTCCCAAGAGACCATGGGAGCTTCCAGAATCTCCTCTAGGGCCAGGAGCTAAGGGGCTTTCCCAGCCACAGCCTCCCTCAGGCTGAGTACTGAGGAACTGACTGTGGATCCCTAAAGATCCAGGTCCCCGATGAAGACTCATGAGGTGACTTCTGAGGAAACCAGAGAAGTGTTTTAGCCCATCTTTCTCCAATCCCCAAGTAAGGTCTTTGAGCCTGTTTCCATGGCCTGGCTGGTTTCTTGAGGACTGATCCAGGAACCATGTCCTTCCTTTCTAATACACTCGACACATTCTTCCCTCCCTGGTCAGACCCTCATTCCTGATGCCCATGTCCCTGGGTAACACGATCATTAGAGGACCAATGTGGTTCTTCAAGTTCCTTTGGTGGCAATGACGGTTGTGACTAAATCCCTTCCCTCGTACTATTTAACATAGCAGTTCTATTATACATAAATCCTCTCTCAAATTGAAGCCATGATATCAGGGATCACAGCATAGCTCTGCTGTTTATGAACTATGTGTGCGTGTGTGCTCAGTCTTGTCCAACTCTTTGCCACCCCATGACTGTAGCCCGCCAGGCTCCTCTGTCCATGGAATTCTCCAGGCAAGAATACTGGAGTAGGTTGTCATTCTCTTCCCCAGGGGATCTTCCCAACCCAGACATTGAACCCAGGTCTACATTGCATGCAGATTCTTTACCATCTGAACCACCAGGGAAGCCCCATATAAAAACTTAAGCACAGTTATTTGGTAGGTGAAATGCATACGGCCCCATCAATCTCATCATATCAACGAATTAACCAAAATCTTTATCAATTTTCAGTAAAATATATAAAATTAGTTGTGACCTCATGTATTCCACTGACGACCACATGACAGATGCCCTTTGTCTTCCATTCACTGTGATTTCTGTTAGCCCAGCAGATGCAGGTCATATTTTGACATTGTCCCACTCCTCCACCAAGTCCTACCTCAGCTTCACTCCCTTCTTACCCAGCACTCCATGCTGCAGATGCCATGAAGTTCTCTCAAGAGTTCAGTGTCACACGCCATTGTCCCAGCTTCATCCTTCCACTCCTTACCCATCCCACTTCCAAGATCCAGTAAGCTCAGCTGAGTCAACACACATAAAACACAAGGCAAAGACTTCATTCCCATCAGGGAATCTACAGAGCAGTGCATGTACATGTGCCCCATCACTTAGCACATAGGATCTACTGAGTTGTTCAGTTGTCCATCTGTCTCTCTGAGCTAGTCAAAAGCAGTTCTATGTGTCTCTGCATTACCACTGCCCACAAAGGATAAATCCTGAGTGCAGGGTATGTGAGCTGAATGAGTAAATAAAAGTAGAATGGCAGCCAGCAGGCCTGAGCTATGGGTAATTGGATTGTCACTGAAATTTCCTGCTTCCTCTTTGTCCTTCCTCAAAATCTGTGCCTCAGAAAATGCTGACAGCCTGATCCTGGGAGGATGTGGTCCTGTCACCTTGGGCTGAGCTTGAGGACACACACCTGGGCTGTGCAACAGAAAGCTCAGCCTAAAAGGGCTCAGGTCCTGGGATCCAAGGTCCACAGTCACCTCAACAAGAGCCTCTCCTGCTTGCACAGACTCAGGTGAGTGTCCAGCTGAGCTGAAGGGGCTGAGCAGATGAACCTGTGCTTCAGCCAGGAGAGGGCAGCAGGAAGACAGGATGGAGGTGGCAGAAATGGGCCCATGGTGAGCAGCAAGGGTGGGATTGTGAGGGAGTAGAGTCCACAAGCCATGTCAGGGGGTCTGTGATGCAGCAGACCTCAGCATCTCTCCTTCCTAATTTTCCCAGACCTGCACCCCTTTCCTCCTCACACCCTCAGTGATCTCCTGGCTCCTCACTTGGTGTCCGGAATGTGCTTAGTCGCTCAATCATGTCTGATTCTTTGTGACCCCATGGACTGGAGCCCACCAGGCTCCTCCTTCCATGGGGATTCTTCAGGCAAGAATACTGGAGTGAGTTGCCCTGCCTTCCTCCAGAGGATCTTCCTGACCCTGGGATCAAATCCAGGTCTCCTCCCTTGCAAGCATATTCTTTACCATCTGAGCCACAAGGGAAGCCCAAGAATACTGGAGTGGGTAGCCTATCCCTTAGCCAGGGGATCTTCCCGACCCAGGAATCGAACCGGGATCTCCTGAACTGCAGGTGGATTGGGTGTGTAAAGAGAGGAGAGATTTATGGGACAGTTGTGGGTCGTGTGCGCTGCCTGCCTGCAGGGGACACCATTCACGCTACATCTGTAGGGTGTTTGCAGTGTCTCTGGAGACTCACCTGGACGTCTGTCAGCTTTCTTTCCTTCCAGGAGAGAGATGAAGCAAAGACAACTCATTAGGCACATTTAACTCCAAATCAGTTCCCACCTTTCTTCTGATCCTGACTCCAGGAGCAATTGGTCTGAGGGGAAAAGGACCTACAAATAAATGAAACAGTGGCCTGAAGCCTCTGCGTTGACACATACTTGCTTCATTTCTGTTTCGCTCAGGTTTGCCGACCTCCCGCCGAGATGTCCTGCCAGCAGAACCAGCAGCAGTGCCAGCGCCCTCCCAAGTACCCCTCCCCCAAGTGCCCCCAAAGAGCCCAGCACAGGGTCTGCCTCCAGCCTCCTCAGGCTGTGCCCCCAGCTCCAAGGGCGGCTGCTGCCTGGACCCCCACAGGCGCCGCAGGCCCCACCACTGCTGGCGCCAGAGCCCAGAGTCCTGTGATGGTGCCGGTGCTCTGCAGTCAGGATGCTCTTGCCGTGGCCAGGGATCTGAGGCCTCGTGCTGACCTGGATCATGAGATTAAGTAAAAACATTTGGTTCTAACGTGACTGGAATCTACCCCTCCTGGTGCATTCCATTCCTGTGCCCTTCTCTCCTGCAAAGATCTCCCTTGGAGATTTCCAAGTGTTTTCCCAGAAGGTTTTCCCAGAAGGCTTCAGGAGCTCAGAGCTTCACCTCTCCTTCTTGATGTCCCTGTGAAAAAATAAAGCTTTTCTTTCACATGGCAACCTTTGTCTAACGTGTCCATGTCTTGGCCCAACCCCAGGATGCCCTAAGTTGGGTGCAGAACCCTGTCTCAGAACACAAACATAGCAGCTCATACTCTGCTCAACTCACAGGTACCTTTGGGGGATCGTGTACTAGGGTGAAGGTGGGGTTAGGGGAGGGTATCAATGGGGCAAGTTAGTGAAAGTCTTGAGTTTTCCTGTAGGAAAGAGAGGAGATAGTACGGATGTTGAAATCCTCAAGGTCAATTCACGGAGTTCCTGTAAAAACGTTCTGGGCTCCCCAGCTGAATGGCAGGGCTGAGAGGGCAGAGAATCAGAAAGAGGCCAAAGAAGGACAAGATTAAAGAGGATGGAAGAGGAGACTATTAAGCTAGCCATCAATGAAGGATGAGAGAGGAGAGGTTGTAGAGTGTAGATGTGAAGAATTTGAAATTGGGGGACGGGAAGGAGTGGATTGGAGAAGCTCACCAAATGAAGGGGTTCTGAGAGTGTGAGCTGGGAAGGGACGAAGAATGAAGGGCTTGGGTGGATGGGGAAGGAGCAGCACTCAAGAGTAAAGTAAACTGCAAAGAGTAAAGGGGCTGCAAAGATGCCCAGTGAATGCAGAATCTTGCTCTGCACAGGAGGTCTCTTTCCCTGACAGTTCCTGACTTTTCACCTGACTCACTCTCCGGAAAGCTCCATTCAGGTGGAGGAAGACCTCCTTTCTCCCCCTGCTCCGGTCCTAAGGTTGCTTTCACTCACAGTGCTGGGCTGTTCTCTGGGAATCAAGGAGAAAGGAAAATCCTTGGAGTGCCTGGAAAGGGGAGGATGGGAGTAGAGTGGTGCAAACGCAACCCACAGTCAGATGGTGCTCAGCTGGAGAATCTTTATAATTCCACGAGGTCACAGACAGAGGGTGAGCTGGGAGTAGCACAAAGCTCTGGAAAGCCATGGAAATGAGCTGCATGGTCCAGCTGGGGCCCCTGAGTGGCACCCTGGGAGCCCATCCATAGGCATGCCAGGGAGGGAACGAGAAACACCAGACTGGGCAGCTCCTTGGCCCCTGGGCTGCCCCAACCCTGATGCTCTGTGGTCCTTGTGACCCAGAACAAGAGAGGTTCGCAGAGCTGTGACAGCAACAGGGGTCTCCAGAATGCTCTGGTGTAGTGTCAGTGGGACGTGTGGTCCTTGTGAGGGCTCAGGTAGCCTCTCCCCGACCTGAGCTGGAACCATAGCAGAATGAGACTGGAGACAAACAGTCTAAAGGATACGTGAGGGTTAGACATGGGGAGCGAGATGACATTGTTGGTTTTTCTTGGCAGGACATCTCTGACCAGTGACACTGCGGGAAATAAGTAAACCAGGTATAACATTGAAGTGTGTGTGTATACACACACACACACACACACACACACACACATGCATACATATCCTGTCCTTTTGCCCTTTCAATGACATTTTGCAGATCCTGACTTTGTGACTCTCAGCCCACAGTGTAAGGAACCTGAAGGCAGCAAGGAAACAGAAAGGCCTTTGGGCAGAGATGATCTGGATCAAGACTGTTGATCAACCCCGAGATTTTCTCTTTTCCTCCTTTGATTTATAGCCAATGGGAAAAAAAGGGGACCCAACATGGAGAGTGGCGACAGTAAAGGGTTGTCATCTGAGTGGCAGATCCTCAAACTCTCCAGCCCCAGGCCTTCAACATTCCCTTGGTAGATTCCCAGACATGTTTCTGATAGAAGGGAGCTGAGTAGTCCCTAAGCTGCTCAAATGTCTGCCCTTGACCCTCAGGACTTTCGAAGGCTGGGTGTTTATAATTCTTCATTCATTCAAACAACGTGCATTGAGTACACATTTCAGAAATGTGTTGAACACAGAGAACTCAGCACTGTATCAGACACAGTTCCCAGGCTTGAGAAGCTCATAGTGTAACAGACGCAGTGTAGACTGACATGAAATGAAATTATCATTAACTGGAATGATACTTGCTATACGTGTGTGAGAAGTCCTTGGAACTTAGGTCATAGACTTTGGACCTCAGTTCCCATTTGACAAGAGTGAGGCATCTAGCCATCGTCACTTCTGGACAGTGAGTGAGGTCTTCAGACTTCAAAATGGCTGTTGATATAGGGCAGGAGCTAAGATGTTGTTCTGTGGCAACCCAGTTAAGGTGTTCAAGAGGAACTCATGGGATTCAAGAGCCAGCAGTCCTTGGGCTGGAGATTTCCGGAAGGAAGGAGAAAATAGCTGCATTTTTCCATTGTATTTTATTTTAACTTTGTAGAATGAAGTAATGACTTAATATGACATATGTAAAAAATGGATGTCTTTGATAAGACATTACAGTTGCAATAATGATTCTGAACTTTCTAGATACACAAAGGTTGTGGGAACAGTCTTTCTCTTCAAAACTTGAATATTTTGTAATCATGGCCAGTATTTGAGCCTTTTCAAAATTTATACTAAGGCTTCAAGAATAGGTAATGTGAGCTGGAAAGAAGTGAGGTTAGTGGTCAATATACCCACTGAGATAATTTTAAAACATAGCTAAAAATTCCTTGACTTTCTTCTCATTGAGAAATAAAGTCTGTGTTCCCGCCTCTTAAATCTAGACAGGCTTATGACAGCTCTAACCCATAGACTATGGTAGAAGTGATGCTATGTAACTTCTGAGCCTGGACCATGAAAGGTCATGCAGATTTCTCCTGGTCCTCTTGGGATGCTGTCTCTGGGAGGTACCATGTGAAGAGTCTCAGGAACACTCTGAGATCATCATCATGCTAGAGAGGCCAGGAATAAAGCAAGCAGCTGAAGCCAGCATCAACTCCGGTTATCTGAGTGAATGAGTCTTTATTGCTATTGGATTTGAAAACTAGCATTCAATAGCCAAAAAGTAATGGAAATGAGTTCCATTCTACATCAAATCTCTTGAAAAAAATGTACAGGCATCCAGTTTGTAACCCTCTGAGACGCTTCTCATGTCCTCTTTTTCTCTCGGTTTTCTCAAAGCCCAGAGGCTCTCATTTGCTGGATGCCCCATGCATTCTTTCCAGGAAAGCCCTCACTTTGGGTTTCTTGAGAGTTCACTGCCTGTCCAGTTCACCTCTCTCTCCCAAGTTCATTATTTTCAGATGAACTTGCTCTTTCTTCACCAGGTCTTTCTTTCTGCCTCCAAGTTCTCCATCCTCTTTGGTCTCATTTTCCTCAATGTCTGATCCGTCATACTAGCCTCAACAGAGAAACGGATTCCGAGGACAGCTCATCCCTCCTCTCCGATGTTATACACGGCCTTTTTCTGAGAGTGTTCTCAGCAACCAGACAGCTCCTCTTCTCCCACCTGCCACCCCCAAAACTCCCACTGGGCCACCCCCACAAACCCATGTGAGAAAAAGCAGACCTATTAATGAGCTAGGCCCCTGCCAGGATCATTCCCTGGTGCAAGCAAGCCGTACCTTCAGGAACCGAGGGAGGGGCCCACCGGGCAGCCTTGGGTGGAGCACTCAACGGACAGGTGAGAGGCATGTGGTGTAAGAAGAAGTTTTATTTCTGTATGTGGTCAAAGAGCAGTGAGAACACTGTGAGGCACAAAGCAGGGGAGCCCATGGGCTCTTGGGAAATACACCTTAGAGCCTTCTAGGGAGAGCGCACCAGCCTGCTGTGAACATTTCAGCTCGTCAGCCTGGGAAGCAAAGACCAGGGTGTCCAAGAAAGGATGCATCAAGCTGGGGCTTTTCCTTGGCTTTTGGCTTCTTGTTTCCTCTGAAATCACGCGTCTCGGCATCAGGAGGCCAGGTCAGCAGCAGCCCCCAGATCCCTGGCCACAGCTAGAGCGCCCGGACTGCAGACCACCATCACCATCGCAGGAGTCGGAGCTCTGGCGCCGGCAGCAGTGGGACCTGGGGCGCCTGTGGGGGCCTAGGCAGCAGTTGCCCTCGGACCTGGGAGCACAGCCCGAGGAGGCTGGAGGCAGACACCGTGCTGGGCTCTTTGGGGGGCATTTGGGGGAGGGGCACTTGGGAGGGGGCTGGCACCGCTGCTGGTTCTGCTGGCAGGACATCTCCGCGCGAAGTCAGTGAGCCTGGACACATTCAAGGAGAAAAGATCAGTGCACAAGCTCCAGGCCAGTGTCTCCCCTGTGAGTGGTCTTACTAGGGCCTATGCTCCTAATCCCAGCTGCCTCCTGAGTTGTGATGTTCAAGAGGAAAGCGGAAATGGATCTCAAGTTCAACTGACCTGGCAAGACAGTTCCCTCACTCTCTAGTCCTTCCCAGAACCATGCTGTCATCCTCTAAGTGGGCCCTGTAGAAACACAGAGGGAAATACACCCACTGGGAAGTGACCCCTGGAGGATGTCTCTGGTGCATGTGTGTTTCAGGATGAAGTGTGGGGGTGGTGCTGAGAGCCATGTGTCCCAGACACCAGTGCCTCCCACACAGGTCCTTGCTCACTGTCCCCTGCCCTGTTCCCAGTTGCCCCCCAAAGTCTGATTCTTGCTGCCTCCACAGACACCTCTGCTTTCCTCTTCCCCACCAACCCCAAGTTTGTCTCCCCCACACTCCTAGCTGAGGCTCTGTCCCCTTCCAGTCACTCACCGCTGCAGTGGAGGCAGGAGAAGGATGCTCCTGAGCAGGCTGTGGATGCGCAGTTCAGAGCAGAAGCCCTTTTATCCTGTGCTGGGTGTGTGATGCATGGCCCGAGCATCCTGCTGCTTTCACAACAAGGGGGAGGGCAATGACAACACACACTTCCTACTTGCTTGCCTCGTGTCTTCCTGGGCATGAATCTAAAATTCTACTAAGGTGGAACCAGGATGTCCCTGTGACTGCTGAACCACTTGCTACTCAGATCTGCTCTGGATCTATTGCTATGTCTTTAGTCATTCATTCACTTCCGTTCCTAGACCAAGCTCTGGCCATTTTACTTCATTTGACAAGAATAATATAGGGAGATGTATGACAGGTTTCTTCTCTGATTATCTCACAGGTTAAATAGATCATGACACAGAGAAGTAAATATATATTTTAAAATAATTTTTAAAAGTCTTTATTGAGTTTGTTACAATATTGCTTCTATTTCATGTTTTGGTGGGTTTTTTTTTTTTTTTTTGGCCACAAGGCATATGAAATCTTAGCTCCCTGACCAGGGGTTGAACCCTCACCTCCCATATTGGAAAGTGAAGTCCTAACCTCTGGGTGGCCAGGAACCTCCCTAGACAAGTAAGTATATTGATCTGTTGAGATATGTGCTATCATAGAAGTGTTTATAAAGACCTCAAGCCTAAGATTTTAGCTTATGATTGGTCCATCCCCCTTGTCCCCTCATTGCACTGCAAGTCCCAAAGGGTAATGAAGACTTCTGCGTTCTCTGAAGTCTGGTGACAGCTGGTCAAGGTCATTGTCCTGAGGGAGATGGGAGATGTGTAGGGTAAGGGATGGAGGTGGGAGCCATTTCTTGTCTAAGACAGACAGGTTCCTAAGAGGACCTCACTGTCCCATGTGGCAGCATGGGCAGCAGTAGACGAGTCCCACTAAGAAGGGGCCTACAGCTCTAGATGTGACTAGATTCACAATTGATATCATTAAGAAGAAGGAGGAGAAGGGGAGATGGGGAGAAGTCCACTCTTCACTGAGGCTCTGTTGTGTCCACATCTGCCAATGTGCACTATTGATTCTAACACTGGAGAAGCTAATAGAAGGAAGTGGTTCAGATATTGGAAGAGCTAAGGGAAGGAAAATAGTGCAAATGATAATAATGCACCATTTTACAAAAATGGTTGGTAATTTTAAGATTGACCATGGTGGAGGTTTTATATGAGCCTCATTTGATATCATAGGCCTTATAATGGCTAAAGTGAAAGTGTTGGTTGCTCAGTCATGTCTGACTGTGACCCCATGGACAGTAGCCTGCCAGGTTCCTCTGTCCATAGAATTCTCCAGGCAAGAATACTGAAGTGGGTAGCCATTCTCTTTGCCGGGGGATCTTCCTGACCCAGGGATCAAACCCGGGTCTCCTACATTGCAGGCAGATTCTTTCCCATCTGAGTGCTATTTTCCCATTGAATTTACTGGTGACATTACATATCTATTCCTCATCAAACTGTCTCCAATATGAAAAATATATTACACTACACCTACCCAAAATAAATTTATCATTGACACTTCAGCATTCACATACTTAAATTTAATTAAATAGAATTACATAAAACTTTATTATAGTAAATGTATCACATTGCATTCCAATTTCTTATAAGCTTAAAGGACTAGCTACCTGTTTTTAGACACAAAATTAATAGTAAAGGCTATGGTGTCCTTTTTCTCATCAATGTACAATTTACTTGTTTTGAATCAGTGATTCCAAAAGTTCTTTCAGGATACATGTGAGAACATAAATGGTCCTGGACAGGGGGAGCTGATATGTATTTTCACTCTGATATCCCAGTTAGAGTGAATACTAAATATATATTCCAGGAAGATCCCCTGGAGAAAAGAATGCCTACCCACTCCAGTATTCTTGCCTGGAGAATTCCATGGACAGAGAATTCCATGTTCATGGGGTCACAAAGAGTCAGACACGACTGAGCAACTAACACTTTCACTTTAGCCACTATAAGGTCTACGATATCAAATGAGGCTCATATAAAACCTCCTAAGGCAAATGTGTAGGTAGAAGGGAGGAGAACTGACTGAGTCTTAGGGTTCAAATCTAGCTGCAGAAGGGAGCTAATTATTTGTCCATGCAGTATGCTTTTCTAAAAATAAGCACAGAGGCCATGTTTTGTCCCAGCGATGTGTGATTCTGCGTTGCTGTGGGGCTACACTTTGGTGTAACACTTGTCCCCAGTCAGTGTGACTCAGATCATTTCAGAGCCTGCTAATAGAGCTGCCTTCTGGTCCTGGTGCTTCACCAGCTGACTGGTAGCTGGCTTCCTCCCAGCCCCACCCCTGAGCCCCTGTCTTAGTCCCTGTCTCCTGATGTGCCCATTCTCTTCCTCCTTGTGATGGAGCTCCTTAATTTCACACCTCCCTCCTGGAACCTTGCCAGGTGGCTCAGTGGTAAAGAATTCACCTGCCGGGGGGCGGGGCAAAAAAAAAAAAAAAAAAAAAGAATTCACCTGCCATTGCAGGAGGCATAGGAGACACGGGTTTGATCCCTGGGTGGTGAAGACTCCCTGGAGGAGGGATGGCAATCCACTCCAATATTCTTGCCTGGGAAATCTCATGGACAGAGGAGCCTGGTGAGCTACAGGTTGCAAAGAGTCACACAGGTCTGAGTGTGCACATTCTCCTGGAACCTCCCCCACCTCACAGCCAGTGTTTTCCTTCTCAGAACAGAGTCCACAATGAGCCTGAGAAGACCAAGGAAGACACTTGAATTCACAGCTCAAAGCATGTATCAACTCCAAAGATGCTTTACTGTGAAGTATGTCAGATTCCTCTGACATCCTGAGGAATCTGAGATAAAACATAGAGAAAAAACTAACATGGAAAAGAAACTGACCTGGTTGGCCTAAAATGAGGATCTTATGACCTAGTAATGTATATGTGAGCTCTGGAGCAGGAAATGCTTTATCTGAGGTCCAGCTCCAAGGCAAGCCTTCTGAGCCACGCATATTAGTAACAAATAAACAAACAAGGAGTAGCCCTTCTCATCTGCAATTTATGACTGATGTTGTGAAAAGGGGAGGATGAGAAAAGTAAGGCCCAAAGTGGTATCCTGGGAAGGTATTTCTCCTTGGAGTTTATGTCCTTTAGTTTTCTTATTATCAGATATTTGGTGTAGACTGGAACAATAAACCTTGGTTTTTAATGTATGCTGGTCATTGGTCCACATATGCCCCCTCTTAATTTATCTACCTATCAATCATTTAAATAAAGACACACAAAAGTCTACCACCTAAGTGAAATAATAACTTTATAGGACCTACTGAGTTCTCTGTCATCCCATGTCCCAGCCAACTGACATAACCAAAATCCTGAATTTTGTGCTTAATGTTCTTTCTTTCTTCCTTTTTAATATATTTTTGTCATATTTGTATATATTCCTAAAAAGTATTGTTTTAAATTTTTTCTATTATTAAGTCAGATTCCTTAAGGTATATTTTGTTGTTGTTTAGTCACTAAGTCGTATCTGACTCTTTGCAACCCCATAGGCTATAGACCACCAGCCACCTCCATCCATGCTTTCCAGGCAAGAATACTGAACTGGGTCACCATATTCTTCCCCAGGAGATCCTCCCAACCAAGGGTTTGAACCTGCATCTCTGCATTGGCAGTAGGATTCTTTACCACTGAGCCACCAGGTAAGCCAAGGTGTATGTTACATACTCTAAAAAAATCACACATTGGAGTATACAATGCCATGGGCTTTAACTAATAGATAATTGCTGTCATGTAAATGCTGCTACAATTAAGATATGGAACAAGTCCATCACCCCAATATATTCCCTCCCCCATCCCAACCCTGGGCAACCACCAATCTATTTTTTAGTCTTTATAGTTTTATCTTTTCCGGAATGTCATATAATTCAGTTCAGTTCAGTCACTCAGTCGTGTCTGACTCTTTGCAACCCCATGGTCTACAGCACGCCTATCTGTCCATCACCAACTCTCAGAGCTTACACAAACTCATGTCCATTGAGTTGGTGATGTCATCCAACCATCTCATCCTCTGTCGTCCCCTTCTCCTCCCACCTTCAATCTTTCCCAGCATCAGGGTTTTTTCCAATGAGTCAGTTCTTTGCATCAGGTGGCCAAAGTATTGGAGTTTCAGCTTCAGCCTCAGTCCTTCCAATGAATATTCAGGACTGATTTCCTTTAGGATGGACTGGTTGGATCTCCTTACTGTCTAAGGATTCTTAAGAGTCTTCTCCAACAACACAGTTCAAAAGAATCAATTCTTTGGTGCTCAGCTTTCTTTATAGTCCAACTTTCATATCCATACGTGACTACTGGAAAAAACAAAGCTTTGACTAGACGGACCTTTGTTGGCATATAATTAGAACTATATAATATGTGACATTGATTTTTTTAATGTATTTATTTATTTATTTATTTTTTGGAGGCTAATTACTTTACAATACTGTATTGGTTTTGCCATACATTGACATGAATCCACCACGAGTGACATGGAAAGCCTGACTTCTTTCACATAGAAAAATGTATTTAAAATTCATTCCTTTTGTTTCATATAGTAGTAGCTCATTCCTTTTTTACTGCTAAGTAGAGAAGGCAATGGCACCCCACTCCAATACTCTTGCCTGGAAAATCCCATGGACGGAGGAGCCTGGTAGGCTGCAGTCCATGGGGTCACTAGGAGTCGGACATGACTGAGCGACTTCACTTTCACTTTTCACTTTGCTGCATTGGAGAAGGAAATGGCAACCCACTCCAGTGTTCTTGCTTGGAGAATCCCAGGGACAGGGGAGCCTGGTGGGCTGCCGTCTATGGGGTTGCACAGAGTTGGACACAACTGAAGCAACTTAGCAGCAGCAGCATTCCACTGCATGGATGTATCAGATTTTTAATCCATTCACCAGTTGAAGGACACTTGGTTTATTTGCAATTCAGGGCAATTACAAAGCCACTATAAACATTGACTTACAGGTTTTTCTCGGAACATAAATTTTATTCCTTTTGGCCAGTTGCCTAAGAATAGGGCTCTGGGGCAAATGGTGAGTATACATTTCTATTTATGAGATACTGGCAAACTATTTTCCAAACTGGTTGTATAATTTTGCATTGTCACCAGCAATGTCTAAGAGCTCTAAATGCTCCACATCCTTCATAGAATGTGGTATTGCCAGTTTTTTTTTTTTTTAACCCTTCTAATGTGTGTAGAGTGGTATCTCATTTTGCTTTTAATCTGCATTTCCTTAATGACAAATGACAAATGACAGATGTTCAGTGTCTTTTCTTGTGCTTATTTGCCATCCAGGCATTTTCTTAGTTGAGATGGCTGTCTGTTTTCTGTTTTCTGATTTTTAGTTTTCAAGTATTTTTTATATATTCTAGACATAACTCTGTAAGATATATGTTCTGCAAATATTTTCCTCAAGTCTCTGAATTTTCTTTACATTTTCTTAACAATGTCTTTTGAAAAGTTAACGTTTTTACTTTTGGTGAAGTTCAGTTTATCAAGGTTTTCTTTTTTGAATGACTCCTTTTTTGCCATATCTAAAAAATGTTTGTATAACCCAAAGTCATAAGAGATCATCTATTATGTTTTACTTTAGAAGGTTTATGTTTTACATTTTGGTTTAATATCCTTGTTGAGTTAATTTTTGTATATAGCATGAAGTAAAATTTAATTCTTTTTTAACACAGAGATGGCCAAGTGTTTCAGCATCATTTGTTGAAATGACTGTCCTTCCTCCATTCAATCGCCTCTGTACCTTTGTTTAAAATAAATTAATCCTCTATACTCGGTCTAGTTTTGAACCCTATGTTCTTTTCCATAGATCTACCCTTGCCTTGCTCCTGATTTTAGGAGAAAAACATTCATTGTCTATATCAAGTATGAAAATATTATGAAGTTGAGGATGCTCTTTATAAAGTTGAGGATGTTCCCAAAGAATCCCTACAAGATTCATTGTCTTTCTGAAAGTTTTTTTTTTTTTTTTAATCATGAATTCACACTGGATTTTTTTCAAATGCTTTCTCTGCATTTATTAAGATGATAATATGTTTTTATTTTCCCTTTAGTCTGATGTGAATGCAATAATGTCTCAAATATTTCAAGATTCTCCTTAGAATTGCTGGACTGTCTGTATTTTTTTTTTACATTTACCAAAAGACACATAATTTTACAAATTATGAGTATCTCATATAATGTATAATCTAAATATCAGCTACTTTTTTTCAGCCTGTGAGTACAGATAAGACTATAATACATACATTTGGCCAAATAACAGTGTATGGAAATGACCATCTAAACAGTCACAAAGTGTCTCTACACCATTTCCTGGAATTTCCAAAGATGAGTGTCACATGGCCGTACCAGCCAGCCTGACAGCTCTCATCACCGCATATCCGCCCAGCTCATCCTGTCCTGATTCAGCTCGCATCCTTAATGTCCATCCTCCCTGATTGTCTGCTGGGAAAATCATCCTCTGTTCTGACATTCCTCATAAAATTCCTGGCATTCTATTTTCATATGGCAGTGTTAATGGGAGAGATACTTCTACAGTTTCTTAATATACATAGAGGAAATCTGGGACTCTGCCAATGCGCTCTTTAGAAGTTAAGGATATTTAGATGCTATGGTTTTAGGGTTGGGGCTCGAATATTCTGTAATAACCTATATGAGAAAAGAACCTGAAAAATAATAAATATATGTATAAATGAATCACTTTGCTGTACACCTGAAACTAACACATTGTAAATCAACTATACTCAATATAAAATGAAAGTTAAATTAAAAAATAAAACCCCAAAAATAAAAAATATATACAATACTGAGAAAAATCCCAAACCAATATCATGTTAAGGTTTTAATTCATATGGAATATTTTCAATATTTCCATATGAGGACACATTTTACATGCCCAAAGTGTTAGACACCATCTGGGGAGGAAATTTTATATGTGGAAGCTAGGAAGAAATGTCCTCAATTAGAAGATTGGGAGGCATTTTCACACTCCTTTGCACCATTTTCCCTAAAAGAAATTGAGCCACTGGTCACAAAAGCTTCACACAGTCACCTCCTGGTCCCATCCCTGAAAGAAGGAAGAAGTTTGTCTTTGTTTCATTTCTTATGTAAGATGACAGACTTGATTGATGAATTGAGATTTAATTCCTCCAAGTGCATTTTAAGGAAGATGCATCAGAAATAAAGTGCATTCTCTCTGATAGCTCCACACTGCAGGATGCCCAGCTCCTGAAGATGAGCTACTCACACTGGTCCTCACAGAGCTGCCCTAATGGCCTCACAGCATCTTCTTCCATCATCAAGGACATCTGCTCCATCTGCAGGCCTGTTTGGGAGAAATGGAAGGGGCTGTGAAGAGGGGTTTCCTCCCTGAGGTGGATATAAAATGGGAGAGCAGCAACTCCAGGACTAAACCAGGTGCCCATAAGACAAGGAGCGAGGAATGGAGCCTGAAACCAGAGAGAAGTCCACTTACATTTTTAAAAATATTTATTGATGTATTTGGCTGTCCTGGGTCTTAGTTTCGGCATTCGGGATCTTTAGTTGCAGCATGTGGGATCTAGTTCACTGGCCAGGGATTGAACCCAGGACCCCTGCACTGGGAATGTGGAGTGTTAAGTCACTGGGCCACCAGGGAAGTCCCCCACTTACATTTTAAGGAAGATGGAGAAATCTTCACACTGAGAGCCACCCAGAAGTTTTGGAACTTATTCCACCACTGAGATTGATACTACCTTTCAGCTGTTGTTGGCTAATGACTCGAGATAGAGATTGTACTCATTTGGACCAAAAAGAGCCTTTGTACTTGCTTCTATTAAACAAGTCAAAGAGGAAAACTATTCACATTTTGCAGAGGTCTGAACCCTGGACCGATTCAGGCCTTATCCTTACACCTGCCACAGCACCTGCTATCTCTCTTTAATGTATGCTGCTGCTGCTGCTGCTAAGTCGCTTCAGTCATGTCCGATTCTGTGCGACCCCATGGACTGCAGCCTACCAGGCTTCTCCGTCCATGGGATTCTCCAGGCAAGAACACTGGAGTGGGTTGCCATTTCCTTCTCCAATGCATGAAAGTGGAAAGTGAAAGTGAAGTCACTCAGTTGTGTCTGACTCTTAGCGACCCCATGGACTGCAGCCTACCAGGCTCCTCCATCCATGGGATTTTCCGGGCAACAGTACTGGAGTGGGGTGCCATTGTCTTCTCCCCTCTTTAATGTATAGACAGTTGTAATTCATCATGGTGTCCCTCCTTTCTGCTAGACTGGCAATCCTGTGAGGGCAGGCTATGTTTCCTTCATAGCTGGACTCCCAGTGCTGAGACCAGTCCATGACCCACAGCTGACACTCCATTAAAGTCTGTTGAATGTAGAAACTTGGGGATTAATAACTGGATGGGAAGAAATATTCAGGAAGAAGGAGGGCTAGCAATAGGAGAATCTGGTCTGCAGGGGAAGAAACAGTGGGTGACATCCCCCTCCCAGTCATCCCCCCAGGTCAGTTTGGACATTCAGAGGAGCCCCAAGGGTGATGTTAGCACCACTTCCTTTAGGCTGCCCACTTCTCTCTGTATTATACCACAAATTAGGACATGGCTGAGTAATCACGTTGGGACACAAGTTGTAGAGTAAGACTTCCCTGATGTACCAGGAGGGACAGTAGCCATAGTTTGTGGCATTACTGAAGGCTTTCCCCATCCAGAAAAGCTGATGAAAATAAATATGAGTTGCCTTCTATCCTCTCCTTCTGCATCCTCGCCATGGAGTCCAAGAGAAAAAATAATGTCTCTTTTCATAGCTCATATTTTCCCCTTTGCAACCCAGTATCCAGTTGTAGGGCTCTCAGTGAAGTGAGGCAAATAGTGGTCAAACTGAAAGGGAGGCTGGGACTGACAGCAAGGCCTCAGGGCTGTCAGGAACCTCACTCTGGAGACAGGATAAGGTCAGTGAGGCCACAATTCCCTCCACACCATCTCCACCACCTCCATCCTGAGCTAACACTCTGAAGGTCCACTCCATGCCAAGTCCTTCCTGCACAGGGTCTTGAAATACTATACAGGTGCCCTATGCTTTAGTGTTGGGTGAGTGTTGAGCAGAGGGAGAAAAACAAAATTTTCTGAAGGCAGGAAGCCATTCCTAGAGGTTTTAATGGTCATAATAGAATAAGATACCTTCCTCTACAAAAAGACTTCATTCAAAATCTCACTTATTTGGGACTTCTCTGGCAGTCCAATGGTTAAGACTCTGACCTCCTAATCCAGGGGACATGGGTTTGATCCCTAGTCAGGGAACTAAGATCCTGTATGCTGCCAGGCATGGCCAAAAAAAAAAAAATCACTTAACTATGTGCACTGCTTTATCACCTGATTTTTACTAGTTAATAGACCATGAACATTTTTCTCTGTAAGAAAATATGTGTGCTAAGTCGCTTAAGTTGTGTCTGACTCTCTGCAACCCTATGGACTGTAGCCTGCCAGGTTCCTCTGTCCATGAGATTCTCCAGACAAGAATCCTGGAGTGGGTTTCCATGCCCTCCTCCAGGGGATCTTCTGGACCCAGGGATCAAACCCGAGTCTCTTATGTCTCCTGCATCAACAGCCAAGCTCCTTACCACTAGCACCACCTGGGAAGCCCTGTAAGAAAATATAGGACCATGATATAATATTATTATAATAGCAAAACTTGTTTAAATTAGCTATGGATTATTAAAGCTTACAGCCTTAATTATATATTTGAATGATAGATAGTATAATAGGTTTAAGTGTGCAAATAGTAATTTTTTTAACCATATAGAGTTTTATTTCTCATTATTACATGAATTTTAATGTATGCATGATTGACCTGTGCCCTTGCAGATGTTATATCAGATCTCTTTTTATTTTTTATGTCACTTCCCTCTTGAACCTCCCTCCGATCTCCCTCCTTAAGTGTGCAAATAGTTTTGAGTTCAGATGATGCACCAACAGCTTTTTTTCAGCTCAGATCAATTTATTTATTTGTCCATCAACACCTAATTTGGCTCTGCTCCCATGCATGAAGCTGCCTGCTGCCTGGTGCCATGAGGTCATCAGAGGGGCTCACTGCCCCCAGACAGGGTGCAGGTACAGTCAGTCCCCTTCCCTTGCCTGTATCTCACTGCGAGGAGCTCAGGAGGCAGCAGTGCATTATTCTGAAGGTCCTGGTCACTGGGGCAGCCAGGAACCATGGTCCACTTGGAATTTTTTCTATGATCTATTAATTTGTTTGTCTGTGTGTCTGTCTTGGTAGACTCATGATCCAATAACAGAATTCTTCTGGGATTTCCCTGGCAGTCTAGTGGTTGAGACTCTGAGCTTCCAAAACAGGAACATAGGTTCAATCCCTAGTCAGGGAACTAGGATCCCACCAGCCACATGGTGGTGGAGGGAGGTGGCGGCGGCGGGGGGCAGAGGGGGAACAAAACAAAACAGAATTCTTCCATAGCTGTACCTATTCCCAGGAAAGAAGGTGAGTCAGAATCTGAATGGAGGCAGATGGTCTGAAACAACGAAGGAAGGAAGGAAGGTTGCCAGGCTCCTAGCTGCCCCAGGGGAAGGTGTGTGGACAGTCATCATGCTTCTTGATGGAAACTCCTTAGTTGGACATTATGTAAGTGCCCAGGAAAAGGGCTTGAAGTCTAGTCCTGGGAACATACCAGACTGTCACCCTCCCCCTGATTGTGAAAGCAGTGGCGTGCTCAAATCATGTATCACACACCCAGCACAGGATAAAAGGGCTCTTGCCCTGAGCTCTCCATTCACAGCCTCCTCAGAAACAGACTTCTCCTCCCTCCTGGCACCTGGTGAGTATCCGGCAGGGAATGGAACTCTACCTGAGATGCTGGAAAGGAACCCTGAGATCATAGCAGAAGAGGGGAAACCAAAGGGGCCTGAAATGAAATCCCAGAAGTATGGTTGCAGAGAAGGTAGCCAGGGGGGTGATGTAAGGGTCAGGAAGGAATTCCTTTGGGATGTGACAAGAATTCTGGGAACTGCAAAGGTCACAGGAGCTCATGACAATTCCCATGCTCTTTCTATTCATGTCTACACACAGTTTCTGTGATAATCAGTTTTCAGAATACTTTCCTCAAATGGGTACATCCCTTGTGTATTTCCTTTGAGATACAAAAGTCTGGATGCTCAGTTAGATTGGCACCATGGGATCCTGGGCAGAGAGCAATGTAGGAGGCATCTTGCATGGTCAAATTAACTCCCCATCAGTGTTCCTCTCCCTCCTGCGGCCCTGGCTTAAGAAGCAGCTGGCCTGACAAGAGAGGGATCAGGAAACCCAGAGTGGGGAAACACTGGACTGTGGATTCCAGGCTGACAAGGTGATTTCATTTCCCCAGGCTCACTGACCTCCTGCCGAGATGTCCTGCCAGCAGAACCAGCAGCAGTGCCAGCGCCCTCCCAAGTGCCCCTCCCCCAAGTGCCCCCCAAAGAGCCCAGCACAGTGTCTGCCTCCAACCTCCTCAGGCTGCACCCCCAGCTCCGAGGGCGGCTGCTGCCTGGGCTCCCACAGGCGCCGCAGGTCCCACCGCTGCCGGCGCCAGAGCTCTGACTCCTGCGATGGTGATAGTGGTCTGCAGTCCGGGCGCTCTGGCTGTGGCCAGGGATCTGGAGGCTGCTGCTGACCTGGCCTCCTGATGTTGACACACATGATTTCAGAGGATACAAGAACCCAAGGGCCAAGGAAAAGCCCCACCATGAGGCATCCTAGCCCCACCCTGAGGCATCCTAGCCCCACCCTAAGGCATCCTTTCCCGGACACCCCATTCTCATTTGCCCAGACTGAGCCAGGAGATGTTTCCATGCAGAATTTGGAGCTCTCTCTGGAGAGCTCTTTCTGTCTGATCTCCAGGATCTCACAGGTCCCCACCTCCTGCACCTGCTGATGATCAGCAGAGCCTGTGCCTGACCCTGTGAGAAAAATAAAGCTTTTCTTCCTCATTTCCAGGCGGCTCATGTGTCATTTCACTCTTTCCCTCCCCAGATCCCCTGGTGGCCAACACAGTCCACACAAGGTTCTGGAGGCAGAATCTGAGCTCTGGATCAGGAGAAGAGAGCAGTTCATTTCCACCTCCATTCATGAAGGACCATGAGTTTTCAGTTGGAATGGAGACCTATTGGTTTAGGTCCTGCACCTCTCAGTGAAAGGACTAACTTCCCTCAAAACCTGCAGTGGGTCCTGATACAACCTGGAAATTGCCAGGGTGTGATATGGGAGTTCTGTTATTTTAATAAGCTGTTTCTGAGTCCTAAATAAAGAGACAGTGACTCCAGAGGCAACGAAGGTGAACAGACTTTTGGACTCTGTGCGAGAAGGCAAGGGTGGAATGATGTGAGAGAATAGCATTGAAACATGTATATTACCATATGTGAAACAGATCACTAGTCCAGGTTTAATGCATGAGACAGGGTGCTCAGGGCCGGTGCACTGGGATGACCCTGAGGGATGGGATGGAGAGGGGAGGTGGGAGGGGTTTCAGGATGGGGAACATATGTACACCCATGGCTGGGTCATAAGAAAGTATGGCAAAAACCACTAAATATTGTAAAGTAATTAGCCACCAATTAAAATAAATAAATTAATTTACAAAAAAAAAGAGTAAGAACATACATCTCAGGAAGGAAAGTTAATTCCACTGACTCTATGAAAATGCAGGGGGAGATGAAAGGTAAGTGAAGGATTGAATGAGGTCTAGGGGGAATGGTGTGGCTGGGAGTTTAGTTAATGAGATGACTGGAGCACGTGAAATGAGAATTTTAGGAAAAAGAGAAAATGAGAAGTGTTGCTGGGATTCTATATAATTGATTAAATTTGAAATCGACACTATCATGAAGCTAAATAAAGTACCATGTTTTAGCCTAAATTGTGAAACTCAGACATTTCTGAGGCTGAGTTCCTAAGTGTGAGCCAAGAGTAACATCTCAGTTGGACACCTGAAAAGTCAGACAGTGTCAGAACTCAAGCTACAGTCAATTGTAAATACTATGTGAAATTGATGTTAGGAACTGAGCCGCAGGGGTTGGCGGGGGGGCGGTCAAAACTGGATAACTTTGCAACCTTAAATTATGAAATGATTTTATCAAACCTGGAAGTTAATTCCTAAAATTTGGAAGTCAAAAAGCCTCTGCTGCTGCTGCTAAGTCGCTTTGGTCATGTCCGACTCTGTGTGACCCCAAAGATGGCAGCCCACCAGGCTCCCCGTCCCTGGGATTCTCCAGGCAAGAACACTGGAGTGGGTTGCCATTTCCTTCTCCAATGCATGAAAGTAAAAAGTGAAAGTGAAGTCGTTCAGTCGTGTCCGACTCTTAGCAACCTCATGGACTGCAGCCTACCAGGCTCCTCCATCCATGGGATTTTCCAGGCAATAGTACTGGAGTGGGTTGCCATTGCAAAAAGCCTCAGAGGAGATTAATTCCAGATACACACCAACTCCATCTAACAAATGAGACATGATTCCCTGGAGCAGGAGTCCCAGCTCTGGCCATTAGTTTAAGTTGGGTTAGAAATCAGCAGAATGCTCAGCCTTCGGCAGGGCAAGGTAGCTCCTGGAAGTGGCTAACCCACTGGCTCCCAGGGAAGAGTTGTGCTTCGCCTGATATAGCCTGCAAACCCGGAATGCAAGGTGTGAGAGCTGGAGACCGCAGGCCCTGCAGCCCCGTGCAGGCTGGAAACCTTATTCACAAGCTGAACAAAACTGGAGGATTAGAGCATGCCACCTGACAGAGGCTGTGGAAGAAGACGTGGAGATTCAGAAGCACCTCAAACTGCCACCCGAAGAGCTTACAGAGTTACAGCTATGGTTGAGTTAAAACTGTTTAAGAGAGAGAGAGAGAGAGAGAGAGAGAGAGAGAGAAGAGAGGAAAGGGAGCAGGGTCAACCAGGAAAGCTCCTAGCTAGCATTACAAGGGGGTCTTGGGAAGCTAGAAGTAACATGAGAACATCTTTAACATGGAGCCCAGCTACGGAGAAAATCAGATTTCCCAAAGCTCATCAAGGTCACTCCAGGTCCTTTCCTTGGACCAATTTATCTACTCAGTTCATTTTTATTGTGCATCTATTGTGTGCACAGTTCTAGGCACTGGGGATATGATTGAGAATCAGAGACATTTCTTCTCTCGAGAACTTGCGTTCAAATGGGTTCAACAGGCAGCAGTTGATTGTTTTATACACAACATCGCAATGTCGAGTGAAACAGAGTAACTCTCTTCTCAGTTGGCCTCATACTCAGGGTGAGTGGACACTGGTGCTGGCTTAATAAACCCAGAGAAAACATCTAGCCTGGAGAAAATATTGACACTGTGAGATAGTGGCTTTGGTGGTAACAAAAAAAGGACATCGAACATATGCTAGCTTCCATATCCAAAGACAGCAGCCAAGAGTGGAGAGGGGGCAGATTGTTACAAACCACTAGAATAATGTTAGTGCATGAGCAGACCTCATCCTCATGCCTTTCTCCGGCCCCCTCCATTATTCTGCAGCCCCAGTGGGAAAACACCTTCTTAGAGGTGCTCTTTTCTTCCATGAATATTCTTTTTTAATCATCTGAAAAGGGATGGCTGCACATCAGGCCTTCCTGTACAAAGATAACCAGACACATACTTTTCATAAATGTTCATAGAAAATAATAATATTTTGTCATCATTGTAATTAATAATCATTGGGACTGAAAGGATGTGTCCTCTTCTTAAATGTGATGTTTCAGAGAGCAATGCATCTCCAATGTTATAAAAGGTGCAGTGGCAAAAGAGCAAACAGCTTACATAATTGAAATTTCCAAAGCATTTGGTTAATCACTGCTACTCACCATTATCACCTGTCATCACCACACCCAGTCAGTGTGATTCACAGCTGAGCTAATCTCCCTTAACCACCCCAGCCAACTTGAATCCCTCCCTCACCTACACTATTTCTGGAGCTAGAATAAAGAGCACAGTCACTAAGGCACTGACACAGTGGCCTTTAGATATGTCTTTTTTTTTTTTCTTTAAAGAACCAGCCAGTTTATTATTATTATTTTTTTGACCACACCACGTGGCGTGTAGGATCTTCCCTGACCAGGAATAGAACCCGTGCCCCCTACAGTGGAATCAGAGTCTTAACCAATTGACAAACTGGGTCACTACACCTTCTGCAGAGTTCTTGTCTCTGTCTCTTATTTTACTCCTCACATCTTTGATCTCTCGTGCCTCTATCACTTTATAGTTTTTGTCTTTTTTTCCCCCTTTCCCAGATACTAGCTGTTAACTAGAAAAGCCAGAATGCAAACACAAACAGAGATGAATGCCCAACACCAATGCCTTCAGCACCAGCAGCACCTCAGCCCTCTAATGAGGACTCTTGGGTTCTGTGAGCTCCTCTTGGCATCACCATCTGGGCCGACTGCCCATGGACACACCAAAGACTCTGTTCCTGCCAGTTGTCCAAGTACTGTTCTCACGGGCCAGGGTCCTCATCCCGTCCTTCAGCCCCAAGTGGTCCCAAGTGACAACATCTGGATGCAACTTCCCCTCAGAGTCACTGCAGACAAAAGGGGACTGATGCCCAAAGGCTCTGACCCAGGGCCCAAGGACCCCCACCTACACACACACACATACACGGTACAGCTGACGCAAAAGGTATTTGAGGAGTCCTGTGACTTTCCTCACAAGAAAACTCTTGGCAACTGCCCAGGAAGGTATGGAGGACCTAGGAATGAAGATTGTTGATGGTCTGTGTGCTTAGCTGTGTCTGACTCTTTGCGACCCTTTGGACTATAGCCCCCCAGGCTCCTCTGTCCATGGAATTTTTCAGGCAAGAATAGTGGAGGGGGTTGCAATGTCCTCCTCCAGGGGATCTTCCTGACCCAGGGATTGAATCTCCTGCATTGCAGGCAGATTCTATATCTGCTGAACCGTCAAAGAAGCCCAGGAATGAAGATTACAAGGACCCAACTCAGCTCAATATATGTTAGAGAAGGAGGGATGGAGGGAGGGAAAGAATATGGAGTAAAAGAAAAATAAGAAATGATAGGCTCACAGAAAATTTTAAATGACAGGCATTTGGACAATTTGGGGGGCTTCCAAATCCCTTCCATCAGGAAAGTTCCTGTTCCCTTTCCCTCCAACTGCCTTAGCACTGAACCCTGTGGTGAATGATGCAGAGATCTCTCACGGTCCAGAAGGACCCTGAGGACCCAGGAGCAGTCATTAAGCTGTCCCTCCTACTCAAGGCACAGGTACAGATCATTCAGGTCCACTTTCCTCTCCACTGTCAGGATGTGCAAGAAGTTATGAGAAAATATGATTGGGGTGAAATTGGGGTCAAGAGATGAAGGAGGTAGCCAGTGAGAGTAGAGACCAGAAAGATTTCATGTTGTTTTATGAACGACAGGTGAGTGACACACAGGTGTTCACACCCTCCAATCCTTCAACTGTGTCTCCTCCATCTCATGGGACTTGATCTTCTAAGAAGTCCATATCCATTGAAGCTACTAGGCTGTTCCAGGGATCTCATCCTCTCTGATCTTCAAACTCCATCCCCTCTCTTGGTAACTGCTTGGCTCCCCCTCCTAGGTGCTGGAAGGTAAAGGCGCACACCTTTGTGAATTAATGACTGTTCCTTCCAGCTCCACCTACCTGCCATCTGCCAGTCCTTTGTACCTGAAGCCCCCCAGCCTCACCACTCAGTGGGCCCACCCATTCCTCAGCATTTCCAGATCCCCACAGTGACCTGAAACAATGCCCAAGGACACAGAAGACGAGTTCCTAGTCACCAGCAGGTGACTTATACAAACTGAGGACCTGGTCGGGGGTTGGGGCTTGGTAGAGATGAGGTTTGAGAACATATAGTTTCTCAGAGCTGATGTCTTATACAGCATTTCATAGTTTCTTGACTATGAAATATTGATCTCTTGGAGTAATGGTTGTATGTTGTTGCTTGTCATTAAATTATGTCTGACCTTCTTGTGACACCATGGACAGAAGACCATCGGGCTCCTCTGTCCTGGGATTTCCCAGGCAAGAATACTGGAGTGGGTTGCCATTTCCTTCTCCAGGGGATCTTCCCAATCCAGCAGTTGAACCAGCATCTCCTGCACTGGCAGGTGGATTCTTTACTACTGAGCCACCTGGGAAGCCCCAGTGAAAACATTAAGTAAGCAAGTGTTAGTTGCTCAGTCATGTCTGACTCTTTGCAATCCAATGGACTGTAGCCCCCTACCCCCAACCAGGCTCCTCTATCCATGGGATTCTCCATGCAAGAACACTGGAATGGCTTGACATTCTTGTCTCTAAGGGATCTTCCTGAGCCAGAGATTGAACCTGGGTCTCCTGCCATTGCAGGTGGATTCTTCACCATCTGAGTTACCTGGAAAGCTCAAGGTGAGTTATTGAAGTAATGGTTAATAATATTAAAAAGGAAGTTTGTCCTAAATGCAACCTGTTGAACACAGCCCAGTCCTTGTGATTATGTTCCTGATTGGCTTATAGTGGAAAAGGAGAAAGAGCTCAGAGAAAGCCTTGGAACGGAGATCTTCAGAGGGCCTTCTAACTGCTTTATTAAGCAAGCTGAACTCAGTGAGTTACAGAAAGAACTTTTATCTTCATCCAGTCACTATCTTCTGCACTGTGCCAAATTTCTCTTAATACTACCTCAGGCAGATTCCATATCTAGGACAAAAAAAGCCAGTGCAGCTCAATGTAATTCAGCATACAACTTCTGTCTCTAGCACTCCCCTCCCCCAGCACAGACCAGCCCTCCTGTAGGAGGTAGGGACACACTGCTCAGCCTCTGTCTGTATGGAAGATAATCCACTTGTCAGCTCTCTGCTGTACACCCTGGGCCAGTCTGGTGGGAGTGATTGTAGGGGCCAGAGCAGCTCTGCTTTTTCTGAACAAGTCCTGGCGGGATGAGACTGGGCCTCTCTAGTTTGTTTAGAAGATGAACTTGCATGGATATTTTCTTTTCAGCTTTGGTACTTTCAGCATAGCAACAAAAAAACCCTCTGATCCTGAAATCCTAGAACATTCTGGAACATTCTCCATGGTCATAGAGAGGTGTTGTATATCTCAAAATGTGAAAATATTATTCAAGGAGGGGTTAGGACTCAAAAAAGAATAGAAAGGAAAATGTCTTAAATTAGAAGACCAGGTGGCATTTTTAGACCCTTTCATCCCCTCCTTTTTAAGAATGACTCAGCTGCTTGTCACAGCCTTACTAATAGTTTTGGTGATGGGATGGTCCTGAACTGAGCAGGAGCTGTGTTTTTCAGTAAACAGAGAAATATTTTTCACGGTTCAGTTTATCATTTATTTTTAAAGGAAGCTATGACAAATCTAGGCAATGTATTCAAAAGCAGAGACATTACTTTGGTGTCCAAGGGCTGTATAATCAATAGTTATGGTTTCTCCAGTAGTCATGTGCAGATGTGAGAGCTAGACCATAAAGAAGGCTGAGCACCAAAGAATTGATGCTTTTGAACTGTGGTGTTGGAGAAGACTCTTGAGAGCCCCTTGGACAGCAAGGAGATCAAAACAGTCAATCCTAAAGTAAATCATCCCTGAATATTCATTGGAAGGACTGATGCTGAAGCTGAAGCCCTGATACTTTGGCAACCTGATGGGAAGAGCCAACTCATTGGAAAAGACCCTGATGCTGGGAAAGATTGAAGTCAGAAGAAGAAGTGGGCAGCAGAGGATGAGATGGTTAGATAGCATCACCAACTCAATGGACATGAATTTGAGCAAACTCCAGGACATAGTGGAGGACAGAGGAGCCTGATGTGCTCCTCCATGAGGTCACAAAGAGTTGGATGTTACTTAGTGACTGAACAACAACAAATAATTCACATGGCCTGATTACAGTGTTTTCTGAGGAGCCAAACCTGGGCATCTCCACCACTGTTGGCATCATCCCATTGGCACTACCAAGCCATGGAATCCCCCAGGATTTATCCAGCCAGGCCAAATTCCACCCCAGGAAACCAGAGCTCCAAGGATGGCATACCTCATAGAGGTGACCCTCAGAGAGGCCCTCTCGTGTTTGGAGCAAGTGGCCAGGCTATGGTATCCCAGCCACTGGTCTGTTATCACAGCACATATGCTCAAACTCAGGCCCATAGAGCTTCCACTCTGATGAGAAGTGGAGGACTGAGAAATGGGAGCTCCTTGAAAGTAGATCAAATTGATGAGCAACATTACCCCCAAGCCATGCAGTCTAGGATGGGGCTGCAGAAAGGCCCACAGATCCCCACTGCACATCATGAAGATGAAAGAAACCTCCACACACAGTTCT
Source organism: Bos indicus x Bos taurus (assembly GCF_003369695.1). Taxonomy (NCBI): domain Eukaryota; kingdom Metazoa; phylum Chordata; class Mammalia; order Artiodactyla; family Bovidae; genus Bos; species Bos indicus x Bos taurus. The sequence continues at coordinate 18,192,571 of NC_040078.1, forward strand.
AGAATGTCTAGAAATTTCAGAACTTCCTCCCCAATTTTGAATCCCTGTAACAAGAGATTTTATTCCTAAGAAGCAAATAGGCCACTCAACTACAGTTACTTTCAGCCCTACCATCCAGCTACCATGAGAAAGTGCCTCTTTCCAGTCTATGATCTACTGAGAGAACTCTCAACAATATGAGTAAAATGGCAACTCAATCATAGATCCTGAAACTAGCTCCCATGCTGGAGGCAGGAAAAGGCTGGTGAGGATGTGAAATGCCCAAACTCTCCCCACCCCACCCACGTCTAGAATGAGCTTTCCCTCCCTGTGGCACAGTGTAGTTATGCTCCCAAAGGCAATTTGAAGTAAGTCATGGCACTGCTATATTTTCAAGTGCCAGGTGGAAATGGAAGATGAAAATTGCACCCCTCCCTGTCATGAAGATAATTTAATTTCCATTGAAAAATATAATTTTAATTTAATTCAGATATGTGTAACATTTGGTTATAATCCTGACTATGAATTATCTTAAAAGCATCCAGCAAAACATAGTAATTTTAATATTAGAGAGTAATTGGATGAGAAATTCATCTCTAAAATTAAAATGAAATTCACAGGGGAAATAACATTCAAATGGATCATACACAAAACATCGGCCCTATGAGGTCAGCTCCAGTACGTGAGATGCACCCAGCACCACCATAGACCTCATAACACATTCAACAAAACCATCTCTATCCAAGCCAACTTATCATTCGTCTGCATAACTTCCTTAACTAGTTCAAGCAGAAGAATCGAATCACTCCTGACTCTGTATGGTTAGGAGTCTCCCTTCCTTTACGGTCTTCAAATGAAGAACACACATTCCCTCAGATCTTGATTTTGTCATAGGTGAACTGTGATTCTTGCCACCCTAATTATTGCAGTTTCCTTCTCTAACTTGCCCTCCAGTCCAGCACTGATTTGTCTCCACTCCTTATCTGCCCACGGGTTCCATGCTGCTTTCCAGGTGCCAGTAAGCTTCTCTCTGGAACCCCCACCTCCCCTTCTTCACTTTTCTATCCATTTTACACACACAGCCCACCCTGAATGTCCAGTGTCCTCTGTTCAGTCACCACCCCACAAGGCAAGAGATGATCACATCTCTTGTGTAAATGTGATCATGAGACAAGGGATCTCATGTCCCTAAAGAACATGCAGGAAAATTAGGATACACAAAGAACTAGGAATTGTAGTAAGTCGCTTATACTCAGCACTTACCAACATGGTAACAGACTGCTTATTTACTTGACTGTCTATCCAGTTAGTTAATTACTGTAAGTCAGGTTGTGTGTCGTATTCACCTCTACAATCCACTGTAAAATATGCACATGGGACAGGCCTCTGATAAGTACCTATGTAGGTTTCCTGGTTCCCTTTCATCAGACACATTGTCTTATGCCCGGAGCTGGGCTGGGAATATTTGGTGCTGTCACCCTTCCCCAACAACACATTCAAGCTGTGCAACACTAGCCCAGGAGCTCCCGTCCTGGGCAACTCAGTCTACAATCTACTCAGAACCAGCTTTCTCTGGCTCCTATGAAATCAACAGAATGTCCAACTAGGGTGGACCTGAACTAGCAAGGTTATGAAGAAAGACAAGCCCAGGACTCCATCAGAGGAGAGGGAAGCAGAGGGTCCAGAATAGAGGCAGAAGGAGGAGTGTGGGGTTAATGAGCATCTTTATGGGATGTTTCCACAGTTCTGTGACTTGCAGAGGCCGCATGTATACCCTCATCCTTTTCCTAGACTGGTTCCAAGAGATGCATGTATCCCACCAGACATCCTCAAGAAAACTTTACCTAAAAGGATTTGTTCTCCTCCGTGATTACATGGAGACAAGACATTGTTTTCAGTTAGAAGAGAGTCAGTGTGTTTTCCTAGCAAGAGGACAAAGAAAGAAGAGCACCTTTCCAGACTAACTCTAAATTGGGTTTCATTTCCTTCCCACATTTCTTAACTCAAAAGTAGAACACATGATCTATGAAACTCATTAGAAAAGAGACGATCAGAAGCTTTGGCAATACAATGTGTATCTTATTCTGTCTAGGGTCATTTACCCGTGCTGAGATGCCCAGCTAGCAAAATCAGCAACAGTGCTAGCCTCCAAATGTCTCCCAAAGTGCTCACCTCAGCGGCCAGCCCCTTGTCAGTCTCCTGCTGGGACCCCAGTCTGGCAGCTGCTGCCTGACTCCTCACAGCTCTGTCTCTTCCACTGATATCAGAGCCCCAGAGCTCCAGCAGCTGGAAACATCTACCAGCGATCTCTAGAATCAGGCTAAAGGACTCAGTAGTGCCTGTTAAGTGCCACCATAATTCCCAGTCGTGGTGAATCTACTTAGACATGAAGAGAAATGAGACCATAATTAATCAACAAAATTTATATTGAGGGACTTTCTGGTGGTATAGTGGATAATAATCTGCCTGCCAATGCAGATGACACAGGTTCGATCCCTGGTCCGGGAAGGTTCCAAATGTAGCATTAGCAAATAAACCCATGGTCCACAACTACTTAGCCTGTGCTCTAGAGCCCAAGAACCACAACTACTGAAGCCTGCACATTCTAGGGCCCACGAGCCACAACTAATGAGCCCATGCACTGCAACTACAGAAGCTGGCATGCCCTAGAGCCAGCAAGTCACAACTACTGAAGCCTGTGTGTCTAGAGCTCATGCTCTGCAACAAGAAAAGCCTCTGCAATGAGAGGCCCATGCACTTCAACCAAAGAGTAGCCTCTGCTCTCTGAAACTAGAGGAAATACTCTGTCAGCAACAAGAAGAAAAAGCACCCAATGCAGCCAAAAATAAATAAATAAATAAGTTTATATTGAGACATAGGGTAGAAAAGGGTAGCCAGAATTTATGTCAGTTATGATTCTATCACTAAAAGTTGCCGCCTGGCAAGTGAGTATTCTGCAGTTACAGAGAGACAGATTCTTCCATCTTCACCTGGGAACTTCCCTGGTCAAGCCCAAGTCCATTTGCTCAGTCATTCATTCATTCAACCAGTGTTTATGTGGTACTCATTTGGTACTTGATTCAGTGAGGAACAAAGCAGACAAAATCACTGCTCTCAGGGAGCTTACATTCCAGTGGGTCATGGGAGGCCTCCTCTGATTTCCTTGCAAGGCAGCAGGTTTAGACAAAGGTGGTTCTATATTCGGTTCGATTCTCATCCTTGGGCTTTGGATAGATACTGGTAAATGGTTGCTAAACCCAGTGAAGGCACTCATCAGGGACAAATCTTTGAGAATGGGTATTGTTGGTTTGGGGGTAACAAAAAGGACATCTAATGTCTGCTTGCTTTCATACCAAAGGTGAGAGGTAAATAAGACAAGGGGATTGAATGCTGGTGCCAATGGTGACATGTTTGTTTTAAGGTTGGCCTGTCTTCCTCCCCTTCCAGTCTTCCTTAGTCAGTCCCTAAGGCTCAGCAAAAAAAATCACATTGGCACAAATATCTTCTACTTGGTTTTCTACTCAGTTACAATATATGGAGCAACTAAAACAAGATGGCCATGCTATACAGCCTTTCTTGTGTCAAAATAATCAGATGCAATTAATATAATAATAATGTTTTATCAAAATCAATCATTTTAAGATATATTTGAAATATAAATAATTCGTCCCATTCTTTGGGATTTTAAATGTATAATGATTCAGTGGGGAATATATGTCTATTATCACAGAAAGAAAACACTACATGGCTAAGGTAACTACACTTTCCACAACCTTGGTCTACTTTACAGGAGGTGTTCACATTTATTATCATTATTAGACTCATCATTGCACCCATTGATTAGCATTCATCTTTGGTCTAATCTCTTAGCCATCCCAGCCAATCTGAATCACTCTCTTTCCTTAGTGACTACCCCTGGCTCTCTTAGAGTCAATACTGCAGTCACTAAGATACTGACACAATAGCCCTTAAAGGTTAGTTAATTTGCAAGACATGTCACTGTGCCTTTGTAGGTTTCTTATGCCCATCTTTAGTTGTACCTGTGACAGCTCTGGTTCATTGTACTTTCATATGAAAAGTTTTTTCTTTCCTTAAGGAGGAGAATGCTTCCTCCTTAACAAAGCTATGAAGATAAGGGAGGGATTCAAACCTGGCAGTTTCTGTCTCCAGAGTAGACAATCTTAATTACCCTATTATTCTGCCCCCAATGTCTTAAAAACCTCCAGTGCTTTCACAGCTCATTCTCCCCTCCACACTAGCATTATCTCTTCTTCCTGGCGGACCACTAGATGCCTCTTGCATTCTATAAGCTCCTCTTAGTTGCCCTGCCTGAATTTACTGTGCCTGGACAGAGTACAGTCTCCACATCTCTGCTCATCATCAACCATCCTGAGTGATAGCAGATGACAACATCTCAGTGACTCATTCACTCAGAGTCACTGCAGAGGAACAAGGGACTGATGCCCCAAAACTATGACCTCCAGCCTGAGGACTCCCCAGATGTGTATTGCAACATCCTCTGTTGGTTTATGTTTATTTCACTACTTGCCTCCTGGCCCTACTACACTGTGAAATCTAAAGGTAGGGTAGCATCTTCCTTGTTTTTTAATCACCTTTGCCCAGCACAGCATGTTCTGTCATCTCAATATTAGTGGTTTGAAAAAAGTAATGATTTTTATAAGTAAATGAATAAAAGAAAGAATGGCAGAGCCATAGGAAGACTGAGGAACATATTTGAACTGTGTTGGAAGTTCTTGGATTCCTTTCTCCTCAAAACTCTTGACACCATGGAGACTTCCCTGGTGGTCCAGTGGTTAACAATCTGCCTTCCAATGAAGGGGATGTGGGTTTGATCCATGGTCAGGAAACCAAGATTCCATGTGCCTCAGGGCAACTAAGCCCACATGCCAGATTTACTGAGCTCTTACCCTCTGGAGCCCACGTGCCACAGCTAGAGGGAAGCCCATGTGCTGCAGCTAGAGTATATGTGACCCACATGCCACGGCTAAGATTGGATTCAGCCAAATAAAGTAATAAATATTTTTTAAAAAAGAAAAAAAAACTCTCAACGCCATGGAGATGCAAAGGGCCTGCAAAGGAATTAGAGATGTAAGAAGCTTTCCCTTAAATAAGACTTGCCACTCTTATGCTCTCCAACTCCCATCCATTTTTCTGCCTGCAAAGTGAAATAGGAAAAGACCTCCAAGGTTTGGTCTCTTCTCTCTGGAGTCAGGTTCCCTCCATTTAATTTAGTTTCTATTTCCCTACTCCTTTTTGTTCAGAAATTTTCCCTAAGTTGTGGTCTCAGAACCACAAGCACTGAAATAAAGTCATTTTTAAAAGTTGATGTAGTCACATACAATTATTTGCCTTTTTACTACCTCTAGAGGCAATAAACAGAGAAGGCAATGGCACCCCACTGCAGTACTCTTGCCTGGAAAATCCCATGGACGGAGGAGCCTGGTAGGCTGCAGTCCATGGGGTCGCTAAGAGTCGGGGCATGACTGAGCGACTTCCTTTTCACTTTTCACTTTCATGCATTGGAAAAGGAAATGGCAACCCATTTCAGTATTCTTGCCTGGAGAATCCCAGGGACAAAGGAGCCTAGTGGGCTGTCATCTATAGGGTCGCACAGGGTCGGACACGACTGAAGCGACTCAGCAGTAGCAGCAGCAGAGGCAATAAAATCCCCCCAAGATGCCAAGGGGCAAAGCTAAGAGTATCAAGTCCCTGCCGAAGGTCCCAGAAGTCCCTGCTCAGGGCCCCAGGCCCATCTGCTGTCCTTTCTGCTGAGCCTCTGCTCTCCGGGCTGCCACAGCTTCAAGAGGAAATTAGGATCATAAGAACTTTGGGAAAACACACCTTCAAACTGGCATTGAAGTTGTGAGGTAGTTTCTGGCTACCTATCCTGATTTTATCTGTTTGTAAGACACATATTAAGTTAACCTTAAAAAAAAGCATTCCAATATACATTATGTGCAGCAAATACTGTTTGAGTCCACTTATATGAGATATCTAGAATAGTCAAATTCGTAGAGTCAGAAAGTACATGGGTAAGTGCCAAGGGCCAGGGGTAGGGGTGGGGAGAGGGAATGGGGACTTACTGTTTAATGGGGACAGAGTTTCACTTTAGCAAGATAAAAAGATTCAGGAGATGGGTGATGGTGAGAGTTTCACAACAAAGTGAAGGTACTTAGTGCCGCTGAACTGTACAGTTTAATATGGTCAAAGTAGTATGTTCTACATTTTGTGACTTTTACTCCAGTAAAAAAAAATTTTTTTTTCCTTTTAAAGAGGGCTTCCCTGGTGGTCCAGTGGTTAAGAATTTGCCCTGGAATGCAAGGGACACAGGTTTGATCCCTGGTCTGGGAAGATCCAACATGCCATGAGGCAACTAAGCCCTCACGCCACAACTACTGAGCTCATGAGCTACAACTACTGAAGCCCATGTGCCTAGACCATGTTCTCTGAAATGAGAGAAGCCAAAGAGAAGCTCACACACTACAACTAGAGTGTACCGCCTACTCACAACTAGAGAAGGTTGAGGTGTAGCAATGAAGACCCAGTGCAACCAAAAATAAACAAGTAAAATTATTAAAGGAAGAAAAAGAAAGACTCAGCTGCTTGCCATGGAAGGAATTGTGGGGGTGGGAGGAGCCAGAACTGAGCAGCAACTGTGAGTTGTAAGCAAAGGATTTTTCGTTTGTTGATTCATCCTTGACTGCCGATACGAAACGTCCAAAATACACTCCAAGGAGTTAAACTTGAGATCCTGCATCTCCTGTTCCTATAATTACCAATTGTAATGACTAAGTCATGAAATTGTCCCAAGGTTCATTCAGTCACACCTGTCTCTTTATTTCCTTGATGTTTCTGGGCCATAGGAAGCCAAGGCTCCTCGGGATGGGTCTCCTGAGATTGCCGACTCTCAGGGAGTTGCCCAGGTACTCTGGGGGAAGTGACCAGGCCATGATCTTATGACTGTTCTCTGTCATCACAGGATGTCAGCTCTGCTTGTGGGGCTTGCAGAGCACCTGATCTCATGAGAAAAAGAAGGGGTGAGAGACAGGAGCAACTCATCAGGGTGGAGGTGAGATTAATGAGCTCTGTCTTCAGGTCTTCTGTGGAATCATCCAAGACAGGCAGATGGGGATGGGGCTAGGGCAAAGCCTGGGTGAGAGTCCTCCACTGATGTTTCATGAAGGACATGGAAAACTGCCCATTGACAGTCATTGACAAGGATAGTTTGACCCTTTGAAACTATCCCAAAATGTGTGACTTGTGTTACTTTTTCACAAATTGCTCCCTCCTCACTCCTCCACTATCGCACCCACTCGCCTACATTCCATGCCTAAGCCCTACCCCCACCAATGACTCAGGGTTGCCATTCATGGTGGAGAAATGGCTTCCATGCTTACTTCTTTCAGAACAAGCCTTGCATCTGATCACCACAACATACAGAGATATAAACATTCATTCATTTTTGCAGCAAAGTCTAAACCCCAACAGCTTATTTTTGATGTGCCCCATGGCACTTGAATTCTGTACAGGGACCATTACATCTGGCATGGGCTCCCCTAATACCTCAGTTGGTAAAGAATCTGCCTGCAATTCAGGAGACCCCAGTTCAATTCCTGGGTCAGGAAGATCTGCTGGAGAATGGATAGGCTACCCACTCCAGTATTCTTGGGCTTCCCTTGTAGCTCAACTGGTAAAGAATCCATCTGCAGTGCAGGAGACCTGGCTTCAATCCCTGGTTTGAGAAGATCACTTGGAGAAGGGAAAGGCTACCCACTCCAGTATTCTGGCCTAGAGAATTCCGTGGACTGTATAGTCCAAGGGGTCACAAAGAGTTGGACACAATTGAGCAACTTTCACTTTCATAGCTGGTATAAATAATTCTTCAATGTTTGCTCAGTCTGCTAGAGTCTCCCTTAAGGAAGATATCATGCCCTCTTTCTCACTGCTCTATTCCTATGCTGATCATGGGGTTCAGTTCAGTCACTCAGTCATGTCTGGCTATTTGCGACCCCATGAACCACAGCATGCCAGGCCTCCCTGTCCATCACCAACTCCTGGAGTCCACCCAAACCCATGTCCGTTGAGGCCATGATGCCATCCAACCATCTCATCCTCCGTCGTCCCCTTCTCCTCTTGCCCTCAATGTTTCCCAGCATCAGGCTATTTTCAAATTAGTCAGCCCTTTGCATCAGGAGGCCAAAGTATTGGAGTTTCAGCTTTAACATCAGTCCTGCCAATGAACATCTAGGACTGATCTCCTTTAGGATGGACTGGTTGGATCTCCTTGGAGTCCAAGGGACTCTTAAGAGTCTTCTCCAACACCACAGTTCAAAAGCATAAATTCTTCAGCACTCAACTTTCTTTATAGTCCAACTCTCACATCCATACCTGACCACTGGAAAAACCATAGCCCTGACTAGATGGACCTTTGTTGACAAAGTAATGTCTCAGCTTTTTAATATGCTGTCTAGGTTGGCCATAACTTTCCTTCCAAGGAATAAGTGTCTTTTTAATTTCATGGCTGCAATCACCATCTGCAGTGATTTTGGAGCCCAGAAAAATAAAATCAGCCACTGTTTCCACTGTTTCCCCATCTACTTGCCATGAAGTGATGGGATCATGGTTATTGGCCTATAATTGTTACTGAGAAAAGAGCAGACCCAGATTGCTGTCAATAAGCTGCCCTAGATCTAACAGTTAAGCTATATATTCTCCAGTCCAATAAAAACAAGTTCAGAAAACATCAGACAGTCAACTCTGTGACCATGAGGGAGTAAGATAAAAACAAGAACCCTCTAAGAACGAAGAAAACAAGATGTTGGCCAAACCACAAAAATGACCAGCATCCCCTTTTCTCAGCCAACATAAACAAATGCCCCTTCTCTATGAATTAGATCTTTCAGTTCACTTCACTCACTCAGTCATGTCCCACTCTTTGCGACCCCATGGACTGCAGCATGCCAGGCTTCCCTGTCCTTCACTATCTCCCAGAGCTTGCTCAAACTTATGTCCATTGAGTCTATGATGCCATCGAACCATCTCATCCTCCTGTTATCCCGTTCCCCTCCTGCCTTCAGTCTTTCCCAGAATCAGGGTCTTTTCCAATGAGTCGGCCCCTCCCATCAGGTGGCGAAAATACTGGAGCTTCAACTTCATCATCAGTCTTTCAGATGAATATTCAGGGTTGATTTACTTTAGGATTGACTAGTTTGATCTCCTTGAAGTCCAAGGGACTCTCAAGAGTCTTCTCCAACACCACAGTTTGAAGGCATTAATTCATCGGCAGTCAGCTTTCTTTATAGTCCAACTCTCACATCCAGACATGACTTCTGGAAAAACCATAGTTTTGACTATACTTTGTCAAAAGGATCTTTGTCAGCGAAGTAATGTCTCTGCTTTTTAATATGCTGTCTAGATTGGTTGTAGCTTTTCTTCCAAGGAGCAAGTGTCTTTTTAATTTTTCATGGCTGCAATAGCCATCTGCAGTGATTTTGGAAGCCAAGAAAATAAAGTCTGTCACTGTTTCCATTGTTTCCCCATCTATTTGCCATGAAGTGATAGGACTGGATGCCATGATCTTAGTTCTTTGAATGTTGAGTTTTAAGCCAATTTTTCACTCTCCTTTTTCATCTTCATCAAGAGGCTCTTTAGTTCCTCTTCACCTTCTGCCATAAGGGTGGTGTCATCTGCATATCCGAGGTTATTTATATTTCTCTCAGAAATCTTGATTCCAACTTGTGCTTCATCCAGCCTGGCATTTAACAGGATGTACTCTGCATATAAGTTAAATAAACAAGGTGACAATATACAGCCTTGACATACACCTTTCCTAATTTGGAACCAGTCTGTTTTTCCATGTCTGATTCTTACTGTTGCTTCTTGATCTGCACACAGATTTCTCAGGAGGCAGGTAAGGTGGTCTGGCATTCCTATATCTTTAAGAATTTTCCACAGATTATTGTGATCTACACAGTCAAAGTCTTTAGTGTAGTCAATAAAGCAGAAGTAGATGCTTTTCCGAAATCCTCTTGCTTTTTCTGTGATCCAACAGATACTGGCAATTTGATCTCTGGTTCCTCTGCCTTTTCTAAATATAGAATGAACAACTAAAAGTTCTTGATTCACATAATGTAGAAGCCTACCCCTGGGAGAATTTTGAGCCTTACTTTGCTATCCTGTGAGATGAGCGCAATTGTGCGATAGTTTGAACATTCTTTGGCATTGTGTTTCTTTGGGATTGGAATGAAAACTGACCTTTTTCCAGTCCAGTGGCCACTGCTGAACTTTCCAAATTTGCTGGCATATTGAGTATAGCACTTTAATGGCATCATCTTTTAGGATTTGAAATAGCTCAACTGGAATTCCATCACCTCCATTAGCTTTGCTCGTAGTGATGCTTCCCAAGGCCCACTTGACTTCACACTCCAGGATGTCTGGCTCTAGATACGTGGTCACACCATCATGGTTATCTGGGTCATTAAGAACTCTTTTCATACAGTTCTTCTTCATATCTTTTGCTTCTTCTAGGTCCATATCATTTCTGTTCTTTATTGTGACCAGCTTTGCATGAAAAGTTCCCTTGGTATCTCTAATTTTCTTTAAAAGATCTCTAGTAGTTCCCATTCTATTGTTTCCCTCTGTTTCTTTGCACTGATCACTTAGGAAGGCTTTCTTATCTCTCCTTGCTATTCTTTGGAACTCTGCATCCAGATGGATATATTTTTCCTTTCCTCCTTTATCTTTCACTTCTCTTCTTTTCTCAGCTATTTATAAGGTCTCCTCAGGCAACCATTTTGTCTTTTTGCATATCTTTTACTTGGGGATGGTTTTGATCACCACCTCCTGTTCAGTGTTACAAACCTCAGCCCATAGTTCTTGAGGCACTCTGTCAATCAACTCTAATCCTTTGAATCTACATGTCACTTCCACTGTGTAATTGTAAAGGATTTGATTTAGGTCATACCTGAATGGATAGTGGTTTTCCCTATTTTCTTCAATTTAAGTCTGAATTTTGCAATAAGAAGTTCATGATCTGAGCCACATTCAGCTTCCAGTTTTGTTTTTGCTGACTCATAGAGCTTCTCCATCTTCTGCTGCAAAGAATATAATCAATCTGATTTCAGTATTGACCATCTGGTGATGTCCATGTGTAAAGTTGTCTCTTATGTTGTTGGAAGTGGGTGTTTGCTTCCAGTGTGTTCTATTGGCAAATCTCTACTAGCCTTTGCCCTGCTTCATTTTGTACTCAAGGCCAAACTTGTCTGTTACTCCAGGTATCTTTTGACTTCCTACTTTTGCATTTCAGTACCCTATGATGAAAAGGCTTCCCTGCTAGCTCAGAGGTTAAAGCATCTGCCTGCAATGCGCAAGAGCTGGGTTCGATCCCTGGGTTGGGAATATCCCCTGGAGAAGGAAATGGCAACCCACTCCAGTATTCTTGCCTGGAAAATCCCATGGACAGAGGAGCCTGGTGGGCTACACTTCATGGAGTAGCAAAGAGTTGGACACAACTGAGCGACTTCACTTTCACATGATGAAAAGGACATCTTTTGGGGAGGCATTAGTTCTAGAAAGTCTTGTAGGTCATCATTGAACTATTCAACTTCAGCTTCTTTGGCATTAGTGGTTGGGGCATATACTTGGATTACCATGATATTGAATGGTTTGCCTTGGAAATGAACAGAGATCAGTCATTTCTGAGACTGCACCCAAGTACTACACTTTGGACAGTTTTGTTAACTATGGGGACTACTCCATTTCTTCTAAGGGATTCTTGCTCGCTGGACTCTTTTGTTGACTATGGATTCTTGCTCGCAGTAGTAGATAGAGTGATCATCTGAATTAAATTCACCTATTCCAGTCCATTTTAGTTCACTGATTCCTAAAATGTCGATGTTCACTCTTGCCATCTCCTGTTTGACCACTTCCAGTTTATCTTGATTCATGGACCTAACATTCCAGGTTCCTATGCAATATTGTTCTTTACAGCATCAGAATTTACCTCCATCACCAGTCTCATCCATAACTGGGCATTGTTTTTGCTTTGGCTCAGCTTCTTCATTCTTTCTGGAGTTCTTCCTCTTCTCTTCTCCAGGAGCATATTGGGCACCTACCAACCTGGGGTATTCATCTTTCAGTGTCATATCTTTTCATACTATTCAAATCAATTCCATAATGTCTAACTCAATTAGCCTTTAGCCTTGTCCCATTGCTCTTGTTTTCTCACTAAAAATTATTAAGATACCCTATCACAGAAGTACCTCTGTTTTCTTATAGCACCCAATCCAAAAGAAAGCTTCATTTCCTTGAACCCTTGGACTTCCCTTGTGGCTCAGCAGGTAAAGAATCCACCTGCAATGTGGGAGACCTGGGTTCAATCCCTGGGTTGGGAAGATTCCCTGGAGAAGGGAAAGGTTACTCACTCCAGTATTCTGGCCTGGAGAATTCCATGGACTGTACAGTCCATGGGGTCGCAAAGAGTCGGACATGACTCAGCAACTTTCACTTCACTTGAGCCCTACACCAAAATTACCTAACACGAGCCCAAATTCTTTAGTGAGCACATCTTAATATTTCCCCATCATGTACTATATCATTGCAGCAAGCCAATCAACACAACTTTGTTCTACTGTATGTGTACTCCTGGTGATCTTTGCATGGGGAATATAGATGATGCTCAACAGAAGTTTATTAAGTAAAGGAAATGACTTAAAGGAGAAGGAATTACATAGGAGAGTTGGTGGGACAGTTAGTAAGGGGAAGGGACTCAAGGCAAATATCAACCTGTAAGAAGAAAGACAAAAGGTGGTGTCTCCATCCAAAGTCACAGACCAGGAACCATGATGGACATTTTAGAAGATCTGAGCTCCCTAGGAGCATGCCATCATTAGAATGGCCATTTTCATATCTTGCATTCTGATAGCCTCCATCACCGGCAAAACCAGGAAAGCTGGCTAGGAGGTTTTCGATACTGTATGTCCCACTTCTGTATTATCACTAGTCTCATATGAGAAAGGACAAATATCACCATTCACTAGTAATTCCTTCCAATGCACCATCAATTGGTGGGTCCTCAACAATGTGAGGACCCACACAATGTGAGGACTCCAGCACAGTCCTAGGGCTAAGCCTACTTATCCCCTCAGCAAGAGATGCCTTCTTAAGGCAGGAGAATATCAGCACAGAAGGTCAGTGCCAGCTCTGACCCTTCCCCATTCCCTCATCCCCAAGTTACTATTCCTTATGTACCACTTCAATTCGTTCTGCCATACACAACTCAAAATAAAATAGGGAACCCCCAGGCTTTAAAGTAGGTAAGCTGTATAGTGCAAATCTGTATAGGGACTTTTGTACCTAAAAGCAATAAAATACAGAAAATAATCACACATATTTACCATAAAAATATTTCATTTAAAAATGTGTTTAATTTAAATATAAATAATTAAATTTCTGTTGTACTTCTGACTGTGTTCTTTTGGAAACAAACAGCAAAATGCAGCTATTGTGATAGTAGAGATGAAATCAACGGCAAATTCACCTCTAGTACTTGAAAAAAAAATCCAGTGGGGGGGCTTCCGTGGTAAAGAATCCTCTGCCAATGTGGAAAACATGAGTTTGATCCCTGCTCCAGGAAGATCCCACATGCCATGGAGCAAATAAGCTCTTACATGTGTACTCAGTTGCTCAGTCACGTCTGACTTTTTGGGACCTCATGGACTATAGCCTGCCAGGCTCCTCTCTCCATGGAATGTTTTAGGCAAGAATACTGGAGAGGGTTGCCATTCCTTCCTCTACGGGATCTTCCTGACCCAGGGATCGAACCCGCATCTCCTGCATCATCTGCATTGACAGTGGATTCTTTACCACTGAGCCACCTGGAAAGCCCAACTATGCCTGAGCACCACAACTACTGAACCTGGGCTCTAGAGTGCAGGGGCTGCAACTGCTGAAGCCCGCGCACCCTGGAGCCTGTGCTCTGCAACAAGAGAAGCCACTGCAATGAGAAGTCAGCACACAGCAACTAGAGAGCAGCCCCTGCTCGCCACAACTAGAGAAAAAGCTACACAGGAACGAAGACCCAGCACAGCCGAAAAACCAAATAGATAAATAAAATCATTTTTAAAATGCAATGGGAAAATGGGATTCAGATTTTTATACAAAATCATCATATAAAAACCTGAGAAACTCTCGGATCTGTTCCACTAAATGTGATGTATATAATATCACCATCATCATCAGCCTCATCAACAGCATCATACTGGATAAATCATCTGCATGACTCTCATCAATCACATGAAGCATTTCACACTAGGAGATCATTTTATTTCTTATAATCAATATCATTGTATCTCACAGGAAACTAACTATGGACAAACTGGATTTTTCTCACAAGTATGAGTCTTGTGATCTCAACTATTGTGCGTCCTTTTGATACTTAAACTGCTCATTTATATAATTCTGTCTTAGTTCTCTTAAGGGGTCTCTCTGCACCCCACCCTACATCTGTTGCCCAACACATCTCATCCCCAGGGTCCAGTGGTCTCAGACCACTCAATATCTCCAGATGTCAGGAGCCAATTACATCTGAAAACATCATTACCCTTGGAAATATGCAGAAACAAGACAGTGGCATTTGGAGACAACTGTATCACAGGACAAATCACACGGTATCAGACATATGTTTTGTTTCTGTGAAGTCTGTCCACTTAAACTTGAAATGTTCAAGGTCAGGAAATATGTCACATATATGTCTACATCCTCACATTTATTCATTCAGCAAAGATGCAAGAGGCAGAGCTGAAATTAAAGCATCTGAGCTGCATGAATGAAAGGAGAAACGGCAGGTCCCCAACACACCTAAGGAATCGTCATCCACATTTCCTGATTCCCTCTCACCTGACATCTTGGCAAGGATCCAGGAAGAAGCTGGAAAGCCAGGATGGGAGTGTGTGTCACCCTCCCCCTGATTGTGAAAGCAGCAGGATGCTCGGGCGGTGCATCACACACCCAGCGCAGGATAAAAGGGCCCCTGCCTTGGGCTCCACATCCACAGCTTCCTCGGGAGCATCCTTCTGCCTCCACTGCAGCGGTGAGTGACTGGAGGGGGCAGAGCCTCAGCAGGGAGTGTGGCGGAGACAAACTCGGGGTTGGTGGGGAAGAGAGAAGCAGAGGTGTCTGTGGAGACAGCAAGAAGGGGACTTTGGAGAGCAGTTGGGGGCAGGGCAGGGGACAGTGAGCAACAACTTGTGTGGGAGGAGTCAGGGTCTGGGACACACCAGAGCCCTGGCTCTCAGCATCCCCCCACTCATCATTCTGAAACACATACACGCACAGACATCCTCCAGGGGTCACTTCCCAGTGGGGTGTACTTGCCTCCGTGTTTCTATGGGGCCCACTTAGAGGATGACAGCATGGTTCTAGGAAGGAGTAGAGAGTGAGGGAACTGTCTTGCCAGGTCAGTTGAACTTGAGATCCATTTCCGCTTTCCTCCTGAATATCACAGCTCAGGAGGTAACTGGGATTAGAAGCATAGGCCCTAGTAAGACAGCTCACAGGGGAGACACTGGCCTGGAGCTTGTGCACTGATCTTTTCTCCTTGAATGTGTCCAGGCTCACTGACTTCCCGTTGAGATGTCCTGCCAGCAGAACCAGCAGCAATGCCAGCGCCCTCCCAAGTGCCCTTCCCCCAAGTGCCCCCCAAAGAGCCCAGTACGGTGTCTGCCTCCAGCCTCCTCAGGCTGCACCCCCAGCTCTGAGGGCGGCTGCTGCCTGGGCTCCCACAGGCGCTGCAGGTCCCACCGCTGCCGGCGCCAGAGCTCCGACTCCTGTGATGGTGATGGTGGTCTGCAGTCCGGGCGCTCTGGCTGTGGCCAGGGATCTGGAGGCTGCTGCTGACCTGGCCTCCTGATGCTGAGACACGTGATTTCAGAGGAAACAAGAATCCAAAGCCATTGTCAGCCTAGTGTTTTCCTTCCCAACACCCCAGTCTCTGAGCCCTTGGCCATTGCTGAGATGCTCCTGGAGAGCGGCTGAGCCCTCCACAGTGGCTCTTGCTATCCACTCTCCAGAAGCCCACTGGATACCCACTTCATCTCTGCTGGAAATTATAGTATCTGCCCCCTTGATTGTCATCACCCCTGTCTGATCCTATGAAAGAATAAAGTTTTTGTTTCCTCTGTATCCTAGACTGTCTGAGACTTTGCTGCAGCGCAGGCTATTCTGTGGGAGAAGAAAATGGCAAACCACTCCAGTATTCTTGTCTAGGAAATCCCATGGCCAGAGGAGTCTGGCAGGCAACAATCCATGGGATCACAAAAGATTTATTTGGGCTTCCCTGGTGGCTCAATGGTAAAGAATCCGTCTGCCAATGCAGGAGATGCCAGTTCGATCCCTGGGTCTGGGAAGATCCCCTGGAGAAGGAAATGGCAACCCGCTCCAGTATTCTCACCTGGGAAATCCCACAGACAGAGGAGCCTGGTGGGCTACAGTCCTTGGGGTCGAAAAAGAGTTGGACATGACTGAGCAGCTAAGCAATGATAGCAGGCTGCTCTGTGAGTCTCTCTCCCCTCTGTTCCTCCAGCCACCACCACTTTGCATAAGGAATAATACACTGATTCTAGACCAGAAAAATTAATAGCTCCAACTCCTCCAAAAGGGCTTGTAGGAAAACTTTATGTTGGTTCATGAGGGGGAGAGGGGTTACTGGTTTTGATCCCACACCAATGAAAGGCCTTACTGCCTACTAAGTAATGGTGTGAAAAGTGCTCTGACTCCGAAGCAGACTTCTCAGGGAGGTGACCACCACCACCAGAATGTGAAAGGCAATTCCAGGATCCCCACTGAAGAGACAGGGATTGGGAGCTGAAGAATCCAAAATCAGCAGAAAAGTTGTTGAGAGACCAGGGGAGGAATGGAAGCCCTAACGGGTAACTACTAATTCAATTTCTTCAGTAAAGATCTGGGGGCAATTAAATGGTGAAAGTGAAAACTGGAGTGGTTCTAGATGTGGAGAAATAGGATGCGGACTCTGCATGTAAACATCTGACCTAAGAAAATTTGGAAAAAGAGAAAAGTGATAGTGGGAGATGGCCCTGGTTTTGAAAATGAAAATAATCATAAGATCAAATATTCATTTAGCACCTACTGTGAGCCAGGCATAGTTTTAATTGTTTGGCATACAGATCCTCAAATGCTTCTGACAAGACTTGGATGTCGGTTCTCTCTCAGCTATGGACACAAAACCATTGCATGTATCCTTAACTTGCCAAGGTCACACAATTTGGCAGCAGGGCCATCAGTGCAACCAGCGTATTACCCTGATTTGCTTCAAAGCAAGTAATAGGGGACTTCCCTGGTGGTCTAGTGATTAAGAATCTTCCTGCCAATGCTTGGGGCCTGCGTTTTATCCCACATGCCTTGGCGCCACAGCTACTGAGTTGATGCCCTGGAGTCCAAGCTCCACAACAGGAGAAGACGCTGCAGTGAGAAGACCATCACTGCTGCTGGAGAGTAGTCCCCACTATTTGCAACTAGAGAAAGCCTACACGCAGCAATGAAGACTCAGTGACACCATGAATAAATAAGCAGCAACTAACAGAATTCTTTCTAAACTACTTTGTTCCAATCCAGCTGTGTTTAATATTGCTTTTTTAACTCTATATCACTAAGATTCCAAACCACATAAGTCATAGCTGCAAGAGCACCCATCTGGGGAAGGAAGGTGCTCTTCCCAATTTTAAAAGAAAGTCCAGCCATTGAACAACTGACCACGTCTCCTTATCGCCTATGGAAATCACCTCTTTACATGAGGATCAAGACTACAGATTGTGAAATAACGGAAAATCAGAAATGATCAGCCAGATTTGAGCCAAGATAGTTCTTTAAAAAAAAAAAAACTAAAAAACCAATAAGACATCATAGAATTCCACTGCTAGGTATATACCCAAAGAATTGAAAACAGGGACACAGACACTCATGCAACTTTGTTCATAGCCGCACTTTGCAAGCTAGCAAAATGGTGGAATAAACCCCAGTGTCCATCAACAGATGAATGGATATACATCTAAAAATGGTTAAAATGGTAAAATTTATGCTATGTGTATTTTACCACACACACAAAAAATAATACAGTGTTTCCTACACACTTATGAATTCCATTCTGAGTACATTCATTTAAGTCCAATTTGTTTATAAGTCCAAGAAAGTTACCCTAACTACCCAACTAACAAAATTGGCTATATAGAGGGGAAGGCACCAAGATGGCGGAGGAGTAGGACGGGGAAAACACTTTCTCCCCCACAAATTCATCAAAAGAGCATTTAAACGTCGAGTAAATTCCACAAAACAACTTCTGAATGCCGGCAGAGGACATCAGGCACCCAGAAAAGCAACCCAACTCCTCGAAAGGAGGTAGGAAAAAATATTAAAGACAATAAAAGAGACAAAAGAGGGAGGGACGGAGTTCCGTCCCGGGAAGGGAGTCTTAAAAAGAGAGAAGTTTCCAAACACCAGGAAACCTTCTCACTGCCGAATCCGTACCGAGCTTTGGAAGCACAGAGGACAACATAACAGGGAGAAAAAATAATTAAACAATTAAAAATCGCAGATTGCGAGCCCTACGGTAACTCCTCCAGCGGAGAAGCAGCGCAGACGCCTGCATCCGCCATTAGCAAGCGGGGGCTGGGCAGGGAGGCGCGGCGCGGGCTGCATCGCTGAGAGTAAGAATCTGGCCTGAATACCCTGAGCACTATCTGAGCGAAATAATTTGGGCTAGCAAACCAGACTGTGGGATATCTACCATGCGAAAAGCCAGCCCTAACCTAAGACACCGCCAGCCCGCACACGGAACAAAGGACTAAACAGAGGAAGCCGGCTGCAAACCTTCCCCCTCCGGTGATAGGCAGCCAGAGCCGGAAGGGGGCAATCGCAGCCCCAGAGAGACATTATCTATAAAACTGGCTTCTTTGCTAACTAAAACTTATTGGGGGTCTGGACGGTCAACATCTGCCTGAGAAGGTGCGCCGGTTTTACATCCAGATAACCCAAGTGGCGGGGAGGCGATAAGTCGCAGCATTGGCGCTCGCCAAACACCTCATCACCTGAGCTGCTCGGACCTGGGAAGAGCACAAAACGCAGCCCCAACTGAGTCTGTGCCTCTGAGGACTACCTGAGTGCCTGAACCTGAGCGGCTTGGACCTGGGAGGTGCATACAACCCAGGGCCAGCCTCGGATTGTTCCCGGCGGAACAACCTAGAGCCTGAGCAGTGTGGGCAGGGAGGCTACACGCGCCGTGAGCGGGGGCAGACCCAGTGTGGTTGAGGCACTGCGAGCGCACGCCAGTGTCATTTGTTTGCAGCATCCCTCCCTCCCTCCCCATAGCGCGACTGAACAAAGAGAAGAAATACAGCTCCACCCACCAGAACACCAACACAAGCTTCCCTAACCAGGAAACCTTGACAAGCCACCTCTACATACCCACACACAGCGAGGAAACGCCACAATAAAGAGAACTCCACAAACTGCCAGAATACAGAAAGGACTCCCAAACTCAGCAATTTAAACAAGATGAAGAGACAGAGGAATACCCAGCAGATAAAGGAACAGGATAAATGCCCACCAAACCAAACAAAAGAGGAAGAGATAGGGAATCTACCTGATAAAGAATTCCAAATAATGATAGTGAAATTGATCCAGAATCTTGAAATTAAAATGGAATCACAGATAAATAGCCTGGAGACAAGGATTGAGAAGATGCAAGAAAGGTTTAACAAGGACCTAGAAGAAATAAAAAAGAGTCAATATATAATGAATAATGCAGTAAATGAAATTAAAAACACTCTGGAGGCAACAAATAGTAGAATAACAGAGGCAGAAGATAGGATTAGTGAATTCGAAGATAGAATGGTAGAAATAAATGAATCAGAGAGGATAAAAGAAAAACGAATGAAAAGAAATGAGGACAATCTCAGAGACCTCCAGGACAATATTAAACGCTACAACATTCGAATCATAGGGGTTCCAGAAGAAGAAGACAAAAAGAAAGACCATGAGAAAATACTTGAGGAGATAATAGTTGAAAACTTCCCTAAAATGGGGAAGGAAATAATCACCCAAGTCCAAGAAACCCAGAGAGTCCCAAACAGGATAAACCCAAGGAGAAACACCCCAAGACACATATTAATCAAATTAACAAAGATCAAACACAAAGAACAAATATTAAAAGCAGCAAGGGAAAAACAACAAATAACACACAAGGGAATTCCCATAAGGATAACAGCTGATCTTTCAATAGAAACCCTTCAAGCCAGGAGGGAATGGCAAGACATACTTAAAATGATGAAAGAAAATAATCTACAGCCCAGATTATTGTACCCAGCAAGGATCTCATTCAAGTATGAAGGAGAAATCAAAAGCTTTTCAGACAAGCAAAAGCTGAGAGAATTCTGCACCACCAAACCAGCTCTCCAACAAATACTAAAGGATATTCTCTAGACAGGAAACACAAAAATGGTGTATAAACTCGAACCCAAAACAATAAAGTAAATGGCAACGGGATCATACTTATTAGTAATTACCTTAAACGTAAATGGGTTGAATGCCCCAACCAAAAGACAAAGACTGGCTGAATGGATACAAAAACAAGACCCCTACATATGTTGTCTACAAGAGACCCACCTCAAAACAGGGGTCACATACAGACTGAAAGTGAAGGGTTGGAAAAAGATTTTCCATGCAAATTGGGACCAAAAGAAAGCAGGAGTCACAATACTCGTATCAGATAAATTAGACTTTAAAACAAAGGCTGTGAAAAGAGACAAAGAAGGTCACTACATAATGATCAAAGGATCAATCCAAGAAGAAGATATAACAATTATAAATATATATCCACCCAACATGGGAGCACCGCAGTATGTAAGACAAATCCTAACAAGTATGAAAGGAGAAATTAACAATAACACAATAATAGTGGGAGACTTTAATACCCCACTCAAAAAAAAAAAAATTGGCTATATAGTACCATAGTTTAATAGGTTTATAATGCTTTTCACAAAAATGGTACATAAAAAAGAAACAAACACAAAAAATAAAACATTTTACATTTTATAGTACAGTACCTTGTAAAGTACAATAGTACAGTACAATGGCTAGCATATAGGGGTGGGCATTGAGTGAATAGGCAAGAAGAGTTACCGACTGAAGGACAGAGAGGAGCTGGGAGATGGTAGAGCTAAAGGATTGTCAGCAATAAGAGACAAAGGGCAGGCTGCAATGTCACTTATGTCTGACGCTGACGGCACAGGCTCTGGTTCCTTGGTGGAACCAGATGCACATTTGCATCTTTGAAAGTTCACAACTTGAAGGTCCTTATGTAAGGAACTTACTGTAATATAGACATAATAGTGTCTGAACTAAAGCCAAACTGGCACAGTAAGTTCATAAAATTAAAAGATCTTTAAAGCCCTTAATGTGTCTGCAGCCATGAAATTAAAAGACACTTACTCCTTGGAAGGAAAGTTATGACCAACCCAGACAGCATATTAAAAAGCAGAGACATTACTTTGCCAACAAAGGTCTGTCTAGTCAAGGCTATGGTTTTTCCAGTAGTCATGTATGGATGTGAGTGTTGGACTATAAAGAAAGCTGAGTGCTGAAGAATTGATGCTTTTGAACTGTGGTGTTGGAGAAGACTCTTGAGAGTCCCATGGACTGCAAAGAGATCCAACCAGTCCATCCTAAAGGAGATCAGTCCTGAGTGTTCATTGGAAGGACTGATGTTGAAGCTGAAACTCCAATACTTTGGCCACTTGAAGAGGTGACGTGAAGACGTGAAGAGGTGACTCATTTGAAAAGACCCTGATGCTGGGAAAGATTGAGGGTGGGAGAAGCAGGGGACGACAGAAGATGAGATAATTGGATGGCATCATCGACTCAATGGACATGAGTTTGGGTAAACTCCGGGAGTTGGTGATGGACAGGGAGGCCTGGCGTGCTGCGATTCATGGGGTCGCAAAAAGTCACTGAGACATGACTGAGCGACTGAACTGAGCTGAAAGCCCTTGGGAAGTGGCAAACTAGAAATCAACTTTCTAGCACGTATGGAAATCCAGTTCTTTAGACGTTAGGAACAAAAAAGTACCAAAGATAATTCACAAGATGGAATTAATGTCAGACTTACTCTGAAACACACAGCCCTGCTCGACTGGCTGACACAGGATTGTTTGAGGATGCAAACGGAGGTATGGGACTCACACTACAGCATGCTCTGGATCCACAGCATGGACAGACTGTTTGCTACCCAACTGCAAAAAATTCTTAGGTAGTACTCAGCCTTCATTGACTACATGAAAGCCTTTGACTGTGTGGATCACAACAAACTGTGGAAGATTCTTAGAGATGAGAATACCTCATTACCTGCCTCCTGAGAAACCTGTATGCAGGTCAAGAAGTGACAGTTAGGATTGGACATGGATCAATTGACTGGTTCAAAATTGGGAAAGGAGTACGTCAAGGCTGTATATTGTCACCCTGCTTATTTAATTTATATGGAGAGTACATCATGTGAAACCAGACTGGATGAAGCATAAGCTGGAATCAATATTTCCAGGAGAATATCAACAACCTCAGATATGCAAATGATACCACTCTAGTGGCAGAAAGTGAAGAAGAACTAAAGAGCCTCTTGATGAAAGTGAAAGAGGAGAGTGAAAAAGCTGGCTTAAAACTCAACATTCAAAGAACTAAGATCATGGCATCTGGTCCCATCACCTCATGGCAAATAGATGGGGGAAACAATGGAAACAGTGACAGACTTTATTTTCTTGGGCTCCAAAATCACTGAAGATGGTAAAACCGCAGCCATGAAATTAAAGGACACTTCCTCCTTGGAAGAAAAGCTATGAGCAACCTAGACAGCATATTAAAAAGCAGAGACATTACTTTGCCAACAAATGTCCATATAATCAAAGCTATAGATTCCCAGTAGTCACGTATGGATGTGAGAGTTGGACCATAAATAAGGCTGAGCACCAAAGAATTGATGCTTTCAAACTGTGGTGCTGGAGAAGACTGTTGAGAGTCCTTTGGACGGCAAGGAGATCAAACCAGTTAATCCTAAAGGAAATCAATCCTGAATATTCATTGGAAGGACTGACACTGAAGCTCCAATAAATACTTTGGCCACCTGATGCAAAGAGCCAACTCACTGGAAAAGACCCTGATGCTGGGAAAGATTGAAGGCAGGAGGACAAGGGGACAACAGAGGATGAGATGGTTGGATGGCATCACCGACTCAATGGACATGAGTTTGTCCATTCCAGGAGATGGTGAAGGGCAGGGAAGCCTTGTGTGCTGCAGTCCATTGGGGTTGCAAAGAGTCGGACATGACTGAGTGACTGTACAACAACAACACTCAGCCAGGAAGCACAGAGGATGCTGAGTTATGGTTCAGATAACACACTAACACACACATCACATAACACACTCATAAATACAGACACACTGATGTTCCAGGATGGAAAAACTTGGCCTCAGAGTAAGATATATTTCCAGTAGTTTGAGAATCCTGGTGTTTAGGAGACACCTGTGCAGCTTTCACAAACTTGGGGAAGACCTCAGTCTGGAAAAGTCCTCAGGTTTGGATGTGGTGGATGTGATGGATGTGATGGTGGTCAGTAGCCTTGCGAAGCAGTGAGGTGTTGCTGATAGGACACAATCCAGCCTTCCCCTTTGGCCCTCTCCAATCCAGGCTGCTCAGTGCTCTCCTCTTCACTCTGAACCCGCGTCCAGGAAGATGCTGGAGTGTGGGCATGAGGAGGATGCCACAGGCTGTGCCACACACAGCGTCACCAGGCCCATGAAAAAGAAAACTAAATACGAGGGACACCCCCAGTTCTGGTTGTCCCTGTACATGATTCTGACCTCTGCACTACAACCTTGACTTTATCACTTTGGAAGAGCCATTGTTCCCTTCCTAACCTCACATGCTATTCCTAGGATTCCTCACTTAATTTTTCACCTTTAATCTCCTTACTGCCTCCTCGTTCCTGGCTCTTTTCATTAGATACAGAGGCAGAAGGAGAGGGTGCAGAACAAAACATGATCATGCCAGAACAGAGGACAGGCATGGAGAACAGCCGAGAGGGGTCTGGCGCACAGCTCAGCGACTGAGTGGTCTGGGACAGAAATGACAACTACAGGCTGAGAGGTTAGGGAAAGAGAACAACCAAGGGTGACCCTTGACCTCGGGCTTTTTCCAGAGTGGACAGTGGTGTTATTTCATTTCTGAGCTGAAGGGTGACAAGACAAGGTGCTGATTCAAAGAAACAAGTGCAGCCTTAGACATGTAAACCTTTAAGTTTATGACATTTTCAAGTGTGTAGAATGTTAGAGTCACTGCAGAGATACGGAAACTGTCTAAGAACTTTGGGGTCAAATATGTGTGTGTGCTTAGTTGCTCAGTCGTGTCCAACTCTTTTCAACCCCATGGTCTCTAGCCCACCAGCCTCCTATGTCCATGGGATTCTCCAGGCAGGAACACTGGAGTGCTTTGCCATACCCTCCTCCAGGGGATCTTCCCAACCCAGGGATCAAACCCAGGTCTCCTGTGTTGCAGGTAGATTCTTTACTGTCTGAGACACCAGCGAAGTCCATATATATAGAGTCAAATATATCCTGATTTAATTCCCAAATTCTGCTATTGTTTAAGTGTGAGCCTGGACAAATTGTTTAACTTCGCTGAGCTTCCAATCCTTTATATCTAAGTGAATGATACTTTTAGCATCCCCCTCACAGTGAGTGAGGGTTGCGAAAAATAAATGAGATCAGTGTATCAAAAAACACAGTGTCAGACATCTCTGGTGGACCTGTGGTTAAGACTCCGCCTTCCAATACAGAAGGCTTGGGTTTCATTTCCGGTCCAGGAATTAAGATTCCACACGCCACATGGTGTGGCAAAAAAATAAAATAAAATAAAAGCACAGTGTCTAACACAGAGATAGCATTTAGTAAAGAGTAGTTGGGCTTCCCAGGTGGCGCTAGTGGTAAAGAACCCACCTGCCAATGCAGGGGACATAAGAGATGCAGGTTCGAAATGGGTTTGATCCCTGGGTCGAGAAGATACCCTGAAGGAGGGCATGGCAACCCACTCCAGTATTCTTGCCCAAAGAATCCCATGGACAGAAGAGCCTGGTGGGTTACAGTCCATTCTCAAAGAGTTGGACACCACTGAAGCGATTTAGCACGCAAGCATGTAAATAGTAGCTGTCATCATCATCACTGTTGTTGCTATTGCTGTTATTAAAACATCAGCAATTGGTCAGTAAATGGAATTCAGATCTCATATTCTCCCATCATACCAGCTCTTCCCCCTGATTTCCAAATTTCTGCATTGACACCAAGTCTCAGTTTCCAGTCCTGGAAGTTCCAGAGATATTTTGGGGTTCCCCATCCAGCCAACCCCTAAGCCCTAGGGAATCAGTGAGTCAGCCTCCAAGAGAACTCACACAGCTTCTCCCTCCTCCTCATCCCCAGAGCCACGAGCCTCACTTGAGTCCTTCTCATGTTTTGCCAGGCAATGCCCCAGTCCATCTCTTTCCCTCCTCTCCTCTTTCCCATTGACCTAATGGCAGATAAGACTTTCCATGGCTCAGGTTAGCTTTCTCATCAAACCATCAGTGAGACTTCATGAAATAAAAACAGACTCATCATCATGTTCCAGGAAGAGAAAAGGGGTTAGTGTGGAGAACATGGTGAGGAATGGGGAGAGCAAGACTAGAGAGCAAGGCTGACAGGGCACCAATCACTGAGGACCTGGAGGCCAAGGTCGGGAGCTTGGGCTTTATTCCAAAAGCTATTGGAGTATTTTAAAGCACTCTAATCTTATCTACAATTTTCTTTATTGCTCAATAATTGGCTTCCTTGGAAAGGGGGGTAGAGACAAGAACAGAAGGAGCAGGGCATTAGAAGGCTTCCACAGCTCAAAGGAGATGCTTGTGACCAGGTGAGGCAGTGGAAAGCAGAGATGGAGAGATGCAAGCCAATTCAGGAACCATTTAGGAAGTGGACAAGACAGGAAATGTGGGCGGTTTGGGTTGGGAGGGGAGGGCGTCTAGGAGAGGAGAACAGTGGAGGGAGGATCCTCTCCCTTTTCTAAGTTCTAAATGGCAAGTGCTCTGGAGGGCTGGTGGTCCTCCTACAGGAGAGCCTCACTTTTGCAGCAACCACCCCTATGGTGATTCAAAGCCCAAGTGCTGTCCTGACTACATTTTTCAATAATCTGGAAAGTTGCAGGGCAAGGGGAGGGGAAAGAAGAGTCCTCTGCCTATATATTTGATCAAAAAGTTCATTCAGATTTTTCTGTAGGATATTACAGAAACAAAATTTTTGGCCAACCTAATGAAACAGCCTATACCAGTCCCAGCGGGGGGAAAGGCCTGAATCCTCCGAAGGATGTGTGCCTCCCACATAACAAGGCCAAGGCCCACAGTGCTCTCTCCAAGGCCCAGCCTTTCTGGCCTTACCTACCTCTAGCTCCATTTGTGGCTACGCCCTCTCTCGCCTGTGCTCAGGCTACCTGGGAGTATCTGTGGTTCTTGGAGGCCATCCCACAGTTTGTATTGGCTTGTGCGACACAGAGCTTAGTCTGGAGTGCCCTTTGGCCCGGAAGAATTTTGCTCATCCTGCAGGACTCAGCCCAAATGTCGATTCCCTCACGAAATCAGTTCCTTTCTGATCCTTCACCCCTCCGCAACCCCCATGTTCAGTCAGAATTAGTGGTCCTACTATTGCATCTGTGACTGCTCATCGACCTCTCTCCTTCTCTAGAAAGTGAGCTCTGAGGACTTACTCACCTCCCTCTACTTATATTTCTACAGTGTCCATCCCAGACCTCCTTACCCCTTACACTCACTTGCGCTTATGATGCTGAGCTGCTTGTTCTAACAGGACCAGAGTGGCACGGACCAGGTGAGGGGCCAGCAGCAGGCTGACTGCAGCCCTGTGTGTTGACTGCAATACATCTATGCTTTGAGGCCTCAGAAATCTCAGTGCCACATATGCTCCCAGAGCCACCCACAGGGATCCACACCAGCCCCAAAGCACAGGGTGGGATCTGTTCAGGGGCACAGAGTTCCAGGAAAAGGCAAAGACAGTAATGAGGAGCGTCGCTGAGCACAGGGAAAGGGAATCAGGGACTTCCCTATAGCTCAGATGGTAAAAAATCTGTCTGCAATGCACAAGACTTGGGTTCAATTCCTGGGTCAGGAAGATCCCCTGGAGAAGGAAATGGCAACCCACTTCAGTATTCTTGCCTGGAGAATTCCATGGACAGAGGAGCCTGGCTGGTTACAGTCCATGGGGTACATGATTAAGCAAATAACCAATACACACACTCAACGTCAGCTGACCTCAAGATCGCTGATGGAGAGCTGCAAGAGTGATAGAGCCACCTAGTGGCCACCTGAGGTGAGTGTTCCTCAGTCCCTCCCCCAAATCAGCTTCCAAATCAGTGGGAGCTGCCCTAACTGATCATGCAATTTGCAGCCCGAGCCGACAAAAATTACACCCATGTCAGATTCATGTCAATGTACGGAAAAACCAATACAATATTGTAAAGTTAAAAAAATAATAAAGTCACTCAGGTTGAAAAAAAATTATTCTAACAAAGTTTTAAAAAGAAAGCAACAGAACAAAAGCGTTTATGGTATTTATTCAATCACATTAATATTATTATATACTATTAGTCCTACATCATTCCTAGATAAGCACAAATGCAAAAAAGTAATAACATATGTGGGGTTCCCAGGTGGAGCCAGTGGTAAAGAACCCACTGCCAATGCAGGAGACATATGGGACTCGGGTTCGATCCCTGGATTGGGAAAACCCCTTAGAGGAGAGCATGGAAACCCACTCCAGTATTCTTGCCCTGGAGAATCCCATGGACATAGGAGGCTGGTGGGCTACAGTCCATAAAGTTGCAAAGAGTTGGAGACGACTGAAGCAACTTAGCATGCAAGCAATAACATATTAAGGAATAAAAAATATTTCTCAATTTTGAAAAATCGAGAAAGAACAAAGGCAATTAACAAAAGAATTGTAAGTGGCCAATATGTTCAACTTGCTTTGATAAACAAAAAAGTACTTTCCACCTGTCTTTTCGTAATTACCAGTTTCTAGATACTTGAGGTTGTGAAAAATGGATATACACATGGCAGTGGTAGTGGTCATTTTAACTGGTGTCCCCCAAAACTTAAAGTCATTGGATTTAACAAAATATGCAAGATAAATAAGAAAAATGCAATATGCTGTGTGTGCTATTTAAATCGATGGATTTTGTTGTTGCTGTTGTTAATGTGTGCCATTCTTTAGAGGAGCAATAAAGTAGAACTTGTTTCAACATTCAACAACAGAGGAATAGTTAATGAAAATATTGTGCATCACAAGATGGATGAACTATTGCTCCATCATTCAAACCGCCTTCAAAGATGGACACATTATCATGATGTATTATGAAAATGTAGCATATAAGGTATATACATGTTGTCAAATTTGCATTCACATTTGTGAAATTTTTCACATTTCCAAAGTTTTCAAAAGTCTAGCAAATTTATATTACTTTAATTATAATAAAATAGCTTTATTTTTAAAAGAAAGTAATTAGGCAGAGTGAAAAGCCCAAGAATTAGGAGTCTTGATGCTGCCTGGCCCAGAGGAAGAAGGGGCTTAAGGTATCAGCACTAGAAGAGTCATCCCCATCATTTCATAAATGAAAAAACAAGATGTCACTGCTCATCTCTGGTCACCTGGAGTCAGTGACCACCTCTCCAGACTGCTGCTGTGCAGAAAAGGGCAGCCTCTTAACCGGAAGGAAAGAGAAGGGGGACTGTCCCCCTGGGAGCAGCCTCCCTGGGTCTTGACTTGAGCCCTGGAAGGACCCCAGTCCTCAACTCGCCCCCAAACCTTGGTGGCTGTCAGGACTGGCCTATTCCACTCCAACAAATTAAGATTCTGGTGCTGTTCCTAACCTCAAAGTTACTTTTCCCGCCCCACCTGCAGTGCTGCTTCTCACTGCTTCCTGGGCATGTGCTCAGTTGCTCAGTTGTGTTCAATTCTTTATGATCCCATGGTCTGTAGCCCTCCAGGCTCCTCTGTCCATGGCGATTTCCCAGGCAAGAATACTGGAGTGGTTTGCCATTTCCTTCTCCAGGGGATCTTCCTGACCCAGAGATCGAACCCGCGTTGTCTGAGATGGCAGGCGGATTCTTAACTACTGTACCACCTCACTACTCCCTACTGACAATCACTTTTGTCCTTGTTTACAAAATAAGTACCTTAACTTTACTGTATACATGTGAACTACCTATGACATCAAAACGCTCTGCCATTGAAACCTTATTTCGAACTAACAAAAATTCAAACATTATAGGGACTCTTCCTTGGATCTTTTCTAGGCAGAAAAGCGATGCTGGGAGAGCCACTTCATTTTTGGGGCTCTATTCTGAGCCTCCATCAAGCCCCCTTCTACAAAACCTTCTGCCTCTTAGTACCTTGAGAAGCAGAACAAAGCGGGGGAGAAAGTTTCCGTGGGCTTTGAACGTTCATCTTTAAAGAAAGTTGCATGCATCTCTCACCCGGCGCTACATCGGCTCCTCTGGCTTCCCCGGGTCTCTAGTGCGGCTGGACGGAGGCAGACGCGAACGCTTCAGCGAAAAATAACACAGTAGGATTTTCACTCTGTCATACTTAAGCTTTATGCACCACTTTCGGGAAGTCATAGTCCCTGTTGTTATTCTAGTTGTCAATACAATTTAAAATTAAACTGAATTAGAAAGAAAAAGTAATAATAAACCGGCATTTTTAAATTCATGAAATATTTTTATGAGTTTTTATTGTTAAATATACCCAAACTACATTTTGGGACAATCTGGGACATGACAGGCTCTGCCATGTTTTCTGAATGGGCCTCCTCATTGACTTTAAAACTACTTGCCTCTTTTAAAATGGTTCCCACACTTTCCTGAAAGGTGATCCAAAGGATAATTCCATTGCTGTACCTCAATGCCACGTCACCATAGTTACTAACAGAAAATAGCAGCTTCAGGGGGTAATTTGTTTCCCTAACAACACACACAAATAAACAGACGCTTATTCACACATATTTACCCACGTGTTTCTCTACCTCCAGATACCAAGCAACATCTGGACTCCAAAAATAGCTGGCATACTTATTTTGCATAATTCTAGAGTAGGAGGAGAAATACTGAAACAAGCAATCTGTTTAATTTGGATGTCTAACCTACCGGTGGCCAGATCGCTGTATCTCCATGATGCAACTCCTGAGGGTGCCTGTAGGGGGAGTATGGGGCATGGGGAAGGTGCGCAGGATTTGGATTTTGGAAGTGGGCAGTGCTGTTAGTACTTCCTCTATGATGGAGATAATAATAATCGGTTTCTTGCCTACATACACGTGTCAAAATAAGATAAAGAGTTAAAGAAACTGTGGGCTAAACCTAGAATGGATATAAATGATTATGTATAAGGAAGATAAATGGATCCAGGAAGGAAATGGGGCTTTGATGAATGTCCCTTGTTTTGTAATTTTGAGTTCAGAACAATGTAAATGTTTAATTCAGGATTAAAAACAACATTTTAAATTCAGAAATATCTAAACAGTGAAAACAAACTATGAGAAATGTGTCTAAATCTACATGAGTATAGTTATGCAGTACACTGTGACAAAAGAATTATTTCAAGTAACTTTAAAACACAGTATTTTGACTCTACACTTCTATTCCAAGGATGAAAAGTATCTCAAAAAAACCTTGCATAGCATTGAATGATCTTATCTTTAGTAGTAATGTTGGCATTATCATTAAGTAATAGTATAGCTATATTCTAGAATAAAACAAAAAAGATCAAAATTTTCAGCATAAGAGGAAAAAGTTACAAGAATAATATGAAAGAAATATTATTATAAAATGTTATTTTGAATAGAAATATCATTATTCATGATTTTTCTTGAAAAAAAAAAAAAAAGTCCTAGTGTTGCTCCCAAAAAGATCTAGCGACAATGAAAACTTAGCAGCATTTTTCATCCATATTGCCCATATTAAGGTCTCTAAATACCATTGCTCACTAAAAGGAGGTGGGACCCCTTGGAGAAATGCCTGAGACTAGATCTGAGGCAGTTGAGGCTCAATATGATTCAGGACATCTTAAAGTACCAGAAAGCAAGGAAGCGGTGGTAGACATTGGGGCTGTATCAAAATAATACAAGAAACTAAAAAATGGAACAAAAAAATCATCACAATTGATCAAAGCACATTAAAAATAGAGAAATCTTTTAGTCCATAATGATATCTTTTAAAAAAATTATCATCATTGGAAATTGCTAGGCCACCAACTCATTATTCTGAAAATATCAAGAAAAAGAATTTAGCATTGATCCTGTCTTTCTTATCTAAACTGTATTTCAGATTACCATATAGTTGATGAGAAAAGTTCTTCTTGATAAATAATTGCAGTTAGTAAGTGAAGAATGAATGATAGAATTAGAAAATGACCATTTATCAACCTCTAGAGAAATGATGGGTCTAGCAATAAACATCAATATGTGCTTATAGCATTAGGTGAAAGATTTGTGGAGAAGTTTAAAATGAATGAATGGATGGTGCTAACATCCTACAGATTACTGGAACCTACAGATCAATCTCAGTATCACTGAAGCAGAACCTCTAGACAGTGTGTGCCTCTTGTACTGTGCAATAAGAAGTACATAACAAAAAAAAAAGAAGTATATAACACCACCTTTGATGTATGTGTGCCATAAATAAATAAGCAAACTAAACAAACTTTAATTTAAGCTTCTAGATCTAATTGTCAGTTTACAAGAAATACCTGGAAATATAGGGACATCACAAAAAGTTAAATGACACCAGCAAAGAACAATCAGCTGAAATTAAGACATGAATTTCCAGATGTTCAAGCTGGTTTTAGAAAAGGCAGAGGAACCAGAGATCAAATTGCCAACATCCACTGGATCATCGAAAAAGGAAGAGAGTTCCAGAAAAACATCTATTTCTGCTTTATTGACTATGCCAAAGCCTTTGACTGTGTGGATCACAATAAACTGTGGAAAATTCTGAAAGAGATGGGAAGACCAAACCACCTGACCTGCCTCTTGAGAAACCTATATGCAGGTCAGGAAGCAACAGTTAGAACTGGACTGAACAACACACTGGTTCCAAATAGGAAAAGGAGTACGTCAAGGCTGTATATTGTCACCCTGCTTATTTATCTTATATGCAGAGTACATCATGAGAAAAGCTGGGCTGGAAGAAGCACAAGCTGGAATCAAGATTGCCGGGAGAAATATCAGTAACCTCAGATATGCAGGTGACACCACTCTTATGGCAGAAAGTGAAGAGGAACTAAAAAACCTCTTGATGAAAGTGAAAGAGGAGAGTGAAAAGGTTGGCTTGAAGCTCAACATTCAGAAAACTAAGATCATGGCAGCTGGCCCCATCACTTCATGGGAAATAGATGGGGAAACAGTGGAAACAGTGTCAGACTTTATTTTTGGGGGCTCCAAAATCACTGCAGATGGTGACTGCAGCAATGAAATTAAAAGAAATTTACTCCTTGCAAGGAAAGTTATGAGCAACCTAGACAGCATATTAAAAAGCAAAGATATTACTTTGCCAACAAAGGTCCATCTAGTCAAGGCTATGGTATTTCCAGTGGTCATGTATGGATGTGAGAGTTGGACTGTGAAGAAGGCTGAGCGCCAAAGAATTGATGCTTTTGAACTGTGGTGCAGGAGAAGACTCTTGAGAGTCCCTTAGACTGCAAGGAGATCCAACCAGTCCATCCTAAAGGAGATCAGTCCTGGGCGTTCATTGGAAGGACTGATGCTGAGGCTGAAACTCCAGGACTTTGGCCACCTCATGCAAAGAGGTGACTCATTGGAAAAGACCCTGATGCT
This sequence comes from Bos indicus x Bos taurus, assembly GCF_003369695.1. Lineage (NCBI taxonomy): Eukaryota > Metazoa > Chordata > Mammalia > Artiodactyla > Bovidae > Bos > Bos indicus x Bos taurus. The sequence goes on from NC_040078.1 coordinate 18,225,548, forward strand.
GGGAGGGATTGGGGGCAGGAGGAAAAGGGGAAAACAGAGGATGAGATGGCTGGATGGCATCACTGACTCGATGCACATGAGTTTGGGTGAACTCCGGGAATTGATGATGGACAGGGAGGCCTGGTGTGCTGCGGTTCATGGGGTCGCAAAGAGTCGGACACGACTGAGTGACTGAACTGAACTGAACTGAAGACATGAGAAATTCTTCATGTATTTTAGAAGAAACTCATGTTTTTTCTAAAAGTGTTTCTTCTAAAAGTGAATGATGTGAAAGAGGAGCAGGACTATTACAGATGAGAAGAGAGTTAAGAGACATATCATCAAAACATGTGAACCTTGTTTGCAACCTGATTCAGAAAAGATAATTGTGGAAATGTAAGGACTTCCCCAATGGCTCATCTGGTAAAGAATCTTCCTGCAATGCAGGAGACACCGGTTTGATCCCTAGGTCTGGAAGATCACTGGGAGCAGGAAATGACAATGCACTCCAATATTCTTGCCTGAAAAATCCCATGAACAGAGGAGCCAGCAGGCTACTGTTCATGGAGCCTCAGAGTCAGACAGGACTGAGCAACTAGGCATGGGAAATGTGAATGTGAGCTAGGTGTTGCATGACATTAAAGTATTGTTAATTCTATTATGAATAGTGATGACCTTGAAGTTGTATAAGAAAAGAAAATGCCCTATGTTTTGAGATGCATACTGCAGTATTTATGGGTAGGAAAGAATGTGATGTCTTACTTTTGCCTAAAATAATCCAGAAAAAAAGTTTATGGAGAGTGGGCATAGTAGCTGACACCTTATTGGCATGTTGTTTTTCTTAAAATCTGAAAGCTGGGTAATTAGGGGCTCGTTATTCTATTCTATCTCATATTATGCAGGTTTTGAAATTGTCCATAATAAAAGAAAACAAAATAATGAATACATTAGATTTGCATGTGAAAATTCTTTGTACAGCATGAAGCTTTTGAGGGACAATATTGCTGAGGCAAATAGAGAGCTGATGGCTGCTGCTGAGCTGACCTATGATGGCCAAGGAGCAGGAGGGAGACTCAGCACAGAACCCAGCATCAGTAAGGATGCCAAGAAGCAGGCCTTCTACTCCATGGTAGGAGAATAGCTTAGTGCCAAATACAGTCATTCCACTTCCACAGATTCACCTGAGGCTATGCAGTGGTTATATGACAGTGTATATTCTGTGCCTAAATCACAGATTCAACTCCATCACTTTGTATTCATTACCTTGTTTTATTGTCTCCATATTAATTATTACTGTTTGTGAGTGTCTTATTTGTGATCTGTTTACTTTAAATCTTTGTCTCCCCCCTTCAAAGATTATCGTGGAGAACAGAAACTTATCCTCCCTTCCGAATCTTCCGTGCTTTGCATACTGCAAGACACAGTTAAGGTGCTTAATAAATATTTGTTGTATGAATAAATTATGTGTGTTATAACATATTTAACTACAGCAACAAACTGGAGGCAAGACAATGGATATTGGCAATAGGAATTGGTTAAATAAATGAGGGACAAGGTATAAAATGAAAAATTATTCTGACATCAAAAGTATGCTATGGATGAGTGTTCATTCTCACGTGGGCTTCCCTGGTAGCTCAGCTGCTAAAGAATCCACCTGCAATGCAGGAGACCTGAGTTCGATCCCTGGCTTGGGAAGATCCCCTGGAGGAAGGCGTGGCAACCCACTCCGCTATTCTTGCCCGGACAATCCCCATGGACAGAGGAGCCTGGCAGGCTGCAGTCCATGGGGTCTCAGAGTCAGACACAACTGAGCAACTAAACAGAACGTGGCACATGTGTGTGTTTATTGCATTGCATTGTGTGTGTGCTCATGAAAATATGCTGTAATATATTATTGAGTGAAAGGTTCAAATAGAAAAACAACACTCACAACCTGGAATATGTTTTGGTAAAAGAAAAAAAGTTTGCATAGATAAAGATCTGAGGAAATACACAACCAGGTGTAGAAATGATTTTCTGTGGGTGATAGAATTATAAGTTATTTTGCTTATTTATGCTTGTATTTTCTACAATGAAGAGAATTATTAAAAAATAAGAAAAAAGCTGTATTACAGAAAACTTAATACAAAGATTATCTAACATATTAAAATTTTCAAAATGAAATAAGCAATCTTGTGGGGCAGTGAATTAACATGCTGTCGCTAGTATGTTTAAGCATTAACCAGGTTACTATAGAGGGACTTTTTTCTGCAATGATTGAGTGATTCGCTAATAATCATTTCAAACTTTAAAGATATTGTGAATTTTGGACTCTTAATCCTTAAATTAAAAAAGACATTTTCAACTAAACAGGTAATGCAGTAATAATTTCTACTTTCTTGTTCAGCCGCTCAGTCGCGTCTGACTCTTTGCAACCCCATGGACTCCATGCCTAGCTTCCCTGTCCTTCACTATCTCCCAGAATTTGCTCAAACTCATGTCCATCGAGTCAATGATGTTATCCAACCATCTTATCCTCTGTCGCCCCCTTCTTAGTTATGGAATGGATATAATGTCAAAATGAGCCCAGCCATTTTTTGTATGTTTCTGGCCTGGGTGGAGTGCAGGGTTAATGCTCTGCTTTGTATTAAGAATGTACCACACCTTACTGTAATTTTCTGATGAATACAAAGCACAAAATGAGGATTTAATTATAGAGCTCATCCTGTCAACTATCAATCAACAGTTGTTTTTGAGCATCTTCTATATACAAATCATAGCACTAAGCAGACAGGAAAACACCAAGACATGTAAGATGCAACCACTGTCCTCAAGAAACCTAGAGTCTAGTAGCTGTATATGATATCTGCCTTGTTAAACAATGGTATAAGAACCTACAGCTTGTCCTTGGATCTTGGCCCCACCTTGAGTTTCTCTTGGAACAAATACTACTGATCCCTCCACAGCAGTCCCCAAGGCATACTTGTTCCTAAGAAGAGCAGAAATTCTTTACCTTAATTTCCTGTAACATAGCTGAGATAACTGGAACTTTCAAAAAGCCAACTACTGATTGTGGTAATATTTCTTATTAGAAAACTCTAAAATCCTTTGTTATAACCATCTCAAGTGTTAGGTAAAATAGTGTAAATATTCTTTTAATGTGTATCTATGCTTGCAAGCAAATAGAAGAAAAATTCTCAAGGTTCATAATTCAAGGGAGAATTTAAAACCGAACCAATATAGGAAATCCATAAGTGGATATGGAAGCTGCCTGAGGGCAAGGAGATTCATTCTGTATGGGGTTGAGATTTAAGGTCATGAAGAGAAAGAGACGTTGTTGGTAACCAAACAAAAAGCATCCTCAGTTAAAAAAAAAAAAAAAAAAAGTGGACTAGAAGAAAGGATACCACAGACACAGGGAAGCTTGTCCACCTTAGCCTGAGTGAGTACTCAATCACATCAATCATATCAGACTCTGTGTGACCCTATAGACCGTAACCTGCCAGGCCACTCTGTGCATGGGATTCTCCAAGCAAAAATATTGGAGTGGGTTGCCATGCCCTCCTCCCAGGGAATCTTCCAGACCCAGGGATCGAATCCACCTCTCTACTGAATCTCCTGCACTGCAGGCAGATTCTTTATCACTAAGCCATCAAGGAAGCCCCATCTTATTTCTGGGATTATGGTTATCATTTATAACCATAGGTCTGTGTTTCATATTGGTTTGCTGTTCTTCTATAGTATACCACACATGTGGTCTGAAAAATCCCTTATTTAAGGAATTAAAATAAAAATTCGTCCCAGGAAGATGATCTGGGTTGTTTGACAGAAACCAACCCAAAATTATTCTAGAGGGACTTGTCTTCAAAAAAACTATATAAGATGCCCACAAATAAAGTCCCACTGAAGATAAACTGACACTGGATTGTTTTCTTATGTGTTTTGTAATTTTGAATTATGAGTTCACCTTCAGTGAAAGTCATTATATTTCTAATTCTATAAACAATAAAATTAGACTGCCAAAAAAATTTCAGATTAAAGAACTATCTCTTAACTATTATAAAAATAAATGTTTCTAATTATTTAAAACAGTAAATAAGAAATTTAAAACAAAGAAAAAGGGAGTAGAAGGGGGATAAATTAGGATTTGGGAATTAGCAGATATGAACTACTACAAATAGTCAAAGCTATGGTTTTTCCAGTAGTCATGTATGGATGTGAAAGTTGGACCATAAATAAGGCTGAGTTCCAAAGAATTGATGCTTTTGAACTGTGATGCTGGAGAAGACTCTTGAGAGTCTCTTGGACATCAAGGAGATCAAACCAGTCAATCCCAAAGAAAATCAACCCTAAATATTCAAAGGAAAGACTGATGCTAAAGCTGAAGCTCCAATACTTTGGCCAACTAATGCAAAGAGCCAATGCATTGGAAAAGATCTGATGCTGGTAAAGATTGAAGGCAGAAGTGGGCAACAGAGGATGAGATGGTTGGATGGTATCATTGACGCAATCAGTTAAGTTCAGTTCAGTTCAGTCACTCAGTCATGTCTGACTCTTTGCGACCCCATGAACCGCAGCATGCCAGGCCTCCCTGTCCATCACCAACTCCCAGAGTTTACCCAAATTCATGTCCATTGAGTCGGTGATGCCATCCAACCATCTTATCATCTGTCATCCCCTTCTTCCCCTGCTTTCAATCTTTCCCAACATTAGGGTCTTTTCAAATGGTTCAGCTCTTCATATCAGGTGGCCAAAATACCGGAGTTTCAGCTTCAATATCAGTCCTTCCAATGAACACTCAGGACTGATCTCCTTTAGGATGGACTGGTTGGATCTCCTTTCAGTCCAAGGGACTCTCAAGAGTCTTCTCCAACACCACAGTTCAAAAGCATCAATTCTTTGGCACTCAGCTTTCTTTATAGTTCAACTCTCACATCCATACATGACTACTTGAAAAACCATAGCCTTGACTAGACAGACCTTTGTTGACAAAGTAATGTCTCTGCTTTTGAATATGCTGTCTAGGTTGGTCATAACTTTCCTTCTAAGGAGTAAGCATCTTTTATTTTCATGGCTGCAATCACCATCTACAGTGATTTTGGAGCCCCCAAAAAATAAAGTCAGCCACTGTTTCCACTGTTTCCCCATCTATTTGCCATGACGTGACAGGACTGATGCCATGATCTTAGTTTTCTGAATGTTGAACTTTAAGCCAACTTTTTCACTCTCCTCTTTCACTTTCATCAAGCGGCTCTTTAGTTCTTCTTCACTTTCTGCCATAAGGGTGGAGTCATCTGCAGATCTGAGGTTATTGATATTTCTCCAGGCAATCTTGATTCCAGCTTATGCTTCCTCCAGCCCAGCATTTCTCATGATGTACTCTGCATATAAGTTAAATAAGCTGAAAATATACAGCCTTGACGTACTCCTTTTCCTATTTGAAACCAATCTGTTGTTCCATGTCTAGTTCTAACTGTTGCTTCCTGACCTGCATAGAGGTTTCTCAAGAGACAGGTCAGGTGGTCTGGTCTTCCCATCTCTTTCAGAATTTTCCACAGTTTATTGTGATCCACACAGTCAAAGGCTTTGGCATAGTCAATAAAACAGAAATAGATGTTTTTCTGGAACTCTCTTGCTTTTCGATCATCCAGTGAATGTTGGCAATTTGATCTCTGGTTCCACTGCCTTTTCTAAAACCAGCTTGACTCAATGGACATGAGCAAATTCTGGGAGATAGTGAAGGACACGGAAGCCTGGCAAGCTACAGTCCATGGGATCACAAAGAGTCAGACACAACTGAGCAACTGAACAACAATAAATAAAATATATAAACAAAAGGTCCTACTGTATAGCACAAGGGAACTGTATTTAATATCTTACAATAAACCAAAATGGAAAAGAATATGAAAAAAGAATATATATATATACACATATATATGTGTATATGTATAACTGAATCATTTTGTTGTACACCAGAAACTAACACAACATTCTAAATCAAATATACTTTGATTTTAAAAAATAATTTTTCAAAATCAGTGATTAGATTTGGCTAAGAATAAAAGATAAAAAGGACTTCCCCATGGTGCTAGTGGTAAAGAACTAGCCTGCCAATGCAGAAGACATAGAAGAGTTGAGTTCAATCCCTGTGTTGGGAAGATCCTCTGGAGGAGGTCATGGCAACTCACTCTAATATTCTTGCTTGGAGAATCCCATGGACAAAGGAAGCTGGCAGAGTACAGTCCATAGGGTCACAAAGAGTTAGACACAACTGAAGCAGCTTAGCACACACACATGCAGAAGATAAAAAAGATGGTGGTTTAACAAGTTATGAGTTTCTCACCTAAAATTAGTTTTGTTTCTCACATAAAATTCCAGAGTGTGGCCACCAGCACTGGCATTATGGTCCTACAGCCATCTGGGACTGATACATCTTCCATCTTCCTCTTTACAGCTCATAGGGGATGACACTTGTTCTTTTGGTTCAGCATGTACTTCCAGTCATTAATACACAGTCCAAGCAGAGAGACAAAAGAAGAGATAAAGTAGGAAAAGAGCAAAGGGCATGGGTCTATCCTTTAACAAAGTATGCTGACAGTACTTCCACCAGCACCTTGTTGCCCAGAACTGAGTCACATGGTCATGTTTAGCTGCAAGAGAGCCTGGGATATTTACTCTGCACAGCCATGAACCTGACTAAAAAGTAGGAGTTTAATTAATGTGAAAGGAAGGGAGAATAAATATTGGAGTAAACTAACAAGTGGCAAATGATATATTAAGAAGATCTACAAAGAGAAATCATGAACTGGAATAGATATGTTGAAATGATATAGAATGCAGTGCTTTTGGAATAGAGTTTATAAATGTCCTACATGTTCCTAATAAGAGTTCCATAAAAGAAAGAATAAGTGAGGAGAAATATTTGAAGAGATGTCTTAACTTTTTTGAAAATTAATGAAAGTCACAAATCCTCAGAAACACAAATCTCAAGGGGAAGTTGTGAAGAGCATCAGAGAGATGAAACAGATCACCTCCAAAAAAGCAAAATTTTGTCTGACAGCACTCTTCTCGAACATTAGTGTCAGAAAACAGTGGGGAAAATATCTTGAAAGCAAACTGAGACAATATTTGCCAAGCTGGCATCCTATATCCAGCTAAAATATCACTGAAGGATGAAGAACAAATTAAAATATCTTTAGATAAAATTGGTTTTGACACTCACAGTGAGTAGCTAAAACAACTAGCAAAGTAGTTACTTCAGGAAGAAGGAAATGGAGTCCAGAAAGAAAGAATGACTTGACGTAGCAACTGGGTGGGGTGGAGGTGAAAATGAGGATTAAAATAAACAAGCATTGACAGTATAAAATACTAGAAGTGATGATGGTTCACTTGAGGGTGTGAAGATGATGATGTAGTACTGGCCAACAATAAAAGGTAAGGCAGGAAGAGGACAATTAGGGTTACTGTGCTCTCAGGTGTGCCTGCATAAAGAGCTATCTAGCAGATATGGTCTCGACTTATGATAGCCCCTTTACAGCTAGTTGTTTCCACGTTTTCCCTTGTAGGCAAGGATTAAGATTCTTCAGCCCCCTCTGGCACCACATGGCAGATGCCTTTCCTAAATCCTTTACTTCCTAACCTCCTGCCCAATTTCTTCTTGAGGATTAAAAGATGATGGTGATAGAGTAAAAAGAAAAGGGCAAAAGGGAGAGCGACTTGGGAGGAAGAAGCCATCTAGCTTGGTGACTGGTCAGATACAAAAGCAAGGAAAAGGGGGGACTTCCCTGGTGGTCTAGTGGTTAAGACTCCATGCTCCCAATGCAGGGGACATAGGTTTGATCCCTGGTCAGGGAACTAGAGCTCACATGCTGGGCAGCATGACAAAAATAAAAATAAAAAGGGAGGACTCAAAGCTGTCACTGCAGTTTTCAGTGTGGATGGTAACAGTGGCCCCACCATCTGAAGTAGAAAAATCAGAAACAAAAACAACAATGTAATTTAAGAGGTAGTTATATTTAGCATGGGCATCCCTGTGGCACTGGTAAATAACCTGCCTGTCAATGCAGAAGACCTAAGAGATGTGGGTTCAATCCCTGGGTTGGGAAGATCCCCTGGAGAAGGGCATTGCAATCCACTCAAGTATTCTTGCCTGGAGAATTCCAGAGAAACAGGAGCCTGGCAGGCTACTGGCGGTCCAGGAGGCTCACAAAGAATTGGACACTATTGAAGCGACTTAGCACACATGCATGAGTCTGAGATAATCCAAATGAAAGTATTACATGAGAATCAGTCGCTTTCAACCTGTAATTTGCAGGAAATGTCATAGCTGGAAATGCAGATTTTGGAGACATTCACATAAGGGAATCACCCAGATTGTGTCTTTCTGTCTGAAATCCTAACCAAGAGCCTAGTACTTATTAGACCCTCAACAAAAGTATGACAAACCTAGGAAGCATATTAAAAAGTAGAGACATTACTTTACCAACAAAGGTCTGTCTAGACAAAACCATGATTTTTCCAGTAGCCATGTATGGATGTGAAAGCTGGACCAAGAAGAAAGCTGAGCATGAAAGAATTGGTGCTTTTTAACTGTGATGTTGGAGAAGACTCTTGAGAGTTCCTTGGACAGCAAGGACATCAAATCAGTTAATCCTAAAGGAAGTCAGTCCTGAATATTCATTGGAAGGACTGAAGCTGAAGCTCCACCTGATGTGAAGAACTGACTCATTAGAAAAGACCCTTATGCTGGGAAAGATTGAAGGCATGAGGAGAAGGGGACGACAGAGGATGAGATGGTTGGATGGCACCACGGACTCAATGGACATGAGTCTGAGCAAGCTCCGAGTGTTGGTGATGGATGTGAAATCCTGGCACGCTGCAGTCCATGGGGTTGCAAAGAGTTGGACATGACTGAGTGACTGAACTGAACTCAACTGAACTGGAAAGTGTGAGACTGAGTAAATGAATGAGATTTCTCTATAAAAATAGACATCAGATGGCTATGGGCTGAACCATAGGTATTAGGTTCTGAATATAATGTGCAGATTTGGAGGTGGAGCTAAGAGAGAGAATAGCAGGGTGGAAATTATTTAAAAGCCCCAACACTGAGGAAATGGCAGTGTCACAAAGGGAGGTATAGAAGCTGGTCAACAGTGGTCAATTGAGCACAAAGAGTTAAGGTCTTAGGGACTGAGAGAAGACTATTGGATGTACAGTTTGAATGATGACTTGGTGACCCTGGAGTGAGATCATCTAGCATAATGGTTGGTGGAATAAACATTATTCAATAGGATTAAGGAAGATTTGATAAAAGATAAAACAATGAATGGCACTCTTTGAAACTGGAAGAAGACACTAAGAGAAAAAAAAGATAGATGGGCACGGTAGCTGGAGATTAAGTTAATGTTCTCATTTTTTTTAAGCTAAGGTAACTTTAGCATGATTGAAAACATGAAAGAGAGACCTGCTGAGTCTCAAAATATCATGGTTCACTAGGCCTCCAGGATAAAGTTTCAGGAGCTATGGGTAGTTTCATAAGGCCAGGCCTTATCTATTCCATGACCAGCTGTATAATCACACCTGCCCTGGCTTCCCTGAGCTACAAAACTGTTGGCTACAAAACATGTACTCACCTTGCCAGCCTTTGCACTAAAAGCTGTTTACTTTAACTTAAATCTTTTTTTCTGTCTTCTCAGCCTGGCCAACTCCTATACATCATTCAGGACTAAGTTTAACCAGTAGGTTTTGCTAACCCCTCAGCAAGATAACTGGTCCCCTTTCTGTGTGAACCATTGAACCACTGGAGAAGAGTTACTTGTTTGTATCAGACAGTATCTAGCCTACGCATGCATGCTAAGTCATTTCAGTCATGTCCGACTGTTTGCGACACCATAGACTGTAGCCCCCAAGGCTCCTCTGTCCATGAGATTCTCTAGGCAACTATACTAGAATTGGTTGCCATGCCCTCTTCCAGGAGATCTTCTAGACCCAGGGATCAAACCTGCGTCTCTCTTGTGTTCTGCATTGGCAAGTGGGTTCTTTATCACTAACAGTACCTGGTAAAGAATCTGCATGCAATGCAGGAGATCTGGGTTGGATCCCTGGGTCAGGAAGATCCTCTGGAGAAGGAAATGTCTACCCACTCAAGTAGTCTTGTCTGGGGAATTCCATGGACAGAGGAGCCTGGCAGACAACTGTCCATGGAGTCTCAAAGAATCAAATGTGACTGAGTGACTAACACCTAGCATATAGTAAGTGATTAATAAGCCTTTAATGAATGAAAGATTGAAGTTATGAATGAACAGAAAATCTCTGGATGGAGGGAAGGCATAGGGGGAGAAGGTTAATTCCAGACTTTCAGTACATGTAATCACACTTCATACCCATAGAAGAATGGACTTTTAAGCACTGCAAGCTAAGTTTCCAAGCATGCAGAGCTGATATAGCTACATTATTGGCAATAGATCTAATGCATTCTTAAGAATGAGATACATCATTAAATGAGATACACTGGGAGCCATAGCTCTTGCTCTGATGTAATGTCTGCAGAGGAGATATTTGCTTTTCTAGGTGGACTATCACATGTCCTGAGGCAAACCGACATATTTCAGATTTATCAGGGCCAAATCATTCTGATCTTCTGCGGTGTCATTAGGGAGGACGTTTTCCTCACTTAGTATGAATGCCAGTTTTCCTGTTCAACCAGTTCCTGTTAATTAAGATGAAACTGCTATCCCTCCAGATGGAATCTCTTACTATAACTGTTCTATGGCTTAAAGAGTCCAAGATGGATCATGCAATAGGAGGAAAGGTCTTGTGTAATTAACCTGATTTGGTGAAATACTTTAGCTTCTGAAATTCTGCACTGTCCTGATTCTCCTTTCCTTGGAATTCTAGACTCTAAGGCCTCAATTCTGAAGATCAGCCCTGGGATTTCCTTGGAAGGAATGATGCTAAAGCTGAAACCCCAGTACTTTGGCCACCTCATGTGAAGAGTTGACTCATTGGCAAAGACTCTGATGCTGGGAGGGATGGGGATCAGGAGGAGAAGGGGACGACAGAGGATGAGATGGCTGGATGGCATCACTGACTCGATGTACATGAGTCTGAGTGAACTTCGGGAGTTGGTGATGGACAGGGAGACCTGGTGTGCTGCGATTCATGGGGTTGCAAAGAGTCAGACATGACTGAGTGACTGAACTGAACTGAACTGAACTGAAGACCTCAGTATAGTCCTATGAATTGTCTAGTGAAAATCTCTAAATAGTTTCTCTAATTCTTCTTTTCCCTCTTCATTTGGAACTCACCTTCCCCACTAAGAGTTCAGTTTCTCCCTCTATTCAACTCGTGGTTTTCTGTTCACCCATTCATTCATTTATTCACCCAACACATTTTGACTGGATGCCTTCTGTGACCAGTCTCTATTCTTTATACTGAGGTTGTTGCAGTGCAAACCAGGTCTGTTCTCTCAATAACTTTCACTGAAGAGATGGGAACACATTCATTCTCAAGTAATTGACTTTCATCTCTACATAACTTATTCCTATGTGTTTCAGGGATTCTGTTTCTGGAGTTTCAGTCCCACATCCTGCCTCACGGCCATCTGCTGCTAGCACCTCAAGCTCAATATCTCCTAGACTGAACTTACCCTCTTCCTCCCCACATCTGTTTTCTCCTGACTTCTCTGTTTTGTCAATGGTATCATCATTTTCCAGTCATCAGCCGCAAAGCCTGAGAGAGCCCCAGTTGCCTCCTCTTCTGTAGTCCCAATGCATCGCCCAGCTCTCCCTATTCTTCTGACATCTGCCATTTCCTTTTCTCATCCACTGCCACGTATGGAATTAGGGTCTTCATTTATAGCCTGGGCCACTGTGCCTTCTCACAATGCTATGCCACATTTCTTCCATTCACTTCCTCCTCCAGAGCATCCTGGTTACCACTGCCTAGTTAATCTTGCCTGGAAAATCCCATGGACGGAGGAGCCTGGTGGGCTGCAGTTCATGGGGTCGCGAACAGTCAGACACGACTGAGCGACTTCACTTTCACTTTTCATTTTCATGTACTAGAGAAGGAAATGGCAACCCACTCCAGTGTTCTTGCCTGGAGAATCCCAGGGATGGGGGAGCCTAGTGGGCTGCCGTCTATGGGGTCGCACAGAGTCAGACACGACTGAAGCGACTTAGCAGCAGCAGCAGCTGTTAATCTTAAGGTCATGTCAGAGAGTACAAAGACAAACTTCTATCTTTCCAAGAGGAGACCATGGCGACCCACTCCAGCATTCTTGCCTGGAGAATCTCATGGACAGAGGAGCCTCGGAGCTCCCAGGACTGTTCTCCTTTAGAATGGACTGGTTGGATCTCCTTGCAGTCCAAGGGACTCTCAAGAGTCTTCTCCAACACCACAGTTCAAAAGCATCAATACTTTGGCACTCAGCCTTCTTTATGGTCCAACTCTCACATCTATACATGACCACTGGACAAACCATAGCATTGACTAGACGGATCTTTTTTGACAAAGTAATGTCTCTGATTTTTAATATGTTGCCTAGGTTGGTCATACTTTCCTTCCAAGGAATAAGTGTCTTTTAATTTCATGGCTGCAATCACCATCTGCAGTGATTTTGGAGCCCCAAAAAATAGTCAGCCACTGTTTCCACTGTTTCCCCATCTATTTGCCGTGAAGATACAGTGGAAGTGAGAAATAGATTTAAGGGCCTAGATCTGATAGATAGAGTGCCTGATGAACTATGGAATGAGGTTTGTGACATTGTACAGGAGACAGGAATCAAGACCATCCCCATGGAAAAGAAATGCAAAAAAGCAAAATGGCTGTCTGGGGAGGCCTTACAAATAGCTGTGAAAAGAAGAAAAGCAAAAAGCAAAGGAGAAAAGGAAAGCTATAAGCATCAGAATGCAGAGTTCCAAAGAATAGCAAAGAGAGATAAGAAAGGCTTCCTCAGAGATCAATGCAAAGAAAAAGAGGAAAATAACAGAATGGGAAAGACTTGGTATCTTCAGGAAAATTAGAGATACCAAGGGAATATTTCATGCAAAGATGGGCTCAATAAAGGACAGAAATGGCATGGACCTAACAGAAGCAGAAGATATTAAGAAGAGGTGGCAAGAATACACAGAAAAACTGTACAAAAAAGATCTTCATGACCCAGATAATCACGATGGTGTAATCACTCATCGAGAGCCAGACATCCTGGAATGTGAAGTCAAGTGGGCTTTAGGAAGCATCACTACGAACAAAGCTAGTGGAGGTGATGGAATTCCAGTTGAGCTATTTCAAATCCTGAAAGATGATGCTGTGAAAGTGCTGCACTCAATATGACAGCAAATTTGGACAACTCAGCAGTGGCCACAGGACTAGAAAAGGTCAGTTTTCATTTCAATCCCAAAGAAAGGCAATGCCAAAGAATGTTCAAACTACCGCACAACTGCACTCATCTCACATGCTAGTAATGTAATGCTCAAAATTCTCCAAGCCAGGCTTCAGCAATACATGAACCGTGAACTTCCTGAGGTTCAAGATGGTTTTAGAAAAGGCAGAGGAACCAGAGATCAAATTGCCAACATCCGCTGGATCATCGAAAAAGCAAGAGAGTTCCAGAAAAACATCTATTTCTGCTTTATTGACTATGCCAAAGCCTTTGACTGTGTGGATCACAATAAACTGTGGAAAATTCTGAAAGAGATGGGAATACCAGACCACCTGACCTGCCTCTTGAGAAACCTGTATGCAGGTCAGGAAGCAACAGTTAGAACTGGACATGGAACAACAGACTGGTTCCAAATAGGAAAAGTAGTACATCAAGGCTGTATACTGTCACCCTGCTTATTGAACTTATATGCAGAGTACATCATGAGAAACGCTGGACTGGAAGAAGCACAAGCTGGAATCAAGATTGCCAGGAGAAATATCAATAACCTCAGATATGCAGATGACACCACCCTTATGGCAGAAAGTGAAGAGGAACTCAAAAGCCTCTTGATGAAAGTGAAAGAGGAGAGTGAAAAAGTTGGCTTAAAGCTCAACATTCAGAAAACGAAGATCATGGCATCCGGTCCCATCACTTCATGGGAAATGGGGAAACAGTGGAAACAGTGTCAGACTTTATTTTTCTGGGCTCCAAAATCACTGCAGATGGTGAGTGCAGCCATGAAATTAAAAGGCCCTTACTCCTTGGAAGGAAAGTTATGACCAACCTAGATAGCATATTCAAAAGCAGAGACATTACTTTGCCAACAAAGGTCCATCTAGTCAAGGCTATGGTTTTTCCTGTGGTCATGTATGGGTGTGAGAGTTGGACTGTGAAGAAAGCTGAGCGCTGAAGAATTGATGCTTTTGAACTGTGGTGTTGGAGAAAACCCTTGAGAGTCCCTTGGACTGCAAGGAGATCCAACCAGTCCATTCTGAAAGAGATCAGCCCTGGGATTTCTTTGAAAGGAATGATGCTAAAGCTGAAACTCCAGTACTTTGGCCACCTCATGCGAAGTGTTTACTCATTGGAAAAGACTCTGATGCTGGGAGGGATTGGGGGCAGGAGGAGAAGGGGATGACAGAGGATGAGATGGCTGGATGGCATCACTGACTCGATGGATGTAAGTCTGAACTTCGGAAGTTGGTGATGGACAGAGAGGCCTGGTGTGCTGAGATTCATGGGGTCGCAAAGAGTTGGAAATGACTGAGCGACTGAACTGAACTGATGGGACTGGATGCCATGATCTTCGTTTTCTGAATGTTGAGCTTTAAGCCAACTTTTTCACTCTCCTCTTTCACTTTCATCAAGAGGCTTTTTAGTTCTTCTTCACTTTCTGCCATAAGGGTGGTGTCATCTGCATATCTGAGGTTACGGACATTTGTCCCAGCAATCTTGATTTCAGCTTGTGCTTCTTCCAGTCCAGCATTTCTCATGATATACTCTGCATATAAGTTCAATAAGCAGGGTGACAATATACAGCCTTGACGTACTCCTTTTCCTATTTGAAACCAATCTGTTGTTCCGTATCCAGTTCTAACTGTTGCTTTCTGACCTGCATACAGGTTTCTCAAGAGGCAGGTCAGGTGGTCTGGTATTCCCATCTCTTTCAGAATTTTCCACAGTTTATTGTGATCCACACAGTCAAAGGCTTTGGCATAGTCAATAAAGCAGAAATAGATGTTTTTCTGGAACTCTCTTGCTTTTTCGATGATCCAGCGGATGTTGGCAATTTGATCTCTGGTTCCTCTGCCTTTTCTAAAACCATCTTGAACCTCAGGAAGTTCACGGTTCACGTATTGCTGAAGCCCGGCTTGGAGAATTTTGAGCATTACATTACTAGCATGTGAGATGAGTGCAGTTGTGCGGTAGTTTGAACATTCTTTGGCATTGCCTTTCTTTGGGATTGAAATGAAAACTGACCTTTTCTAGTCCTGTGGCCACTGCTGAGTTTTCCAAATTTGCTGTCATATTGAGTGCAGCACTTTCACAGCATCATCTTTCAGGATTTGAAATAGCTCAACTGGAATTCCATCACCTCCACTAGCTTTGTTCGTAGTGATGCTTCCTAAAGCCCACTTGACTTCACATTCCAGGATGTCTGGCTCTCGATGAGTGATTACACCATCGTGATTATCTGGGTTGTGAACATTTTTTTTGTACAGTTCTGTGTATTCCTGCCACCTCTTCTTAATATCTTCTGCTTCTGTTAGGTCCATGCCATTTCTGTCCTTTATTGAGCCTATCTTTGCATGAAATGTTCCCTTGGTATCTCTAATTTTCTTGAAGAGATCTCTAGTCTTTCCCATTCTATTGTTTTCCTCTATTTCTTTGCATTGATCTCTGAGGAAGGCTTTCTTATCTCTCTTTGCTATTCTTTGGAACTCTGCATTCAAATGGGTATATCTTTCCTTTTCTCCTTTGCTTTTCATTTCTCTTCTTTTCACAGCTCTTTGTAAGGACTCCTCAGACAGCTATTTTGCTTTTTTACATTTCTTTTTCTTGAGTATGGTCTTGATCCCTTTCTCCTGTACAATGTCACGAACCTCCATCCATATTTTATAAGGCACTCTATCAGATCTAGTCCCTTAAATCTATTTCTCACTTCCACTGCATAATCATAAAGGATTTGATTTAGGTCATACCTGAATGGTCTAGTGGTTTTCCCTACTTTCTTCAATTTCAGTCTGAATTTGGCAATAAGGAGTTCATGATCTGAGCCACAGTCAGCTCCTGATCTTGTTTTTGCTGACTGTATAGAGCCTCTCCATCTTTGGCTGCAAAGAATATAATCACTCTGATTTCAGTGTTGACCATCTGGTGATGTCCTTGTGTAGAGTCTTCTCTTGTGTTGTTGGAAGAGGGCGTTTGCTATGACCAATGTGTTCTCTTGGCAAAACTCTATTAGCCTTTGCCCTGCTTCATTTTGTACTCCAAGGCCAAATTTGCCTGTTACTCCAGGTGTTTCTTGACTTCCTACTTTTGCATTCCAGTCCCCTATAATGAAAAGGACATCTTTTTTGGGTGTTAGTTCTAAAGGTCTTGTAGGTCTTCATAGAAACGTTCAGCTTCAGCTTCTTCTGCATTACTGGTCAGGGCATAGACTTGGATTACCATGATATTGATTGGTTTGCCTTGGAAATGAACAGAGATCATTCTGTCATTTCGGTGATTGCAGCCAAGTACAATAATAACAGCTACAGTTCATTGGGTACTCATTGTGCTAAGTGGATTTACACACATGATGTCATTTAATTTCTTTTGCAACCATATAGAGTAGGCTAAATTTTACAAATGAAGAAACTGAGGCTTCAGAGAAGTTACACAACTTATTTTTTTTTTACATATCTGTCTATTCTTTTTCAGATTCCTGTCCCTTACAGGTTATTACAAAATATTGAGTCAAGTTCCTTGTACTAGTTAATAGGTTCTTGTATTTATCTATTTTATATATACACACAATAGTGTGTGTACAGGCTTCCCTGGCTCACAGGTAAAGAATCCACCTGTCAATGCAGGAGATGTGGGAGAGCCAGAGTCAATCCTTGGGTCAGGAAGATCCCCTGGAAGAGGAAATGGCAACCCACTCAAGTATTCTTGCCTGTATAATTCCATGAATAAAGGAGCCTGGTGGGCCACAGTCCATGGAGTTGCAAAGAGTCAGACACAACAGAGCAACTGAGCGTAATACACACAAAAAATTCTCATCTAAATTCATTTGAACCCTTGTAGTGCTTATCTATGTCCTGTTCTGTTTTTTATTTTTCCTGTATTTGTATATAATATATATATATCTGTTTGTGACATTATTTCTTGTATGTGATATTATCATTCATATCTTGTATATTTGTTTACCATGTTTCTCAAGTCAGACTATAATCTCCTTGTGGTCAAGACATATATTTGTGCATCTCCTAGAATTGTTTAATTCAATATTTTACACATGATACACTAATTAACATCCATTTACTTATAACTTTTAATATGTTCCTGGAACAGTTTAAATGCTAGAAATAAAATGACAAATAAGCAGTAAATAAACATTGTCTCTAAATAATTATTTGGGTGCCATTATTCCAGGGTGGCTCAGTGGTAAAGAACTCATTTGTCAATGCAGGAGACATAGGTTCAATCCCTGAGTCAGGACGATCCCCTGGAGAAGGAAATGGGAACCCACTTCAGTCTTCTTGACTGGGAAATCCCATGGACAGAGGAGGTTGGCAGGCTCTATTCCATGGGGTTGAAAAAGAGTTGGACACAACTTAGCGACTAAACAACAGTAACATTCAACTATCCCAGTGTGCAGATTAAGATGTGGCTCTTCAGTTGCATAAAGCAAACTATGGTTACCAGGGCTACGCAGCTAGTAGGAATAAATTGGGAAACTAGGAAATACATATGCACACTACTCTATATAAAATAGATAACTGCTGCTGCTGCTGCTGCTGCTGCTAAGTCGCTTCAGTCATGTGCGACCCCATAGACGGCAGCCCACCAGGCTCCCCCATCCCTGGGATTCTCCAGGCAAGAACACTGGAGTGGGTTGCCATTTCCTTCTCCAATGCATGAAAGGGAAAAGTGAAAGTGAAGTCGCTCAGTCGTATCCGACTGTTCACAACCCCATGGTCTGCAGCCTACCAGGATCCTCCGTCCATGGGATTTTCCAGGCAAGAGTACTGGAGTGGGTGCCATTGCCTTCTCCAAAATAGATAATTAGTAAGGACCTATTGTAAGGCACAGGGAACTCTACTCAAGACTCTGTAATGACCTATATGTGAAAAGAATCCAGAAAAGAGTGGATATATGAATGGGCTTCCCAAGTGGCACTAGTGGTAATGAACCCAATGCCAAGACTTAAAGAGATGTGGATTCAATTCCTTGGTCAGGAAGATCCCCCAGAGAAGGCTAGGGCAACCCACTCCAGTATTCTTGCCTGGAAAATCCCCTGGACAAAGGAGCCTGATGGGTTACAATCCATTGTGTCACAAAGAGTAGGACATGACTGAAGTGACTTAGCACACACGCGTGTGTATATGTAACTGATTGACTTTTCTGTACATCTAAGACTAACAGAACATGGTAACTTATACTCCAATTATGTTTTCTTTTGTTTTGTTTTTTAAAAAGAAGTGGCTTTTGGCTCTCTTGGAGAGCAGTACAAATCCTAGTCCAGAGACTGCCACTTCTTGGCTGAATAACCTCAAGTGTATCAGGTAAACTCTCAGAGCCTCCCCCAATCTGTTGAACATAGAACATAATATGTCTTATAGACTATGAAAGAGATATGTGAAAACACCTTAAAAACTGCTAAGTTCTATATAAGTTGCTGTTTTCATTACTGTAATAACATAAATTAAGCAGGAACTGGATCCAGTTCATGAATAAAATACTCTCAGCAATGTTGTCGTTGTCTTACTGGTAATTTTCAGCTTTATTCTCCAAAGATGATAAGAAACCTGATTCTGCCTGTTACAGTGTACTTGGGTGACAAGCTTTGAGTACAATTTCATGTTGCCAATTCCCCTCAGGTCCAGCATTCCCAGAGGTGACTGCCACCACCTCCAAGGGAATGCCTGCAGCACTAATATAGCTTTACCTGCTGTTGGAAATCAGAAAAGGCTACGCGGCCATGAGCAAAGAACTCTAGCCCATCCAAAGTAGCTTTCTGGGTCTCTGTAATAGAACTATTCTTAGAATGCCCAAACCTCTCTCATCAGAGTCTCCCTGCACTGGCCTGCTGGGGGTCAGGGACACTTGAACCTGGCAGTACCACCATCTCACAGCCAGCCATTTAATTCATATCTTTGTGCCTCATGTTCAAGGGCATGTACTCCCATTGGGTTCACATGTCTCTCAGTGAATCACCCTCTTTCTTTCCCAAAACTCATGCCTCAGCTTCCTGATTAAGGGTAACCTCCCACCCTGAGGTTGGTTTTCCAATCTGTCTGTTCTGAGTCAGGCAGTTCTCCCTTCCCACCTCACCTCTCCACCAAGTTCCAGGGATTGTTGCCTCAACACACATCACTGGTGTGGGAGTGTCAGGTCCATGGGTGATGTCATTTGTTTGTAAACAATTTCCACAAATCACCTCCCACTGGAAACTACAGAGTCTAAGAGATGGAAACAGGGCCCCTCCCATCTAGAGTGGGACTGCCTTTCAGAGCCTCCCTGACAGGGGTCATTGAGTCTCAACTTTAAATAATCTGGATGAATCAGTGAAGCATTTCTGACCTTGCCTCTAAGCAAATAACTTGGGCGGGTGGATGCCGTGACAGAGTTTACCAGTCACTGGGTCATGGATGGAGCAGCAGCCAAGAAGCCAAGCTTCAATTTTCTAAGAGGCTGGGTGTGTCTGCAGAGGCCAGAGTGTGATGGTGATTTCTAAAGCAGGAGAATATGACACCTTGAGTCTGAGAAGATGGACTTTGAAGTCAGACAGACCCCAACTCAAATCTCATCACCCTCACTCACCATTTGGGGGCCTGGGACTTTCACTAGCTGTGCAGTTTTGGCCACTGAAACTGATCCCCAGTTTCATCATCACCTAAAAAATAGGGAACTTCATGTCTATATATTGAGATTATTGTGAAGATTTAAATTAGATAATATATGTAACACAACTAACCTTGTGGCCAAGGAAGCATGAGAACAGAGTGCATGCCCAACAGATGGTAACTATTGTCACTATTATTAACACCGTTATTATCGCCTCGTCCCTTGTGAGCCCAGCAGACACTGCTACAGAGGACACTGTTGTGTTTCCTCTTCCTGAAATGACTGAATGAGGTCTGTGCCTGCAGGATGGGGTTTCGGAGCTACTCAGGATGGCTCCATCACAACCATCACCTCTAGAGAACGACATTCCCACATTTCCATGCCCGGCACTTTTCATCCTGCAGGGTCCCGAAAACCCATGGCTCCCTGTTGGACCTCAGCTGCATGACTGAGGCTTGGAGGAGGAGATTCGCAGTCTCCTGGAACAGCCACCTGGCAAAGCAGTTGGCTAGTGATCCTCTGTACCAAAAGTTAAGTCTCAGCTCACCTGATTCCAAAGCCCCTTAAGAACTGCATATCCAAACCTTTGCCCCACAGCTGCCTGTGCCTGATGGATAGGCAAGTGAGCACCTCCATGGAGCAAGGCTCTGGAAGGCTTCCCAGGACCAAGCAGAGCAGTTAGGAGCATAAGTCCTGGCTTGTCCATCTTGCATTGGCTGAGTGACTTTCAACCAGCTCCTTAACCTCAGTTTCTCTTCTGTAAAATGGGGCTAACAACACCTACCTCTTTGAGTCACCGTGAGATGATGCATGTCCCATAAAGCCCTCAGAACACTGCCTGGCTCCATATGTGACTCCTGCTATCAAGATTAAGTACCAGAAAGCCACTCTTATGCAGGCATGAATTTCAGTTTCCCGCCATTTACAAATCTGCCAAGCCAGAGCTGAGCGGAGAGGATGAAGTAACAGAACACGATGATAAATACACAAACGAAAGAATAACAAAGGGAGTGTTCTCAGGAGGTAGAAGCTTTATTATGACATGTCTTCAAACAACAATCAAATCTGTAAGCATTTATTGAGCGCCAACTGTGTGCAGGCCCTTGCAGACAGTAAAGTCCACCCACGGCTTTCAGGTTCCCAAGGAGAAAAAGCACACGTGGGTCAGAGGGCTTTGTGAGGCTGAATACAGATAGAGTGGGTGTCCGAACATCCAAGAGCAGTTAGCTTTGCGGGGAGGCAAACTCTGAGGCCCCGCCTCGCAGGGGAGCGCGGTACGGAGGGGCACAGGCGCGGGGTGGGAGCAGCTCTCGCGAGGGTTTGGGAGTGGCCTCAGCATCCGCAGCAGCCGGAGGAGCTGGAGTACTGGGACCTCTGGCTGCTGCCTCCGCAGCAGCCGCAGCCGCGTCTACCCTGCCGGCGGCGCCTCCTGGGGAAGCAGCAGCAACCGACGGAGCTGGAGCCGCCGCAGCCACAGTCGCCGCAGCCACAGTCGCCGCAGCAGCCGGAGTCCCCGCTGGAGCCGCAGCAGCCGTTGCCGCAGCAGCCGTTGCCGCAGCACCCAGAGCTGCAGGAGGAGGTGTCGGGCTCCGGGGCGGGGCAAGGGGCGGGACAAGGGGTGGGGCCCTGCGAAGAGCCCCTGGGAGAGCCTTTGGCGCTCTGCTGAGAGGACATCGTCAAGGAGAACCTGAAAGAGAAGTAGCTTTTCATATGCGAGTTCTGTGTCTTTCCAAACAGGGCTTTTGAGATGTGACTTTGTGAGCACGTGAGCCTGGCCTAATGCCAGGAAGGAAAACACATACACACACACACACACACACACACACACACACACACACACACACAGCAAGAAAAAGGGAAAGCAAAGGAAAACTCCAAACAGGTATTTCAGTGAGTGAGTTCCCCTGAGTTAAAACCTGCCTAGAGTAGCCACAGCCTATGAAAAGAAATCAATGGGTACCCATTTTCTCCGACTAGAGTAAGGACCACCCAAGTTCTTACTTTTACAGTGGAAAAGAAAGGATATTGTGGCAATTTTTCTGTCTGATTCATCCAAAATCTTCTCCCGTCTCTTTTCCCCTCACCCATTTCTCTGTAGCCATAGGCCTTCAAGTGTTGTTTGCCTAGCCGTCAGCATTGCATTAACACTAATGGGGTTTCCACAGTGGCTCAGTGGTAAAGAGGCCACCTGCCAAGCAGGAGACTCAGGTTAGATCCCTGGGTCGGGGAAGATCCCCTGGAGAAGGAATGGCAACCCACTCCAGTGTCCGTGCCTGGATATCCCCATGGACAGAGGAGCCTGGTGGGCTATATATAGTCCACGGGGTCGCAAAGAGCCAGACATGGCTAAGTGACTAAACGACAATGATAGTTAGAAAATACTCAAGTCACACGTGCGTCTGTCTGTCCCAGTCATTTGGGTCTAAAGGATCCACAAACACCAGAAGCATGTCCTGGCCTACGCCTGTCATCCCCCACCGTAAGGAAAAGGACAGTGGGGCAAAGGATAGAAATACATCGCAGGCCAGGGAGCCAACGATCTGGGTTCTAGCAGAGTCACATCTCTACTGCAGACTTGCTGTGTAACCATGCAGCGCCCCCACCCCCTATCCAGCTTCTATGTGCTCACTGAGGGCAAGGTCAGCTCACTGGAAACTTGGGGCCCTCTCCAGGGCCTTCCTCCTACATCTCCCCGCTAGCTGTGTTCTGCCTTCACCTCCCCTCTGTCTTCAACTCTTCCCATCCTCCTCCCCCAAGGTCCACTTGGAGACTTACCAGGCCCTGGCTTCACTGAAAGACTCACTCAGTTTTGCAGCTGGAGTGGGCGCCCTGCTAGGCAGTGGATTGAGCAGTGTCCAGCCAGAGAACCTTTTATAAGAACCCAGTTAGGCACTGGCTCTCGGGAGGGGCCCATTTCCCGACAGACATGGTCAGCTGACACATCCCAGAGACATTCATCACTCAGGTAGCCCCGTAGGTGGTGCACGTGTGTATTCATGTCACCTCACAGAGGTGCCAGGATTGCTGCAGCATGTTTACTTTCCAAATAGGACTCTGTTCATAGCTGGGAGGGCTGTGTGTGTGCTAAGACAGGGCCTGGGGGCCCAAGTGAGGAGAGGTCTGGCCCTCTCTTGGGACCTATTCTCTTTGCCCTTTTCTACAGTATACAGTCATACACATAAACACACACACACACACACTGTTCCCCTGTTCACACACTCAGCCCAAGGTAGTTATCTAGATGGTCGTTTGTAGTCTAGTTGGTATCTTGGTTCACATCTCTCAGGATCTTGGTCCTTAGCCCCTCAAGGAAGACCACAGTTTATGGGAAAAGCCTGATGGGTTTCATCCAAATGCTTCCAGGTGGGACTGAGTGAGGATGATGGTGGAAATGTGCCTACAGGAACCTCAGTGGCAATTTCTCTCTGTCACTGAAGACAGGAAGAAAAACCCAAGCAAAGTTATGGAACAGTTAAGACCAGGAAAGCTGTGAATGCAGTCAGGTTATCTGTCATACTCCCATATAGCCCTGATGGACCTAAAAGAAAAACTCATGCAGGATGCTGGTCCAGGTGACAAATACTAAGCCAGATTGTGAGACTCTCTGCTCCTGACCTCATCTCAAACTCCCTTTGAAGACAGGTTCTCCCTGGGGCCACTGCCCAATGTGAAGAGAAAGAAAGAAGGGAAGAAGGAAGAAAAAAGAAGGGAGGAAGAAAAAGAGAAGGAGGAAGGGAGGAAAGAAAGAGAAAGAAAGGAAGGAAGTGTGGAGAAAGAGGGTGGAGGGAGGCTAGGAGACCTGTCCCAAGGTCCAAGGTGTCCATCAAAAATGGTGCCTTTAGAATAACTAGGGCTTCCCTGGTGGCTCAGATGGTAAAGAATCCATCTGCAACGCAAGAGATACAGATTCAGTCCCTGGGTTGGGAAGATCCCCTGGAGAATGGAATGCTACCCACTCCAGGGGATCTTCTCCAGTATTCTGCCTGGAGAGCTTCATGGACAGAGGAGCCTGGCAGGCTATAGTCCATGTGTTGCAAAGAGTCAGATACAACTGAGCAACTAACACACACATACAGAATAACCAGCTTTTAAGAATTGGGAGAGACTTTGGAGGTTAACTGGTATCAGAACTGCTTCTTAATCAGTGCAGCTGCCCACAACCATGAATGTAAGGTAAAAGAGAAATCCAAGACTAAGAATTCAAGAATTGATGGTGAGACAGGTTTGGGAATGAGTGAGCTGGGTGTGTCAGACAAAGAAAGGTAAGTCACGAAAAGATACCAATTTCATTTAACATGGCTTTAGAGCCTGATTAACAGGTTGATGTACCTAGGGCCACCTGTTAGTGAGTACAGATGAGATATTAGAGAGGTGAGGTCAATAGTAGAAAAGAGAAGGAAGTAATGGAGTAACAAGATGCAGACAGGATCTCCTCTGGGAAACGATTTGGGCAAGAACATGCTCATTGTGTGGACTTGCCATAGCCTCATATACTAACGTTCATTACCCATCACTGCTAACTCTTATCGAAGGAAGGGCTAATTGTTCATCTTGAACATAAAAGGCTTATTCAGAATTATTTCTATCACTAACTTTTTGAGTCTTTCCTGAAGGAATCAGACTATTCCTAATGGAAAAACCCAACTCAGTGACAGAAGCTCCCGGGGCTCTCGCCTGCATCCCCTCCTCACACATCACCTCCCCCCCACCCCAACCAAAGCGGTGCAGAGGAAGGAATCCTTGTTGGTTCCCTGTGCTCAGACACTTAGTCATGTCTGACTCTTTGCAGCCCCATGGATTATAACCCGCCTGGCTCCTCTGTCGATGGGATTTCCCAGGCAAGAATACCGGAGTGGGTTGCCATTTCCTTCTCCAAGGGATCTTCCTGACCCAGGGATTGAACCCAAGTCTCCATCATCTCCTACACTGGCAGGTGGATTCTTTACCACTGAGCCACCTGATAAGCCCCTCTTGGTTCCCTACTCAGACTCAAACTCTGGCTTTCAGGAGCCAGAGGAAATGGACTCAGAAATTCCATACCTGCCTCCTAAACTCATGCCCCAGAAACTAACCTCCATCAGTTCCCCTCTCTAGTCAATTAACGGAAGCACCCAGGATTATAATAATCAGTAAAGTAAAAGTGTTTATTCACTGGAGCCCACTTTGTGTGATCTTATTGCCTGTGACTAGGAAATAAAGTTGTGGTTTTTTTTTTTTTTTTTTTTAAATAATCACCAATGCTGGAAGGAAACCCTCTCAGAGTCATCTCACTGTGACCTTTCTGGGACCCACCAACTCCTTTTGGAAAAGCATGTTCCCAACCCTTCTCATGGGAAGCTTATGTCAGAGTAATGGTCTCCAACATGATTTTTTCCTTCAAGCTTAAAGTCCCCTCCTTCAGATCATAAAAGGAAATATTGTTTCCCAGAGATCTGAGTAGTTTTGGTGCAAAATCTGTTTCCCAAACTGATTTTTTAAGTGTTGACTTGTATTTAGAAGAAAGGGAGGGAAGATGGCTTGAGGCAGTGGGTGGGGAGTGGGAGAGGTGAACGAAACAATCAAGAGGCAGTGACACCACGAATAAAAAGCTTTATGGTTACAGTGATAACCCAAATTCCAATACTGAGTCCTCCAAAGAACTATATCTAGTGGGAAATCAGGCCAGTGAGTATCAGAGGTTAAACCTCTAGACCTCACCATGGGAAGAACGTGGCAGGAAGAAGAGGGACGTTCTGAGTGTTTCGGAAGCCCTTCCGTTCTCTTCTTCCAATCTTCCAAGCCAGAAAAAGAGAAGACTCAGGCTGGGCAGATCATCAGCTCTTTGAATCCTGGAGTGTTGCTCTTCAGTTGGTCTTCATGACCCAGTTCAGCAGCAGCCCCCAGAGCAGCAGCTGGAGCCCCCAGAGCAGCAGCCAGAGTCCCTAGAGTGCTGGCCACCGCCACTGCCACAGCAGCCAGAGCTCTGGTGTCGGCGTCGAAGAGATCTGCGAAGCTTGTGGTGGCTCAGGCAGCAGCCTCCACCCCCAGAGCTGCAGCAGCCCTCAGAGCTGGGGGCACAGCAGGAAGACGCTGGAGGGGGACATGGGGCTGGGCACTTGGGAGGACACTTAGGAGTACACTTGGGTGGGCATTTAGGGGGACACTTGGGTGGGGGCTGGCACTGCTGCTGGTTTTGCTGGCAGGACATCTTGGCAGAAACTGAATGGAGCTGGAAGAAAATAGAGAAATTTTAAGTTTAACTAACCCAAAATAACTTCCTTACATTTAAAACTGAACTATAATTTCACAAGAGTTCTTCTTTATGGTGATCAGATTTTAAAACCCAGTCTCCCCAAATGAGTTACAAGAGACATGCAAAGAGTTTCAACCTAGGAACTCCATAATTTCAAATGAACTTTTTGCAACTTCAGAAAGATGCCAGTCCTTTTCCTTGTAATCCTCCCTCCCCTTTCCAGCAGAAACTTCCCTGCCAAATCCACTTTTCTCCTTGTCTTCCTTCAAGGCTGTCTTCAGCCTCCACCCAGGGCTTCTCTCTGCCCAAAGCACCAGCACCAAGAGTCCCTCTTGGTCCTTTACCTGGTTCAACACTGGAGCAGATTACCCTGGAGGCAGGTGGACTGAGATGCTGCCAGGAGCTTCTGCCTTTTATACAGGTTCAGCTCTGACCTGGCATCAGGCAATGACAACCCAGGGCAGGATGCTGATAGCATTTTTCCCAAGGGGCACAGGTGACTACCCTCCCCTCACATCCCAAGGACCCAATTCCTCCCTCCATAAGTATGTCAAGTATTAACCCACAGGAAGATCCCCGGAGAGTTGCTGGCCTCTAACTAAGATAACGATGCACTCAGTGCCTTCAATCTCACAAGCAGTTCTGCTATGTTCCTGATTTCCCAAGCTCAGTCAATAGGGTTCTAGACCTCTGCAAAGGGAAGTACTCTCTTCTCTTTGGTATAGGAAATGGAGGGAAAATTCCCAACATGGAAATTAAATGGACCTTTTGGAATAAAGATACAGATCCAAAATAAAGTTCCAAGCCCAGGCCAACTATCTAATGTGACTTTTTCATTCTTAGATGATGCCATGTTGTTCCTGCTATTTAGTCACTAAGTTGTGTCCAACCCTTTGCAGCCTCATGGACTGTAGCCCACCAGGCTCCTCTCTCCATGGGATTTCCCAGACAAGAGTACTGGAGTGAGTTGCTGGTTGCTTCTCCAGGGGATCTTCCCAACCTGGAGATTGACCTTGCATTCCTGAATTAGCAGGCAGATTCTTTACTACTGAGCCACCAGAGAAGCCCACTTGATGTCATAGTCTGGGACTAGGAATGCTTGCTATCTCAGTGATGCTATTTTAGGCAGGCCCCATGCAGATGGTGTGTGTGGGTGGTTGGCTTCTCTCTTTACCTGAACTTGATCCACCAAAAGAACTCACAGAGAGCACTGACTCAGCAATAATAATCCCTTTGGAAGGGCAGAAGTCTCAGAATGGCTTCTCTTTCCACATGTGGTCCTAAAGAATGCATCTGTGGTCTGCCCAAGGTGAGGTGGCAAGAGCGGGTATACGATGAGGGTGAAGTTGGAGAACTAGATTTCGATGGAAGTTGCCAGAAGTGAGGCCTAGGTTCTGGTCGACTCTAAGAAAAGACCATCCAGCCTGAGAAAATCCTTTTTGTATAAAAAAACCTGATGGAGGGGGAGGGGTGGGGAAGACATAGGTCTTGCAAGCCTGCGACGGAACCCTACAAACAATGTCCCGAGGGCAAGTTAGATCCCCACTAAAGTCATCAAAGTTTAGTTAGCTGATAAGGTCGTCAAAATATGGCATATTCACGATGAAAACTGCAGTGAGAGGAAGTAAGACAGGGAGAAATACCTCAGCTCTAAGCTGGACACTGTCTGGCACCAGTTCCCAGATCTGCAAACTCAGGCAGGTTATTTAAGCATCGTTATAAAAAGGGGTTTCCTGTTTGCATTCCAGTCCCCTATGGTGAAAAGGACATGTTTTTTTTTTTTTTCTTCATCCAAATTTATTTCCTTTCTGATCATTATGATTTTCATGTAAGCAAGTTGCCAAAATACATTAGCTCTGATTTTATACAGACTCTAATTTAGGATACAAGAAGCATATAAACATCTGCCAATACCAAAATCTTTATGACCTTATAATTGTATGGAGTAAGAAAAGGGCACAGATAAGGAATATAAATAAATTAAAATCTAAAGACTTCCTTTGATTATTTATTAAAATCCACTGACAAAGTAAAAGGAATGTTAAGCCTTGATAAACAATTGTGAGCACAAAGTGACAGTGTTTTCTTCCATTTCCTGACCATATCCTTAGCTCAACAAGCAGTGGAGACAGCCAGCTTCTTCAGATGGTCCATGAACACCTGTGGGCTAACGTCGTCAGTGAGGATGAGTGCTCCCATTTCCTGTCCCCAAGCATACAGGTTATTGTGTGTCTGAGACGGATTCGCTTTGGACAAAAGAAGTCAAGCCTGGCTGCCCCTGTGCTCCATATGAATGTATCGCGGCAACCCGGAACCGCGCCTGCAGGATCTCCTGTGCATCGTCCAGGGGCGCCTGCAGGAGGTGCTAAAGTTTTCCTACTCGGGCACGTCCTGGTAGCTTTCTTTCCGCCACTGGGCTATGGTCTCACAAAGATAAATGACAATTTGGAAGAAAGTGTTCATGAGCGGAATTCTGTCAGCAAGAATGCTGCTGCTGTCCAGGAGCACAGGCTCTGGGGGCCTGTGGAAGGAGTAGGAATACAGGATGGGCTGAATCATGATGAGGGACTGGGTGAGATCCTGCCAGGCAAAGTGCTGCCGTTAATACTACGACTCATCAGGGCTGTTGTTGAAGACTTGAAGGAATGGAGCTCTTCTAAGATGGAACATGAACTGAGGGTATAGAGAGAAGGAATCTGATAACCTAAATGACATGGGGTCCTCTTCGTTATACTGTCCAAACTTCTGACACAGCCGGATGAACTGTCGATCCAGCCACCAGAGCATGTCCGGCCCCTCCTCTGACGTGGCTCGGAACACCCCCAGCCGCGCCATCAGCATCGCAGCTGACTCCTGGTCAAACACCACTTCGATGTGCTTCAGCTGGCTCTGCACATCTGCCCGATTGCGGGCAACGGTGGTCACACCGATGCGCTGCTGGGTGCTGGAGTGCTGGTAGTGCATGATAAACTGGATGGAGCCTCGGCCTCCTTGCGGGATCCAGGCGTTGTGCTGGTTGACTACTTCAAAGTAGATGCGAGCGTCGTTGTGGGGTTCAGGCCACAGATTTTCCACTGACTCGTGCCACCGACACCAAGCTCGTTTTCTGACACACATGGTCCTTTCACATTCAGAGATGCACAGGTCCGATGGCTCCCACGACCTTCAGCTCTCTTGAGGTCTTTACTTCCAAAGTAGCACCAAATGCCATTTGGTGTTAGTTCTGCTGCTGCTGCTGCTAAGTCACTTCAGTCGTGTCCAACTCTGTGCAACCCCAGAGACAACAGCTCACCAGGCTCCCCTGTCCCTGGGATTCTCCAAGCAAGAACACTGGAGTGGGTTGCCATTTCCTTCTCCAATGCATGAAAGTGAAAAGTCAAAGTGAAGCTGCTCAGTCGTGTCCGACTCCTAGCGACCCCATGGACTGCAGCCTACTAGGCTCCTCCGTCCATGGGATTTTCCAGGCAAGAGTACTGAAGTGGGGTGCCATTGCCTTCTCCAGTATTAGTTCTAGAAGGTCTTTTAAGTCTTCAAAGAATTGTTCAGCTTTGGCATTAGTGATTGGGACATAGACTAGGATTACTGTGATATTGAATGGTTTTCCTTGAAAATGAACAGAGATCTGTCATTTTTGAGACTGCACCCAAGTACTGCATTTCGGACTCTTGTTCACTATGAGACCTACTCCATTTCTTCTAAGGGATTCTTGCCCACAGTAGTAGATACAATGGTCATCTGAATCAAATTAGCCCATTCCAGCCCATTTTAGTTCACTGATTCCTAAAATGTCGATGTTCACTCTTGCCATCTCGTTTGACCACTTCCAATTTATCTTGATTCATGGACCTAACATTCCAGGTTCCTATGCAATATTGTACTTTACAGCATAGGACTTTACTTCCATCACCAGTCACATCCACAACTAAGCATTGTTTTCACTTTGGCTCCATCTCTTCATTCTTTATGTAGTTATTTCTCCATTGATCTCTAGTAACATATCATGCACCTATTGACATCAGGAGTTCATCTTTCAGTGTCCTATCTTTTTGCTTTTTCATACTGTTCCTGGGGTTCTCAAGGCAACAATACTGAAGTGGTTTGCCATTCCCTTCTCCAGGGGACCACATTTTATCATAACTCTCCACCATGAGCCATCCATCTTGGGTGGCCCTACACAGCATGGCTCATAGTTTCATTGAGTTAGACAAGGCTATGGTCCTTGTGATCAGTTTGGTTAGTTTTCTGTGATTGTGGTTTTCATTCTATCTGCCCTCTGATGGATAAGGATAAGAGGCTTCCTGATTGGAGTGACTGACTTTGGGGGAAACTGGGTCTTGTTCTGATGGGTGGTGCCATGCTCAGTAAATCTGGAATCCAATTTTCTGTTCATGGGTGGGGCTGTGTTCCCTCCATGTTGTTTGGCCTGTGGCTAAACTATGGTGAAATAAAAGTGAAAGTCACTCATTTGTACCCCATGGACTGTACAGTCCATGGAATTCTCCAGGCCAGAATACTGGAGTGGGTAGCCTTTCCCTTCTCCAGGGGATCTTCCTAACCCAGGGCTCAAACCCAGGTCTCCTGCATTGCAGGCAGATTCTTTACCAGCCGAGCCACAAGGGAAGCCCAGTAAAGATAATGGGCTTCCCTGATAGCTCAGTTGGTAAAGAATCCACCTATAATGCAGGAGACCCTGGTTCAATTCCTGGGTTGGGAAGATCCCCTGGAGAAGGGATAGGCTACCCACTCCAGTATTCTTGGGCTTCCCTTGTGGCTCAGCTGGTAAGGAGTCCACCTGCAATGTGGGAGACCTGGGTTTGATTGCTGGGTTGGGAAGATCCCCTGAAGAAGTGAGAGGTTATCCACTCTAGTATTCTGGCCTAGAGAATTCCATGGACTGTATAGTCCATGGGGTTGCAAAGAGTCAGACACGACTGAGCAACTTTCACTTAAATGAAGATAATGGCGACCTCCTTCAAAAGGACTTGTGCACCCACTGTTGTATTCAATGCCCCTGACCCTGCAGCAGGCCATGGTCGCCCCACACCTCTGCCAGAGACTGCTGGACACTCACAGACAAGTCTGGCTCAGTCTCTTGTGGATACACTGTTCCTTTCTCCTGGCTCCTGGTGCACACAAGGTTTTGTTTGTACCCTCCAAGAGTCCATTTTCCCAGTCCTGTGGAAGTTCTGTAATCAAATCCCTCTGGCCTCCAAATTCAGATTCCCTGGGGATTCTCAGGGATTTTTGCCAGATCCCCAGGTTGGAAAATCTGCTGTGGGTCCTATGACTTTCTTAACAGTGTGAGAATTTCTTTGGTATAATTGTTCTGCAGCTTGTGGGTCATCTGCTCAATGGCTCTATGGTAGGGTGTTTTGGAGACAGTGGAAGACAAGTCCAGGCCAATAAATTTGCATTGTTGGTTGCAGAGGTAATCCCAAACAGTTTTATAATAAGCATGGATTCCCTTGGAAGTGACTTTATTTCAAGAGGAAAATTGATCATTTTATTTCAGCATTCAGAAAACAAAGATCATGGCATCTGGTCCCATCACTTCATGGCAGATAGATGGGGAAACAGTGGAAACAGTGGCAGACTTTATTTTTGGGGGGCTCCAAAATCACTGCAGATGGTGACTGCAGCCATGAAATTAAAAGACGCTTACTCCTTGGAAGAAAAGTTATGAACAACCTAGATAGCATATTCAAAAGCAGAGACATTACTTTGCCAACAAAGGTCTGTCTAGTCAAGGCTATGGTTTTTCCTGTGGTCATGTATGGATGTGAGAGTTGGACTGTGAAGAAAGCTGAGCGCTGAAGAATTGATGCTTTTGAACTGTGGTGTTGGAGAAGACTCTTGAGAGTCCCTTAGACTGCAGGGAGATCCAATCAGTCCATTCTAACGGAGATCAGCCCTGAGTGTTCTTTGGTAGGAATGATGCTAAAGCTGAAACTCCAATACTTTGGCCACCTCATGCGAAGAGTTGAATCATTGGAAAAGACTCTGATGCTGGGAGGGATTGGGGGCAGGAGGAGAAGGGGACCACAGAGGAAGAGATGGCTGGATGGCATCACCGACTCGATGGACATGAGTTTGAGTGAACTCCGGGAGTTAGTGATGGACAGGGAGGCCTGGCGTGCTGCAATTCATGGGATCGCAAAGAGTCGGACATGACTGAGCGACTGAACTGAATGAACTGAACTGAAGAAAAAAAAATTTTTTGATGGGGATATTCCTGCAGTTTCTCACTTGGCACAGCTGTGAAATAGATGGAGAAACAATGTAAACAGTGACAGACTTTATTTTCTTGGGCCCCCAAATCACTGCAGATGATGACTGCAGCCATGAAATTAAAAGATACTTGCTCCTTGAAAGAAAAGCTATGACAAACCTAGGCAGCATATTAAAAACCAGAGACATTACTTTGCCAACAAAGGTCCATCTAGTCAAAGCTATGGTTTTTCCAGTAGTCATGTATGGATGTGAGAGTTGGACCATAAAGAAAGCCAAGTGCTGAGGAATTGATGCTTTTGAACTGTAGTGCTGAAGAAGACTCTTGCTTAGGGTGGCTAGCAGGACTGAGAGCTGAAAATGTTAAAGACGTGGCCTTTCGAAAACAAAGGGGTAAATACAGTTAGCCTTGAATAACATAGGTTTGAACTATGTGGACTAAGAGAAGACTCTTGAGAGTCCCTTGGAGAGCAAGGAGATCAAACCAGTCAATCCTAAAGGAAATCAGTCCTGAATATCCATTGGAAGAAGGACTGATGCTGAAACTGAAGCTCCAATACTTTGGCCACCTGATGCAAAGAACTGAATCATTGGAAAAGACCCTGATCCTGGGAAAGATTGAAGGCAGGAGGAGAAGGGGATGACAGAGGATGAGATGGTTGGATAGTATCACTGACTCGATGGACATGAGTTTGAGCAAGTTCCGGGAGTTGGTGATGGACAGGGAAGCCTTGTATGCTGCAGTCCGTGGGGTCGCAAAGAGTTGGACATGACTGAGCGACTGAACTGAGCTGATAAAAAGGGGCTAAAACAATTCTTAACCCACTCAATAAGGAAACATAATGTTCTTAGAGCAACACCCGGGACTGTTAGTTCAAAATGCTAGTTTTAAAATAATCTTATCATTATGAATACTCTTTTACCCATGAGAAAAGTTCTTTTAAATTTCAAATTACTGATCTGCCAATTTTTAAAACCAACACTGTTTTGTTTTGTTTTGTTTTTTTGCAGTATCAGAACTTAGCTCTACTGTGGTTCTTTGAGAGCTTTTGTCTTTAATTTTTCTTGGAGTCGAGTTGATTCACAATGTTGTGTTAGTTTCAGGTGTATAGCAAAGCGAACCAGTTACACATAAACATATATCCACTCTCTTTTTAGATTCTTCTCCCATATAAGCAGTTGCCGATAACTGAGTAGAATTCCCTGGCTAAACAGTAGGTTCTTGTTAGTTATCTATTTTATATATAGTAGTGTTTATATTTCAAAGAGTAACATCTTACTTGTCACTGAGGAATGAGATTATGGGAAAGCTTAGTCATTATGAAAAAATACAAGCAGGAAGAATTTTTAATTCACTTATAATCCCATCCTCTGTTATTCTTAATATTTTGCTATTTTCCTTCCAGTCTCTTTTTATTATTTTATTACAGTCTTTTTCCCTGTGTATAGTTTTTTAGGATCTGTGTTTTGTCTTGACTTTACCCAGTCAATGATAAAATACTTTTATAAGAGTTTATCATACTAACTTTTTATCTAGCATTTTAACATAAGTATTTTCCATGTTATTCATCCTTTGAGGGCATTATTATGGGCAGACATGGAACATTTCATGGAGGGCACAGAATACATTTATAAGTGGTTGGGAACATGAGTCCTGGGACCAGTGTCCAGTCTGAGCTTCCCATTGACCAACAAGTGACCTTGGGCAAGTGACATGACCTCTCTGCCTCACTGTCCCATTGGGATATGGGGAAGGTAATAGTGTTTATCTCATAGGATCACATGCAGATTACATGAGTTAGCATCCATAAAACTCTTGGAATAGTATCTGGCACATTGTAAACACTCAGTCAATATTAAAAGTGGAACCTGATGCTGTGTCACTTCTAAATATTCAATAAAGACCACCAGATGGGAGCCAGAGAGCTTGCTTTGCTTGCCAGAGTTCTGTGCAACAGGGGGTCCATCTCACCAACCACCCCACCCTCCCTTGCAGAGATATATAAAACTCAGACTCTGAATTCATGGAAAAAGAAGTCCAATAGACCTAAAAGGAATTATTCATTTAATACATGGGTATGATGAATTTTAAAAGAAACAATGTCCACTCCTTTTTACCTATAATTATTTGAGTACGTGGCCACCTAGCTGACACCCAGTAAGGTCTTTGCAGGCATCCCAATGGATCTAGTTTAGTGCCTTGTAGATAGTATGCACTCAATTTTAATTTCCTTGTTCAGTTGAATTTGCTATCCAGTAAGGAGGATGGGTGCCTCCAATAAATCTGAACCCAGATTAAAAAAAAAGTTTTTTTGATGTACCACACAGCATGTGGGATCTTAGTTCCCCAACCAGGGACTGAACCCATGTCCCCTTTATTGGAAGTACAGTCTTAACCAATGGACTGTCAGGGAAATCCCAGGACCCAGATTTTCACTGAAAAATTCCAAACTTTTCACAGAGTGATAGAAGGTGTGGAAAAGACCTTGGTTCATTCAGAAACAGTGATTCCCAACTCCAGTAAGGCCTGGGCATTGATAGCCTCTGAAAGTTCCCTAAGTGGTTCTGATGTCCCATCCAGTTGAGAATCGCTGATTTAGACCATGGTCCTTACTATGCAGATAAAGAAACTGAGGCTCAGAGATGTAAAGAAGTTTGTCCCAGATCACACAGGGACTTAAAGGTTGGAATTCAAATCATGCTACCAGCCTCTCTCCATCATAGCACCTTGCTGCTTGAATATTTTATTTCTTCTTGTGATTTTTTTTCTAGCAAGCTTTATTTTATACAATTTCCTTGTTAAAAGTAGCTATTGAACCTGGGGTAAACATGGTGAATCATTGTCTAAATCTCATGTTTAGAAAAGTTGGACATAATCCTCACTGCTAGTTTCCCCAAGAAACCAGGAATCAAGGACCTGTCTCTAGAAGGCAGTGTCTGGCCTCACCAGGGTTGGGCCAGCTGACAGGCCCCAAGAACCCTCCCAAGGGTGACACTTCCTCGATTACCCTTCCTCATCCATGCCTTTGAGTTTATCAGTCCTGACAGTGCTGAGTCACTGCATCTAACTCACAAGAGACTGATGACGGCAATTTACAAGAGGTACGTGAGTATCAAATGTTAGCCAGGTGGGTGCATTCTCTTCCAGCAGGAAAACTTCTCAAAGAAAGTTGACTCATAACCTGTAGATGCTTGGTGGGAGGGGGATTACAAAATGGCCTCAGGTTTTGATGGTGAACAAAACTAGATGTTCCCATCAGGTCATCTGAACTACAGCCCTAGATGGGTTAGGGTAGTGTTGAAAGCATCTGCTGCTTGGCTGCCTGGCTGCCTTTCCCCTGCTCTTTTGTAGACCAGTCTTCCCTCTGCTAGACACTAACCAGGGAAGTATCTCAGGAGGCATTCTTTACTGAGTGCTGCTCTCATCCATAATTTTATTATTTATTCATCTTATCTTTACTACTCACTACAGCCCTGATACATGTTGTAGACAGTTGCTTCTCCCCACAAATATGGCCACAGCCCCATCCCCAGAATCTACAAATAGGTTACCTTAAATATATAGCAAAGAGGACTCTGCAGATACGGTTAGCTTAAAGATATGGACATGGTAAAACTGTCTTAGGTTATCCAAGTGGGCCCAATGAATCTTTTTTATGGAGGCAAGAGGGTCGATGTTAGAAGAAGAGATGTGACAACAGAAGCAGAGGTTGGAGTGATGCACTTTGAAAATGGCCACATGCTAAGGACTGTGATCAGTCTCTGGAAGCTGGAAACAGCAAGGAAGTGGGTTCTCCCTAGCACCTCCAGGAACACAGCTGTCAGCACCTTGGTGTTAGCCCAGTAAGACCCCTGTCGTACTTCTGACCTATTAAACTTGTCATAAGCCACTAAGTTCATGGTAATTTATTACAGTATCAGTGGGAAACTAATACACACACCTAGATTTTAAAAGTTTCCCCAAAAAAAGTTTCAGAACATGGTTTAATTACCTAAAATGAGATCAAATTTATTTAAATTGTTTTCATTGATATTTGGAACTGAAGGCTTACATGTCTGATACTGACAGGGTGTCTTTGGTTAAGAGATGACAAGGGATGATAAAAGATGACAGAGAAAATGCTCAAAGATACACAAAGATGCAGCCTGGGCTTATGTCCCAGCTCTGCCACTTACTAGCTGTGTGGCCTCTCTGAACCTATTTCCTCATCCATAAAATGGAGAAATAACAATGTCCATCTCATAGAGTTGGATGAGGGTCACTTGAGATA
This sequence comes from Bos indicus x Bos taurus, assembly GCF_003369695.1. NCBI lineage: Eukaryota > Metazoa > Chordata > Mammalia > Artiodactyla > Bovidae > Bos > Bos indicus x Bos taurus. The sequence continues at coordinate 18,262,215 of NC_040078.1, forward strand.
ATGTCTTCAAAGCCCTTAGCCCCAGACCTGGCTTGCAGGAAGCATTGCTATCGCCTTTATTAATAGTAATCAGTGATCAGTGGAAGCACAGAGATGTCAGGATTGTTGGCAGGGCATTTCCAGGCCCCTATTCTAGCCTTATAACTCCAGGCTATCTGATTCTTAGATCATGGCTTGACAAATTCCATAGAGTAAGATGGACAGGTTGCCACCACTTTGGGTCTGTCTGAATGGTCAAGTCACTACTTGTACCTCTCCTCAAGGAAAAATAACAAGTTCTTATACTTTTCTCTACAGAGAGTATTTTACTATGTATAAGGTGTTTCTGCATTCGTGATTTTATTTGAGTCTTCCTAATGACCCCCATTGGGCAAAACAGATGGTTATTGCTCCTGTTATTAAAAGAAACAAATCAGTGCTCAAGGAGCCCAGACAACTTGACTAAGGTCACACAGATCAGAGAAGGCTGGGCTCTAGATCGCATGCTTGCTCCTCAAATCACAATGCCCTTTGGTTACTCTCTGTGTATCATGTCAGAGAAGTGGTGGACAGGCCAAGAGCACTTAGGGGATTAGATCATAAAAATGGTGTTTGAAAACTAGTTAATAGCATGCAGAAAAGTGAAATTGGACTTCTGTCTTATACCACTCACAAAAGTTATCTCAAAATGTATTAAAGACTAGACGTAGGACCTGATACCATAAAACTCCTCAAAGAAAACATAGAGAAGAAGCTCTTTGACATTGGTCTTGGCAGAAACTTTTCAAATATGATACCAAAAGCACAAGCAAGAGAGCTAGTGGGACTACATCAGACTAAACAGCTGCTTCTGCACAGCACAAGAAATAGTCAACAGAATGGAAAGGCAGCCTATGAAATGGAAGAAAATACTTGCAAACCTTTTATTGGATAAGGGGTTAATACTCAAAATGTATTTTAAAAATTCATACAACTCAATGACAGAACAAAACCTGATTGGCATATTTCCAAAGAAAAAGGAATAAACATTTTTCCAAAGAAAGCCTCTAAATAGCCAAGAAGTTCATGAAAAGATAGTCAACATCAGTAATCATCAGAGAAATAATCTTCAAAACCATAGCGAGATATTACCTCACACTTGTTAGAGAGGCCATAATAAAAAAAGACAAACAAGAACTAGCAAGTGTTGGCAAGGATGTGGGGAAAAAAAACTTGTGCACTATTGGTGGGAATGTAAATTGGTTCTGCCACTATGGAAAATAATATAGAGTTTCCTCAAAAAGTTAAAAATAAAACTACCATATGATCCAGCAATCTCACTTCTGGGATTATAGCCAAAGGAAAGGAAAGCAGGATATCAAAAAGATATCTGAGACTTCCCTGGGGGTCCACTGATTAAAAATCCCCCTGCCAATGCAGGGGACATGGGTTTTATCCCTGGTTTGCCAAGATCTTACATGCCACAGAGCAGCTAAGCCTGTGCACCACAGCAACAGACCCACACTCTAGAGCAAGGGAGCTGCAACTATTGAACCCGCACATGACAACTAGAAAGTGCCTACCACTCGCCGCAACTGGAGAGAGCCCGCATGCAGCAACAAAGACCTAGCACATCCAAAAATAAATAAATAAATTCACTAAAAAGAGTTATCTGCACGCCCATGTTTCCTACAGCGTTATTCACAATAGCCAAGATATGGAAGCAACCCAAGTGCCCATCAGCAGATGAATGGATCAAGAAAATGTGGTGTACATGTGCAGTGAAATACTTATTATTCAGCCATGAAGAAGACAGAAATCCTTCTATGTGTGACAACATGAATAAACCTGAGGGGATTATATTGAGATGTCAGAAACACAAAGACTTAAAACTGTCACTTAAACATGTGGAATCTGAAAAAGCTTACGTCATAGAAATGCAGAGTAGAACAGTGGTTACTAGGAACTTGGGGGCAGGGTGGAGGGGGGGAAGTGGGGATCTGGGAGATATTAAAGAGTACAAACTTGCAACTAGAAGATGAGTAAGTTCTGGAGGTAATGCACAGCATAGTGATATTGTCAACTGTAGTATAATATACTTTGAAGTTGCTACGAGACTACATCTTAAATGTTCTCACCACAAAAAAATAAATAAATAATGGCAGTAACCATGTGACATGGTAGTGTTGTTAGCCAAGGCTACAGTGGTCATCATATTGCAATCTATACATGTATCAAATCAACACTTTGTACATCTTATACATAATGCTATATGTCAACTGTACTACAAAAAAAAAAAAAAGCAAACCATAAATACTCCTCTTCTGAAAGATAGTGTACAAATGGCCTTTAAATAGGGCTTTCTTCTTGCCCCAAGTGATTGGAGTGCTCCAGCAGTTCTGGCCTCAAACCACAGAGCTATCATCTTGCCCACCTGGGCACCACCCTCTCCAAGAAATTCATGTCAATGACATGAGTGAAGCAGGGATACCAGAGCCTGATTCACAGAGCTGCCTGGGGCCCTCAGGTGCACATATCACTTCCTGAAAGAGCTTCACCTCCTGCTTGATTCTGAGCCTGTTTAGCTCCACCTGCTTGTGGATTCCTGATCCTGAACCGCATGCCTCCTGGGGCTCTGGGCCAGCAGCGGTGTTATCTCCTCCTCCGTGGGGAGCATTCCCATAGCTGGAGCCTGGAGGCGGGCATGCCGTGGGAGCCTACAGAGTAAATAACCAGAGAAAGGAGGATTCCTCTCTGGGAGAGGAAGTAAATTTCGAGGGTGGAGACCCCGAGGAGTAAAAATAGCCCAGGAGGCTCCTAGGAGCCACATGCACAGAGGAACCTTGTTTTCCCAGCTGGAGAGGCTGGGAGCTGGGAGCTGGGATCAGGCAGCAGGGAGAGGCTGGCTGCAGAGCAGCAGACAGCAGTCACACAGAGTTAAAGTGTGTGTCCAGTAGGGATGTGTGACCTGTGACTCCCTGGGAGGCTGTGTTGTCCCTCTAGGCTGCTTAGTTTACCCTGATGTTTGCCATCATCAGTGGAATGTCTTCAGCAGGGAATTGTTTTAGTTCCCCACTTACACTGAGGCCCTATAGGGAACAAGGCCAGTGCTAGGCATAGGGGAGTAAGAGATGAGGAGGCCACCATCTCTGCCCACTGAGAGTGGTCCTGGTGAGCTCTACTAGGAGCAGACCAGTGACTATGGGGGCTTCCAAGCTGGCGCTAGTGGTAAAGAACTCGCCTGCCAGTGCTGGAGATGCAAGAGATGTGGGGTTTGATCCCTGGGTCGGGAAGATCTCCTGGAGGAGGGCATGGCACCCCACTTCAGTATTCTTGCCTGGAGAATCCCATGGACAGAGGAGCCTGGGAGGCTATGGCCCATACGGTTGCAAAGAGTCAGACACAACTGAAGTGACTTAGCATGCGTGGTGACTATGGACCAAAGCTTCAGCAAAGTAGATTTGAGAGTTTTTTGTAAAGTTTATAGCAAGTTACAACAGCATAAATGATAAAGGCCATTCTGTTTATGTAAGTCTCTCCAAATATGTCTGTGTATTCATAAATAATACATGTAAATAAACAGAAAAAAATGTCTGGGTGGATCTGTATTAGAATGTCAACAGCATGTGCTTCTGGGTGGGGAATCCTGAGCATTTCTTTTTCCTTTTGCTTACCACCATTTTCTAATTTTCCTGCAAGGAGGAAAAATGTGGATTATCATGTTCCTTGGATAATAAAATATCTCACTTAGTGCAGAGATACTAAACTCACTGAAAGTATCAGAGAAGGCTTCACCAAAAAAGGTGTCCGGTGCTTCTGTTCAGTGTTGCAGATGTTCTGAGTTTCTGCTCAGCACCAGGCACCATCCTTGGTGCTGGAGGCACAGGGAGAGAGTTATGCACATTCCTTGCTCCTGGTACTTGGAACACTGTACCCTCTCCCCCTCCATCTGCCTCCCTTCCCATCTGGTCTCCAGGTGCCCTCCCTGCCAGCCTCACTCTCTCAGATGATTCATCACACCCTGCACAGCCACGTATGTGGCTGTCACTTACCCCCAAGATCATAAACTCCGTGGAAGTCAGAACTCTACATTATCTTTTTATTGAATTCCCGAAGTTGGGAGAACATGGGTGTCCTGGCTGGCATACTGAACAGAGCCAATTGGAAGGAAGGGGACATCGTAGCCCAGACAAATCTCAGTGCCGGAGGCCCGGGAGCCTCATGGTTCCCAACTCTTGCGCCCAGCTGGCGACTGATGAGGGGCTGCCTTGCACCATGCTTTGCACTCAGAAGGAACCAGGGTTTATTGAAATTAAAAGTGACCACTTTATATATATATATACACATATATATATTCCTCTCTTCGTTACTCCATGTCATTCAACTTCAAGTAGCCGTGACTCTGTTGACAAAATAAAAAATCATAAAGTAGGAAGTGTATCTTACTTGTAGCAAAAGTGAGGTAGGTCCTGAATCCACTATTAGGGAAAAGATTTTCTCCACCCCAAAACATCACCTTTTTTCTTGAGATCACAAAGCTCAACTGATTATGTTCACACCCAGAGTCTGAAGACATTTGACTTTAAACTTGGCACTTAGCTCCAGACTGGGTGCATGGTTAACCATGGAAAATGGGGAAGGAAGGGAGAAAGATAGAGAAGAGATGAAGGAAGGAAAGATGAAAAGAAGCAAGGAAAAAAGAGATAAAGAAAGAAATGAACGGAGTTGGGAAATGAGTGACAGATATAGTCCTCTCTTAGTAAGTCAGAGAAGGACAAATATCGAATGATGTCCCTTATATGTGGAATCTAAAAAAAAAAAAAATAATACAAATGAATTTACCTACAAAACAAAAACAGACTCACTGATTTTGAGAATGAGCTTATAGTTGCCAGAGGGAAGGATGGGGAGAAGGGATAGTTAGGGAGTTTGGGATGGACATGTACACACTGCTATATTTAACATGGGTAACCGATAAGGACCTACTGCATAGCACATGAAACTCTGCTCAATATTATGTGGCAGCCTGGATGGTAGGGGAGTTTGGGGGGAAATGGATACATGCATATGTATGACTGAGTCACTTCACTGTTCATCTGAAACTATCACAACATTGCTGTTAATTGGCTATACCCCAATACAAAATAAAAAGTTTAAACATATATTATATATATAATGTCTTCTCTTCATCACTCCATGTCATTCAACTTCAAGTAGTGATGACTCTGTTGACAAATAAAAAATCATAAAGTAGGAAGTGTATCCTACTTGTAACAAAGAGGAAAGACATCTGAGAAACTAGAGTTCAAAACTATAGGTTGGAGCTGCCCCTCATCCCCTCTCCTCCTCCACCACACCCACCGCAGCCAACTCTCCCCAGACTGCCCCAGACCTTGCAAGGTCAAGACTTCTTCACATCTTCTCCATCCCTGTTCTGGCTCTGGCAGGCACGTGGAGAATGCCTGAGTCATGCAATAGGAGTCTGGGCAATTTACCAGAGGCTTGAAGTCTCTAGCTTAATGATGAAATGACCAAAATTTCCTGCTACCCTTATGCCAGTCTTTTCCACTCAAATGCAATGAGTGATCTGGGGAAATGTCTGGCTCTATCCTAGGACTGAAAGTTGTTTCATCCAGGGAATTCAGTCTCTAGAATGTCTTTTTACTCCTCTCTACTCATCCCCTAGAAGAAAAGCTATGACCAACCTAGACAGCATATTAACAAGCAGAAATACTACTTAGCCTACAAAAGTTGGTCTAGTCAAAGCTATGGCTTTTCCAGTAGTCATGTATGGATGTGAGAGTTGGAACATAAAGAAGGCTGAACACCAAAGATTTAATGCTTTTAACTGTGGTGTTGTAGAAGACTCTTTAAAGTCCCTTGGATTGAAAGGAGATCCAACCAGTCAATCGTAAAGGAAATCAGTCCTGAATATTCATTGGAAAGACTGATGCTGAAACTGAAGCTCCGATACTTTGGCCACCTGATGCAAAGAACTGACTCATTGGAAAAGACCCTGATGCTGGGAAAGATTGAAGACAGGAGGTGAAGGGGATGACAGAAGATGAGACAGTAGGATGGCATCACCGACTCGATAGACACGAGTCTGAGCAAGCTCCAGGAGTTGGTGATGGACAAGGGAAGCCTGGTATGCTGCAGTCCATGGGGTTGCAAAGAGTCAGACATGACTGAGCGACTGAACTGAGCTGACTCATAACCTGGTCTCCTCATCTCTGCCTCAATATCCACAGACCCTCTCAGACCTTAAGTTTCCTCCATCAAGGGCCTCCCATCACTGCCAGGTGAGGGCCTCTCTCTCTCTCCTCCTGCTCCCTGTTCTTTATTCTAGCCCTCAAGGGCAAAAATGATGTTCCAACATTGACAGCAACCAATGCATAGAACCCCCTCCCCACCAGTCCCCTCAGTTCCCTCAGTAAATGGCCCCAAGACCCAAGACTGAGAGCCATCCCAACCTCTCCTTCATCCTAATCCCACATCCAGTGACACACCCAGGTTTCCTTCTCCCAATTCTACTGCTTTCTTTCCTCAGACCCTTGCCATCTGTCTAATATGTAAATCTGAGCCTATTTGAAATTTTCAATAGTTCTGTGGGGCTCCCATGGTGGCTCAGATGGTGAAGAATCCTCCTGCAATGCAGGAGACCAGGGTTCAGTTTGGAAAGATCCCCTGGAGAAAGGAATGGCTACCCCCTCCAGTATTCTTGCCTGGGAAATCCCATGGACAGAGGAGCTTGGCAGGCTACAGTCCAGGGGGTGGCAAAGAGTCAGACATAACTAAGAGACTAAACACATTACCCCCAAAGGGAAAACAATCCAAGTCCCTCCAAATGGTGCCTGAGTTCTTCATACTTTGGCAACTTCTACCTCCCCGGGCTCCCTTTGCTTCCCACAAATATTTAATGAGCCTCTACTATGTTCAGAGCATCTTCTGGGTCCTGAGGATTCAACAGTGAACTGGGAACCTAAAGAGATCAACTATCTGGTACATGAAGAGCTTGGTGCCGGTCTCCCCTGTACTGTAAGGACACTGTAACTACATTATGTTATCACCACCCCCCGAACATGCCTACATGCACCCTCAGTTAGAACACACTTTGCCCCCCCACTCCTACATGGTCCCAAGGACCATCCTGTGAAACACCTGCCCCAATGGGACCCCATCACCAGCTCCCTGTAATGAAGGGCCTCTCTTACAGGGCATCTGCTGTGCCCTGTGCTCACAATTGGCCTCCCCTATTGGATTCTGAGACCCTTCCTGTTGGGATCTGAGTGTTCACCCTGCGAGCCTGGGGGATATCACAGAGGCTGGCACCTAACAGATGCTCAGACTTCCTGAAAGAGTTCCTCGGGGGCAGATGCTCACACCGTCCACCACTGTGTCTTCAAGGATTTAGTGAAGAGCACACAGCATTCAGAAAATACTTGCTGTGTGAAGAAGGATGGGAGGAATGAGCTCATCATCACTGTCCGGGAGGGAGGAGGCCCACGGGGCTGCTGTAGTCTCTGCAGAGCATGTTCTGACCTTGACTCAGTCTGATTCACTGGAAACTGTGACCAAAGTCACTTATCTGAAGCACGTTTGCCGGGCAAACGAGGAGGCTTTACACCCTGGAAATTCTGCATACTTTCTAGATAAATAGGGGAATGTCAGGTCCTGCTGGAGTGATTCTTAGACAATCTGGGTCACCTAGGAATCTGTCAAAGATCTGGCTCATCCTTCCTCATTCAGAGGATGAAACTGGCTCCAGAAGTCAGGACCGGCGCTCCAGCCCTAATCCTTGCCATCTCTGGAAAGAGATGGAAACGCCTGATTCTCTGGCCACAGCTGAGCTGAAGGAGGACCTGGGGAGCTGTAACATGAGAACACAGTCTGGCAGTGCCTGACAGAGTGGCCACTCCACTGCCCGCTGCCCAGCTGAGGGACAGAAACCCCCAGACTTTGAGAGGTGACGGGAAAGTCACTCCTGGTGTCTGTGACTGACCTCCCCACTGGACTGTGGCCTGAGGGGACCAGGAACTGGGACTCTGATGTGGTGGGTTCAGTGACTGCCCTCCCATGGAAGTTGTTCTGTAGGATTCCTCTAGGTGAGGCCAGTTTTCTGAACTCCTCTCAGTTCCTGGCAGGTATTACAATATCCCAAGTGCTCAGGGCTTCTCTGTGGCAGAGAGAGCTCAGACCCCACACGAAACTCTTCATGTACCAGGTAGCTGATATCTTTAGTTTCCCAGTTCACTGCCGAATCCCCAGGACCCAGAAGATGCTCTGAACATAGTGTTAAGGCTCAGTTACTTCAGTCATGTCCGACTGTTTTGCAGCCATATGAACTAAAGCCTGCCAGGTTCCCCTGTCCATGGGATTGAAGAGGCAAGAATACTGGAGTGGGTTGCAGTTCCTACTCCAGGTCATCTTCCCAACCCAGAGACTGAACGTGAGTCTCTTATGTCTCCTGCATTGGCAGGTGGGTTCTTTACCACTAGTGCTACATAGTAGAGGCTCATTAAATGTTTGTGGGAAGAAGAAGGGAGGAAAGAAGGAAGGAATGAAGGAAGAGAAGGAGGCAGGGGGTGGGGTGGAATGGAAGTAGGAAGAAAGGGAGGAAGGAAGGAGAGAAGGAGAGAAGGAAGGGTGAGAAGAGAGCCACATGCCACTGCTGGCATCAGCCACCACCAAGCTGGCTGAGAACAGTGTAGCCTCTGTCAGCACCTGGATACCCTGTGTGAGAGGCTGAAGCCAGCTTCCCACAACAGAGGCCATCTCCCACTAATCCCGAGGCTGTGGGACACAAGTTTTCATTTCCCGGAGCAGAAAGTCTCCGGAGTCAGAAAACTTGACAGTTAATGAAGCACCCTTGTGGCACATGATGAGGGTTTATCATCCTTCACTCTTAGGTCATCCCAGCTCTGTCACTTCCTGGGGTTTTCCATGCATCTTTCCCACAAGCTCCCCCACCCCCCACCCCAGCACCCTGGAAGGAACTCATCTCAGAGGCACCGTGGGCCACAACCACAGAGGTGCCATGTTCCTCTCTGGGATCCAGGAGACAGGGGTGATGGGAGGATTGGAAGCGGAAGACTTGAGGACCAGTGGCGCTCCACTATTAACCCTAAAGTGGAAAAAGAACCAGTTGAGCTGAGTGAGGACAGCGGAATAAAACTGAGTATAAAACAAGGACATCTGCTCCTGAGTTTCCATTCTGCCATGTTAACTTTGGGCTTGTCACATTCCTCTTCTGAATCTCAATTCTCTCAGCTCTAAAATGAAGGCCACTATATGCAACTCAGTCCAATGAGGTCACATGTAGCAAAGTACTTGGTGAGCCATAAAGTACTATAGAAATATAAGCTAATAATAATAATATAAACATAATCAAATAATGGTGATGATGATAAGGCCAACCTTTGAGTAGCTCTGTCCATCACATAACCCTGCAGCCTTATATGACATCAATGAGCCCAGAGGAAGGGGAGGAATGACCCCAGGTAACAGGTGAGTGTCAATACTCTGCCAGAGAATTGCTGGTGCCTGTCTGGATGACAGTCCTAAGGGCAGACACTGCCCTGGCCTGGAGAGTGTGAGGAAGAGGGAATGAGCTTGATGGCTGACTTTGTGACCTGGCTCTGACCCATGTGGGAGTCCTCTGATGACTGGGAAGTAAGCTCTCTAATTCCCCAGCTGGTTCTGCAAGCCCTTGGGAACCAGGTTGGGCTGGGGGTGGAGCCTGGGATCAGGCAGTCCCTTTGCCTTTGGATCAGCGTGTCCTTGTGTAAGACAGCAAGAGGCTGGATGAGAAGACCATTGCAGGCCCCTCCTGTGCAGGAGGATCCCACAGTCCAGACCTGCATATTTCCCACAGGCTCTGTCCTCAGGGGCTCCCAGTCCTCGGAACAGCACCCAACACTGTTGACACCACCCTTGCACAGGCTCCACTCTGGGCCACACCTGGCTTAGAGGAGCTTCACTCTGACCTCGCACCAAGCACGTCACATACAAAAGACACTTGGAGCTGCCGCAGGAAGGTTCATCCATCAATCACTCTGTCCTTGAAAACAAGTGGAGTACATATAACGTGCCAGGTGTTGCGCCGGATACTGAAGATACAGATGGGACAGCCCAGGCACTGTGCTTAGGCGGCTCCCATCCTGGGTCACGGTACGGTTGGGTGGACATGAACGTACAGATGAGACAATATGATATGTGCACAGATCTTCCCAAGACATCTCAGAAAGAAGTGGGGTGGGGAGTGGCAGGAGAAGTAACACTCAAGGTTCTGTCTTGGGAGTCACAGTGCCACTCTGCCGTGCCTGACGGGAGATGAATGACCCTTGCCCATTCCTTCAACCTCCTAAGCTAGGAGCCAGAGAGAATCCCATATTTGCAATTGACTAGCTAAGTGACCTTGGAAAAGTCACTTGGCTTCTTGGAGCCTCCGTTTCCTCATCTGTAAATGGAAACCATGATGGCTCTTCATCTATTCATTCAATAAAACCACAATAATTTTTTTTTTTTTGAGCAGCACTGTATGCTAGGCTTTGGAAACACAGCAGGGAGCAAATGCATGGCCCCTCATGAAGTTTAAGGTTCAGTGGGGAAGACAGACATGAAAGCAGGACATCACATTAGTGCTATAAAAGAAGCACAGAGTCGGACAGGGCTGAAGCGCCTTAGCATGCATGAACAAGTTTGCAGAGACTCTCACCCAGCCACGGTGGTCATTCTCTCAGCAATGTTATAGGAGTCAGTTAAACAGTGCATAAGAAGTGCATATGGAAGCTTTCTTGACACTGTGGAGTTCTATGTAAATCATTGCTGGCCTCTTCTGTATGTTTTCCCTCCCTCACTCAAAGCTGAGGGATCAGAAGGTGAGAAAGGTAAGACAGAAAACAAATACCAATTGAGATCTTATGTGGCAGAAAGGGATGCTTAGGGGGCCATGTAGAGGGTAGCATGGCTCACGGAGCAGAAGCAAAGTTCAGCCAGGTCTCTCTCAACTGCTCGATGGTAGACAGGAGAGCAACCCCTCCTTCCTTAGCACTTCCAACTCCAGCTTGGCTCTTTGGCTTCTGGTTAGTAGGAAAGGAAAGAGCAGACCGCCGAGCTGCTGAGGGAAGGGACAGGTGCACCCAGGGGAAAAGAGAAGGGCAAGAAATGGCAGCCTGGCTGGGAGCCCCAGCATCGCCCATTTGATGAACTTGAGTAGTGCTGAAAACCTTGCCCTGGTGGGAAGGTAAGTCTGTCAACCTCCGAACAGACTCCTGTCCGGTTATGGAATACAGTGAGTGGACAGCTGTGAAAACTGAGGTCCAGAGGATAACGGGGTGGCCGAGGCAACATACTGCTGAGTGCTGGTGGCCTGCCGCTCAGTCTGCTGGCCCCCTATACTGTGAAGACGGGTTGATGATGTCAACCTTGCCCTGGTGGTTTGCTCACATCCGGCTCCTCTTCCTCAGCCAACGCCTTCTGGCTGTCTCCTGTCTGTTCAGTGTCTGCCGTCTGAAAACCATCTGAAATTTCACTCACAGTCAGTATGGCCCTTCCTGGGGAAGACATGTGTATTGAAGCAGGTACTGATTCCAAGATAAAGGAAAAGCCCTTGCAATCATGGGGTTTCATGTCTAAGCCCTAGGAAGAGCCCCAGGCATTGGTATGTGCTGGTAGCTAAAGATTTCACCCCAGATGTGGAAACCGAGGCCCAGAGCCAGAGCAGAAGGTAGCTGACCTTGGTTCATGCAGCTAGTAAGTGGCAAGGCCAGGCTTAGAACCCAGGTTTTCTGAACTTCAGCCTCTTCAAGAAAACTATAGCTGGTGTAGACCTCAGGGAGCTTTCCCAGCTGGAAAGCTTCCTCTAGAGACAGCAATTCTGCTCCCACACAAGGCAGGCAGTGGGGAGAACTAGAGATGAAGGGTGTAAACCTGCCTTCCCAACCTCCAGAGGGCTGGGGAGGAATTTCGGTGCCTATCGAGGGCTCTTTAGGTTTTTTGCCCTGGGTCCCTTCCCTGATAGCCACAGTGCAAACACAAGTCCAGCTTCCTCCACAATTCCCTTTGTGCTCTCTGAAGTGAAAGCCGCTCAGTCATGTCCAACTCTTTGTGACCCCATGGACTATACAATCCATGGAATTCTCCAGACCAGAATACTGGAGTGGATAGCTGTTTCCTTCTCCAGGGGATATTCCCAACCCAGGGATCGAACCCAGGTATTCTGCATTGCAGGCCAATTCTTCAGCTACTGAGCCACCAGGGAAGCCCTCTGAAGGTGTCATCCTAATGCTGAGGTGCTTCTTGCTTGGGGGGGTGGGTGGGCAGGAAAACCCAACCTTTGAACTCAGACTCCTATCTGAATCTCAGGTCTGTCTGTGGTCTTGGGGAAGTTATTTCACCCCTCTGGGCCTTGGTTTCCATGTCGATAATGGTGGGAGAAATACTCCCTAACTTTGGGAGCTGTTCTGAGAATAAATGAGATAACAAATCTGAATGCTCACTGTATGATGCCTGACACAGGGAAGGTGCTCAACCAATGATTTTCTCTCCCTTGTGCAACCCCTTCCTCGTTAGAGTCATCAGAGTATTTCATGGAGTTAATTTAGAGGAAGTCAGTGATGTAATCTAGACAAGACATACTGAAGGTGGAATCTGAAGGGAAAGCTCAGGCTATCTCTGTTAATACCTACTCCTACTACTTCTATGGGACTGAGATACACTTCAGAACTTCACTCACCCAGCTCTTGGGAAAGCAGGGATCAAGATGATTGGGTTCTGGCCTTAGATTTGAGGGCTTTACTCCTGGGTCTTAGTTTCCTTGTCTGTGAAATGAGAAAAGAGGTCAATAATTCAGCGAATATTTATTAAGCTTCTAATGTCTTCCAAGCATCAAACACAGGTTGAGTGAGGACATAGAGCATAAAGGGATGGATGGGCATGAAGATGGGTAAGATGCGAACTCTTCCAGACAGGGATGTAAAACCTGGTGGTAGAAGCCAAGAAACTCATGAGCGAGCTGTCACAACAGGTGCTTAAAAGCGTAGACTTGGGAGCCAGTGTGCTGGGTTTGAATGCAGCTCCACCTTGGACAGGATACTTCAAACTAAACTGGCTCATTTGCAGTGATGTGGATGGACTGAGAGTCTGTCATACAGAGTGAAGTAAGTCAGAAAGAGAAAAACAAACACCATATATTAATGCATACGTATGAAATCTAGAAAGATTCCATATATGTATACATTATAGCTTCTATAGATTCTGTATGAATTCTATAGATTCTATATGTAGACATACAGCTGATTCACTTCATTGTTCGGCAGAAACTAACACAACATGTTGTGTTAAATATATAAAATAATTATATTCCAGTAAAAAAAATACTTTATTTCTCTGGGACTTGGATGTTATAAAATGGTTCCTATAAATTATATTAAATATCTTATTAATATGTTATTTAAAATATTTGCAGTGATGGGATATATAATTTATTTGTAATATAATATTTATATTATATATATAAATATTATAAATATATAAATATTATATATAATATTTATATTATAACTACATTATCATATACTATGTATTTGTGATATAAATATTAATTATATATTACACAATATGTTAATAAATAATACAAATGTATATTGCATAAATTATAATATCTATATTAAATAAATTATATATACTTTATATAAATATGATAAATATTTAAATATATTACATATAATATACTAATTACAAAAACACTTATTTTTTAATTTTATATTGAACTATAGCTGATTAGCAATGCTGTGATAGTTTCAGGCGAACAGCAAAGTGACTCAGCTATACATATGCAGGTATCCATTCTCCCCTAAACTGCCCTCACATCCAGGCTGCCAGGTAACATTGATCAGAGTTCCCAATAGGTCCTCGCTGGTTATCCGTCTTGAATACAGCAGTGTGTACATGTCAATTGAAAACTCCGTATCCTTTCTTCCCGTTCTTCCCCCTTGACAACCATAAGTTTGTTCTCTAAATCTCTAAGTCTGCTTTTATTTTATAAATAAGTTCATTTGTATCATTTCTTTTCAGATTCCACGTGTAAGGGATATCATACAATATTTCTCTTTCTCTGTCTGACATACTTCACTCAGTACAACAATCTCTAGGCCCATTCATGTTGCTGCAAATGGCATTATCTCATTCTTTTTAGTGACTGAGTAATATTCCATTGTATACATGCAACACATCTTCTTTATCCATTCCTCTGTCGATGGACATTTAGGTTGCTTCCATGTCTTAGCTATTGTAAATGATGCTTCAATGAACATTGGGGTGCATGTATTCTTTGGGGCCATGTTAATTATTAATTATGAGTCATACTAATTATTAAAGCACTTTAAATAGTGTCTTACACAAAATGTAAGCATCATATAGGAGTTTGGTATTATAACCAGGTTTAATAAATAGAAGGAAGACCATATTTGTATGCTTTGTAGAGGAAAGTACAGTTAATTCCGATTGTTTGGGATTGGTAGCGTGACATTACGCCTATAAGAAGGAGGTTTGTAGTAATGTTTGGGCAGTCCCTGTTCTTTAGGTCCTGTCACCAGAATCCAGCAACATCACCAAAATATACCACCAGTTCTGGACTCATGCCTTTGATTCTGTCTTCCCCTACTGTCCAAAGTGTTAGAAAAGTAAGTTGGAATGTCAGTCTGGACATCACTAGAGTGAAGTGTTAAAACCCTGTTTAGGGAGGAATACAGGTTGATTCAAGAGACTTGGGCAAGTATGTGACATAGCAGCAGAATAAGAAAGAACAATAGAGAGAGGAGAAGCTGAGTTGAAGGGAAGTTTGGAAACCTTGGAAAACAGATGTATCCACTTGCTAGGACTGCTATAACAAAGCACCACAGACTGGGTGGTTTAACCTCAGACATTTATTGTCTCACAATTCTGGAGGCTAGAAGTCCAAGATCATGTTGTCCAGGGGTTGATTTCTTCTGCGACCTTTCTCCTTTACTTGGAGATGGCTACCTTCTCCTGTGTTTTCACGTGGTCTTCCCTCTGTGTGCATTTGGGTCCTGATCTCTTCTTACAGGGATACCAGTCCTATATTAGGGCCCACTTCAATAGTATTATTTTACCTTAATCATCTCTTTGGAGAAGGCAATGGCACCCCACTCCAGTACTCTTGCCTGGAAAATCCCATGGATGGAGGAGCCTGGTAGGCTGCAGTCCATGGAGTCACCAAGAGTCAGACACGACTGAGCGAGTTCCTTTTCACTTTTCACTTTCATGCATTGGAGAGGGAAATGGCAACCCACTCCAGTGTTCTTGCCTGGAGAATCCCAGGGACGGGGGAGCCTGGTGGGCTGCCGTCTCTGGGGTTGCACAGAGTTGGACACGACTGAAGTGACTTAGCAGCAGCAGCAATCACCTCTTTAAAGGCTCCATCTCCAAATAGTCACATTCTGAGGTCCCGGGGGTTAGGACCTCAACATATGAATTTGTAGGGTCATAACTCAGCCCATAACAACAAAGGACTGGCCTCCCCTGAGCACCAAAAGTGACTCCTGTACCATCACAGATACACATGGAAAGGGAGACAAGGATGGAGATGAAGCAGAAACAAACTAAGACCCATGCCTACCCTGAGCAGGGTTCAGCAGACTTTAGAAAATGGATGGAGATTATGCTGAGGCTCAGGGACCAGCAACAGGAGGCAATTTATAGAGAATGAGCTTCAAAAGCTTTTGCCTCTTCGGCA
Organism: Bos indicus x Bos taurus; assembly: GCF_003369695.1. Taxonomy (NCBI): domain Eukaryota; kingdom Metazoa; phylum Chordata; class Mammalia; order Artiodactyla; family Bovidae; genus Bos; species Bos indicus x Bos taurus. The sequence goes on from NC_040078.1 coordinate 18,277,930, forward strand.
CCAGGAAGCTATAATCCCCAGGACACCTCCTCTGTAAAGCAGCTAAGCATTCTACTGAAGCACCAGGGAATTTGCAGGTGTTCCTCCAGGCTTACTGTGAATGGGGAGAGCCATCCTGAGACCACCACTGACCCCTCCCACCAGCTTCTAGAGACTGGATGAGACATTCTAGAAGCATTCCCTGAAGTGGGAAAGTTGCTTAAAGTAAGGAATTGATATCTCTGGGGAAATAGCTGTGGCTTACTGCCCTTTTCTCCCGTCATGAGTGTGAAGGTTAGTTTTTCCCATCTCTCAAGCCAAAGGACAAAGACACCACTCAGAGATCAGTGACACCTGAGGGAACGTGAAATGGATATATCCAATCCCGTGGATGTTTGATGTGCTGCAGAAATTCAGATCCCAGAATAGAGACCAGTGAGGGAATGTTTTGAAGAGCTTGCCATGTTCCCCTGGAGTTTGGGGAACATTCCTGGTTATAAAGGCTAGGTTACAACAGCATCAGCCCAATCCATCTACTGGGATCCCAACACACAGAAGAAGAAAAGATGCTCAAAAGAAGAACAATGGCAGAGGGAGAAGGAGAGAACATGTGGGAAAGTGGAAGTTCAGGCCATCCACTTTGCCCTACATACTGTAGGTTCCTGGGCCATGGGTTAGGTTTGAGCTCACAAGGCAAGAAAAAACCTTTAAATTGTGCTAGACAGAAGTCTTTAATCCTTGAAAGTAATAAAAAATAAAAGCTATAAGATTTGCCAGAGATAATATTAAGGAACAGATTTTTTTTTTTTTTTTGGCTGAACTGTGGGATCTTAGTTCCCCAACCAGGGGTGGAACCCACACCCCCTGCAATGGAAGTTCAGAGTCTTAACCACCAGACCACCAAGGAAGTCCCAAAAGAGATTGAATATAGCAATTTTAAAGTATCTCATTTGATAAATTGATAAATAACTCATTTTCTACCTATGAAATACTGAGTTCAAACTTGCAATAAGTTCCAAGAGCCTTTTTCCCACCATCAGAAGGTATTGCTGATACATACATGATTATTGCTCTTCTTACATGGCGACCTTCTCCACCCAGGGAGAAGTCAGTGGGTTATTTTTCTTAAAAGGTCATCCATACTATTTCTAGCCGTGTGTGTGGGTATGTATAAAGACTTTTCCTATAAATGAATATTCATAGCCAAAAAGTGGCTACTCATGAATAAACAAAATGTGGTATATCCACACAATGAAATATTTGTCAGTCATAAAGAGAAGTAAGTATTGGCATGTGTCACAACTTCAATGAACCTTGAAAACATTACATTATGTAAGAGAATCCAGACAGGAAAGACTACATATTGTATGATGCAATTTATACAAATTTCTAAATAGGCAAATCCATACAGAAAGTGTATTAGTGGTTGCCAGGCAACAGGGGTGAGGAGTCAGAGGGCAGGAACAGGAATGAGAGGGATGAGTAATTGCCAATAACTTTCTTTCTAGAGTGATAAAAATGTTCTGGAATCAGATAGTTGTGATAATTGCAAAGCCTTATGAACATACTAAACATCATTGAATTGTACACTTTAAAAGGGCAAATTTTATGGTTTATGAACTTATATCTCAAATTTTAAGGAACTTCTAGGGTCTTAGGGAGGCTTTGGAAGGTTTAGCTCCAAAGTCTTCCTGCTGCTGACTCAGAAAAAGAATTGTATTAGCATTCCATTTTGGCTAGTATGCACTACTGCATCAAAGAATAACTATTGCATTAGTCCAAGTAAATCACATTAGAAGAGAACAATGCCAATGTGAATGTGGTAGATTATGCTCTAGCAGGTTAGGAAGAGAGTGCAGTGGGGACTAGTTGGGGAATGAGATGGAGTGACTTGGGGCAGGAGTCAGGAAGCCTTCTGGGAGGGGTGGGGCTGAGCTAGATCATGTGGGATGGGTAAGTGGGTCGAGGGGCACGTGAGGGAGTCAGGTAGGGCCAAGTGATGAGACACAACCACACTGCCTTCCATGCCCGCCTCTGAGACCTGAAGTGGGTGGGACATGGGGAAGAGCAAGGATACCAGGAGGCAGCAGAGTGGAGATGGCTGTACACCTGGTGGGCTGCGCACAGGAGAGCGGGATGCAAGAGACCAGTTTTATATAAAATGTGGAAGGGTGGCAAGGTTGGTATGCTAAACAGAACTGTGTAGAGAATTAGGAGCTTCTTTAATTTAAACAAATATAATGTTTCTTGAGCAATTGGCCTACTTAGGGTGAGGATAAAAGGGAAAACACTTCAAATTACTGATTCAGTTCAGTTCAGTTCAGTCACTCAGTCGTGTCCGACTCTTTGCGACCCCATGAACCGCAGCACACCAGGCCTCCCTGTCCATCACCAACTCCCGGAGTTCACTCAGACTCATGTCCATCGAGTCAGTGATGCCATCCAGCCATCTCATCCTGTGTCGTCCCCTTTTCCTCCTGCCCCCAATCCCTCCCAGCATCAGGGTCTTTTCCAATGAGTCAACTCTTCGCATGAGGTGGCCAAAGTACTGGGGTTTCAGCCTTAGCATCATTCCTTCCAAAGAAATCCCAGGGCTGATCTCCTTTAGAATGGACTGGTTGGATCTCCTTGCAGTCCAAAGGACTCTCAGGAGTCTTCTCCAACACCACAGTTCTAAAGCATCAATTCTTCGGCGCTCAGCCTTCTTCACAGTCCAACTCTCACATCCATACATGACTACTGGAAAAAGCCATAGCCTCAACTAGATAGACCTTTGTTGGCAAAGTAATGTCTCTGCTTTTGAATATGCTATCTAGGTTGGTCATAACTTTGCTTCCAAGGAGTAAGCGTCTTTTAATTTCATGGCTGCAGTCACCATCTGCAGTGATTTTGGAGCCCCAAAAAATAAAGTCTGACACTCTTTCCACTGTTTCCCCACCTACTTGCCATGAAGTGATGGGACCAGATGCCATGATCTTCGTTTTCTGAATGTTGAGCTTTAAGCCAACTTTTTCACTCTCCTCTTTCACTTTCATCAAGAGGCTTTTGAGTTCCTCTTCACTTTCTGCCATAATGGTGGTGTCATCTGCATATCTGAGGTTATTGATATTTCTCCTGGCAATCTTGATTCCATCTTGTGCTTCTTCCAGCCCAGTGTTTCTCATGATGTACTCTGCATATAAGTTCAATAAGCAGGGTGACAATATACAGCCTTGATGTACTCCTTTTCCTATTTGGAACCAGTCTGTCGTTCCATGTCCAGTTCTAACTGTTGCTTCCTGACCTGCATACAGATTTCTCAAGAGGCAGATCAGGTGGTCTGGTATTCCCATCTCTTTCAGAATTTTCCACAGTTTATTGTTATCCACACAGTCAAAGTCTTTTAGCCGTCTATATTTCTATCTCTTTTAAGAAAAATCTCACTTTAGGAAATTATCCAAAGTAATTTTTACTTCCCTATTAACATTTTTTACCCCTCTCCCCCTTGTCCTGCCAATGCTGACATCTGGTTTCATTAGCAGAGATGTTTATATGGCCTGGAAGCCACGTATCCAGGGAAGCTGGAATTCTACTGTTGGATTTTGGAGTTTTGCTGCCCCCTACTGTTGGAGGACCAATCCTTTGGCCACCTGATGCTAACTGACTCATTGGAAAAGACCCTGATGCTGTGAAAGATTGAAGGCGGGAGAAGGGGACGACCACAGAGGATGAGATGGTTGGATGGGATCACTGACTCTATGGACATGAGTTTGAGTAGGCTCCGGGAGTTGGTGATAAACAGGGAAGCCTGGCGTGCTGAAGTCCATGGGGTCACAAAGAGTCAGACACAACTGAGTTACTGAAATGAACTGAACTGTTGGAGGACTGAATTGACAGGGTTCTTGGGCTGGAGCTCAGGGATGAAATCTGTGGTCAGATTTATTCTGTTGCCATGGCCTGGACAGACCCAGTGTCCTCCTGGTTCACTCTAGCTCCTTCAGGAGCTGAGGATTTTCCCGAACCCCAGCTGAGGCTTCCAGACATCCTGTCACCAGTAGCCCAGCCGATTTCAACTGTAGAGGTGAAGACCTCCCTTCATCCTGGCTAGGGTCTGCCTCCCACTTCCCAAGTTCCCACACTCCAGGGAACTTTCCACCAGCACCGTGAGTTCCTCCTTTCTCCACCAGACAGATGAGAACCCCTGGATCCCTTTTATTTCCATGGAAAGTTTGGAAGGAGTCTTGGCTCATTCCACAGCATTAAGTATGACCTAAGTTAAAAGATTGCTGTTTTCTGCTTTCTTCTCAACCTAATTACCTATCTTACCTCCAGACTGCTGCCGCACTGGTGAGAGAATCAAGGCAGATACCTAACTATTTGGTTACCCATCTCCATCCCCTTTGCCTCAGGACCTCAGGACTCGCTGCTGGACCAGAGGGGCTTTTAATGACCCTTCCTGTGCAGAGGGGACTTCCCTCCATCACTTTCACCTCCTCTTCCCTTTACTCTTTGCCCTTCCTGAGACCCAGAGGGTGACAAGGTCATCAACCCTCAAGGTCCTCAGTAACACTAATATTAGAAGCAGGTCCCAGATTTTTACTTCTTCCCCAGGCTCTTTGTTCTCATATGAAGAGGCAAGATGCCAAGGGAAGTTGTGAGAAATGTGTTCCAGAAAAGAACAGATGCATCAGCTTTGGGTAGAATGTGGGGAGCAGGTGAGAATCCTGTAAAGGAGCCTGCATGGCCACAGAAGGGACAGATAACAGTGAGGAGAAGGAGAGACCTGTGGGTGCTCTTTAGAGTCTGGTCCAATTTCAAGGCATCCCCATGCTCAGCTTATCAACAGAAGATCATGGGCTGAGTTCATGTGGGCTGGGCCCAAGAGGGGCTTCCCTGGTGGCTCAGACAGTAAAGAATCTGCCTGCACTGCAGGAGACCTGGGTTCAATCCCTAGGTTGGGAAGATTCCCTGGAGAACGGCATGGAAACCCACTCCAGTATTCTTGTCTGGAGAATTCCCATGGACAGAGGAGTCTGGCAGGCTACAGTCCATGGGGTCGCAAAGAAGTCGGCCCAGAGTCAGAGCAGGGGCTGCCTTTAGTTCCCTGCCCAGGGCTGGCCCCAGCAGGTCTGATGTGCAACTGGAGAGGAAAAATACAGCTTGAGTGCAGCCCTTACAGGTGAAACAGGATGCAGAGGAAAAGCAAGGGAGAGCTTCACTCTGACCTCTCTTCAGGGGTCCCCTTTGGAATAAGACATCCTAACAGAAAGACCAGATTTGGATTCTATTTCCTGGGTAAGAAAGAGCTGGGTTCAGGGGTGTGTCAGGGAGCAGTGAGTGGTGTGGACTAAAAAAGAGCAGTGGGGTGGAAGCGGAGTTGGGGAATCTATTTGTTTTCAGCCTTTAGCCCCCTGAGCTTCCCCATCACCATCTATAAAACATGTGTGATGCAGCTCCCTTGGTTATTGTGAGGACTGTAGAAAAGTGATGACATGAAAGAACCCACTTGCCAATGCAGGAGCTGCATGTTCGATCCCTAAGTTGGGGAGATCTGATGGCAACCTGCTCCAGTATTCTGGCCTGAAAAATCCCATGGACAGAGGAGCCCGGAGGGCTACAGTCCATGGGGTCGCCAAGAGTCAGAACATGCGTGACTGAGCATGCAAAAAGCACACACAGTGACATGAAAACATGGACTGTCAACCTTAAGGCATTGTGGGTGTGCGCTCAGTTGCATCTGACTTTGCAACCCCATGGACTGTAGTCCACCAGGCTTCTCCATCCATGGGATTTTCCTGGCAAGAATACTGGAATGGGTTGCCATTTCCTCCTCCAGGGGATCTTCCTGACACAGGGATCAAACTCACGTCTCCTGCATCTTCTGCATTGCAGGCTGATTCTTTACCACTGAGCCAGCAGCAAAGCCCACATTAAGGCAGCATTGTTTTCAAATAATCCTTTAGTATATATCCAGCAAGTAAATTAGTCCAGGCAGTAGTTCCTAAACTATTTTAGCCTCTACCCCCATGTTCATTAGATCACTGGAGAGAAACAGAGACAGAGACACAGAAGAAAACAGATAAGGATTTGCAAAGCATCCATCATGAAAGCTGCCCCAGCTCAAAGCCCGCAGCTGGCCCATTAGTTTAAAGAGGCATTTTCTTAAAGACCAAGGAAACTGGATCATAGGCTGAATTCAAGCAAGAGGAAAGTTATTTATTTATATGTTTCCAAAAAAGAATGGAGAAGGCAATGGCACCCCACTCAAGTACTCTTGCCTGGAAAATCCCATGGACGGAGGAGCCTGGAAGGCTGTAGTCCATGGGGTCGCTAAAGTCGGACACGACCGAGTGACTTGCCTTTCACTTTTCACTTTCATGCATTGGAGAAGGAAATGGCAACCCACTCCAGTGTTCTTGCCTGGAGAATCCCAGGGACGGGGGAGCCTGGTGGGCTGCCGTCTATGGGGTCGCACTTGTGTTCTGAGAAACTAGATTCTCAACCCAGTGGCTAGGAATCCTCCTGCTGCTTCATGAAATCTCAGCCCAGGAAAGAATATATTTGCTGAGGCTCAGGTCTCCAGCTTCAGAAGTTACTCAGGTGCTCCCTGGGAAGGATGGGATGAAGAGTCAGGGAGCAGAATGTCAAGAATTACTCTGCTGGTCCCAGTGTGGGGTGAGCTGCTTCCTGCTCCTTCCAGAGCCAGGATCCCCTGGAGCCTAGTCAGGTGAGAGCCTATAAAACACACCTCAGGTACCTGCTCCTCATCCACCCGGAACCTCAGGCACTGCCCAGTCCACATCTTAGTCTGACCAGGTGAGGGTCTTTTGGATCCTAGCGGGAACACATCTGAGATGGTGGGAGTGTTGGAAATCACAAGGAAAGGAAAGGGAGGATGAAGGAGAAGAGATTTTGCCTTGGGTCTGGTGGGACCCCCCTGGGAATTACACCCCCTAAAACTGGATGGTGTGTAATTAACAGGCTTAAATTCTTGCCAGTGTCTGGCCTCTGAAAACTGAGATAACTGGCTGGGTAAGGCACATCCTAGGCCATTGACCTCTCACAGAGGCATTCATGAAAGCTTAGAGAGAGGACAGGTGCACCCGGAGAAAATGGTGACATCCAGTGCCATCTGGGGTCCTCTTCTCTACTTGAATATAACTACCTGCTTGCCTTCCTTCCTGCCTTACCCTCTTTTCTTGCTCATTGATTCATTCATGTATTATTTGTGTATTTAGCAATTATTTATTGCACTCCTACAAATTACCTGTTGCTGTTCTAGACACTGGAATCTAAAGTGTGCAGAACTAGAGGAAGGATGCTTGAAATCCTTGTCCTAATGGAGCTTTCACTTAGTGTTCCATCTACATTTATTGAACATTTATGTGATCAGAACTGTGCTGTATCTTAGAGATACATTCATTTTCAATGAACAAGATGGAGACTTTGGCTTGAACGTGTGTGTGTGTGTGTGTGTGTGTGTACTTGTGATTACCTCCAGATATCAGCACCCTGGGGATCAATCCCAAAGGAAGAAACAATGCCTTACAATTTCATAATCCATACAAAATCTGGGTTTTAGGTCGACTGCTCCCACCTAGATGTCCTGCCAGCAAACCCAACAGCCTTGCTAGCCTTCTCTTAAAGTGCCCACAACCAAGTACTTCCCAAACTGTCCTGCTAAAGGCCCTCCAAAGATGCCCTGCTCCAGTGTCTTCCAGCTGTAGCCCTGGTCCCAGGGCTGCTGTGGCCTCTGCTGACTGTCACATCGGTGCTCCAGCTGTTGCCCCTGCCCGGGAGCTGCTTCCCACCTGGGCTCCAAGCACCACGTGAGTAACCAGCAGCTCATGGACCAGCTCCAGCCCTTTGCTTCTCATCCCTCATCTTGTCTACCCATTGATGAGTCTCACTTCGGAGACAAGACCTCACCTAGCTACTCTGGCTGGGCTTGAACTTGGTCTCGAAGTTTGGACATGATTGCTCTGAATGAGCTACTTTGCTGCAATAAATATTTTAAAATCCCTCTGGTCCTGTGTTTTTCAATTCATGTTTTCACTCTGCTTACCAAGTCCTACTCCTTCTCTCTGAGTAGATGACTGGGCTCTTAACTTTGACTGAAAAGGGGAAAAATCAACCTATCAAATGAGAATAAATTCATTTTTGAAAATAAAACAGAAGCAGACTCAGATACAGAGAACAAGCTAGTTACCATTGGGTGGGAGGAAAAAAAGGATAGGTGAAGGGGATTAAGAGGTAAAACTACTTGGTTTAAAAAAGTTATAAAGATGTAAAGTACGGCACAAAGAATATAGCCAGTAGTTTATAATAACTTTAAATAGAGTATAAACTATAAAAATATTAAATCACTATGTGAAACTAATCATGTAAGTCAGCTATACTTCAATTTTAAAAAGCTTAAAATTCTTAAGGAACTCAGTAAAAAAAAATTTAAGTATCCATATGATTCATTTCAAGAAGCCTAAAATGTTGATACATTACTGAAACAAATAAATCAGGGAAATACAGATATATCAGGGAGGATCTTACTACAAGGATATGTTCAAATTGTTCCTTTAAATAATTCTTTTAGTGATTATGACAGAAAGTTTCCTTTTATGTAAAAAGACATGCATTTGGACATTATTTCTAAAATGCTTTACAATAAAATTTGATATTAATCTATAAGTTTGTGCTCAGTCTTTGCTGCTGAGTTAGATGCTATTTGAAAGATTTGCATGAAGGAAGGCCCTGGATTCCTTGCGTTTAGATGAAGGAAAGAGACAGCCATGCACTTAGATTCTTAGATCTTTCCTATGCACTGAGAGAGTTAAGAGAATTAAGCCCTTTGACATCCACACGTTAGAACAGAAGCGCACTGTCTGGTGTCCAGTGGTCAGGAAGGGATTCCTTGTGTGGATCTTCACCGTTCTGCCCTCTCTGCAACACTGTTACACCTATTCACTGTGTGCTGGTAAACTGTTTCTAAAAGACATTATTTATGAAGAAACCTATTCAGACCAGATCAGATCAGATCAGTCGCTCAGTCGTGTCCGACTCTTTGCGACCCCATGAATCGCAGCACGCCAGGCCTCCCTGTCCATCACCAACTCCCGGAGTTCACTCAGACTCAAGTCCATCGAGTCAGTGATGCCATCCAGCCATCTCATCCTCTGTCATCCCCTTCTCCTCTTGTCCCCAATCCCTCCCAGCATCAGAGTCTTTTCCAATGAGTCAACTCTTCGCATGAGGTGGCCAAAGTACTGGAGTTTCAGCTTTAGCATCATTCCTTCCAAAGAAATCCCAGGGCTGATCTCCTTCAGAATGGACTGGTTGGATCTCCTTGCAGTCCAAGGGACTCTCAAGAGTCTTCTCCAACACCACAGTTCAAAAGCATCAATTCTTCGGCGCTCAGCCTTCTTCACAGTCCAACTCTCACATCCATACATGACCACAGGAAAAACCATAACCTTGACTAGACGAACCTTTGTTGGCAAAGTAATGTCTCTGCTTTTGAATATGCTATATATATATATATTTATGGGCCTCCCTGGTAGCTCAGCTGGTAAAGAATCCACCTGCAGTGCAGGAGACCTGAGTTTGATCCCTGGGGTGGGAAGATCCCCTGGAGGAGGGCATGGCAACCCATTTTAGTATTCTTACCTGGAGAATCCTCATGGACAGAGGAGCCTGGTGGGCTATAGTCCATGGGGTTGCAAAGAGTCAGACACAACTGAGCAACTAAGTACAGCACATGTGTGTGTGTATAAATATATATATACCCTTATATTTTTAATATTTATCTATTTATTTAGCTGTTCCAGGTCTTAGTTGCAGCACGTGGGATCTTCAGTCTTCTTTGTGGCATATGCAATCTAGTTCCCGTGTGTGTGTGTGTGTGTGTGTGTGTGTGTGTGTGAAGTCGCTCAGTCATGTCCGACTCTTTGCGACCCCGTGGACTATAGCCCACCAGGCTCCTCCGTCCATGGGATTCTCCAGGCAGGAATACTGGAGTGGGTTGCCATTTCCTAATTCCCTTAAGAGGGTTCAAACCCAAGTCCCTTGCATTGAGAGCTCAGTCTTAGCCACTGGACCACCAGAGAAGTCCCAGGAGTGGTATTCTTGCCCATGGAATTTATGTGAAGTCAGTGTCAGTTTCAGACTCTCACCAATTCATTCACATTTCATAGATACACACCCAATTCCTATCAATCATAAGATGTACCACCATTTTACATAACAAGAAAGAAGAAAATGCTCCCAATTCAATTATGAAATTCTAGCAACTATGTGGTGCATTCTGATTTCAGAGCTGTTAAAAATGTAAAAATGTGTGTCTTAGGAGATAAATTGAGATAAAGACAAAACCCATCCTCTTTAGGTCCACACATGTGTCTGTAAAGCTAGATGGCCTCCGTCAGCAAAGGCCCAGACCCTGTTCCCCCCAGGGGGCCAGACCTCTGCTCTCTGCTGGCTCACGTTTTGGCCAAAGCACCTCTTAGTTCTCTTCCCTTTCCTCTTCCTCTACACTTACAGTCCTGTGACGCTCTTTAGGCCCCAGAGGTTCTGCTCAGAGCCAGTTTCACTGTTCCCAAGGGTAAGGTCACTCTGAAATCCAGTCAAGAAAAATCACAGGTCCTGGGTGAGACAGAGGGATGGATGAGGGCAGTGTCAGAACCTCTCTTATTAGGAACATCAGCACCAAGTTCTGAAGTGAACCTGGCCCTTGTAGGGTTCTCTCATGTGCCACGCTTCCTTCCCTGTTCCCCACGTGGAAGGTCAGGGCTGCCTCCAGGCTGTCCCTTTGATTCTCAAAGACCAGGTGTAGCTACAGCTGCAAGCCAGTCAGGACATAGGCTCTGAGGTCCCACTTCTCAATGTAACTGTCATTCCTTAGGAAACAGGAGAATAAAATGATTGAAAACTTAGAAATAAAGCAAAAACAGATTTCTGAGCAGTCTTTCAAATTTATACTGCATGCTAATAACTAAGTTTGTCTAAAGTTTTTTTTTAATTAAAGTATTTGAAGAAGGGCATTATTTTATGTACTCCCATCTCATTAAGAATTTTCCACACATTGCTGTGATCCACAAAGTCAAAGACTTCAGTGTAGTCAAAGCAGAAGTAGATGTTTTTCTGGAATTCCCTTGCTTTCTCCATGATCCAACAAATGTTGGCAATATGATCTCTAGTTGCCCTGCCTTTTCTAAACACAGCTTGTACATCTGGAAGTTCTTGGTTCATGTACTGCTAAAGCTTAGCTTTTGAAGGATTTTGAACACAGCCTTGCTAGCATGCGAAATGAGGGCAACTGTATGGTAGTTTAGACATTCTTTGGCTTTGCCCTTTTTTGGGATTGGAATGAAAACTGACCTTTTCCAGTCTTGTGGCCACTGCTGAGTTTTCCAAATTTGCTGACATATTGAGTGCAGGACTTTCACAGCATCATTTTAAGGATTTGAAATAGCTCAGCTGGAATTCTGCACCTCCACTAGATTTATTGGTAGTAAAGCTTCCTAAGGCCCACTTGACTTCACGCTCCAGGATGTCTGGCTCTAAGTGGGTGACCACACCATTGTGGTTATCCAGGTCATTAAGACCTTTTTTGCATAGTTCTGTGCATTTTTGCCACCTTTTCTTAATCTCTTCTGCTTCTGTTAGGTGCTTACCTGTGTGGATCTCAACAAACTGTGGAAAACTCTTAAAGAGCTGGGAGTCCCATTTCACCTTACCTGTCTCTTGAGAAACCTGTATGCAGGTTAAGAAGCAACAGCTAGAACAGGACACGAAACAACAGACTGGTTCAAAATTGGGAAAAGAATTTATCAAGGCTGTATATTGTCACCTTACTTATCTAACTTCTATGCAGAATACATCATGCAAAATGCCAGACTGGATGAATCACAAGCTGGGATCAAGATTGCCGGGAGAAATACCAACAACCTCAGGTATGCAGATGACACCACCCTAATGGCAGAAAGTGAAAGAGGAACTAAAGAGCCTCTTGATGAGGGTAAAAGGGGAGAGTGAAAAATCTGGATTAAAACTCAACATGAAAAAAATTAAGATCCTAGCATCTGGTTCCATTAGTCCATGGCAAATAGAAGACGGAAAAGTAGAAGCAATGACAGATGTTATTTTCTTAGGCTGCAAAATCACTGAAGAATATGACTGCAGCCATGCAATTAAAGATGCCTGTTTCTTGGAAGGAAAACTATGACAAACATAGACAGGGTATTAAAAATCAGAGACATCACTTTGCCAACAAAGATATAAATAGTCAAAGCTATGGTTTTTCCAGTAGTCATATACAGATGTGAGCGTTGGACCATAAAGAAGGCAGAGGGCCAAAGAATTTATGCTTTCAAATTGTGGTGCTGGAGAAGACTCTTGAGAGTCCCTTGGATTGCAAGGAGACAAGCCAATAAATCCTAAAGGAAATCAACCCTTAATATTCATTGGAAAGACTGATGCTGATGCTGAAGCTCCAATATTTTGACCATCTGATGTGAAGAGCCTACTCATTGGAAAAGACCCTGATTCTGGGGAAGATTGAAGGCAAAAGGAGGAGTGGCTGAGGATAAGATGGTTTGATAGGAACACTGACACAATGGACATGAATTTGAGCAAACTCTGGGAGGTAGTAGAGGACTGAGGAGCCTGGCATGCTGCAGTCCATGGGGTTGCAAAGAGCTTGACAAGACTTAGTGAGTGAACAACAACTACAAATTATTTTACATAGCCTATTTATTATTTATTAGATGTAACAGTTAGATTAGTTACTTTATTAGTTAGATTTATCACATTATTAACCTAACTTTAACTCTGCAAAGTTAAATTTACTTCATAAGTGATTTCTAAGTTGCAAAACCTTGTGCACACCAGGACCCAGGGGAAAGGAGCAGTGACCCCACAAGAGACTGACCCAGACATGCCCGTGAGGGTCTAGGAGTCTCCAGCAGAGGTGTGGGTCAGCAGTGGCCCACTGCAGGGTTGGGGGCATTGAGTGTAGCAGGTGGGCATGGGACCTTTTGAAGGAGGAGGTCGCCCTTATCTTCAGTACCTCCACCATAGTTTGCCTTCAGATCAAATAACAGGGAGGGAACACAGCCATGTCCATTAACAGAAAATTGGATTAAAGATTTATTAAGCATGGCACCACCCATCAGAACAAGACCCAGTTTCCCCCTCAGTCAATCTCTCCCATCAAGAAGCTTCCATAGGCAGGCGCAGCTGAAGACAGGTCGCCGGGTTGCAGCTACCCAAGCCTTTATTCCTCTCAGTGCATCCACCCTTCATGGGCCAGAGCCCTCTGCCACTTCAGAACCCAGACAGTGATGATGTTTGCCGAGGACAAAACTTATCAGTATATCTGCTACCATCACAGCAATTTTTGCAATGTTCATGTTCTGGATATTCTGCCTCACCTGTCCTGCCTCACAACAAGTGACCAGGACCAATTTCGGGCCTCCTATGAGCGCTGGGGGAAACAGGGCACCCTCTGGGACCTCTTCGACAGTCTTCGGCAAAAGAACGGCTGGGTGCATTCCTTCATTGGGGCGCTGAGGGCCTGTGAGCACACTGGTCTCACTGATGAAGTGGCCCATGTCTACCAGAGCAACCTGCCACGGAATCCAAACCACCCTCCAGCCCCACTGGAGCCACCATCAGTTCCTGCTGAGATTCCAAGACCCTCCACACGTGCTGTGGCCCCCAGCATCCCTGGCAATGGCCACACAGAGTACGAGCCAAGTTACCCTATGCCTGTCCAGGATACCCAGCCACCAGAGTCCCTGGGAGAGAATTCAAAGCCCCACAAGCATCCCATTCTGGGGCTGTCCTGAAGAGGCTGGGTGGCCCCCTGGAGCCCTTGTCTGACACGGTGGCCCTCAGAACTCTGACCTCCAGTGTACGTCAGGAGCAAGACACAGAACTGGGCAGTACTCACACAGCAGGCGTGGTCTCCAGTTCCACGTCAATCCATGGGCCTGTGTCTCCGACTGTCTCCTTCCAGCCCTTGGCCCGTTTTACCCCCAGGGCAACCACTTACCTGGACCCTCATTGTCAGCTCCATCTGTTGGCACCTCCTCCTCCTCCACTGGCTTGACCTCTGCAGGAGGTGCTGGTGACCAGGCTGAAGGTACCATCTGCTCCAGTGGGGCAGGGGTACCCAACAACCCTATGACTGCCAGCAGTGTCCTCCAAGGTGCCCACCAACTCAGCATTTAGCAGCTCAGTGCCTTTCAAGTTGCCCACCAGCTTGAAGCCCCCTAGTGCAGTGCCCACCAGTCTAGCACCATCCAGATTGCCCATCAACTCAGTGCGTTCTGGCATGGTGCCACCCAAAGTGCCTACTAGTGGGATACCTGACCACAGGATACCTGCAAGCACAGTGACCAATAAGGTGCCTGCCAACACAAGGCTCACCATCAGGAGCAGCAATAGACTCATGAAGGAGACATCTGCATCACCAGTGCCCAAAGGCACTACCACTGGAGGCACATCACTTCTGGCCAGACAGCAGTTCTGACTGCTGTGGCTCAGAGCTGGAGCTGAGCAAGCCTGGCAGGCTGGTATCTAGGATGGACAGCCAGCCATTCTCAGGCTGTTCCATAGATCTCACCATCAGCCACAGTAACTCCCTGGGCATGGGGCCTCACAATGCCTCCGAGGAGAACAAGTATGTGTTGAAAGACACCATTAGGATCCATGAAAACCCCAGAACCTCCATCCTGGGGGATAGCCCCAGGACGCACACTACCCTGGAATTCCAGGCAGAGGAAGAGTTGGAGGAATTGCCTGTGGTCAGGACCATGCCCTGGGCTCCGTGGCTAGGGGTGGCCATGGCTGGGGCACTTCTAGTGCTCCTGGCTTCACTGAACTGGTGGTGCCTACCCCAGTGAAGCTCCTGGGTCCTTCTTGCCATTCATTTTCTCTTTTTCCCATGGTACATCTGCCTGAGTCACAGAGCTCAGCTGTCTCACCATCCTTGACCCTTTTTTCAGGGCTGGCAGAAGCTGGGTCAGAAGGGAAGCAGGGGGCCATAGGCCTAGTCTTTGTGGGCAGTATTTCTGTCCCATCTCATGCTCTTGGTGGCTCCCCCACCATCCTTGGCTGACCAGGCCCTGGGCTGCTCCTGGTGCTCCAGTCCTTGCCCAGCTGGCCATCTGGCTGTTGCCCTTAACCTCTGGAGAAGGTGCTCCTATTGAGGCCTTATCCCTCTTTACCCAGGTGCAAGAATCAGGAGGTGCCACTGGGGACCACAGTGGGTCAGAAACCTTCCCCATCCTGCCTGGTCCCTGCAACCAGTAGATGGGGTAAGAGACATCTCTCTAGCCCCCAGTGGCCCAGTAGCCCCCTGAAGAGCAGCAGGGAGGCCCATCTTTAAGGACTTAGTCTCCTGTCTCTCTCATTCCCCTCCCTACCACACAAGGATGGGAGGAGGTCCAGAGATTCCCATAGACCCCTGGGAAGCCTGATCAGGTGTTAGACCTGAGGAGCACCTAAAGAGCCCCTCTCCAGCCTCCTCATCCCAGTCTCTGTTCTCTTCAGCTCCCTATGGGGATTGGAGAGGGAGAACCTGCAGGACAGAGCTCAGGCCAAGGTTTGGATTTCAGCTCCACCTCTTCGTGGGCTGTGTGGTCTTGGCAGATAATCAGACTTCTCTGGTCTTGCTTACCCATGTGGACAATGAGGATTGCATCTCATCCTTCACTGAATTCTCCTGAGATTGGAGAATACAGATCTTTGTCAAGTGCCTGGTCCAAAGCAGGTGGCCGCTAAATGCTCCTCTCACCTTTCCCTGCCTAGCCAGGTAGAGATGAGGGCATGAGAGGCACAGTGCCCAGTGGGTAAGTATGCACCGCTGCAGTGTAGGGTAAGTGAGGCCCTGTTCTGTCTCTTACTAACTCTGTGCTCTTGGGCAAGGTGTTAATCTGTCTATGCCTCAGTTTTCTCACCTGTATAATTGGTATGAATAGTAAAATTATATAGATATACATGTCCTAGTATTGTGAGGATTAAATGAGTTTATTTATATAAACCTTAACAAAAAAAAGCTTCCATAAGCCTCTTATCCTTCTCCATCAGAGGGCAGATAGAATAAAAACCACAATCACAGAAAACTAACCAATCTGATCACATGGACCACAGCCTTGTCTAACTCAATGAAACTATGAGCCATGCTATGTAAGGCCACCCAAGATGGACGGGTCATGATGGAGAGTTCTGACAGAATGTGGTCCACTGGAGAAGGGAATGGCAAACCACTTCAGTATTCTTGCCTTGTGAACCCCATGAACAGTATGAAAAGGCAAAAAGATGGGACACTGAAAGATGAACTCCCCAGGTCGGTAGGTGCTCAATATGTTACTGGAGATCAGTGGAGAAATAACTCCAGAAAGGATGAAGAGACGGAGCCAAAGCAAAAACAACACCCAGTTGTGGATGTGACAGGTGATGGAAGTAAAGTCCTATGCTGTAAAGAGCAATATTGCATAGGAACCTGGAATGTTAGGTCCATGAATTAAGGCAAATTGGAAGTGGTCAAACAGGAGATGGCAAGAGTGAAAATCAACATTTTAGGAATCAGTGAACTAAAAGTGATTGGAATGGGTGAATTTAACTCAGCTGACCATTATATCTACTACTGTGGGCAAGAATCCCTTAGAAGAAATGGATTAGCCATCATAGTCAACAAGAGTTTGAAATGCAGTACTTGGATACAATCTCAAAAATGACAGAATGATCTCTGGTCGTTTCCAAGGCAAACCACTCAATATCACAGCAATCTAAGTCTATGCCCCAACCAGTAATGCTGAAGAAGCTGCAGTTGAATGGTTCTACGAAGATCTACAAGATCTTCTAGATCTAACACCCCAAAAAGATATCCTTTTCATTATAGCGGACTGGAATGCAAAAGTAGGAAGTCAAGAAATACCTGGAGTAACAGGCAAATTTGGCCTTGGAGTACAGAATGAAGCAGAGCAAAGGCTAATAGAGTTTTGCCAAGAGAACGCACTGGTCATAGCAAGCACCCTCCTCCAACAACACAAGAGAAGACTCTGCCCATCACCAGATGGTCAATACCAAAATCAGATTGATTACATTCTTTTCAGCCAAAGATGGAGAAGCTCTATAGAGTCAGCAAAAACAAGACCAGGAGCTGACTGTGGCTCAGATCATGAACTCCTTATTGCCAAATTCAGACTTAAATTGAAGAAAGTAGGGAAAACCTCTAGACCATGCAGGTGTGATATAAATCAAGGCCCTTACAATTATACAGTGGAAGTAACAAACAGAGTCAAGGGATTAGACCTGATAGACAGCGTGCTTGAAGAACTATGGACAGAAATTCTTGACATTGTATAGGAGGCAGTGATCAAGACCATCCCCAAGAAAAAGAAATGCAAAAAGGCAAAATGGTTGTCTAAGGGGGCCTTACAAATAGCCGAGAAAAGAAGAGAAGTAAAAGGCAAAGAAGAAAGGGAAAGATATACCCATCTGAATGCAGAGTTCCAAAGAATAGCAAGGAGACATAAGAAAGCCTTCTCAGTGATCAATGAAAAGAAATAGAGGAAAACAATAGAATAGGAAAGACTAGAGATCTCTTAAAGAAAATTAGAGATACCAAGGGAACATTTCATGCAAAGATGGGCTCAATAAAGGACAGAAATGGTATGGACCTAACAGAAGCAGAGGATATTAAGAAGAGGTGGCAAGAATACATGAAAACTGTACAAAAAAGACCTTCACAACCCAGATAATCACGATGGTGTGATCACTCACCTAGAGCCAGACATCCTGAAACGTGAAGTCAGGTAGGCTTTAGGAAGCATCACTATGAACAAAGCTAGTGGAGGTGATGGAATTCCAGCTGAGCTATTTCAAATCCTAAAAGATGATGCTGTGAATGTGGTGCATCCAATATGACAGCAAATTTGGAAAACTTAGCAGTGGCCACAGGACTGGAAAAGGTCAGTTTTCATTCCAATCTCAAAGAAAGGCAATACCAGAGAATGCTCAAACTACCACACAATTGCACTCATCTCACACACTAGCAAAGTAATGCTCAAAATCCTCCAAGTGAGGCTTCAACAGTATGTGAACCGTGAACTTCCAGATGTTCAAGCTAGTATTAGAAAAGGCAGAGGAACCAGATATCAAATTGCCAACATTCGTTGCATCATTGAAACAGCTAGAGAATTACAGAAAAACATCTACTACTGCTTTATTGACTACACCAAAGCCTTTGACTGTGTGGATCACAATAAACTGTGGAAAATTATGAAAGAGATGGGTATACCAGACTACCTGACTTGCCTCCTGAGAAATATATATGCAGGTCAAGAAGCAACAGTTAGAACTGGACATGGAACAACAGACTGGTTCCAAATCGGGAAAGGAGTCACCCTGCTTATTTAATTTATATACAGAGTACATCATGAGAAACACTGGACTGGATGAAGCACAAGCTGGAATCAATGTTGCCAGGAGAAATATCAATAACCTCTGATATGCAGATGACACTACCCTTATGGAAGAAAGTGAAGAAGAACTAAAAACTTCTTGATGAAAGTAAAAGAAGAGAGTGAAAAAATTGGCTTAAAGCTCAACATTCAGAAAACTAAGATCATGGCATCTGGTCCCAACACTTCATGGCAAATAGATGGGGAAACAATGAAAACAGTGGCAGACTTTATTTGAGGGGGCTCCAAAATTACTGCAGATGGGAACTGCAGCCATGAAATTAAAAGATGCTTGCTCCTTGGAAGAAGTGTTATGACTAACCTAGCTATTAAAAAGCAGAGACATTACTTTTCCAACAAAGGTCTGTCTAGTGAAAGCTATGGTTTCTCCAGTAGTCATATATGGATGTGAGAGTTGGGCTATAAAGAAAGCTGAGCACCGAGGAACTGATGCTTTTGAACTGTGATGTTGGAGAAGACTCTTGAGAGTCCCTTGGACTGCAAGGAGATCCAACCAGTCCATTCTAAAGGAAATCAGACCTGAATATTCTTTGGAAGGACTTATGCTGAAGCTGAAACTCCAATATTTTGGCCACCTGATGTAAAGAACTGACTCATTTGAAAAAAGACACTGATGCTGGGGAAGATTGAAGGTGGGAGGAGAAAGGGACAACAGAGGATGAGATGGTTGGATGGCATCACCAACTCAATGGACATGAGTTTTAGTAAACTCTGGGAGTTGGTGATAGACAGGGAAGCCCCGCATGCTGCAGTCCATGGGGTCACAGAGTCAGACATGACTGAGTGACTAAACTGACTGACGTTGCAAACTCTTTTTGTTGAGGAGAAAATATAAACAAAAGGTTCCATTGCCCTTTAGGATATCAACCAGTTTTGTATTTAAATTGGTAATTTTTTCTTTCTTTCTTTCTTTTTTTTTTTGCACTGTATGACTTGTGGGATCTTACTTCCTTGACCACAGCCATGAAAGCACCAAATCCTAACCAGTAGACAACCAGGGAACTCTCTTAAATTTGCAATCTTTTTCAGCATTCTTTCTTTTTCTGCCTATATATACTTTGATAGCTCTTATTCACCTTGATGGGCTTCCCAGGTGACTCTAGTGGTAAAGAACCTGCCTGTCAATGCAGGAGACATAAGAGATGTGGGTTCGATCCCTGGGTGGGGAAGATCCCCTGGAGGAGGGCATAGCAATCACTCCAGTACTCATGCCTGGAGAATCCCATGGACAGAGGAGTCTGGTGGGCTATGGTCCATAGGGTCACAAAGAGTTGGACACAACTGAAGCAACTTAGCACACATGCATTCACCTTGAACTGCCTCTGCCATCCTACTGGTTTCCTTATTGGTAAAGGAAATAAGTTGATATATGATCAGTATACATTTGTGTGTAAGTTATGTTTTTAACTTTTGAAAATTATAATTTAAATTCTCATATCCATTCTTTTGAAAGTGGAAACGAGGGCCATAACCAGACAGTGCCAATATAGAAAAGAGGGAAAAAAGTGCTGCCATGAGGTAAGAAAATCTGGATTGGAAAATGAACAAAACAGATATGAAAGATACGTAAAGGATGAGTAAGGTCCTTCCTAGACTATGACTACAATAAAGTCCAGTCTTAGCTAAGAAAGAGTTTTCTGGAATATATTGAGCTCAAGTTCCCAGGAACATTCATTGGATAAATCCAGGAGATAGTTGGAGAGGCCGATGTTCAGGTTAGTGACTTTCCAAACATGGTGAACTTCAAGTAGACTTTCTGAAACCAGCCCCCAGCCATGCTTTTAATTATGTTTATTTATTTATTCCTGTATGAATGGATGCAGTCATACATTCATTCAACCAGCCAACATTGGTTGGGCAAAACAGCATTTATTTAGTCCCTGAGAGAACATGGACATAAGACAGTCTCTTTCTGAACATCTTCTCCATGGAATCTTTCTGATCCAGGGATCTAACCCATGTCTCTTGTGTCTCCTGCCAGGTGTTTCTTCATTGACCTGTGAGCTATCTCCCAGCATTTTCAGAGATGTAAAGGGACACAAGGAAACATGTTAAAGAATCGTTTATTTCCCCAATTCTGGTTTCCTCAATGATGGATCCCCATCAGCTCTTCTACCTCTTATTCAACCACCTTATTCCTTGCAGATCCTCATATGTGTGCTTCCTCATGTTCACATACACTTTTCTATAACTACAACTCATGCACACACACACACACACACACACACACACACACAGCCTTGCCTCCCTCATTACCCACTTACCCTGTGGTTACAAGCATCTTTGTCAAGGAGAATGAGGATGATATCACCATGGCGACAGCTGAATGAACCAATGCATCCCAATCTCATTGGGAAATAGTGACTCAGGAGGTTCAGGACCCTTATGTCAAGTCTTTGGTACTCATGTTTTTTTCTACAGTCATCTTCAGAAAAACCAGTAAATGATGCAGCTTTTGAGTCCTGGCATGTGTTAATCATCCTCAAATCCTTATGCTTGGACAGGCATGCTCTGAGAATATTCTGGGCTATCAAAGAATGCCTTGTGAATTCAGTGCTTTGTTCTCATAGGTGATTTACTTTATCTTTAAACTAAAAGCTCTTAGAGATCAGGAACCAAGTCTGAAGTTACCCTTAGATAAATAGAGAGATAGAGTCTTTCATCTAGAAACAGACAATAAAGGTCAATGCTCCCTACTCATTCTCCCCTCCCCCACCAATCAGACATTAGCCAATGTAAGGGCCCCTGGTGGCTCAGAGGTAGAGAATCTGCCTGCCAATGCAGGAGTCGTGGGTTTGATCCCTGAGTTTGGAAGATCCCCTGGAGAAGGGAATGGTAATCCACTTCAGTATTCTTGCCTGGGAAATCCCATGGACAGAGGAGCCTGGTGAAGTACAATCCATGGGGTAGAAAAGAGTCTGACACCACTGAGTGACTAAACAACAATGTCAGGCAGGTCTGTTTGCCTATCTTAATCAGGAGCTGTTAGTATATCTTTTTAAACACAATTTGGATTTTATTTTTAACATCTTTATTGAGAGAGAACCTACATATTATACAGTCTACCATTCAAAATGTACAATTCAAAAGTTTTTAACATAGCCATAGAGTTGTGAAAAACCATCCCCAAGAAAAACAAATGTAGCAAGCCAAAATGGTTCTCTGAGGAGGGCTTACAAATAGCTGAGAAAAGAAGAGAAGCAAAAAGCAAAGGAGAAAAGGAAAGATACACCCATCTGAATGCAGAGTTTCAAAGAATAGCAAGGAGACATAAGAAAGCCTTCCTCATTGAACAATGCAAAGAAATAGAGGGAAACAATAGATTGGGAAAGACTAGAGATCTCTTCAAGAAAATTAGAGATACCAAGGGAACATTTCATGCAAAGATGTGCACAATAAAGGACAGAAATTGTATGGACCTAACAGAAGCAGAAGATGTTAAGAAGGGGTGGCAACAATACACAGAACTGTACAAAAAAAAAAAAAAAGATTTTAATGACCCAGACGTGTGGTCTGAAGAAGCTGTGGTCACTCACCTAGAGCCAGACAACCTGGAGTGTGAAATGAAGTGGGCCTTAGGAAGCCTTACTACAAACAAAGCTAGGGGAAGTGACGGAATTCCAGTTGAGCTATTTCAAATCCTAAAAGATGATGCTGTGAAAGTGCTGCACTCAATATGCCAGCAAATTTGGAAAACTCAGCAGTGGCCACAGGACTGGAAAAGGCAGTTTTCATTCCAATCACAAAGAAGGGCAATGCCAGAGAATGTTCAAACTACTGCACAATTGCACTCATTTCACATGCTAGCAAGATAATGCTCCAAATTCTTCAAGCTAGGCTTCAACAGTACATGAATTGAGAACTTCCAGATGTACAAGCCGGGTTTAGAAAAGGAAGAGGAACCAGAGATCAAATTGCCAACATTCATTGGATAATGGAGAAAGCAACAGAATTCTAGAAAAATATCTGCTTCTGCTTCATTGACTACACTAAAGCCTTTTGCCTGTGTGGATAACAGCAAACTGTGGAAAATTCTTAAAGAAATGGGAATACCACCTTACCTGTCGCCTTGGAAACATTTATGTGAATCAATAAGCAACACTTAGAACTGGACATGGAACGACTGACTGGTTCCAAATTGGGAAAGGAGTACATCAAGGCTATATAATGTCACCCTGCTTATATAACTTATATGTAGAGTACATCTTGCAAAATGTTGGGCTGGATGAAGTACAAACTGGAATCAAGATTACCAGGAGAAATAAATTACCCCAGATATACAGATGACACACCCTAATGGCAGAAAGTGAAGAGGAACTAACGAGCCTCTTGATGAAAGTGAAAGAGGAGAGTGAAAAAGCTGGCTTACTACTCAATATTCAAAAAACTGGATCAGGGCATCTGGTCCCATCACCTCATGGCAAATAGATGGGGGAAAAAATGGAAACAGTGACAGACTTTATTTTCTTGGGCCCCAAAATCACTGCAGATGGGGACTACAGCCATGAAATTAAAAGACGCTTGCTCCTTGGAAGAAAAGCTATGATGAACCTAGATAGCATATTAAAAAGCAAAGACATCACTTTGCCAACAAAGGTCCATATAGTCAAAGCTATGGTTTTTCCAGTAATCATGTACAGATGTGAGAGTTGGACCATAAAGAAGGCTGCGTGCTGAAGAATTGATGCTTTTGAAGTGTGGTGTTGGAGAAGATTCTTGAGAGTCCCTCGGACAGCAAGGAGATCAAATTAGTAAATTATAAAGGAAATCAATCCTGAATATTCATTGGAAGGAATGATACTAAAGATGAAGCTCCAATACTTTGGACAACTGATGCAGAGAGCTAATCCATTGGAAAAGACTCTGATGCTGGGAAAGATTGAGGGCAGGAGTAGAAGGGGGAGACAGAGGATAAGATGATTGAATGGCATCACTGACTCAATGGACATGAATTTTAACAGCTCTGGGAAATAATGAAGGACAGCGAAGCCTGGGGTGCTGCAGTCCATGGGGTTGCAAAGAGTCAGACATGACTGAGTGACTGAACAACAACAAAGCATCTTAAAGACAACAGAGAGATAAACCAGATGAAAAGAAGGAGAATTTCAACAAAGAATTGGAGCCAATTTAAAAAAACAAATGGGTATTCTAGAACTGAAGAATGTAGCATCTAGACCTAGAAGCTTACTGGATTGACCTAAGAGCAGAGTGTGAATGGCAGATGACATGATAAGTGATGAAAAGTCAAAAGAAAATACACAGATCTATGCACACAGAGGAAAAATAGGGGTTGGGGGAACAGAGTGAACAAGTGAATCATGCTCAAAATGTCAATATGCATGTAACTGGAGTCCAAAAGGAGGAGGGAGAATGAGTCAAAGCAATCCTTGAAAAAATAATGGCCAAGAATTTTCAAAATCTGATGAAAGACACTAGATTCAAGAAGTTCAACAAAGTTCAAGTGTGATTCGTGTAAAGAAGTCCCCAGCTAAGCAAATTATAGTGAAATTATAGAAAATCAAAGCATAGGTGTAGTGTATGTGTGCTCAGTCATGTCTCTTTGCGACCCCATGGACTATATCCTGCCAGGCTCCTCTGTCCGTGGAATTTTCTAAGCAAGAATACTGGAGTGGGTTGCCATTTTCTCCTCCAGAGGATCTTCCCAACCCAGGAATCCTACCTGCATCTCTTGCATCTCCTGCACTGACAGGTAGATTCTTTACCAACTGTACCACCTGGAAAACTCAAAAGCAACCAGAGTTATGGAAATATTATTTTCAAAGGCCGTGATAAATACAAATTATGGCTGACTTTTCAGCAGAAATTATAGACCTCAGATTATGATGGAACCACATCTCTAAAGTGCTAAGGAAAAGCATATTTATGATAGCGCCAAACTGGAAACACCCCAAATGTCTATCAGCAATTGAACGATGTAACAAGCAGTGTAACAGTCCCCGAAGGATGTCAAAGTCCTAAGCCCAGAACCTGTCAATACTTTCCTAACAGAAGGGATTTTGCAGATGTGAGTAAGGACCTTGAGGTGGAAAAATTATGCTGGATTATTTATACAGGGCCAATCTAAATTACATGGGTCCTTAATATCACAGGGCCTTTTCTGACTGTGTTCAGAGAAGGAGATGTGAATGCAGAAGAACAGTCAGGAAGATGCAGAGTTGTTGGCTTGAAGAAGTAGCCATGAACCAAGGAATACAGGCACCTCTAGAAGCTGCAAAAAAACAAGGAAACGGATCATCCACCAGAGCCTCCAGAAAGGAATGCAGCCCTGCCTACATCTTGATTTTAGCCAACTGAGGTCTGTATTGGACTTCTTACCGACAGATCTGTAAGATAATACATTTGTGTTGTTTTAAACCACTAAATGTGAGGTGATTTATTATCACAGCATCAAAAATCTAAAAGGAATGAATTTAAATATATATGGGGCACATTCATAAAACACATCTATAAAAAGAACTAACTCGACAATATAGATGGGACTTCTCTGGTGGTGCAGTGAATAAGAATCCGTCTACCAATGCAGGAGACATGGGTTGGTTTCCTGGTCTGGGAAGAGAAACTAAGCCCCATGTGCCACAGTTACTGAGCCTGCACTCTAGAGCCCACAAGAAGCAACTAATTAGCCTGTGTGCTGCAAATACTGAAGCCTGCATGCCTAGAACCTGTGCTATGCAATAAGGGAAGTCACTGCAGTGAGAAGCCTGTGCACTTCAACAAAGAGTGACCCCTGCTCACCGAAACTAGAGAAAGCATGAGCAAAGGAATGAAGACCCAGTGCAGCCAAAAATAAATACATAAATTAAACATATATATATATATATATATATATATATATATATATCTCACAAATGAAATGTTGAGTGAAAATAAGTAAGATACAAAATAGTATGTACCATAATAGAAACAGTGACAGACTTCATTTTCTTGGGCTTCAAAATTACTGCAGATGGTTACTGAAGCCATGAAATTAAAAGACGCTTGCTCTTTGGAAGAAAAGCTATGACAAACCTAGACAGCATATTCAAAAGCAGGGACATCACTTTGCCGACAAAAGTCTGTATAGTCAAAGCTATGGTTATTCCAGTAGTCACGTATGGATGTGAAAGTTGGACTATAAAGAAGGCTGAGCACCAAAGAATTGATGCTTTTGAACTGTGGTGTTGGAGAAGACTCTTGAGAGTCCCTTGGACTGCAAGGAGATCCAACAAGTCCCTCCTAAAGGAAATCAGTCCTGAATATTCATTGGAAGGACTGATGCTGAAACTGAAACTCCAGTACTTTGGCCACCTGATGCGAAAAGTCAAACCCTTAGAAAGGACTCTGATGTTGGGAAAGATTGAAAGCAGGAGAAGAAGGGGATGACAGAGGACGAGAAGGTTGGATGGCATCACCAACTTAATGGACACGAGTTTGAGCAAGCTCCGGGAGATGGTGAAGGACAGGGAAGCCTAGAGTGCTGAAGTCCAAGAGGTCACAAAGAGTCAGACACGACTGAGAGACTGAACAACAGCATACCTATTTATATGAAATTCAAGAACAGGCAAGAGTAATCCATGGTGTTAAAGTTCAGAATAGTAGTTACTCTTTGTACTGACCTAAAAGGGGCGTGGGACAGCTTTTTGGAGGTGCTGTAAATGTTCTTTATCTTCATCTAGATGGTGATTACACAGATGCATACATACATAAACGGAGAAGGCAATGGCACCCCACTCCAGTACTCTTGCCTGGAAAATCCCATGAACAGAGGAGCCTTGTCGGCTGCAGTCCGTGGGATCGCTAGGAGTCGGACACGACTGAGCAACTTCACTTTCACTTTTCACTTTCATGCATTGGAGAAGGAAATGGCAACCCACTCCAGTGTTCTTGCCTGCAGAGTCCCAGGGACGGGGGAGCCTGGTGGGCTGCCGTCTCTGGGGTCGCACAGAGTCGGACACGACTGAAGCGACTTAGCAGCAGCAGCAGCATACGTACATAAAAGTGCATTGAGTTCAACACTTAAGGTTTATGTAATCTTATATTTTTAAATTATACCTCAGTATAAAAATAGATAATGAGAAAAGGATAGAATACTCAATTGTTGTTGAGACTGTTGAAAGTGAAAGTTATATCGCTGAGTCGTGTCCGACTCTTTGCAACCCCATGGACTGTAGCCTACCAGGATCCTCCGTCTATGGGATTTTCCAAGCAAGAGTACTGGAGGGGGTTGCCATTTCCTTCTCCAGGAGATCCTCCCGACCTAGGAAACGAACTCGGGTTTCCCGCATTGTGGGCAGATGCTTTACCATCTGAGCCACCAAGGAAGTTGAGACTGTTAGTAATTCATAAAGTAAAAAATATTTTTAAAACCTTTGTTTTTAATTTGTTGGTTCTCCACTAGAGGGCACCCCTGCATAAGAACAAGACCTCATTTAGCACTGCAGGAGTCTCCATTGGCTGCCTGCCCTAGGCTGACTTTGCCCTTAATCTCCAACCCTTCCCTGTAATGGTCAATGTAGAAGCCACAGGACAGCACAGGAACTCTACTCAATCCTCTGTGGTGACCTAAATGGAAAGGAAATCCAAAGCCGAGGGTATATACATATATGTATAGCTGATTCATCTTGCTGTACAGCAGAAGCTAGCACAACATTGTAAAGCAACTATATTCCAATAAAAATTAATTTTAAAATAAACAGAAAAAATAAAAACAAACTATTGGTGGGAGGCATACACGTAGCCAGACAATCACACTAAAGTATGAGAAGTGCTGTGAAAAAATCATTTTTCCAACTATAAGTCAAGAGCCAATAAGGAATCTGTGTGGCCAGATTAAAGGATGAGCAAGATTCAGCAATACTTAAAATGCATGCCATTTGTCTCTGTTTAAAAGGTCAAAACTGTAATATCTGGGAATGTTTGTGTGAATTATAATCCCTAAAAGTCTTAAGAAGGGATATTCTTGAGTTGCCAGCATCAATATTTAGTTAAGTTGCAATAACTCTTTGGAAGTCTCCTACCAACAGAGGGTCATTTATATAAACTTCACACATCTCTAAAGATCAAAGTGCAGCCTGTTTTCTATTTATTGTTGTTGTTGCTGTCCCATTGCTAAATCATGCCCAACTCTGGGACCCCATGGACTGCAGCACGTCAGGCTTCCCCAGCTTCACTTGCTTGCTGTAATCTATTTTCCTCGCCTATTTATTATAGTCTGTTACTATTCATTCTTTCTTTCTTTCAATAGTTACTGATCACCTTACCATATCCCAGGCCCTGTCAGTCAGAAGATAAGGATGCTAATTCCTTGCCCTCAGGTTGTTCACACGCTGGGGAGACAGATACACTGACCACACAGTTTGAAATAGAGTAGCCCAAGGCCAGAGAGGACTGGGAGGCAGGGAGGCGGCTTAAAGGATGGTCTCTGGAAATAGATGATTTTTGAAGTTGTGATAGCTTAACAGGAGATGAGGGATGCTTTAGGTGTAGAAAATACTATTCCTAACACATAAATCAAATTGCCAACATCCGCTGGATCATGGAAAAAGCAAGAGAGTTCCAGAAAAACATCTATTTCTGCTTTATTGACTATGCCAAAGCCTTGACTGTGTGCATCACAATAAACTGTGGAAAATTCTGAAAGAGATGGGAATACCAGACCACCTGATCTGCCTCTTGAGAAATCTGTATGCAGGTCAGGAAGCAACAGTTAGAACTGGACATGGAACAACAGACTGGTTCCAAATAGGAAAAGGAGTACGTCAAGGCTGTATATTGTCACCCTGCTTATTTAACTTCTATGCAGAGTACATCATGAGAAACGCTGGACTGGAAGAAACACAAGCTGGAATCAAGATTGCCAGGAGAAATATCAATTACCTCAGATATGCAGATGACACCACCCTTATGGCAGAAAGTGAAGAGGAACTCAAAAGCCTCTCGATGAAAGTGAAAGAGGAGAGTGAAAAAGTTGGCTTAAAGCTCAACATTCAGAAAACGAAGATCATGGCATCTGGTCCCATCACTTCATGGGAAATAGATGGGGAAACAGTGGCAGACTTTATTTTTGGGAGCTCCAAAATCACTGCAGATGGTGACTGCAGCCATGAAATTAAATGACGCTTGCTCCTTGGAAGGAAAGTTATGACCAACCTAGATAGCATATTCAAAAGCAGAGACATTAATTTGCCAACAAAGGTTCGTCTAGTCAAGGCTATGGTTTTTCCTGTGGTCATGTATGGATGTGCGAGTTGGACTGTGAAGAAGGCTGAGCGCCAAAGAATTGATGCTTTTGAACTGTGGTGTTGGAGAAGACTCTTGAGAGTCCCTTGGACTGCAAGGAGATCCAACCAGTCCATTCTGAAGATCAGCCCTGGGATTTCTTTGGAAGGAATGATGCTAAAGCTGAAACTCCAGTACTTTGGCCACCTCATGCGAAGAGTTGACTCA
Source organism: Bos indicus x Bos taurus (assembly GCF_003369695.1). Classification (NCBI taxonomy): domain Eukaryota; kingdom Metazoa; phylum Chordata; class Mammalia; order Artiodactyla; family Bovidae; genus Bos; species Bos indicus x Bos taurus. The sequence continues at coordinate 18,306,819 of NC_040078.1, forward strand.
TTGGAAAAGACTCTGATGCTGGGAGGGATTGGGGGCAGGAGGAGAAGGGGATGACAGAGGATGAGATGGCTGGATGACATCACCGACTCAATGGTCGTGAGTTTGAGTGAACTCCAGGAGTTGGTGATGGACAGGGAAGCCTGGCGTGCTGCGATTCATGGGGTCGCAAAGTTTGGCCTGCCTGGACCAAACTCATCCCCACTCCCACCTAACACACACACACACACACACACACACACACACACAGACGCACACACACACACACACGCACACGCACACACACACGCACACGCACACACACACACACACACACACACGCACACACTGTATACCCTGAGCTAGTCTGTACCCACTACCCATAGAAAGGAGAAGAAATAGGAAACAGCCGTGGTGACTAAAGCACCATAACTGCTTTTGTTTTACAAAAGAAGGCAACTTCTGTGCTTTCTCTTTCAGGAAATAATATACCAATTGTCTACTGAATGCCACAAAAAGAGAGAACTGGAAATGGTCATGGATTTCAGAGTGGTGAGGAAGCTGGACCTAAAACTAGGAGTACAAGGAAGCAGCCTCGAAGTGGAGAGAAGATGGGCAACCAAGCCTGAGACTCCCGAGGGCTCTTCCACGACCCCACCCACACCCAGAAAGGCTGGCCCAGAACATGACAGCTGTTGCAGAAAAGGGCTGCTCACCCACAAAAGAAACACCCACAAGGAAGGCAATAGGGTGTTGAGGAGAGGATGGGGCTCTGGAGCCAGAACACCTGACTTCCTAGCCCTGTAACCATGGACAAGTCATCCACTCTCATTGAACCTCCACTTCTCAACTAATAAATGGGTTCATAACACCCTCACAGAAGAGCTGGCAAGAAGTGCCCAATGATGCCCAGCGTGTAACAGCCACTCAATAATCAGTGACATCTGATGCCCATTACTCTCTTCTCTCACTCCTTCCCCGCCACACTGGCCTGCTCACTGAATCTTGCATGCATCAGGCACACTCTGATCTCAGGGCCTGTGCACTGGCTGTTTCCTCTGCCTGAATGTTCTTATCCATAATAATTCCTTGGTTCATTCCTTGACCTCATTCAAGTATTGGTGCAAAAGTAGGCTTCTTAATAAAGCAGATCTGACCAGTCCATTTAAATTGCAATCCACTCCCCGTCCCAAATACACACACTCGCAATCCTCCTAGTTTCATTCTATTTTAATAGCCATTATCACCCTCCGACATTTTACATAATTTACTTATTTATTAGGTTTACTGGCTTTTGAGTTCCTCTTCACTTTCTGCCATAAGGGTGGTGTCATCTGCATATCTGAGGTAATTGATATTTCTCCTGGCAATCTTGATTCCAGATTGTGTTTCTTCCAGTCCAACGTTTCTCATGATGTACTCTGCATAGAAGTTTAATAAACAGGGTGACAATATACAGCCTTGACATACTCCTTTTCCTATTTGGAACCAGTCTGTTGTTCCATATCCAGTTCTAACTGTTGCTTCCTGACCTGCATACAAATTTCTCAAGAGGCAGATCAGGTGGTCTGGTATTCCCATCTCTTTCAGAATTTTCCACAGTTTATTGTGATCCACACAGTCAAAGGCTTTGGCATAGTCAATAAAGCAGAAATAGATGTTTTTCTAGAACTAAATATCAATAACCTCAGATATGCAGATGACACCACCCTTATGGCAGAAAGTGAAGAGGAACTAAAAAGCCTCTTGATGAAGGTGAAAGTGGAGAGTGAAAAAGTTGGCTTAAAGCTCAACATTCAGAAAACGAAGATCATGGCATCCGGTCCCATCACTTCACAGGAAATAGATGGGGAAACAGTGGAAACAGTGTCAGACTTTATTTTTCTGGGCTCCAAAATCACTGCAGATGGTGACTGCAGCCATGAAATTAAAAGACGCTTACTCCTTGGAAGGAAAGTTATGACCAACCTAGATAGCATATTCAAAAGCAGAGACATTACTTTGCCAACAAAGGTTCGTCTAGTCAAGGCTATGGTTTTTCCTGTGGTCATGTATGGATGTGAGAGTTGGACTGTGAAAAAGGCTGAGCACCGAAGAATTGATGCTTTTGAACTGTGGTGTTGGAGAAGACTTTTGAGAGTCCCTTGAACTGCAAGGAGATCCAACCAGTCCATTCTGAAGGAGATCAGCCCTGGGATTTCTTTGGAAGGAATGATGCTAAAGCTGAACTCCAGTACTTTGGCCACCTCATGCGAAGAGTTGACTCATTGGAAAAGACTCTGATGCTGGGAGGGATTGGGGGCAGGAGGAGAAGGGGATGACAGAGGATGAGATGGCTGGATGGCATCACTGACTCAATGGACATGAGTCTGAGTGAACTCTGGGAGTTGGTGATGGACAGGGAGGCCTGGTGTGCTGGGATTCATGGGGTCACAAAGAGTCAGACACGACTGAGCGACTGATCTGATCTGATCTGATTAGTGTCTACCCTGCCTCACTTTTCCACCCCTGATTTTTTTTTTTAATTTGTTCTGTTCACTGTTGTATCCTGAGGACTAGAAAGATGCGCTGAGACATAGTAAAGGCTCAGTAAATACTTGCTCGTTCCATGAAGGAATGACTAAAGGCATGAATGACCTTCCATCTCTGAGAATCAAGTCTCCACATCTGTCAAAGAGGGAGAGCTGATGTTAAGAGGAAACATGGTCCCCTATAGGAAAGGAAAGGAAGAGGGGAAGCCCTGCACTGTGCCAGACTGTTTTCTAAGAGTCTGTTAAGAGAGTTCAACAGGAGAGGCGAAAGGCTGCCCAGACACATACCTGGGCCCAATTTTCATTCCCTGTGAAGAGGGACTCAAACTTGCTGCAATTTGGAGAGGGGCATCAAAGGGTAGGAGCATAGCAGGGCTCTGTGTCTCTGGAGGGTGGCACTAATTGGCCCCCACTGTATTGGGTGAACTCCGGGAGTTGGTGATGGACAGGGAGGCCTCACGTGCTGCAATTCATGGGGTCGCAAAGAGTTGGACACGACTCAGCGACTGAACTGAACTGATACTATGGAAACTTGGAAATCCATAGAAGTTCTTCACCCTGGAGGTGCCCACAGTCAACGTTTGTCTTTTGGAGAGGGGCAAACCTAGGTATGATCCCAATTTCTCCACCACTGAATTATGACCTTGGACTTGTCACATAATTTTTCTGAACCTGAGTTTACTCCTTTTCAAATAGGATGTAAAAAGCCACTGCTCGAGGGCATTTTGAGTGGCCAGCACACTGCTTACACACAGTAGGTGTTTGATAGAAACTATTTCCTTTCAGCTTCCATCTTGAGCTATATTTTTGGGACAGAGCGGTTCAATTCAGGACTTGCCCTGCAGAGGGTGCCAGAGCACCAAGAAATCCTAGATTCCCAGCTCTACCAGGCAGCAGAGAGCAGCTGTGGGCAAGGTAAGCCAACCAAGGTGCTCTGGGACCCTAGCTCTGGGACTGCTCTTTCTCTGGGCCCTCTATCCAAGTGCTCCCTCCTGCGCCAGCCTGCTGGCCTAAGGCTGCCCAGCAACTCTCCCTTCCCAGATGCCATCCAATCAAAATGCCAATGCTCTTTTCAGTCACTTGATATAACCTCTGTCCTGATTAAGTGGCAAATGGGTTTGATAATACCAATAGTGCCAGAAAATTGCTAGATATTACTTGCTCTTCCCAGGTAACATATGTGAATTCTAACAAGGGTTTCTGAACACATATTTGGGAACAAGTGGGTATTCCAGATGCTAAAGTCAAGTCGGCTCATTTAGACAGATCTACCTTTGAAGATTTAGTGCTTACGCTCAGTGAACTTATAGTAGATTGCTGCTGCTGCTGCTGCTAAGTCGCTTCAGTCGTGTCCAACTCTGTGCGGCCCCATAGACGGCAGCCCACCAGGCTCCCCTGTCCCTGGGATTCTCCAGGCAAGAACACTGGAGTGGGTTTCCATTTCCTTCTCCAATGCATGAAAGTGAAAAGTGAAAGTGAAGTCACTCAGTCGTGTCTGACTCTCCGTGACCCCACAGACTACAGCGTACTAGGCTCCTCCGTCCATGGGATTTTCCAGGCAAGAGTACTGGAGTGGGGTACCATTGCCTTCTCCATATAGTAGATTAAACAGATAAAGTTGCTCATACTCCATTTCTTAACAACAATTTCATATGATCCAAATTTATACTTCACCCCTTTACCTCTTCTCAATTTCACTACAAATTCTAGCTATTAATTTATCTCTTTATTCATTTAGAATTTCCCATCACACTTCTACCTTGTAAAAACCTAGCACGAGGCCTGGGAGATGACAGTCACTGCACGTCACGGTTCCCCTCTCAGGACCCCAGGCACCATGTACGAAACTGAGCCCCTCAAAGCAACCTTACTGTCCCGCCACCTCTCCTGAAAATCCTGTTTTCTGTTGCATCCCCACAGTTCACCATCTTGTCCCATGGAGACCGAGTCCTGCCTCAATGGCTTCCCCCATCCTTCCAGGACCCTGGGCTCAGCCCTTCCACACAGCCAGAGAGTGTCTCTGTGACACCAGATCTGTAACACAATATACGTCCACTTTTATCCTGAGTAATAAAAACATTCATATTCTATTTCAAAAAGGAACAGAGTTGCCATTAACTTCTGCTCTTTCTCCGCAGATGTTGCTCCACCTGGAACAACTTTATACGGCCTAGCACAAGTGTAATTGGTGTCCACTGGAGAATGCGGTGTGGTGCGGGGTGGGGGGGGATACTTGAAGAAATAATGACAATTTTTTTCCAAATTTGATTTTTTAAAAACTGTACATCTAACCAAGAATTTCAAAGAAACTCGAGCATAAGAAATGTAAAGAAAACTACACCAAGGTACGTCATAACCAAATTGCTTAAAACCAGTGATGAAGGGGGAAAAGTCATAAAAGTAGATGGGGGCAGGGGTGGGAGGGGGAATACGTTATTTACAGAAGAAGAAAGAGTGATTGGAGGCATCTCATCAGAAATAAGCCAAGCTAGAAGGCTCTTTAGACTGGTAGGCTGCAGTCCATGGGGTCGCACAGAGTCCGACACGACTGAAGTGACTTGGCAGCAGCAGCAGCAGAAGGCAGTGAAGCAAGGTCTTTAAATTACTAAAAGAATAACTTTCAACCTAGAAATTTATGGGCTTCCCTGGCGGCTCAGACGGTAAATAATCTGCCTTAAATGTGGGAGGCCAGGATTTGATCCCTGGATCAGGAAGATCCCCTGGAGAAGGGAATGTCTACCACTCCAGTATTCTTGCCTTGAGAATTCCATGGACACAGGAGCCAGGTAGGCTACAGTCCATGGGGTTGCAAAGAGTCAGACATGACTGAGCAACTAACACTTAGATCTTTATACTCAGTTTTTAAAAAATGAAGAATTAAGGAATTTTTAAGACATTTAAAGACTGAAAGAATCCATCCCCAGCAAAGCTGAGGTACAAGGAATGTTCTAGGAAGTCCTGGAGAGGCAGGAGAAAGGTGATGTTAGAGGGCATCTGAGCAACACAAAGGAGGGAAGAGCTCCTGCAATGACAATCACGTGCATCAGTGTAAATGCGCTTTTTATTATTAAAATCTTTTTTAAACAATGGAATAGTGAATCTCTAAAAACACATGGTGATGGCTGGTCAGGGCACTCAGCCTCCAACAGTGACAGCCCTCCTTCGAGGCGCCAGGGAGCCTGAAGGCGGCGCCCTCAGCTCTCGGCCAGCAGAGGGAGCCCGTGGACTTTGGAAAGGATGCCGCCACCCGGCGGGCAGAACCTTCATGAAGACAAACTCCCTGGGCCGGATAAGGAGAGGGCTCTCCAACAGCGACAAGGTGGGATCCCTCAAGGGTAAACTAACAAACCTAATGCGTCCTAATCCAGGCTTCCCCATTCATTTGCTGTGTAACTCCATTTGGGCACCGACCTCTCATGGGCTCCCTCATTTGTAAAGTGAGGGGTGAGACCAGCAGATGTAAAGACACTCCATCTCCACATTCTTGTCGTTCCTTGGTCCTGCTTAGGATGGGCCCTCTGCTTCTGCCCTGGTGGCACCTCCAGGGGTGAAGAGAAGCGCAGCCCTCCCCTCCAGGGAAGGGTTAACAGAGAAGAAATCAGAACCTGAAAATCCAGCTCCAGTATTCCCTGTTCCTGTCAGCCACCCCTACTTCCCACGTGCAACCATGGGGGCAAAGTACTTAATATAATTCTTCCATTTAATTCAACATTCCAACCCCCCCAAAGCAAGGGAGATAGAAATAATTGTCCCAGTTTTACAGATGAAGAAGCTGAGACCCAAAGATGTTAAGAAACTTACTTTAAAAAGAGCTAATAAGAGGTGGGGCTGGCGTCTGAGCCAAAGGCCAGGCGTTAACACAGGCTCCCCTCCCGATCACCGTGGCCTTTGCCCTAAGCCTCCTGAGAAATGTTTCTGTCTGATTCTGCTCCTTAGAATCACTCTAACCTGGAAGGGCTCTTGTGGTCCTCCATGCACGTCTTCACTGTGCCTAAGAAGAGGCGTGTCCAAAAGGGGTTTATGTTTATTTATGTTTATACTTCTTAACTGGAATATAGTTGATGTAAAATATATTACAGATGTATACTATAATGATTCACAATTTTTACCATTTATATCATTGTAAAATGTCATCTCTATATTCCCTGTGTTGTACAATATATCCTTGTGACTTATTTTACACCTAATAGTTTGTACTCTCAACAGAGTTTTTAAATGTTTAGACCCTCTTACACCTGACCAGTTCTCTGCCTATGAAAGTCCGCTTTAATAAGAATGTGGCTTAAGAATAGTTCTACCCCATATCCTGGGACAGACCCTTACAGTTTACACCTAAGTGCCTATTTTCTTGGTTCTTCACACCAAAGGTAAATGTTCACAGTGAAAGGAACATCGTGAAAATGTTTGTAGCTCTAGTGAAAGGGTCAGTCGCTCAGTCGTGTCCGACTCTTTGTGACCCCGTGGGCTGTAGCCCACCAGGCTCCTCTGTCCATGGAATTCTCCAGGCAAGAATACTGGAGTGGGTGGCCATTCCCTTCTCTAGGGGATCTTCCTGACCCCTAGATCGAACTCAGGCCTCCTGCATTGCAGGCAGATTCTTTACTGTCTGAGCCACCAGGGAAGCCCCAAATGTTCATAATAAAAATGAATTTTTAAAAGTGCTCACTTTATAGATATAGTGGATATTTCAGCACAGTTTAAGTAATTCAGTCAAGATCACATAACCAAGTGTCAACTAAAATTATCTGTAAGCTTGTTCCCCCAGTTCCAATCCGATCTCGTGCCTTTCTGTGACACCTTTTTTCTTCTAAGTCACTGTTTACCTCCAAAGCCTGTGATGCATAATGGGTGTATGAGTATGTGTGTGTGTGTGTGTTTACCATGTTTATGATGAGAAGAAAATGACAATAAAAAATGCTCAGATTGACATCAGCTGGATGGAGCAGTGGCAAAGGGCGCCATCAGCAAGAAGGACCCTTTCTTTCCTGCTGAGATCAACTCACAGAGCCTGGGGCTTCCCAGGGGTCCTCCCCTGCTTGCCTCCTCCCCTGGTCCAAGCTGGGCCACTTCCCTGTGCCCGTGTGACAGAGCAGGGTTTCTGTTCAACCTCTCCAGGCCCCACCCCAACCCCTGAGCCTTCTCCCTGAGGGAAGCCAGGGAGCAGCAAGGGGCCCCTTGCATGCTCCTCTTTTTTAATGAAGGAAAGATACCATCACCTGTCACCTGCCGGGACCTAATTAACACCTGCTTGGAGTTTCAGTTGCTGATTCAGGGCACAGCTCCCCAGCCAAAGCTTCTGTGGGGAAGTTTGTCAACCTACTAGAGATGGGATGTGGGAATGAGGTCAGTGGAGGGGCAGGGGTCTCTCCTATCTGAGCTCTTCTAGCATCTTAGGACTAGAACCGAAATGAGCCAGCTTCTAAACAAACGCCTTGTTTAGAAATCCTACCCTTCTGTGTCCTGCCAGACCAAACAGAGAGAACCATCCAGCTCACCCAGTCCTCAGGGTCTCCATCCCAAACTCTTTCTCCAAACACCTCTCACAGTAGTGTAATTCCCTTGTCCCCAGTCTGAAGGATTTCCAGGACTGTCTAGCTCTGAGCCTGATATCCAAGCCTAGAACCTTTCCAGCTTGAACTCAGCACTTGGGGTCATGTCTTGGCTTTCGCAATCCAACCCCCACTTTCATCTCCTCCCCAAACCCACACCCTTTGGAATGACATCAGAATTCATCTGAATTATTTGAAGAAGAAATAAGCAAATAAATAAACAAGCTCATTACAGAGTGTGATAAGCACTAAGAAGAAAACAAATAGGATGATGAGTAGAGACTGACAGCAGGGGGCGGGGTGGGGCCCCCGTAGCCACAGGAGACCTGGAAGGGCCACTTCCTGGACCACCCCAGGCACATTCTGCCGCCCAGGGTGTATACCGCACCGATCCTCAACCAGTTCCGCCACCTACTTCCAGCACCCCTGCCTTTTCTCTGTAGCTCTCAAAACTCTTTGATATGTTTTATTTAGCATTTTGCTGTTGTTAGTCTTCCCTGGTAGCTCAGATGGTGAAGAATCCGCCTGCAATGCAGCACACCTGGATTCAAGCCCTGGGTTGGGAAGATCCCCTGAAGAAGGAAATGGCAACCCACTCCAATATACTTGCCTGGAGAATTCCATGGAGAGAGGAATCTGGTGGGCTACAGTCCATGGTGTCACAAACAGCTGGACACGACTGAACGACTAACTCTTGCACTGTTGTCAGTCTAACCAACTATAATCGGAGGGCAAGGACTTCGTATGTTGTGTTCACCCCCTCCGCCCCCAACACCCAGAATAGAGTTTGACACACAGCAAGTGCATCATAAATAGATGCTGAATAAATTGAAATGGGCTCCATTTCTCCCTGGCAAGATGCGCATGAGCCAACAACCCAGAAGGAGCTGGCTCTCCAGACCCTCAGCCATTCTCAAAGACTTGGGCAGACATCTCTCTGATCTTCCAGGACCAAAGAGGAAGCGCACGGCTCCTGGGCCATAGGCCACACTTCCCTCAGCTGGAGAGATGCCCAGAATCCAGGACCCAAGCTGCTGGAAAAGAGCCTACTCTCCGTTGGCTTTTTTCTTCCCTTTCTCTCATGCCCCCACATTGAGTTATCGTCCTTTAATCACCAGATACATTCCAAAACTGCCCAGTTTGTCTCTGTCTCCTTTCCCACTACCTTAGTCCAAGCCACCTCTTCTCTGCCTGGACCACTCTAGTGGCCTCCTGGCTGGTCTCTCTGCTCTTCCACTGAGCTTCCCAGTTCAAGCTTGTGCAGCATCCAGCGTGCTTATGTTAAAACATAAAACAAGACTGTCTTTTCTCTGCTTAAAATCCTTCAGTTTTTTAAGCTCTTCAGGTTTTTCTTTGTTCTCAGATAAAATCCCAATTCACTCACCCTTATGTCCTATCTCCTTGTTCCTCACTCGCTACACTCAAGCCCCAGTGGCCTCTTCTGTCTTTTTCAAATACGGATCTTCTTTGACTTACAGTGGAGTTACATCCCCCAAACTCACAATAAGTTGACAACACTGTAAGTCAAAAATGCCTTTAATACACCTAGCCTACCAAGCATCATAGTTTAGCCTAGCCTACCGTACATGTGTTCTGAACACTGTAATTAGCCTGTTGTCGTTCAGTCACTAAGTCACGTCTGATTCTTCGCAAACTCATGGACGGCAGCCTGCCAGGCTTCTCTGTCTTCCACTATCTCACAGATAGTGTTGCTCAAACTCACATCCACTGAATCAGTGATACTCTCCAACCATCTCATCCTCTGCTGCCCTATTCTCCTCCTGCCCTCAGTCTTTTCCAGCATCACGCTCTTTTCCAGTGAGTCAGCTCTTCCCATCAGGTGGCCAAAGCATTGGAGCTTCAGCTTCAGTATCAATCCATCCAATGAATGTTCGGGGTTGATTTCCTTTAAGATTGACATTAGCCTACAGTCAGGCAAAATCATCTAACACAAACCTGTTTTGTAATAAAGTGTTGAATGATTGAATATGGTACTGAAACTGAAAACACAATAGTTGTAAGGGTCCAGAACAGCTCTAAGTGTGTCGATCATGTACCCTGGTGATCACGTGGCTGCCTGGGGGCTGCCACTGCCCCGCATCAAGAAGGAGCATCACACCACACAATGCAAGCCTGGGGAAAGACCCAAATCCAAATTTTGAACTTTGGTTTCTGCTGAATGCCTTTCTCTTTTGCACTATCACAAAGTCAAAAAATCACGTTGAAACTTTGTAAGCCAGGCATCATCTGTACGTCAAGTTCTTCCCATTAGTTTTGAAGTTTCCCTCTTCCCAGGATGCTCTCTCATCCTGCTCAGATGTTACCTGCCTGGGGAGACCTTGGGGACCCGGCTACCTGAAGGTGTGCCCCTTCAGATACACCTGTTCTGCACCACGCTGTTGCATTTATTTCCTTCCTACTCCTACATCCTCTATAATTACTTTTTTCAATGTGTGGTCTGCCTCTCCCACTAGTGGAAGCTCCATCAGGGTAGATGTCATTGTCTCTTTCATTCATATCCCTGCTGTGTATGGCTCACATGTGGTTTGTGCTCAATGAATATTCTTTTGAAAGAATGGATACAGGGGACCTCTACCTATTCACATCTTATCAATCTTGTATCCATTGCCCCTGGTTGCAACTTTTTCATCTGCTGGGCCGCTTACAAGCCTTTGCACCTTTGACATCCCCCTTGCATTCCACCTCGTTTCTCACAAGGCCTTCACGTCCTTACCAGCCTTTGGGACTTTGCTTTTTCCTCTGATCAATATGCTCCTCCAATACAGTTGAACCCTCATCCATTCTTCAATGTGAGGTTCAAACATGAATTTGAAGTGTGTGCAGATTCCTGATATCTCATCCCTTCCTTTAGGTGTCAACAGATTACATCACTAATAGAACCTTTATCATGCTGCATTTTATTGTGTTGTTGCTGTTGCTATTTTATGCTTCTGTCACCCAGGTGGACGGACTTCCCAGGTGGTGCTAGTGCTAAAAAACCTGCCTGCCAATGCAGAGGCATAAGAGAATTCGGACTCAATCCCTGGGTCAGGAAGATCCCAAAGAGGAGAGCATGCATGGCCACCCACTCTAGTATTCTTGCCTGGAGAATCTCATGGACAGAAGTGCCTGGCAGGCTATGGTCCATAGGGTCGTACAGAGTCAGACACAACTCGAGTGATTTAGCACACACGCACACTCCCAGTTGGAGCATGGCAACTTCTTGAAGACAAGAATCTGTCTTTCCATTATCATATTCCCAAGACTTACCAGGGCACATAAACATGGTTGGTGCTCAGTACATGTGAGTGGAACTGCTTGGGAAGCCCTTTATTACATGATCTCTTACCTCTTGGACTGTCTTTGTCCCCTCTGCTGACTCCTAAATATGAAATTTCCCAAGTTTCTCCCATCAAACCTGATTTTCTGCACTCTTTTCCATAGAATGTCAGAGTTTAAAGCAGCTCCTCAACTCCCAGCACATAGGAAGTCCTGTCATGTTGGATCTCCTCCTTAGTCTTGAGGCCCACCTGTCACTGACCTCTCCAGCCTTCTGCCTGGCCAGGTAGCCTCAGTGGACAGACCTTTTTTAGAGGATCTTTGAAGAACCATCCTGACACTCAACACATACATCCTATGCAACAGAAATGGGACAGATTTCAGCTTTATGCCAGTATGTGTTTTTATGACATGACCTCAGGAAAGACTCAAGATTCCTGGGGCTGTTTCTCTTTGGGATGAAACTAGGAAGGATAGGGCCAAGGAAAATTCAGTCCAAGGGGTCACTCTGCCACCTCAGCTCATGAAGTTGGATTTTAGCTAGTGATTCCAATGAGGTCAGAGTTTTTGTAAATGCATAATGAGGTCACAAAGACCCAAGACAACAGCAAACCCTCTGAATACAATGTGGCATCATTTCTAGAGCTATCTAATAGGTCTGCTGCATAGGCGATCTCAGGAAAAAGTCAAGCAAGGTACAGCTCTGGGTAACTATTATTAGGGTCCAAAACTCCCACCCACAGCACATCACAGCTCTGGCATGTTCACCCTGAGCCTGAATGGGTGTTACACTAAGCCTGAGTTCAAAGGTTTGGTAACACTCCCATCTCTACCCCTCACCCAAATGAACATCAAGAGCTATCAGCAAGGTTTAAGGTAAAAAGCATAGCCTTTGTAGTGAAACAGATCTGGGTTGGAATCAGGATGCTCCCACTTACAAACTTCATTCAGCAAATGTTTATTGAAGTCGTTCTATGCACCAGACACTGGAGCAGACCTTGGGGGGAAAAGAAGAAAACAGAACAGACAGGGACCCTGGGCAGATTAGTTAAACTTGCAGACCTCTGCTTTCTCAAATTGTCATTGTAATTAATGGAACAATATGGTAGCAGTATGTGTGGAGAGTCATACCCCTGAACCCTAAGGAACACTTATCTCAAGGAAAAGCCCAGGGACAAAGATACACAGGAAGGAGAGAGATGGAAAAGACAAAAAGCATCTACTCTGTGTCTACGTTTTGCAAGCTTGGGTGGAAACACCTTACATTTGTTAATTCATGAAAATTGAGCAAAGGAAAAAAAAAAGGAACCTAAATATTCAGCAGTAGTATAATGAGTGGAATATTGTACAGTCATTTAGAGTAATTATACAGACTATGTAGCAACACAGAAAAATGCTCATGACATCATGTTAGGTGGAGAAAGGAGGTTAGAGTGTGGGCATGTGGATGACACTTGCAGCTATGTACAATTCCTACACAAAAACGCAGCCACACCAAACAACAAGCCTGCTCTAGAATGATGGCTTGATGAAGCTAATTCTTTTGCTCTCCATTTCCCAAGCTGCTTGCAGTCTTGTTTCCTTGATCGTTACGTTACTTTAACGGGTGTGTTGTCTTAAGGTGCTCTGTTTGCTGGTTATGTCACTCTGTCCTATTTGGCCTCCCCATCAATTATGAGAGGGGAGGATAAACCATTTTCATGCTTGAAAGTCTCAAAAAGTAGCAAATCTTTGAAGAGGCATCAGATCAGATCAGATCAGATCAGTCGCTCAGTCGTGTCCGATTCTTTGCGACCCCATGAATCACGGTACACCAGGCCTCTCTGTCCATCACCAGCTCCCGGAGTTCACTCAGACTCACGTCCATCGAGTCAGTGATGCCATCCAGCCATCTCATCCTCTGTTGTCCCCTTCTCCTCCTGCCCCCAATCCCTCCCAGCATCAGAGTCTTTGCCAGTGAGTCAACTCTTCGCATGAGGTGGCCAAAGTACTGGAGTTTCAGCTTTAGCATCATTCCTTCCAAAGAAATCCCAGGGCTGATCTCCTTCAGAATGGACTGGTTGGATCTCCTTGCAGTCCAAGGGACTCTCAAGAGTCTTCTCCAACACCACAGTTCAAAAGCATCAATTCTTCAGCGCTCAGCCTTCTTCACAGTCCAACTCTCACATCCATACAGCTGCCCTCAATTCATTGCTGTTTCCTGAAAAACAAATGGAAGATATGTTGTTGTTGTTCAGTCGCCAAGTCATGTCCAACTTTTTGCGACCCCATGGACTCCAGCGTGCCAGGCCTCCCTGTCCTTCACCATCTCCCAGTGTTTGCCCAAGTTCATGTCCATTGAATCGGTGATACCATCCAACCATCTCAGCTACCCCTTTTATATTTAGCTCTTCAACTGTGCATAGCAAGCCTTCAGTACCCAAGGTACTGTTACAGCAGCACCTGCCAGCACCAATATCAACAACTGGAGGGCTCTGTGTCTCTGGGAAGGCCATCAGTGCAGGCTGAATTCCCGTCTATCCATCCACTTCCTCTGCCATCTACTTGTCTAACCATTTTAGGATTCACTATCTGTCCATCCATATTCTCATCCCTCTGCCATTTACCCATCGACTCTTCCTTGGAAGGACATCATCATGAAACTCCCTTACAGGACTTATAAAAATGTCCTTATTCTTCAGCTGAAAAATCAGGTATGAAAGGGCTAGGTCCACATTCCTGAATGGGGTCAGTGCTGCAACAGGGCAGGGCCCAGTGCTTCTCATCTCCCCTTGGTCCCTGGTGGGCTGATTGACAGCTGGGTCCACAACTGGGCAGGTTCCCAAGGCCCATCCTGGGAACAAAGGTTTCCAGTAATCAGGTCACATTTTTCACTGGGGTCCTCCCTGTCCCAGTTGGCCTGCTGGAACAGGATCTTCAAGGCATTCCGAGCATTTGCTGGCTCAGTCTGCCACATTCTTGCCCTGCGGGTAAAGTGGGAGAGGCAGTACGGTATGCACTTGCCAAGCTGCCAACTGAAAACTTGTTTTAATCAATTAAACAATGGACTCTCATAACATAAGCCAAGATTGTGACCTTCTCAATCAAGCTCTAATTGGGGCTGATGAGGACAATGTGCCCTGGACCTTGTCACCCTGCATCAGACTCCTTAGAGTCCTACCTTCATCCCTAATGAGGTTAGAGGGGGAAACTGAGCCAGGGTCCGCTGAGTGACCGGGATGTGTTCACAGAAAAACTAAAGAATTAAACATGTATGCAATGCGTGTCCCATGTGAGGTCCATTGCCGGGTGCTAGGTGTGCAAGGATGATCCTAGCACAGTTCCTGCCTGTAAGCATGCAGTCTAGGGGAGAAAACAGACCCTTAGACAGTAACTCAGATGGTAAAGAATCTGTCTGCAATGTGGGAGACCCAGGTTCAGTCCCTGGAGAAGGGAATGGCTACCCACTCCAGTATTCTTGCCTGGAGAATTCCATGGACAAAGGAGCCTCGTGAGCTACAGTTCATGGGATCACAAAGAGTCTGACATGACTGAGCAACTAATGCACACAAACACACACACACACACACACACACAAGACAGTGACAAGTGTGTACAGAGCCATCACAGAGTGGATGAGAGTGCAGGTGGGAGCAGCCACATGTGTCTAGATAATCCCCGAGGTTTAAGAAGGGGACATTAGAACTGGGCCTGGACAGCACAAGAAGACATGGCTGTTTCCTGATAAATCAGCCCATGGAAAAGCAAGGGAGAGGGCCTCACACAGGGCCTCTGAGACATTCAGCTCACATTTGAAAATGTAAGCCACAGAAGCTCCTCCTGGTGTTCCTGGAACACACTTAAGGCTCTTATACCCCCAGGTTACTAGTAGCTTCTCTATTCTCTACCAATGATCCCTAGTCTGCTCATACTCTACTCACACTTCAAGTTCTAACTCTCAGGCCACCTTCTCTGAGAAGCCTTCCTGGAGTGACTCAGCCCCAGAGCCATCCCCTTCTGCTCCCTCAGTGGGGGACCATATTTACCAAGCTGCACTCCAGTGAGTTTTCAAATCCTGCTTCCTTATCTGCCTAGTAGCCCACACAGTGCCTGGCACACAGTAGGTCCTCAACATCTGATTGTCAAGAGGCTAACCCCTCCCAGAATGGACTCACACTCAGGTAATCCAGAAGCACCACCCAGACCCACATCCTGCAAGGCTAAGCTTGTTGTCATGGCAGGAAGCCATTGGTTAACTTGGGAAAAACAAGTCTGCATGGAATCCAGCCAGTTCCCCTGCCAGCATGCCACAGGCCAGCTGCCATCTCCAACACACACCAGAGTTTCTAATATTTATATGAAACTTGGTGAACACTGGGCACCAGTCAACAATCAGCTACCCATCGGTGATGCATACAAGGCATCAGAGCACCAAGACCAGTCAGCAGCTAGGAAGAGAAGCAGGAAGAGCTTACCAGTCATCAAAGAGGAGATTAAGCTCATTTCTTTTTAATTCATTGAAAAGACCATATGATGTATATTATATATTTCCTGACCTTCCCATAGTGGGTCCGTCTTACTTATACAGCTAGATTTTTATTAAAAAGATTTTGAGACAATCTGAGTGGGAGTGGTAACAATTTCAGGAACACAATTGCTGATTAATATTAATTGATAGATTGCCAATAGGCTTCAATTTGCTATCCACCTAGTTAGTCACTAGCTGTGAATGGGAAGGCAGGGAGGTACTGAGTGTGTGTGGAAAGAAGTGAAGCTGGTGGGGGCAATGGGAGGGTGGAGGGAGCAGGACTACAGAAGCCTCGAGGGGCATTGTCAGGGCATTGATATCATGAGCAAGACAGACCCATTGTTGCCAGGCTTCTTCCCAAATTGCCTTCTACCTCAGCTCACCTCCTTTCCAACTAGAACCCTAAGGCCTGAGGCCCTAGAGCAGTTCTGTCCCTTTAGTTAGGCTGCCCTGTATGGGAACCAATGACTCTGCCTTCTTGCTTAGGGAAAAAAATAGAGGAGAGGGGTGTCTGTGTGTGTGTGTGTGTGTGTGTGTGTGTGTATAATATATATTGTTTTTTGTTTTTTTTTTTTAAGGAACTTCATTTGTCAAACCAGGAGGAAAGCAAAGCAAGAGTATTTAGAAGTCGTAGACGTGGACAATGGCACCCCACTCCAGTACTCTCGCCTGGAAAATCCCATGGACGGAGGAGCCTGGTGGGCCGCAGTCCATGGGGTCGCTAAGAGTCGGACTCGACTGAGCGACTTCACTTTGACTTTTCACTTTCATGCATTGGAGAAGGAAATGGCAACCCACTCCAGTGTTCTTGCCTGGAGAATCCCAGGGACGGGGAGCCTGGTGGGCTGCCGTCTATGGGGTCGCACAGAGTCGGACACGACTGAAGCGACTTAGCAGCAGCAGCAGACGTGGACAGCTATACCAGACACACACTCCTTATCTGCAGCATTGAATCTGCACAGTGGACAACCCAGGACTCTGTCTTCCAGCTCACCAGTGATTTGCTGCCTGCTCTCCCAGGAGCTGCCCCATGCCTTACTGACATGGTCCAGGCAGATGAGAAGAAAACTTTTTTTTAGAAGAAAACATTTTGCTATTTCTCACCTGGGGGCTCTGAACTTATGACAGTTCTGCCCACCCACGGCAAATAGCATCCCCTGGGGCCCCTTGGTCTCCCTCCCTAGCTGGTACCTATCAGCACATGAGCTGGCAGAGTTTTTCTCTTCTCCTGTAATCTTATCAAGAGAGGCCCCAGCTCAGATACCCCCTGTTGCCTGTTCTCAGGGCCCCATCTACTCGCTGGTGCATTTCTCTAAGCTTGGGTCTTCTGTCCCCCTTGCCAATAGCAGCCCAAATGCTCCTTGGGCCTGTCGCTGGCCGTCCTGTCAATCACCCCTTAGTCCCGCCTCTCCAAGCCCCAGAGCCTAGCGCAGCCCCCTCCCTGGCTCCTGCTCAGACTCGCTGGAGCTTCTCTCACTGCAGACTTCAGTCCCAACGGCCATTTGCACACATCTGGCCCGTGATGAGGCTCCTCACCTCCTGGCCTCACTCTTCACCTTCAGAGCAACCAGGCACAAGTCCGTATGGTTCCGTTCTGCCCAGATGCTCCGCGTGTCTTGCTTCCATCTGCCTGGACTGTTCCCATAGCTCCTGAAATGAAACTCAGCGCCCTTCATTGCCCACCCCATTTCTCAAAGTCTGAAAACCCCTTCTCAAATCCCAGTTCTGCCATTTAACAGACAGCTGACGTGGACAAATCTTTTGAAACGTCCAGGGATAAGGCACATCTGTAAAATAGGTAAAGTGATCATAACTAACGCAAAGAATCCAATGAGAGGCAGCATAGGAAAAAGTGTCTTGTTACCTGTAAAAGTGCGCTTTTAGTTTTCTTGGCCTCCGGCTGCAGGCTGACTTCATCGTTTGTCTTCGCCCGAAATGCATTTTCCGTCTGGTCTGGGGTGGTTGGGGCCCCTCAGGAGCCTGGCTTCTTTGCAGATTTTCTGGTTTTCCCTCTTTCTTGCCTGTCAGCCCCTCAGGTTGGGTGCCCTGTAGAGGCCTTTCTGCTGTACACCCAGCTCAACACTAGGTGGCAGCCTAACCACAGGCTCTTGCTGGATGAGCCTCGCCTCCTGACTTGACTCAGAACCGAGACCTGAGGCTTCCACGGAGTTACCCATGTATCAGGCACGTCTCAGGATTTGCCCTATCCCATAACTGCGGCTGTTAGTAGCAGAGACCCAAAGAAAGCTTCCTACTGCTACATTCAGGCTGAAGCCAGGGAAACAAGAGGCGGCTTGGGTCAGGCCCAAGTCAGCTCTTCTGCCAGCTGGGGCTACCTTTGTAGAACAAACATCCAACACAGCCCTTGGAGGAGCTAGAGGGAGCTGAGGCCTGGGTGCCTGCAGAGGGGCGTGGCCTGGCAGCCTTTCTACTTTCAGGGCTTGGAGTTCCTAGTAACCCAGGGGCCCCACTGGGTTCCCACTGAGCCTGGGGACACAAGCTTTCAATGTTCAAACTTTGTCCCCACTGACTTCCTCCCCTCAAGATGGGCATGATCACAAAGTTCCCATTCTTTTTTTTTTAAGCCAATTTAAATAAATTTATTTGAAATTAAACTTTAAAATGTATTTAAATTAATTTAATTTGAAATTTAAATTTAAATAAATGAAAATTCCAAGTGGTGACATACAATGATGGAAATGAGGTAACTCAAGCTGTTTTCTGGGTTGTGCTTTTTTTTTTTTTTTTCTCTTTTTAAAATAGACTTCATTTTAGGTCAATTTTATTTTTTATGTTATCTTTTGCTCTTTAAGAGTTCAGGGGGTTTTTGTTGTTGCTGTTGTTATATATATTTTTCCCATTGGAGATTAGTTGCTTTGGGGCTTCCTAGGTTGTGCTAGTGGTAAAGAACCTGCCCCCTAATGCAGGGCACAGGAGAGATGCAGGTACAGTCCCTGGGTCTGGAAGATCCCCTGGACTAGGGAATGGCAACGCACTCCAGTATTCTTGCCTGGAAAATCCCATGGACAGAGGAGCCCGGCAGGCTATAGTCCAGAGTGTGGCACAGAGT
Source organism: Bos indicus x Bos taurus (assembly GCF_003369695.1). Taxonomy (NCBI): domain Eukaryota; kingdom Metazoa; phylum Chordata; class Mammalia; order Artiodactyla; family Bovidae; genus Bos; species Bos indicus x Bos taurus. The sequence goes on from NC_040078.1 coordinate 18,325,731, forward strand.
CAGACACAGTTGAAGTGCCTTAGCACACACATAGCTGCTTTACACTGCTGTGTTGATTTCTACTGTACAGCAAAGTAAATCAGTATACATACATCCCCTCTTGGATTTCCTTCCCATTTAGGTCACTACAGAGTGCCAAGGAGAGTTCCCTGTGCTATACAGTAGGTTTTCAAGTTATCTATTTTATACATAGTTTCAATAGGGTGTTTGTGTCCATCCCAATCTCCCAGTTCATCCCACCACCTCCTTTCCCCCTTGGCATCCATACATGTCCTCTATGTCTGTGTCGCTGTTTCTGTGTTGTTTTTTTTTTTCTCTGCTTTGCAAATAAGATCCTTCGACACCATTTTTCTAGATTTCACATACATGCATTGATATATGGTGTTTGTTTTTCTCTCTGTGACATTTCACTCTATGTGACAGACTCTAGGTTCATCCGTGTCTCTGCAAATGACACAGTTTCCTCTCTTTTTACAGCTAAGTAACATTCCATTGTGTTGTATATATGTACCACACCTTCTTTATCCATTCCTCTGTCAAGGGGCATTTAGATTGCTTCCACGTCCTGGCTGTTGTAAACAGTGCTGCATTGAACACTGAGGTGCATTAGGTGTTTCCATTCTAAAAACAGTTCTCTTCATCTGGTCTCTCCCTTCTTAGTCAAACTGATTAAAAAGCTTTCTTCACTCTCTCCCCTCTCACTGCCTCCCGCTTATACCTCAGCCCACTGGATTCCGTTTTCTCCTCCTCTGTCTTTCAAAATCTGTGTCTCTGGTGCTGGCCCTGCTCCTATATTGCCAACTCTAGGGCCCCTTTCAGTCTTCATTGTGCTGCATCTCTTAGACCACACGTATGGCCCCTCCCTGGGGCTTCCCAGGCGGTGCTAGTGGTAAAGAACTCACCTGCCAATGCAGGAGACATAAGAGATGTGAGTTTGATACCTGGAGAAGGGCATGGCAACGCACTCCAACATTCTTTCCTGGAGAATCCCTTAGACAGGTGCCTGGTGGCTACAATCCATAGGGTTGCAAAGGGTCAGACATGACTAAAGCAACTTAGCACATATGCACACACAAATGCCCCCTCCTTGATACGATTCTCTTCACCTCACTTTAAAATGTTCTTGATCTATTTCATACACTCTCCTCAAACTTAATACTCTCATTTTTTTTACTCAGCACTTATATCCCAAAGATTTTCGAACCTCTGCCTTAGAACCTAGCATCCCTCGCCTCCAGTGCCCTGTCTCCAGCTGTTTTAACACTCCCGAGACTGAGCTGCTCTCTCCACCCTAGGCCCGATGTACATGTTCCTCCTCCGGTCTCTGTCTCAGGCAAGAGCATCCCCAGCAACCACAGCAGTGACCAAAGCCAGATCATTGCAAGTCATCGCTGCCCTTCCCTGACCACCCCCGCTACATCCACTTGATAACCACATCCTGTCCATTCTGCCCCCTTAGTACCTCTCAGCTATCTCCCCATCACAGTCCCTCCCATGCCCAGACAGGTCCTCCTCTCCTTCCGGCAACGACTGCAGCAGGCTCCAAATTGGCCTCTCTGCTCTCATTCCACCGCCCCCCACCACTACCACTGCATCTCCTCCCTGAGTCAGCGTTCTCTATAAAATGCAGAGCTAAACGGGTAGTTTCAATGCTCAGTAGTCTTCAGTGCCCCAAGGGTAGCATCTAAATATTATTGCGTGGCTCACAAGAACTTTTATGACCTGGGTCTGCCTGCTTTCTCCAGCCACACAGCTTGGCGGCCTCCACCCTCAACTCTCGATTGCAGCAAAACTGCCCTTGGACATGCCACACCCTTGCCTTCTAGTGTCTCTTCTGTCTGTTCTTCCTCTCATACCTCCTTGTTGTCCACTGGGACTCTGCTTAGAATTTCTAATTCCCTAACCCCAGTGCTGTACTAGGGACACCTTGCCTAAGCTTCCTTGATTAAAGTACTCACTATTGCAATTGTGTGATCACACCTCACTACACTCTAAACTCGAGGACAAGAAATATTCTTTTTCTGGTCTTTGGGTCCCCGGCACCAAGTTCATCACTTGACATAGAGAAGGAGTAAAACAAATATTTGATTGATGGATAGATGGATGGATGGGAAATTAAAAATTATTGTTCAGGAAAAGTTTCCTGATTATTCAGAGGTAGTCTGGCTTTCAGATTTCTCACCTTAACCCCAAGAGTCTGGCACCTGTTACGTGAAGGCGGACCTCAGAAGGATCCAAAGCAACACATCAGAGTGCTTTCCCTGGGACCAGGGGGATAGGAACACCTTCTCTAGGTTCCTGGCAGAAAGTTTAGGCACTGGGTAGCATGCGGCCAAAGCAGGGCTCCAACTCTGCTCTCACTTTGGCCCAGAGGGATGCCTTGTCAAACCAGGGCAAGGGGAGCAAGACAGTTAAGCACTTGACCAGAAGACAAAGCCAACCTCTCTACAGTTTGTCTGCTGCAGAAAAAGGGAGCCCTGAACAATGCACCCGTCTGGGGATACACACACTGGAATATTACTCAGCCATTAAAAAGAATGAAATAGGGCCATCTGTAGCAACATGACTGGACCTAGAGATTGACACATTGAATGAAGTAAGTCAAACAGAGAAAGCAAGATCATATGATATCACTTATACTGGAATCATGACTGAGCGACTGAACCGAACTGATATTGGAATGAAAAAAATGATACAAATGAACTTATTTATAAAACAGAAACAGATTCACAGACTTTGAGAACGAATTCACGGTTACCAGGAGGAAAGCGTAGAGGAGAGGAATAGTTAGTGAGTTTGAGATTAACATGTATACACTGCTGTATTTAAAATGGATAACCAACAAGGACCTACTGTATAGCACAGGGAACTCTGCTCAATATTCTGTAACAGTCTAATTGGGAAAGGAATTTGTAAAAGAATAGATATATGTTCCCAGGTGGCACTAGTGGTAAAGAACCCACCTGCCAATGAAGAAGACATAAGAGACATGGGTTCGATCCCTGGGTTGGGAAAATCCCCTTCCTGAAGGGAATGACAACCCACTCCAGTATTCTTGCCTGGAGAATCCCATGGACAGAGGAGCCTGGCAGGCTACAATCAACAGGGTTGCAAAGTGACTTAGCACATATGTATAACTGAATCATTTTGTTGTACATCTGAAACTAACACATTGTTAATCAACTATACCTCAGGGTAAAACAAAAAGTTAAAAAATAAAAATATTTAATATTTTAATAAAATTTTATTAATAAAATAAAATACTATAAATAAATATTTTTAATTTGATAAAATAAAAATATAAATAAAAATTTTTAAAATGACATGAAAACACAAGAACAAGTCTTAAGGACAAAGACTTTTTTTTTAATGTGGCCCCCAGGCTTGTTTGGCTTCCCTGCAATAGCTTCCAGAAAAGTGAATAAAATACCAAAGAGGGAGGAAAAACTTGATTCATTTCTCAACCCTCAGCCTCTCTCTCTCAAAGGCAGAGCCCACTGACTAAAACCTGAGGGTCTGGAACTTGGACAGGTGCCAAGAAATAGAAGCCCAAGTGCCTGTTCCTACTAATAATGACCGCAGCAGGCCACGGTAGCAACTGTCAATGATGTCTTACATTTCAGAACACACTTCATAGGCTGGGTCTTTGTTCCTGCTCTTTTCTCTGATTGCTCTCCCACCACACTGTCTCTTAAAGTCTTAGCCATCCCTCAAAACCCAGTGCAAAGGCATGATCTGTGAAGCTTTCTCAGAGCCCCACCCCCACCCTGAGCCTGAATTAAGCCTTATCTCCCCCTTACTTCTATAATACTCAGTCGCTCAGTCATGTCCTGCTCTTTGTGGCCCCATGGACTGCAGCCCGCCAGGCTCCTCTGTCCATAGGATTGCTCAGGCAAGAATACTGGAGTGGGTTGCTATTTCCTTCTCAGGGGATCTTCCTGACCCAGGGATAGAATCCACATCTCTGGTGTCTCCTGTATTGGCAGGCAGATTCTTTATCACTAACACCACATGGGAAGCCCTATTTCTTTTATGACATTAATCTCAATTTCTCTTTCATTGGTATTTCCTATGACTGTCTTTGATTATGTTCTTGACCAGATCATAAATGCCTGGCAAGGAGGAACTGTTTTAGCCATGTCTACATTTCCCATGGTTCTAGCCCTGTGTTCTAGGCATGTGATAAATGTGCATTAAATTGAATGAAAATTATCAAAGCATTACACCATGCAATTTTACAAGGCACCATGCAGACAACTAGGTTCATAAGTTCAAAGCACATGGAAAAAAGAGGAGTGATCATATGGGTAGGGCTTATCTGGGAAGACTTCCAGGAGGAGGTGTGGCTGGAGGAAGCTGTGCCAGCTGGGGCTGAGAATCATGACCAAAACCTGTTAAGTTTTGGGAGGCAAAGGCCAGGTTTCTCTCCTTCCTCACCCACCCTTTCCCTCCTTCCCAGTATAGAATAGTGGCAGTATGTATAGTGGTTAGAAATGCAGACTCTCAAGACAGACTGCCTGGATATATATCCTAGCTTAGCCAATTAATAGCTGTGTGACCTTGGCCTGGCCACCCATCTGGTCTCAGTTTCTTCCTCCCTGTAAAGTGTGGGTCAAGTAGTATCTAACTCACTGGATTACGTGATGATTTAATGAATTAATTCATGAAAAACTCTTACGAGGTGCCAACAGCTAATCTCAATGCTTTATATAGATTAACTCATTTAATCCTCACATAGCCCAATGAGGTTAATACTATAATTATCCTCACATTGCAGGTGAGGACACTGAGACTCAGAGAACCTGGGGTGGGGAGATCATTAGCTTGTGTGCGTGCGTGCTACATTGCTTCAGTCGTGCCTGACTCTGTGATGCTATGGACTGTAGCCTGCCAGGTTCCTCTGTCCATGGGAAACTGGAGAGGGTTGCCACTCCAGTGCCACCCCTACCTTCCACACCAAGGATCAGACCCGAGTCTCTTGTGTCTCCCGCATTGGGAGATGGGTTCTTTACCACTAGCACGACTCGGGAAGTCCCCATCAATAGCATGCATGCATGCAGTCACTTCAGTCGTGTCCAACTCTGTGTGACCCTCTCTCTGTACTGTAGCCTGCCAGGCTCCTCTGGCCATGGGATTCTCCAGGCAAGAATGCTAGAGTGGACTGCCACACCCTCCTCCAGGGGACCTTCCCTACCCCTGGATCAAACCCATGTCTCATGTCTCCTGCAATGGCAGGCCAATCGTTTACCACTACCACCATCTGGGATATCCTACCCCAAAATGTCAAACCTTCCAAACATGACAAGCTTGGACCTGCTTACCCCCAACCATCCAACTCTTCCCCTGAAGAAGCAGAACTACAATCATAACTTTGCTTTCGTTATAATTCATAACCATCTGCTAAGTGCTTTCACATTGGATCCTCACTACACTCCTATGAGAGAGCCATCACTGCCCCTGCTTTTCAAACAAATTCATGAGGCCTGGAGAGGCAGTGAGACTTGGAGAAGCAGGCTCCTTGGTTCTGGTCCAAGAGCCTCCACCAGGCCCAAGCAGCCTCCAGCCCGGAGGCTGGGCCACAGGGCATCAGGCAGCTGGCCACAGCCCCACTCCCTTGTCTTCCTCATGTCCCGATCAACTCATCCTCCAGACGAATCCACCCTAGTCTCTGCCCAGGGCCCACCATGGCTGCTGGGAGCCCAGGTCATTCCATCAAGGTCAATGAGTTTACAAAACAACAACTAAGGCCCCGGGATCTAGAGATGACAGAAAAAGAAACCCATCACCAAACAATAGAGAAAGAAGTGTTTAGAAGTCATTTTTAAAATAAAAGAGTTTGAATGTACAAAAAGTAATGATGTACAAGGATTTCTAAAAAAATATTTATTTATTTAGCTACACCAGGTCTTGGTTGCGGCATGCAGTATCCTTAGTTGCGGCATGTAGGATCTAGTTCCCTGACCAGGGATCGAACCCTGGCCCCTGCATGGGAATGCGAAGTCTTAGCCACTGGACCACTAGAGAAGTTCCCTACAAGGATTTTTTATGAAGCATATCTACTTCTAATTTGATGAGCATCCATCATCAAAAGGGTTTTGTCTGGAAGTCTATATTTTCCGTCTCTAAAATATGGACAAAAGAATTGAACCAAAAATTTATACATAAAATACAAATGACCAATAGAATGTTCTCATAATCTATGAGAAGAATTCAAAACATAACACTAAGACACCACCAATTAAAGTGGGAACTTTTAAAATAATAGATATCAGGGTCAGGGCGGGGTTAGGCAGTTCCCCGGGCTGAACTTTGATGGAAGTATAAATTGAACCACATTTTGAGAGAGTAATTTAGTCTGTGGCTCCAGGAGATAGTGGAGGACAGGGGAGCCTGGCATGCAGCCACGCCTCAGTCCATAGGGGAGCAAAGAGTCAAACACAACATAGCAACTGAACAATGTGGACAGGCTTAACATTATTTGTGCTCTTTGCCCTCATGATTTCATTTGTAAATGAAATGAAAATTTTCACTTATAAATGAGATGAAATTTTTCATTTATAAGTGAAATGAAATTTTTCATTTATTAAGAAAAAATGTATAAAGTATGTTTAAGAAAATTCATGTGGTGTGTTTCTCAAAAGGGAAAAAACGCAGCAACCTAAAAAGCTGAAGAGAGGAATGATTAAATAAGTAACAGCTCCTCCATCCAGTGGAATTCTTTGCCACTAAACATGACGTGGAAAAAGTGAAGATTGTTTAACAGCCTTAAAAATGTTAACTGTGGGACTTCTCTAGCGGTTCCATAGAAGACTCTGGGCTTCCACTGTATGGGGCACAGGTTCGCTATCTGGTGGGGGAACTGGGATCCCACATGCTACCTGGTACAGCCAAAAAAAAAAAATTATGAAAAGCAAGCAAAAATAAACCATATACTGTATATAGACTAATCCCCATATTACAGAAAAATCTGTGTATACAGGGACACTATAACAAAGTGATTAAAAGCCCAGACTCCAGAGCCAGAGTGGTTGGGTCTCAGTCTGAGACTGCCATTTATAAGCTGTGCGACCTTGGGCAGGTCACTTAACTGCACTGTGCCTTTTTAAACTCATTTGTTATAGAAATAATAATGGTACCTACTTCACTGATGCTTGGAACACTGAATGAGTTAATAACTGGAACAGAGTAAGTTCTATGTATTAGCTATTATTGTCATGGCTTATGCATGGAAAAATGACTGCAAGAATAAACAATTTAGGGTTATTTCTGATGAGTGATATTACAGTAATGTTTATTCTTTTGCCTTCTCAATTTTTCTAAATTTTCTTTCATGTACATATAGTGCTTTTAATAAGAAAAGAATTGCTTTACTATAAAGAAATCTGGGACAAACTTCTTAGGGAAAAAGACAAGGAATAAAAGTCCAGATCAAGGTACAAGGCATTGATGACTTACTAAGAAATCAGGGCAGGGATTGGGGAGATCCCTAAAGTATGAAAAGCCAGGACTGAGAAAACCAGACCTGTATCCAGACTGTGATAGTTAATTTGCCAACTCAGCTAGGCCGTGGAGCTCAAACATCAGTCTAGATGTTGCTGTACTTTAGATATGATTGACATTTAAATCAGTCAACTTTGAGTATAGCAGATTACATTCCTTAATTTGGGGAGCCTCATCTTATCAGTTGAAGGCCTTATGAGAAAAATATTGAGATACCAGGAAGACAGAGAATTTTCCCTCCAGCCTGCCTTTGGCCTCAAGACTGTAACATCAACTCTCCCCAGTATTTCCAGCCTGCTGACCTGCTCTGTGAATTTCAGACTTGCCAAGTCCAACCAGGCACGAGGGCCATTTCCTTAAAATAAACTCTGCATTGGTTCTGTTTCTCTGGAGAACCATAATATATGGGACCATACAAAGAAGCCGTGAGCATGCTTCCAACACAATGCTCCATCTCGACAGCCTCCCTAAGGGTGGTGAGCCAGCCTGTAATTATCAGTCTATATCCTCTTCACCTCCTGTAGGGGCAGTTTTTATCATGTTTAAAAAAAGAGGACTGACCGTTAGTGCTGGAAATATGTAAAAGCCTTCTTCTTTTAAGAAAGAAAAGAAAAACACAAACCCTTTCATGGTGGAACAGATGTGGTCCTGCCCCAGATGGGACCACCTCACATCCTGCATGTTCTAGAATAGGTTTTATACACGTAGCAGCAGTGGTATCAAAGAGAACTGAGCCAAGAAGAAGTCTCATTTTAAGAGGAGCTCCCATGAAACATGCAGCAAGACCAGAGAGAAGCAAGCCCTGGGCAGGACACAGGCTAGAGCGCCAGGTCTGAGCCAGGGACCTAGAAGGAGGCAGCTGGGGTGCCTCCCCCACTGCTCAGAACTCTAGCCTTAGCAACACCTGCAGGGCTTCTTTCAACTCGGAGCTTAGGAATGGACAGCAAAGAGGCTTCAATATGCTGAAACCTACTTGTGTAAATGATGTGAAGTTTGACGAAAAAAAAATATTAAGGAAAACTGCATTCTCAAATTACCCAACACTTTTCAGAGCACTTCTGGGGTTAGGCAGAGCCCCTCCTCACTGAGGAATGGATGGACCTCCCAGGTGTGATCCTCTCGGATTTCCTTCTTGTGCTATTCTGGATCTGCGTCACCCGCCAAACCTCTTTGTCAACAAACCTCTAAATATTCACATCCTTGTGCCAGGAGCTGTTACAGAAATCACAGATAATTTCTGGCTTTCTATTCACCGTTGCTCGAAGTTCAGATTTTTCATCAACTGTAATTCAAACTACGTCTGGCCCTATTTGGTACTGAATAGAGAAATACATGTTGCAACTTAAGGAGATATGTCCTCTGCAGATGAACACACATGCAACGATCATAATTCAACTGTGTTACATTCTAGAGACTATTACAGACCCCCTCACACCATAGGAGAAATCTGGTTTTTCTGTTTAATCACACCAAGTCTTCTTGTGCTTCATGTGGTAGGACTTTAAGCCCAGTGCCGAGCAGCTAATGTTGTTATCTTCAGTATTCTTTTTTTTTTTCCCTTTCCCTTGGCTTTAATTAGTTTCAAATTTAAGAATGTTATTGATCATTTTCATAATTGACATCAAACATCTATTGAGAGTCTGCTTTGAACAGTCACCAGGAAAACCACCAGTGACTCATTATTTTACTTAATCTACACACCATCCATTGGAGAAGGCAATGGCACCCCACTCCAGTGCTCTTGCCTGGAAAATCCCATGGACAGAGGAGCCTGGTAGGCTGCAGTCCATGGGGTCGCTAAGAGTTGGATACAACTGAGCAACTTCACTTTCACTTTTCACTTTCATGCATTGGAGAAGGAAATGGTGACCCACTCCAGTGTTCTTGCCTGGAGAATCCCAGGGACGGGGGAGCCTGGTGGGCTGCCGTCTATGGAGTCGCACAGAGTCGGACACGACTGAAGTGACTTAGCAGCAGCAACACACCATCCATGAAGGAAGAGGCATTAGATAAACGCCATTTTTAGAGAAGAGACCACGGTTCAGAGAAGCTAAGTCTTCTTAGTCACTGAGCTTGCAAGTGATAGAGCCAGGCTAGACCCTGGGACTGGTTGGCCTGTGAGGCCCTCAGTTTCCATTTTGACCAATAGAAAAGAAAAGTCATGCCTGCCTGAAGACAGGCTAAAAAGAAAGACTCAGAAGCAGGGAAGGAAGCCCCAAGTCCTTAGCTGGTGACAGCAAAGGAAGAGGCTAAAACCATCTGACCTCAGATGGTGACCTCAGATGATGCTTCAGGCTTCCACGCCCAGGCCTCATAAAGCCTTTTGAGAATCTGCCACCTGACATATGCCAGGATTCCTCAGTGGGAACTTCCGCCTCAATCTCTGCTTCTACCCAGCTCAGGGGGCTGTGACAGAGGGCTGCATGCTCACAAAACACGCCCTACCTGCCTCTCGTGGCCACTCCTGCTCCTCATGCCTCTCCCGTCCCCAAAACCCACCATGGAGGCCAACGTGTAAGCAAGAGGCAGACCCCGGAATAAAAAAGGTAGCTCCGGTCCCATCTCCACCCCAGTCCACGTGGCTCTGGATATGTCATTTCACCCCTTTGGAACTCAGGTCCCTCCTGTGAAACATGGAATAAGAAGAACATTTCAGGGTGTTGTGATAGGCTAAGATCCCAGGGTGTGTGAAGTCACCTTGGCACAGTGGCTGGCATGTGGTCAGCACACAGTCCACAGGCACTGGCCTCAGTGATGGAGCTAAGTGCACTGCACTAACAGGGTCTCTCCTGACCCCAGTGGACCCATCGCCACCTCCTTGGCAGTGTTGGCCAGTGTCTGAGGTCAGAGCAGCTATTGCACCTGAATTTACTCCGTAGTCTGAGTGAAGAAACTTGGCTTCTGTGACTGATCCCTGGCACTGGCCTCTGTTACCATGCAGCCTTCCAGGCTTGCTCATGACCAGCCCGCCCCACTCGGTCTGGGACTCCGACTCAGTGGTCAGGCCCAAGCTGGTGTGCCTGGAGGAGGTGACATCTGCCTTGGCCACTGTTGCCACTTCACCAGCATGTATGTGAAAAACGATGGCACACACAGGGTCCAGATGTATACTCCTTAGGCAGCAATGGTTGTCAGGTACATGGACTCAGGGAACCCTGACAGGAATTGCAAAGGCCACCAAATATCAGAAGCCATCGATCTGGGAACCAGGCAGTGGAAGCAGATTCTCAGCCCTCAGAGGGGAGCCCTGCACGGCCAGACCCTCAGCCGCAGCCCCAGAGAATCACCCAGCAGCTCTGCACGCAGGTGACCAGAGGCAGGCCCACTGCCAGGCTGTGTCTAGCTTTCTGGACCACAGAAGTTGTGAAAGTTGAACATTACCTCTTTCTACTACATAGATAACTATCGTTTCACTTTGGAATGATCTGCAAATAAAGGCTCTTAACATTAGCTATTTGTTCTAAAATAGTTAACGTTGTATAAACTCATATGAAGGTAATTTAAGGAAGTCTGTGGTACACCCTTTTGTGGGAGAATAAACATACCTTTATTCATGAACAATCACCCACTGTTTTCTTTAAATTTCTATTTTTTGATTTTCCAAGGTGTGTCTGCTTTTATGATTTTAGATCAGTGCTTCTTAAAAGGTGGAATGAGGGATTCATGTGAAATTAATTTTGTGTACGCGCATTCCTCGTCTCTGTATTCAAAAGGACTACTTGCCACTACTAATTTAAATAACAACATAATTGTTATTTAAATAATACTTAAATTATTTAAATAACAATTTCCTATGCATATTTTAGGTCTTCCCTGGTAGCTCAAATGGTAAAGAATCTGCCTGCAATGCAGGACACGCAGTTTGATTCCAGGGATAGGGAATATCCCCTGGAGAAGAGAATGGCAACCTACTCCAGTACACTTGCCTGGGGAAATCCCATGGACAGAGGAGCCTGGCAAGCTACAGTCCATGGGGTCACAAAGAGTCGGACATGACTGAGCAACTAACACACACATGCAGGTTTTAGTCTTTACCAGTTTATCATGCTCTTTCAGACACACTAATTTTTAACCTCATAATAACTATCAGGCATAAACAAGGGACGTCCTCAAGCCATGGAGCCTGCGTTAGTCTGTTTCCACTCCTGGGGATAAAAGTCATGCCACATGCTTTCTTGGCCTCTTCCCATCAAGGTGATCTGAAGACAGGGAATGTGCGCATTCGCCAATAGCCAGTAGCCCCTACAATGACCTCAGTGGCCCACAGCCCTGGCCCTCACCCTCTTCCTGTTAAACAGAGATTGCGTTCCAAACCCCAGAAGTAACTCCCTACTTCTTGGCTTTCACCTTTGCACACCCTCAGTGTTCCTTTGTCATTCGGTGTGCTCAGAACACCCTGTCATCACCTCTTAATCCTGGCTCACTGGGAGGGATGGGTGCTTTAATGGAAGAAGGAGGAAATAGCTGAAAGCTGACCAACCCTAGTGGAAACCCACTCAGGCAGGTTTGTACGGTTTGTGGGGAGACGCACAAATCCAGTCCATCCTGATGAGAGCTGCAGTGGAACTTTCCTTCATTTGGTCCTGGGATCCCTTAGCCTTGGATGCTGTGCCATCCTACTGTATCCCAGAGGACCCAGGAATGAAGCCTTGAGGCTCAGAACTGTCCACTGTTCATTTTCCCTCTAAGAACCATGCCCATCACCCTGTCCTGCAGTCAGGCTGTGTGGGCTTTGAAAGGACGGGAAAATTCTCTCAATCCCCAAGTAACTTTAGGCAACAGCTCTCTGGCTTTTAGACTTGCTTTTGCTCTTTTCTCAGGATGAAGCCGAGGATTACAGAATTTTCCATCTTCTGCTATTTTGGGAAGGAGACTTGAATGGCCACTCTCTAAGCACTCCTGGTGGCCAGGCCCCTGTCCCATGTCACCATTCTGTGCTCCTGGGTAGAGGTGAAGGTGTCTGGTGAGCAGGCTCCTTTATTTAACATTTTACAAAACTTTGTCTTCCATTATTAAGTAATTATTTGCGGTGTGCATGGTCTGTTCTCCCAATTAGACTTACTTCCAGGGAAGCAGGATCTTATTCTCTATTTGTAGCCCACTGCTATGCAGCAAGTACCGGTTGTCAGACGCTTGTAGAAATCAACCAGGCAGAGGTCAGCAGTGAATTTCTAAGTCAGTGTGTGAGAAGACATCAAAGGGAAAAAATGAACTGATTTCTTTGAGATTTTTCTTTATTCCAAGGCAGAGCGGGTAGAGGATGAGTTTCACTCCATTCCTGCTAGGGTGCCTGGCCTACCTCTGCCCCACCCCCAGAATGCCCAGGAGATGTGTGTATACAGTAAAGTCACTCATTTGCAACAACTCTTCACAAATTTACCAACTAATAAATTTACATACTCAGTTAGAGTGTGGGTCCCCAGCTTTGCCACCTCCTCATCTCCCCCAGCCCCGCCCCCGATTCCAGCCAACCTCCCTCCACCCATATATACATACACCTCATTTATCTCTACTTCTGTGGATCCTCAGCTCTTCACACTCCCAGGCTTAGCCCTGTTCCAGGCACATGGGAAGATACAGGCTTCAGAGGCAGGTAGACCCAAGTTCAAACCCAGGTGCGCCACTTTCTAAATATGAGGCCTTGAATAGGTTATGTAACCTCTCTATACCTCAGCTTCCTCATCTGTGAATTGGATGTATGACACCTACCTCAAAGTTACCCCATAGATAAAGCACCTGGCTTATCCCCTTCCTAGTTTACTTTCCTTTAGTTTCCAAGTATTTCTGGAAGTTCTAAGCCCTTTCTGATGAGACTTAGCACATCACTCAAAGCAGGAAGCTCTAATCCGCTGAACCCCCTCCTGCTCACCAACTTCACTCTCATACTAGCCTTCTCCTAATTCTGACCCATAACCATAGCAACCTCTGCCCCCATCCCAAGCCCCCGGTAGATAGACCTCTCCAACCCCAAAGCCTGCTGCAGCCCCTCCTGCTGTCTGCATGTCACCCCTGCTCTTTGTCCTGTGCGGAGGCTCCTGCCACAACTACGGGGCTGCGTCTGCTATGCCAAATGCTGCAACCAAGGCCCTTCCTGCACCTGCCCATCATGTCACTGCCTTTCCTGTATGCACACTCTGGCATGTAAGTGAGGATGGCAAAGGTGCTTTTCCCCACCCAGAGGCACTTGAAGAGTTACTAGTACTTTCTGCAAAGTGTGGCTTTGGAGCTCCTTTGGGCTTGCTTCAGAGCAAAGAATTCTTCCTTCTCAGCATCCTCAAGGATGGTTGTACTTCATCCATGGAGAACAAATTTGATGTGTGGGAAAATGTCAAAAGTCATGGAGAAAAAAATTAGTGGCAGTGTCCTAGGATGGAGGGACCACAGCCCAAAGCAGAGAGGCTCTCTGCAGCCCTGTCCTTTCCACATGGAGTGGCCACTTCTCAGAATTTTCAGTATCCTCATTTATAAAAGGGGCTTGGCCCTGTCAAGTCAAAAGGGCCCCTGTCATGAAGATCCAAGGAAATGAGATAGCGATGAGAATGAAGTCAAATCAAAGCGTGATTGCCATTACTGTTACCTTCTTGGGGACTTTCTCATGCGACTGCCGGCTGAAAACTCCCTGAGACATCAGCCTGCTGACATAACCTACCTGTTGGTCAACACTGAGTCCTCAGGCCTCATAGATCTGTGTCTGAATGGCTCTCCATAAATATCTGCTGACCAGTTGATCAGCTGAGTTCCCTGTCTTTTCAATGAAGGGGTTACACACAGTCATCTTAAGCCCCTTCTCTCACCAGCTGTAAGAAGCTACCCATGTATAGGATGGGTTTGTGGGCTAAGAGGTATTAGCCTTCTTTGTTTTGATAAAAAAAAAAAAAAAAAATGAGGCTAACCACCAAGGCACGAGACAGGAGTTTTTTCATGTCTCATAAATTTGGTATGAAAGACAATTTCCACAAGAAAAATCCCGAGAATGTTCTAAGGAATGGCAACATCATCAGAAAAACATGTGTAGCCTCACAAAGTGACCACTTTGAAAAGGATAACCCTTAGTAGATGGCTATGTTCATGAATGTTTGTATTTAAAAAAAAAAGGAGAGGGAAGTCCATGACTGGGCGGTCACACCAAGAGGAAGAATGCTTACCAGGAACCCCTACCTGTGCCAAGACCATCACATTGGAAAGGTGATGCCCTGTCATGAGGAGATAGACCCAGGAAGAGATGAGAGCTGGACAAAGGACACCAACTGTGGTAGGAGGGGCCTGCTAATTAGACCAGTAGGTTAAACAGACAAGAAGGGAGGTGAGGCTGGGCTGGGTGAGCTTGGATGAATCAAGCCTTCCCATGAGGCGGGGACATCCTGTCTAAAACACTAGCCTTGTTTAAATCCCTTATAAAAGGTTGCCATCCCACTCACCTGGTACTCCACAGACCGCATAACAGCCACTTGCTTCATCCTGCCTGTGCATTAGGTAAGTTCCCTCCTGAGGAACCTTTTTCTCACTCTTACCTGTGCATTAGGTAAGTCCCCTCTTGAGGAACCTCTTTCTCACTATCAGTGTCTTGCTGATCTGAGTTCATAAAACCAGGCTATCAGATAGGGTCTTGTAGGGCTATCAATGGTGGCTGTAGGGCTATCAGTGGTGGCTGTGGGCAGAAAGCATCTGCTCTGATGGGCCCTGGGAAAACCAGGTGTTTTCCCAAAGCAGGTACACTCTCTCCTCCTCCCCTGCAGCTGCCCTGGCAGCAGCTCCTCTCACTGCAAGGCTGTGTTGGCAAGAGTGATGGAGCCACCCATGTGCCTTCCTAGATCAGCTAAGGGTCTCTGGTTTTTAAGGTTCTGGAAGCCTCACCGGAGTGCTCAGGGTCTGTGCCACCAAGCAACTTCTGCCAAACCCAACAATGGGGTTGAGACTTCTCACGGAGGGAGAGACTTACATGGCAGCCCTCCCCCCCAGGGCCATATATAGGCAAGAGGAGTTCGTGAATTTTTTTTTTGAGACTTCATTTTTAATATTATTTATTTATTTATTTGGCTGTACCAGGTCTTAGCTGCAGCAGGCAAACTTAGTTGCAGCATGTGGGATCTAGTTTTCTGACCAGGGATCGAACCTGGGACCCCTGCAATGGGAACATGGAGTCTTAACCACTGACCACCAGGAAAGTCATGAGTCTGCACATTTATTCTAAGGGATTTGAAATGTGACTAAAAGGTTATCTTATTATCTTATTATTATCTGTACAGTTTAAAGGTCAGTGGCCTCTGTTTTCCACAAGGATTTTTTTTTTTTAAAGATCTTTTCACTTCTCTCTTGAGGTGCAATAGTCTAAGTTTTGACCTACACAAGGAAGCAAGGTCTGCCTGTGATTTTTGGCTACTAAATGGTAGCAAGGGCACCCCCTGAAGAGCTCCCCTGGGGTCTGTAACTTTCCACATAATCTGCTTCCTCCAGTACTGAGTTGCCTTCCCTTCTCTCCTCACTTCACTCTCTAATCATGCCTTTCTCTCCCCCACAGCCTTCTTCTTCCCTTCTCCATGGCACTTTCCCCCCTGGCTTTCCAGCTTCTGTAGCTTTCCATTCCTCAAAACCCCCACTTGCGTCTGAAGCTCACCATGTGTGATGGTCATCTCTTTTGGGCTCTCCAAGGCTTATGCTCAATGCATGTCCAGGTTTCTTTGCCTCTTGCTCATCCACCAAATCCAGAAACCAGGGAAACTCTCCCTTCAGTTCCTTACAGGCCACAAGGGCCGTGGAGGAGCCACACAGCTATGGGCAGCTGACTTTCTCCCAGGTCCCAGCACTGAGGACAGAGGTCACATTCAGAGAAACATGGACTCTCAGAATTGGAAGGCCTCCCATCCAGGAAGGCACCAGCTCCACAGTATTCCCGGCAGCTGGCAGCCTGGCTTCTCCATGAACACATTCCGAAAAGGAAGCCAGAAAGGGCAGAGTTGAGCCCTGGGGTTCCTCCTTGGCCCCCATCAGAGGCAGGAGTTGACCCACGTATGTACTTATTGCCTGTGGGTGTTCCTGGCAGGACCCTAATACCTGTGATAGCAACAGCATTGCCCTATCCATGGGGTACAGTCTAGAAAGCTCACTGCATTTGGCGTCTAGGATTTCTTGGTTCCTTATAAGCTGTGTGGCCTTGGGCAAATTATCTAGCTTCTCTGAGCTAATAATCCAGGATAATCAGGATTACAGGAGATGATGCCTCTGAAAGTGCCTGGTGATCAGAAGAGTGTACATAGATATGCACAAATTATATGTGGGTATAATAACCTGCTAGTGATATTTAATAGCTAGCACTTAGTCTTACCAGCATCTGCCAAGTGTTTTATATGAAAAATCTCTTTAAATCTTCACAATAATCGTATAAAATAAATAATAATACTGCCTTCATTTCGCAGTGAGTAAACTGAGGCATGGAGAGGCAAAGCAGCCCACCCCAGTTCACCTGACAGGGAGGCGGTGGGGCCGCATCTAGACCCTGCCTGCAACCACACCTGCTCCTCCTTCCCGTTGGTAAAACGCGTTACGTAGGCAATACCAAGGAAGACACAGCAGAGGGGCCCAAAGCAGAGCTGAATAGGCAAAGAAAGGACTTAGAAGCAAAAGTGCTCTCTAGGAAACAGCTAGGTTGATTATGGATCCCCCAAGCTGGGGCTTTTCCTCTTTCCTCAGCAGGACTCAAAGATGCCGCAGTTACTTCGAAACATTAATGGGATCATCGAAGCCTTCAGGCGCTATGCCAGGATGGAGGGCGATTGCGCAGTGCTGGAAAGAGGGGAGCTCAAAAGGCTCCTGGAGAAAGAGTTCGCTGATGTCATCGTGGTAAGAGACGCACGGGTCGGGGTGTGGGGAGCAGGAGGGAAGAGAGAATGGCCATATTTGCTTGGGATTCTAAGCCGCTACACCCAGGCCCGCCAGTCCTAATGGAGGCTGCGCAGCAGAGAAAGAGCAGGAGAGGGAGCAGGGATGGTCACGGGCCTGGTCCTTAAAGAAATACCTTGACTTCAATTAATTCTAATTTGGAGACAGAGTAAGAGGACACTAAAGGGACAGCTCAGAAAGGAACGGAGCCTTTGACTATTCTAGAAATGGCAATCGTTACTTTCTGCTGCTTCTTAAATCTGATATGGCGGCCACGTCTACGTCTACCGGAAGTGTGATCATCAGTAACGAGCATTCACAAGAAGTACGGCTTTGTGCTTGGCTGGAAGCAGTTGCTCCAATACATTAGCTGAGAGGTCGCATCAGAAGTGAGGTGTAGCAGCTAGGGGAGACTCTGGGAGCCCCTTCCTGCAAGACAGCCCCAGAGCCCTGATGCACTTCCCTCACTCTCCCTGCCTTTGGTGTACAGCTAAAGCAACCGGGATGGTGAAAGTCCTGGGGGCAGGAAGGTGTGGGCACAGCAGGGTGCTGCTTCTGCACACTGAGGGCAACCCACCAGATGCCCCAACTTGGGAAAACACCTGAGCTCCTCAGTGAGGACCTCACAGAATTCCCACGGGGCCATCTTCCTGCTGAGCTTTTCTTGGTGGTGTGCTCGCTGGAGAAAAAAAACACCTCCATGCCAGGGTCCAGGGCCTGAGGGCAGCCTGAAGAATCTACAAGCTCAGTCATTTAGCCATTCTTCATGACATCTTTATCCAGTTCTCCTGTAGACCGGAAACTGGGCCCAACACACAGGATACAACACAAAGCATGCTTCCTGCCCTTGAGGGAGCTGGACTCAATGACAGTGATTTTATGTTAGTGCTTCTGTGGTAGCAGGGTGTGTGTGTGTGTGTGTGTGTGTGCGTGTGTGTGTGGTGTGGGGGGTGCCAAGCAGTTGGGCCCTTAGGCCCAGAGGTAGGATGCCTGGAAGCTTAGCTGACTGGCCTGACCTTGTCCTCCTCAAAGGAGGGGTACTGACGTAGCCTCATCTTCTCCACAGAAACCCCATGATCCGGCCACTGTGGATGAAGTCCTGCGCCTGCTGGACGAAGATGACACAGGGACAGTGGAATTCAAGGAATTCTTGGTCTTAGTGTTCAAAGTCGCCCAGGCCTGTTTCGAGACACTGAGTGAGGGTCCTGAGGGAGTATGTGGATCTCAGGAGTCTGGCCGTGGTGCCCCTGCAGCCACCCAAGAGCCAGGGGCAGGACAGAGAAGCAGCACTGCAGTGGGAAGGCCTGGGAACAGACAAGGCCCGGCAGGGAGCAGCGACTCACAGAGTGAGCAGGCTTCCAGGGGGCCAGGAGGGCCTGGGCCTCAGACCCAGGGTCAGGACATCAGCTGTGCTCAGGTCAGTCACCAAGACAGGCAGTCTGAGTCCCAGAGACAGGAGGGAGTGAGCCAGTCTACACAAGCAAGGGGCCACGTGGAGCAGGCCCAGAGAATGCGAGAAGACAAGAGTTCTCAGACCAGAGAGAGGGGGACAGAGAGACAGCTGCAGGCCAGCAACCAGGACAGAGCCCACCAGACAAGTGAGACCATCACTGGAACCATAACTCAGACCCGGACAAGTGCCACTCAGGCAGTGGAGCAGGACAGGAGCCATCAGACAGGAAGCGCCAGCACCCAGCCACGGGAGTCCACCAGAGGGACTGAGACCCACAGTCAGACAGCAGAGACAAGGCCACAAACCCAGATACACACTCATACTACGGAGCAGGACAGGAGCCATCAGACAGGAAGCACCAGCACCCAGCCACGGGAGTCCACCAGAGGGACTGAGACCCACAGTCAGACAAGCCAAGTGGTGACAGGAGGACACGTTCAGGCAGAGACAAGGCCACAAACCCAGATACACACTCATACCACAGAGCAGGACAGGAGCCATCAGACAGGAAGCACTAGCACCCAGCCACGGGAGTCCACCAGAGGGACTGAGACCCACAGTCAAGACGGGAACCAGACAAGCCAAGTGGTGACAGGAGGACACGTTCAGGCAGAGACAAGGCCACAAACCCAGATACACACTCATACCACGGAGCAGGACAGGAGCCATCAGACAGGAAGCACCAGCACCCAGCCACAGGAGTCCACCAGAGGGACTGAGACCCACAGTCAAGATGGGAGGCAGACAAGCCAAGTGGTGACAGGAGGACACATTCAGGCAGAGACAAGGTCACAAACCCAGACACACACTCATACCACGGAGCAGGACAGGAGTCATCAGACAGGAAGTGCCAGCACCCAGCCACGGGAGTCCACCAGAGGGACTGAGGCCCACAGTCAAGATGGGAGACAGACAAGCCAAGTGGTGACAGGAGGACACATTCAGGCAGAGACAAGGTCACAAACCCAGATACACACTCATACCTTGGAGCAGGACAGGAGCCATCAGACAGGAAGCACCAGCACCCAGCCACAGGAGTCCACCAGAGGGACTGAGGCCCACAGTCAGAGTGGGAGGCAGACAAGCCAAGTGGTGACAGGACACATTCAGACACAGACAAGGTCACAAACCCAGACAGTGGAACAAAATAGGAGCCAGCAGACTGGAAGCACCAGCACCCAGCCACGGGAGTCCACCAGAGGGACTGAGACCCACAGTCAAGACAGGAACCAGACAAGCCAAGTGGTGACAGGAGGACACGTTCAGGCAGAGACAAGGCCACAAACCCAGACACACATTCGTACCACGGAGCAGGACAGGAGCCATCAGACAGGAAGCGCCAGCACCCAGCCACGGGAGTCCACCAGAGGGACTGAGACCCACAGTCAGACAGCAGAGACAAGGCCACAAACCCAGATACACACTCATACCACGGAGCAGGACAGGAGCCATCAGACAGGAAGTGTCAGCACGCAACCACAGGAGTCCACCAGAGGGACTGAGACTCACAGTCAAGACAGGTATCAGACAAGGCAGGTTGTGACAGGAGGACACATTCAGACACAGGGAGGTGCCCCCCAGGCCATGGAACAGGACAGGGGCCAGATTACAAGGCACACCGGGGCAGGAGAACAGGGCCAGCCCCAGAGGCAGTCAGGCAGTAGTCAAAGACAGACACAGGTGAGCAATTGCGAGGCAGGAGAGACAGTGCTGGGAGGGCAGGCCCAGACTGGGGCGAGCACTGTGACGGGCAGGCAGGACAGAAGCAGTACTCACCCACCGTCCAGTGCGACAGGAGGCCAGGGAGAAAGAGATCCCACTGTGGTTCATCAGGAGTGGGTTGATGACCACACGAGGGAGACAGTGATCCGAAGGCAGGACCAGGGCAGCCTACACGCTAGTGTCCCTTCAGCACAAGGCCGGGAGGCAGCCCCGCCAGACGGGAAGCGAGGACTCACAGCCAGGGGACTGTATTCCTACTTCAAAAGCAGCAAGCCATGAGTGCCCCAGCCCTGGACTCCAGTGCCCAGCACAGAGAAGAGCAGAGGGCAGTTGGCTTGCTGTGCCCTGGCCAGTCCGGTTAGCAAGTCCCTGAACATTAGCTCTTCATGGTGGTACTTCGCTCTTAGCTCTTTCTCAGTGAGGCCATTTCTGCAAGGTGATTGCTATCCTTAATTTTTCTCTCTTACCTCCTTTGCTGAGCAGGGGCAAGAAGACATGCAACAACTCATCCCTTTGTGCCACGTTTTCCTTAGCTTGTGGGGGGGTTTCAGTTACTTTTATAGATTCTGCTGTCTGTCCATTGCCTCGTCTATCCTAACACATCAATAAAAGCTTCCTAAGCAACTGGGCTTCATGTTCCATTCCATCACTATTAACGTGATGGGCTAAAGACTACAGAGCCTTGATGACAGGACTTTGGTGATGAACTGGACGTGGTCCCTACCCTTGTAGAATATCTGGTTGAGAAAACACTGTGCAAGATTCCACAAGTTATGCAGCCACTTTGGAAAAGAGTATGGAGATTCCTTAAAAAAACTAAAAATAGATTTACCATATGATCCAGCAATTCCACTCCTGGGCATGTATCCTGGAAAAGACGAAAGCTCTACTTTGAAAAGATACAAGCACTACAATGTTCATAGCAGCACTCTGTATAATAGCCAGGTCATGGAAGCAGTGTATATGTCCATCAACAGATGAATGGATAAAGAAGATGTGTCACATAAATACACAATGGAATACTACTTAGTCGTAAAAAAGAGTGAAATAATGCCATTTGCAACAACATGAGTGGACCTAGAGATTATCATACTAAGTGAGGTAAGTCAGACAAAGAAAAATATATGATATCATTTATTTGTAAAATCTAAAAAGCAGTACAAGTGAACTTATTTATAAGACAGAAACAGACTCCGAGACATAGAAAACAAGCTTACAGTTATCAAAGGGGAAGGGAGAATGGAATACAGATGCATAATACCATAAATAAAATAGATTTAAGTAACAAGGTTTTACTGTATAGCACAGAGAATATTTTCAATATCTTATAATAAACTATAATAGAAAATCATTGAAAAAAGACAATATATACATTTACAAAATGTATAACTAAATCACTTTGTCATACATCTGAAACTAACACAATATTGTAAATCAACTATACCTTTAAAAAAAAGATTTCAAGGGTTGTCAGAGTCAAAGAGAAGAGATACCATACTTTTATATTTGGCAGAAATGGATCAGGAAAGTTGCAATCAGAAGAGGCTTTTTTTGGTAAATGCTCTTAAAGGACAAGCAGGACTTAGGTAGGCAAAGGTAATCTCAGTCTCTAAAAGATAATCTCACAATCTCTAATTCTACAGTGCAAAGTCTCTGTTTACCTTGTAAGGTCATAAAGGAAGGCTGACCTAAGGGTATCAATAAATGGAAGAAGGCCTCCAGGGACTGTGTAAAGGAAGGAAAAGGCATAATGTTCCCAGGAACTGAGCCAAGAGCCTGGGCTCCCCTTTCCCACTCTCTCACCCATGTCAGCTCTGATCGTTCATGATGTCTCACTCATTGGATATGAACAGGTTATGGGGTAGAACCTCTCCATTCTGGTTTATTGTGAGAATCACCTTGGAAGTAGGTTTTAAAATACAGGTTTATAAACCTAACCCTAGAGATGCTGAGTCCCAAAGTTTGGAGCAAAGCCTATGCAAAGTGTTTAGGAACTTCTTAAGGGAAATTTGGCTTCTGATAGAGTGGCAGACTAGATACTCTGAAGGGCCTCCCACAAGAAAGCAAGTAGATTCTGCATAAAACACATTTTTTCATTACATTGTTAGGTTACGGGGAAAAAGGGAAATCTCCCAGGAGCAAACAAAATGTGTTAGGCTGAATAATAATCTCCCAAAATGTCCATGTCCTGATCCAAGGAATCTGTGAATATATTACCTTATATAGCAAATGGGATTTAGTAGATGTGATTGAATTAAGAGTCTTGAGATGAGGATATTGTTCTGGATTATCCAGGTGCTGCTGTTGCTGCTAAGTCGCTTCAGTTGTGTCCAACTGTGTGTGACCCCAGAGACGGCAGCCCACCAGGCTCCCCCGTCCCTGGGATTCTTCAGGCAAGAACACTGGAGTGGGTTGCCATTTCCTTCTCCAATACATGAAAGTGAAAAATGAAAGTGAAGTCGCTCAGTTGTGTCCGACTCCTAGCGACCCCATGGACTGCAGCCTACCAGGCTCCTCTGTCCATGGGATTTGCCAGGCAAGAGTACTGGAGTGGGTTATCCAGGTGGGCCCTGTGTAATCACAAAGGTCCTCATAAAGGTGAGGCAAGAGGACCAAAATCAGTAAAAGGATTGGAGTTGTAGTGATGTGTCATAAGCCAAGGAATTCAGGTGACTTCCAGAAGCTAAAAAATGTAAGGAAATAGAATTCCCTAGAGCCTCTAGTTGCCTTTCCAGCACCTTGATTTTAAACTTCTGTTTTCCAAGGATGCAAGGGAATAACTTTTTAAATTGTTTTAAGCCATTAAGTTTCTGGTAATTTGTTACAGAGCAATAGAAAACTAAAACCCAAAACAAAAACTCAGAACTAGAGCTGGAAGAGTAAGGAGGAAGCATGTGTAAAAGGTCAGGCTGCTCTTCTGAGGACAAAGTGATTTTGTATCTGTCCCTACTATAAAGAAAGCTGAGTGCTGAAGAATTGATGCTTTTGAACCGTGGTGTTGGAGAAGACTCTTGAGAGTCTCTTGGACTGCAAGGAGATCCAATCAGTCCATCCTAAAGGAGATCAGTCCTGAGTGTTCATTGGAAGGACTAATGTTGAAGCTAAAACTCCAATAATTTGGCCACCTGATTCAAAGAGCTGACTCATTTGAAAAGACCCTGATGCTGGGAAAGATTGAAGGCAGGAGGAGAAGGGGATGACAGAGGATGAGATGGTTGGGTGGCATCACTGACTCAATGGACATGAGGCAACAGGAGGCAACAGAACTGGACATGGAACAACAGACTGGTTCCAAATAGGAAAAGGAGTATGTCAAGGCTGTATATCGTCACCCTGCTTATTTAACTTATATGCAGGGTACATCATGAGAAACGATGGGCTGGAAGAAGCACAAGCTGGAATCAAGATTGCCAGCAGAAATATCAGTAACCTCAGATATGCAGGTGACACCATCCTTATGGCAGAAAATGAAAAGGAACTAAAAAGCCTCTTGATGAAAGTGAAAGAGGAGAGTGAAAAACTTGGCTTAAAGTTCAACATTCAGAAAATGAAGATCATGGCATCCCACTTCATGGGAAATAGATGGGGAAACAGTGGAAACAGGGCAGACTTTATTTTGGGGGGCTCCAAAATCACTGCAGATGGTGACTGCAGCCACAAAATTAAAAGATGCTTGCTCCTTGGAAGGAAAGTTATGACCAACCTAGATAGCATATTGAAAAGCAGAAATATTACTTTGCCAACAAAGGTCCATCCAGTCAAGACTATGGTTTTTCCAGTGGTCATGTATGGATGTGAGAGTTGGACTATGAAGAAAGCTGAGCACCGAAGAATTGATGCTTTTGAACTGTGGTGTTGGAGAAGACTCTTGAGAGTCCCTTGGACTGCAAGGAGATCCAACCAGTCCATTCTAAAGGAGATCAGCCCTGGGTGTTCTTTGGAAGGAATGATGCTAAAGCTGAAACTCCAGTACTTTGGCCACCTCATGTGAAGAGTTGACTCACTGGAAAAGACTCTGATGCTGGGCTGGACTGGGGGCAGGATGAAGAGGGAATGACAGAGGATGAGATGGCTGGATAGCATCACTGACTCGATGGATGTGAGTCTGAGTGAACTCTGGGAGTTGATGATGGACAGGGAGGCCTGGCGTGCTGCGACTCATGGGGTTGCAAGGAGTCGACTGAGCAACTGAACCGAACTGAAGACTAAAAAGGGAGGAAAAGCTGACAGAATAACATTTTACATTATGTCCTCTAAATATAAATATAATACAACTAACAAAAACAGAGGAAGGAGAATATGTATGAAAAATCAGTCAGTTCAGTCACTCAGTTGTATCCAACTTTGCAACCCCATGGACTGCAATACTCCAGGCTTTTCTGTCCATCACCAACTCCCAGAGCTTACTCAAACTCATGTCCATTGAGTCAGTGATGCCATCCAACCATCTCATCCTCTGTCATCCCCTTCTCCTCCTGTCTTCAATCTTTCCCATTATCGGGGTCTTTTCTAAGGAGTCAGCTTTTCACATTAGGTGGCCAAAGGATTGGAACTTCAGTTTCAGCATCAGTCCTTCCAATGAATTTTCAGGATTGATTTCCTTTAGGACTGACTAGTTTGATCTTCTTGCAGTCCAAGGGACTCTCAAGAGTCTTCTCCAACACCACAGTTCAAAACCATCAATTCTTTGGCGCTCAGCTTTCTTTATAGTCCAACTCTCACATCCATACATGACTACTGGAAAAACCATAGCTTTGACTAAACAGACCTTTGTGGACAAAGTAATGTATTTGCTTTTTAATATGCTATCTAGGTTGGTCATAGCTTTTCTTCCAAGGAGCAAGTGCTTTTTAATTTCATAGCTGAAGTCACCACTGCAGTGATTTTGGAGCCCAAGATAATAAAGTCTGTCACTGCTTCCATTGTTTCCCCATCTATTTGCCATGAAGTGATGGGACCTGATGCCATGATCTTAGTTTTTGTACTAATAGAAACACAAAACTCCATCTAGATACCACTTCTCAACATCAGTTTGGCAAAACTCTAAAAGACAATAGACTTGAAGACTTCCTGAGAATAGACTTTGCTGATGAAGGTGTAAAGAAGAGGTACCCCCCACATTTTTCTGATGAGAGTGAGAAATGATACAGCCTCATTGGAGAGAATTTGACAAAATTCATCATTATTACATCTGCCCGTTTTGTTCTTGCTGTTTCTCTGAAACAGATCTTGACAGATAGTAGCATTCAATAATTTTCTGTTAAAAAAAATAATACATTAAAGTTTGTATAATCTCTATGCAGACTTGTGAATATGGAAAGGCAACTATAATCAAGTCTTATCTAATAAGAAAATGGATTTTCTTTAGTGCTGTCAAAGTCCCAGTTAGAAATTAGAAAATGGCAACAGTAAAACTAAACTCAGACTTTTTGTGTATAAACTCAGTCACTGATCATACCTCACAGAGAAAAAAGGGCATGGGAGTGTGTGAGGATCTACCCAAAGGGGTTGGGAGGATGTTCTTCCAGAGTGGCCCTTCCATCCCCAAAAGGAGATTCTGGCCATGAAAGCATGGAGCCCACTGACACCTTGGGATAGATGCTGCCCTCAGGATCTCTGTTCTCAGGGAGCTTCCAGGAGGAGGAAGGGAGCTGCCCTGGGACAGTCCAGGGACATATGAAAGCTTAAGTGGTTCTGAAAGAGAAGTCAAGCAACCATGAGACATGGAGAGGTGAAACCTGGCAGCCTGTCCCCTCTAGTCCTCCCTGTGCCTTGCTGGATGGATCTGGAAGCTACCGTGAAAGTCCCCCTTCCTCCAAGTTTTAGGTATAAATGAATACAGATTTCTTATAAATGTTAACCATTGGAATGGATCAAATCAGAGACATATTCATGGTGAACCTTAAAAAGAAAGAATGGAATCCAAGTCAACAGAATCTGACTCAACTTTAATTTAAGGCACTCACCTTTCAGAAGATGGTGGGGGTTTATTCAGCCAAATACAGAAAAGAGGAGTCATAGAGTCAATGAGGCAGAATCCGTATAAGCAGTCTGTGTCTAGGCAAGAAGACCACCTCCCATTGGCAAGGTCTATGTATCTGTGAAATCCATCAGGTGAATGTCTGATTGGATGCCATTAACCTCCACATCAGGAAATGAACTCTCCTTCTCTGCTTCTGTGACCGTTCATGATATGGGTCCCTGTGGGCGAAAGCACTGTCCAGGGACGTGAGTGACTAGTGTTCTTTCAACAGAGTTCATGAACTCAACATTCATGTTTCTTGTTGTAAATCAATGAACCAAAATCATGAAGGTCAGTCCTAGGCTCTGGGCTTGGCAGCTGTGAGTCTGCCACACAAGCAGGCTCTCCTCTCAGAGTCATAACCTGGGAACCTGTGTGTGTGCCCTAACCCCTTTGAACCAGGGCATTTGCTAAGGGATGTCATACAATATTTCTCCTTCTCTGTCTGACTTACTTCACTCAGCATGACAGTCTCTAGGTCCATGGATGTTGTGGCAAATGGCATTATTTCATTCTCATTAATGGTGAGTAATGTTCCATTATATATATATATATATATATATATATATATATATATACACACACACACACACATATATATATATACATATATATGTAAGCATATTTTTTAAATTTTGAATGCTGTGCTGTGCTCAGTCATGTCAGACTCTTTATGACCCCATGGACTATAGCCCACCAGGAATGTCCATGGAATTTTCCAGGCAAGAATACTGCAGTGTGTTGCCGTTTCCTTCTCTAGGGGATCTTCCTGAATTAGAGATCAAACCCGTGTCTCTTGTTTCTCCTGAATTGGCAGATGATTCTTTACCTATTGAGCCACTTGGGAAGCCCCTGTATATAGAATGGCATCTATTTATTTTTTACTCAAACATCTTGTTGGCCTTTGCAAAGCTCATAAGCCCCCAGATCCATGGTTTGTAGCATGAAAAGTGGCCCCATCCTCGGGAATACTCGGGGCTAAAGCCCCACTGCAAAAGCCCCACAAACTTTTCCCATCAGGTACCTTTGGTTCTGAAACTCCAATACTTTGGCCAACTCATGCGAAGAGTTGACTCATTGGAAAAGACTCTGATGCTGGGAGGGATTGGGGGCAGGAGGAGAAGGGGATGACAGAGGATGAGATGGCTGGATGTCATCAGTGACTCGATGGACGTGAGTCTGAGTGAACTCTGGGAGTTGGTGATGGACAGGGAGGCCTGTCGTGCTGCGATTCATGGGGTCCCAAAGAGTCGGACACGACTGAGCGACTGAACTGAACTGACCTTTGGTTCACTAGGAGTAGGTCTACCTCGCTGCTGCCCCCTGGTGGTGGAGAGGAATTATGCCTCTAAAGGAAAGGGGACGACAGAGGAGGAGATGGCTGGATGTCATCACTGACTCTATGGCCGTGAGTCTGAGTGAACTCCAGGAGTTGGTGATGGACTGGGAGGCCTGGCGTGCTGTGATTCATGGGGTTGCAAAGAGTCGGACACGACTGAGCAACTGAACTCAACTGAAAGGAACTGCTGCAACAAATTGGTTTATGCTGGAATGGAACATGGTATCAGAAACCAGGACAGGCTCAGTAGCGTGGCATCAGGCACAGCAGCCTCTGGAGGAAGTGACCCTGAAATCTCAGCAGTGACTCACCCCAGGCTGCTCTGAGCTGCAGAACTGACAGTGGGCATGTTTGTTTATGTGTTTGTTTTTTGGGAGGTGTCCTTCACAGAGCTGCTCCCACTGACAGATGGGCTCCTCACACCTGGTATGGGACAGGCCCTGCTTCATCTGTGAAGCCAGACCTCTTGTCAGGCCTGTAGCTCCACTGGGCAGGGACGGCCTTATGGGGACCTGATTATCTCACGTGAGAAATTAACACCTGGAACAGTCCATGCGCAGGGGCAGTGAGGTATACACCCCTTGTCTCTCCTGCCTCAAAGCAGAAGACAGCAGTCTATGCACTTCTCCCAGGGCCCTTCAGACCATGGCTGTGGCTCACCCTTGTCTTAGCC
This sequence comes from Bos indicus x Bos taurus, assembly GCF_003369695.1. Taxonomy (NCBI): domain Eukaryota; kingdom Metazoa; phylum Chordata; class Mammalia; order Artiodactyla; family Bovidae; genus Bos; species Bos indicus x Bos taurus. The sequence continues at coordinate 18,354,316 of NC_040078.1, forward strand.
ACTCACAGGACCACTCTAGAGTCATCCCAGAGCTGATGTAGGCCCCTTAACTCTGTGTGGAGTGTCCTGAGTGCTCCCCAGTTATATGTGAACTACAGGCAATAAATGGTGATTCCTTTCTACCCATTTGCAAAAAGTGGTCAAGGTTTGGGATGGAGTGGGCACAATTCTATCCTTATGTATTTCCATTTAACAAAGAGAAAAAACTAAGGGGAAAAAAAGCCAAATGGTTTTGCCTCTATTGTTGCCTGAATGGTGATGCTGCTGCTGCTAAGTCCCTTCAGTTGTGTCTGACTCTCTGCGACCCCATAGACGGCAGCCTACCAGGCTCCTCCGTCCATGGGATTTTCCAGGCAAGAGTACTGGAGTGGGTTGCCATTGCCTTCTCCAGCCTGAATGGTGAGAAACTTTGAAATCCACAAGGCCAGTGATTGTGGAGGGTCTGAGGAGCTGGACTGGGGCCTGTCCAGACACAGACACAGCTAATCTCTCAAGGCAGTATGTATGGCCTTCTACCCATCAAGGCTGAGAGGGGCTCCTGAGCCTTCCTCTTACAGCACTAAATGGATCTCTAGGGGAAGAGACTCCCATTCACTGGTGCTACCACAGCAGCTGAGGCAGTTTTGAGGCTCATGGCTCTGGGTGAAATGTGGAAGAATAATTGTTCTAGTTTATCTAAGGATTCTCTGAAAAACAAATGACATCACCAGAGATAAAATGAAGTCAGCTCTAATAGGAATGCTTGTTGGATTCCTGGGAGCCAATATAGTAATGATGCCATTGGAAGCCTCTACTCTCTCAGACTCTGATGCTGGGAGGGATTGGGGGCAGGAGGAGAAGGGGACGACAGAGGATGAGATGGCTGGATGGCATCACGGACTCGATGAGTTTGGGTGAACTCCGGGAGTTGGTGATGGACAGGGAGGCCTGGCGTGCTGCAATTCATGGGGTCGCAAAGAGTCGGACACAACTGAGCGACTGAACTGAACTGAACTGAACTCTCTCAGAAAAATTAAAATGTAAAACCTTTTGTGGTAATGAAATAGCCTGTTGCTGTTCCAGACCCCAGGTTCTACTTGGACTTTGGGTCACCCTGTACTGAGCAGGTGGGAACTCAGTGCATGTGTTTAAGTATCCTAAATGTTGTTGTTTAGTTGCTAGGTCATGTCTGACTCTTTGCAACTCCATGGACTATAGCCCACCAGGCTCCTCTGTCCATGGGATTTCCCAGACAAGAATACTGGAGTATTTAAGATATTTCTCCAAGGAAATATCTTAAATAAAGAAAAACAAATCTTTTTTTTTTTTTTGGCCGGGGTCGGGTGACGTGCAGCTTCTGGGATCTTAGTTCCCCAGTCAGGGATTGAACCCAGACCCTTGGCAGTGAAAGTTGTGTAGTCCTAACCACTGGATTGCCAGGGAATTCCCGAAATCCTTTTTTAAACTGAGAAAATTTGATATTTATCATAGAGAAATCATAAAATAAGCAAGCAAAGAGATGAATACAAAAAAACACCAACAATAAATTCCTTCCATACCCTCCTCTTAATGCAAATTGCCAGATAAATATCTATATGAAAATGTACATCTATTATTACATGTGCAGATGACTATGTAAATTATATTTGTAAGTTATGTATCTCTATGTAAAACATATAAAATGGTAATCTTATGAAAACTATATGTATATGCTTATATACATTATACAAAGGTAAATGATTGCAGAATAGCTTCTAGCTATTTATAAAGCAAGGGATGTTTGAAGAAGGAGGATAAGTTACAAATGGTCCTAATTGGCTTGACCTTGATCCAATATAGAGGCTTCTCACAGGTTGGGCTTTCTTTCTTATAAGGATAATTACGGCTTTTAGCAGCTGATCTTGACCATGTCACAATTGTGGAGATTTGCATATCAAAGAAAATCTGAGGATCAGGGCTGAATGTCAGAGAATTATTCTAAATGTACCCATGCAACAGCAGCCCTCCTCCCTTCTCTCTCAAACCCCTGTTCTGTTCACCAGGTAAAATCGTTTTCTTACCACCATCGATCTCCCTCTCAGGATTACTAGGCTGTGACCTAAGAAGAGGGTAGGGAGTGGATCTCTAATTGGCTTATTTTTTCACAAGATTCAGGAAGCAGAACAGAGGGTGTGTGTGGTTGGGGAAACCAGAGTCACCTATCAGGGCCCCAAATTTTCCTTCTAAATTTGAGAGGTATATTTAGCAAACTAGAACAAGCTGGGCCACACTGACCAGAAAAATCCATCTCGTTTCATGAGACATTTCATTACCTATCCTCATATACTCATCATTTGGGTTCTACTTTTTTCTTCCAAGGGAAAGTTACCATCCACAGAGGAAAATTCCCATACACAGGCTGAAATCTACCTTGTTTTATAATTTGCTGGTATTCAGTTGCTGAGTTGTGTCCAACTCTTTGGCACCCCATGGACTGTAGTCTTTTAATCCTAATCTCAAATATAAATAATCACAAATAATAAAAATGCAAGGCTATGCTGCATGCTTATTTGTATATTACTATGCATTTACCAAATACCAACTTTATTCATTATGTGAAATGCCAGGCTGAATGAAGCTCAAGCTGGAATCAAGATTGCTGGGAGAAGTATAAATAACCTCAGATATGCAGATGACACCACCCTTACAGCAGAAAACGAAGAGGATCTAAAGAGCCTCTTGATGAAAGTGAAAGAGAAGAGTGAAAAAGCTGGCTTAAAACTCAACATTCAAAAACTAAGATCACAGCATCTGGTCCTATCACTTCATGGCAAATAGATGGGGAAACAATGGAAACAGTGATAGACTTTATTTTCTTGGGCTCCAAAATCACTGCAGATGGTGACTGCAGGCATAAAATTAAAAGACGCTTGCTCTTTGGAAGAAAAGTTATGAACAACCTAGACAGCATATTAAAAAGCAGGTACACCACTCTGCTGACAAAGGTCCGTCTAGTCAAGGCTATGGTTTTTCCAGTGGTCATGTATGGATGTGAGAGTTGGACCATAAAGAAAGCTGAGCACCAAAGAATTGATGCTTTTAAACTGTGGTGTTGGAGAAGACTCTTGAAAGTCCCTTGGACTACAAGGAGATCAAACCAGTCAATCCTAAAGGAAATCAACCCTGAATATTCACTGAAAGGACTGATGCTGAAGCTGAAGCTCCAATACCTTGGCAATCTGATGTGAAGAGCTGCCTCATTAGAAAAGACCCTGATGCTGGGAAAGATTGAAGGCAGGAGGAGAAGAGGGCAACCGAGGATCAGACGGTCAGATGGCATCATCGACTCAATGGACTATCATTTTTGAGCAAACTCTGGTAGACAATGAAGCACTGGGAAGCCTGGTGTGCTCCTGTCCATGGAGGTCGCAAAGAGTTGGACACAAATGAGCGTCTGAACAACAACAACAACAATTTCATGCTTGGCATTTTATAAAAGGAACCAGACCTAGTCTCTTTGTCAAGGAACTTAAATGAAATTAATAGATGTAATGGAAAGTAAAGAGTCGGACATGACTGAGCAACTGAACTGAACTGAACTAAACTGAATGGAAAGTATATTGAAACAACCAAAGAATCTGCATTCAGAGAGCAAGTGCCCATGCTGTCTGACTATAAGCCCCCCAAACTAATCTTAGCTTTGGTATGATTCCAGGTGGCTCCATTACGACCACTGTCAGTCTTGAAAATGGTTATCTGCACTTATTCTCCAGTGCAGAGAAAGATGTTTTGTAACACTACTCACAATAACTGTAACACCCTCTCCACCAAAAACACTCTGGCATTTCATCGAGAATTTTTTCCACTACCTACCATTCACAACAAACACATAGTAATCCTAATAAAACAGAGGACTAAAATCCACTTCAGTTTTCCATGACACACTAGCCAGGAACTCACTGCTCTAATTATAGCGTCTATTTTATGATAAGATCAGTGACCATATGTATTGTTGAAGTGTTTGTCTTATGAAAGGGTGTTGGAAAACTTAATTATACCCACAAACAATGAAAGATTAAGTCACACCTTAACATAACATAGGGTATAATTTATCCCCACTTAGGCAGCAATGCAGAAATCTGAGGTTAACCACAGATTTGATTTTCTACCCATAACCTGATCTTTCTCACTTAGCTGGTTTTGGCCATCTGCCTCCCCGTTTGAGTTTTGCCATCAGGATAAGCTACTGATGACTCTGCTACACACATTTCCATAAGGGCCTCATCTAGGAAGACGTGGGGCCTGCAGGTGGCTCCGCTGTGTTTTGTGAGATCTGTTGAGTCAATCAGATTACTTAGTTCCATGGCATGCCACAAGTGCTAAATCCACACACTTTTGCAGGGGAGTTTGACCATCTACCACATGGAGGCAACTTTCATCCCCTTACACAGAATTACAGCCCATACCTATCCCTGGATCTAGGAACTAACAACAAAATTTGTCTGTACCAAGCTTTTTCCTTTTGACCTTGCACACATCTTCTTGGTCCTATATCATAGGGCTCTGGTTTTCTCCTGAGAGCATCATAGTGAAGAAAGAGATCAGTGCCAGTCCTGGGGGTCAGAGTATCTGTGTTAGCTGAACTGGCTCTGCCACCTACCATCTATGTAAGTTTATAACCACGGCTCTTTCCGAGCTTCAGTTTCCTCACTGGAAAATAAAGGTCATCATATGTTCCTTGTCATCCTTGTTCAGTTGTTAAGTAGTGTATGATACTTTGCAACCCCATGGACTGCAGCATGCCAAGCTTCCCTGTCCTTCACTATCTCCCTGAACTTGCTCAAACTCATGTCCATTGAGTCAGTGATACTATCTAACCATCTCATCCTCTGCCACCCACTTCTCCTTTTGCCCTCAATCTTTCCCAGCACTAGGGTTTTTTCCAGTGAATCAGCTCTTCTCATCAGGTGGCCAAAGTATTGGAGCTTCAGCTTCAGCAGCAGTCCTTCCAATGAATATTCAGGGTTGATTTCCTTTAGGATTGACTGGCATGATCTCCTTGCAGTCCAAGGGACTCTCAAGAGTCTTCTCCAGCATCATGCATCAAACCTGGACTGGCAATTTGTTTCATATATGATAGCACTGGGACAACCCAGAGGGATGGTACAGGGAGGGAGAAGGGACAGGGGTTCAGGAGGGGGAACACGTGTATACATGTGGTGGATTCATGTTGATGTACGGCAAAACCAACACAATATTGTAATTAACCTCCAATTAAAATAAATAAATTTATATTTTAAAAAAAAAGAGTCTTCTCCAGCACCACAATTCGAAAGCATCAGTTCTTTGACTCTCAGCCTTCTTTATGGTCCAGCTCTCACATTCGTACATGACTACTGGAAAAACCATAGCTTATAACTTATAGAGCTGTTGACAGAGTAATACCATATGTAAAGCATGCACAGATGCTTAACACACATCAGTGCCCTGGGCTCTCCCCTCTCCCTACCTATCTGCACTTAGCCCTACCGCCTCACCAATCTTCCTCTCTTTTTTTCATACAATAAACTGCCAGTTTCTCTTCTTCTCCTCTAATAATGATAATTATAATAATACTTCCAAAGTCTCCTTTCTAATTTGTATACCCACAACTTTAGCCTGATAAGGTTCTTAAGAAGCCAGGACAGAAATGTGTTGTTGGTGGTGGGTCAGATTGCAAAAAGAATGAATTATTTTTAATAAATGTTAGAGTAAGGTGGGTAAAACATCACTGAAGTGTATAAAATTGGAGAAAATTTTACAGGAAAAATGTATAAATATACATCAAAAGCTTTAAAAATGTTATCTTTTGACAATGCTTTTACCTCTAAGAGTTTATCATGTTAAGGAAATAATCAGATATATTCAAATATTTGTGTATAGGATGTTTGTTATAGTATTGTACTAGTGAAAAATTAGAAATAATAAAAATATCTAAGAATAGGATGCCAAGATAATAAATACTGCTGCTGCTGCTAAGTCACTTCAGTCGTGTCTGACTCTGTGTGACCCCATAGACAGCAGCCCACCAGGCTCCCTCGTCCCTGGGATTCTCCAGACAAGAACACTGGAGTGAGTTGCCATTCCCTTTTCCAATGCATGAAAGTGAAAAGTGAAAATGAAGTCGCTCAGATGTGTCTGACTCTCACGACCCCATGGACTGCAGCCCACCAGGCTCCTCCGTCCATGGGATTTTCCAGGCAAGAGTACTGGAGTGGGGTGCCATTACCTTCTCCAATAAATACTAGGTTGTCATTAAAAACTAGGTTTTAAAGGAGTTTATAATGAAATTGAAAATGCTCACAATTTGATATAAAATTGTGAGTATATTATCAATTTTTAAAATATATAAAACATAGTATTACTGTGAAAGTATTAGTTGCTCAGTCATGTCCAACTCTTTGCAACCCCATGGACTGTAGCCCACCAGGCTCCTCTGTCCATGGGATTCTCCAGGCAAGAATACTGGAGTGGGTTGCCATGCCCTTCTCCAGGGGATCTTCCTGACCCAAGGATTGAACCCGGGTCTTCTGCATTGCAGGCAGATTCTTTACCATCTGAGCCACCAGGGAAGCCCAGTATTACTATGTGATCCAGCAATTTCACTTCTGGGTATACACCCAAAAAGAATGAAAGCAGGGACTCAAAACATGTTTGTAAACTCATGCTCACAGCCACATTATTCACAATAGTCAAAAGGTCGAATTAGCTCAAGTGTCTATCAGTGGACAAATGGATAAACGCAATGTGGTCTGTACACACACAGTGGAATGTAATGACATTCCATTCAAGCAAATGAATGAAACTGACACACGCAACAACATGAAAGAATCTTTAGGGCATGATGGTAAGTGTAAAAGGTCCGTCACAAAAGGACAAATAGTGCATGATTCCACTTACATTTGGTACCTAAAATAGTCAGGCTTCGAGACAGAAAATAAAATGGTGGGTGCCAGGGATGGGAGAGGGAGTAATTGGGGAGTTAGTGTTCCGTGGGTACAGAGTTTCAATTTGGGAAGGTGAAAATTTTCTGGAGATAGTGGAGAGAATTGCATAACAGTGCAAATGTACTTAATGCCATAGAACTGAACACTTAAAATTAATAAAATGGTAAATTGTATTTAATTTACTGTAATAAAAATACATATATATATATATATATGTATACACAAACACAAATACATTTATACAATACCAATACATACAGAGAAGGCAATGGCACCCCACTCCAGTACTCTTGCCTGGAAAATACCATGGATGGAGGAGCCTGGTGGGCTGCAGTCCATGGGGTCGAGAAGAGTTGGACATGACTGAGCAACTTCACTTCCACTTTTTACTTTGATGCATTGGAGGAGGAAATGGCAACCCACTCCAGTGTTCTTGCCTGGAGAATCCCAGGGACGGGGGAGCCTGGTGGGCTGCGGTCTCTGGGGTCACACAGAGTCAGACACAACTGAAGCGACTTAGCAGCAGCAGCGGCAGCAGCAATACATACAGACTGCATGTGTAAATGAAATACTAAACAGCTACAAGCCAAATGTCAGCAGTGAATTCTGAATTGTGAAATTATGAGATTTTTACTTTCTTCTTTGTATTTTTCTGCATTTTGCAATTTTTCCATCATGAACACATATTACTTTTTTCAGGGAAAAATAATTGTGTTCCTTTAAATCCACTTGAGTTTCCTTAAATAGGCTCTCAGCTTTGGCCAAGGAGGAGGCGGCCCTGCAGGTAGATGCGTGTGCGCTCCACCCCAGGAGTGCTTCCTCTCAGCCCTGCGCTCTGCCTTTACAAGGTGGTTTCAGGCTTGCAGAGCTCGTAAAGAGTCTCTCACCCACACACAGACACTGCTGGAGAGCATTTACGAGGTTCTCTTTGAATCTTGTAGATGAATTTATGGCTGTTTCTTGAGGGATTCCTCCCAGTGGCCCCAGAAGCTATGCTGGGAACTATTCCACCTGACTTGCAGCCAAGAGTCCTGTCGAGGCTGCCTGTGGCAGCAGCGCAATACAGCGGGAGAAGGGCCACAGTCGAGTCAACTATGGAATTCTGCAATGTGACCATAGGCCAGGTAGACCTGTCTCTGGCTCTTCCTTCCTTCATTGAGGAAGAAAGTGAAAAGTGTCAATCACTCAGTCATATCTGACTCTGTGATCTATGGACTGTATGTAGCCCACCAGGCTCCTCTGTCCATGGAATTCTCCAGGCAAGAATACTGGCATGGGTTGCCATTCTCTTCTCCAGGGTATCTTCCTGACCCAGGGATAGGACCCAGGTCTCCTGAATTGCAGGCAGGTTCTTTATTGTCTGAACCACCAGAGAAACTCCCTCCTTCATAGCTAAGATGAGGCAAACCAAGACCCCTCCCTCAAAGCCAGCTCAGGATTTGCTGGCCCCAGGACAATTCCCTGATGAAGTCCTCCAGACTCTTAGGGTCACCTGAGCAGTCATGGCTTCACATGCTTCACTATCAAGATGTGGTCAAGATTTATATGTAAGTTCTTAAGCGATTTTCACCAGTGTTCGGGAGTCCAGGAGTCAAGGTCAGAAGTCTTCCAGTCCTGCTTGCCCTTCTATCCCTAGCAGGGAAACTCATTCATATGCGATTAAATGGGCCTCAGGCAACTCATAAACAGACCCTGTGTGTGTGCTGAGCACTTCAATTGCCCTATTTAAAAGCCACCGTTGGTTCTGGTTTGCCTGTAGAACAAATTCCAAATGAGGACGTTATTCTTATCCATAGTCACAAGGCGCTATCTGCTCTGCTTTCTGTCTTCCTTTACAGACTCAGCTTTTGCTTTACCCCTGCTCTGCCCTCTTGGCATCCTTTACTGCTTGGCTATATCAAGCTTCCAGAAATTCCCTAACATACCACACCCTGTTAGGCAGAGGATTTGTTATATGCTGGTCCTTCTTCCTCCAGCTGGAGAATGAAATACTCAAGACCCAACATGCATGATAACAGCAAACATTGCCAGTCTCTTACAACATGACTAATAATGTTCTGAGTACCTTGCCTGTAATAATTCATCCTTTTCCCACACAGTCAAATCCTGAACAAATCTCTGCTGCTTCACTCCATTAGTTTTCTGCCTATTTTCTTAGCATAGTTCTTTACCCTCCAGTTGAGTCTATAAACCTGTAGATAGCCTTCCTATGAAATGCTATTCTGCCTAAGTGAGCTAGAGTTGATGACTACTGCTTAAACAAATAATCTCGTCTTATAAGACATTTATCTAGCAAGCCTCCAGTGAATGTCACTGAGTTCCAGGCACCTGTGCTGATGTAGAGGGAATACAAGGCCTCAGTTCTGTTCATGAGGAGCTCACATCTGTACAAATAAAAAAAGAGAGAGAGAGAGAAACAATGCAAGGTAATTAAAGGTACAGGTAATTAAAGTATCCATGTGAATACTCGTGAAAATATAACTTGGCTCTCTGGGAACTCAGATGGGGAGACTGAGAGGGCTTCATAGAGGAGGTACCATCCAAAGAGGCAATGCAGCCAGTAGACAGAGTTAGCTCTGAAGCCAGACAACCTGGGCTCACATCCCACTTCTGCCACACACTGGATATGTAAGCTTGGGCAAGTTGCTTAATGTATCTGGCCCTCAGTTCCCTCATCCATAAATGAGTGACAATAAGTATATCTACCTAGTAATCACCTAGACTGTGTATTAAAAAGCAGAGACATCACTTTGCCAACAAAGGTCCACGTAATCAAAGCTATGGGTTTTCCAGTAATCACATATGGATGTAAGAGTTGGACCATAAAGAAGGCTGAGTGCCAAAGAATTGATGCTTTGGAATTGTGGTGCTGGAGAAAATTCTTGAGAGTCCCTTGGACTGCAAGGAGTTCAGACCAGTCAATCCTAAAGGAAACCAATCTTGAATATTCATTGGAATGACTGATACTAAAGCTGAAGCTCCAAAACTTTGGCCACCCGATGCGAAGAGCAAAGACTCATTGGAAAAGACCCTGATGCTGGGAAAGATTGAAGGAGGGAGGAAAATGGGACGACAGAGGATGAGATGGTTAGATAGCATCACTGACTCAATGGACATGAGTTTGAGAAAACTCTGGGAGATAGTGAAGGACAGGGAAGCCTGGTATGCTGCAGTCCATTCGGTCACAGTCAAACATGACTTAGTGACTGAACAATAACATCAATCACTTCTGCAGGCAGCTTGGTCCCCAGGAACTGTCTATCAAATGTGCTTTCAGGTCTGGTGCCAGTACCGTCTGCTTTCTCATCATCCTTAAATTAGCGTGAAGATCCATCTGTTTCAAGCCCAAGCCTCAGCTCCAGTCACCAATTTATTATTTGGGCTTTTCCCCTGGCTGGAAGGATCATTCTTTTAGTCTTGGACCTAGAATGTGACTCAGCCTCTCTTTGCTATTTCCAGGTTGACTTGTGCTTAAAAGGTTAAGTTAACATTATTTTAGGCTTAGCTTTCTTATTTATCGAAGAAAAGCCTCTTCACTCTGAGTCTAGAATCCGCTCCTGTGAACCCGCAAGTGAGTGAAGTCACTCAGTCATGCCCAACTCTTTGCAACCCCATGGACTAGAGCCTACCAGGCTCCTCCGTCTATGGGATTTTTCAGGCAAGAACACTGGAATGGGTTGCCATTTCCTTGTTTAAGGGATCTTCCCGACCCAGTGATCAAACTCAGGTGTCCCACATTGCAGGCAGACGCTTTACCATCTGAGCCACCAGGGAAGCCCATATTAGCCTTCCATGTGTTTAGTCGCTAGGTCACGTGTGACTGTAACCTCATGGACTACAGCACACCAGGCTTCCCTGTCCATCACCATCTACCCGAGTTTGCTCAAACTCATATCATGAGTCAGCAATGGATCCAACCATCTCATTCTCCGTTGACCACTTCTCCTCCTGCCCTCAATCTTTCCCAGCATCAGAGTCTATTCCAATGAATCGGCTTTTTGCATCAGGTGGCCAAATTATTGGAGCTTCAGCTTCAGCAGCAGTGCTTCCAATGAATATTCAGGATTGATTTCCTTTAGGATTGACTCATAATTAGCCTTCTAGATTCCCCTAAAACCGCCTCCTTAAACTGAGCCGTCTAGTATAGTAAAAAAAAAAAAAAAAAAAAAATCTTCTAGTCTTCTAGAGCCAGAGAGATCTGGGTTAAATTGACAGATCCACCTCTGGCTGTGAGTCTTCAGTTAAGGCTTTAATGTTTCTTTCATAAGGTTAATAAAATGCCCAAGTAAGGAAGATGTATAATATAACTGTTTGAGTCTCTTCTTTTAATTTGTTCCTATGATGTTCTGTAAGTCTCAGTTTGAAATGTCTTCTGATGGTCCCATATTGCTGCCTGTTTTTCCCAGTTTCTCTACTTCCAACTTTTTCTACTAAAAGTCCTGGTGCTACTCCCTTGGTGCTTCTTTGCATAAAAGCCATGTTGATTGTTCATTCCATTTTAGCTCCATAAAGGTATTCGCATTCTTAATTTAAATGTATATCATTATTATTCTATTATGCTGAAAATGTATGTCATTGAACTTCAACAGGGCAAGATCTTTTATATTATTCGTATGAAAAGTTAGAGGAATCTTGAATATATTGGATGATTATATTTTACTAAAACTAAAGGTGATGACTAATGAAATAAAATATTTATTAAGAAAATGTAAAGTATCATGCCAACATTCTATCCACATCTTATTCTATTTAACATTTTTAATAATCATTAGAATGTTGATTTCTAAAACAGATGACTCAAATTTACAGATGACAGAAAGCTGGGATGGTTAATAAACATCTTCAAGTCAGAAATGGTTTTCATATATATATATATACACACACACACACACACACACACACACACATATATTCTGACTTCCCTGGTGGCTCAGATGATAAAGCATCTGCCTGCAATGCGGGAGACCCAGGTTCGATTCCTGGGTTGGGAAGATCTCCTGGAGAAGGAAATGGCAACCCACTCCAGTATTCTTGCCTGGAGAATCCCACGGACGGAGGAGCCTGGTAGGCTACAGTCCATGGGGTCGCAAAGAGTCGGACACGACTGAGCGACTTCACTCACTCACTCACTCACACATACATATGTACATATATACATGTATACATGTATATATGTATATATGTACAGATATATGTATGTGTGTGTGTATATATATATATATTAGCAGGTTGTATTGATACTGAATATAACAAGAAGTTTAAAGGGGGCAAATGTAAAATTCTTTCTTTGAGTCTAATAAGGTAGCAGTACAACTGTAGGATAAGACTGAATTGGTTTAGCAGGAGTCACTCTTGAACAGTCAACTCAGTGATTCCATATTGTTATATAATTGTCCCCCAAATCAATATAATCTTAGGATGTCTTAGATGTCTAGCTTCAGAATAAGGGAGGCAAAAGGCTTCCTCTATCTTATGCAGCTAGATCACATCTTTGGAGTTGAATTCAGCTAAGGGTGACATATTTTAGGATAGATATTGGTAAGCTGAAATGTATTTAAACAGGAAATCATTAGGAGTATGAACCATGTCATAAGAGAATGTTTGAAGGACTCAGGGATTTTTAGATCACACATGACATCCCAAAGGATCTAAGGGAACAGAACAGGAAGGAGTATGATGCAAAACGTATAGGATAGATTCTCATCTCTAGGAGGTCATGGGGATGATGAGTGTAGGTCATACTAGATGATGAGTGTATAGAGACAGATTTAAAATGGGGAAGAGGGAACTAATTTTGCCTGGGAGAGTCAGGAAAGTTTTCACAGAAGGGAATGGCTGAAACTGAATCTAAAAATAATGCGAAGGACTTTACAACCAGCAGAGCAGGTCATCTGAGGTAAAGGGAAAAATACATACTTGAATCCCTAGGGCAGGGATTAAAACAGTGGGTTAAGAAGTAAATGGGAGATAAGAAAGTGATGACAGCAAAAATACCAAATTTATAGTCTAGGTTTCTGCTTAAATGTAACTTCTTTAGAGAAGTTTTCTTTGGCCCCTGACCCCCAATCTAATTAAGTTTCCATATTATACTGGCTCCTAATGACCTGCCTTTTGAGAAACCTATATGCAGGTCAGGAAGCAACAGTTAGAACTGGACATGGAACAACAGACTGGTTCCAAATAGGAAAAGGAGTGTGTCAAGGCTGTATATTGTCACCCTGCTTATTTAACTTATATGCAGAGTACATCATGAGAAATGCTGGGCTAGAAGAAGCACAAGCTGGAATCAAGATTTCTGGGAGAAATATCAATAACCTCAGATATGCAGATGATACCACCCTTATGGCAGAAAGTGAAGAGGAACTCAAAAGCCTCTAGATGAAAGTAAAAGAGGAGAGTGAAAAAGTTGGCTTAAAGCTCAGCATTCAGAAAACGAAGATCATGGCATCTGGTCCCACCACTTCATGGGAAATAGATGGGGAAACAGTGGAAACAGGGAAGACTTCATTTTGGGGGCTCCAAAATCACTGCAGATGGTGACTGCAGCCATAAAATTAAAAGATGCTTACTCCTTGGAAGAAAAGTTATGACCAACCTAGAAAGCATATTGAAAAGCAGAGACATTACTTTGCCAACAAAGGTCCATCCAGTCAAGGCTATGGTTTTTCCAGTGGTCATGTGTGGATGTGAGAGTTGGACTGTGAAGAAAGCTGAGTGCCAAAGAATTGATGCTTTTGAACTGTGGTGTTGGAGAAGACTCTTGAGAGTCCCTTGGACTGCAAGGAGATCCAACCAGTCCATCCTAAAGGAGATCAGTTCTGGGTGTTCATTGGAAGGACTGATGTTGAAGCTGAAACTCCAATACTTTGGCCACCTCATGTGAAGAGTTGACTCATTGGAAAAGACCCTGATGCTGGGAGGGATTGGGGGCAGGAGGAGAAGGGGATGACAGAGGATGAGATGGCTGGATGGCATTACCGACTCAGTGGACGTGAGTTTGAGTGAACTCCAGGAGATGGTGATGGACAGGGAGGCCTGTCGTGCTGCGATTCATGGGGTCACAAAGAATCGGACATGACTGAGTGACTGAACTGAACTGACTAATGCTCTATAAGGGCATCAGGGATTATGCCTGGCATATCATAAACACTTAATAAATTTGTTGAATCATACACACAAAGACTGATTTAAAGCATGTATGACAAGTGCTATACTGTATATACACAGTTTTCAGGAGACAAGGCATATTTGAACTAATAAAACTTGAATTAATTGAGCCTTATGGGAGAAAGAGAATATAGGAAGGACACTGAAGGCAGATGGAGCAGCTCTTGTGAATGCAGGGGCCAGGAAATGACATGGCGGATACAGAGACCCCAGAGAACTTCCATATGTTTGCACACAGGTAGATGTGGGGGAGTAGCAGCTGACAAGACCAGAGAGGTAGGCAAGAGCCAAATCAGTATCCATTCTTAAATATTTATTGAGTACCTACTCATGAAGGGCTTCCTAATCCATGCTAAGAAGTCTGGATTTTATCTAAACAGTATTGAGTACCTACTGAAGGATTTGAAAGTCCTATGATTCAGTTCATATTCTAGAAAGTTCAGGCTGGAGGTTGGGCAGTAGATTATTTAGATGGTGGCAAGAGTAGAGATCACTTGGGAAGCCATTTCAGAAATCCAGGGACAAGGTTCAAGGAAGTATGCAGACACTAGAATTGGCAGCATTTGGTCAGATTTCTTTTTTGATGGTGTACTGCTGATCCTGTTTATGATGTCAATTGTCTCGCTGTATCTCACTGTGCACACTGTTCCTTGAACGCATGGTAGACAAGGGGCAGGCAGGGAAGCTAGAAGAAAACTCAAGGAGCCGCAGATGCGTTTATTCTCTCCTGGCTGGTGCGGCAGCCACAGCAGCAGAACATGCTGTATTCTCTCCTCTTGTGGCTGACCCAACAGACACAGCCGAGACACAGAAGTAACACCACCACTTTTTGGGGTGGAGCTCGTACATCCCTACCGCACAAAGTAAGCCATGACCAAGCAAGTACCTCATGATGCACACAGTGCTATAAAGGATCTCAGCTGTTATATAATTATTCACAAAACGTGGTGCAAGAGAGTCTGAACACGCCATCTTGGCTGATTTTCTCTCTCCCCACAGATGGGAATGTTCTCACTTTGGGAAGTAAGAAAGACTGAACTTTAGGATGATTCTTGTGTTTCTAGTACAGGCAATGGGGTAGATTGTGATGCACAACGGATTATAGAAAGAAGAGAAAATTGAAATTGGGGTCAATTGTGAAGTCCATTTAGTAAATGTTTCCATTTGTGGATTAGATTGTTAACTGTCTACTGGATTCCATTTTCTCCTTTTTTCCACATAAATATTATCTAGCATGAGGCTGGGCCAGGAGTAAATACAGAACTTCTTTCTCATTTGCTTAAGAAGCAATTCTTGTCCTTGGATATCTGCCTTTTCCTTCTTCTACTAATTGGAATGGTAATTACTAGAATGACCTAGGAAGTCACAGGTTGAAGATGACAGAGCAACAATTAGCCTAGAACCCTGTGTGTATCAGAGATGTCTCCTGATCTTAGAACCCTAACCTTAGGTTGTTTACTTATAGAATAATAAACTAATTGCTCATTAAGCTATTAAATATTTAGCTATTTTATTACAGCAGCTTCAGTTTAGTCACTCAGTCGTGTCCGACTGTTTGTGACCCCATGGGCTGCAGCACACCAGGCTTCCCTGTCCATCACTAACTCCTGGAGCTTGCTCAAACTCATGTCCATTGCGTCAGTGATGCCATCCAACCATCTCATCCTCTGTCGTCCCCTTCTCCTCCTGCCTTCAATCTTTCCCAGCATCAGGTTCTTCTCCAATAAGTCAGTTCTTCGTATCAGGTGGCCAAAGGATTGGAGTTTCAGCTTCAGCATCAGTCCTTCCAATGAATATTCAGGAAAAATTTCATTTAGGATGGACGGGATGGATCTCCTTGCAGTTCAAGGGACTCTCAAGAGTCTTCTCCAACACCATAGTTCAAAAGCATCAAGTCTTCAGTGCTCATCTTTCTTTATAGCCCAACTCTCACATGCATACATGACTACCAGAAAAACCATAGCCTTGACTAGATGGACCTTTGTTGGCAAAGTAATGTCTCTGCTTTTTAATAGGCTGTCTAGGTTGGTAATAGTTTTTCTTCCAAGGAGCAACAGTCTTTTAATTTCATTGCAGCCATAAATTTAATTTCACCATCTGCAATGATTTTGGAGCCCCCCAAAATAAAATCTGTCACTGTTTCCATTGTTTCCCCAACTATTTGCCATGAAGTGATGGGACCAGATGCCATGATCTTAGTTTTCTGAGTGTGGAGTTTTAAGCCAACTTTTTCACTCTCCTCTTCCACTTTCATCAAGAGGCTCTTTAATTCTTCTTCACTTTCTGCCATAAGGGTCATTCCATTTGCATATCTGAGGTTATTAATATTTCTCCTGGCAATCTTGATTCCACCTTGGGCTTCCTCCAGCCCAGCATTTCTCATGTTGTACTCTGCATAGAAATTAAATAAGCAGGGTGAAAATATACAGCCTTGATGTACTCCTTTCCCAATTTCAAACCAGTCTGTTGTTCCATGTCCGGTTCTAACTGTTGCTTCTTGACCTGCATACAGGTTTCTCAGGAGGCAGGTCAAATGGTCTGGTATTCCCATCTCTTTAAGAATTTTCCAAAGTTTGACAAATAGATTTGAGGGATTAGATCTGATAGACAGAGTGCCTGAAGAACAATGGACAGAGGTTCGTGACATTGTACAGGAGACAGGGATCAAGACCATCCCGAAGAAAAAGAAATGCAAAAAGGCAAAATGGTTGTCTGAGGAGGCCTTACAAATAGCTGAGAAAAGAAAATAAGCTAAAGGCAAAGGGGAAAGGGAAAGATATACCCATTTGAATGCAGAGTTCCAAAGAATAGCAAGGAGACATAAGAAAGCCTTCCTCAGAGATCAATGCAAAGAAATAGAGGAAAACAACAGAATGGGAAAGACTAGCAATCTCTTCAAGAAAATTAGAGATACCAAGGGAACATTTAATTCAAAGATGGGAACAATAAAGGATATAAATGGTATGGACCTAAAAGAAGTAGAAGATACTAAGAAGAGGTGGCAAGAATACACAAAAGAACTATACAGAAATGATCTTCATGATCCAGATAATCACAATGGTGTGATCACTCACCTAGAGCCAGACATTCTGGAATGTGAAGTCAAGTGGGCCTTAGGAAGCATCACTACAAACAAAGCTAGTGGAGGTGATGGAATTTCAGTTGAGATATTTCAAATCTTAAAAGATGATGCTGTGAAAGTGCTGCACTCAATATGCCAGCAAATCTGGAAAACTCAGCAGTGGCCACAGGACTGGAAAAGGTCAGTTTTCATTCCAATCCCAAAGAAGGGCAATGCCAAAGAATATTCAAATAACCACACAATTATACTCATCCCACACACTAGCAAAGTAATGCTCAACATTTTCCAAGCCAGGCTTCAACAGTACATGAACTGTGAAATTCCAGATGTTCAAGCTGGATTTAGAAAAGGCAGAGGAGCCAGAGATCAAATTGCCAGCATTTTCTGAATCATCAAAAAAGCAAGAGAGTTCCAGAAAAACATCTACTTCTGCTTTAATGACTATGCCAAAGCCTTTGACTGTGTGGATCACAACAAAATGTGGTAACACTGTGAAGACACTGAAATCTTAGCATTGGTGAGAAGCTTCCTTAATTAGCTTGATCCTGCAAGTTTCTCACCCTTTGTTAAGACTGTGAATGCTGGGACAATCATGTGTTTGTTGGTCCAAAATAAGGATTCTGAGCAGGATGTGTAGTATAAGGATGAAGGCCAAAAGTAGAGGATATTGGTGAAAGCAGTTCGTATGTTTCCTCTCTCCATCACTTGATTCATGCATTCTTAGAGATTTTATCCCAGGTTCGCCACATTGTCTGCTACAAACTTCACACCATCTCCAACACCATGCCTTTTCAAGTCTGAGAACTACATTTCCCAGAACTCCTTCCTATATAATTTGAAATTACAGTTTGTCAATGAAAGAATTTGCTCGTGGCTCAGACGATAAAGCATCTGGTACAAGTCAGGAGACCCAGGTTCGATCTCTGGGTTGGGAAGATCCTCTGGAGAAGGAAATGGCACACCACTCCAGTACTCTTGCCTGGAAAATCCCATGGACAGAGGAGCGTGGTAGGCTACAGTCCATGGGGTCTCAAAGAGTCGGACACGACTGAGCGACTTCACTTTCATTTTCAAGGAAAGAAACGTGTGTGAAATATGGACGGTAGGAGCAAAGAGGAAGCCCTTATTCCAAGGAGGTAAAGGTGGCCAGTTTCTAGAACTTCCCCACACATGTCTTTTTCTCGAGTCCTCTGGAGACCTTCACTCTCTCAGTTCCTCCCACATTCGCATAATCTCTGATTCCTACATTAAACCTCTTATTCCCATATTACTCATATTGGCTCCCTTTTCCTAATCAAAACAAGATGGGTATACCAGGTCTAGTACTGACACAAGTGTCCTGACCTTTATTTGAAAGGAAAAAAGAACCCAAATCTAATTATTCCAACCTCCACTCAGCTCAAGGGACTTTCCTGTAGCTTAGATGTTAAAGAAGGAGACCCAGGTTCAATTTCTGGGTCAGGAAGATCCTCTGGAGAAGGGAATAGCAACCCACTCCAGTGTTCTTGCCTGGAGAATCCCATAGACAGAGGAGCCTGGCAGGCTACAGTCCTTGGGGTCACAAAGAGTCAGACACGACTGAGCGACTAACACTGCTACTACCACTCAACTCTGCCTTGGCAATATCATCTGGAAAAAGCTGGGCACACTGCCGACACAATTCCTGTGGATTCTTGGCACCTGTCAACCTAACATGCTTCCTGCATTTTTGACAGTAGACTTCTTCTTGGGTGCCATTACTTCCACAATACTCTTGCATAATTGGATGCTGTCATCTTAGAAAAAAGCCTTGCATTCTTGGCCGTCTCATCAATAAAGAACCAGGCCATGGGTATGGGATTTGCGCACATTGTGGGGCTGACACTGGATCCTCTTCAGCACCTTCCTAAGTAGTGATTCATCATGATTATACCCAGCTAGTTGTTTAGAGAACAAGATGGTTCTTGGAAATATCATGCCTCAGGTAGTGCAGGCTCCAAAGCCAACTGAATACATAAGGTTTAGCTAATTACTAGGATGTAACAGAGTTTAAATACAATGAGGGCCTAATTTATTCAAGGTATGAGGAAGCTTGGTTTTTTAATCCTCTTTGACAGCCATTTGTCTTTCTCTTATTTCAAATACAGAGGCTGCCTCCTTTTGTAATCCATAGTGTAGACTTTGTTCATTCATTCATGCTCACCCTCAGTTGTGTCCAACTCTTTGCTGCCCCATGGACAACAGCCAGCCAGATTCATCTGTCCATGGGATTTTCCCTGCAAGAATACTGGAGCAGGTTACCATTTCCTCCTCCAGGGGGATTATCCTGACCCAGGGATCAAACCTGCGTCTCTTGTGTCTCCTACATTGGCAGGAGGATTCTTTACCACTGTGCCACCTAGGAAGCCAGACTGCCTGAGTTAAATCCTGGTTTAACTTTGAGAAAGTTGCTTAAGCTCTCCATAACTCACCTATAAAACAGGGCTAATAATAGTAAGGATTAAAGAAATACTGCAGTTAAAGTGCTCAATATATTCCTGGCACATAATAAGCATATGGTAACAATATCTTGGACTGCAAGGAGATCCAACCAGTCCATTCTGAAGGAGATCAGCCCTGGGATTTCTTTGGAAGGAATGATGCTAAAGCTGAAACTCCAGTACTTTGGCCCCCTCATGCGAAGAGTTGACTCATTGGAAAAGAGTCTGATGCTGGGAGGGATTGGGGGCAGGAGGAGAAGGGGACAACAGAGGATGAGATGGCTGGATGGCATCACTGACTCGATGGATGTGAGTCTGAGTGAACTCTGGGAGTTGGTGATGGACAGGGAGGCCTGGAGTGCTGCGATTCATGGGGTCGCAAAGAGTCGGACATGACTGAGCGACTGAACTGAACTGAACTGAACAATATATTTACTGGCTCTGCACTAAAATCTGATTCCTCTTCCTAGTTGTTCTCTTGGTACCATTCCATCTATTTTACCATAAATACAGGGCAAATAAAGATATGTTCACCTAAGTTTGCCAGGCATACTCTCTATTTTCCTTCCACCTGATATACAATACATACTATGAAATATATGTATTTCTGAAGTGTAATTAACACATTATACTAGCTTCAGGTGTACAACATAATCATTTGTATATATCATGAAATGATAAGTCTAGTTACCATCTGACACTATACCACATTACAAAATTTATTATTTCTTGAGATGAGAATTATTAAGATTTACTTTCTTAGCATCTTTCAAGTTTGAATACAATGGTATTGACTATAGACACCATGCTGTACCATATACCCCATGACTTACTTATTTGATAACCGGAAGTTTATACCTCTTGATCTCCTTCGCCCATTTTACCCAGTCCCACTCTACTCCCCTCTGACAACCACCAAATAGCTTTTTTATTTGTGCCTGGTCACGCTTACAGCTTGGCCTAGCTTACACCCAAACTTTCCTACTCAGCAACTGTTTCATGGCATAAGATCTTGCCTCCACCACATTTCTAATCTCATCTATCCCTCTCTCCCTTGCTCACTTTACTCCAGCCACACTTTCTTGCTCTCCCTTAAATGCACCAAACAGCTCCTACTACAGGACGTTTACCCTTATATTTCTCCCTAGAAAACTTTTTCCCTGGGAGCACAGGGACCTTGAGACCTCACTACCTTCTCGCCTTTGTACAAATGTCACTTTTCAGTTTGGCCTTCTCTCAACACCATATATAAAATGCACCCCACACCCTCAACTCCCAATCCTCCTTTATCTTCTCCACAGTACTTATCACCGTCTGTCATATATTTATTCATTTATTAATTGTCTGTACCTCCCCACTTCCATTTCTAATCAACTTTCTCTGCCTACATATATCACTGGGGATAAAGAAGGCCCGTGTAGTCAAGGCTATGGTTTTTCCTGTGGTCATGTATGGATGTGAGAGTTGGACTGTGAAGAAAGCTGAGCGCCGAAGAATTGATGCTATCGAACTGTGGTGTTGGAGAAGACTCTTGAGAGTCCCTTGGACTGCAAGGAGATCCAACCAGTCCATTCTGAAAGAGATCAGCCCTGGTATTTCTTTGGAAGGAATGATGCTAAAGCTGAAACTTCAGTACTTTGGCTACCTCATGCGAAGAGTTGACTCATCGGAAAAGACGCTGATGCTGGGAGGGATTGGGGGCAGGAGGAGAAGGGGATGACAGAGGATGAGATGGCTGGATGGCATCACTGACTCGATGGACGTGAACTCCGGGAGTTGGTGATGGACAGGGAGGCCTGGCGTGCTGCGATTCATGGGGTTGCAAAGAGTCAGACACGACTGAGTGAATGAACTGAACTGAACTGAACTGAAAGACATTTTGTCCCATGCACTACTAGCATATTAGAATAGGACTCGGTATTTATTTCTAGACTCCTCTAAATCCTCCTTTTTATTGTATTTTTTTTAGTATTTTCTTTTTTAAATTAATTTATTTATTTTAATTGGAGGCTAATTACTTTATAATATTGTAGTGGTTTTTTGCCAAATATTGACATGAATCAGCCATGTGCACACATGTGTTCCCCATCCAGAACCTCCCTCCCACATCCCTCCCCATCCCATCCCTCTGGGTCATCCCAGTGCACCAGCCCTGAGCACCCTGTCTCATGCATCGAACCCGGACTGGTGATCCACTTCACATATGATAATATACATGTTTCAACACTACCCTCTCAAATCATCCCACCCTCGCCTTCTCCCACAGAGTCCAAAAAACTGTTCTTTATATCTGTGTCTCTTTTGCTGTCTCTTATATAGGGTCATCATTACCATCTTTATAAATTTCACATATATGCATTAGTGTACTGTATTGATGTTTTTCTTTCTGACTTACTTCACTCTGTATAATAAGCTCCAGTTTCATCCACCTCATTAGAACTGATTCAAATGCATTCTTTTTAATGGCTGAGTAATACTCCATTGTGTATATGTATCACAGCTTTCTTATCCATTTGTCTGCCGATGGACATCTAAGTTGCTTCCATGTCCTGGCTTAAATCCTCCTTTTTAAAATCAAATATAACTTTTATAGAATAGTTCAGTCTTCCAAAATAAGGCAAGACAACATCTACTGTCTTATGAATATATTATCTGGTTACGGTCATGCTCTTATCTTTGGCCAAGAGTTAAACAAGAAGCTGGAGGAATACAGAGGAAGCAAGTGATAAACATTGTGGAAAACAAACAAAAAAGCTATATATTTGTTTGTGTGTATAAAATTATAAGAATAAGAAATATTGATAAGCAGATATCTAGAGTTAAGATGCTGCACAAGTTCATTTATGTGCAAATTGAAAAAGGTAACATACTGCGTAGGGTTGCAGAAAGACATTGTGTTGGCCCCTTAGAAATCCTATCTTCATGATTTTGTCCATTCCTAATTAGATCCACTGGCGATCATTTCATATTGAGTTAACCTCTATGATGGAAAACAATAAATCTTCTCCCAGAGTTTAGAGAGGATCAAACAAAGATCATGAGATTGGTTTCTGTATCTGATTTTGGAAATTCACATTTATAGATTCCAAAACAGAAATCAATGGATATTTACCAAGTGTCTACATGAATGCTACTGAAATCAATCAATAGGTAGTTCTCAAACTACACCATTATTACCCTAAAATTGATGATTTGAGACATGGGGTCTAGGAAGTAAAATGCTGGAGCCATGCCATCTAGGAGTATCTAAAAGTATGCAACACAAATACCGCATTCAATCTGGAGGCTCTAGGAGAGAATCCATTTCTTTGCTTTTCCAGCATCTAGTGGCTGACTGCATTCTTTGGCTCATGGACACCTCCACCATCTTTAAAGTGCAACACTCTGACCTCTGCTCCCATTATCATACCTCCTCTCTCTCCTCTCTCTCGTCAGAACACACTCCCCATCTCAAGAACTTTGATTTAACAAATTTGCAAATCCCTTTAGCCACATAAGGTAACACAATTCACAGGTTCCAGGATGCAGCCATCTCTGGAGGATTACTGCTCTGTCTGCCACAGTGACCTTTATGTAAATAACCACATGGTTCTAATGAATAAAACAATGGATTTCAGGTCAGAAAGTCTAGGTTTGAGCTTGTCTCCTGTCCTCCATCTGTGTGATTGAAGCAACTCAAGTGGTCTGTTTGAGCCCATTTCTTAAAATGGAGATAATGATACTTCTAATGGCTATTGTGAGGATCAAATGAATTAATTATATATGAATACTTTGTCAGTCATAATTCATTAAAGTTTAGTTTGGTTCTGTTCAACAAACTTTCCCAACCCCATGCTGTGTGCCTGGCAGGTATAGATGCTGAAATACCATGAAAAAATAAGACAAGTCCCTACCAACAAAGAGTAGTCTAGAAAACGGGTAACCAAAAATATTGCAATTCAGTGGAATTAGAGCAACAATATGAGTATGTATAAGGAGATCAAAAAACTCAAGGAATGAATGGTTTCTTTAAGAAAGAGAGAGAAGGTGTCCAGGAAGACTTCACAGACCAAGTAGCAATTTGAACAAGGTTTTGCAGGACAGATGAGTTTGCAGACAGATAGAAGATGGAGTTTATTTTGGGTAGAAAAGCAGCCCATGCAAAAGCACAGAGGTGTGAAACTGCACTGTGCGTTTAGAGAACTACAAAGGAGTTGGATATTAATGTATCATTCATCCACTATGGGGAGGTGCATAAAACAAGGTCAGAGAAGAAAGGTGAGATGAAGAAATGCTTCCTTCTACTTCCTTCTGTTGTGATCAGTTCTACATGTAATGAGAAGTCATTTAAATCTTTTAAGCAGGGAGGAGATGAACTACCGCTTTCAAGTGAGGATCATCCTGGCTGTAGGATGGCACTCCTGAGACCCAGGAAACCCCTCAGTTCTGGCCAAACTAGGATGGTCAGTTACTCTGTGAGAGGCATAATTTGATCAACTTACTTCCCACACCGTTTTCTCTGGCTGAAATGATAAAGTTGAGCTAGAAAACAGCAGGATGGAAGAAAAGAGACTGACAGGAAGCCAGAATTAGTCTAGAAAAGCAATGATGTGACCGAAACAGCTGCAGTGACTGTGGGATAAAGTAGAGAGGAAGAATTCATGGGGTGCTTAGAAAGCAAAATCTATACAGCTTGTTGGGGTTTCCCTTGTAGCTCAGTCGGTAAAGAATCTGCCTGCAATGCAGGAAACCTGGATTCGATTCCTGGGTTGGGAAGATCCCCGGGAGAAGGAAATGGCAACCCACTCCAGTATTCTTGCCTGGAGAATCCTATGGATAGAGGAGCCTGGCAGGCTACAGTCCGTGGGTCGCAAGAGTCAGACACGACTAAACCATCACCGCCATACAGCTTGCTGACTGAATGGGTCTGCGAAATGCAGGAGCAGGAGAAATCTAGGATAACTCTCAGGATTTTGAGCAACTGGATGAGTGATTTTAATGCTGGCACACAGAAGTATATGAAGCTAAGTGAATTGATTGGGATAAGGAATTTCAGTTTGGGACTTGTTAGGTTTGGGTTTGATGTTTCTGTAAGACATCCAGATGGAGCTCTCCAGGGCACTGTTCAGAACTTGGGGCAGACAGAATTGGAGAGACAGTGATGTTCTGCCCAAAGATGTGTGTGGTGGTGGTAGAGGGTGTGTTTGGGGAGTGAAGGGAGGGATAGAAGAAATATAGGATGTTGCATGTGTCTAAATAATGATTATAAGATTTCACTTTTAAAAAATATTTATTTGACTGCATTGGGTCTTAGTTGCAGCATACAAACTCTTATTAATAGCTGTAGCAAATGTAATTTAGTTCCCTGACCAGAGATTGAACCCAGGGCTCCTGCATTGGGAGCATGGAGTCCCAGCCACTGGACCACCAGGGAAGTCCCCAGCTTTCACTTTTTCAATGCCTTCAGTGTGTTGTGACTGGTTGGGAGTAATAAAGACTAGTTTGAGCTTATTTAAACCAAATTACTGCATAGATAAAGATACAAAGAGGTGTCCCTAGACCTAAGGGCAAGGACACAGTGGGTCCTAGCAACGCCCTGGAGTCAGCGAGGACCGTGCCATCAGGACTTCTGTCATCTCGTGTCTCCAAGTCTTCTTTGTGCCTCTGCTCCCTGCTTCATTATTCACTCTTCCTAGAGAGTGGTTTTTCCTGCTTCTCAAACGAAACTGCTGTTCAAACTTCTGGAGTCAATTCCACGTCCATTTAAGACACTGTGTAGAGACTAAGGATGAAGCCACATGGTGCTAGCACTGAGTCCCGAGAAGAGGTATTCATTGGCCTGTCTTGACTGGGCGGATGACCTGGACACAATAACCATGGAGAGGGCTTAGGAAAGGTAACAGTGGGGAAGTTGACCCATAGTATTCACTATCCACATATTTTCTTATTTATCATTAGAACAACACTATGAGATATTTATTATTACTATCCTTTATAATGTAATTGCCTTGAAGGCAAAGACCACATCTATTCATTCACCACTGTATTCCCAGCATCTAGCACAATGTCTAGCTCATGCTTATTAAATGAGCAATTAAATGAATGAATATCAATTTTACATTTGAGGAAATGCAAGATCACAGAAATTCAATCACTTACCAGGGTGACCCAGCCAAGAAACAGAAAGAAGAATCAAACCCAAACCCATTCTACTTCAGATGTTGTGCTCTTAACTGAAGAAAACTCACTTTTTTGAGGCCCTCATTGATGCCCTGGAAGTCATAACTTCCTTGGTAAATAACTTTCCAGATACTAAAAAATAATAATGATCAAGAGTGGTGACTCCAGCTGTATCCCAATGAGCAGGCAGGATTGCTGGACAGGACCTGGCCTGTGCTGGGATGCACACTGGCCTGTTCACAGGAGTCTCCGTGTGTCAAGTGCTCCTGACTGGTGCTAGTGACCCAGAATAGCAAAAGTGGAAGACAGGGAGGATATCCAAGAACATCAGTTCTAGGTGGCTTTGTCACACAACTTGGCCCACCTCACAACCAACACCTCCAGCTGGAAAAGGTCCCAGGTACATCTCTACCCCCAGGCTCAAAGAGCAAGACAAGATGATTTTAGATTCTTTAAGAAGACTGCACAACTTTCAACCCTGTTAACAAGAATTCAAATCCACCAACTAATAAGCAACTTTTCAGCATGTATTATGTTTACTATGTCAAGTGTTTAGGAAATAGAGTAAAATGATCATATTTTCTAAGCCTGATGACATGTGAAAAAATTGACAAAAATTTCCTTTGTTGCTTATTTACATAAATAAGGAAACACTTTTGAGGGCAGGAGAAGAGGGTGACAGAGGATTAGATGGTTGGATGGCATCATCGACTCTATGGACATGAGTTTGAGCAAACTCTAGGAGATATTGCAGGACAGAGAAGCCTGGTGTGCTGCAGTTCATGGGGTCACAAAGAGTTGGACACAACTTAGCGACTGAACAAGGATAAATTTGATCAAAAATAATTATATATTTAACAAACCATGTCTTGCCTGAATTATTGCAATAGCTTCATAACTTGTCTCCTCAATTCTACCCTTGCTCCTTCACAACCTACTCTCAACTTAAGTGGGTAGAAAGAAGCCCTGAAAAAGGAAATCGGATCACCCTTCTGTTCTAAACCTGACAATAATTCCCCATCTCACTTAAAGTAAAAGCCAAATCTAAGGCCTAAAGTTGTGGACCACACATTCTGATTTCTCTCCTCTTCATTCACTCTGCTCCAGTCACACTGGCCTCCTGGTTGCTCCCTGAACTTGCTAGGTACATTCCACCTTGAGGCCTTTGCATTGGTTGATTTCTTGGTTGAATAAAAAGAACAAAATCATTTTATCAGGAAGAATTTAAAGCATATGATATAGCACTATGGTTTCTACTGTCTGAACTTAAAATCCAGTTGGGTTGACAAAACACTTCACATTTTAAATAATTAGATCAAGAGACGACAAGGTGCTAAGTTGCAGATCTGAGACTGTTCTTGTTGCATAAGTGGGAAAAAGAAAAGAAAGGCACAAACAAAAAATTAAAGATTACATGAATTTTAAGAAGCAATAATAATGATGATAATATTTCATATACTATTGAGTTTATAATAAGCTTTTATACATTTTTTTCCATTTTATCTCCATGAAGCCCTTTGAAGTAAAGCGTATGTTATCACCCCATTTTATAAAAGAGATAGCTGAGTAAAGAAAGAGTCTATATAGTTTATCCAGGGAATAAAACTAGGAAGAAATAGAAGAAAACAGGAGATCTCCTGATGCTATATTATTCATTTATTTATTCACTATTCAATAAACAAAAGGAAAAAGACTTATACAATCTGAGAGAAACAAGAGTATTTTATTCAATAAACATTTTGTGTATCCTATAAAGTGTCAGGCATTGTTCCAGATATTTGGAATACAGCCATAAATAAAACTGATAAAGTGCTACCCTTACAGAACTTACATACCAGAGAGACACATACCATAACAGATAGTGTCATAACACATAAGTAAATTACACGGTATGTTGGTTAATGATAATCACTATGGAAAAAATAAAGCAAAGAGAAACAGAAGTGGGAGTGCTAGAAAGGGGATGTTAAATAGAGTGGCCGCATAGAACACTCTTTGACATAAATGGCAACAGGATCTTTTCTGACCCACTTCCTAGAGTAATGAAAATAAAAACAAATTTTAACAAATGGGACCTAATTAAATTTAAAATCTTTTGCATAGCAAAGGAAACCATAAACAAGATAAAAAGACAGTACTTGGAATTGAAGAAAATGTTTGCAAATTAAGCAACTGACAAAGGATAACTCTCCAAAATATCTAAACAGCTCATGCAGCTCAATAAAAAAAAATAACCCAATCAAAAAATGGGCAGAAAACTTAAATAGACATTTCACCAAAGAGAACATTCATATGGCCAAGAGACACATGAAAAGATGCTCAGCATCACTAATTATTAGAGAAAGGCAAATCAAAACTATTTTAAAGTATTGCCTCACATCTGTCAGAACGGTCATCATCAAAAAATCTATGAAAAATAAATGCTAGAGAGAGTGTGGATGAAAGGGAACCTTTTTGCACAGTTGGTGGAAATGTAAACTGATACATCCACTATGGAGAAGAGTATGAAGTTTCCTTAAAAAATTAAAAATAGAACTACCATACGACCCAGCAATCCCACTCTTGGGCATATACCCAGACAAAACTATAATTTAATGTTCAGATCAGATCAGATCAGTTGCTCAGTCGTGTCCGACTCTGCGACCCCATGAATCGCAGCACGCCAGGCCTCCCTGTCCATCACCAA
Source organism: Bos indicus x Bos taurus (assembly GCF_003369695.1). Classification (NCBI taxonomy): domain Eukaryota; kingdom Metazoa; phylum Chordata; class Mammalia; order Artiodactyla; family Bovidae; genus Bos; species Bos indicus x Bos taurus. The sequence continues at coordinate 18,382,813 of NC_040078.1, forward strand.
CTCCCGGAGTTCACCCACTCACGTCCATCGAGTCAGTGATGCCATCCAGCCATCTCATCCTCTGTCGTCCCCTTCTCCTCCTGCCCCCAACCCCTCCCAGCATCAGGGTCTTTTCCAATGAGTCAACTCTTCGCATGAGGTGGCCAAAGTACTGGAGTTTCAGCTTCAGCATCATTCCTTTCAAAGAAATCCCAGGGCTGATCTCCTTCAGAATGGACTGGTTGGATCTCCTTGCAGTACAAGGGACTCTCAAGAGTCTTCAACACCACAGTTCAAAAGCATCAATTCTTCGGCGCTCAGCCTTCTTCACAGTCCAACTCTCACATCCATACATGACCACATAGCCTTGACTAGACGAACCTTTGTTGGCAAAGTAATGTCTCTGCTTTTCGATATGCTATCTAGGTTGGTCATAACTTTCCTTCCAAGGAGTAAAAAGGAATGAAACTGAGTCATTGGTAGAGATGTGAATGGATCTAGAGACTGCCATACAGACTGAAGTAAGTCATAAAAACAAATATTGTATACCAATGCATATATGTGAAATCTTAAAAAATGGCATAGATTATCTTACTTACAAAACAGAAATAGACACAGATGTAGAGAACAAACATATGGACACTAAGGACAGAAAGAGGTGGTGGGATGAATTGGGAGATTGGGATTGACATATTTACATGACTGATACTATGTATAAAATAGAGAACTAATGAGAACCTACTATATAGCTGCTAAGTCACTTCAGTCATGTCAGACTCTGTGCGACCCCATAGACGACAGCCCACCAGGCTCCGCCGTCCCTGGGATTCTCCAGGCAAGAACACTGGAGTGGGTTGCCGTTTCCTTCTCCAATGCATGAAAGTGAAAAGTGAAAAGTGAAAGTGAAGTCGCTCAGTTGTGTCTGACTCCTAGCGACCCCATGGACTGCAGCCCACCAGGCTCCTCTGTCCATGGGAGTTTCCAGCAAAAGTACTGGAGTGGGGTGCCATAGCACTGGAGCCCTGCTCTGTGGTGACCTAGACGGGAAGGAAATTCAAAAAAGAGGGGATATAAGTGTATACATAGCTCATTCACTTTGCTGTACAGTAGAAACTAACACAGCACTGTAAAGCAACTATATTCCAATAAAAATTAATTTTAAAAAAGGAAAAAAAAAGACCAGCAACAGAAGTTACCATAAAGGTAATATGTTTTAAATGTATTAAAAAATTTTATTAAGATGTAATTTACATAGGCTAAAGTGTAATCTTTTTATTTTATTTATTTTATTTATTTTATTTTTTTCTTTTCTTTTATTATTTTTTTCTAATTTTATTTTATTTTTAAACTTTACATAATTGTATTAGTTTTGCCAAATATCAAAATGAATCCGCTACAGGTATACATGTGTTCCCCATCCCGAACCCTCCTCCCTCCTCCTTCCCCATACCATCCCTCTGGGCCGTCCCAGTGCACCAGCCCCAAGCATCCAGCATCGTGCATCGAACCTGGACTGGCAACTCGTTTCCTACATGATATTTTACATGTTTTCTTGCCATTCTCCCAAATCTTCCCACCCTCTCCCTCTCCCACAGAGTCCATAAGACTGTTCTATACATCAGTGTCTCTTTTGCTGTCTCGTACACAGGGTTATTGTTTCCATCTTTCTAAATTCCATATATATGCGTTAGTATACTGTATATATGTTTTTCCTTCTGGCTTACTTCACTCTGTATAATAGGCTCCAGTTTCATCCACCTCATTAGAACTGATTCAAATGTATTCTTTTTAATGGCTGAGTAATACTCCATTGTGTATATGTACCACAGCTTTCTTATCCATTCATCTGCTGATGGACATCTAGGTTGCTTCCATGTCTTGGCTATTATAAACAGTGCTGCAATGAACATTGGGGTACACATGTCTCTTTCCCTTCTGGTTTCCTCAGTGTGTATGCCCAGCAGTGGGGTTGCTGGATCATAAGGCAGTTCTATTTCCAGTTTTTTAAGGAATCTCCACACTGTTCTCCATAGTGGCTGTACTAGTTTGCATTCCCACCAGCAGTGTAAGAGGGTTCCCTTTTCTCCACACCCTCTCCAGCATTTATTATTTGTAGACTTTTGGATCGCAGCCATTCTGACTGGTGTGAAATGGTACCTCATAGTGGTTTTGATTTGCATTTCTCTGATAATGAGTGATGTTGAGCATCTTTTCATGTGTTTCATGTTCAATGACTATAGCAAAGTTGCAGGATATAAAATCAACACACAGAAATCCCTTGCATTCCTATACACTAATAATGAGAAAACAGAAAGAGAAATTAAGGAAACAATTCCATTCACCATTGCAACGGAAAGAATAAAATACTTAGGAATATATCTACCTAAAGAAACTAAAGACCTATATATAGAAAACTATAAAACACTGGTGAAAGAAATCAAAGAGGACACTAATAGATGGAGAAATATACCATGTTCATGGATTGGAAGAATCAATATAGTGAAAATGAGTATACTACCCAAAGCAATTTATAGATTCAATGCAATCCCTATCAAGCTACCAACAGTGTTCTTCACAGAGCTAGAACAAATAATTTCACAATTTGTATGGAAATAAAAAAAACCTCGAATAGCCAAAGCGATCTTGAGAAAGAAGAATGAAACTAGAGGAATCAACCTACCTGACTTCAGGCTCTACTACAAAGCCACAGTTATCAAGACAGTATGGTACTGGCACAAAGACAGAAATATTGATCAATGGAATAAAGTAGAAAGCCCAGAGATAAATCCACGCACATATGGACACCTTATCTTTGACAAAGGAGGCAAGAATATACAATGGATTAAAGACAATCTCTTTAACAAGTGGTGCTGGGAAATCTGGTCAACCACTTGTAAAAGAATGAAACTGGACCACTTTCTAACACCATACACAAAAATAAACTCAAAATGGATTAAAGATCTAAACATAAGACCAGAAACTATAAAACTCCTAGAGGAGAACATAGGCAAAACACTCTCCGACATACATCACAGCAGGATCCTCTATGACCCACCTCCCAGAATATTGGAAATAAAAGCAAAAATAAACAAATGGGACCTAATTAACCTTAAAAGCTTCTGCACATCAAAGGAAACTATTAGCAAGGTGAAAAGACAGCCTTCAGAATGGGAGAAAATAATAGCAAATGAAGCAACCGACAAACAACTAATCTCAAAAATATACAAGCAACTCCTACAGCTCAACTCCAGAAAAATAAACGACCCAATCAAAAAATGGGCCAAAGAACTAAATAGACATTTCTCCAAAGAAGACATACAGATGGCTAACAAACACATGAAAAGATGCTCAACATCACTCATTATCAGAGAAATGTAATCTTTTTAATATACAGTCCTGCAAGCTTCAGTTCAGTTCAGTTCAGTCACTCAGTCGTGTCCGACTCTGCGACCCCATGAATCACAGCACGCCAGGCCTCACTGTCCATCACCAACTCCCAGAGTTCACTCAGACTCATGTCTATTGAGTCAGTGATGCCATCCAGCCATCTCATCCTCTGTCGTCCCCTTCTCCTCCTGCCCCCAATCCCTCCCAGCATCAGAGTCTTTTCCAATGAGTCAACTCTTCGCATGAGGTGGCCAAAGTACTGGAGTTTCAGCTTTAGCATCATTCCTTTCAAAGAAATCCCAGGGCTGATCTCCTTCAGAATGGACTGGTTGGATCTCCTTGCAGTCCAAGGGACTCTCAAGAGTCTTCTCCAACACCACAGTTCAATAGCATCAATTCTTCGGCACTCAGCCTTCTTCACAGTCCAACTCTCACATCCATACATGACCACTGGAAAAACCATAGCCTTGACTAGACGAAACTTTGTTGGCAAAGCAATGTCTCTGCTTTTGAATATGCTATCTAGGTTGGTCATAACTTCCCTTCCAAGGAGTAAGCGTCTTTTAATTTCATGGCTGCAGTCACCATCTGCAGTGATTTTGGAGCCCAAAAAAATAAAGTCTGACACTGCTTCCACTGTTTCCCCATCGATTTCCCATGAAGTGTTGAGACCAGATGCCATGATCTTCGTTTTCTGAATGTTGAGTTTTAAGCCAACTTTTTCACTCTCCTCTTTCACCTTCATCAAGAGGCTTTTTAGTTCCTCTTCACTTTCTGCCATAAGGGTGGTGTCATCTGCATATCTGAGGTTATTGATATTTCTCTTGGCAACCTTTATTCCAGCTTGTGTTTCTTCCAGCTCAGCGTTTCTCATGATGTACTCTGCATATAGGTTAAATAAGCAGGGTGACAATATACAGCCTTGACGGACTCCTTTTCCTATTTGGAACCAGTCTGTTGTTCCATGTCCAGTTCTAACTGTTGCTTCCTGACCTGCATATAGGTTTCTCAAGAGGCAGGTCAGGTGGTCTGGCATTCACATCTCTTTCAGAATTTTCCACAGTTTATTGTGATCCACACAGTCAAAGGCTTTGGCATAGTCAATAAAACAGAAATAGATGTTTTTTTTGGAACTCTCTTGCTTTTTCGATGATCCAGCAGATGTTGGCAATTTGATGTCCGGTTCCTCTGCCTTTTCTAAACCCAGCCTGAACATCTGGAAGTTCACGGTTCACGTATTGCTGAAGCCTGGCTTGGAGAATTTTGAGCATTGCTTTACTAGCGTGTGAGATGACAAATGCAAATGTCTGTTTAACCACCATCAGAATCAAGACATAGAACAGTGTCGTTATCCAAAAAAATAACCCTCGTGTACCTTTGTAGTCAACCTCTCCCTCCAGCTCCAAGATCTGGTGCAAGTGATTTCCGTCCCTATCAGTTCAGTTCAGTTCAATTCAGTCACTCAGTCGTGTCCAACTCTTTGCGACCCCATGAATCGCAGCACGCCAGGCCTCCCTGTCCATCACCAACTCCCAGAGTTCACTCAGACTTACGTCCATTGAGTCAGTGTTGCCATCCAGCCATCTCATCCTCTGTCGTCCCCATCTCCTCCTGCCCCCAATCCCTCACAGCACCAGAGTCTTTTCCAATGAGTCAACTCTTCGCATGAGGTGGCCAAAGTACTGGAGTTTCAGCTTTAGCATCATTCCTTCCAAACAAATCCCAGGGCTGATCTCTTTCAGAATGGACTGGTTGGATCTCCTTGCAGTCCAAGGGACTCTCAAGAGTCTTCTCCAACACCACAGTTCAAAAGCATCAATTCTCCATCCCTATAGCTTTGTCTTTTTCCAGAATGTCATGTAAATAGAGTCACAGAGAATTTGGCCTTCTGAGCCTGGCTTTTTTCACTAAGCAAATGGATTTAAGATTCATCAATTTTGTTGTATATAACTGTGAATCCATTTTTGTTTGAAGGGCTAATTCATCATATGAAGGACATTTCAGTTGTTTTCAGTCTTTGGTTATCACAAGTGTTTTAGTCGCTGAGTCGTGTCCGACTCTTTGTGACCCCATGGACTATAGCCTACCAGGCTCCTCCGTCCATGGGATTTTCCAGGCAAGAGTACTGGAGAGGGTTGTCATTCCCTTCTCCAGAGGATCTTCCTGACCCAGGGATTGAACCCAGGCCTCCCATATTGTAGGCAGACACTTTACCATCTGAGCCACCAGGGAAGTCATGACATCACAAGTGAAGCTACTATAAATATTTGCATACAGGCTTCTATGTGCATATAAATTTTCACTTCACTTGGGTAAATAGCTGGGAGTGAGACTGTGAAGTCAGACAGTGAATGTACGTTTACATTCATAGTGAAGTGAAGTGAATTCGCTCAGTCGTGTCTGACTCTTTGCGACCCCATGGACTGTAGCCTACCAGGCCCCTCTGTCCATGGGATTTTCCAGGCAATAGTACTGGAGTGGATTGCCATCTCCTTCTCCAGAAGGTCTTCCCGACCCAGGGATGGAACCCAGGTCTCCTGCATTGTAGACAGATGCTTTACTGTCTGAGCCACCAAGGAAATTGTTAGTTTTCCAAAGCAGCTGTACCATTTTTTCATTGCAAGAGTTCTAGTTGCTCTGTATCCTAGATAGTACTTGGTATTACTAGATTTAAAAGAGACTATTCTACTAGGTGTTAGTGGTATCTCATTGTAGTTTTATTAATAATTTGCATTTCACTAATGACTAATAGTGGGGATTCCCAGGTGGCTCAGTGGTAAAGAATCCTTCTGCCAATACAGGAGACGTAGGTTTGATCCCTGGGTTGGGAAGATCCCCTGAGGAGGAAACAGCAGCCCACTCCAGTATCCTTGCCAGGAAAATCCCATGGACAAGGAGACTAGCAGGGTCCATGGGATCCATGGGGTTCATGGGGTTGCAAAGAGTCAGACACGACTGAGCAGGCACACATGCAATGACTAATGATATTGAACATCTTTCCACATGCTCATTTACCATTAGTGTATATATTTTAAATTTTTTTATTGGAGTATAGTTGTTTTACAGTGTTACTTTCTGCTGTACAGCAAAGTGACTCAACCACATGTATGGGTTGTGCTAGTGGTAAAGAACCTGCTTGCCAGTGCAGGAGATGTTAGAGACATGGGTTCAATGCCTGAAACAGGAAGATCCCCTGGAGGGGAGTATGGCAACCCACTCCAGTATTCTTGCCTGGCGAATCCCATGGACAGAGGAGCCTGGTGAGCTGCAGTCTGTAGTGTCGCAAAGAGTCAGGACTGAAGCAACTTAGCATGCACGCATATGTATATTCCTCCTCTTTTTGGAATTCCCTCCCATTTAGGTTACCACTATGTATTGAGTAGAGTTCCCCATGCCACACAGTAGCTTCTCATTCGTTTTCTATTTTATATATTCAGTTCAGTCCAGTTGTTCAGTAGTGTCAAACCCCATGAACTGCAGCACACCAGGCTTCCCTGTCTATCACCAACTCCTGGAGCTTGCTCAAACTCATGTCCATCTAATCAGTGATGCCATCCAACCATTTTATATATAGAATCATGTATTTGTTAATCCCAGTCTCCTAATGCATCCCACCCCCCATCATGTCCCCTCTTGGTGTCCATAGGTTTGCTCTCTATCTGTGTGTCTGTTTATGGCTTGCAAATAGGTTCATAGGTACCACTTTTCTAGATTTAACATATATGCATTCACTAGTCATTCAGTTCAGTTCAGTTCAGTTCAGCCGCTAAGTCGTGTGCACTCTTTGTGACCCCATGAATAGCAGCACACCAGGCCTCCCTGTCCATCATCAACTCCTGGAGATTGCTCAAACTCATGTCCATCTAGTCAGGGATGCCATCCAGCCACCTCATCCTCTGTCGTCCCCTTCTCCTCCTGCCCCCAATGCCTCCCAGCATCAGGGTCTTTTCCAATGAGTCAACTCTTCGCATGAGGTGGCCAAAGTACTGGAGTTTCAGCTTTAGCATCATTCCTTCCAAAGAAAACCCAGGGCTGATCTCCTTTAGAATGGACTGGTTGGATCTCCTTGCAGTCCAAGGGACTCTCAAGAGTCTTCTCCAACACCACAGTTCGATAGCATCAATTCTTCGGCGCTCAGCTTTCTTCACAGTCCAACTCTCACATCCATACATGACCACTGGAAAAACCATAGCCTTGACTAGACAGACCTTTGTTGGCAAAGGAATGTCTCTGCTTTTGAATATGCTATCTAGGTTGGTCATAACTTTTCTTCCAAGGAGTAAGCGTCTTTTAATTTCACGGCTACAGTCACCATCTGCAGTGATTTTGGAGCCCAAAAAAATAAAGTCTGACACTGTTTCCCCATCTATTTCCCATGAAGTAATGGGACCAGATGCCATGATCTTAGTTTTCTCAATGTTCAGCTTTAAGCCAACTTTTTCACTCTCCTCTTTCACTTTCATCAAGAGGCTCTTTAGTTCTTCTTCACTTTCTGCCATAAGGGTGATATCATGTTCATATATGAGGTTATTGATATTTCTCCCGGCAGCCTTGATTCCAGCTTGTGCTTCCTCCAGCCCAGCATTTCTCATGATGTACTCTGCATATAAGTTAAATAAGCAGGGTGACAATATACAGCCTTGACAGACTCCTTTTCCTATTTGGAAACAGTCCATTGTTCCATGTCCAGTTCTAACTGTTGCTTCCTGACTTCCATAGATGGGTACAATAAAGGACAAAAACGGTATGGACTGAACAAAAGCAGAAGATATTAAGAAAAGGTGGCAAGAATACACAGAAGAACTACACAAAAAAGATCTTAATGACCCAGATAACCACAATGGTGTGATCACTCACCTAGAGCCAGATATCCTGGAGTCCAAAATCAAGTGGGCCTTCAGAACCATCTACAAACAAAGTTAGTGGAGGTGATGGAATTCCAATTGACATATTTCAAATCCTGGAAGATGACTCTGTGAAAGTGCTGCACTCAATATGCCAGCAAATCTGTAAAACTCTGTAGACACTTTGTGCTACAAATTTTCCTCTAAACACTACTTAGCTTCAACTCACAAATTTTGACATATATTTTTTCATTTCTATTAAGTTAAATACATTCTAATCTCTCCTTTGATTTGTTCTTCAATCCCAGATTATCCTGAAGTGTGTTTTGGTTTCTGAATATTTGAATTTGTAGATAACTTTGTTAGTTTCTAATTTGATTCCATTGTGATCAACTCTGTAGAAGTTAAACCATTTTAATTCACTGAGACTTATTTTATGGCCCAGAATACAGTCTATCTTGATAAATGTTCCATGCGCACTTAGAAAGAATGTGTATTCTGGTGTTGGGTGTTCTGTAACTGTCACTTAGGTCACATTGGTTAATAGTATTCTTCAAGACTTCCATAACCTGAAAGTAACCTGAAAGTCAGTTGTGTCCGACTCTTTGTGACTCCATGAACTGTAGCCTGTCAGGCTCCTCTATCCATGGGATTCTCCAGGCAAGAGTACTGGAGTGGGTTGCCATTTCCTTCTCCAGGGATCGAACTCAGGTTTCCCACATTGCAGGCAGATTCTTTACTGTCTGAGCCACCAGAGAAGCTCTTCCATATCCTATTGATTTTCTATCTACTGGTTTTATCAATAACTTGGAGGGATTTTTGAAATCTCTGACTATAAATGACTCTTTCTTTTTGCAGTTCTATTCAGTTTTGGTTCATTAAATGCTTAGAATTACGATGTTCTTTTGATGACTTGACCCTGCTTAGATTTCCTCTCTTGTGCTGCAGCCTATAAATGTTCTCTCCCTGTAAAGTTCATAGAGCATCTCTAGGCTTTAAGCTGGAGACATTATTATTTGCTCACTTTATTTATTTTTCCTGTGTTGTTTGTTGTCCAATGGGTGAAAACATTTGTTTCCTTTTTTGTTTACTAGATTTTAGTTGATGGAAGTGGGAGGGTCCTGAAGGCAATAATCAAGCAGAGACTCAAAGGAGATGAGAGTGCACTAGCTGCAGAAGAGTACTCTAGAGAGAGGAGACTCGATGGGAGTGTGCCTGGCAAGTTCATGAAACACCAGGGAGGCTAGTATGGCTAAAGAAGAGAGAGTGAGGAGAGCAGCAAGAGATGAGGTCAGAGACCTTCTAGTCTTTATCGGGCTTCTGCCTACTCTAAAGCAGGGAGTGACATGCTCAGCCTTCTGTGTTAAAACGTCAAGTCAGTCTACAATCTTGACAATATACTGTAGAGAGTTGAGAGTAGAAGCCGGCACATCAGTTAGGAGATGAATGAGCCAGCAAGAAACAATAGCAGTTGGATTAGTATGGCAAAAGTGAAGATGGTGAGCATTGCATAGATTCTGGTTACCATCTGGAAGAAGAATCAATAGGATTTGCTGACAGTTTGCCTTTGAGGTATGAGAGAAAGAAAGAAGTTAATAATGAACCAGTGTTCTCTGTATTATACTGTATTGTATTTATCTTTTATATTTTCACAAAAGGTTTAAAGGTTAGTTCTCCTATGGTTGAAGTTGTGTCTAGAGAATGGGCACTGACTTTCTACCTCATACTTTTTTTTCCCATTTCTTTTCTAATGGCCCAGTACATATCAGCTCCTGTGAATATTTATTGGTTATAAGAATTAAGGCATATCGGACTCTCTTTTCAAACTGACTAAGAGCTGAAGTACAGTCCTCTGCTATAGGGTTGATGCAGAGGTGGGTTAGAGCAGCCAGCCTCAGAGTTTCTTAGGGTGGGGGCCACAGAATCTATATTTAAATTAATATAAAGGTCCCTCCCTTCACAATCATTCTCAAAATAGAGATCCAGCCTGTCTTATCACTCACGTTGCTGCTTGACAAATAGCTTACCCGAGGCCCCAGATTGCTGGGTCGTGGAACCAACAGGGGAGGGAACCAGTCCTACGGCTGGCAGGATCTGAACTGGGCTAGTATGCACCCGACTCAACTTGCCTCTGGCTTTACATAAAGCCCTGAAATGGGTTGAGTTTTGCTATTTCAGCCACTAACAGCCTTGAGCAGCTTGCAGGAGAAAGAAGCAGCTGAATTTGGTAGCTTAGCTTTACTTGTAGGTAGAAGAAGTCAAAACTGCAAAATACACCTCAGTCAGCTGATGTCTCCCTGACATTTAGGCCAATTCGAAACACTTAGAACTATCTGTTCATCAGAATTCTATGTGGTAGGAGGGTAAGAGGCAGTAGAGAAGCCCATAAATCCATAAGCCATTAAAGACTGCTAGGACTCTGGCTTCTTTATGAAAGAAAAGGGACAGAAGGATTTTTCTATCTATAAAGCTCCTAAAGAATCCATGGTTTCAAAGTTTGGGAAGAGTAAGTGTTCCTACTGAGGATGAGGTAGCTAGGAAGTATATACAACCAGGAAGGAGCTTCCAGAGGCTAGAATGTAACTAGAGGAAGAAAGGGTACAGATTGTTAAAGCAAGATAAATAGGCCATAGACCCCCTTCCTGGCAGCAGATCAATTATAGAATGAATGGAAAAGAAAGAAGGAAACAATTGATGTGCCCTTGAAAGCAAATCTAGGGTGTATGCTTTGAATTGCTGATGTAAAAGTAAATGATTCTCATCTGAAGATTCTATATCTATCATGAACAGAGTTTGTGTCATCATCATCACTATAAATGCCATCTTGATTATTGGCTTCATAATTACCTTTAATCAATGTGATCCACCAGCCAACTGAGTTAGAACCAAGACCCTCTCCTAAGCCGACCAATCATAGGCCACTTTGTACAGTATTTGATGCCCAAAGATGCTAATTAATCCTGAGCACATCTGACTTATGATTTTAGCTCTCAAAACAAAACTATTAGGAACAACATACACAATAAGCATAAAAATACAGTATTTTAATCAGATTAAAAAAAAAAAAAAAAGATAGCCTTTTTTAAGCAAAAACCCAGGAATTTCTACCTCTTGTTGAATGAGTGTTTTGTTCCAGGCACTTGACTTCTTTGAGGCTTTATAACAACACCTATGAAGAAAATGCCTCACATTTAAAGAGATATTAAGTCACATAACTAGTGACTGGCAGAGACAGGATTCCAACCTAGATCTGTCAGATTCCAAGTTTTATGCTCTTAATCACTGGGCTCAACAACTTGGCTATAGATTTTGTGTTCATTTTTAGGGAGAAGTCAAGAAACATATTTCTTTAAGAGTCCTACTCTGACTTTGCCCCAAATTCTTCTGTGTGGATCAGACTTACGAATGAATATGAGAAAGAAGTCTGGGCTAATAACTGCTCCTCTTGTAGCAAAGGTCCCAAGCCCCACTCTGCATGAGTATATCTGCCTCTCTAGCCATATTCATCTCAGAAATGAGTGGGATGACATCTCTGAACATCTCAAAAAGTTAATATTGGTCTCCCTATGCCAGGGGCCCTGGACCCTCAGGGAACAGATTCTGCTCCAAGTATCTTTGACCTGAACAATACTAGGAGCAGGAGGTAGGGCAATTGGGTTGGAGAACATGGTCGATCCTGAGACTTTAGTCAACCCATAATAATTACATGAAATACTCTATCTGCCTTTTACAATTATCTTGCTAGAGAGGTGACATAGTATCCATAAATCAAGTTACCAGTCCCCAGGGAGAAAACCTCTCACTAAAGAAAAAGTAAGACATTGCAGATGTGCTTTTCCACAGATCCCACTTTATTATCCTTCCTCTAAGAGTCCAAATGCTCAGAAGTGATTTAAACTAGATAATTCCAGAAGACTAAAACTCTGATGCATCATTAGTGCCCAGAGGCAAGAAATTAGCACATAGATGGAGTGACTAATGCACAAAATAAACATAATTAATTTTAAAGGGAAACAAACAAAATTATCAGAGATAATGGAAACAATCAATAAAACTAATTAATCCAAAATTAATAAAACCTAAGCCTGATAGCTGTAACTCATAGAGGTGCTATATTTATTTTTCCCTAGTCCTATTCAAAGACATCACCCAATTAGTAGATGCAAACTACTATATATAGGATGGATAAAGAACAAGGTCATACTATGTAGCACAGGAAACTATATTCAATATCCTGTGATAAATCATAATGGAAAAGAATATGAAAAAGAATACAAATATGTATAACGGAGTCACTTTGCTGTACAGTAGAAATTAACACTACACTGAAAATCAACTACACTTCAATAAAAATTTTTTAAAGTATACAAAGATGTCATCCTAAGCAGTCTAAGATATTTTTGTCAATTTTCTCCTCATCCATAAGGCCTGCAAAATCAGCCTTATTTTGGTACTGTACAGCAAGTCTGTCCCTTGTTAAAATTTAATGGTGTGGGGATGAATAAATGTATATACATATCTATATATTTGTGTAATTGTGTGCACATAGTGTATCCTGGGCAATCCAAAATCGCAAATCCTCAATATGCTTTCAAACAGGAGAGTGCCAAGATTGTTGAAAGGATGTGATGGAAAACCTGAGGCTCATAAATAATCCCAAACTAATATACCTTCATAGAAGAGACCATGCTTAGCACTGGCCTTTGCATATTATAACTTTTCAATAATGTATATTAAATGTGTGTGGGAATATGTGTAGAGAGGAGTGAATGTGTATGAGTGTGTGTACCATGTACATATAAATCTTAAACTGTTGCCAATTTTTTTTCTGATATAAAGACTCTTGCTCCTCAGAAGAAAAGCTATGACAAACCTAGACAGCATGTTAAAGAGCAAAGACATACTTTGCCGACAAAGGTCCAACCAAAGCTATGGTTTTTTCAGTAGTCATGTATGGATGTGAGAGTTGGACCATAAAGAAGGCTCAATGCTGAAGAATTATTTTTATTTTTTTAATTGAAAGATTATTGATTTACAGAATTTTGTGGTTTTCTGTCATATATTAATAAGAATCAGACATAGGTACACCCCTCCCTCCCAAACCTCCCGCCCATCTCCCTCCCCATCTCACCCTTCTAGATTGTCACAGAGCCCCTGTTTGAGTTTTCTGAGTTATACAGCAAATTCCCATTGGCTATATATATTTTACATATGGTATTGTAAATTTCCATGTTACTCTCTGCTTATATCTCGAGGAACTGATGCTTTCAAACTGTGGTGCTGGAGAAGACTCTTGAGAGCCCCTTGGATAGCAAGGAGATCAAACCAGTCAATCCTAAAGGAAATCAACCCTGAATATTCATTGGAAGGACTGAGGCTGAAGCTCTAATACTTTGGCAACCTGATGTGAAGAGTCGACTCATTGGAAAAGACCCTGATGCTGGGAAAGATTGAAGACAGGAGGAGAAGGGGAGACAGAGGATGAGATGGTTGGATGGCATCACTGACTCAATGGACATGAGTTTGAGCAAACTCCGGGAGTTGGTGAAGGACAGGGAAGCCTGGCGTGCTGCAGTCCATGGGGTCACGTAGAGTCAGACACAACTGAGCAAATGAATAACAACAGTCTTTTCTGATGCCAAACTCCAGGCCAATATTCAGTCCTAATCTAGCTTCATTATACTATTTCATACAATCTTGGACTGCCTCACCACTGGAAGCGCATTCACACAAAGAAAATGGTCATAGGAGCACAGCAAGTCCTCAAAAATATGCTTGCTGAAGTAACAGGAATTGCTGAGAGCCACTGTACTGAAGAAATTAATTTGGTTACTTTAAATTCATACTTAAAAATGGACTCTCCCTCCTTTTAAAAAATCTTATGAGTTATTCTCTTTGTAATGAAACGTGGTTCCAAATGCTTATAAATGATTCAAAAAATCAAATTCATGCTTAAACAGCCAATATTTTCACCTACCAAGTGATATTTAAAAGAATGTGATGCTCTGAATGTTTTGAAGGAAGAGCTCCTGTTAACATTTTGAGCATATATATATACAGCCTTTCCGGTAAATTACTTTTATTGTACAGATTATATGTGTTGTAAGGGAAAAAATCCCCTGCCTTACTTAATAACCATATGTTGCAAATTGTCAAAATACAAATTCTAGATGATCTAGAGAATCCTAAACTCCAGTGCTAATCCAAGTTCCTTCTTCTTTGGTCAGGTTTATCTAGTCAGTAAGTTTCCATATCCATCAGGGAGCAGCCTCTTTGTCATATTGTTATCACAGGTGATGGATACTGTGACTGCAAAAACCACTTGAGTTTCTGAGACTCAGCCTTCAGAAATGGCCCTGAGTAGATTTTAACAAGCATCTGGAGGCCCCAGCTGGCGCATCTCACTTCCATCTGCACAGAATGAGTCACTGAAGCTTCCCATTATGACTAAAAGCCTGGATGTGTCAGTAGACATCTCTTTGTGAGACTGTTGCTCCAGTATATGAATCTTGAGATATCAACAGTGATGTAAGAAAACAAGAAACGGATCTAGGTGTGGGGACATTCTCAGATGGTGTGGCTAATGGTTCCATCTTCACCACAAACTTCTCGTAAACAAACTTCTCGTAACAGAAAATATAAGCTCCTTTGAAGGCTAGATTCCAACAGTTCAACCCAATTGGCCTCTGATTTCACTTAGGGAGAGAGATTACCAGGAGGGAACAGTTAAGAACCATCTCCAAGAAACATCACTAACAAAATCTACTGATAACCCCCTACCAGTCAGATTAAATCTGAACATAAGAAGGAAAGAAAAGAAATTAAATTCTTTTTTAAAAATTTATTTATGTGGTCAACATTACCCTAATATTATCTTGTCTCACATGTCTGACATTATTCTCATTTCACAGAAATGGAAAGAGACTCAGATTTAGAAATTTGTCCAAGGTATTATAGGTAGTAAATGTTGGAGCTGTAATATAAAAACACTCTGTCTTACTGCAAAGTCAGTATTCTTCCTACTACATCATATTATGAGCCAAGAACAGTTCCCTAAATTGCTTTTATAGAAAAGACATTTAATAGCTATCAGTGTCCCTGGATCAACTCTGAGGTTATCAGTTCTAAGTCAAGTTCGTTCAGAAACCCCAAACTCCTAAGAGTCCCAGCACAGAGGAAATGTTTGGTTCTTAATGATAGGGACAGGATCATTTAGGCCCTAAGGCACGTCCTTTACAGAATTTCCTTTGAACTTAACAGGAAGCTAACGGAGACTAATTTAACTTGAAGAGGGCCCCCCTTGAATATGGTGAGATAGGAAACAAAATTTAGCTGATATTCAGTGAAAAAACCCAAAGCTAGAACTTTTACAGGTATAATGAAAGTTGTTTTTAATATTCTAAGGTGTTACTTCCCTCTCAAGACAATCCTTTTGCCAACAGTGCACAACTTCACTAAATGGGCCTAAAATCAAAGAGTCTGATGAGATGAGTTAATACTGCAAGAAGAAGGTCCAGATACAGAGAAATGGTAAGGTGAGTTGTGCCCTAACCCCTGACTCCAGGCCTCTGCTTCACCGGACTAAACAATCTTTCAGAAGCCAGGCAGGAAAATTCTCTGCATGTGTCATCAAATGGATCCCTACATTATTTTGTTTTCTTTCCAGATAGTGCTTAGGTCTCTGGTAGGATAATAACTATTCTCCAAAATTGTAGCTGAAATGATCTGACAGGTGTCCACTTATTCCCCTGACACTAAGAACACCTTGCAGTTATTACAGAGGGAAAACAGAAGCATTGATAAGTGAAGAAACTTAAGAACACTAACTAAAACCTAGCTGCACAATTCTGTGAGTATGCTAAAAGCCACTGAATTATATACTTTAAAAGGTTGAATTTTATGGTATGTTCATTACATCTCAATAAAATTGTTATTAAAAAAGTCATGACATCTTCTGGAGCATGACATACATCTCAATAAAATTGTTATTAAAAAAGTTATGACATCTTCTGGAGCAATGCTTTTGACAGATAAGGAGTATTTCTGCCTTTAAAGGCCTACAGTTAGCTCCTGATTTATTTTTATCAAACATGATTGAGTGCCTCCTATGTATAAAACACTGTGATAGTTGCTATAAAATATTTTAAAGTATCTTGCAATAATTTTACAATTTACTAAGCATTTATTATATGCCAGGTAAGTACTAAACAATTTCACATGTTATCTTATCTCTATAGTGAAGTAGCTATTATTGAAATTGGAAAACTGAGGCTTAGAGGATCAGATAATCGTCCAAGGAACACTACCTATAAGAGACAGAGCTGAAATTTAAACTCAGATATTCCTGACTCCTACGTCAATATTTTTACCTAGTGTGATCTGCAACTCAGAAGAGAGACCTGAACACAAAAAATACAAGCGTGAGTGGCAGAGTTCTGAGAGTGGGCAAGCAATGCAACTAGAATCCTGAAGTTGCAGGGCAAGGATGGCTTTAAAAATGTACTTCAGTGTGGAGTCTGGGGGTCTGAAAGTCCTCCTGACACAAGAGTCATCTCAGTGAAGACAAGCACAATTCCAAAAGATACACACAATTGAAAATGACCATAATATCCATGGGATGACATCACTTTCCGTGTGGTCATTTTGGTCAGGGAATCCCTGACTAGGAAAGCAATGGATGTATCAGTGGTATATCCATTAACATTTTGTGAGCAGACGTTCTAACTGTTAACTAAGTACTAGGCATTGTCTAAGATGGTGAGGTAAATAAAATAAATGGCTTCCCTGAAGGAGCACCCAAATAGGAACTGACTGACCCCAAATATGTGGTATATATGTGATTAAGAGGCAGGCTTTAGCATTAGACAGTATGGGTTGCTATGCTAGTGTTGCTGCTTCCGAGATGTGATTTTGGACAAATTATTAAATTTCTCTATGCTTTCATTTCCTTATTTGTAAAATGAGAATGACAATAATACTGACCTCACAGGATTATTGCAAAGAATAAATATGTAAGCATGTAAAACTGCCATGTCAGGCAGTTCCTTCAGGTATTACATTTCATGTACATGTATGTACATACTTCATGTACATAAATGACATTTTCCCAAGGGTCTAGGCCCCAAACTGCCAGACTACCAATGAACAGCAGAATGCTAGAAGAAAGCCCCCTCTAAGTTCACCTTGAACACTTCTGAAAAAAATGACTTTCATGTATAGCCCATTAACATAATTTTATAGCCTAGAAAAAAGCCTTCCAGAGAGTACATTTCTTCTCTTCCTGGCTGATAATACTCCTTTTATATACTTTCATACATTTCCTAAAACTGCATGCTTTTTTGTGTAATAGGTGTATATAGTAGAGGTAAGCTAGTATAATGGTTAAAAGAAAGGGCATTATAATAAGATAGATACAGTTCAAACCCTAGTTCCTCCACTTACAAGCTGAGTTACTTTAGAGAGGGTTCTTATGATCTCTGAATCTGTTTCTTCATCTGTAAAATGGAATACAGTACAAACTTCATAGAAATGTTGTAGAGATTCAATGAGATGATATGTGAAAAGAATTCAGCACAGTATCTAGTACATACTAAATTCTCAATAAGTAGTAGCTATTATTATTGCAAAAAAGACATTAATTAGGTAGCCTGGTGGCCCAGGTTCATTCCAATTACATAAGCATCTATTACACACTGCCAAGTAGCTTACATTTTGCTACTTTTGGTGGACAGTAAAGGGATTGAACTACGTTTGTCCTCTAAAACATAATCTCTGCTTTTCACAAGTGTATGGCCCTGAGAAAAGTGTTGTACGACATGTTCTCATATTGGAGGGTGGGCTGGTACCAGCCTTTCTGCAATCATCTCAGAGATGATAAAGGAAGGTAAACACAGAGGAGGAGATAGGATTGTTGAAAATGAACCAGTCCAACCCACAGAAGGCAGCACCCACATGTTAGCTATATAAGGGCCACTAGCTCAATCCTTTGTCGCCCTGCAAGCTGCATCAGGCTTTATCCTACTTTTTCCTTTGGTGAACCAGGTGAGAGAAAACTCATCCAGCTACATCAGTGGATGTTTGGTTGGCTATTGTTCATGGTATAAATACAGGGGTATGAGCTAAAACAGAGTTAATATATATTTGGTTTTCTTGCCTTCCCTCCTTTTCGTTTCTTTCTTTTTTCTTCTTTTGTTTGCTTATTTGTTTGGTCAGTTAGTTTATTCCAGGGTCTTTTTAGAATAAATTTTTCTTTGTTATGGAAAATAATGTAAGTAGAAATTTGTTTCTTATAGGCTGTTCCACATTCTCTTCCTAGTCATTTTTTGTGCTATATTTTCTGGGTTGTACAGCTGAAATAGGGAAAAGACCAGCACTGTTGTAGAAACCCATCCTTGTTCAGTGGCAACTTTCAGAGCTCCAAGATTTAATCATCCTCTAGTCAAACTGCAGTTTGCATTGCTGAATCTTTTCCCCTGATTACTGAAAGAAAACAGAGTTTGGTTAAAGCAGAGATTCGGATATCTTGAGAGCTTTGATGAGGGCTATCTCATGCTTCTAAAGCAACAGGATAGAGTTAGCCCACTTTGTCCACTGTTAATTTGCTAAATCCCTTATCAGTCCAATTTAGCTGCTGGTACCCAGAGGGGAGACAGGTATGCATGTTAGATGGTCTGGTACGTTTGATTTAAAAAACAAACAAAAACAGTGAAACTAGCCAGAAAGACTGGAGCAATATATCTCGGTAATTCTAGAAATTTTGGAAGCCCCAAGACAACACCCAGAACACCAAAGTACACAAAGTGTAGAGACGCTGTGTAGAGAATATATTCATCCAGGACATGGAGATCTGAAATCTAGTCCTAGGTCAGTCAATAACATGCCATGTATGGCTCGATCTTAGCAAAGCAACTCAACGTTAACAAGATTAGCTTTCACGGTATTTATGTGTATTGTATCACCCCTGACCTATTCTTACTTGTTAAGGTATTTTGGTTTAAAGAGACAAGATATTTGAAAACTCGGGATGATTACTATTAAAATCAGAACTGTTTATGCGTTAAAATAAAATGAATGATAGGATCTTTTTTTTTTTTTTTTTTTCCTTCAGGTTCACTTAAACCTGCAAAAAGATGACCAATCTCTTGAGAAGTGTTGTCACCGTAATTGATACTTTCTACAAATACACCAAGCAGGATGGGGAATGTGGTACACTGAGCAAGGATGAACTAAAGGAACTTCTGGAGAAAGAGTTTCGTCCAATTCTGAAGGTGAGGACCATGTACCAGGACTGAAAACTACTAGCATCCTGTACACTCTCTGTTTATGAGCAAGGAATAGCTTAAAAGTGTGCAATCCCCATGGTCTTTGAGCTCACACTATGAGTGGTACTTTTGGGGGACATCAGAAAGTCTGTTGAGGCAGCATTTATTTTTAAAGAGGTGATCATTTTCTTCCTCCTACCATATAGACCATCAGACTTTTTCATGTCCCCAGGTTTTTCCTTCTAAAAAAGCAAATGATAAATTTGCACTATCAATTTATAAATTACCCTAGCAAATGAGGAAGAAAAGATATAGAGAGGGACATGTATAAGGGGTGTTGATCAAGTAACCAAGGTGACTAAAAACTGAAAACAAAATACAAGAATATTTTTTTCTATTTACTTGGGAAGGACTCAGTTATTAGCTTCAAAATTATAGATCATAACATAGAATATATTAGCAGGCAAGGCTTAAAATGTATGTTAAACACACCAGGTACTGAATTTGGTTTATTCAACTCCCCCTTATTTACCATACCTGAGTATCTACTTCTCCAGCTTAGGTCCTTGAACTGTATGCACTGAGGATCCCAATGGCCTTTATTCTTTTTTATTACCTCTTCACACCTGCTAGGTGTTGTTAGGCTGTTTTAGCCTAAAGTATTTCTTGATTGGATTAAAATACCTAACATCAAACATTCCCTCAGTTGTGTCTGACTCTTTGCAATCCCATGGATTATACAACCCATGGAATTCTCCAGGCCAGAATCCTTGAGTGGGTAGTCTTTCCCTTCTCCAGGAGATCTTCCATCCCAGGGATCAAACCCAGGTCTCCACATTGCAGGCGGATTCTTTACTGAGCCACAAGGGAAGCCTCCCACAATTCTACAGCTTTACCCAGATATTTTAGCTGAGCATATGGACTAGACTGACCAGGTCTTCTTTGGTGTGTTGCTTGTACACAGAACCCGGATGATCCAGACACAGTGGATGTCATCATGCATATACTGGACCGAGATCATGACCGAAGACTGGACTTTACTGAGTTTCTTCTGATGGTATTCAAACTGGCTATGGCCTGCAACAAGGTTCTCAGCAAAGAATACTGCAAAGCTTCAGGGTCAAAGAAGTGCAGGCATAGTCACCGACATCAGGAGGAAGAAAGTGAAACGGAAGGTGAAGAAGAGGACGCATCAGGACAAAACTCAGGTTACAGATATTCAAGTTGGAGTGAGGGAGAGGAGCATGGTTATAGTTCTGAGGGCTCAAGGGGAACTCCAAAACACAGACACGAGTCTGGCTCCAGAAGGCTGAGAAGGCAAGGTGGTTTATCTAGCTCAGAGAACCAAAAGAGATCTGGAAAAAGGCGCCATGGGTCCAGCTCTGGTTACTCATGGAGTAATGGCAAAGAAAGACATGGTTCCAGCTCTGAAGAACTGGAGGGAAAAAGAAACAAGTCACATGTTAGCCCCTCTAGGGTATCTGGGTATGAATACAATTCTGGATCAAAGAATGGTAGAGGGAGAGGTCATGGTCATCTGTCATACGAATATGAATCAAACTCTACTCAGGCAAGTTATGCAAGACAAAAACATGGGTCTAGCTCTAAAGGTTCAGAAGATGGTGGGAGGGAAAGTCATGCATGTGGTTCCAGCAATTCAGGTGGGTGTGGAAGACAAAAAAACACTTCTAGTTCTTGTCAGGCAGGTAGATTTGGAGAGCAAGGAAACCAATCTAGCTATACCCAATCAGGTTATCAATCAGGAAGTAGTGGAGAAGGTCATAGATGTATCTCAGGAGGTTGGGCCTCTGGGTATGGTCAACATGAGCCTAGCTCCTATAGCCAGTCTACTAGGCAGAAAGGATATGGATCTAGAACATGTGGTCAACCACAGAATTGTGGAGGACAACAGGGAACAGGTTCATGTCAGTCCTCTTGTTGTGGACAATATGGGTCAGGAGTAAGTCAGTCTTCTACTTATGGTCAACATGGATCTGGTTCCTGTGGATACTCTTCAAACTCTCATCAAAAGAGGTGTGGTTCAAATGAAACTTCTAAATGTGGTCAACGTAGATCCAGCTCAGGTCAATCTTCTGGCTTTGGCCAACATGAGTCAGGCTCAGGTCAGTACTCTGGCTTTGGACATTGTGGGTGTGGCTCAGGTCAGTCCTCTGGCTTTGGACACCATGAGTCTACATCAGGACAGTCTTGCTATGGTCAACATGGGTCAGGCTCATGTCAGTACTCTGGTGCAGGACAATATGGATCAGGCTCAGCTCAGTCCTCTGGCTTTGGACACCAGAAGTCTATATCAGGACAGTCTACCTGTGTCCAACATGGATCTGGTTCAGGTCAGTCCTCGAGCTTTGGCCAACCTGGTTCAAGCTCTGGTCAGTCTTCTGGCTCTGAACACCATGAGCGTAGATCACAGCAGTCTGGCTATGGCCATCATGAATTGGGCTCAGGACAATCATCTGGCTTTGGCCAACATGGGTCAACTTCAAATCAGTCTTCTGGCTTTGGACAACATAGATCAGGCTCATGTCAGTCTTCAGGCTTTGGACATCATGAGATTGGCTCAGATCAGTCCTCTAGTGATAGTGAAAGGCATTCAGAAGTCTCACAGAGACACTCAAGATCCGCTCATGGGCAGGCTGGATCTCAACATGGAGAGTCAGGAACCACAGTGAGAGGGAGACACGGAACTGGTCATGGGCAGTTAGGAGACACCAGCAGACATGGCCACTCCAGGCAGGGACAATCTACACGGTCAGGGTCCAGACAGGTGGGGAGACGGGGATCCAGTAACAGTGAGGCTAGTGACAGTGAAAGGCATTCAGAAGTCTCACAGAGACACTCAGGATCCACTCATGGGCAGGCTGGATCTCAACATGGAGAGTCAGGAGCCACAGTGAGAGGGAGACACCGAACTGCTCATGGGCAGTCAGGAGACACCACCAGACATGGCCACTCCAGGCAGGGACAATCTACACGGTCAGGGTCCAGTCAGGTGGGAAGACAGGGATCCAGTCACAGTGAGACTCACGACAGTGAAAGGCATTCAGATGTCTCAGAGAGCCACTCAGGATCCACTCATGGGCAGGCTGGATCTCAACATGGAGAGTCAGGAACTACAGTGAGAGGGAGACACAGAACTGCTCATGGGCAGTCAGGAGACACCAGCAGACATGACCACTCCAGTCAGGGACAATCTACATGGTCAGGGTCCAGTCAGGAGAGAAGACAGGGATCCAGTCACAGTGAGGCCACTGACAGTGGAAGGCATTCACATGTTTCACAGAGCCACTCAGGATCCACTCATGGGCAGGCTGGATCTCAACATGGAGAGTCAGGAACTACAGTGAGAGGGAGACATGGAACTGCTCATGGGCAGTTAGGAGACACCACCAGACATGGCCACTCCAGGCAGGGACAATCTACACGATCAGGGTCCAGTCAGGAAGGAAGACGGGGGTACAGTCACAGTGAGGCTAGCGACAGTGAAAGGCATGCAGGAGTCTCAGAGAGACACTCAGGGTCCACTCATGGGCAGGCTGGATCTCAACATGGAGAGTCAGGAGCCACAGTGAGAGGGAGACACCGAACTGCTCATGGGCAGTCAGGAGACACCACCAGACATGGCCACTCCAGGCAGGGACAATCTACACGGTCAGGGTCCAGTCAGGTGGGAAGACAGGGATCCAGTCACAGTGAGACTCACGACAGTGAAAGGCATTCGGATGTCTCAGAGAGCCACTCAGGATCCACTCATGGGCAGGCTGGATCTCAACATGGAGAGTCAGGAACTACAGTGAGAGGGAGACATGGAACTGCTCATGGGCAGTCAGGAGACACCAGCAGATATGGCCACTCCAGGCAGGGACAATCTACACAGTCAGGGTCCAGTCAGGCAGGAAGACAGAGATCCAGTCATAGTGAGGCTAGTGACAGTGAAAGGCATGCAGGAGTCTCAGAGAGACACTCAGGGTCCACTCATGGGCAGGCTGAATCTCAACATGGAGAGTCAGGAACTGCAGTGAGAGGGAGACATGGAACTGCTCATGGGCAGTCAGGAGACACCAGCAGATATGGCCACTCCAGGCAGGGACAATCTACATGGTCAGGGTCCAGTCAGGCAGGAAGACAGGGATCCAGTCATAGTGAGGCTAGCGACAGTGAAAGACATGCAGGAGTCTCAGAGAGACACTCAGGGTCCACTCATGGGCAGGCTGGATCTCAACATGGAGAGTCAGGAGCCACAGTGAGAGGGAGACACCGAACTGCTCATGGGCAGTCAGGAGACACCAGCAGATATGGCCACTCCAGGCAGGGACAATCTACATGGTCAGGGTCCAGTCAGGCAGGAAGAGGGGGATCCAGTCACAGTGAGACTCACGACAGTGAAAGGCATTCAGATGTCTCAGAGAGCCACTCAGGATCCACTCATGGGCAGGCTGGATCTCAACATGGAGAGTCAGGAACTACAGTGAGAGGGAGACATGGAACTGCTCATGGGCAGTCAGGAGACACCAGCCAACATGGCCACTCCAGGCAGGGACAATCTACATGGTCAGGGTCCAGTCAGGAAGGAAGACAGGGATCCAGTCACAGTGAGACTCGAGACAGTGAAAGGCATTCAGAAGTCTCACAGAGCCACTCAGGATCCACTCATGGGCAGGCTGGATCTCAACATGGAGAGTCAGGAACTACAGTGAGAGGGAGACATGGAACTGCTCATGGGCAGTCAGGAGACACCAGCAGATATGGCCACTCCAGGCAGGGACAATCTACACAGTCAGGGTCCAGTCAGGCAGGAAGACAGAGATCCAGTCATAGTGAGGCTAGTGACAGTGAAAGGCATGCAGGAGTCTCAGAGAGACACTCAGGGTCCACTCATGGGCAGGCTGAATCTCAACATGGAGAGTCAGGAACTGCAGTGAGAGGGAGACATGGAACTGCTCATGGGCAGTCAGGAGACACCAGCAGATATGGCCACTCCAGGCAGGGACAATCTACATGGTCAGGGTCCAGTCAGGCAGGAAGACAGGGATCCAGTCATAGTGAGGCTAGCGACAGTGAAAGACATGCAGGAGTCTCAGAGAGACACTCAGGGTCCACTCATGGGCAGGCTGGATCTCAACATGGAGAGTCAGGAGCCACAGTGAGAGGGAGACACCGAACTGCTCATGGGCAGTCAGGAGACACCAGCAGATATGGCCACTCCAGGCAGGGACAATCTACATGGTCAGGGTCCAGTCAGGCAGGAAGAGGGGGATCCAGTCACAGTGAGACTCACGACAGTGAAAGGCATTCAGATGTCTCAGAGAGCCACTCAGGATCCACTCATGGGCAGGCTGGATCTCAACATGGAGAGTCAGGAACTACAGTGAGAGGGAGACATGGAACTGCTCATGGGCAGTCAGGAGACACCAGCCAACATGGCCACTCCAGGCAGGGACAATCTACATGGTCAGGGTCCAGTCAGGAAGGAAGACAGGGATCCAGTCACAGTGAGACTCGAGACAGTGAAAGGCATTCAGAAGTCTCACAGAGCCACTCAGGATCCACTCATGGGCAGGCTGGATCTCAACATGGAGAGTCAGGAACTACAGTGAGAGGGAGACACGGAACTGCTCATGGGCAGTCAGGAAACACCACCGGACATGTGCACTCTGGTCATGGACAATCCACATGGTCAAACAGACAATCAAGTCACACTCATGCCCATTTTGGTAAAAGTCATTCTACGTCACAGATCAGTGGCAGACAAAGACATAGATCAGATCAAGCGTGGAGACATGGCAGTTATGGGAGTGCCGAATATGACTATGGGCAGTCTGGTTATGGACCTTCTAGTGGTAGCAGAACAAGCAGTCATAATTCTAGTCCTTTTAGGTCAACAGACCAAGCTGCAACCAAGCGAGCATCTAGTCATGGACAATCAGTTTCTAGTTTTGACTACATGGGATCAAAAGCAACTGAAAAAATAGGAAGACAAGATTCAAGTCCTGGACAATCAGAGATAAGTGATGAGAAGTCAATTTATTCCCATAATCATTCTGGATTTTGTACAACTGGAGGACAGGGATCTAGTCATAGACCTTCAGTAGCAACTCAGGCACAGTCAAGAGATATCCATGTTCAGTCTGGAAGGTTGGGGTCTACTCATAGCAGTCAGCTTAGTAACCACTCTGCCTCTAACCATGGAAAACCCTTATCAGCCCACAGCCAATCAGATTCTAGTTCAACTAGAAGTCAAAGATCCCATAGTGATAGTAAGGAGTATTGGGGGGAAAATATTCATGAACAATTAGAATTGAGGCATAGACGATCAGAGTTCAATACAATAGACGTACATGAATCCAACCAGCAGCACTTAGGAGATTCATCTTCTCATGATCTGGTAAGATCCAGCACAAATTTAGCAACACAAGGATCAAGTGATGGACAATCAGGACATATCCAGGGTCAGTCTGGATTCAGCACCAATGAAAGACAAGTATATAGTCATGGCCAGTCAAGGGACAGCTATGGGCATTCAAGTGGCAGTCACTCACTTGATAGCCAAGCCCCTTTGGGAATTGAAGAAAAATAATTTTAGGTATTTATCAAGCAGTGTAACCACATGGAGTGGGGAAAGGCAAAAGCAAGAGTCTGGATCAAGTCCATCAGGGACCATGAGAAAATACAATCAGGATGTTGATGATAAGCAGACAGGAGACTCTGAGGTCAGAGGTTACCATGGAAGAGAGAGAACAGATTCAGGTTCCTTGCAACACCCCACTCTATGAATATATCAAAGAACAAAGGTGCTATTACTTTGAATAATAATTTGAAACCAAAGGAAGACAAACTAACTCAAGATAAGAAATAATCCAAAGGAGAAATGAGACACACAACATGGAATTAAGATATTTAACATGATCCTTTCTTTTGGTAGTGGGGGTATATATCTGATTTTCTATTTAACTGTGGTACTGTATTCTATTTCTTTTCTTTGGTACAAGGCTTTTTTGTAAGGCTCCATAATCATTGAGCTCTTAGAAAATAGTGGATAGAAGAAGTAAATTGCATTTGGAACATATTTAGAACTATATGACAAAGTGATTGGATGCTCTGGAATAAAGTGAGCATTTAAAATAATTTTATGTATTCCAGGTTGATTTAATTGATTGTTGATAAACCTATCCAAGAAGCTCAGAGACATGGTCTAGGAGTCAAAATTTCTCTAATAACATTGTAACATATTCTGTGTCCTAAACAACAAAAAAATGTAGTAGTTTAAGATTTAGAATATTTGCATCTTTTGTACCACCACTGGAACACTCTACTGCTGTTTTTTAATTTATTGTCATGACCACCTGGATACAGGATCCAGAAAATTGTATTGCATAAAAATTGACAATAAACGTTTCATCAAGTTACATTTTGTCTTCTCTTTCATCCTCACAAAAACAAATACAGCCTTCTGCTATGGGGTCAGATGCATATTTCTCTTTTCTACCTTTGGACACCTAGATGACAGGAAAATATCTGGATACTATTCAAAGTCCAAAGAAGGCAAAACTCAATCACATTTATCTTTTCCTCAGTCTAATCACTGTCCAAAGCATTTATAAGAAGAAATGTTTTATATTGAGGAGTTGATCTCAGATACTCTAGTCAACTGTGATTATCAGAGCAATCATTATTAAACATGACCCCAAGTGGCTATTTCCTGAGACCACACAACCTCTGAAAATAACATTGATGAGTCACAGACTTTCTCTGTCAAAGATATTAATTGAAATATCCTTTAGCAATGGAGGCTAATGGGGTCCTGTAATTTCTAGTCAAATAAAAACAATTAAAAGTATACTCCTCCCTAGCAAGAAAAATATGTGAGTTTATTATAAACAGAAAGAGACATAACAAGGAGTAGAAAAATAGGTACAAAAAATAATAACTCAGTAGAAAGTTTATTGATATAAAATCAAAAAGCAAAGTTCACAATGTGAAAACTAGTACAGACTTTAAAGATCATTCCCATAATTTACAGATTAAAAGAAAAAAATCAAAGCAAAGCACATTTACTCTAACCAAAATGAGTGATAATTCCTTAAATCAGAATCTGATGCTCCATCATCTTCTCCTCCCCCCAGAAACTTGAGCTTCTTTTTTTCCACCTTCACCTTTGGATTTCAAACTAAAGTACAGTTCATCAATGGGTGTTCAAGATTGCAAGCCACTATTAGAGAAAGAAATTATATGAAAGACCAAAAGAATAGTCTCATTCCTCTGATTAAACTTAGAACATGTTCTATCCAGCTTTTAACATTTTATTTTAAGAACTATCCAAATTTTAAGTCATGCTATTTGAGAAATAGAACACTAGTCATATTACTTTATTAGTGGAAGAAAATAAAATTATTGTTATACTAGTAGTGACACACATACAAATAACTGAGTATATGTGAGAGTTGGACCATAAAGAAAGCTGAGCACCAAATAATTGATGCTTTTGAACTGTGGTGTTGGAGAAGACCCTTGAAATTCTCTTGGACAGCAAAGAGATCAAACCAGTCAATCCTAAAGGAAATCAGTCCTGAATATTCATTGAAAAGACTGATGCTGAAGCTGAAACTCCAATGCTTTGGCCACCTGATGTGAAGAACTGACTTTTTGGAAAAGACCCTGATGCTGGGAAAGATTGAAGGCAGGAGGTGGGGACAACAGAGGATGAGATGGTTGGATGGCATCACCGACTCAATGAACGAGAGTTTGAGCAAGCTCCGGGAGTTGGTGATGGACAGGGAAGCCTGGCGTCCTGTGGTCCATGGGGTTGCAAAGAGTCAGACACGACTGAGACACTGAACTGAACTGAATTGATATGGTAGTTAACTCTAAATGGTAACCAATTTATATCTATATATCCATCATTTATATGCTTTATATGCATATATATGCAAATTTATATCAATCATTATATATGCTTTATATATAATTATAATTCCATTATATTTCATCATTGAATAAATGCTAATTACCAAAGAATCATTGGAAATTTAAATATCATGTTTAATCTCACCCAAACAAAATCTATTGTAGGTTAAGTAAATGAGACTCAAAGAGATTAACTTGCCCCTGTTGTGCAGATGATTAGAAGTGCTGCTATGATCTGGGTATAGGTTTCTGATTCTTAAACCAAAGTACTTTCCATTCTTCCAGGGGCTCTGCACTCCATTCATTTGTAATTTCCCCACTCTTTAATCTCTAAATATGAAATTTAGAAGTGTATAAAACTTTACCAGTTCCTTGAATCAATGTTAGTTTGCCTTTACTCTGTGAGTGTATATTTATCAGTGATACCCATAATTCCTTGACCAAACTCATCTGAAGTACAAATATAATGAAAAAAATTATATTCCAGACTGTTAAGACGATCGATGATTTGCTTTAGTCAAATTGAAGGCAATTACCCATTATAAATTATACCAAAAGTATTCTAAAATAATTCAAAAAGAATTACATATTCCCCTTCTAAGATGAAAGGTAAAAGTGAGACAGCAGGTATGCTCTACAAGGTCAAAGGTTAGAAACTGGAGTGCATACATATGGAACCCTTGTGAAGAGTTGAATTAGATGCAGTTCTGTTGAGAAACGAGTCATATGGTGTGTACAATCAGAGATTTTCCCTCTACTACGACCTGTGTATCAGTATTCTATGGATAAAACATTTCTGTGCCAAGGATACTAAGTGAAGTCAAAGCACTCTTCAAAGCATGTCTATACTGCCAGGGAGGCACATATGGCATTGAGGAGAAACTCTGAGTGGCCAAATTAGGAGCACCAAAGAAAAAAAAATTCTTCTTTCCTTAAACTTTCTAGATAAAGATGACATTTAGATATGGGAAACTGAAGGTCAGTTTAAACTGGACATACTGCATGCATATTGGTTGTTTTGTTGGAGTGTAAGTCATAGTCTGGGGTTTCCTTGGTGGCTTAGATGGTAAAGAATCTGCCTGCAATGCAGGAGGCCTGGATTCAATCCCTGGGTCAGGAAAATCCCCTGGAGAAGGGAATGGCGACCTAGTCCAGTATTCTTACCTGGAGAATTCCATGGACAGAGGAGCCTTGCAGGCTATAGTCCATGGGGTCAAAAAGAGTCAGACATGACTGAGCGACTAACACTACTACTACTGCTAAGTCATAGTCCTGTGTTATGAGAGACTTCTGTGTTTTGAGTTATGAGATAACCAGAAAGGACCTTTTAAAATAATACTACACATAGTTTATTTTTATGTATGGCATTAAAGAATGTTTTAATTTCATTCTTTTACACATAGCTGTCCAGTTTTCCCAGCACCATTTATCTCCATTATATTGTCTTGCCTCCTTTGTCAAAATCCCCAGTGGCTCAGTGGTAAAGAATCTGTGTGCAACGCAGGAGACTAGCAGGAGATGTGAGATTGATTCCTGGGCCAGGAAGATCCCCTGGAGTAGGAAATGGTAACCCAGTCCAGTATTTTTGCCTGTGAAATACCATGGACAGAGGAGCCTAGTGAGCTGCAGTCCATGGGTTCACAAAGAATCAGACACGACTGAGCAACTCAGCAACAACCTTTGTCATAGATTAACTGATCATACATGTGTGGGTTTATTTCTGGGCTTTCTATCCTGTCCCATTAATCTATATTTGTTTTCCATGCTAGTACCATACTGTTTTGATGATTATAGTCTTGTAGTATAGTTTGAAGTCAGGGAGCCTGATTCCTCCAGCTTCATTTCTCTTTCTCAAGATTGCTTTGGCCATTCAGGGTCTTTTGGGCCTCCACACAAATTTAAATTTTTTTTGTTCTAGTTCTGTGAAAAACTGTTGATTTGACAGGAATTTCATTGAATCTGTAGATTGCCTTGGGTGGCATAATCATTTTGACAAAATTGAGTCTTCCAATCCAAGAACATGGATTAAACATCCAAATGTAATACCAAATATTGTAAAACTCTTAGAGGAAAACATAGGAAGAACATTCTTTCACATAAATCATAGCAATGTATTTTTTGACCCATCTCCTAAAGTAATGGAAACAAAACCAAAAATAAACAAATGGGACCTAATGAAACTCAAAGGCTTTTGCACACCAAAGGAAATCATAAATAAAATAAAAAGAGAACCCACAGGATGGGAGAAAATATTTACAAACAATGCAACTAACAAGGGATTAATATCCAAAATTTACAAACAATTCATGCACCTCAATATAAAAAAAAATCCAATCAAAAAATGGGTGGAAGGCCTGTATAGGCATTTCTCCAAAGAACATATACAGATGGCTGAGAGACACATAAAAAGATGCTCAGTAGCAGTAACTATTAGAGAAACTCAATTCAAAACTATAATGAGATATCACCTCACACCAGTCAGAATGACCATTATTAAAAAGTCTATAAACAATAAATACTGGAGAGGGTGTGGAGAAAAGGGGGTCCTCCTACACTGCTGGCAGGAATGTAAACTGATAGAGCCACTATGGAGAATAGTACAGAGGTTACTTAAGAAGCTAAAAATAGAACCGCCATATGATCCAGCAATCCCACCCCTGGGCATATATCCAGAGAAAACTATGATTTGAAAGGGCACATGCACCACAACGTTCATTGCAGGGCTATTTACAATAACCAAGATGTAGAAGCAACTTAAATGTCCATTGCCCAATGAATGGATGGATAGAGAAGGTGTGGTATATACAATGGACTATTACTCAGCCATTTAAAAAAATGGAATAATAGCATTTGCAGCAACATGGATGGACTTAGAGATTATCATATTAAGTTAAATAAGCTAAACAGAGAAAAACAAAATATTATACAATATTACCTATATGTGGAATCTAAAAAGATACAGATAAATTGTTTACAAAACAGAAACAGACTCACAGACTTTAGAAAGCAAACTTGTGGTTACCAAAGGAAAAAGTAGGGGGAGAGAAAAACTGGGAGTTTGGGATTGACTTACCCAAACTACTATATTTAAAATAGATGATCAACAAAGACCTACTGTATAGCACAAGGAACTCTACTCAATATACCACAATAACAAAAAGGGGAAAATAATTTGAAAAAGAATGTATATATGTATCTGCATAACTGAATCACTTTGCTGTATACCTGAAACTAACGCAACTTTGTAAATCAACTATAATCAAATATAAAATAAAAATAAATAAAAATACTACATGCAATAAAGGTGAGTATACAAGCTATGGCAGCAATGAGAAAAAGGATGTAGAACAAGAAAAAGATCATGACTGAGGCAATGTTGGATTTGACTGGAAATGAATCCAGCCAATAAACAGAGGTCAGCTTCTTCTCTAATAATAAACCATTTGGCATAATTAAAAGGCCACTAACCCAGACTCTTACACCTATTCTAAGCAACATTTTACCAGCTTTGGGGAGTATATTAAGTGAAAGTGAGACAAGTTATACTTACTAAATACATAGAGGTACCAGTCAGGTCAGTTCAGTCGCTCAGTCGTGTCTGACTCTTTGTGACCCCATGAATCGCAGCATGCCAGGCCTCCCTGTCCATCACCAACTCCCGGAGTTCACTCACACTCACGTCCATTGAGTCAATGATGCCATCCAGCCATCTCATCCTCTGTCGTCCCCTTCTCCTCCTGCCCCCAATCCCTCCCAGCATCAGAGTCTTTTCCAATGAGTCAACTCTTCGCATGAGGTGGCCAAAGTACTGGAGTTTCAGCTTCAGCATCATTCCTTCCAAAGAAATCCCAGGGCTGATCTCCTTCAGAATGGACTGGTTGGATCTCCTTGCAGTCTAAGGGACTCTCAAGAGTCTTCTCCAACACCACAGTTCAAAAGCATCAATTCTTTGGCGCTCAGCCTTCTTCACAGTCCAACACTCACATCCATACATGACCACAGGAAAAACCATAGCCTTGACTAGATGGACCTTTGTTGGCAAAGGCATGTCTCTGCTTTTGAATATGCTATCTAGGTTGGTCATAACTTTCCTTCCAAGGAGTAAGTGTCTTTTAATTTCATGGCTGCAGTCACCATCTGTAGTGATTTTGGAGCCCCCAAAAATAAAGTCTGACACTGTTTCTTCTGTTTCCCCATCTGTTTCCCATGAAGTGCTGGGACCGGATGCCATGATCTTCGTTTTCTGAATGTTGAACTTTAAGCCAACTTTTTCACTCTCCACTTTCACTTCCATCAAGAGGCTTTTTAGTTCCTCTTCACTTTCTGCCATAAGGGTGGTGTCATCTGCATATCTGAGGTTATTGATATTTCTCCCAGCAATCTTGATTCCAGCTTGTGTTTCTTCCAGTCCAGCATTTCTCATGATGTACTCTGCATAGAAGTTAAATAAGCAGGGTGACAATATACAGCCTTGACGTACTCCTTTTCCTATTTGGAACCAGTCTGTTGTTCCATGTCCAGTTCTAACTATTGCTTCCTGACCTGCATACAGATTTCTCAAGAGGCAGATCAGGTGGTCTGGTATTCCCATCTCTTTCAGAAGGTACCAGTAGACATTTATAAATACTCTATTTGTATTATGAAGCTATTTGACACAAGGAAGTATAGAATTTGCAAGGCATTTGTTCGTTTTTTAAAAATTATTTAGATACATTAAATTTTCTCTTATATTACCTATTTTGTTCATTTTTCCATGATGATCACTGATGAAAATCTTATGATTTCCTAATGACTACAATAAAATAATTAGAAAAAAAGATGAAATGGAGAATCACTCTGTTTCCAAACACTTAGATGTGTTTCTGGCTTTACCAACTTTTTCTAGGATTAAAGTTTCAAAGGTTTACTGGTCTTCAATCCTTCATTAGAACATAGACATGAAGGGTAAGTGAAGCAGTTTCCCATAGTGAGGCTACTAGAGAAGAGGAAACAGAGAGAGAATTTGAAATATACAAATGAGATGGTCTGCTGAGGGGGTTGGGGGGACAGGACTTAAGGACTCAACAACTTAGATTCCAGTATAGGTAAATTAGCCCCCTCTAATGATCCAGCTCCAGGTGTTTCTTGACTTCCTACTTTTGCATTCCAGTCCCCTATAATGAAAAGGACATCTTTTTTGGGTGTTAGTTCTAAAGGTCTTGTAGGTCTTCATAGAACCGTTCAACTTCAGCTTCTTCAGCATTACTGGTTGGGGCATAGACTTGGATTATTGTGATATTGAACGGTTTGCCTTGGAAACGAACACAGATCATTCTGTCGTTTTTGAGATTGCATCCAAGTACTGCATTACGGACTTTTTTGTTGACCATGATGGCTACTCCATTTCTTCTGAGGGATTTCTGTCTGCAGTAGTAGATATAATGGTCATCTGAGTTAAATTCACCCATTCCAGTCCATTTGAGTTTGCTGATTCCTAGAATGTCAACATTCACTCTTGCCATCTCTTGTTTGACCACTTCCGATTTGCCTTGATTCATGGACCTGACATTCCAGGTTCCTATGCAATATTGCTCTTTACAGCATTGGACCTTGCTTCTATCACCAGTCACATCCACAGCTGGGTATTCTTTTTGCTTTGGCTCCATCCCTTCATTCTTTCTGGAGTTAGTTCTCCACTGATCTCCAGTAGCGTATTGGGCACCTACTGACCCGGGGAGTTTCTCTTTCAGTATCCTATCATTTTGCCTTTTCATACTATTCATGGGGTTCTCAAGGCAAGAATACTGAAGTGGTTTGCCATTCCCTTGGCCAGTGGACCACATTCTGTCAGATGTCTCCACCATGACCCGCCCGTCTTGGGTTGCCCCACAGGCATGGCTTAGTTTCACTGAGTTAGACAAGGCTGTGGTCCTAGTGTGATTAGATTGACTAGTTTCCTGTGAGTATGGTTTCAGTGTGTCTGCCCTCTGATGCCCTCTGCAACACTTACCGTCTTACTTGGGTTTTTCTTACCTTGGGCATGGGGTATCTCTTCACAGCTGCTACAGCAAAGCGCAGCCACTGCCCCTTACCTTGGACGAGGGGTATCTCCTCACCGCCGCCCTTCCTGACCTTCAACGTGGCAAAGCTCCTCTAGGCCCTCCTGTGCCCACGCAGCTGTGGCTCCTTGGACGTGGGGTTGGCCCTCCCGGCTGCCACCCCTGGCTTCGAGCGTGAAGTAGCTCCTCCCAGCCGCTACCCCTGGCCTCTGGTGTGGGGTAGCTCCTCCCGGCCGCCACCCCTGACCTCGGACACGGGGTAGCTCCTCTCGGCTGTCGCCCCTAACCTTGGATGCCGGGTAGCTCCTCTTGGCTGCCACCCCTGACCTCGGTCATAGCAAACACCCTCTTCCAACAACACAAGAGAAGACTCTACACGTGGACATCACCAGCTGGTCAACACCGAAATCAGATTGATTATGTTCTTTGCAGCCAAAGATGGAGAAGCTCTATACAGTCAGCAAAAAAAAAGAACAGGAGCTGACTGTGGCTCAGACCATGAACTCCTTATTGCCAAATTCAGACTTAAATTGAAGAAAGTAGGGAAAACCACTGGACCACTCAGGTATGACCTAAATCAAATCCCTTATGATTATACAGTGGAAGTGAGAAATAGATTTAAGGGCCTAGATCTGATAGATAGAGTGCCTGATGAACTGTGGAATGAGGTTCGTGACATTGTACAGGAGACAGGGATCAAGACCATCCCCATGGAAAAGAAATGCAAAAAAGCAAAATGGCTGTCTGGGGAGGCCTTACAAATATCTGTGAAAAGAAGAGAAGCAAAAAGCAAAGGAGAAAAGGAAAGATATAAGCATCTGAATTCATAGTTCCAAAGAATAACAAGAAGAGATAAGAAAGCCTTCCTCAGTGATCAATACAAAGAAATAGAGGAAAACAACAGAATGAGAAAGACTAGAGATCTCTTCAAGACAATTAGAGATACCAAGGGAACATTTCATGCAAAGATGGGCTTGATAAAGGACAGAAATGGTATGGACCTAACAGAAGCAGAAGATATTAAGAAGAGGTGGCAAGAATATACAAAAGAACTGTACAAAAAAGATCTTCATGACCCAGATAATCACGATGATGTGATCACTGACCTAGAGCCAGACATCCTGGAATGTGAAGTCAAGTGGGCCTTAGGAAGCATCACTACGAACAAAGCTAGTGGAGGTGATGGAATTCCAGTTGAGCTATTTCAAATCCTGAAAGATGATGCTGTGAAAGTGCTGCACCCAATATGCCAGCAAATTTGGACAACTCAGCAGTGGCCACAGGACTGGAAAAGGTCAGTTTTCATTCCAATCCCAAAGAAATGCAATGCCAAAGAATGCTCAAACTACCACACAATTGCACTCATCTCACACCCTAGTAAAGTAATGCTCAAAATTCTCCAAGCAAGGCTTCAGCAATACATGAACCGTGAACTTCCTGAGGTTCAAGCTGGGTTTAGAAAAGGCAGAGGAACCAGAGATCAAATTGCCAACATCCACGGGATCGTGGAAAAAGCAAGAGAGTTCCAGAAAAACATCTATTTCTGCTTTATTGACTATGCCAAAGCCTTGTACTGTGTGGATCACAATAAACTGTGGAAAATTCTGAAAGAGATGGGCATACCAGACCACCTGACCTGCCTCTTGAGAAACCTATATGCAGGTCAGGAAGCAACAGTTAGAACTGGACATGGAACAACAGACTGATTCCAAATAGGAAAAGGAGTACGTCAAGGCTGTATATTGTCACCCTGCTTATTTAACTTCTATGCAGAGTACATCATGAGAAAAGCTGGACTGGAAGAAGCACAGCTGGAATCAAGATTGCTGGGAGAAATATCAATAACCTCAGATATGCAGATGACACCACCCTTATGGCAGAAAGTGAAGAGGAACTAAAATGCCTCTTGATGAAAGTGAAAGTGGAGAGTGAAAAAGTTGGCTTAAAGTTCAACATTCAGAAAACAATGATCATGGCATCCGGTCCCATCACTTCATGGGAAATAGATGGGGAAAGAGTGGAAACAGTGGAAACAGTGTCAGACTTTATTTTTGGGGGCTCCACAATCACTACAGATGGTGACTGCAGCCATGAAATTAAAAGACGCTTACTGCTTGGAAGGAAAGTTATGACCAATCTAGATAGCATATTGAAAAACAGAGACATTACTTTGCCAACAAAGGTCCATCTAGTCAAGGCTATGGTTTTTCCTGTGGTCATGTATGGATGTGAGTGTTGGACTGTGAAGAAGGCTGAGCACTGAAGAACTGATGCTTTTGAACTGTGGTGTTGGAGAAGACTCTTGAGAGTCCCTTAGACTGCAAGGAGATCCAACCAGTCCATTCTAAAGGAGATGAGCCCTGGGATTTCTTTGGAAAGAATGATACTAAAGCTGAAACTCCAGTACTTTGGCCACCTCATGCAAAGGGTTGACTCATTGGAAAAGACTCTGATGCTGGGAGGGATTGGGGGCAGGAGGAGAAGGGGACGACAGAGGATGAGATGGCTGGATGGCATCACTGACTCGATGGACATGAGTCTGGGTGATCTCCAGGAGTTGGTGATGGACAGTGAGGCCTGGCCTGCTGCGATTCATGGGGTCGCAAAGAGTTGGACACGACTGAGTGACTGAACTGAACTGAACTGAAAAGATGTCATATTGCACTTATTTTTCTCATTACTCATTCTTCACTGAATAATGTTTGGAGATGTTGATTTATATAAATCTAGTTCATTCTTTTTGCTATAGAATTCTGTGGTATAGATACACTGAATTTTATTTAGCCACCCATTTATTGGTGGGTATTTAGGTTGCTTTCAGTTTTTCAGTATTGTAAACAATGCTGCGGTTAGTATCTTTCACTTGTCTTCTTGTTCACATATATGTTTTTCTAGGGCGGATACCTAGAATGGAATTACTGGCAGATAGGTTATGTGCAATTTTTAATTTAACAGATATTAAAGTATCTGTTAAAGTATCCTCAAAAGTAATTGTATCAAATTAATCTCCTATGATTAGTATATGAAAGTTCCCTTCCCCCAACACTGGGCCAAAACTTAGTATTACCAACTTTAGAAGTTTTGTTAATTTTACAGGTAAATGATAGCATCTATCATCATTTTAATGTCTCTTCCTGAATACCAGAAAGTTAAGTGTTTTCTCTAAATTGTATTCTTTGTTGGGTTTTCTTTTATTTTTCTTTATTTTTTTATTTTTTTCCATTACCATCCAATCTTGAGTGTAAATAAGGGAAGCAAGTCATTCCAAACACAGGGTAGTAATGAACAGTTACTATTCACTTCATTTGAGCACAGATAAAATTTTTTTTAACTTTTTATTTTTTTCTTTTTTTTCTTTTTTTTTTTTACAACCTTTTGATTTTATTTTATTTATTTTTTTTTAATATCTAAAGTGACATTGGGATGCCTGATATACATTGTAAAAAGAGTCCTGCTATCTTGTTAATTAACAAGGCCATCACCTTACATATTTACCTTTTTTTACTTTTTTGGGTGAGAACATTTAAGTTTGACACTCTTAAAATTTCAATTATAGAATTCAATGTTATCAACTATAGTCTTTATGTTATACTTTATGTCCTCAGACCTTATTCATCTTTTTTTTTTTTAATTTATTCCTTTATTTCTCATGTGTTCCCCATCCTGAACCCTCCTCCCTCCTCCCTCCCCATACCATCCCTCTGGGTCGTCCCAGTGCACCAGCCCCAAGCATCCAGCATCGTGCATTGAACCTGGACTGGCATCTCGTTTCATACATGACATTTCACGTTTCAATGCCATTCTCCCAAATCTTCCCACCCTCTCCCTCTCCCACAGAGTCCATAAGCCTGTTCTATACATCAGTGTCTCTTTTGCTGTCTCGTATACAGGGTTATCGTTACCATCTTTCTAAATTCCATATATATGCGTTAGTATACTGTATTGGTGTTTTTCCTTCTGGCTTACTTCACTCTGTATAATAGGCTCCAGTTTCATCCACCTCATTAGAACTGATTCAAATGTATTCTTTTTAATGGCTGAGTAATACTCCATTGTGTATATGTACCACAGCTTTCTTATCCATTCATCTGCTGATGGACATCTAGGTTGCTTCCATGTCCTGGCTATTATAAACAGTGCTGCGATGAACATTGGGGTACACGTGTCTCTTTCCCTTCTGGTTTCCTCAGTGTGTATGCCCAGCAGTGGGATTGCTGGATCATAAGGCAGTTCTATTTCCAGTTTTTTAAGGAATCTCCACACTGTTCTCCATAGTGGCTGTACTAGTTTGCATTCCCACCAACAGTGTAAGAGGGTTCCCTTTTCTCCACACCCTCTCCAGCATTTATTATTTGTAGACTTTTGGATCGCAGCCATTCTGACTGGTGTGAAATGGTATCTCATAGTGGTTTTGATTTGCATTTCTCTGATAATGAGTGATGTTGAGCATCTTTTCATGTGTTTGTTAGCCATCTGTATGTCTTCTTTGGAGAAATGTCTATTTAGATCTTTGGCCCATTTTTTGATTGGGTCATTTATTTTTCTGGAGTTGAGCTGTAGGAGTTGCTTGTATATTTTTGAGATTAGTTGTTGTCGGTTGCTTCATTTGCTATTATTTTCTCCCATTCTGAAGGCTGTCTTTTCACCTTGCTAATAGTTTCCTTTGATGTGCAGAAGCTTTTAAGTTTAATTAGGTCCCATTTGTTTATTTTTGCTTTTATTTCCAATATTCTGGGAGGTGGGTCATAGAGGATCCTGCTGTGATGTATGTCGGAGAGTGTTTTGCCTATGTTCTCCTCTAGGAGTTTTATAGTTTCTGGTCTTACGTTGAGATCTTTAATCCATTTTGAGTTTATTTTTGTATATGGTGTTAGAAAGTGTTCTAGTTTCATTCTTTTACAAGTGCTTGACCAGATTTCCCAGCACCACTTGTTAAAGAGATTGTCTTTAATCCATTGTATATTCTTGCCTCCTTTGTCAAAGATAAGGTGTCCATATGTGCGTGGATTTATCTCTGGGCTTTCTATTTTGTTCCATTGATCTATATTTCTGTCTTTGTGCCAGTACCATACTGTCTTGATGACTGTGGCTTTGTAGTAGAGCCTGAAGTCAGGTAGGTTGATTCCTCCAGTTCCATTTTTCTTCTCAAGATCGCTTTGGCTATTCGAGGTTTTTTGTATTTCCATACAAATTGTGAAATTATTTGTTCTAGCTCTGTGAAGAATACTGTTGGTAGCTTGATAGGGATTGCATTGAATCTATAAATTGCTTTGGGTAGTATACTCATTTTCACTATATTGATTCTTCCAATCCATGAACATGGTATATTTCTCCATCTATTAGTGTCCTCTTTGATTTCTTTCACCAGTGTTTTATAGTTTTCTATATATAGGTCTTTAGTTTCTTTAGGTAGATATATTCCTAAGTATTTTATTCTTTTCGTTACAATGGTGAATGGAATTGTTTCCTTAATTTCTCTTTCTGTTTTCTCATTATTAGTGTATAGGAATGCAAGGGATTTCTGTGTGTTGATTTTATATCCTGCAACTTTACTATAATCATCGATTAGTTCTAGTAATTTTCTGGTGGAGTCTTTAGGGTTTTCTATGTAGAGGATCATGTCATCTGCAAATAGTGAGAGTTTTACTTCTTCTTTTCCAATTTGGATTCCTTTTATTTCTTTTTCTGCTCTGATTGCTGTGGCCAAAACTTCCAAAACTATGTTGAATAGTAATGGTGAAAGTGGGCACCCTTGTCTTGTTCCTGACTTTAGAGGAAATGCTTTCAATTTTTCACCATTGAGGATAATGTTTGCTGTGGGTTTGTCATATATAGCTTTTATTATGTTGAGGTATGTTCCTTCTATTCCTGCTTTCTGGAGAGTTTTTATCATAAATGGGTGTTGAATTTTGTCAAAGGCTTTCTCTGCATCTATTGAGATAATCATATGGTTTTTGTTTTTCAATTTGTTAATGTGGTGTATTACATTGATTGATTTGCGGATATTGAAGAATCCTTGCATCCCTGGGATAAAGCCCACTTGGTCATGGTGTATGATCTTTTTAATGTGTTGTTGGATTCTGATTGCTAGAATTTTGTTTAGGATTTTTGCATCTATATTCATCAGTGATATTGGCCTGTAGTTTTCTTTTTTTGTGGGATCTTTGTCAGGTTTTGGTATTAGGGTGATGGTGGCCTCATAGAATGAGTTTGGAAGTTTACCTTCCTCTGCAATTTTCTGGAAGAGTTTGAGCAGGATAGGTGTTAGCTCTTCTCTAAATTTTTGATAGAATTCAGCTGTGAAGCCGTCTGGACCTGGGCTTTTGTTTGCTGGAAGATTTTTGATTACAGTTTCAATTTCCGTGCTTGTGATGGGTCTGTTAAGGTTTTCTATTTCTTCCTGGTCGAGTTTTGGAAAGTTGTACTTTTCTAAGAATTTGTCCATTTCTTCCTTGTTGTCCATTTTATTGGCATATAATTGTTGATAATAGTCTCTTATGATCCTTTGTATTTCTGTGTTGTCTGTTGTGATCTCTCCATTTTCGTTTCTAATTTTATTGATTTGATTTTTCTCCCTTTGTTTCTTGATGAGTCTGGCTAATGGTTTATCAATTTTATTTATCCTTTCAAAGAACCAGCTTTTGACTTTGTTGATTTTTGCTATGGTCTCTTTTGTTTCTTTTGCATTTATTTCTGCTCTAATTTTTAAGATTTCTTTCCTTCTACTAACCCTGGGGTTCTTCATTTCTTCCTTTTCTAGTTGCTTTAGGTGTAGAGTTAGGTTATTTATTTGACTTTTTTCTTGTTTCTAGAGGTGTGCCTGTATTGCTATGAACTTTCCCCTTAGGACTGCTTTTACTGTGTCCCACAAGTTTTGGGTTGTTGTGTTTTCATTTTCATTTGTTTCAATGCAAATTTTGATTTCTTTTTTGATTTCTTCTGTGATTTGTTGGTTATTCAGCAGGGTGTTGTTTATCCTCCATATGTTGGAATTTTTAATAGTTTTTCTCCTGTAATTGAGATCTAATCTTACTGCATTATGGTCAGAAAAGATGCTTGGAATGATTTCTATTTTTTTGAATTTATCAAGGCTAGCTTTATGGCCCAGGATGTGATCTATCCTGGAGAAGGTTCCATGTGCGCTTGAGAAAAAGGTGAAATTCATTGTTTTGGGATGAAATGTCCTATAGATATCAATTAGGTCTAACTGGTCTATTGTATCGTTTAAAGTTTGTGTTTCCTTGTTAATTTTCTGTTTAGTTGATCTATCCATAGGTGTGAGTGGGGTATTAAAGTCTCGGACTATTATTGTGTTATTGTTAATTTCTCCTTTCATACTTGTTAGCATTTGTCTTACATACTGCGGTGCTCCGTGTTGGGTGCATATATATTTATAATTGTTATATCTTCTTCTTGGATTGATCCTTTGATCATTACGTGGTGACCTTCTTTGTCTCTTTTCACAGCCTTTGTTTTAAAGTCTATTTTATCTGATATGAGTATTGCTACTCCTGCTTTCTTTTGGTCCCTATTTGCATGGAAAATCTTTTTCCAGCCCTTCACTTTTAGTCTGTATGTGTCCCCTGTTTTGAGGTGGGTCTCTTGTAGACAACATATGTAGGGGTCTTGTTTTTGTATCCATTCAGCCAGTCTTTGTCTTTTGGTTGGGGCATTCAACCCATTTACGTTTAAGGTAATTACTGATAAGTATGATCCCGTTGCCATTTACTTTATTGTTTGGGGTTTGAATTTATACACCATTTTTGTGTTTCCTGTCTAGAGAATATCCTTTAGTATTTGTTGGAGAGCTGGTTTGGTGGTGCTGAATTCTCTCAGCTTTTGCTTGTCTGAGAAGCTTTTGATTTCTCCTTCATACTTGAATGAAATCCTTGCTGGGCACAATAATCTGGGCTGTAGGTTATTTTCTTTCATCATTTTAAGTATGTCTTGCCATTCCCTCCTGGCTTGAAGAGTTTCTATTGAAAGATCAGCTGTTATCCTTATGGGAATTCCCTTGTGTGTTATTTGTTGTTTTTCCCTTGCTGCTTTTAATATTTGTTCTTTGTGTTTGATCTTTGTTAATTTGATTAATATGTGTCTTGGGG
The DNA here is from genome assembly GCF_003369695.1 of Bos indicus x Bos taurus. Taxonomy (NCBI): domain Eukaryota; kingdom Metazoa; phylum Chordata; class Mammalia; order Artiodactyla; family Bovidae; genus Bos; species Bos indicus x Bos taurus. Next base: position 18,425,349 of record NC_040078.1, read on the forward strand.
TGTTTCGCCTTGGGTTTATCCTGTTTGGGATTCTCTGGGTTTCTTGGACTTGGGTGATTATTTCCTTCCCCAGTTTAGGGAAGTTTTCCACTATTATCTCCTCAAGTATTTTCTCATGGTCTTTCTTTTTGTCTTCTTCTTCTGGAACCCCTATGATTCGAATGTTGTAGCGTTTAATATTGTCCTGGAGGTCTCTGAGATTGTTCTCATTTCTTTTAATTCGTTTTTCTTTTATTCTCTCTGATTCATTTATTTCTACCATTCTATCTTCTAATTCACTAATCCTATCTTCTGCCTCTGTTATTCTACTATTTGTTGCCTCCAGAGTGTTTTTAATTTCATTTATTGCATTATTCATTATATATTGACTCTTTTTTATTTCTTCTAGGTCCTTGTTAAACCTTTCTTGCATCTTCTCAATCCTTGTCTCCAAGCTATTTATCTGTGATTCCATTTTAATTTCAAGATTTTGGATCAATTTCACTATCATTATTCGGAATTCTTTATCAGGTAGATTCCCTATCTCTTCCTCTTTTGTTTGGTTTGGTGGGCATTTATCCTGTTCCTTTATCTGCTGGCTATTCCTCTGTCTCTTCATCTTGTTTAAATTGCTGAGTTTGGGGTGTCCTTTCTGTATTCTGGCAGTTTGTGGAGTTCTCTTTATTGTGGCTTTTCCTCGCTGTGTGTGGGTTTGTACAGGTGGCTTGTCAAGGTTTCCTGGTTAGGGAAGCTTGTGTCGGTGTTCTGATGGGTGGAGCTGTATTTCTTCTCTTTGTTCAGTCGCGCTGTGGGGAGGGAGGGAGGGATGCTGCAAACAAATAACACTGGCGTGCGCTCGCAGTGCCTCAGCCGCACTGGGTCTGCCCCCGCTCACGGCGCGTGTAGCCTCCCTGCCCACACTGCTCGGGCTCTAGGTTGTTCAGCCGGGAACAATACGAGGCTGGCCCTGGGTTGCATGTACCTCCCAGGTCCAAGCCGCTCAGGTTCAGGCACTCGGGTAGTCCTCAGAGGCGCAGACTCAGTTGGGCCTGAGTTTTGTGCTCTTCCCAGGTCCGAGCAGCTCAAGTGATGAGGTGTTTGGCGAGCGCCAATGCTGCGACTTATCGCCTCCCCGCCACTCGGTTATCTGGGTGTAAAACCGGCACACCTTCTCAGGCAGATGTTAACCGTCCAGACCCCCAAAAAGTTTTAGTTAGCAAAGAAGCCTGCTTACAGTTTTATAGATAATGTCTCTCTGGGGCTGCGATTGCCCCCTTCCGGCTCTGGCTGCCTGTCACCGGAGGGGGAAGGTCTGCAGCCGGCTATCTCTGTTCAATTCTTTGTTCCGTGCGCGGGCCTGGCGGTCTTAAGTTAGGGCTGGCTTTTCGCGTGGTAGATATCCCACAGTCTGGTTTGCTAGCCCAAATTATTTCACTCAGATAGTGCTCCGGGTGTTCAGGCCAGATTCTTGTGATGCAGCCCGCGCCGCGCCTCCCTGCCCAGCCCCCGCTTGCTAATGGCGCGTGCAGGCGTCTGCGCTGCTTCTCCACTGGGGGAGTTACCGTAGGACTCGCAATCTTCGAGTTTTAATTGTTTATTTATTTTTTCTTCCTGTTATGTTGCCCTCTGTGCTTCCAAAGCTCGGCACAGATTCGGCAGTGAGAAGGTTTCCTGGTGTTTGGAAACTTCTCTCTTTTTAAGACTCCCTTCCCGGAATGGAACTCCGTCCCTCCCTCTTTTGTCTCTTTTTTTGTCTTTTATATTTTTTCCTACCTCCTTTCGAAGAGTTGGATTGCTTTTCTGGGTGCCTGATGTCCTCTGCCGGCATTCAGAAGTTGTTTTGTGGAATTTACTCGACGTTTAAATGCTCTTTTGATGAATTTGTGGGGGAGAAAGTGTTCTCCCCGTCCTACTCCTCCGCCATCTTGGCTCCTCCCCTAACTTTTTTATTTTTGACCCCTTTCATCCATTTGTCCCACCCACATCCCAACTGCCTCTACCTCTGGGAAACACCAATCTGTTCTTTGAATCTGTGAGCTTGTTTTGTGCCTGTGTGTGTTGTTGTTGTTGATGATGATGATGGTTTAGATATGACATGTAAAAGAAATCATACTGTATTTGTCCACTCCAGTATTCTTGCCTAGAAAATCCCATGGACAGAGGAGCCTGGGAGGCTACAGATCGTGGGGTCACAAACAGTCAGACGTGACTGAGCACACATCTGACATTTCACTTGGTACAATGCCCTCGAAGTCCATCCATGTTGTCGTAAGTGTCATTTTCTTTTTTTTTTTTTTTCCTGAAAATATTACATTGGGGGTGTGTGTGTGTATATATATATACATACATACATATATGTATGTATATATATATCACAATTTCTTTATTCATTAATTCATGTATTGCTAAGGTTGTTTCCATATCTTGAGTATTGTGATTAATGCTGCAATTACATGTATCTTTTCAAGTTAAGTGTTTTTGGTTTCTGTCTTCTGGTTTACTCCGAAGTGGAATTGCAGGATCACATGGTAGTACTATTCTTAAGTTTTTAAGAAACTTCCGTACTGTTTTCCATAGTAGCTGCATCAATTTATATTCCCAGCAACAATGGACAAGGGTTCCCTTTTCTTCACATCCCTGACAACAATTGTCATTCCTTGTGTTTTTGAAAATAGCCATTCTAAAAGGTGAGGTGACATCTTGTCATGGTTTTCATTTGCATTTTCCTGATCATTAATAATGTTGAGAATCTCTTCATGTACCTGTTGGCCATCTGGCCAGCAGGTACATGAAGAGATTCTCAACATTATTTCCAGAAAAGGTTCTGGAAAAATGTTCAGACCTTTCGCCCATCTTTTAACTGGATTCCTTTTTTTTTTTTTTTTTTTTTGCTATTGAGTTGTATGAGTTTTTATATATATATTGGAAATTAGCCCCTTCTCAGATAAATGATTTGCAATTATTTTCTACCATTCAGTAGGTTGCCTTTTTATTTTGTTGATGGTTTCTTTCACTGTGAAGAATTTTTTAGTTTGATGTAGTCCCACTTATATATTTTTTGTTTATTTTGCTTTTAATGTAAGAGTCAAAAAACCCATTGCCATAACCTTACTGCCTATGTTTTCTTCTAGGAGTTTTATGGTTTCAGTTTTTCTGTTCAAGTTTTTAATTCATTTTGAATTAATTTTTGTGTATTGTGTAAGACAGTGGTCAGGTATCATCCTGCCTGCATGGGGCTGTTCAGTTTCCCCAAAACACTGAATAAACTGTCTTTTCCCCCTTGTATATTCTTGGCTCCTTTGTCATAAATTAATTGGCTGTATATGCCTGGGTTATTTCTGACCTTTCAATTCAGTTTCATTGATTCACATGTCTGTTTCTATGCCAATATGAGGCTGTTTTAATTACTAAAGCTTTCTAATATAGTTTGAATCATGGTTATCCCCAGCTTTGCTCTTCTTTCTTAAGATTGTTTTGGTTAATTCAGGGTCCTTTGTGGTTCTATACACATATTAGGATTGTTTGTTTTGTTTCTGTGAAAAAATGCTATTGGAATTTTGATAGGGATTGCACGGAATCTGTAGATTGTTTTGGGTAGTATGAACATTTTAACAATATTAATTCTTCCAATCCATGAGCATGGATTATCTTTCCATTTATTTGTCTCTTTAAATTCTTTCATAATGTCTTGTACTTTTCAATATACAGGTTTTTCTTGGTTAAATTTATTCCTAGATATTTTACTCTTTTTGATGCAATTTTAAATGGGATTTTCTTAATTTCTCCTTCTGATAGTTCATTGTTAATGTATAGAAATACAAGAGACTTTTGTGGATTGATTTTGTATTCAGTTCACTTCAGTCACTCAGTTGTGTCTGACTCTTTGTGACCCCATGAACTGCAGCACGTCAGGCCTCCCTGTCCATCACCAACTATCAGAGTCCACCTAAACCCATGTCCATCGAGTCGATGATGCCATCCAACCATCTCATCCTCTGTCATCCCCTTCTCCTCTTGTCTTCAGTCTTTCCCAGCATCAGGGTCCTTTCCAATGAGTCAGCTCTTCGCATCAGGTGGCCAAAGTACTGGAGTTTCAGCTTCAACATCAATCCTTCCAATGAACATCCAGGACTGATCTCCTTTAGGATGGACTGGTTGGATCTCCTTGCAGTCCAAGGGACTCTTAAGAGTCTGCTCCAACACCACAGTTCAAAAGCATCAATTCTTCAGTGCTTAGCTTTCTTCACAGTCCAACTCTCACATCCATACATGACCACTGGAAAAACCATAGCCTTGACTAGATGGATCTTTGTTGGCAAAGTAATGTCTCTGCTTTTTAATATGCTGTCTAGGTTGGTCACTACCTTCCTTCCAAGGAGTAAGCATCTTTTAATTTCATGGCTGCAATCACTATCTGCAGTGATTTTGGAGTCCAGAAAAATAAAGTCAGCCACTGTTTTCACCGTTTTCCCATCTATCTGCCATGAAGTGATGGGTCTGGATGCCATGATCTTCGTTTTCTGAATGTTGAGCTTTAAGCCAACTTTTTCACTCTCCTCTTTCACTTTTATCAAAAGGCTCTTTAGTTCTTCTTCACTTTCTTCCATAAGGGTGGTGTCATCTGCATATCTGAGGTTATTGATATTTCTCCCAGCAATCTTGATTCCAGCTTGTGCTTCTTCCAGCCCAGCATTTCTCATGAGATACTCTGCATATAACTCAAATAAGCAGGGTGACAATATACAGCCTTGATGTACTCCTTTTCCTATTTGGAACCAATCTGTTGTTCCATGTCCAGTTCTAACTGTTGCTTCCTGACCTGCATATAGGTTTCTCAAGAGGCATGTCAGGTGGTCTGGTATGCCCATCTCTTTCAGAATTTTCCACAGTTTATTGTGATCCACACAGTCAAAGCTTTGGCATAGTCAATAAAGCAGAAATAGATGTTTTTCTGGAACTCTCTTGCTTTTTCCATGATCCAGCAGATGTTGGCAATTTGATCTCTGGTTCCTCTGCCTTTTCTAATACTAGCTTGAACATCTGTAAGTTCACGGTTCACGTATTGCTGAAGCTTGGCTTGGAGAATTTTGAGCATTACTTTACTAGCATGTGAGATGAGTGCAAGTGTCTGTCTACAGTGTGGGAGACCCAGGTTCGATCCCTGGGTTGGGAAGATCCCCTGGAGAAGGAAATGGAAATCCACTCCAGGACTATTGCCTGGAAAATCCCATGGACAGAGGAGCCTGGTAGGCTACAGTCCATGGGGTCGCAAAGAGTTGGACACGACTGAGCGACTTCACTTTCACTTACTAGCATGAGATGAGTGCAATTGTGCGGTAGCTTGAGCATTCTTTGGCATTGCCTTTCTTAGGGATTGGAATGAAAACTGACCTTTTCCAGGCTGTGGCCACTGCTGAGTTTTCCATACTTGCTGGCATATTGAGTGCAGCACTTTCACAGCATCATCTTTCAGGATTTGAAATAGCTCAACTGGAATTCCATCACCTCCACTAGCTTTGTTCGTAGTGATGCTTCCTAAGGCCCACTTGACTTCACATTCCAGGATGTCTGTCTCTAGGTGAGTGATAACAGCATCATGATTATCTGGGTCGTGAAGATCTTTTTTGTACAGTTCTTCTGTGTATTCTTGCCACCTCTTCTTAATATCTTTGCTTCTCTTAGGTCCCTACCATTCCTGTCCTTTATTGTATACTGGAACGTTACTGAATTTGTTTGTTAATTCTAACAGTTTAATATCATGTCATCTGCAAATAATGATGATTTTACTTCCTCCATTCCAATTTGGATGCCTTTTACTTCTTTTTCTTTCCTAATTTCTCTGGCTTGGACTTCCAGTACTATATTGAATAAAACTGGCAAGAGTGGGCATCCTTATATTTTTTTCTGACCTTAGAGGAAAAGCTTCCAGCTTTCCACCATTGAGTGAGATGTTAGATGTGGGCTTGTCATATGTGTCCTTTATTATATTGAGGGACATTTTCTCTACATTCACTTTGTTTTAAATCATAATAGCATGCTGAATTTTCTCGAATGCCCTTTCTGCATCTATGGAGATGATCATGTGATTTTTATCCTTTATTTTATCATGTGGTCTAATCTGTGGATGTTGAACCATCCTTGTACACCTGGAAAAAACCCATTTGATCATGGTGTATGATCCTTTTAACATACTTTTGAATTTGGTTTGCTAATATTTTATTGAGGATTTTTGCATCGATGTGCATCAGGGATATTGACCTGTAATTTTCTTTTCTTGAAGCATCTTTGTCTGGTTTTAGTGTAAGGATACTGCTGGCCTCATAAAATGAGTTTGAACATTTTCATTCCTCTTCTACTTTTTCCGAAGAGTTTGAGAGGGATTGGCATTAATTCTTATTTGAATGTTTGGTAGAATTCACCAGTGAAGCCCTCTGATCCTGGATTTGTATGTGTTGGGATTTTTTTTTTTTTTTTTTTTACTGATTGAATATCTTTACTAGTAATCAACCTGTTCAAATTTTTCTGTTTCATCATGATTCAATATTTGTAGGTTATATGTTTCTATAAATTTATTCATTTCTTCTACATTGTGCAATTTGCTGCTGTATAACTGTTCTAAGCAGTCTGTTACAATCTTTGGTACTTCTGTAGTATCAGTTTTAACGTATCTTTCATTTCTGATTTTGAGTCTTGTTTTCCTCAGTGAGTCTTACTAAAGATTTTTCAGTATTATTTATTTTTTCAAAGAACCATTTCTTAGTTTCATTCATTTTTTAAAAGTTTCTATTTCATTTGATTCTTCTTAAATCTTGTTATTTCCCTCCTTCTCCTAGTTTTAGGCTTCATTTGTTCTTTTTCTAGTTTCTTGAGGTACAACCTTAGGTTGTTAATTTGAGACTTTTCTTATTTCTTGAGATAGGTATTTACCATGTGAACTTCCCTCTTAGAACAGCTTTTACTGCATCATATACATTTTGGTATGTTACGTTTCCATTTCTGTTTGTCTCAGATATTTTTTTAAATTTCTCTTAGCATGTTGTTTAATCTCCACATACTCGTGAATTTTTCAGTTTTCCTCAAGTAATTCATTTATTTTCATACCATTGTGGTCAGAAAAATGCTTGACATGATTGCAATCCTCTGAAATTTTTTTAGACTAGTTTGGCAGCTTAATGTATGATCTACCCTGGAGAATGTTCCATGTACCACTGAGTAATGTGTATTCGGTTGCTTTTGGATGCAATGCTCTGTAAATATCAGTTAGGTTCACCTGATCAAATGTGCTGTTTTAAGTCAATGTTTCTTCATTGATTTTTCTGTCTGGATGATATAGTGTTTGGTATAAGAGGGGTATTAAACTGTGATTGTTATTGTATTGCTGTCCATTTCCCTTTTTAGGTCTTTATATATTTGTTTTACATATTTAAGTACTCCTAGGCTGGTTGCATGGAGAAGGCAATGGCAACCCACTCCAGTACTCTTGTCTGGAAAATCCCATGGATGGAGGAGCCTCGTAGGCAGCAGTCCATGGGGTCACTAAGAGTCAGACACGACTGAGTGACTTCACTCTCACTTTTCACTTTCCTGCATTGGAGGAGGAAATGGCAACCCACTCCAGTGTTCTTGCCTGGAGAATCCCAGGGACGGGGGAGCCTGGTGGGCTGCCGTCTATGGGGTCGCACAGAGTTGGAAACGACTGAAGCGACTTAGCAGCAGCAGCAGGGTGGTTGCATAAATATTTATAAATGTTATATCATCTTGCTGAATTGATCCTTTTTTCATTATGCAACATCCTTTTTGTCTCTTATTATAGTCTTTGTTTTAGTCTCTTTTGTCTGACATAAATATAGCTACTCCAGCTTTCTTTTCATTTTCATTTGCATGTAATACATTTTTCCTTCCCTACACTTTCAGATTGTGTTGTTTCCTTACATCTACAGTGAGTCTCTTATAGCCTGCATAGAGTTGGGTCCTGTTTCTTTCTTTCTTTCTTTCTTTTTTTTTTTTTACTTATTTTAGTTGGAGGCTAATTACTTTACAATATTGTAGTGGTTTTTGCCATATATTGGCATGAATCAGCCATGGGTGTACATGTGTTCTCCATCCTGAACACCCCTCCCACCTCCCTCCCCATCCCATCCCTCTGGGTGATCCCAGTGCACCAGCCCTGAGCACCCTGTCGCATGCATCAAACCTGGACTGGTGATCTGTTTCACATATGATAATATACATGTTTCGGTGCTTTTCTCTCAAATCATCCCACCCTCGCCTTCTCCCACAAAGTCCAAAAGACTGTTCTATACATCTGTGTCTCTTTTTCTATCTCACATATAGGGTCATCGTTACAATCTTTCTAAATTCTATATATATGCATTAGTATACTGTATTGGTGTTTTTCTTTCTGACTTACTTCATTCTGTGTAATAAGCTCCAGTTTCATCCACCTCATTAGAACGGATTCAAATGTATTCTTTTCAGTGGCTGAGTAATATTCCATTGTGTATATGTACCACAGCTTTCTTATCCATTCATCTGCTGATGGACATCTAGGTTGCTTCCATGTCCTGGCTATTATAAACAGTGCTGTGATGAACATTGGGGTACATGTGTCTCTTTCAATTCTGGTTTCTTCAGTGTGTATGCCCAGCAGTGGGATTTCTGGGTCATATGGAAGTTCTATTTCCAGTTTTTCAAGGAATCTTCATACTGTTCTCCATAGTGGCTGTACCAGTTTGCATTCCCACCAACAGTGTAAGAGGGTTCCCTTTTCTCCACACCCTCTCCAGGAGTTATTGTTTCTAGACTTTTGGATCGCAACCATTCTGTCCAGCGTGAGATGGTACCTCATAGTGGTTTTGATTTGCATTTCTCTGATAATAAGTGATGTTGAGCATCTTCTCGTGTGTTTGTTAGCCATCTGTATGTCTTCTTTAGAGAAATACCTGTTTAGTTCCTTGGCCCATTTTTTGATTGGGTCATTTATTTTTCTGGAATTGAGCTGCAGGAGTTGCTTGTATGTTTTTGAGATTAATTCTTTGTCGGTTGTTTCATTTGCTATTATTTTCTCCCATTCTGAAGGCTGTCTTTTCACCTTGCTTATAGTTTCCTTCATTGTGCAAAAGCTTTTAAGTTTAATTAGGTCACATTTGTTTATTTTTGCTTTTATTTCTATTGCTCTGGGAGGTGGGTCATAGAGGATCCTGCTGTGATTTATGTCGGAGAGTGTTTTGCCTATGTTTTCCTCTAGGAGTTTTATAGTTTCTGGTCTTACGTTTAGATCTTTAATCCATTTTGAGTTTGTTTTTGTGTATGGTGTTAGAAAGTGTTCCAGTTTCATTCTTTTACAAGTGGTTTACCACTTTTCCCAGCACCACTTGTTAAAGGGATTGTCTTTTCTCCATTGTATATTCTTGCCTCCTTTGTCAAAGATAAGGTGTCCATAGGTACGTGGATTTATCTCTGGACTTTCTATTTTGTTCCATTGATCTATATTTCTGTCTTTGTGCCAGTACCATACTGTCTTGATGACTGTAGCTTTGTAGTAGAGCCTGAAGTCAGGCAGGTTGATTCCTCCAGTTCCATTCTTCTTTCTCAAGATTACTTTGGCTATTCAAGGTTTTTTGTATTTCCATACAAATTGTGAAATTATTTGTTCTAGTTCTGTGAAAAATACCATTGGTAGCTTGATCAGGATTGCATTGAATCTATAGATTGCTTTGGGGAGTATACTCATTTTCACTATATTGATTCTTCCAATCCATGAACATGGTATATTTCTCCATCTATTTCTGTCCTCTTAGATTTATTTCATCAGTGTTTTATAGTTTTCTATATATAGGTCTTTTGTTTCTTTAAGTAGATACATTCCTAAGTATTTTATTCCTTTCATTGCAATGGTGAATGGACTTGTTTCCTTAATTTCTCTTTCTGTTTTCTCATTATTAGTGTATAGTAATGCAAGGGGTTTCTGTGTGTTAATTTTATATCCAGTAACTTTACTATATTCATTGATTAGCTCTAGTAATTTTCTGGTAGAGTCTTTAGGGTTTTCTATGTAGAGGATCATGTCATCTGCAAATAGTTTTACTTCTTCTTTTCCAATCTGGATTCCTTTTATTTCTTTTTATGCTCTGATTGCTGTGGTCAAAACTTCCAAAACTATGTTGAATAGTAGTAGTGAGAGTGGGCACCCTTGCCTTGTTCCTGACTTTAGGGGAAATGCTTTCAATTTTTCACCATTGAGGATAATGTTTGCTGTGGGTTTATCATATATAGCTTTTATTATGTTGAGGCATGTTCCTTCTATTCCTGCTTTCTAGAGAGTTTTTATCATAAATGGATGTTGAACTTTGTCAAAGGCTTTTTATGCATCTATTTAGATAATCATATTGTTTTTAGCTTTCAATTTGTTAATGTGGTGTATTACATTGATTGATTTATGGATATTAAAGAATCCTTGCATTCCTGGGATAAAGCCCACTTGGTCATGATGTATGATCTTTTTAATATGTTGTTGGATTCTGTTTGCTAGAATTTTGTTAAGGATTTTTGCATCTATATTCATCAGTGATATTGGCTTGTAGTTTTCTTTTTTTTGTGGAATCTTTTCCTGATTTTGGTATTAGGGTGATGGTGGCCTCATAGAATGAGTTTGGAAGTTTACCTTCTTCTGCAATTTTCTGGAAGAGTTTGAGTAAGATAGGTGTTAACTCTTCTCTAAATTTTTCATAGAATTCAGCTGTGAAGCCATTTGGTCCTGGGGTTTTGTTTGCTGGAAGATTTCTGATTACAGTTTTGATTTCCATGCTTGTGATAGGTCTGTTAAGATCTTCTATTTCTTCCTGGTTCAGTTTTGGAAAGTTATACTTTTCTAAGAATTTGTCCGTTTCTTCCAAGTTGTCCATTTTATTGGCTTATAGTTGCTGATAGTAGTCTCTTATGATCCTTTGTATTTCTGTGTTATCTGTTGTGATTTCTCCATTTTCATTTCTAATTTTGTTGATTTGATTCTTCTCCGTTTGTTTCTTGATGAGTCTGGCTAATGGTTTGTCAATTTTATTCATCCTCTCAAAGAACCAGCTTTTAGCTTTGTTGATTTTTGCTATGGTCTCTTTGTTTGGGTCCTGTTTCTATCTATTAAACTACTCTATGTCTTTTGATTAGAAAATACAATCCATTTACATATGAGTAATTATTGATAGTAAAGTTGCTCAGTCGTGTCCAACTCATTGCAACCCAATGGACTGTAGCCTGCCAGGCTCCTCCAGTCATGGGATTTTCCAGGCAAGAATACTGGAATGGGTTGCCATTTCCTTCTCCAGGGGATCTTCCTGAACCAGGGGTCAAACTTGGGTCTCCCTCACTGCAAGCAGACTCTTTACCATCTGAGCCACCAGGGAAGCCCACTAATTATTGATAAATATTTACTTATTTCCATTTTGTTAATAGTTTTCTGAATGTTTTTGTACATCCTCTCTGTTCCTTTCTTCTTCTTTGCTCTCTTCCTTTGTGGTTTGATTATTTCTTAGGTGATATGTTTATATTTCTTTATCTTTTGTATATTTACTATAGGTTTTTGCTTTGTTTTTACCATGAGGCTTACACATGACAACCTGTGTCTCTAACAGTCTATTTTAAGTTGATAACAACTTATTCTTCATCCTATCTTAAAGCTAAACATTTTTACTCTCCCTTCCCCCATATTTTGTTTCTGATGTCACACTTTACATCTTTAAAGAGGAAGAAATTTTATTTGAAAAAATAATGGCTAAAAATTTTCCTAACCTGGGGAAAGAAACAAACATCTCAATCCACTAATCCCAGAGAGTTCCACTAAGAGGAATCCAAAAAGATCCACACATATTATAATTAAAATGTCGAAAGTTAAAGATGAAGAGAGAATCATAAAAGTGTCAACAGAAAAAACAACTTCTAATATACAAGGGAATCTCCATAAAACAATTAGAAGATTTTTTTTTCAGCAGAAACTTTGCAAGCCAGAAGGGACTGGCATGATATATTCAAAATGCTGAAAGAAAAAAAAACTTTCAACCAAGAATAGTCTATGCAGCAAACTGATCATTTAGAACTATATAAGAGTCAAGGCTATGGTTTTTCCAGTGGTCATGTATGGATGTGAGAGTTGGACTGTGAAGAAGGCTGAGCACCGAAGAATTGATGCTTTTGAACTGTGGTGTTGGAGAAGACTCTTGAGAGTCCCTTGGACTGCAAGGAGATCCAACCAGTCCTTTCTAAAGGAGATCAGCCCTGGGTGTTCTTTGGAAGGAATGATGCTAAAGCTGAAACTCCAGTACTTTGGCCACCTCATGCAAAGAGTTGACTCATTGGAAAAGACTCTGATGCTGGGAGGGATTGGGGGCAGGAGGAGAAGGGGACGACAGAGGATGAGATGGCTGGATGGCATCACCGACTCGATGGATGTGAGTTTGAGTGAACTCCGGGAGACGGTGATGGACAGGGAGGCCTGGCATGCTGCAATTCATGGGGTCGCAAAGAGTCGGACATGACTGAGCGACTGAACTGAACTGAACTGAAGAGACAAAGAGTTTTCCAGACAAGTAAACATTAAAATAGCTCATTGCCACTAAACTGCCTTATAAAAATGTTAAAAGAGATTTTTTTAAACTGAAAAGAAGAGCACCAATTACTAATAATAAAACATGTACAAAGATAAACCTCACTGAGAAGGTAAATATATAGTAAATATGGCTGATTAATCATCTATAAGGCTAGTGTGAAAGTTAAAAGACAAAAGTAGTAAAAATAACCATAATTACAGTATTAGCTAAAGGACACATGAGATAAAAAAGATGTCAAAAGGGTTTTATATGAAATATTTATTTTAATACTGATCCTTTTACTATTATATTATCTCATCTTCAAGGGCTTCCCTGGTGGCTCAGATGGTAAAGCGTCTGCCGGCAATGCGGGACACCCGGGTTCAGTTCCTGGGTCAGGAAGAAGGAAATGGCAATCCACTCCAGCACTCTTGCCTGGAAAATCCCATGGACGGAGGAAGAGCCTGATAGGCTACAGTCCATGGGGTTGCAAAGAGTTGGACAAGACTGAGTGACTTCACTTTCACTTTATCTTATCTAGGGTATCTCTTAATGTAGTTTGAATGAAAACACATTGCTTGTCACCTATGTTGTTGGTATTTTCTTCCAATTCAAAGTTTTCTTTTAATATATAGTGCCTTTTGTCAAATAAAAATTTGGAATTTTTATGCAGTCAAACATATATAACCTTTTCTTTATGAATTCAGCTTTTGGGGACATAGTCAAGAAAATCCTTTTTCCTAAAAACAAAAGTTTTCATTCTTCTCCATATTCAAATAACTTAAGAGTTTTATTTGCTTTGTTTTGGTCGTGGTTTGGTGTTGGCCCTTTATTGTTATTCAGTCACTAAGTTGTGTCTGACTCTTTGCAACCCCATGGACTGCAGCATGCCAGGCTTCCCTGTCCTCCACTATCTCCCGGAGCTTGCTCAAACTCATGTTTATTGAATCAGTGATGCCATCCAATCATCTCACCTTCTGTCACCACCTTCTCCTCTTGCACTCAACTTTCCCAGAATCAGGGTATTTTCCAGAGTTGGCTCTTTGCATCAGGAGGACAAAGTATAGGAGCTTCAGCTTCAGCATCAGTCTTTCCAATGAATATTTAGCATTGACTTCCTTTAGAATTGACTGGTCTGATCTCCTTACAGTCCAAGGGACTCTCAGGAGTCTTTTCCAGCACCACAGTTTTGAAAGTATCAATTCTTTGGCAATCAGCCATTTTTATGGTCCAACTCTCACATCCATAAATGACTACTGGAAAAACCATAGCTTTGACTATACAGACCTTTGTTGGCAAAATGATGTCTCTGCATTTTAATATGCTGTCTAGATTTGTATTTCTCCCAGAAATCTTGATTCCAGCTTGTGATTCATCCAGCCAGGCATTTTGCATGATGTACTCTGCATAAAAGTTAAATAAGCAGGGTGACAATATACAGCCTTGACAAACTCCTTTCCTGATTCTGAACCAATTGTTTCATGTCCAGTTCTAACCTGTTGCTTCTTAACCTGCATACAGATTTCTCAGGAGGAAGGTAAGGTGGTCTGGTATTCCAGTCTCTTTAAGAATTTTCCGCAGTTTGCTGCAATGATAATATTATAAATATATCAGTTTATCCCATATTAATCTATAAATTTAATACAATCACAAATACCTCAAATATTTTTTTAATTCTTTTGAGAAAAGTGATAACTTTATCTAAAATTTTCATGGAAGAATAAAGACCCATGAATAAGTAAGTTGACATTTCAAAAAAAAAGAGGAAAAAGAAAGAATATCTACTAGGTATTAAGAAATATCACCATATCATCATAATAACAAAAAAGTGTGATATTACTGCAACAACAAATAAATTAGTGAAATAATGGAGAGCTTAGAAATATAACCTTGCTTATATGAGAATTTAATATACAAATGGTTACCACATATTAAGGAGAGAATGACTAAATACTTAATAAATGAAGCTACAAACTTAGCTCATGCTATAGATTAAAATAAAATTGGATCTTTACCTAAAACTACATCAAAGGTAGACTCAACTGCAATAATGATCTAAATGATAAACATAAAATAATAAAAGAAATAAAAGAAAATAATTTTGTAATCTCAGAGTAGGAAAGGACACTGTTGATAGAACTTTATATACATATTTTTTATTGTGATTTTTCTTTTATGACAGCATAAAGGTTTCTATTCAGTGAAAGATGTCATGACAAAGTTAACTGACAAATAACAGACTGGGAGAAATTATTTGCATGGTCTATATCCATCAGTGGACTAATATAGGAATATACAAGGAACTATTTCCAAAAAATTAGCAGAAAAATGGGAAATGTATTTGAACAGGCAATTATGGAAGAGATAATCAATATAACTTAGAAACATACACAAAGATGTTCAAACTCATTAGTTAGGGAAACACAAACAGAAATAACAGTGAAATAGACTAGATAGCTAGGCATTGGTTGGGATGGATGTGGGTTTAGGAAATACTTCAGGTAGAAAAGTGAAGTATAGTAGTACAGCTGTTCCAAAGAGCAATCTCAGTATTTTGTCAAATCAAGCATACACATACCCTACCACCAGGCAACTCTAATTCTGTGTTTAGACCCTCCAAAAAACACTTCTCATACATCCCTAGTGGATGTAAAAGGATGGTCATTGTTTTTCATGCTGGAGAATTGCAAGCAATCTGAATGTCCATTCCTGGGGAAGCACATAGGTACACAGAGTGGGTGCACAACAGTGGCACAGTTGCAAGCAATGAGCTAGATATATTAAATACATGAAGCAGGATGCATGCTAAGTGAAAAGGGTAAGAAACAGAATGAGATCTACCACATAATAGCACTTACATAAAAGAAAACTACATGCACACAAAAATAGTGATGCATATTTTAAAGAACATATACAAATTAAAAAATACAGTGTAAACTCATTCGAACAATTTTCTAGTGGGTGAGGGACAGAGAGATGGGAGTGAAGAATGGGGATATAAGTTAATCAATCAACCATTCCAATAAAATGTGCATAGACCAATAAGGATAATATGCCATGAAGTGAGGAACATGATTAACTCAGCTCTCTACAATTGGAATTTAAAAAATATAATGCTTGGTATCCTGGGTGTTGATAATCTCAAGTCAGCAAAAAGTCTGGAGAAGTCTATGAAGAGTAATAGAAGATCACGAAACTGTCTATGAGAACAGGAAACATCTTGAGAAGAGTGAAGGCACAAGAAAGAACAGAAGACCTAAGGAAAAAAGTGGTTTCTGCATTTCTGACTTCAGAAGATAAAAAGAAAGTTAGAAAAGGGAAAATTAAATCATTTTTAAAATAGGAACCAGGCTTAGACTGCTAGGTGGCTTCCAGTGTTGAACAGGGCAGAAGCCACAGATGCACTCCTCTTTATGTAGAGGTTTCAGGCCAGCCTCTACTCTTGTTCACAAAAGAATGTATTCTTTCAAAAAATGTATAATGTGACAAATGCTGGTTCAGTCTTTGGTTTGGAGGGAAAGGGAAGCCATGAAAGAATTTGCAGGGAGAACTTGTTTTTCCTCTTCTTTCCCTTCCTCTACTATCATTCTTCCTTAACATGCCCTGGTTAACTTGCTATGTTTTTATATTTATTATAAAGGCAGAACACAGTAAAAAGCAAATAGCAATTACAGTAGTTAGTTCTATTTCTACTTGAAGTAACAGAAAAACTCAACTCAAACTTTATTAAATAAAAAGGGGAATTTATTGGTTCATGTAATCAAAAAGTTCTGCATGGGTCCTGCAGACAGCACTCAATCCAAGGCTCAAAGGGTGTAATCAGGATTGAGGGAGTTTCTTAATTACTAACTCTGCTTTCCTCTCCGCAGGCTTCATTTTCAACTGTATGCTGACATACAGTTTCAGAGTGGCTGCAGTAGCTCAACACACATGCTTCCAAGTTCAAATCTCAAGGTGTGGCAGTCGGAGGAGCATGAAATGATGTCTCTTTACTGGTGGTTCCCACAAGCGTCCTGAGATTCTTCCTGAATCGGCCCAGGTTACATACCCACCTCTTGCTGACAGCTCTATTCAGAGACATTCTTCACCTCAGAGTCAAAGCTAGACCTTTTACCGCACCCCCCTAATCACATGGAATAAGAATGGGAATAGATGAATTCCCACATGGGACTCTTGCAAAAGGTAGACTATACAGAAGGGAGACAAACAATGAATGTACCTAAAGTAATTTTCACTGTTTTTTCTTTTAGTATTTTCATTTATCATTCACTTTTCTCTTAAACTTACTATTTTCCTAAAGTAGGTGAAAATCTTCTCTCTGATCTCCCAGAGTTACTAAAGGAATCCAACATATCACCCTACACCCTTCAATAACCTCCACATTCTCAGGGAAAGGGGATCAAATATTGAAGAAAAAAAATATATATATATATTTCTTGCTCCTTTCTCTTGATGAAAACACATATAAAATTGAATCAAAATAAGAATGTGTCACAGTTAGTTAACAATTCTGTTAAGATTTCATAATAACATAATACTGAAGTGAAGTGAAGGTCACTCAGTCATGTCTGACTCTAGGACCCAATGGAATATATACAGTCCATGGAATTCTCCAGGCCAGAATACCGGAGTGGGTAGCTGTTCCCTTCTCCAGGGGATCTTCCCAACTCAGGGATTGAAACCAGGTCTCCCACACTGCAGGCAGGTTCTTTACTGTCTGAGCCGCCAGGAAAACATAATACTAATAACTGCCATTTATTGAACACCTGCTATAACGTCAGCCAAAGTGCAGACCATTGATGTATAATTCATTTAGCACCCTCAACAAGCATGCAAATTATGTATTATTATCCCTACTTTAAAGATGAGGAAACAGAGAGGTAAAGAAATCTGCTCAAAGAGAGCTGGTAACTGGAGGAGCCAATGGTCAAAGGCAATCAGTAGGACTTATGAGACTGGGCTCTCAACCCTAAACCAAGAACTCTGGGATCTGGGCACCGATTAGGCACCAATATTGTGACCACAGTATAATTTCAATTCAATCGTTTCATGTGCCTCATCTGAAAATTTCTAATAATTAGGAATTTCATGAGGAAATGAAATAATTAGTTGAGGATTACTAAATCTATACTATAAAAAAAACTGCAAATAGTTGTCTATAGACTGCTTTAAGCACAGATAGATATGCAATGCTGCCAGACTATACTTTGCAAGTGTAACTAATGGCCTGGACGTCAATAAAAGATGTCTCATCCAGCCCTGGGGGACTCTGCCCCAAGTTGTTGGGATATCCTAAAATAAGATAAATCCCTTGAAATGAATGCTTTTAGAAGTTGAGAAAATCTGGTAATACTTTAGGCAACACTGGTAAAACAAGTAGAAATGCTGTTGAGCCAAGAATCTACCTCAATTTCAACAAGATGCAAAACCAATACAATATCGTAAAGTAAAAAAAATAATAATAAAATTTTTTAAAAAAAAGATCATCATTGATGAAGAAATCTATGAGGTTAAAAATGCATTATTCACCTAATGAAGTCACACTTTAAGGACTTTGCAGCCTTCTGTCTCAGTGATTCTTTTGGACCTATGGTAGTTTAGAGTCCTAAATAACTGTTTTTAGTTTTTGCTATAAGCAGAAATTATAAACAATATGCCAGAATGGTTCACCTTCTAAACCCATCACTCCCCAGACTATTAGACTATGCAAAGCTTCTGACCCCATAGTAAGCCATATACACTATTCTGGGCCCTCCCCCACCTACACCTGGTGAGAGGGGTGTGGTGTAGTCAGTACTGGAGCTACTTGACAGTAATAATCATGGAGATTATCAGCCAAACATCTGCCTTATCTACAGGGTGTAGGTGGTGAATTAAGATGGATGAGTAATTAGGAGATTTGCAAGTGAAGTCCCTCAGTCATGTCTGACTCTTTGCGACCTCATGGACTGTAAACTACAAGGCTCCTCTGTCCATGGGATTTTCCCAGCAATAGTACTGGAGTGGATTGGCATTTCCTTCTCTAGTGGATCTTCCCAACCCAGGGATCGAACCTGGGTCTCCCACATTGTAGACAGACGCTTTACCCTCTGAGCCACCAGGGAAGTCTTGGAGATTTGCAAGGGAGGTCTAAAGTCCAAGTTGATAAAAAGTGGGTACAGAGTAGATAAAGGGGTCTTCACATACTGGAAGTTCAGTGAGACCCTTTATCACCCAGAACAAATATTGACCTTCAGCAGGAGAAATTTAAGAACAGAAGGTCCCCAAAGTTCAGGAATCAGCATCAGGTCACCTGTTCTGCTGGTCCAGTTTTGATCCTCTCAGTGGTGATAACTAGGTCTCTGCCTTGTTCCTGGTCTTTGAATGTCCCATGTTAGGAGCTCTTCTTTGTCTTTCTGCCTTTCCTGCTTCCAAAATTAAAATTCTAGCCTGAAAGATGAGCCCCCCCAATCCTGCTACCCGATAATGATGTTGCTGATACTAACTCCCCATCACCTAGTAAATCTCCTATTCCTGGTTTCTCTATCACTGAGTTCTGTCCACCTCTCAGACACTACTGAGACTGCCCCTCCCTAACCTGTCTGCCTACACCAGCTATTGCCAAAACTCTAACCTATTGCCTCTTGTTGTTTTTCCTCCCTCAACCACCATTTCCAATGCATTGTTAAGCTCTAGCTCTGAAATGTCTCTTCCCTTCAATCCTAGTGCAACATCTTATTTTGAAACCTCATTATTGCCTCCCTTTTCCCAAATTGCCTGCATCCTTGCCTGTATCAAACTCAATTTACCATCCATACTCTTAGTAGAGGTATTTTTACTAAATAAAAATCTGATCCTGTCACTTTTCCACTTAAAAATTCTTCAGTTGGTCTCCAATGTAAATAAGATAACATTATATGACTTAGCATGGTTTTTGAAAACTTTCAATATACCCTTTCAGGTCAATCTTCCCATGTTCTGTCCCATGAAATGCAATTAATGCATTCTTTAAAGTTCAGCTCAAATATAATCTTTTCAACTCTCTAAAAGAGAATAAGCTAAAATAAACAAGAGGGACTATATTAAACTAGAGCTTCAAATAAAACATTGGAAAGGCAACCTACAAGTAGGGAGAAAATATTTATAAACCAAATATCTGATAATGGGTGAAGATAAAAATATATAAAGAACTCATAAAACTCAATAGCTAAAAAGCAAATAATCCAAGTTATTATAAAAATGATCAAAAGATCTGAATAGATATTTTCCCCCAAAGACATACAAATATCCAATAGGTATACGAAAAGGTACTCAGCATCACTAAACAGAGACTCTAATCAGAACTACTCAGAGAAATGAAAGCTAATCAGAGAAATGCAAAGCAAAACCATGATAAGATATCACCTCACACCTGTTAGGATGGCTGCTATGAAAAAAACAAGAGATAAGTTTCGAGAATGTAGAAAAGGAAACCCTTATACACCAGTTGCTAGGGATTAAAAACTGATGGCGCCATTGTGAAAAACAGTACGGAAGTTCCTCAAAAGACTGAAAATAGAACTATCAACTACCATATAATCCAGCAATCCCACTCCTGAGTATTTAGTTAAAGTATCAGTATCTCAAAAAGATAGTCCCGTATTCATTGCAGGATAATTCACAATATCAAGATATAAAAATAATTTAAATTTTCTTCAACATGTGAATGGATAAAGAAAACTTTATGTCTTACATATTACATATTAATTAGCTGGCTCAGTTGCACACTCGTGTTTGACTCTTTGCAACCCCATGGAGTGCAGTACGCCAGGCCTCCCTGTCCTTCACCAACTCCTGGAGCTAGCTCAAACTCATGTCCATCGAGTCGGTGATGCCATCCAACCATCTCATCCTCTGTTGTCCCCTTCTCCTCCTGCCCCCAATCCCTCCCAGCATCAGGGTCTTTTCTAATGAGCCAGCTCTTCACATCAGGTGGCCAAAGGATTGGAGTTTCAGTTTCAGCATCAGTCCTTCCAATGAATATTCAGGACTGATTTCCTTTAGGATGGACTGGTTGGATCTCCTTGCAGTCCAAGGGACTCTCAAGAGTTTTCTCCAACACCACAGTTCAAAAGCATCAATTCTTCAGTGCTCGGCTTTATTTATGGTCCAACTCTCACATCCATGCATGACTACTGGAAAAGCCATACCTTTGACTGATGGACCTTTGTTGGCAAAGTAGTTTCTGCTTTTTAATATGCTTCCTAGGTTAGTCATAACTTTTCTTCCAAGGAGCAAGCGTCTTTTAATTTCATGGCTGCAGTCACCATCTGCAGTGATTTTGGAACCCAAAAAAATAAAGTCTGTCACTGTTTCTATTGTTTCCCCACTTTTTGCCATGAAGTGGACTGGATGCCATGATGTTAGTTTTCTGAATGTTGAGTTTTAAACCAACTTTTTCACTCTCCTCTTTCACTTTCATCAAGAGGCTCTTTAGTTCTTCTTTGCTTTCTGCCACAAGGGTGGTGTCATCTGCATATCTGAGGTTATTGATATTTCTCCCAGCAATGTTA
Organism: Bos indicus x Bos taurus; assembly: GCF_003369695.1. Taxonomy (NCBI): domain Eukaryota; kingdom Metazoa; phylum Chordata; class Mammalia; order Artiodactyla; family Bovidae; genus Bos; species Bos indicus x Bos taurus. The sequence continues at coordinate 18,446,437 of NC_040078.1, forward strand.
AGGGATACATGAGTTGATTATCTTGATCTTGGTATTCATTCCTCAGTACATATTTACATCAGATCAACACATTGCATACTGAATATATACAAGTATATTTACCAATTATTCCTCAATAAAGTTTGGGGAAAGTTAGTAAGTGGAAGAAAATAAGTTACTCCCTCATCTGTCTTTTCATAATGATTTATAAATATCTATACTAACATATCAGAGAAGGCAATGGCACCCCACTCCAGTACTCTTGCCTGGAAAATCCCATGGATGGAGGGGCCTGGAAGGCTGCAGTCCATGGGGTCACTAAGAGTCGGACACAACTGAGCGACTTCAATTTCACTTTTCACTCTCATGCATTGGAGAAGGAAATGGAAACCCACTCCAGTGTTCTTGCCTGGAGAATCCCAGGGACAGGGGAGCCTGGTGAGCTGCCGTCTATGGGGTCACACAGAGTCGGACATGACTGAAGCGACTTAGCAGCAGCAGCATACTAACATATATCACATTGTTTATATGTCTGTTTTCTTCATTATATTATGAACGCTTTGAGGACAGGGAGCATAACTTCTTCATTGATGGCCCTATGGTAGGCATGATGAGTGATGAGTAGTCAGCTAGTAACTGATGTTTGTTGAATGAATGAATGATCCCTGAATACTGTGACCTGTTCTTCATCTGAACCTCACTCTGACACCTGCAAAAAAGTCCCTCCAGAATACACTCTATCTTCTGTCTATAATATCCTTACATACAAATGGAGCAGGTAGGAAAGGAAGTAGGAGTTAATTCCAAGTTCTAGCCCTTCCTAATCTGCCACAGTCTCCTGTAATCAATGGCGTATGCTAGTCCCTGTCTGAATAAGTGACACTGGTGCAGTCTGGTCATAATGGCTATAAAGTCTCTGTCCTAGCTTGCTCCTAGATCCTTCTTTTCCAGTTTCCTAATGCTGCACCACTCTGTCACCAAAACTCACTGTTTCCATGGAACACAAAATGGAGACTGGTTAATACTTTAGTGCTGGTACTGGTCATTGCCAATGTGGCCACTTTAAAGATCTCATAATCCCTCTGTTCATAACCATTTGAAAGTTAAGTCATGAAGGCTTTCCCTTAACTGCAATGAGGTGATCAGTTACATTTCTATCATCCCTTCTATTATTTTTTCTCTTCTTACTTTTGTTTCTAATTGTTAGAAAAAACTTTCAAAAAACACAGTACTGCATAGATGCCATTCCCTTCTCATCCTAGAAATCCTCTGGCCATCTTTTCAGTTGTGCTTGAGGGGTTTAATAAACCACCATGGTTTTTAGAAAAATAACACCTTTGGGCTGGAGGAAGCACAAGCTGGAATCAAGATTGCTGGGAGAAATATCAATAACCTCAGATATACAAATGACATCACTCTTATGAAAGAAAGTGAAGAAGAACTAAAGAGCCTCTTGATGAAAGTGAAAGAGGAGAGTGAAAAAGTTGGTTTAAAACTCAACATCCAGAAAACGAAGATCATGGCATCCGGTCCCATCACTTCATGGCAAAAAAATGGGGAAACAATGGAAACAGTGACAGACTTTATTTTTGGGGGTTCCAAAATCACTGCAGATAGTGATTGCAGCCATGAAATTAAAAGACGCTTACTCCTTGGAAGGAAAGTTACGACCAACCTAGACAGCAGATTAAAAAAGCAGAGACATTACTTTGCCAACAAAGGTCCATCTAGTCAAGGCTATGGTTTTTCCAGTGGTCATGTATGGATGTGAGAGTTGGACCATAAGGAAATCTGGGCGCCAAAGAATTGATGCTTTTGAACTGTGGTGTTGGAGAAGACTCTTGAGAGTCCCTTGGACTGCAAGGAGATCCAATCAGTCCATCCTAAAGGAGATCAGTCCTGGGTGTTCATTGGAGGGACTGATGTTGAAGCTGAAACAGCAATACTTTGGCCACCTGATGTGAAGAGCTGACTCATTTGAAAAGACCCTGATGCTAGGAAAGATTGGGGGCAGGAGGAGAAGGGGATGACAGAGGATGAGATGGTTGGATGGCATCACCAACCCAATGGACATGAGTTTGGGTAATCTTTGGGAGTTGGTGATGGACAAGGAGGCCTGGAGTGCTGTGGTTCATGGAGTCGCAGAGTCGGACATGACTGAGCGACTGAACTGAACTGAACTGAATTGGTAAAAATACTTCTGGAAATACTTCCCCACTGTTCAAAAGACATGTCTTTTAATTTTTGTTTTCTCTGAATCTCTCTTTCATTCTCATCTGGAGTGTGTGTGTGTGTGTATGACTCTTGCATCTGCAGTAGCTGAAATAACATGTTACACATACACACACACACACCCTCAAAACCACATGTGTGTCCCATGTTCTTTCAATTCTATTCTCAATTTCCAACACTGAGGCCATTTCAACTTTTCCCCATACCTAAATAAAACTGTCAGTGAGTACCTAGGAATTATTACGTTCAGTTCAGTTTATGAGAACTGTCATGTCGGACTCTTTGTGACCCAATGGACTGCAGCACACCAAGCCTCCCTGTCCATCACCAACTCCCAGAGTTTACCCAAACTCATGTCCATTGAGTCATGATGATGCCATCCAACCATCTCATCCTCTGTCATCCCCTTCTCCTCCCGCCTTCAATCTTTCCCAGCATCAGGGTCTTTTCAAATCAATCAGTTCTTTGCATCAGGTGGCCAAAATATTGAAGTTTCAGCTTCAACATCAGTCCTTCCAATGAATATTCAGCACTGATTTCCTTTAGGATGGACTGGTTGGATCTCCTTGCAGTCCAAGGGACTCTCAAGAGTTTTCTCCAACACCACAGTTCAAAAGCATCAATTCTTCAGTGCTCGGCTTTATTTATGGTCCAACTCTCACATCCATGCATGACTACTGGAAAAGCCATACCTTTGACTGATGGACCTTTGTTGGCAAAGTAGTTTCTGCTTTTTAATATGCTTCCTAGGTTAGTCATAACTTTTCTTCCAAGGAGCAAGCGTCTTTTAATTTCATGGCTGCAGTCACCATCTACAATGATTTTGGAGCCCCAAAAATAAAGTCTGTAACTGTTTCCACTGTTTCCCCATCTATTTGCTATGAAGTGATGGGACCAGATGCCATGATCTTAGTTTTCTGAATGTTGAATTTTAAGCCAACTTTTTCACTCTCCTCTTTCACTTTCATCAACAGGCTCCTTAGCTCTTCACTTTCTGCCATAAGGGTGGTGTCATCTGCATATCTGAGGTTATTGATATTTCTCCTGGCAATCTTGATTCCAGCTTGTGCTTCATCCAGCCCAGCATTTTTCATGATGTACTCTGCATATAAGTTAAATAAGCAGGGTGACAATATGCAGGCTTGATGTACTCCTTTCCCAATTTGGAACCAGTCTGTTGCTCCATGTTCAGTTCTAACTCTTGTTTCCTTACCTGCATGCAGATTTCTCAGGAGGCAGGTCAGGTGGTCTGGTATTCCCATCTCTTGAAGAATTTTCCACAGTTTGTTGTCATTCCCACAGACAAAGGCTTTGGCATAGTCAATAATGCAGAAGTAGATGTTTTTCTGGTACTCTCTTGCCCAGTTATTATGTTGGGTATTTAAAAAACTGAGAGGCAATCCAGACTGGCATAAAATAGCATGCTTATACATAGAATAAGCTCATCCTGACTTTCACTCCACCTACAACATTTCTCTCTCCCCCTCTCTTTATCTTTCCTTTACATACACACACACACACACACACACACACACACACACACACACACACAGATTAAAGTAAGAAGAAGCTGAAATCACTGAGGACAACTTGAAGTCTTTCCTTGTAATCAACACTACTTTTCCTCACTATTGTCTTGGTAAATACCAGCTATAGGTAGAGGTGTTCCTACCAGATATTGCTCACCACCAGATACCTAAGCAGGAACATCACCTACAATATGCCAAGGAACCCAAGAGAATATTCAACCATGAAAAATTTCATCCCCAAAACAGCACCTCCTAGGAGATGACTACAACTCCAATAGGAAATCATTTAACCACAAATCCCAGCTCCCCTTCACACCTACAGCCTCAGTCACATCTCAAAGGACTGCCCCTTGAATCGTGACAGCTTGACCTACATCAGCAGCCCACAGGCCATATGGCAGCATAATGCTCTTCTAGCCCATTGGATAGGAAAAGGGAGGGACAACCACAAATGAATGATTGCAACTGGAATCCTGTAATTTCTGATTTGTCAATAATGCTTGACATTTGGGGATTGTCTTCATACCTTAATAAATCTTGGCATCCAGAAGATATAACTGTGGACACCTAACATGCCTCTGAAAGCATTTCATTGTCTGGGAACAATCAGGCAAAGAGTTAAGTTCTGTCTTAGGACAGAGAAGATGCCCTACATCTCAGACTGCATTATTCCTTGGTCAGTAATTTTAAAGATTTAAGTGGTAAAAGTTCTTTGGCATTCTAAAGATAAAAAGCTAAGATGCAAGAGGGATCAGGCATGCTGGCAGGAAGTGGAATATGGAAACATATACCATATACATAGGATGTAGTGGGAATTCCACATAAAGTGGAATTGATAGTCCTATTATGCCTTCTGAAGAAGGCGATGACATCCCACTCCAGTACTCTTGACTGGAAAATCCCATGGACGGAGGAGCTTGGAAGGCTGCAGTCCATGGGGTCGTGAAGAGTCGGACACGACTGAGCGACTTGACTTTCACTTTCACTTTTCACTTTCATGCATTGGAGAAGGAAATGGCAACCCACTCCAGTGTTCTTGCCTGGAGAATCCCAGGGACAGGGGAGCCTAGTGGGCTGCCGTCTATGGGGTCGCACAGAGTCAGACACGACTGAAGCGACTTAGCAGCAGCAGCAGCATTATGCCTGCAGTTAGTAAACTGCACTGACCAAACAGGCATCTGAGCTGAGTTGAATCAAGTCAGGCAAAGAAATGTACATGAATAACAGAATCATAGCTCTCACATGGAAAGAGGGATTAATAGACATCCTCCAAATGTTCCTCTACTTAATGACCCTCCAAAATATCCTTGTCTGATGCTCATCTCCCAGTAATAGATGCAACCTGTGCAATATGAAGTGCATTTTGAGGCGAAAATCTGAGTTGCAGGCCTGAGTCCTGAACTGTTGATTCATCAGCCATGCAGCACTGGACCTCCTGATTGTCAAGCACAGTATGAGGAGCCCAGACTAATTGACTGCCAACAACTCATTCAAGTCAACATTCTCTAGGCAGTGATAGGGAATTATCTCCAGAGATAATTCTTTTCATGACTGGACAATTCTGACTATTAAAATGTTCTTACTTATTCAAAGTCAAAGTACACTTGCCTATGCTTTCTACCAATCTGAGTTTTTATACAACCCACTACAAGAGATTCTCAAAATCATTGAAAACAGATAATCTTCTCCCACCAGCTGCTTCTCACTTTGTTCCCTTTGTTGTTGTTGTTGTTTAGTTGCTAAGTCGTGTCCAACTCTTTTGTGACCCCATGGACCATAGCCCCACCAGGCTCCTCTGTCCATGGGATTTCCCACACAAGAATACTCGAGTGGACTGCCATTTCCTTCTCCAGGAGTTCTTTCTGACCCAGGGATCAAATCTGAGGCTCCTTCATTGGCAGGTGGATTCTTTACCACTAAGATACCTGGAAAGCCCTTGTTCCCTTTACCACCCATCTGGCCAATCACCTACTTACTTGATTCAGAACACATAACAAGTTGCCCACATCCGTATTGAGAAGTGAGTGTCAGAACTGAGTGAAAAGCTAAAGAAACCATCTGACAAGGGCCAACTGAAGGACACGACCACTTATTTTGTTCTAGTTAATGCACTTTTCTTAATGCATCCTGAAATAGCATTACCTTTTGGGCTACTACATCACACCACCACTTCCACAATACCCCTTCTTTTACTCATGGCTTCTACCCTGTACTTGCGAAGTTGAATTTAAAACCAAAGTCAGAATTTTACTTTTAACTCAGTAAGATTCAATTTTATTAGATCTGAGCTACTTCTGTGATATGCTAAAATCTCCTTGGATCTTCAGTCTCTCCTAAAAATATTTGCCATCTTCTACATTTTCTTTTCTTTCTCTCTCTCTCTCTTTTTTTTTTTTTTTTTTGGCTGTACCACACAGCATGGGGATCTTAATTCTGAAACCAAGGATCAAATCATGCCCCCTGCAATGGAAGCACAGAATCTTCACCACTGCACCACTAGGGAAATCCCTCTGCCCAAATTTTCATCCAAGTTACTAATAAGAATACAATGATCATAACATGGTCAAGAAAACAGTCCTGGAGGCAAATACTAGGACTGTCCTCTATATGGATAGGAAACCCTAAGATTTGTGTCCTCTGATCTTTAAAACATTGCAGCCTAGACTGCCCCTGCCTTGCCACTGTCTGGACTCCACTGTTCTCAGCTCACTCACTGCTGGCCCTGCAATGATTCCACCATTAAGGTCACCCAGGACATAGGATACTTTGAAAGAAACCACCGTTTCAAATGCCAAAAATATAAAAATGTCTTTCTAAAAAGGAGAAAAGTTCACTCCTAGAGTAATGTGGTGTATGGGAAATAATGTTGGAGTTGGAGTCAGAATGACCTGGAATTATAGTCAGAATCACCTGGAATTGAATCCTGGTTCTGTAACTTACACTCTGGGTAATCTTCTCCCTATCACTATCAGCTCCCTCATCTCAAAATTAGGGATGATAATAATGACCTCGCAGGATTGTTTCTGAGGATTAGAAATATATGCAACATCCTAGCACATTCTTGGCACATACTGAGTGGGCATACAGTATAGACTATGACTATTATTATATCCTGGTGAGAGAGAGACAGTAGCTCCTGGCACAAAAAGATAAACCTAAGAAGAAAAGAGAAGAAAATGAAGATCTATGTTCTGTGGATGTTAACTACTAATGTTCCACAAAAGGAAAGAAAATGAGGACATTAAACAAAGATTTTAAAGCTCGGACATATGCATGCCTCACCGACTCTAAACAAGATCATCTCACCCCATACCCCCACCCCTGCCAACCATCACACCCACGCATTTATTTCATCATGTCTCAGGAACTATTACAGGGTCCAAGAATACAAAAGATGATTCAAGACCCAGTCAATACCAGAATGAGAAGAAATACAAAATGGGGCACTGGGCACCACATATACATAAGTAGTTAAAGTATCATCAGTGCTGTAAGGGAGATTAATATAGAGTATATGAGAGGACAGGGATCTGCCTGGAGATGTAAGGTGAGGCTTTATAAAGGAGGTGGTGATTCTGGACAGGCTTAAAGAATGAAAAGAAGCTAAGACTGAGGGACTCCCCAGTAGTAAGGACAGCATTTAGAGAATCTGAATAGTAGTAGACCATTAAAAGGTTATGCAAGGAATGTGGATAAATATAGAGTGACTTTCCCATAAAATGCAGGTGATAAAAGAAGTAGCTAAAAGGATACAGATTCATTACTACTGTGAAGGGTACCAGACACATACTTTTATATGTCTGGTAAAGAAATTTGGAATTCTCCAGGCAAGTAGGAGCCACCAGAAGGAATGATAAGAGTAAAAGATGAATCAAGCAGGCTAACAGTGGAAGGGTTGGTTATGACATTTTTTACTAATGTCCAGTTTAAAAATGGTGACATCTAGAACTAAGATTGCCATGCTAGAGACAGAGGAAGGTCTGCATAATAGACCTTCATATAGAAGTGACACATCGTGACATGCCATGAGGGCTAAAAAGAGAGAGAAATGGAAAATGACTTTGTGGGGCTTTAGACACTCAGCAGATAGAGGTGTCAGGTAAGTTCTCTCAGGATTCAGAGATGGAATTTATTAATAAAAAGGGACCTGTGGGTAGATGCTTCTAATGTTGGCATGTAACGTGGGCCATGATCACAGACTTCAGCACCCAGCAAGCTCTTCCAGGCTACAATCTCCTTGCTCTTCTGGTGAAGTAAGGAAGTAAGAGGGAATACATTTCACCTTGTCTACTTGTTCCTAAGCAAGGTGGAGATCTGGATGTACATGTGGTCTCATCCTCCTAAACCTGAAAGATGGTATATTTTGGTACAAGGCATGATAATTAGTTCAGTTTGAATAGTATAGACTGAGATACAAGAAGACATCCAAATGGAAATGTAATCTGTTCAATATACAGTCTGGAAATAAAGAGAGAGGCCAAGAATAGGCGTCTCCTGTATATTTATGAGGTCAATGAGAAAAGCCACAGTTTATTCCACAGGAAGAGTAGGTAGAACATGTCTCTGATACCCCAATTAACAACCTTGAAAACAAGACTAATGATTCTTGTCCAATAAGCTCATGCCAGCTCCTAATGATCACTGCTTCTAATTCAAGAGCCCACTTTCTTGTTCTGTTTTGAAAAATCAAAATTAAATTTGCCTACCTTCTCTGAACTCATTACACTTTGTAGAAGATCAACATTCATCATGGCAAATTCTCTCAGGATTCAGAGATGGAATTTATTAATAAAAAGGGACCTGTAGGTTGATGCATGTAATGTTGGCTTAAATATAAGCCAAATTTAATTTTTTCAAAAATGTGTACTCTACTACTCCTATAGAGACAAGGATAAGGAAGCACACTTATCAGTAGATATCTATCAAGCATCTACCATTCAAAGTGGGGGTAACAACAACAGCAACAAAACCCAGAAGGACCCTGCACACAAAGAGCCTATGCTAGCCAAAGGGAATCTTCCATGAAAGCTACAACATGCACGAGAATGATGTAAACCTAAACTGTAATTTGGTAAAACTGGTACAGATGAGTGCGTGAGCAAGTTGGGAAGTAAACAGGTCGCTAGAGAAATAGAGGTGGAGATATGGGTGGATCTGAGTTTGGTTAGGAATGAATCAGTCCATCCTACAGAGGATGGCTCCTCCCTGGATGGACCTGCTATAAAAAGGCCATGATCCCAGACTTCAGTACCCAGCAAGCTCCTCCGGGCTACAATCTCCTTGCTCTTCTGGTGAAGGAAGGAAGTAAGTAAGAGGGACTAAATCTCACCTTTTGTACTTGTTCTTAAGCAAGGTGGAGAGCCGGATGTACATGTGGTCTCAGGTCAAAACTTCTGGATGTTTGGGGTCCTTTATTTTTAGTTGCTATGTTACTAAAAGCTTATTTTGACACAGAAGGAAAATGAGGGCACAAATTTGCTTTCTACCTGGCTACTCTCAATATTGTTTGTTTATCTATTTACCCATTCACTGAACAAATATATATTAACTACCTTCTATTTGCCATATGCTCTCTCTTGGCTGATTATGCAGTAATGAACAACATAAACTTCGTAGCAGAAGGAAACACAAGAAATGTTCATTGCAGCCATCGCAGCACTGTTTATAATAGCCAGGACATGGAAGCAACCTAGATGTCCATCAGCAGATGAATGGATAAGAAAGCTGTGGTACATACACACAATGGAGTATTACTCAGCCATTAAAAAGAATGCATTTGATTTAGTTCTAATGAGGTGGATGAAACTGGAGCCTATTATACAGAGTGAAGTAAGCCAGAAAGAAAAACACCAATACAGTATACTAACACATATATATGGAATTTAGAAAGATGGTAACAATAACCCTGTATATGAGACAGCAAAAGAGACACTGATGTATAGAACAGTCTTTTGGACTCTGTGGAAGAGGGTGAGGGTGGGATGATTTGGGAGAATGGCATTGAAATGTTTATAATATCATATATGAAACGAGTCGCCAGTCCAGGTTCGATGCACGATACTGGATGCTTGGGGCTGGTGCACTGGGATGACCCAGAGGGATGGTATGGGGAGGGAGGAGGGAGGAGGGTTCAGGATGGGGAACACATGTATACGTGTGGCGGATTCATGTTGATATATGGCAAAACCAATACAATATTGTAAAGTTAAAAAATAAAATAAAAAAAAACAAAAAATGAATAAAAATTTAAACAGTGATAAGAACAATGAAGAAAATAAGACAGTGATATAGTAAAGTAATAGGATAGTACTTGAGATTGGAGGGTTAGGAAAGGACTCTGGGGAATTATCTTTTGAGCAGAGATCTTAAAGACAGAAGAAACTAGTCAAGGCAAACACGAAGATTTTAAAGCAGTAGTAAATCCTTTAAAGGACAAAAAGATGCTTGGGTGCCTAGAGCATGTTTAACATGAAGAATAGTGGTATATAGTGAGTCACAAAACTAGACAGGCCATGGAAAGAGGGGCACAGTAGAGTTTGTACATTATTTGAAGTAGATGAGAAGACATTGGAGAGTATTAAGCAGGAAGAGTAACAAGATCACTCTGAGCTGCTATACGGAAAATAGGATCATAGGCAATGGTGGGAGAAAGGAGATGGACTGCAGTTTAGATGAGAGATGACAAGGTAAAAGAAACAGTGAGAAATAACTCTTTGTCCAAACACAAATATAGAAGCTATGCATGTCTCCATTCTCTCCTTTACACCACACTGATTTATGGTTCTGACCACCAAATCTGACTGTAAGACAAGCCAATCCATCTGTCTTCCTATCCACATTACCATCTTAATCTAGGCTATCCCTTCATTCCCACTTCTATTACATGGAAATACCACAAATTATTTATTCATTTTTTATTGATAGATATTTGGGTTATTTTCCTTTGGGGAGATATTATAAATAATGGATCTATGAACATTTTTGTTCATGATTTTTAGTTACAAACGTGTATATATTTCTATTGGGGATATTCCTAGGAGTAAATCGCTGGTATTAAGTATTATCAAACACTTCTTGAAAGTATTTCTGCCAGCTTATGCTCCTTCTAGGAGTGTATGAAACACCCAGTTTCTCCATATCTTCACCAATATGTGGAATTAGTATTCTTTTTTCTGTCTTTTTAGTCATTTGGGTGGGGGTGTTATAGTCTCACACTGTTAATTTCAATTTGTAGCTCCCTGATGATTAAGAAAATTGAGAACTTTTTGTGTTTACTAGCCATTTGTATATCCTATTTTGCAAAGCTCTTGTACTGTCTAACCATTTTGCTATGGGGCCATCCATATTTCTTGTATTGATTTATAGGAGTTACTTTTATATTCAGGAGAGAGCCCTTTATTGGTTAAATGTGTTGCATCTATTCTTCCACTCAATGACTTTCCTTCTCTCCTTAATAGAGTCTTTGAATAAACAGACATTCCTATTTTTAATGCACTCCAATTTATCAATCTTATTCTTTATCATTAATATTTTTTAAGTTCTCTTTAAGAAGTATTTCTCTACCCCAAGTTCTTGAAACTATTCTCCTATGTTGTTGTTTTGTTTTTTTTTTTTACTTTGCAATATTGTATTGGTTTTGCCATACATCAACATGAATCCACCACGTGTGTACACGTGTTTCCCATCCTGAACCCCCCTCCCACCTCCCTCCCCATACCATCCCTCTGGGTCATCCCAGTGCACCAGCCCCAAGCTTCCTGTATCGTGCATCGAACCTGGACTGGCGATTCGTTTCTTATATGATATTATACATGTTTTAATGCCATTCTCCCAAATCATCCTCCCCTCCCTCTCCCACAGAGTCCAGAAGACTGTTCTATACATCAGTGTCTCTTTTGCTGTCTTGCATACAGGGTTGTCGTTACCATCTTTCTAAATTCCATATATATGAATTAGTATACTGTATTGGTGTTTTTCTTTCTGGCTTACTTCACTCTGTATAATAGGCTCCAGTTTCATCCACCTCATTAGAACTAAATCAAATGTATTCTTTTTAATGGCTGAGTAATACTCCATTGTGTATAGGTACCACAGCTTTCTTATCCATTCATCTGCTGATGGACATCTAGGTTGCTTCCATGTCCTGGATATTATAAACTGTGCTGTGATGAACATTGGGGCACACATGTCTCTTTCAATTCTGGTTTCCTCGGTGTGTATGCCCAACAATGGGATTGCTGGGTCGTATGGCAGTTCTATTTCCAGTTTTTTAAGGAATCTCCACACTGTTCTCCATAGTGGCTGTACTAGTTTGCATTCCCACCAACAGTGTAATAGGGTTCCTTTTTCTCCACACCCTCTCCAGCATTTACTGCTTGTAGACTTTTGGATCGCAGCCATTCTGACTGGCGTGAAATGGTACCTCACTGTGGTTTTGATTTGCATTTCTCTGATAATGAGTGATGTTGCGAATCTTTTCATGTGTTTGTTAGCCATCTGTATGTCTTCTTTGGAGAAATGTCTATTTAGTTCTTTGGTCCATTTTTTGATTCTCCTATGTTATCTCCTTCACCTTTTTTTTAAAGACTATGTTAGACTTTGTAGGCAAATAATCCCTCTCTTTTAAAAAGTATTCACTTATTTGTTTGGCTGTGCCGGGTCTTAGTTGCAGCACATGGAATCTTTGATTTTCATTGTGCCATGTGGGATCTTTTAGTTGCAGCATGTGGGATCTAGTTCCCTGACCTGAGATTGAACCTGGGCCCCCTGCATTAGGAGTGTGGAGTCTTAGCCACTGAAGTCCAGTCTCCTTTATCTTTCATATGTAAAATCCACCGGGGAACAAATTCATTTTTCCATATGGGAAGCCAATTAACCCAGCACCATTTATGCAAAAGACTATATTTTCCCTGCCAACTCTCATCACAACCTTTTTCATAAATTAAATGTGCATAATGATATATCTGATCTTTCACTTATCTATTTGTTTAATGCTGCATCAGTGTCACGCTGTCTTCTTTTATAATACACTTAACATCCAGTATGTCTACAAAATGGTAGACATACTGGTCTTTTTCAGTGTTGTTCTGGCTAATCCTGGACCCCCACATTTTAATATAAATTTCAGACACTGCCTTATCAATCTTTATTTTAAAAAATTTCACAGATTCTGAATGAAATTTTATTGCACATAAAAAGGAGTTTGGGGAGATCTGACATCTTGACAACATTGACACCTTCAATACATGAACAAGACACAATCTTCCATTTATCCATATCTTTTTAAATTAGTCTCAATAACATTTATAATTTTCTGAGTACATATATTTCATATTTTTTGTTAGATTTCAGTTCAGTTCAGTCACTCTGTTGTGTCTGACTCTTTGCAATGCTATGGACTGCAGCATGCCAGGCTTCCCTGTCCAACACCAACTGCCGGAGTTTACTCAAACTCATGTCGATTGTGCCAGTGATGCCACCCAACCATCTCATCCTCTGTCGTCCCCTTCTCCTCCCACCTTCAATATTTCCCAGCATCAGGGTCTTTTCAAATGAATCAGTTCTTTGCATCAGGTGGCCAAAGTATTGAAGTTTCAGCTTCAGCATCAGTTCTTCCAGTGAATATTCAGGACTGATTTCCCTTAGCATGGACTGGTTGGATCTCTTTGCAGTCCAAGGAACTCTCAACAGTCTTCTCCAACACCACAGTTCAAAAGCATCAATTCCTCGATGTTCAGCTTTCTTTATGGTCCAGCTTTCACATCTATACATGACTACTGGAAAAACCATAGCTTTGACTTGATGGACCTTTGTTGGCAAAGTAATGTTTCTGCTTTTTAATATGCTATCTAGGTTGGGCATAACTTTTCTTCCAAGGAGTGTCTTTTAATTTCATGGCTGCAATCACCATCTGCAGTAATTTTGGAGTGCAAAAAGATAGTCTGTTACTGTTTCCACTGTTTCCCCATCTATTTGCCATGAAGTGATGGGACCAGGTGCCATGATCTTAGTTTTCTTAATGTTGAGTTTTAAGCCAACTTTTTCACTCTCCTCTTTCACTTTCATCAAGAGGCTCTTTTGTTCTTCATCTCTTTCTGCCATAAGGGTAGTGTCATCTGCATATCTGAAGTTACTGATATTTCTCCCGACAATCTTGATTCCAGCTTGTGCTTCATCCAGTCCAGCGTTTCTCATGATGCATTCTGCATATAAATTAAACAAGCAGGGTGACAATATACAGCCTTGATGTACTCCTTTCCCAATTTGGAACCAATCTGTTGTTCCATGTCCAGTTCTAACTGTTGCTTCTTGACCTGCATACAGATTTCTCAGGAGGCAGGTCAGGTGGTCTGACACTCCCATCTCTTGAAGAATTTTCCACAGTTTTGTGATCTACACAGTCAAAGGCTTTGGCATAGTCAATAAAGCAGAAGTAGATGTTTTTCTGGAACTCTCTTCCTTCTTCCATGATCCAGCAGATGTTGGCAATTTGATCTCTGGTTTCTCTGCCTTTTCTAAATCCAGCTTGAACATCTGGAAGTTCATGGTTCACGTACTGTTGAGCCTGGCTTGGAGAATTTTAAGCATTACTCTGCTAGTGTGTGAGATGAGTGCAACTGTGTGGTAGTTTGAGCATTCTTTGGCATTGGCTTTCTTTGGGATTAAATCTTTGTTAGATTTAACTTCTAGCAGTTTCCTGACTTTTTATACTTTTGTAAATAGCATCATTCCTTATTTCAATTTCTGTTTCTTGATTTTGTATAGAAACACAAATAAATTTTGTATATTTATCTTGTATCCAGCAACATTGTTAGTTTTATGTATTCTAGTAGTTTATACATTTTAAAGGAGAAGGAAATGGCAACCCACTGCAGTGTTCTTGCCTGGAGAATCCCAAGGATGGGGGAGCCTGGTGGGCTTCCGTCTATGGGGTCGCACAGAGACAGACACGACTGAAGCAACTTAGCAGTAGCATACATTTAAAAAATTTTCCTACATATGGAAGTCACATCATTCTTAATAATGACAGTTTTGTTACTTCATTTCCAATTATTCTGTTTTTCATTCTTTGTCTTAATTTTTGCTCTACCTAGGAACTTCAAAACAATGTTGCATAGCATATTAGCAGGTGTACTGATCTCATTCAAAAACTGAGCGAGAAAAGTATTCAGCATGTAACCATTAAGTATGCTGTTTACTATAGTACCATCAAGGTGAAAGTGAAAGTGAAAATCGTTCAGCCCTGTCTGACTCTTTCTGACCCCATGGACTATACAGTCCATGGAATTCTCCAGGCCAGAATACTGAAGTGGGTAGTCTTTCCCTTCTTCAGCAGATCTTCCCAACCCAGTGATCGAACTTGGGGCTCCCGCATTGTGGGAGGATTCTTTACCAGCTGAGCCACAAGGGAAGCCCAAGAATACTGGAGTGGGTAGTCTATTCCTTCTCCAGCGGATCTTCCTGACCCAGGAATCCAACCAGGGTCTCCTGAATTGCAGGCGGATTCTTTACCAACTGAGGTCTCAGGGAAGCCCTAATTGTACCATAGTAGGTACAACTCATATTTGTAAATAAAAATTAATGTTGGATTTTTTTATGGACAAGAATATATTTTTATTATAATTACTTCCTTATAATGCATTTTCTTCATTCACTGCCAGAATTTTCAGATTCCATTGGAATGAAAGAAAAATTGATCCAGGAATATGCTCAGCTTTAATTTGCATGTCTATTGTAGGGGTTTTATCAAATGTTTTTTGCATCTATTAAGAGGTTCAAAAAAAATGTTTTCCCAGTATTCTATCGGTTCTCATATATTATAACAAACATGATTTTTAGGAATAAAACTTTCTTAAGTATAACACATATTCTTTTTGTACAATACTAGATTCAGTTTATTATTTTCTTTCAGATTCTTGCATCTATATTCATAAAGAAAATTCTCCTGAAAACTTTGTTTCTTGTAATATCCTTGTCAGGTTAAGGGTACTGAGGTTATGTTGGATTCATAAAATCAGTGTTCTCCTTTTTTAATTTCCCTGAAACAATCTGTGGTATTAGAATTATTTATTTCTTACACATTAAACAAAATTCCCTGGTAAAGCCAACTGATTTGTAGCCACCCCTCCCCTCAATATGGAATACTTCCTGTTGTGTACATTTGCATAGGAAGCATTTTTCTAGAAATACATCCACTTCATTTAAATTTTCAAAAATTTTCTATAAAGTTTATAATATGCACTTATCTTTCTAGTACCTGTAAAACATAAGGCAATATCCCCTTTTATTTTCCTGATATTGACTACTTATGCCTTTCTCCTCTTTTCTTATTTTATTCAGAGTTCCTCGGTTTTATCAAATTTTCAAAAATCTTGGCTTTTTGATTCTCTAAATTTGTTTCCTACTTCATTAATATCAGTTTTTATCTTTATTGTACTTTCTTTGGACTGAATTTGTTGTTCTTTTCCAAACTTCATAACATATATGGTTAGGTTATTGATTTTTCAGCCTTTCTTTTCTAATATATGTAATAAAACTATAAATTTTTCATTAGGCATGGAATGACTGTATCCTACAAGTTTTGCTATTTCATATTTTTCTCATTTGTATTTAGCTCAAAATATTTTCTAATTTACACTGCAATGTATTCTATGACCTATTTGTTATTTAGAAGTTACTGCTTAATTTCCAAACATTTGTGGAGATTTTTGTATGTTTCTTTCTATCATTGAAATCTAGCTTCATTCCACTGTGGTACAAAACAAATTCTGCATGATTTTAATCCTTTAAAATTTGTTGAAATTTTCTTTATGATTAGCATATAGTAAACTTTCAAAAGTCTCATATTCATTTCAGTAGGATGTGTATGTTATATTTGTTAGACACAGTGTTCCACATATATTAGTTACTGTCTTATGAATTTTGTGGAACTCTTCTAGAGCCTTATAATATTTTTGTTTACTTGTTCTATTAGTTGCTGAGAGAAGTATGTTACCTACTATAATTATAGATTTGTCAATTTGTCCTTATAATTCTGTCATTTTTTTGTTGTACATATTATGAGGCTATGTTATTAAGTACATATCAATTTAAATTCTTACATCTTCCTCATGAACTAGCCATTTATTGTTATGAAATATCCTTCTAGTTATACTTTTGTTTTAAACTCTGTTTTACAGATGTTAATATAGCAAAAACAATAGCTCTCCTTTAACATTTGAATAACATATCTTTTTCCAACATATATCAGACTTAAGTGTGTCTCTTGTAGATAGTATGTCCTTTTTTTTCCATCTAGTCTGACAATCTTTGTTTCTAAGTTACAGTATTTAGTCCATTCTTATTCAGTATCATTACTGCTTAAATCTATTTGGTTTAAATCTACCATATTACTACTTGGTTTCTAATATCCTACCTGTTTTACATTTCTTTTTCTCTTTTCTAACTTTTTTGGATGGATTACATGTTTGTCAGTTAATTTTTGCCATATTAGCTTATTAATTATACATCCTTTTACTGGTCTTTTCATGCTTACCTTAGACATTACAATACAACACTTACCCTTGAAATTATTAGAGTATATTATAAAAAAAAAAAATACTTTAACACTGCTAATACTTTACTCCAACAATCCAAGTATCCTATAGTACCTGATTCTATTTACCCTTTCCAACCTTATTTATGATAGCACTATCATAAATCTTGAAAGATATTATTATTGCTGTTTTTTCCATCACTATTCATTTAGACTTTCCCCTATACTTACACTTTTGACTTTTTCTTCATTCTTTCGTACCTCTCTGTGCTTCTGACTAGGATCATTCTTTAATATTTCCTTTAGAGTAAATCTTATGGTGTAAGGTAAATCTGCTTTGTTTGCTTAAAAATATCCTTACTTAAGCTTTCTTCTTCATGTATACTTTCAATGGGTATAGAATTCTAGGGTAGAACTTACTTTCCTACAGGAAGATAAGAAAAACATTTCACTGTCTCCTGGCTTCCATTATTTCTTTTGAAAAGTCAGTAGTTGGTTTTTTGAAAATAATATGTTTTTTCTCTGGCTGGTTTTAAGATTTCCTCATTGTCTTAAGTGTTCAGACATTTTTTATTATGTGTCTAGGTATTGTTTTCTTTTATATATCTGCTTGGAATTGATAATACTTCTTGAATCTGTGGCTTGATATCTTCCACCAGTTTTTAATAATTGCAGTTATTTAACTCCCCGAATTACTGTAGTTCCCATCCGATGTATGGGATCATATCCAATCAATTCCCATCTGAATGTAAGCTTCAACAAATTGTCACAATTTTGATAGTGTTATGATACCTACACACACACATAAACACCAGCTTTCCAACTGTCCTTAAAAGAATCTTACTTTGAAAGAACCCTAATTAGTGATTCTACAAATTGATCATTTAAAAACTGAATCAGATTACTCTGTTTCAAAAAAAAAAAAAATCATTTAGTGACTTCCCATTACACTTACAATAAAAAGCACAAATGTTACCCTATTTAGAAGATCATCATTTTCTAACCCCTGTCTGTAAGTCTGACTTTAAGTTGTATTAATCCTGATTTGTTCTGGAATTGGTATTTTTTTCTATATCACTAATCTTCCAAGTTGATTCCCATATTCAGATCATTGCACTGTTCCTTTTACCTAAAATTCTTCAACTTATCAATGGTTAGTTCCTTCTTATTTCTCTATTTTAAGCTCAAATGTCCTTTTTTAACACAAAATCTCCTCTGATCAATCTAAAGCACATCCCTCACAACAACTCTATATATTAATAGCACCATTCTTATTTTAACGGTATGCATGTCACTTCTCAATATCTAATTTCTTCATTTATTTGTTTATTGTCTTCAGAAGAATAGGTACTTCATTCATCTTGTTTATTATTATATCCCCAGAGCATAAAATAGTACCTAATCCTGTAGTAGGTGTTGAATATTTGTTAAATAATTTAAGGTATGAATGAGTGAGTGTAGAAATCAAACGTAAGGTCAGGCTTGGAAGTATCAATCTGGAAGTAATTAGATAGTATCTGAAGTCAAGAGGTCCAATGAGATTTCAGTGAATAGATATATTTTAAAAGAGAAGGTCAAGGACATAGGCCATGGGGATTTTCCAACATTTTGAAATTAAGCAAAAGATGAGAGATTAGTGAAGAATATTGAGAAAGAGCAGCTGATAGATTAGAGGTATATAAGGAGAATGCAGTGTTAAGATCCAAGAAACAAACAACCAAAAATTCCATGAAAAAGGGAATGAGCAATTCTACACCCTAAGAGGGTGAGTAAGATGAGGAGGATGAACAACCGACCACTGTATTTAGCAACTTATAGACCAGAGGTTATTTAACACAAATCAGTTTCAAGTTTGGAGACAAAAAATTGAGAGAACTGATTTTAAATGAGTAGTAAACATAAAATGAGGGGAAGCACAGAAAATTCTTTGAAGACTCTTTGCTGAGAAAGTAAACCATTCACTAGGAGAGCTGGATGGAGTGGAACATCTTGGTGGTGGGGGAAATATTGTTCAAGGGAAGATCTTCAAGATGGAACAAACTCCAGCATGTTTTTGCTATGAATCAAGATTAATTACTAGATGAGGCAATAGTATGGAGGGAAGAAAAGTGGCCAGTTTAAGGGATATTTTAAAAGTACACTCAATAAAACATGTTGATGAATTAGACACAGGATGTGAGAAAAAGGATAACCAAGACTAAATCCCAGGTTTGTGGCTTGAGCAATCAGTGAGATAGGGATAACTGGGGAGGAGAGGTAGGTGACATAAAGTAGTTGGAAATTAAGGCTTCTGTCATGAACATGGTAGATTTAAAATCTCTTTTAGGCCCAAGCAGAAATATTTGATAGGTACTTATGTACCTATCATAAGTCATACATCATACATATGTCAAGCTTAGAGGAGACTTTATGGCTGGATATATAAATTTCAGAGTTGTCAACCCATACATAGGATTTAAAGTTACACAGCCAGTTGAGACCCCTCCACTCCGCCCAAGGGACCATAAAATACAGAAAAGGAACTAAGGACTCAATCTCAGGCACAACAACATTAGAGCCTGGAATAAGAGACTAAAAAAAAACAGGCAGTGAGGTCAGAAGAAAAAAACGAAAGAGAATGGGGTCTCTGAAAGAGGATGTAGCCATCTGCATCAAATGCTGCTGATACGTCAGTCATGTGAAATGAAAATGGATAGTTGGACGTAGTAAGATAAAGGGCATTTTTTTAATCATCATGAGAGCTTTAGTGGATTTTTGAGACAGAAAGATAATCTGAATAAAAGAAAATAGAAAGTGAAGAAAAAATATAGTTCTATCTTGTGAGGGGTTTTGGTATAGTAGAGGAAAGATAAATCAGGTGGTGTATAAAGGAAGATGTAGGATGAGGGAGGGGATATAAATAAGGGACATTTCAGCATGAACACATGCTGTAGTGAATGTTTCAGGGGGAAAAAAAAAGAAATTGATGAGGTAGGAGAAACAGTGAATAACTACAAAAGCAAATTGTTTGAATAGGCAAGAGAGAGTGAGATCCAGTGCCAAAATAAAGGACAGAAGGACAATTTATCCACAAAACAGTAGTGAAGGTTAAAGTATGTGGATACAAATGCAATAGGCTGGATGGACAGATTCTGAAAAAATGAAATTCTTTCCTAATAGATCACAAGTTTTCAGTGAAATAAAAATCAACGTCATCTTCTGAGATAAAGGAAAGGAAGAATCTATTGCAGCTTTTGCCAAAGGTCTGTGAGAGTATCTAAATTCCACTGTGAAAGACACCAGTACAGTACACTAATGCATGTATATGGAGTTTAGAAAGATGGTAATGATAACCCTGTATGTGAGACAGCAAAAGAGACACAGATGTAGAGAACAGTCTTTTAGACTCTGGGAGAAGGCGAGGGTGGGATGATCTAAGAGAATAGCATTGAAACATGTATATTATCACATGTGAAACAGATCGCCAGTTCCATGCATGAGTCAGGGTGCTCAAGGCTGGTGCACTGGAATGACCCAGAGGGATGGAATGGGGAGAGAGGTGGGAGGGGTGTTCAGGATGGGGAACACATGTACACCCATGGCTGATTCATTGAATGTATGGCAAAAACCACTACAATATTGTAAAGCAACTAGCCCCCAATTAAAATAAATAAATTTAAAAAAATAAAGCTATTGAGTAGAAAAGTAAAAAAGAAAAGTGAGTTTTGAGAGATATTTTGATATTTTGTGACTTATGATATTCTAGGCATGCAAATAAAAGAGTAGTTTGATGTGGAGAAGAAAAAAAAAAAGAGATATCAAAGCCAAAATGTTGGCAGTCCAGTCAAACTCTGTGTTGATATTCATCATGTAGACAATGGATAAAAGTTTTTCATGGCCATCTTCCATTTTTAAAGCTGGACTAACTAGGAAAAGATGTAGGTTTATAAATGTGAAAATGTATCATCATAATTGATATGACCTACAAAAGAAAAGAAATAATGTACACTTTAACTTCTTTCTAGGTTTACCTATAGTTCCAAAAGATGTCGACTCTCCTGGAAAATATCAATGACATCATCAAAATATTCCACAAATATTCAAAAACAGATAAGGAGACTGACACATTGAGTGAAAAAGAGCTAAAGGAACTGGTGGAAGTGGAGTTTCGGCCCATCCTGAAGGTAAACGTTATTTGCCAGATAAAACAGTATATCATTTTTGTTCTGCATCAAAAAATGTCAAAATATTACTGTGAAATCTTTATGAGTTGTTTCTCTTGGAATAGGAACAAATATAATTTTATTTCAAAACAGATATAATTTGTTCAGCTCTTTATTCCTCAATATATATCACATACACACATTGTCTATGGAAAACACAAATATTTGTTTAAAAGAAGTAAACAAAAGTTAACCTATCATAATATTCCCCCTAATTTCAAGAATGTAAAGAAGGTATGTCTAAAAGATAATTCCATGAAAAAATTTACAAAATGCTGACACTTAAAGAATTAAAAGAAGAACATACCCCATCAAATTTTTTGTGTCACCATACTAGCATTAAGATTTAGGTCTTTTAGGACAGTACCAACAGCTGTTTACTAAGTCAAGATAAAACAAACATTATTAAAGAAAACATTCGATTCTACTTTTATATAGCAAGAATTAACATTTCCAAAGTTCATTTTAATTATTTAATCTTCCACTTCAGTCACTCTCATGTACTCTCCCTGTCTTCCCTGTTTACAGAATCCAGGTGACCCGGACACCGCTGAAGTTTTCATGTATAACCTCGATAGAGATCACAACAATAAAATAGACTTTACAGAGTTTTTTCTGATGGTATTCAAAGTGGCTCAAGTATATTATAGTTATACTCAAAGACAGAATTTACAGAGAGCAGGACAAAAACAGAAAAAGTGTACATACCACTACGGAGATGAAGAAGATGATACAGAAGAAGACAAAGAAGAAACAGAAAGAAAGTACAGTCATTCAAGAAGTGATGGAAAGACTCAAGACAGATCAAAGAGCCCAAGAGGAAGAGGAAAAAAGAGACATGGATCTAAATCTGGAAGTAAACAAAGAAGAGGTGACACACCTACCTCTGGACTCAGACATGGATGTAGCAAAAAACATGAGTCAAGAAGGGAAAAGAAAAGGAGACCAAGCTCTACTGAACCAAAAGAAAGAAGGCATATGTCAAGTGTTAGCCCAACCAGGGGATATGAAGAAAAAGAAGAAGAACATGGTTATGAAAATAAAGGTAAAACAAGTGCAAAATGTATAGGATCAGAGTATGATGACTCCTATCAAGTTTGTGAAGACAAAGTGACTACGAATTTTCAACCCAGTCACAGTAAAAACTATGGGTCAAACATCACGAAGGGCAGAGACACGGAAGGACATTCACGAGATACAGGTAGGAAATCCGTATTCACTCATGCAAGATCAGGGTCCAGTTCAAGGAATCAAAATGGCTCTGTCCAGACTCATACAGGAGACAATTCTACCCACTCAGAATCCCAACAAGAGACAAACAGTGAATCTGTCCACAGAAGGTCAAGAAACACTGGGCAAAGACAGGGGAGCCACCATGAGCAGTCAAGGGACAGCTCCAGACACTCTGGAACTCGACATGGACAACCCTCCACTGGATCCGGAGGCAGTAGACACAGGGAATCCAGTGTTAGTCAGGCCAGTGACAGTGAAGGACATTCAGAAGACTCAGGTAGACAGTCCGTGACAACTCATGGAAGGCCCGGTTCCAGCTCAAGAAACCAACATGGATCTTCCCAGGGCCAGACAGGAGACAGTTCTAGGCACTCAGAGTCTCATCAAGGGAGGCACAGTGATTCTCTCCAAAGAAGGTCAGGTACTAGCACTGGGCAAAGACAGGGGAGCCACCACGAGCAGTCAAGAGACAGCTCCAGACACTCTGGAACTCAACAAGGACAAACCTCCACTGGATCCGGAAGCAGTAGGCACAGAGACTCCAGTGTTAGTCAGGCCAGTGACAGTGAAGGACATTCAGAAGACTCAGGTAGACAGTCCGTGACAACTCATGGAAGGCCTGGTTCCAGCTCAAGAAATCAACATGGATCTTCCCATGGCCAGACTGGAGACAGTTCTAGGCATTCAGAGTCCCATCAAAGAAGCCACAGTGAAGCTGTTCATGAAAGGTCAGGATCCAGCACGGGGCAAAGGCAGAGGAGCCACCATGAGCAGTCAAGGGACAGCTCCAGACACTCTGGAACTGGACATGGACAAATCTCAGCTGAATCTGGAAATGGCAGACATAGGGAATCCAGTGTTAGTCAAGCCAGTGACAGTGAGGGACACGCCAGAGATTCAGGTAGGCATTCTGAGACAACTCATGGAAGATATGGTTCCAGCTCAAGGAACCAACATGGATCCTCCCATGGTCAGACAGGGGACAGTTATAGGCACTCAGAGACCAATCAAGGGAGACACAATAAGAGACACACAAGAGATTCAGGTAGGCATTCTGAGACAACTCATGGAAGACCTGGTTCCAGCTCAAGAAACCAACATGGATCTTCCCATGGCCAGAGTGGAGACAGTTCTAGGCACTCAGAGTCCCATCAAGAGAGGCATAGTGAATCTGTCCATGGAAGGTCAGGATCCAGCACTGGGCAAAGACAGGGGAGCCACCATGAGCAGTCAAGAGACAGCTCCAGACACTCTGGAACTCGACATGGGCAAACCTCAGCTGAATCTGGAAATGGCAGACATAGGGAATCCAGTGTTAGTCAAGCCAGTGACAGTGAGGGACACACCAGAGATTCAGGTAGGCATTCTGAGACAACTCATGGAAGGCCTGGTTCAAGCTCAAGAAACCAACATGGATCTTCCCAGGGCCAGACAGGAGACAGTTCTAGGTACTCAGCATATCATCAAGGGAGGCACAGTGAATCTGTCCATGAAAGGTCAGCGTCTAGAACTGGGCAAAGACAGGGGAGCCACCATGAGCAGTCAAGGGACAGCTCCAGACAGTCTGGAACTGGACATGGACATACCTCTGCTGGATCTGGAAATGGCAGACATAGGGAATCCAGTGTTAGTCAGTCAAGTGACAGAGAGGGACACGCAAGAGATTCAGGTAGACAGTCCGTGACAACTCATGGAAGGCCTGGTTCCAGCTCAAGAAACCAACATGTATCTTCCCATGGCCAGATAGGAGACAGTTCTAGCCACTCAGAGACCAATCAAGGGAGCCACAATGAGAGACATACAAGAGATTCAGGTAGGCATTCCGAGACAACTCATGGAAGACTTGGTTCCAGCTCAAGGAACCAACATGGATCTGTCCATGGCCAGACAAGAGACAGTCCTAGGCACTCAGAGTCCCATCAAGAGAGGCATAGTGAATCTGTCCATGGAAGGTCAGGATCCAGCACTGGGCAAAGACAGGAGAGCCACCATGAGCAGTCAAGGGACAGCTCCAGACAGTCTGGAACTGGACATGGACATACCTCTGCTGGATCCGGAAATAGTAGGCACAGGGAATCCAGTGTTAGTCAGGCCAGTGACAGTGAAGGACATTCAGAAGACTCAGGTAGACAGAACGTGACAACTCATGGAAGGCCTGGTTCCAGCTCAAGAAACCAACATGGATCTTCCCAGGGCCAGACAGGAGACAGTTCTAGGTACTCAGCATATCATCAAGGGAGGCACAGTGAATCTGTCCATGAAAGGTCAGCGTCTAGAACTGGGCAAAGACAGGGGAGCCACCATGAGCAGTCAAGGGACAGCTCCAGACAGTCTGGAACTGGACATGGACATGCCTCTGCTGGATCTGGAATCAACAGACATAGGGAATCCAGTGTTAGTCAGGCCAGTGACAGAGAGGGACATGCAAGAGATTCAGGTAGACAGTCCGTGACAACTCATGGAAGGCCTGGTTCCAGCTCAAGAAACCAACATGTATCTTCCCATGGCCAGATAGGAGACAGTTCTAGCCACTCAGAGACCAATCAAGGGAGCCACAATGAGAGACATACAAGAGATTCAGGTAGGCATTCCGAGACAACTCATGGAAGACTTGGTTCCAGCTCAAGGAACCAACATGGATCTGTCCATGGCCAGACAAGAGACAGTCCTAGGCACTCAGAGTCCCATCAAGAGAGGCACAGTGAATCTGTCCATGAAAGGTCAGGATCCAGCACTGGACAAAGACAGGGGAGCCACCATGAGCAGTCAAGAGACAGCTCCAGACACTCTGGAACTCGACATGGACAAACCTCTACTGTATCTGGAGGCAGTAGGCACAGGGAACCCAGCGTTAGTCAGGCCAGTGACAGTGAGGGACATTCAGAAGACTCAGGTAGACAGTCCGTGACAACTCATGGAAGGCCTGGTTCAACTTCAAGAAACCAACATGGATCTGTCCATGGCCAGACAAGAGACAGTCCTAGGCACTCAGAGTCCCATCAAGAGAGGCACAGTGAATCTGTCCACCAAAGGTCTGGATCAAGCACAGGGCAAAGACAGGGGAGCCACCATGAGCAGTCAAGAGACAGCTCCAGACACTCTGGAACCGGTCATGGACAAACCTCCGCTGGATCCGGAAGTAGTAGGCACAGGGAATCCAGTGTTAGTCAGGCCAGTGACAGTGAAGGACATTCAGAAGACTCAGGTAGACAGAACGTGACAACTCATGGAAGGCCTGGTTCCAGCTCAAGAAACCAACATGGATCTTCCCAGGGCCAGACAGGAGACAGTTCTAGGTACTCAGCATCTCATCAAGGGAGGCACAGTGAATCTGTCCATGAAAGGTCAACATCTAGAACTGGGCAAAGACAGGGGAGCCACCATGAGCAGTCAAGGGACAGCTCCAGACAGTCTGGAACTGGACATGGACATGCCTCTGCTGGATCTGGAATCAACAGACATAGGGAATCCAGTGTTAGTCAGGCCAGTGACAGTGAAGGACATTCAGAAGACTCAGGCAGACAGAACGTGACAACTCATGGAAGGCCCGGTTCCAGCTCAAGCAATCAACATGGATCTTCCCATGGCCAGACTGGAGACAGTTCTAGGCACTCAGAGTCCCATCAAGGGAGCCACGGTGAATCTGTCCACCAAAGGTCTGGATCAAGCACTGGGCAAAGACAGGGGAGCCACCATGAGCAGTCAAGGGACAGCTCCAGACACTCTGGAACTGGTCATGGAGAAACATCCACTGGATCTGGAAGCAGCAGACATAGGGAATCCAGTGTTAGTCAGTCCAGTGACAGCAAGGGTCATTCAAGAGGTTCAGGTAATCAGACTGTGACCAACCAAAGAATGTCTGCATTCTACTCAAGGTTCCAAAATCATGGTGCAGGCCAAGTTTGGAGACATGGCAGCTATGGCAGTTCCAATTATGACTATGGACAGTTAGGGACTGAACATTCTCCAGATGAAAATTTTAGTCACGATTCCAGTCATGTGGAAAAGAGGGACAAACCTGAATATAGAGGAGAACTAATGAGATCCAATATAACAGTCCGTAATATACACCCTGGAACTTATGGCCATTCAAATTATATTTCAAAACAGCTGGGATTTGGACAGTAATGTAGACACTATTATTTTGAATGAGTATTAATAAAGTATTAATAAAGTAATTAACCCAAAGTTTTGGATATTACAAAGGCATAACTTTGATTCAAGGAAATTTGCATTACCCCTTCAGGGTGTTACTTCTTCTTGTCATTTTTTAAAAATTAGTGACACTATTTCTTTACGTTGGTGATAATTTCTTTTTATTCTATAGGAAACTTTGAGCTTTGTGGTTAAGAACTGGTTAATAGAAAAAATAGATATCATGGAGTGTTAAACTTGGAAAACCATGAGCATTTCCAGAGATGTGATTCAAGGAAGGATTTTTCCTTTGAGAGGTACATATCTGGACCTCTCCAGATTGGTACAGATTAATATTAATCAAAAACATTAAAGGAACCAACAGGACAAAGTCACTGTTCCATCAAGCAAATCTGCTATATCTTATTATCAGTCAGCACACCTGCCTCAAGTATCCTTGTTTGGAACTCTGTATTATTCTGCATTTATTAATCACTTTGGGCATATAGAATATAAAGAGTGAATGGCATGAAAATGGAAAATAAACAATTTATCATATATCATAGTTTGTCTCTTCCATGCTTATTTCTCATAGACCCTAAATTAAGACTTATCTCCCCATGGTAAGAATGACATCTTTTTCTTCTGTCACTGACAACTGTATGTCCAAATGGCAGATGTATACCATGCAAAGAAATAAGGAGTCCAAGGAAGAAAGAATTTAATCAAATCCTGTATTTTTCTCCAACATAGTCTTTGTTCCATACAGTCACCATCAGGATGAAAAAAGGCTTAGCGCCATAATAGACAGCAGCATAATTATTATCAGAACATCAGTCCAAGTGACTATTAACCATGTCAAACCAAGATCAGGAAACAGAACACTGACCATAAGTCCTTCTTACAAAGACATAAAGAGACATTTTCCAAAGGAAACTGAGACATGCTGTATTATAGCATGTGAAGATGTTCCCCTTTTTAAGTCCAAATAATATTCCACTGTGTGTATATTCTACCTTTTGTCTATCTATTCATCTGTTAGAAAGTGGGAATGAAAACTAGTACAGCCACTATGGAAAACAGTGTGGAGATTTCTTAAAAAACCGGAAATAGAACTGCCTTATGACCCAGCAATCCCACTGCTGGGCATACCCATCGAGGAAACCAGAATTGAAAGAGACACGTGTACCCAAATGTTTATCACAGCATTGTTTATAACAGCCAGGACATGGAAGCAACCTAGATGTCCATCAGCAGATGAATGGATAAGAAAGCTATGGTACCTATACATAATGGAGTATTACTCAGCCATTAAAATGAATACATTTGAATCAGTTCTAACGAGGTGGATGAAACTGGAGCCTATTATACAGAGTGAAGTAAGCCAGAAAGAAAAACACCAATACAGTATACTAACGCATATATATGGAATTTAGAAAAATGGTAACAACAACCCTGTATGCGAGACAGCAAAAGAGACACAGATGTATAGAACAGCCTTTTGGACTCTGTGGGTAGGGGGGATGATTTGGGAGAATGGCATTAAAACATATATAAAATCATATAAGAAACGAATCGCCAGTCCAGGTTCGATGCACGATACAGGAAGCTTGGGGCTGGTGCACTGGGATGACCCAGAGGGATGGTATGGGGAGGGAGGTGGGAGGGGGGTTCAGGAATGGGGAACACGTGTACACCCATGGCAGATGCATGTTGATATATGGCAAAACCAATACAATATTGTAAAGTAAAAAAAAATTAAATAAAAAGAAATACATTTAGGTTTCTCCCACTTTTGGGCTATTCTGAATAATGCTTCTGTGAACATGGTTATGGATATATATATCTTCCACACCCTGCTTTCAATTATTTTGTTGCTGGATCATATGGAAATTTCATACTTAACTGAGGTACTATCATACATTTTTCCACAGGAGCTATAGCATTTTACATTCCCACCAACAGTGCACAAGGGTTCCAATTTCTCCAGGTCCTCACCAACACCTGTTATTTTTGTTTTTTTGATAGTGGCTATCTTAATGAGTATGAGGTGGTATCACATTATGGTTTTGATTTGCATTTCTCTAATAATTGGGGTGTTGCAACCTGATCTTTTATATATCATCTTTGGGTAACTGTCTATTCAAGACCTTTGCCCATTTTTTAATCAGTTCTTTAATTGCTGATGTGTTAATAGGACTTCACATATTTTGGGTACTAGCCCCTTGGAGATATGTAATTTGCAAATTTTCTCCTATAACATACATTGCCTTTTCATTCTGCTCTTTTAAAAAATATATATTTGTTTATTTATTCATCTATTTGGTTGTAAGCCAGGTCTTAGCTATGGCACATGGGATCTTCGATCTTCACTGTGGTAAGAGGGATCTTTAGTTGCAGCATGAGAACTCTTAGTTATAGCATGTGGGATCTAATTCCCTGCCCAGAGTTTGAACCTGTGCTCCCCACATTGGAACTGCAGAGTCTTAGCCACTGGATTACCAGAAAAGTTGCTTTTCTATCTTTTCATGTACAGAACTTTTTAAGTCTGATATAGTCCCATTTGTTTAATTTTGGTTTTGGTGCCTGGGTTGGAGGCTGAATTTTATTCTGATTTCATAGGAAACTTTTGAAGGATTTCAACCAGTAGAGTGAATAATATGATTTTCCACTTCAAAAACATCATTTTAACTGCCTGATGGAAGACATGTTTTAGTGGGGATTAAAGGAAAGACTGAAGAATAACAGGAGTCAATACAAATTATTATAGCAGCTGGGATGAGGGCAGGGGCAATAGAGGAAGTAAGAACTGGTTATAATTGGTACATACTTTAAAAACAGAATCAGTAGAACTTGCTGATGGATTTGCTCCAGAGTATATGAGACAGTGTAGATTTAAGGATAACTCCCAGATCTTTGGGCTTGGAAGGGCTTGGCTGAGCAGTTCTAACTTGGGGTTTCTCATCAAGTTGTAAGTAACAATTAGATGTCAGCTGGAGTTTCAATCATCTGAAGGCTCAACTAGATAAAAGATACAAATACATGTGGTTCATCCACAAGAGTGGCGGTCAGTTGAGAGCTGAGCTGGCCATTGACTGGAGCACCTCTATGTGTCCTCTCCAGCCTGGTAATCCCAAAGTGGTCTGATGTCTTACATGCCTGTCTTCCACAGAGAAAGCATGCCAAGAAAACCAAGTAGAAGCTACATGGTTTTTTCTAAATTACCCTCAGAAATGGCATAGAATCAGATCAGATCAGATCAGTCCCTCAGTCGTGTCCGACTCTTCGCGACCCCATGAATCACAGCACGCCAGGCATCCCTGTCCATCACCAACCCCCAGAGTTCACTGAGACTCATGTCCATCGAATCAGTGATGCCATCCAGCCATCTCATCCTCTGTCGTCCCCTTCTCCTCCTGCCCCCAATCCCTCCCAGCATCAGGGTCTTTTCCAATGAGTCAACTCTTCGCATGAGGTGGCCAAAGTACTGGAGTTTCACCTTTAGCATCATTCCTTCCAAAGAAATCCCAGGGCTGATCTCCTTCAGAATGGACTGGTTGGATCTCCTTGCACTCCAAGAGACTCTCAAGAGTCTTCTCCAACACCACAGTTCAAAAGCATCAATTCTTCGGCACTCAGCCTTCTTCACAGTCCAACTCTCACATCCATACATGACCACAGGGAAAACCATAGCCTTGACTAGACGAAACTTTGTTGGCAAAGTAATGTCTCTGCTTTTCAATATGCTATCTAGGTTGGTCATAACTTTGCTTCCAAGGAGTAAGCATCTTTTAATTTCATGGCTGCAGTCACCATCTGCAGTGATTTTGGAGCCCAGAAAAATAAAGTCTGACACTGTTTCCACTGTTTCCCAATCTATTTCCCATGAAGTGATGGGACCGGATGCCATGATCTTCGTTTTCTGAATGTTGAGCTTTAAGCCAACTTTTTCACTCTCCACTTTCACCTTCACCAAGAGGCTTTTTAGTTCCTCTTCACTTTCTGCCATAAGGGTGGTGTCATCTGCATATCTGAGGTTATTGATATTTCTCCCGGCAATCTTGATTCCAGCTTGTGTTTCTTCCAGTCCAGCGTTTCTCATGATGTACTCTGCATAGAAGTTAAATAAGCAGGGTGACAATATACAGCCTTGACGGACTCCTTTTCCTATTTGGAACCAGTCTGTTGTTCCATGTCCAGTTCTAACTGTTGCTTCCTGACCTGCATACAAATTTCTCAAGAGGCAGGTCAGGTGGTCTGGTATTCCCATCTCTTTCAGAATTTTCCACAGTTTATTGTGATCCACACAGTCCAAGGCTTTGGCATAGTCAATAAAGCAGAAATAGATGTTTTTCTGGAACTCTATTGCTTTTTCAATGATCCAGCAGATGTTGGCAATTTGATCTCTGGTTCCTCTGCCTTTTCTAAAACCAGCTCAAACATCTGGAAGTTCACGGTTCACGTATTGCTGAAGCCTGGCTTAGAGAATTTTGAGCATTACTTTACTAGCATGTGAGATGAGTGCAATTGTGCAGTAGTTTGAGCATTCTTTGGCATTGCATTTCTTTGGGATTGGAATGAAAACTGACCTTTTCCAGTCCTGTGGCCACTGCTGAGTTGTCCAAATTTGCTGGCATATTGGGTGCAGCACTTTCACAGCATCATCTTTCAGGATTTGAAATAGCTCAACTGGAATTTCATCATCTCCACTAGCTTTGTTAATAGTGATGCTTTCTAAGGCCCACTTGACTTCACATTCCAGGATGTCTGGCTCTGGGTCAGTGATCACACCATTGTGATTATCTTGATTGTGAAGATCTTTTTTGTACAGTTCTTCTGTGTATTCTTGCCATCTCTTCTTAATATCTTCTGCTTCTGTTAGGTCCATACCATTTCTGTCCCTTATCAAGCCCATCTTTGCATGAAATGTTCCCTTGGTATCTCTAATTGTCTTGAAGAGATCTCTAGTATTTCCCATTCTGTTGTTTTCCTCTATTTCTTTGCATTGATTGCTGAGGAAGGCTTTCTTATCTCTTCTTGCTATTCTTTGGAACTCTGCATTCAGATACTTATATATTTCCTTTTCTCTTCTCTTCTTTTCACAGCTATTTGTAAGGCCTCCCCAGACAGTCATTTTGCTTTTTTGCATTTCTTTTCCATGGGGATGGTCTTGAAACCTGTCTCCTGTACAATGTCACGAACTTCAGTCCATAGTTCATCAGGCACTCTATCTATCAGATCTATTACCTTAAGTCTATTTCTCACTTTGACTGTATAATCATAAGGGATTTGATTTAAGTCATACCTGAATGGTCTAGTGGTTTTCCCTACTTTCTTCAATTTAAGTCTGAATTTGGCAATAAGGAGTTCATGGTCTGAGCCAGTCAGCTCCTGGTCTTGTTTTTGCTGACTGTATAGAGCTTCTCCATCTTTGGCTGCAAAGAATATAATCAACCTGATTTTGGTGTTGGCCATCTGGTGATGTCCATGTGTAGAGTCTTTTCTTGTGTTGTTGGAAGAGGGTGTTTGTATGACCAGTACATTTTCTTGGCAAAACTCTATTAGTCTTTGCCCTGCTTTATTCCATATTCCAAGGCCAAATTTGCGTGTTACTCCAGGTGTTTCTTAACTTCCTACTTTTGCATTCCAGTCCCCTATAATGAAAAGGACATCTTTTTTGGGTATTAGTTCTAAAAGGTCTTGTAGGTCTTCATAGAACCGTTCAACTTCAGCTTCTTCAGCATTACTGGTTGGGGCATAGACTTGGATTACTGTGATATTGAATGGTTTGCCTTGGAAACAAACAGATCGTTCTGTCATTTTTGAGATTGCATCCAAGTACTGCATTTCAGACTCTTTTGTTGACCATGATGGCTACTCCACTTCTTCCAAGGGATTCCTGCCCGAAGTAGTAGATATAATGGTTATTTGAGTTTAATTCACCCATTCCAGTCCATTTGAGTTCACTGATTCCTAGAATGTCAATGTTCACTCTTGCCATCTCTTGCTTGACCACTTCCAATTTGCCTTGATTCATGGACCTGACATTCCAGGTTCCTATGCAATATTGCTCTTTACAGCATCGGACCTTGCTTCTATTACCAGTCACATCCACACCTGGGTATTGTTTTTGCTTTGGCTCCATCCCTTCATTCTTTCTGGAATTACTTCTCCACTGATCTCCAGTAGCATATTGGGCACCTACTGACCTGGGGAGTTCCTCTTTCAGTATCCTATCATTTTGCCTTTTCATACTGTTCATGGGGTTCTCAAGGCAAGAATACTGAAGTGGTTTGCCATTCCCTTCTCCAGTGGACCACATTCTGTCAGACCTCTCCACCATGACTCGCTGGTCTTGGGTGGCCCCATAGGGCATAGCTTAGTTTCATTGAGTCAGACAAGGCTGTGGTCCTAGTGTGATTAGATTGACTAGTTTTCTGTGATTATGGTTTCAGTGTGTCTGCCCTCTGATGCCCTCTTGCAACACCCACCATCTTACTTGGGTTTCTCTTACCTTCGACGTGGTGTATCTCTTCACGGCTGCTCCAGCAAAGTGCAGCCGCTGCTCCTTACCTTGGACGAGGGGTATCTCCTCACCATTGCCCCTCCTGACCTTGAACATGGAATAGCTCCTCTAGGCCCTCCTGTGCTGAGAAATATCAATAACCTCAGACATGCAGATAACACCACCTTAATGGCAGAAAGTGAAGAGGAACTAAAAAGCCTCTTGATGAAAGTGAAAGTGGAGAGTGAAAAAGTTGGCTTATAGCTCAACATTCAGAAAACGAAAATCATGGCATCTGGTCCCATCACTTCATGGGAAATAGATGGGGAAACAATGGAAACAGTGTCAGACTTTATTTTGGGGGGGCTCCAAAATCACTTCAGATGGTGACTGCAGCCATGAAGTTAAAAGACGCTTACTCCTTGGAAGAAAAGTTAGATATATAGACCAACCTAGATAGCATGTTCAAAAGCAGAGACATTACATTGCCAACAAAGGTCTGTCTAGTCAAGGCTATGGTTTTTCTTGTGGTCATGTATAGATGTGAGAGTTGGGCTGTGAAGAAGGTTGAGCACTGAAGAATTGATGCTTTTGAACTGTGGTGTTGGAGAAGACTCTTGAGAGTCCTTTGGACTGCAAGGAGATCCAACCAGTCCATTCTGAAGGAGATCAGCCCTGGGATTTCTTTGGAAGGAATGATGCTAAAGCTGAAACTCCAGTACTTTGGCCACCTCATGCGAAGAGTTGACTCATTGGAAAAGACCCTGATGCTGGGAGGGATTGGGGGCAGGAGGAGAAGGGGACAACAGAGGATGAGATGGCTGGATGGCATCGCTGACTCAGTGGACGTGAGTCTGAGTGAACTCCAGGAGTTGGTGGTGGACAGGGAGGCCTGGCGTGCTGCGATTCATGGGGTTGCAAAGAGTCGGACATGACTGAGTGACTGAACTGAACTGAACTGAACTGAAAGGAAGTGATAGTAGCTCAGCATAGCTAAGATAGAAGATGAATGTTGGGACATGGCATTAGGTGATTCTGGGAAACTTAGGAACCAGATCAAAAGGCTCCTGGTAAGCCATCCTAAAGGATTTGGTCTCCACAGTCTGATAGGAAGAGCCAACAAAGGGTTTTAATAGAAAATACGATTACAGTTGCATTTTGAAAGATCATTTGGTGGCAAGACATGAAAGGGATGACATCAGTGGCAAGAAGACTAGCTAGGAGACCATTGCAAATCTACACAAAATTATGTTAGGGGTCAATAACAGCAAAGCAGAACTGAATATCAAAGACATGACTGAGACAAAATAAATATGATTTGTGGATACACTGAATGTGGTGATTGTGCAAGTGGAAAGTCTCAGAAACTCTACTAGATTTCTGGCTTGAATTTCTAAGTAAGTCGAGCATATCAGAGGTGAAAAACAATACCTTAATAGATGAATGTACTTTTCTAGGAACTTCCTAACAGTTTTAAAGCTGAATCACACCCCAGTCAGAGGTTTTACTAGTCACCTAAAGGCCATATCTGGCCTACAGATGTGTTTTATTTGGCCTGCACCATTTTAGCTCAAGTATTCTGAATCTGATTTAGTTGGATGATTCCACATAACAACATGAATAGCTGCCTTCCTTCTTGTATTTTTAATTGGAGAATAATTGCTTTATAATGTGTTGACTTCCGCTGTACAATAACTCAAATCAGCCATGAGTATATATATACTCACATATATCCCCTCCTTCTTGAGCCTCCTTCCCACTGCCCACCCCCCAACCCCTCTAGTTTATCACAGAGTGACAGGCTGGGCTCCCTGTGTTATATAGCAGCTTCCCATTAGCTATCCATTTTACACGTGGTAGTATATATATGTCAATGCTATTTTCTCAATTCATCCCATCTTCCCCTTCCCACACTGTGCACAAAGATATGTTCTCTATGTGAGGATCTCTATTCCTGCCCTACAAATAGGTTCATCAGTACCATTTTTCTAGTTTCCATATATATGCGTTAATATATGATATGTGTTTTCTGACTTACTTCACTCTGTATAATGGGCTCTATGTTCATTCACTTCAGTTCAACTGACTCATATTCATTCCTTTTTATGGTTGAGTAATATTCCATTGTATATATATATCATACCTTCTTTATCCATCTATCTGTCTATGGACATAGAGGTTGCCACCATGTCATGGCTACCATAAATAGTGTGGAAATGAACATTGGCATACATGTGTCTTTTTGAATTATGGTTTTCTCAGGGTATATACCCAGAACTTGAATCACTGGGTCATATGGTAGTTTTATTTCTAGTTTGTTTGTTTTTTTTTTAAGGAATAGCCATATTGTTCTCCATACTGGCTGTATCAATTTACATTCCCACCAAAAGTGCGAGAGGGTTCCCTTTTCTCCACATCCTCTCCAGCATTTACGGTTTGTAGATTTTTTTGATGATGTGAGCTAAGGCACAGGTTCATTAGCATCTTGTTCTGAGGACAGGGCTTCCCTTGTGGCTCAGCTGGTAAAGAATCCAGCTGCAATGTGGGAGACCTGGGTTCAATCCCTGGGTTGATAGGATTCCCTGGAGAAAGGAAAAAGCACTATTTGGAGGAACTCTACTCACAAGTCACTATTTCCCTGAGGTTGTACTCCAAGTAACATGAAAACCTACCATGCTTTTCTGAAGTTCAGAAAGGGGGTTGGGCAGCACCCAGATCACACTGTACCCACTGCAGTATGCTCCTTGAGGGCTCCAGGGAAGTATACCCTAAAAGGAAAAGTCCTGAAAAAGACATTTACATTCTTAGATCTTCTCTTACTGGAACACATACAAGTACATAAGTTCACCCAATTAAGACAATCAACATTAGGCTGACAACTGAACTCTGATAATTATGTAATTAATTATTAGCTATGAGTTTTAATATAACTAAACTTTGAGGCAATGTGCCAGATACTTGACAGAATTAACTTATTTAATGTTCTCAATAGCCCTTTAAAAACAGGCATTTTATCCCCATCTTAAAGACGAGACGGGGCTTCCCAGGTGGCACTAGTGGTAAAGAACCCATCTGCCAAGGCAGGAGACGTAAGAGTCATGGGTTCGATTCCTGGGTCAGGAAGGCATGGCATGGCATGGCATGGCAACCCACTCCAGAATTCTGGCCTGGAGAATCCCATGGACAGAGGAGCCTGGAGAGCTACAGTCCATAGGATCGCAAAAAGTTGGCCATGACTGAAGCAACTTAGCATGCACACAAAGATGAGAGACCAACTCAAAAGCGCTAGGTAACTTGCCTGAGGTCATAGAGCTGTAAACGGAAGAGTCTGGAGACAAACTTAGTGGGTCAGACTCCAAAACTTTAGCAATTGACATTGTTCTAGGCTGGCTTATGGTCTGGTCTACTCAAAAGTAGTGGTGAGTGTGTTTTTTAGGTCAACCCCAAGATATAAACTTAACTCACAAGATTTTTAAAAATAGAATTGCATTAAAAATTTAGTTGAAATATAACCACACCACATATTAATTACACACAGTTCAGTGATAGTTATCTTGAGTGATAGGGGTACATGGTGCATGGGCACTTAATGGGTCCCAAGAGAGGAAATGTAACATAATGGGAGAAGAGTTGGATCCCAGGGAATGAGGATGAAGAGTTTTGATGAAAGGAGAAAGATAGCCCCAAACCTCTTAAAGAATACCCCTGAGGGAAGAGAATTCACCCTGAAGTAGTAAAAGAGCCTGGG
The DNA here is from genome assembly GCF_003369695.1 of Bos indicus x Bos taurus. Classification (NCBI taxonomy): domain Eukaryota; kingdom Metazoa; phylum Chordata; class Mammalia; order Artiodactyla; family Bovidae; genus Bos; species Bos indicus x Bos taurus. The sequence continues at coordinate 18,483,533 of NC_040078.1, forward strand.
TTCCACATCACTTCCCTGGTATGCTCAACACCACTGGGGATACCACTAAAACATCTGATCCAGTGTGTAGGGCTTTATCCTCAGTTGATCAGAAAATCCTAAAGTAGAGCTGGAAAACTACAGGAAATGGTAAACACAGTTCAAAACTGAGATGCTGATGAAGGAATTAAAATGCTGATGGAGAGACTGAGCCAGACTTCACCATGAGATCAGCGCGGCTTGAGGACGCTATTCAACATAAAAGGGTGTCATTGGTGACACAAGGTCATACTTGAAGGACTTTTGGAACTGTATCTCAGTGATTATTCTGGTTTTATAGAGGTTCACAGCCCAAGATAATTTTTATACTATTGTTATTATCTGCTACCTTTTGAATAATCTCCCCCAATTTATGTGGGCAGAAAATTGCAAATAATATGCAATGTGGTGCACAGAGTCTTGTGCACAAAGCTAGGTCAATAATCTTGAAGATAGGGATGTTATTTTATTTCTAAACTCAGATTTTAACATGTATCACATTTATCACTATTAGAAGGACCTCTGCTAAATTTTTACACCATTTCTTTCTGAGTCTATATCTTCAGTGGTGTTGAATCTTACATACAACATATTGGCCATCTATTCACATTGTGGTTCAAGTCACTGATTAAAATGGCAACCTACTTACAAATCAGGGAAGCAGTTTTTCAGCACACCAGCTAACCACCCTGCAAACTGTTAGCAACCCATGAGTCAACAAGATTCAGATGCCCTTTCATCCATAAGGACAGAGCCTGCCACCATTCCCCTGAGGGCCTCAGCCACCTCATACATTTCCAGCAATGTGGCTAGAGTCATTAATTGTCAAAAGCTTCTGAGAAGGGGCTTCCCAGGTGGCTCAATGGTAAAGAATTCACTTGCCAATGCAGAAGACATAGGAGATGTGAGTTCAATCCCTGGGCTAGGAGGAGCCCCTGCAGCAGGAAATGGCAACCTACTCCAATATTCTTACCTGGAAAATTCCATGGACAGAGGAGCCTGGCAGACTACAGCCCATGGGTTCACAAAAAGTTGACATAACTGAGCGCACACAGACAAATTGAGGAGAAATTAAGAGGAGTGAATGATTTTAAAAAATGGATTTTTTTGTCTTTTTATTATGCTTCAGAGAGTGTTTAACATAGGGAAGCATTTCCCTTACTATCTTCCTAACTAATAATGCAATCTTCTTCAAAACAAGAATTTCAAAGTAAAAAAACATTTGGGAAATCCTGGTTAGACAAGGGTCTTAGGTGCAGCACCTCAGAGTCAGAGCCTTTCATAGGTTACTGCACATGGTCCCTCCAAGAGAACAGTGTGTGCCTTCCCTAATGGTCCCAAATACTGTAGCTTAACTGGTGGCTCAGATGGTAAAGAATCTGCCTGCAATGCAGGAGACCCGGGTTCAATCCCTGGGTCAGGAAGACCCCTGGAGAAGGAATGGCAACCCACTTCATTATTATTGCCTTGGAAATTCCAAGGCAAGAGGAGCCTGGTGGGATTCATAGGATCGTAAAGTCCATGGCCTCAGAGGAAGTCACAGAAAGCATGTAAGTGATGGCATTTCAGGCAGATCTTACAGTATATACAGGAAAACTTGTTGGACAGAGAATATATGCAGCAGAAAAAATAGAATAGGCAATGACATGAGATTAAGAGTGAGGGTATGATCAAGAATAGTTTTAACATTCAAAAGGACAATCCCATAAGAGACAGTGGTAGGAGAACAAGCTAAAAAAGTGGATTCCTATCCAATTTCAAGGAGGCTTGTGGGTCCAAATTTCAAATAATTTGAAAGTATTCTATAGGCAAAAGAGAGACACCATGAGCTTTAAAGCAGGAAAATGACATGATAAGGTTTGTTTATAGGAAGATGAACTGGGCAGCAATATAGAAGGGGTAGCAGGAAGATATCTGGGTGGCAGAGAAAGACTGATTGCAAAGCTGCTGTAAAGGTCAGGATGCAAGGTGACCAGGGTCAAAATAAAACCAGCAGTGCTGAAGACAGAGGAGAGCTGGGTCCAGGAGAAAAGTCTGAGGAAGGACTAACAGGATCACACACACTAAAAGACAAAGGTTCTGGATCTCACTCCCAACATCCAAGGTCTCATCTTACCCCCTCCCACACAAGAAGTTTCAACAACCCCTCCACTGTCTCCCATGCTAGCAGGGTTTTGATGCCACCTCTGTAACACCTGGAGAATCCCTAGGGAGCACTCCCAATCACCCTCCTTCACCTGCCCACATTGACAGACCAGGAGTACATGCAGAAAGCCTCACATGGTTAGGAACTAAGGGTTCCTTAGGCTATAAATGGCCATGTCAATAAGAGAATCAAATAGCAAGTTAAAGAGATAGAAAACACACTCGTGAAAGATATCGACAGAATAAATAAAAGGATACAAGTAAGAATGAGCACTGGATTCCCAGTATATGGGGTGTTTGTGAGCACTTCAAGGAGAAAAGTGAGAATCAGTTCAGTCGCTCAGTTGTGTCCAACTCTTTGCAACCCCATGGACTGCAGCACACCAGGCTTCCCTGTCCATCACGAACTCCCGGAGCTTGCTCAAATTCATGTCCATCAAGTCAGTGATGCCTTCCAACCATCTCATAATCTTTCCCAGCATCAGGGTCTTTTCCAATGAGTCAGGTCTTCACATCAGGTGGCCAAAAAGAGAGAGAATACTGAGACAGAATAGGAAAAGGAAGGCCAGTCTTCAAGCAGAGATATTCCAGGGCCTGGGACTGGAGCTTTAAAGATAGATCAACATACCATAAAAAGCTATAAAATTATATAAGATCCATTGTTTATTCTTTTGAGATAGGAGAACAAATTAACCCTGTACCTAGGGAGAATATGAGGAGAAAGCCTTCTTGGCCAGTTTTATATTACATCTGACTTCTTTTGATTCCATTTATCCCCTAATCATGACCAGAAACACTCTCTGCTGTTATTCCCCTGTTTTTACACAGTCTCCTCATTCAAAGACACTAAACTTTAAAGAATGCTCAGAAATTACTTAAGGATTTGAAGGTAAAAGAAAGGACGAAAGATCTGATCTCAGAGGAGGAAAGAAAATGTATTAAAATTAATTTATGGTGATTGTTCCACCACTCAGCAACATTACTAAAATTCATCAAAATGCACACTGGTAATGAGTGAATTCTACCATACTGTAAAATTTACCTTAATAAAGCTACTAAAAAATTAAAAAAAAAAAAAAAAAAGAAAGGACGAGGCTTTCCCTAACATTTCCATCAGACTCAGCAGATGGCGCCATAGGAACAGCGCGCCTTTCAGACAAGGGTGAAAATGTGACTGAACAGGGGTGGAAAGAAAACTCACTGTTTATCCTCACTGGTCTTATTTGTGTATTTGTCATTTTTTTTTTTTTAAGTTAAAATTAGAGTCCTCATGAACTGCCCTTCACACCCTTTCTTTTCCAAGAAAAGAAAAGAAAAAAAAAATTTGACTTTGAATCTTCCTTCTCCACTTAATAACTGAGTGACTAGAAACAAGTTTTGTTTTTGAACTTCAGTTTTTTCATCTGAAAAATGGAGGTAATATTACCCACATCATATGGTTGTTGTGAGGATTGATAGAATGAAGTACATAAGGGCACGGCGGATAATAGGTCCGTGGCGGATTCATGTCAATGTATGGCAAAACCAATATAATATTGTAAGGTAATTAGCCTCCAGTTAAGATAAATAAATTTATATTTAAAAAAATAAAACAGTTCTAAAATTTTTTTGAAATGCAAAAAAAAAAAAAAGGAGAAATCTCTTCTCCTGAATCCTGTCACCTCCAAGGGGAAAACCAACAACCAAACTGATGGTGGATGGGGGAACAGGACTTCATGCCTACCCTGTTAATGTAAAGAACCTGCTCTGGTAAAATCACAAATCTCAGTTTTAGAAAGGACTTCTGTGATGATCATTCCAACTCTTACATTAGTAATTCTCAAAAGATAGACAAGAGGCCAAAAGGCACACTCAACGTGCCTGTTTTCTCATGACAATAAATTGAGACGTAAAGCTCATCAAATACCAGTTGTTGATTTTGGAGGAAAATCAGAAAATAAAGTACTGAAAGGATTAAAACTGCTACATGATACATGAAAGTTCCTTTAATACCCCTGACAATAAATACAATTACTTTGTAAAAAAACTCACTGCACTTTCAGCCAACACAGATGTTAAAAGTTTCTCCCTTATATCAAGTCAAAATTTACCACCCTTCAACAGTCGCTTGTTCCCCTTCCTGCCACCTCATGTATGCTGATTTTCACAGACATACACAATTTTCTCTCCCAACTGTTTGTGGTTCCAAGGTCCCACACTTCCCAGCCCTTCTCTTCCCTTTATTTTTTTTACTTTACAATATTGTATTGGTTTTGCCATACATCAATATGAATCTGCCATGGGTGTACACATGCTCCCCATCCTGAACCCCACTCCCACCTCCCTCCCCATACCATCCCTCTGGGTTATCCCAGTGCACCAGCCCCAAGCTTCCTGTATCCTGCATCAAACCTGGACTGGTGATTCCTTTCTTATATGATATTATACATGTTTCAATGCCATTCTCCCAAATCATCCCACCCTCTCCCTCTCCCACAGAGTCCAAAAGACTGTTCTATACATCAGTGTCTCTTTTGCTGTCTCACATACAGAGTTATCATTACCATCTTTCTAAATTCCATATATATGCATTAGTATACCGTATTGGTGTTTTTCTTTCTGGCTTACTTCACTCTGTATAATAGGCTCCAGTTTCATCCACCTCATTAGAACTGATTCAAATGTATTCTTTTTAATGGCTGAGTAATACTCCATGTGTATATGTACCACACATTTCTTATCCATTCATCTGCTGATGGACATCTAGGTTGCTTCCATGTTCTGGCTATTATAAACAGTGCTGCGATGAACATTGGGTACACGTGTCTCTTTCAATTCTGGTTTCCTCGGTGTGTATGCCCAGCAGTGGGATTGCTGGGCCATAAGACAGTTCTATTTCCAGTTTTATAAGGAATCAGGCAATGGCACCCCACTCCAATACTCTTGCCTGGAAAATCTTATGGATGGAGGAGCCTGGTAGGCTACAATCCATGGGGTCGTGAAGAGTCGGACGCGACTGAGTGACTTCACTTTCACTTTTCACTTCCATGCATTGGAGAAGGAAATGGCAACCCACTCCAGTGTTCTTGCCTGGAGAATCCCAGGGATGGGGGAGCCTGGTGGACTGCCGTCTATGGGGTCGCACAGAGTCGGACATGACTGGATCGACTTAGCAGCAGTAGCAGCAGCAAGGAATCTCCACACTGTTCTCCATAGTGGCTGTACTAGTTTGCATTCCCACCAACAGTGTAAGAGGGTTCCCTTTTCTCCACACCCTCTCCAGCATTTATTGCTTGTAGACTTTTGGATCGCAGCCATTCTGCATGGCGTGAAATGGTACCTCATTGTGGTTTTGATTTGCATTTCTCTGATTATGAGTGATGTTGAGCATCTTTTCATGTGTTAGCCATCTGTATGTCTTCTTTGGAGAAATGTCTATTTAGTTCTTTGGTCCATTTTTTTATTGGGTTGTTTATTTTTCTGGAATTGAGCTGCAGGAATTGCTTGTATATTTTTGAGATTAGTTCTTTGTCAGTTGCTTCATTTGCTATTATTTTCTCCCATTCTGAAGGCTGTTTTTCACCTTGCTTAGAGTGTCCTTTGTTGTGCAGAAGCTTTTAAGTTTAATTAGGTCCCATTTGTTTATTTTTGCTTTTATTTCTAATATTCTGGGAGGTGGGTCATAGAGGATCCTGCTGTGATGTATGTCAGAGAGTGTTTTGCCTATGTTTTCCTCTAGGGGTTTTATAGTTTCTGGTCTTACATTTAGATCTTTAATCCATTTTGAGTTTATTTTTGTGTAAGGTGTTAGAAAGTGTTCTAGTTTCACTATTTTACAAGTGGTTGACCAGTTTTCCCAGCACCACTTGTTAAAGAGATCGTCTTTAATCCATTGTATATTCTTGCCTCCTTTGTCAAAGATAAGTTGTCCATAGGTGCATGGATTTATCTCTGGGCTTTCTATTTTGTTCCATTGATCTATATTTCTGTCTTTGTGCCAGTACTCTCTTCCCTTTAGATTCTCTTCTCCTGTGAATAATTCTCCTCTCCTTTCTTGGCAAGCAAATACAGAACAGGGCCAGTAGGAGGCAAACTACAGCCCACAGGCCATACATAGGGCATCACCAATTTGTTAAAAATGACACACAAGCTAAGAATGCTTTCTACACTCTTAAGAATTGGGGAAAAAAATATTTCACATGTGAAATTATGAAATTTAAGGGTCAAGTCAGTCAACAGGTTTTATTGAAACACAGCCATGCTGATCTGTTTACACATCGTCTATGAGGCTTTCACACTACAAGAACAGAGGTGAGTAGTTGCAACAAAGTCCACCTGGTCTACAAGCCTATAATATTTAACACCTGATCCTTTAAAGAAAAGCTTGCCAACCCCTCCTACAGGAGAGCACTGGCCCCAAAAACATGTTTCACCCACAATGCTTTCTTCCCTCTGTGGTGACAGCCAGCTCCTGCAGGAATTAACCCTCAACAAATTCCACCTCCCCTGCAATTCCACAGTCTCAGTCACACCTCTGATGAAGCGTGACAACCCGGCCCAAATCAGGCATCCAGAGGAAGCATGGCCACAGAATGGATACTGACTCTGTAGCCCTCTGAGTAACACCTAGAACAAAGCATGCAGCCTAATAATGGTTGAATTTGGAATCATATAATTTATCATTTCCCAATAGTTGCTACCACTCCTTCCCAATTCCTGATGATCATATTGTGTAAGTTGTAAGTCTATGTCACTTCACCCAACTTCAGTGAGACTTGTGCTATACATTTCCAACAGATGCAGTGTAGAGAAAAGTCTTCAGGGATGATTCCTAATGTAAAGGAAGATTCAGTTAAGATTTAGTTTATATCCAGGTAAAATCATGTTCTCTGAAGCGAACAGAGGAAGAGAGAGGGCAGACCCTAACCTGCGAAAAAACAGAAGTGATCAATGCAGATACTGCAGTCATGAGCCTTACTCCTCTTTCAATTCAATTTGACAGACATCTATGGGGACCTTTATGTGCCAACCAATGTGCTGTGTCTCCAAATGACACAGGGATTATATAAAGCCTGTTCTCTCTTCTAAGGTATTCATAGCCTGGAAGTGACAAAGGCACATGAACAAATACATACGTGTGTGTATGAATGGATATGCACCAAATAATTAACAGCAGCTATTTCTGGGCAATAAGAGTAGATGCATTTTCATTAGCCTTTCTATATTTATCTATATTTTCTAATTTTATTAAATATTAATTACATAGTAAGACAATTTTAAAAGGCTATGATAGTGTGTGATTAATGTTAAAATTATGAATAAGAGATAAAATTATATCTCTCTCTTAAGTAATTCAGGAAAGATTTCCTAGAGAATATGAAAGGTAGGGTTCAAAAATAAATAGCAGTTTGCCAAGCAGATAACAACAAAAGATATTCCAAAATATATATATGAAATAGTATGATATATTCAGAAATGTTTATGAAGTTAATTATTGGTTGAGCACAAAGAATAGGGGTAAACAGATGTGGTTGTAGAGTGGCCACAGTCCAGACTACGAGGAACCCTGGATACCATGCTAGGAAGAGCTTGGATTTCTTTCCAAGGTTAAACACTAGTTGAGTGAAAGCTGCATTTATGAATGGCCACCAAGGTTTCAGACAGTAAAGAATGCACCTGCAATGCAGGAAACCCAGGTTCGATCCCTAGGTCAGGAAGATCCCCTGGAGAAGGGCAAGGCAACCAACTCCAGTATCCTTTCCTGGAGAATTCCATGGACAGAGGAGACTGGTGGGCTACACTGCATGGGGTCACAAAGAGTTGGACAAAACTGAGCAGCTTAGCACACACACATGCACACACTAAGGTCTCATAAACAGACTTAAGTAAAGAGATAAAAGAGCCTCTGCAGTCATTATCCGTTCCAAGAGGTAATAACATCATGGGTGACACCTTGACTGGAATCTTAAATAAGAAAACAAGTATAAAAAAGACAGTTTGACTAGATGATCATCGGGGTTCTTTCTAAAGATCTGATTTCATGATTTATCAACATTTGGTATCTGATGTCCCTGCACACACTCCACTCAACTTCAATTAAAGTTGATAATTCATTATCAACACATTATGCTTCATACCTTGTTGAACATCAAAGAGGTCTCTGGCAGGTGGGGTTGATACTAGCCCAGATTTGGGAGCTGCTAACGCAATCTCAGGTGGGTGGGTAGGGAAGTGACAAGGTGGAGATGGAGGTGGAACTGGGCTTGTTTGGGAATGATGAATTGGGACATCTCAAAGAGAGCAGCTCCTCCCTAACATGGACCATTATTCCTTCTATAAAAAGGCTACTATCCCCACTAGCAGCACCCTGTAAGCTACTTCAGCCTCCATCCCACTTGTTCCTCTGGTGAACCAGGTAAGTGAGGAGCATTTAGGGGTATAAATTATGAGAATCCATGACGCGCTCTAAGGCTCTGGGTACCAGGCTCCTTTTTAATATACGTACTTGGGGGAACTTTGGTATAAGTTTAACTTTGTTGAGGAGGAAAGTAAAGACTGAGACGAGTAGTACCTCCTTCTTTGTGGTCATTTCCTTAAAGATCACAAGGCTCAAGTTATCCACCAGGAAAGTTGCCTCCTTTGAGATTTTTCTCTCTGATGTAAAGCCTAAGAGTTGTGCTCATCATCCACAGTCACACTCAACTCTTTGCTACCCCATAGACTGTAGCCTGTCAGACTCCTCTGTCCATGGGATTCTCCAGGCAAGAATACTGGAGTGGATTGCCATTTCCTCCTCCAGGGGATCTTTCTGACCCAGGGATTGCACTCACATCTCCTCAGTCTCCTGCATTGGCAGGAGGATTCTTTACCACTCACTGGACCACTTGGGAAGCCCAAAGCCTGAGGGTCAGTCCTGCTTAAAGAATAAAAACAGAAGCTGAGCCTCATAGCCAACAGCCCCTAGCTCCATATTGCCTAGGCTTATGCTTGGCTTTGCCTACTTTGTCTACTTCCTCTGGCCTAGAGTCTTGAGCATCCAAGTGAGTCCTGGTGCCTCTCAGCTAGAGTCAGGCACAAAGATGATGGGGCTGTCCCTCCCTAGAGTGAGGATTTGGATCCAGAGAGAAACTGAGGAAGTGGATAGACTAGAGCACCTAGGATTCCTATAGCTCCACAACAAAGCTCTTAAAACTACCCCTGGTAGAAAGAGAGAACCTGAAACAGAAAGTGATTGCTGCTGCATTTACTCAGGCATAGAACGAAGAGACACTGTTCCTAATTACATTACTTTCTTGCTACTTGGGTTGAACCAGTCATTCAACTCTGGATTGGTTCTTGATTGCGACAGGATGAAATTAATTATGGCTGACTAATGCTGCACAATTATTACAAATGACTCTACTTATCTATTTAAACATGAGAAAAGGATAATAGTAGGTGGATCTCTGTCCTTATTTTCCCTCTAGGTTAATTTGAATTTACAAAAGGATGCCAAAACTCCTACAAAGCATTGTTACTGTCATCGATATTTTCTACCAATATGCCAACCAGGCTGGGGAGTGTGACATGTTGAACAAGGCAGAACTGAAAGAACTTTTGGAAAATGAGTTTGGTCAAATTCTGAAGGTAAGAACTCCGTGTCAGGACTGAACACAGCTGCAATTCTTTTCGTCACCCCTTCCTACCTTTTTGTCATACATGCCAAACTCATAGAGGACTTTTCCTACTTGGTGATAAAGAACAGAGTTTAGCACAGGCTTGCAGTAAGGTCAAAAGTTGATCCATAATTTTTCCATAACATGTCCAAGGGAAGTGATCCTACTAAACAATAGGGGGAAAATCAATGGATTAAATAATGTCCTGTGTGAGTAATTCTTCTGGAAAGAAACTGAGCTGTTTCTCAGAAAAACTGCAAAATAGATGAAATTTATCTTCTTCCCTTTCTTTGCCTTTCTTCAGATATCCTGACCACTGTCCATTTCTGAGATTCTGGCATAATAATGCTTCTGAGTTCAGGAAATTAGCATGTTACTCCTAAATCATAAAATAAGTAACGACTACCCTCTAATGTTAGCTAAGGAGTAAATATTTGTAAACTTTGATCTAGCTCTTGATCTTCAATTCATTAAATCAAGCTGTGTACTGAATAGTTTTTATTCCTATGGAGGTCTTAAATTTGATACCAGATGGAAAACTCAGCATCTTCCCCTCTAAACTCCTTACTCCTCTTCAACCAAGGCATAATCTGGTGCCATTCCTGGCTTTCCCTCTCAGCAGGATCCTCCACCCTCCAACCCCATAAAATTCACCAACAGTCTCTCAACAGCTCATTTCTCTCCATCACTATTGCTAGTCCTTGGGTTCAGACCACCTTCTACTTCCAAGCTCAACATTATATGCAAATCGAATCATTTCACAACTCAACTCAAAATCCTTCACAGTTTCCAGCTCTAAAATTCCAAATTTCCTTAACACAATTCAAAATGCATGATCTAGTCCTAATTTATCTCTCCAGCCATATCTCTTGACTGTTGAGACTCCACATTTAGCAATCCCGAATCTCTCAGTTCCTTGTATGAGCCATGCTTCCTTTCAACTCCAGCTCTCTGTTCATATTGTTCCCTCTGTCTGCAACAACCTTTCTCCCCTCCCCTTTCCCTACCTCTTCATTTGACTAATCCAACCCATCATTCAAAAGACATCACTTCCTCTCATTAACCATCCTTGAACCCCCAGTGGTTGTTATTATTTATATATTAGCTAATCATATTCATTTGACCCATTCCTTAAAAAATAATTCCCTGTTCCTTGGCATCCCCAGTTGCATCCTCTTCTAGGTCTTCATTGCATATTCCTTTCTCTCTTTCTGCCCAGAATAGGGCAGTCCAGCCTAAAGGACTATGAGATTGAGCTCCACTTAATTGAGCTAAGCACTCACATTTCTACAGTCTTTCTTCAATTGGTTAGCTCAGTGTGTGCTGCACACTCACAGAGCTTCCTTTTATACTTTGTTCCTATACAGAATCCAGATGATCCAGACACTGTAGATATCATCATGCAAAATCTAGATCACGACCGTAACAAGAAAGTAGAATTTACTGAGTACCTTCTGATGATATTCAAGCTGGCTCAGGCCTGTAATAAAATCGTCAGCAAAGATTACTGCCAAGCTTCAGGGTCAAAGCAAAGGGATCACAGTCACCAGGACCAAGAGGAACAGAGTGAAACAGAAGAGGAGGATGAAGGGCAAAAATCGTCTTCCAGTAACTTAAGTTGGAGTGAAGGAGAGAACGATTCCCATTCCAGAGGCTCGGGAGGTAGCTTTAGACACAGGTCTAGGTCCAGCTCCAGAGTAACTGGGCATCAAGGAGGCTTGTCTCATTCTAGGGACAGGCAAAGCTCTAGGGAAAGAAGGAGGGAGTCAAATTCAGGCCACTCCAAGGGTAGCAAGAAAAACAAGCATGGCTCTCATCAGCACAAAAGGTCTAGGAGTGAAGAAGTTGGTTATACTCATTCAAGCAACCACAGAACAAGATCAAACTCAGGAAATTGGTCAGGTACTTATGGAGAAGAAGGGCGTGTGAGCCACTCAGAGGATCAGTCTTTCAGTTTTGCTCAAAACTGGTCTGACTCAAATGAATCTCTGGGGAATAGACAACATAAGAAAAAACCAAGCCAGTCACCTAGTAAGGAGCATCATGGATTCATCTCAGGGAGTTGTGGAGGACAAGACCACTGGTCAAATTCAAGTGAGCCTGCTGGTTATGGTCATGGCTATGGCTCAGGCCAGCCTTCTCAGCAGAGATGGCACGAATCAAATGAAGGATATCAATCAGGAAATTGTGAAGAACAAGGAAACTGTTCTACTTCTAGTTCGAGTGAGGTATCTAGTTATGGCCAACACAGGTCAGGCTCAGAACAGCCATCTAGCAGTATCCAACATGGGTTTGGATCAGGTCAATCCTCTGGCTATGGACAACATAGATCTAGCTCAGGTCAGTCTTCTGGCTTTAGTCACCATGGGACTGGCATAGGTCAATCCTCTAGCTATGAACAGCATAGTGCTACTTCAAGACAGCCACCGAACTGTAGCCAACATGGACCTAGCTTAGGTCACTCTACTAGCTGTGGTCAATATGGATCTGGGTCAGGTCAGTCATCCAGCTGTGGCCAACACAGTACTGGATCAAGTCAATCTCTTAATCATGGCCAGCATAGGTCTGAATCAAGTCAGACATCTAGCTATGGCCAACAAAGGACTGTCTCAGGTCAGTCTTCTGGCTATAGACAACACAGGTCTGGCTCAGGAGAGTCTTCTGGATTTAATCAGCACAGAACTGGCTTAGGTCAATCCTCTAGCTATGAACAACATGGTTCTACCTCAGGACAGTCACAAAACTGTGGCCAACATGGATCTAACTTAGGTCAGTCCTCCAGCTATGGTCAACATGGCTCAAGTCAGTATTCTGGTCACAGTCAACACAGGTCTGGCTCAAGTCAGTCTTCTGGCCACAGCCGACATGGATCTGGCTCAGGTCAGTCTGCTAGCTTTGGTCAGCATGGTTCTAGCACAAGAGAGTCATCTGGCTTTGGTCAACATGGATCTGGCTTGAGTCAGTCCTCTAGCTATGGACAACACGGTTCTACTTCTAGACAGTCATCAAGCTGTGGCCAGCAGAGATCTAACTTAGGTCAGTCCTCCAGCTATGGTCAACATGGCTCAAGTCAATATGGCTCAAGTCAGTCTTATAGCCACAGCAGACACAGATCTGGCTCAAGTCAGTCTTCTGGCCACAGCCAACATGGATCTGGCTCAGGTCAGTCTTCTAGCTGTGGTCAGCATGGTTCTAGCTCAAGAGAGTCATCTGGCTTTGGTCAACATGGATCTGGCTTAGGTCAGTCCTCTAGCTACGGACAACAAGGTTCTACTTCAGGACAGTCATCAAGCTGTGGCCAGGAGGGATCTAACTTAGGTCAGTCCTCCAGCTATGGTCAACATGGTTCAAGTCAACATGGCTCAAGTCAATCTTCTCGCAATAGCCAACACAGATCTGGCTCAAGTCAGTCTTCTAGCTTTGGTCAGCATGGTTTTAGCTCAAGAGAGTCATCTGGCTTTGGTCAACATGGATCTGGCTTAGGTCAGTCCTCTAGCTACGGACAACAAGGTTCTACTTCAGGACAGTCATCAAGCTGTGGCCAGGAGGGATCTAACTTAGGTCAGTCCTCCAGCTATGGTCAACATGGTTCAAGTCAACATGGCTCAAGTCAATCTTCTCGCAATAGCCAACACAGATCTGGCTCAAGTCAGTCTTCTAGCTTTGGTCAGCATGGTTTTAGCTCAAGAGAGTCATCTGGCTTTGGTCAACATGGATCTGGCTTAGGTCAGTCCTCTAGCTATGGACAACATGGTTCTACTTCAGGACAGTCATCAAGCTGTGGCCAGCAGAGATCTAACTTAGGACAGTCCTCCAGCTATGGTCAACATGGTTCAAGTCAATATGGCTCAAGTCAATCTTACAGCCACAGCAGACACAGATCTGGCTCAAGTCAGTCTTCTGGCCACAGCCAACAAGGACTTGGCTCAAGTCAATCTTCCAGCTTTGGTCAGCATGGTTCTAGCTCAAGAGAGTCATCTGGCTTTGGTCAGCATGGCTCAGGCTTAGGTCAATCCTCTAGCTTTGGGCAACATGGTTCTACTTCAGGACAGTCATCAGGCTGTGGCCAGCAGAGATCTAACTTAGGTCAGTCCTCTAGCTATGGTCAACATGGCTCAAGTCAATATAGCTCCAGTCAGTACAGTCAGTATTCTGGTCACAGCCGACACAGGTCTGGCTCAAGTCAGTCTTCTGGCCACAGCCGACATGGATCTGGCTCAAGTCAGTCTTCTAGCTGTGGTCAGCATGGTTTTAGCTCAAGAGAGTCATCTGGCTTTGGTCAACATGGATCTGGCTTAGGTCAGTCCTCTAGCTATGGACAACACGGTTCTACTTCAGGACAGTCATCAAGCTGTGGCCAGCAGAGATCTAACTTAGGACAGTCCTCCAGCTATGGTCAACATGGTTCAAGTCAATATGGCTCAAGTCAATCTTACAGCCACAGCAGACACAGATCTGGCTCAAGTCAGTCTTCTGGCCACAGCCAACAAGGACTTGGCTCAGGTCAATCTTCCAGCTTTGGTCAGCATGGTTCTAGCTCAAGAGAGTCATCTGGCTTTGGTCAGCATAGCTCTGGTTTAGGTCAATCCTCTAGCTATGGACAACATGGTTCTACTTCAGGACAGTCATCAAGCTGTGGCCAGCAGGGATCTAACTTAGGTCAGTCCTCTAGCTATGGTCAACATGGCTCAAGTCAATATGGCTCAAGTCAATCTTACAGCCACAGCAGACACAGATCTGGCTCAAGTCAGTCTTCTGGCCACAGCCGACATGGATCTGGCTCAGGTCGGTCTTCTAGTTTTGGTCAGCGTGGTTCTAGCTCGAGAGAGTCATCTGGCTTTGGTCAGCATGGCCCTGGTTTAGGTCAGTCCTCTAGCTATGGACAACATGGTTCTACTTCAGGACAGTCATCAAGCTGCAGCCAACAGGGGTCTAACTTAGGTCAGTCTTCCAGCTATGGTCAATGTGGCTCAAGTCAATACGGTTCAAGTCAGTCTTCTGGCTGCAGACAACATGGATCTGTCTCAGGTCAGTCTTCTAGTTTTGGTCAGCATGGTTCTAGCTCAAGAGAGTCATCTGGCTTTGGTCAACATGGATCTGGCTTAGGTCAGTCCTCTACATATGGACACCATGGGTCTACTTCAGGACAATCATCAAGCTGTGGTCAAAATATATCTGGATCAGGTCAGTCTTCTAGCTATGGCCAATGTGGGTCTGGATCAGACCAATCTTCTCGCTATAGTCAACAGAGGTCTGGATTAGGACAGTCTTCTGGCCATGTCCAGTGTGGCACTGGCCCAAGTCAGTCCTCTAGCTGCAGCCAATTTGGGTCTGGATGGAGTCAGTCTTCTAGCTATGGCCAACACAGATCTGGTTCAGGTCAGTGTTCTACCCAGAGTCAACATGGATCAGGCTTGGGTCAGTGTTCTACTTCTGAACAACATGGGCCTGGCTCATGTCACTCATCTAGCTCTGAACAATGTGGTTCTGGATCTGGTCAGTGTTCTAGCTATGATCAATATGAATTACAAGGGAGATGTAGGTCAAGTTCAAGTGGAACTCATGGTGGGTATAGTAGACCCCAAATAGGCTCAACTCCCAATCAATCAAGAAGAAACAGCCAGGAATGGTCAGGATACAGTCAAAAAGAAAGAAGTAGGAGTTGTAGCCCAACAAGTAACAAGTCTGATGGATATGAGAGTATTTGTGGACAACCAGAAACATGTAGGCAACAAAACCAAGGATGCAGCCAGGGTCAAACAGAATCTGGCTACAGCTATTCAAATTGTAATGAAGGGCAACCAGGAGGTAGTTATAGACAAGAGGAAAGCTCCTCAAGTTGTGGCTTTAGACAGTTTACACCATCCTATGGAGAATCTAGATCTAACACTAGCAATACATTGTTAATTTGCAAGGAGGATAACAGACAAGGTGGCTATTATTACCAGAGAGAAGGAGGTCACGATGGAGGGAGAGATACAAACTCAAGTTTCTACAAGTTAGGGACCAGCACTCCACTCTATGAGTATGTTCAAGAGCAGAGGTGCTAATTCAAGTGATGAATAGTAAATAGAAGTGAAGTTAACTCAATTAGTAGTTTAAGAAATATGAAACTTACATACAAGCAATTCATTACAAAACTTCTTTCTAAAAGTAGATATATCTATTTCTGTCTTTTCCTTTTAAACATGTAACTGTACTTAATTCCTTATTATTATGTTCCTTCCAAAGAATGTAGGGTATGGGGACTACTTTGTTAGGAAATACAGAGTTGAATAAATGATGTATGAAAATAAATTCAGAAGAATAATGCAAAACATTTAAGGAGCTTGGGGTTTAGTTGAAGTGTCTTTTTGACAGCTCCTTACTCACCATATGATGCCAAAACTAATCTTTCATCTCTAAAGAGCAAAAAATTATCAATGTGTTACCAGTTCTGGAGCCAAAGCTTCTCTTATAGCAACATGGACCATAATTTTCTGTATGCTCCACAATGGATGGTGGCAGAAAAGACCCTAAAAGCAAAGATGTAGCATCAATAGCATCTTTGCTTATCAAAACCACCAAGCTCCTTTTCTTAGCTACATTTTTAATGAGTAAACCAAGAAGAGGCATTGAACATTGGCACCAGGTGCTTCTTCAAGCATTTTTTTCTTAAAGGGCAGGGATGAATCAGTTCAGGATTGAAGGATCTAAATGTTAGCTCTGACTTGGTTTCAGCAAGAAAGATTTTGACTCCTACTACTAAGAATTTCCTCCAGGTTAAAAAACAAAAATTAGAAGAGCAAGAGCATGAAAACGCAATGGCTTCAAACTACCTCTGTAGTTCACTGGCCTTCCTCAGAGGAAAATATCATTTATACAGCAATGGAACAAAATACTGTCAGCAACTACTTTACAGTTTCTTAGTTTGACTGTAGTATATTTGTTTCAAGTCTCTGGATTCAAATAACTGACTGCATTAAAATTGACAATAAATAATGATGATGAAATACTGAGGTTTGTCTCATCTCTGCTTCAGTTCACTCTCACACACAGGTGGTCATACTAGAAACTAACTTAAATAGTTATTGTCCAAGACCCTGTCCTTCACAAATAACCCAGAATATACAAATATTTTTTAATTCAAAAACAAGACAAACAACTCAGTTTTAAAATGAACAGAAGATCTGATTCAACACTTACCAAACAAGATGACCAATAAGTACCTGAAAAGATGCTCAATGTCCTTAGTCATCAGAGAAATGCAAATTAAAACATAATAAGATACTACCACACAAACACTA
Organism: Bos indicus x Bos taurus; assembly: GCF_003369695.1. Taxonomy (NCBI): domain Eukaryota; kingdom Metazoa; phylum Chordata; class Mammalia; order Artiodactyla; family Bovidae; genus Bos; species Bos indicus x Bos taurus. Next base: position 18,500,616 of record NC_040078.1, read on the forward strand.
GAATGGCCTAATTTTAAAATGTGGGCAATACCAAGAGCTGGTATTACTGGTGAAAAGTAAAATGACATATTCACTTTGAAAAATAATGTGGCAATTTCTTCAATTCAGTTCAGTCACTAAGTTGTGTCCGACTCTTTGGGACCCCGTGGACTGCAGCACACCAGGCCTCCTTGTCCATCGCCAACTCCCGGAGTTTACTCAAACTCATGTCCATTGAGTTGGTGATGCCATCTAACCATCTCATCCTCTGTCATCTCCTTATCATCCTGCCTTCAATCTTGCCCATGAAAAGCATCATGGTCTTTTCAAATGAGTCAGTTCTTCCTCTAATTTGATATTTATAAGTTCTTTGTATGGTGATGGTTCATTATATGGTGGGGAAAAACAGGAAAATTAAAAAAAGAAAGTTCACCAAAATAGAAATTTTAACAGCCAAGTGGCATTTTTAAAACAATGCTCAGAGAAACAAAATTAAGATATAATGAAATATCATTTCATACCAATCAGATTACAAAAAAATTATTCTGGCATAGAACATTGGAGAGGATACTGAGCAATGAAGATCTACATTGGTAAGCACTTAGGAAGCAATTTGGCAATGACATGAGAGTCAGAAAATGTTGCAAATAACTTAAAAGTTCAAGAGAAGAATAGATAAATCAGTTGTGATATATCCATACACTAGAATGCTATACAACAGTTAAAAGTAATGAGATACACCTGAGGCAGTGGTGGGGGGAGTACAGAATACAACACCAAAAATAATGCTACATTGGCATATGGATTATTCTGAGCTGAAGGTAATCAAGGCCTAGCTGACTCAGGAAGAGCTTCTTTTCTGGAGTTTGTTTGTTTTTGCCTCTCTTTAACTGCCTAAAAGAGTTTAGGTACATGGCCCATTGGAGCTTCTTGAGTGGCTCAAATGGTGAAGAATCTTTCATAATACAGGAGAACTAGGTTTGATCCTTGGGTTGGGAAGATCCCCCGGAGAAGGGAACGGCAACCCACTCCAGTATTCTCACCTGGAGAATTCTATGGACAGAGGAGCCTGGTGGGCTACAGTCCATGGGGTCGCAAAGAGTCAGACACAACTGAGTGACTAACTCACTTTTCACAAGGCCTATACTAGGATCAAAGCTATTAGCAAAGATAACTTTTTGTATCAGGAAGACTTATCTACACGGCCTGGAAAACATTTGTTTACCAAACATTTGCTCTTCTCATCTTCTTCCCTGATGGCTCAGACGGTAAAGCGTCTGCCTACAATGCAGGAGACCTGGGTTCAATCCCTGGGTCAGGAAGAAAATGGCACCCCACTGCAGTATTCTTGCCTGGAAAATCCCATGGACGGAGGAACCTGGTTAGGCTACAGTCCATGGGGTCGCAAAGAGTCCGACACGACTGAGCGACTTCACTCACTTTACTCATCTTCTTATGAATTGTCTTCCTCCCTTTGAAGTCCCCTACTGTCATCTCTGGGCTTCCCTGGTAACTCGACTGGTAAAGAATCTGCCGCAGTACAGAAGACCCTGGTTCGATTCATGGCTCAGGAAGATCCCCTGGAGAAAGGAACAACTACCCACTCCAGCATTCTTGCCTGGAGAACTCCGTGGACAGAGGAGGCTGGCGGGCTACAGTCCATGGGGTAGCAAAGAGTTGGACACAACTGAGCGACTAAGCACAGCACAGCACAGCACCCTCTTCTCCTTTGCTCAGAACGGTTATGTAAGCCTCAACTGCCTGACTGCCTTTGAGTCTCATATTTTTATGGAACTCCCATATGTATGAAATTAAAATTGTTTTTCTCCAGTTAATCTATCTTATATCAACTTAATTATTAGGCTAGCCACAGAAACTAGAAGGGAAGAAGTTTTCTGCTCCTAAGTGTATTCAAATCTTCCTCAACTTACGATGGGAGCTACATCCCAATAAAATCATTGTAAGGTTAAATACATTACACTGAAAATGCATTTAATACATCTATTCTACCAAACATCATAGTTTAGTCTAGCCTACTTTAAATATGTTTAGAACACTTATATTAGTCTTTAGCTGGGCAAAATCATCTAAAACAAAGCCTATTTTATAACAAATTGTAGTACATGTAATTTATTGTACTACATGTGATTTATTGAATATTCTACTGAAGGAGAAAAACAGAATGGTTGTATCAGTTGTTTACCCTCGTGACTGCATAGCTTCCCAGGAGCTATGGCTCCTTGCCACTGACAAGCACCTAGAGAGAATTGTACCACATGTCACTAGCCTAGGGAAAGATCTAAATTCAAAATTCAAAGAAAAGTTTCCACTGAAGGCTTATCATTTTCAAACCATCACAAAGCTGAAAAAAGTATAAGCCAAACCACTGTAAGTCAGAGACTATCTGTGTATCTCAATATGGAGAAGTCCCCAAAATATAAACATTACATGAAAAAAACTGTAAAACATCTATATACTGTGTGTTACCCTTTATAAAGTTTTACAATATACATCATAATATCTATATTATTATTTGTGGTGGTGGTTTAGTCGCTAAGTAGAGTCTGACTCTTGCAACCCATGGACTGTAGCCCACCAGGCTCCTCTGTCCATGAGATTCTCCAAGTAAGAATACTGGAGTGGGTTGTCATTTCTTTCTCCAGGGCATCTTCCCAACCGAGGAATCGAACCCAGGTCTCCTGCATTGCAGGCAGATTCTTTCCCAACTGAGCTATAAGGGAAGCCCATTATTATTTGTCAAATATGTGTTAATTATTATTTGTAGTTAACACATATTTGGTAAATATAAAAGTCTTTATGGGAATGTAAAACACCAGATTCAGAACCTCTGGAGGTTACCTCTGGAGAGAGGGAAGAAAATGGGACTGAACGAAAAAACAAGTCCAAAAGTTTTCTTAAGTAAGTTGATATTTATTCTTATATTACTCCCTACACTTATTTATAAGCCATAATTATTCAATATTTCACAAAAAGAAGGACACAAAGATCAACGTGAGCATGCCATCAAAGACCATTCAAGGAAGAAAGTGTTCTGACAAGCTACTCAACTGACATATGGTTGAAATAAATGAATCAGCACATCAACACCTAATGAGATTCACCATCCAAATCATACAAGCACCTGTGTGATTTAGACTTGAAACTCACCAGGGAGACTTCTGAAATGCTGGCTTCCTGTTATTTCCCCCAAAGGAGGAAGCATTGACTAATCAGATTAAAAAGGACACCTAGGGACTTCTCTGGTGGTCCAGTGGTTAAGACTCCATCTGCCAATGCAGAGGACACAGGTTTGATCCCTGGCCCAAGAAGATTCCACATACTGCGGGGCGACTAAGCCAGTGTACCGCAACTACTGAGGCCTGTGTGCCTAGAGCCTGTGCTCTGCAACAGGAGAGCCGTCACAATGAGAAGCCACCACAATAGGAAACCCATACACCACAACTAGAGAGGAGCCCTCACTCTACAACTACAGAAAAGCCTGAGCAGCAAGAAAGACCCAGTGCAGTCAAAAATAAATAAATAATACATTTAAAAACTAAAGACAATCAGTGCTTCTGATAGAACATTTCTGATTGGAAATTAATAAGCTGGCATTCTAGTTTCATATTTCAGACCTGGTTAGGTTAGTTACAGAGAAACAGCTTTCCTGAATCTAAGTAACTCTTGAGACACCAACATCAATGAACATCTAAGTCTACAAGGATGAGGACCAAATCTGACCTTTTTACCAGGCAATATCTCAACCTCATTCTTTACCTCTTCTAAATTTCAGGGTTCAGGAGAAAGAAAATTAAGATAAAGCAAAATTTTTCAAATAAATACCTCCTTGTATACCTAAGTCAAATTTTTCATACTATTCCTCTTCTCCTTGTTATGACTCCAAAATCTAATGATTGTAATATTTCACCTAGGAAAAAAAAAGAAAAGGGAAAGCAGTAGACTAACTCTTGAGGGTAGAATCTTACAGGATCTCAGTAACTTATCCAGGGTCTGCATCCCAATTCAGAAAATAAAGTCAATTTTATTCTGTGCACTCATATGTAATCAATTTTTGGAAGACAGATTCATACTAAAGCAAAGTCTTAATGGTCCAGTTTTTTTGTTTTTTTGTTTTTTTAATGCAAGATAGATATGCATTGAGAACAGGAACCAGTTGTCTATCTTGGGAACTTCCATCCCACTGGGTGGGTTCATTTAAGAAACAGCAGAGATTCTTCAATGAGCTTTACAGCAAAGAAGCTTGATTCTCAAAGAGCTGGCCTACCATGATATGGTAAACTGATGATTTTAATAATCTGTCTTAAAAGGTAAAGAGTATGAAACTAACATTTTATGAACTGGGAATATGAAATCATGTGCTTTACATATATTATTAATATATTACTTATTGCTTAATTTCACTCTCATAGAAACCCTATGACTAGAGGAACTACAATCACTTTATTGAAGAGAAAACTGAAACCCTGAAAGGTTAAGTGACTTGCCTATATTAGTAGAGCCAAGATTTCTACCCAGTCTGACTCAAAAGCACATGTGTTGTTACCATATGTCGTCCACTCTAGTAATATTTTTTTTTAAACAACTACAGTCAAACACCTAGGACTGGATCAGCCCCATGGTCTAGACACTGCTGGAGACACACCAACTGGTATTCATCCTCTGACTCTCTTTTTCCTACCCTCCATGCAAAGATACTTAATGTCCTTAAGGAACATTTGAGAAACACTCTTGCTCATCAGCAACACACCTAAGAACAATCCTAAGGGAGGATCCCTGCTGCACATAACTCATCTCCTCACATTTTATTTATCTCATCACAATTGATGGTTCTCATTAGCTTCAATTCCAGAGGGTGGCATTTCTGACCTAGTCCTCCCTAGTGCAAGCCTCATTTAAAGGGGCCCATTAGTCATTAAGGGATTAATGATAAACAACCTCCCACACTCTAGCACTCTTTAAAAACAATGATCCAAGGTCAATACCCAGAATCCCCTGCCTCAGCCCTGCCACCATCACCCCCTCCTGTGTCCTCTGACTCCCCCACCCTGTATGCTCTATCCTATATATGAAAGATCCCTGAGCAGCCCTCCCAGCTCCTGCTTGGTCCTTGTCTACAACTCTTAGTCAGAACATTCCAGATGTTGAAGATATTAAACCATCAGGTACTCTGAGACACAGCTGTGACAATCTGCCATACAATATACTCTCAGATTGCATAGGCAGAGAACAAAACTCCATGTGCAAAGACATCAAAGAGGTAGTGTGTTCAGGGAACAAAGAGTAGATGTCTTTGACTGAAGCAGGCAGGCAAAAAGGATCAGGAACTGTGGCTGGAAATGCTAGTTAGGAAAGACTTAAGTGGACTATAAGGAACACAGAGAAGAAAACTCAGTGAAGAATGGTGATAAAGGTGAATAGAGGAAGAAGGGGAAAGTGCTGCTTTCAGAAGCCAAAATAGAGAACTCCAGTAAGTAACAGGCATGAATATAAAATGTATTTTATAAAGTTACAGTAAATAAAACCAGAGAGAACTAGGAAAAGATTAAACAAATAGATCAATATATCTGAATAAACAGTCCAGAAATATATATATACATGTATGTGTGTGTCTGTGTGTATATATATACACACACATATCGGAAAAGGCAATGGCAACCCACTCCAGTTACTCTTGTCTGGAAAATCCCATGGATGGAGAAGTCTGGTAGGCTACAGTCTATGGGGTAGCAAAGTTGGACACAACTGAGCGACTTCACTTTCACTTTTCACTTTCATGCATTGGAGAAGGAAATGGCAACCCAATCCAGTGTTCTTACCTGGAGGATCCCAAGGATGGGGGAGCTGGGTGGGCTGCCGTCTATGGGGTCACACAGAGTCAGGTACGATTAAAGTGACTTAACAACAACAATACACACATCAGTTCAGTTCAGTGGCTCAGTCGTGTCCAATTCTTTGCGACCCCATGAACTGCAGCACGCCAGGCCTCCCTGTCCATCACCAACTCCTGGAGTTCAGTCAGACTCACGTCCATCGAGTCAGTGATGCCATCCAGCCATCTCATCCTCTGTCGTCCCCTTCTCCTCCTGCCCCCAATCCGTCCCAGCATCAGAGTCTTTTCCAATGAGTCAACATTTAGCATGAGGTGGTCAAAGTACTGGAGTTTCAGCTTTAGCATTATTTCTTCCAAAGAAATCCCAGGGCTGATCTCCTTCAGAATGGACTGGTTGGATCTCCTTGCAGTCCAAGGGACTCTCAAGAGTCTTCTCCAACACCACAATTCAAAACCATCAATTCTTCGGTGCTCAGCCTTCTTCACAGTCCAACTCTCACATCCATACATTACCACTGGAAAAACCATGGCCTTATATACATACAAATATATGCATTTTTTTAAAGGACACAGAGTATCTGCTACATAGTTAACATATGTAAAGCACTTAGAAAATGTCCGGTCCACAGTCATCCTCCAAGTGTTATTGTTAGGCTACCTTGTTACTATTTGTTGTTGCTGTTATGGTTATTACAAGTCAGTATGGAAAGGAAAGATTCTTTCAAGAAGTCTGACAGGAAAGAGAAGTACAAGAGTAGGCAAGGAAGAGAGAAGAAGCCTTTACAAAGAAGGAAATTAAAGTATGTGTTGAAAACCTAGGAGACATCCAATAAAGTTTACTAAATGAGTGAAAAATATTAATAACTGGAAATATTTGAAAAAATATTAATATTTGGAAGCCATATTTTCAGAAGGAGACTGAAAAGAAAGAGATAGTCGATGCCAGAAAGGGGTTTCATTGCTGGCTTAAGGACCTGGAAGAAATGACAGAAATGGAAACAAGAGCACATATACCGAAATCGGCCTTAGAAAAGGGTAGGTTTCCCTATACACTTGAGGCTCAGTTCAGTTCAGTTCAGTCGCTCAGTTGTGTCTGACTCTTTGCGACCTCATGAATCGCAGCACACCAGGCCTCCCTGTCCATCACCAACTCCTGGAGTTCACCCAAACTTATGTCCATCGAGTCTGTGATGCCATCCAGCCATCTCATCCTCTGTCGTCCCCTTCTCCTCCTGCCCCCAATCCCTAACAGCATCAGGGTCTTCTCCAATGAGTCAATTCTTCACAGGAGGTGGCCAAAGTATTGGAGTTTCAGCTTCAGCATCAATCCTTCCAAAGAACACCCAGGACTGATCTCCTTTAGAATGGACTGGTTGGATCTCCTTGCAGTCCAAGGGACTCTCAAGAGTACACTTGAGGCTAAAAGAAGGTAAAAATGAGTGAATACATTCTTACCTCGGTGTTACTAAAAGAGGTTCCTAGGATGAGAATAATCACCTGAGGTACTTATTCGAAAAGCCAATTCCTGGATTCTATCCCAGACCCATTGAGTCAGAATTTCTAGAAGACAGGATCCAGCAATCTGCATTTAAATGATCTGTGATCCAGTGGATTCCTTTGAGAAGAATGGAGGTTAGAAGAAATCACATCTATTGTCCCTATGGAGGGGCTTCCCAGGTGGCACTAGAGGTAAAGAACCCACCTGCCAATGCAGGAGACAAACAGATGCAAGTCAGGAAGATCCTCTGGAGGACAGCCTGACAACTCACTCCAGTATTCTTGCCTGGGGAATCCATGGACAGAGGAGCCTGGCAGGCTACAGTCCATAGGGTTGCAAAGAATTGGACACAACTGAAGCAACTTAGCAAGCATGCATGCTCCTATGGAGAAAACAAAACTCACCCCTTGTCCATCACTATTACAACCAAACATATTCAGATACCACTGTTGCAGATGGAAAAAAATCTTTATGCCCTGAGATAACCTGAAAATAAGGAACAAGATTCTACCTAGAATTAGTTTCTTCAAGTCAATGAAATCTTGAGCCCTTTCCTATAAACTGCAGACTCCCTAATGTAAAAATGTTTCTCCCTGACTTTCACAATACTGATATCTACAAGTATGATAATTAATCATGTGGGGAAATTGCTGTTTTACCCACAAGAAATGACCAACTGTAATCCTGGTAACCTCAGACATTTTTTTTTTCTTTAAATGTCTTCCATTCATTTATTCAAAGAAACATTCTTCTCAAGAATGGACCCCTAATGCTTTTTTAGGCATGTCTCCCTCTTAACAAAAAAGGATGTGAAATAATCTGCTCAAAGGAATATGGGGAGGGAGGGAAGGAAGTTTGAAACAAGTGGGAAAGGTGTGAAGCACTGGAGAGGTCTGGGAAGGGCATCAACTAGGAATGAGGAAAGAGATTGTCAGGGAGGATTCAGAACTGAAATAAGATGGAAAATAACAAATGTGTAGAGAACAGCGAATGCACCACAGTACATGATATTCACCAACATACAAAAACCTGGCAGCGCAAGCATAGAAAATAAAGTGAAGTTAACGGCAGGTATGGAATTGGCAGGGCAGGGGGAAGGATAAGAGAAGGGTCCCAGACACTGAATGAGCCCTAGAGAGGGTTACAAGAATGGGAAAAAGGGACAGGACCTCTTCTGGACCCAAACTGTGTACCTGTGAAGGTAGGGATAATTTTGCAATCAAATTTCCCCCTAATTCCATTACTGTGGTAAAGACAGGCCTTCCAAGCAGCAGCAGCAGCAGCTTTTCAGGTAAAGCTAAAGTAACAATATGGAATATACCAGGACTGATGTATCAATGCCGGGTCACTTATTCCTTTTTAACCTCACAACTCTTTGGAGCAGAGATCCTTAAGCTTTTCTGTGTGCTAACTGGGGTTCTCAGAAGTGAACTGTGAGTCCAGGGACACATAGCTCAGCCAGGATGGGTAGGTCAGATGTGACCTACAAAACAAAACTCATTCTCAATCCACCAGCCCACACTGCCTTCACTGGGAGCAGCAGGCTCCACTCCACAGAGTAAAGAGAAACAGCATCACAGAAAACCAGATGTCTCACAGAACATGGGGCTGCAGGGAGTTTCCAAAGGAAGAATTAAAGATATAGGGACCTTTCTTGGAAACAGAACTAAAGAAAATGAGACAAGCAAAATATAGAATTAACAGTGACAGGAAAGCAAGTAATAAGCAATATGCATTTGTAGATATTATATCAGATTGCTGATTGAAGGAATATGCTCATGGAGGACATGAGGGAGAGGACAGGGAGGAGAAGTAAATGAGAAGAAAACAAGCTCAGTGCATCACAGTCATTATCTGTGACATCTCTCAGTGGAGGTGGAAGCCCTGTCTAGATGAGGAGTCATCAAGCTTAGCAGGAGGAGCTGATCTCAATGCACCCTTAATCCAATCCTTCTCTTCTGCCCACTCTGGGAGCAATTGGGGTGATCAGATTTGCACCTCTTTGAGATGCTTACCCAATGCTGACAATACTCATAATGCATTATACCATGACTGAGACCCATACTTTCAAAAGTGTGATTATGGAATCCAACCCTTTCAATTACCCCATGAGAGATAATCCCATATATCCATTTTACTGATGAGGACAGTGAGGAACAGCAATTAAGTAATTGGATGTGGTCACCAGAGCTAGCATTTGAACCCAAGTGGTGTATTCTGAAGTTTTTCTTCTTAACACAAGGCACCACCTACAGCTGTAAAATCTGTCCTCTGTCCAGAAGTACTCACAGGGAGCAAGTCCAAGAAATCCAATCCATGTCCACTTAACAACCCATGTATCCTTAGCAAAAAACTATATATATCTGAGTACTTTTTTCTTTTCCCAGGGACCCCCTATTTGCCAAGTGATGTGTCCAGAGAACTAGATCCATGTAAAGAGGAAACCTTTCTAACTCACACAAAGATGCCAAAGTCTAGCTGTGGTCCTACCTACCTGCCACAGGCAGTAAAATACTCAGTCCTGGGAAATCAAGTTGGCACTGAAAGAGTGAAATGACAGGAGGAAGAAGACAGAGGTATTTCAGAATATTGTCAATAAAGAGATGACTCCAGTTTAGGAAGTGGTTCTGGCTCTGGAAACAGGTCTAGGAAAGTGTCAAAGGATGAATGGAGAGAGGGGTCACATATGAAGATATTTGAGGTTGAGTCTAAATGGACCCAAATGGACAAGGTGAAACCATATCCTAAGACTTCAATTTTTTTCAAAATAGAAAATTGACACGGTCAGAATGGTGAAGAGGAAGACAGACAAGTATCCAGGAAAGGAAGAGGAATAACTGGATGGAACTTGCAGGTGTCCTTTGATGCCACTTTGGGGCTAGGAGAAACTCAGCCCCCTTGCTCATCCCAAGACATGTCAGGCCACATTTGTCCTCCACAGTCTGAAAGGACTGTCATCTTAGTAACACTAACAGAGGCATGTGTCCCCTCAGCTCTAAGATGCCCACAGTAGAGAGACAGGACTATGCACTGACACTGGAAATGTTTATTTAAAGATATTCCTTTATTTCTGGGCAGAGTACAATGTGTTACACAAAGAACTGCTTACCCTGATCAAGGTCTTATTCAGAAAATACAATGATGCCTTTCTGTTAAAAAAAAAAAAAAAAAAAAAACTCACCATCTTTCACACTAACTCTGGGGCAAAGAAAGAATACAGACCCACAAACTGTATCCTACTCTTTATTTTTCTCCAACTCCCCTCCATCTCTGTTTAGGCAGTCTTTTCTCTATTCTGTATAGAGGCAGAGTAGGAAAAAATAAAGGTTCCTTGCAATAGCAACATCTTTCAAATTTGAACATCTTACACCTACACCTTGCCTTCTGCATTCAGAAGAAAGGGATGCTGATATCTTCATCCTCAGGTCCCTCAATATGGACTGTGTGGCCCTCAGAGCACACCTGTGTGAAGCCCACAGTGGGCTGGGAAAGACCTCATTAATATTGCACATGGCTGACCACAGATGTTTCTGTACCTAAAAAAAAAATCTTTCATTTCCAAGTATTCTAAAAGTCAGTACAATAAAACTCACTAGACAGTGAAAAATAACTGGTTAACAAATCCATCTTTGCTCTGTTTGTACGGGAAGTAGTAAGAGAATTAAATGCTTGATACTGCAGGGAACCAGTACTCAGTGGTGAAAAGTAACGTTTCACGGTTGACCAGTTTGGAAAAAGCACCAAGCCCTCTGGTCCACCTCAACACCACCACCACTCTTGGAATGAAGTGTCCAGCTAAGCTCACTGAACTGGAGAGTCACTTGAGGAAGGAGAGGATGGGGAAGTAGAGCAGGACTGCGATGAGCCCTAACACAGTCTTCAGAGGGGCTGCCTTCTCCTACTACAAAGCAAAACCAGGACAGACTAGAGATCTGTCCATCTCTGTGCAGCACTGTGTATACATGGCTAGGCAGTAACACTTCCTTCACTGTGTCAGGGAATTATATGCGCATTCCACCTGAAGTAATCCCGTCTGGACCTGGGACCTCCCTCTGTGCCCACTGTCATCTCCTGCAGGAAACCACTCCTCACTCAACAAATTCAAACATCTCTTCCTACCACACCCTTGGCCACATCTTAATGAGGCGAGGCCACTTGTCTCAGAGCAGCAGCCCAAAACGGCAAGAGACATAAGCTTGTCTCAATGGCCCATTAAATACCCAGAGCGAATAATTATAGTTAAACCTTGCTGAGCATTAATATGTGCCAGCACTGCTCTAAGAACTGGATCATGGCAACTGTGAGGGAAGTATTATTCACACCCATATTTCACACAGGAGAAAACTGAGCCATAGGGAGGTTACACAGCTTTCCCAAAGACACACAGCTGGTAAGTAGCACAACAAAGATTTGAGCCCAGGCAATTCAAGGCTATCAGAGAAGGCAATGGCACCCCACTCCAGTACTCTTGCCTGGAAAATCCCATGGACAGAGGAGCCTGGTAGGCTGCAGTCCATGAGGTTGCTAAGAGTTGGACTCGACTGAGCGACTTCACTTTCACTTTTCACTTTCATGAATTGGAGAAGGAAATGGCAACCCACTCCAGTGTTCTTGCCTGGAGAATCCCAGGGACAGAGGAGCCTGGTAGGAGGCCATCTATGGGGTCGCACAGAGTCGGACACGACTGAAGCAACTTAGCAGCACAATTCAAGGCTATGGTTCTTCCAGTGGTCATGTATGGATGTGAAAGTTGGACTGAAAGAAAGCTGAGCGCTGAAGAATTGATGCTTTTGAACTGTGGTGTTGGAGAAGACTCTTGAGAGTCTCTTGGACTGCAAGGAGATCCAACCAGTCCATTCTAAAGGAGATCAGCCCTGGGTGTTCTTTGGAAGGACTGATGCTAAAGCTGAAACTCCAGTACTTTGGCCACCTCATGCGAAGAGTTGACTCATTGGAAAAGACTCTGATTCTGGGAGGGATTGGGGGCAGGAGGAGAAGGGGACGACAGAGGATGAGATGGCTGGATGGTATCACCAACTCAATGGACGTGAGTTTGAGTGAACTCCGGGAGTTGGTGATGGACAGGGAGGCCTGGCGTGCTGCAATTCATGGGGTCACAGTCGGACATGACTGAGTGACTGAACTGAACTGAATCTGATTCCAGAGCCCATACTCTTGACCACTGCCCTTTGGAAGAAATCACAACAGCTAACATGATGGTTACCTGTAGAAATATGTAATTTACAATTCACAGCCCTGCTTTCCAATGAGTTTTTACTCCTATCAATGTTTAAGTTTGAGGCTTTCAGCCTTCACATCTAAAATGCACTTGTCATAATGGAGTAAAAAAACAAGGTCTCAGTGGAATTACTGTCTCCATGTCAAGTTCAGGAGCAGCCAGGTCCTGTGCTCATGTCTTCACCAAGATTGACTCCAAGTTTCCAACTTTGCAGGCCGGATAGATTATGTCAGCACTAACAGATTTGAGCATTGAGAGGGCAGAGAAGCTTGGGTGCGTGTGTGCACACGTGCTAAGTCTCATCAGTAGTGTCTGATTCTGTGCAATCCTTGGGAGAAACAGATATTTAGTTTATTCACTCAATCAACAAGTATTTTCACAGCATTGAGTATCTGATACTGTGGGGGCCTCTGGGGACACAAAAGGAAACCAGAGTCTGGCAGCATTCATTCCAGGATACGCTAGAGGCGACTGAGAAGAAAACAAGCAAATAGGTAAGAAACAGGATGCCATGAACAAACAGCCCAGGAAACCTCTTTTATAAGCAGCATTTGGAAATGTTGTAAATTTGAGATCCTCAAAGATAGGCAGATGGATATATAGGTCCTAATGACACACCCTTCTTATGACTTTATGTCAACTTCCCAGGAAAATCCCTATTTAGAATAGTTTGCTGCTGCTGCTGTAATGCAAACTTCTTGACCTGTGCTCCAGGCCTGTTCCGGCCCTCCCCTACCTACCTACCTCTTCACACCACCACTTCCAAACACACCGTCTCCATTCCATTAGGCTAATGTCTCATTGTCCCACAAAACCTCATGTTCAACCCCCTCTGTTCTCTCACTAAACCTATTACTTCGACCCACCCTTCAAGACCAAGCTTCCTCATTTTTATCTACTGCAGGCTTACCAAGCTCCCTCTCCTCTACATTGATGCTGCTGCTGTTGCTAAGTCACTTCAGTCATGTCCGACTCTGTGCAACCCCATATACAGCAACCCACCAAGCTCTGCCATCCTTGGGATTCTCCAGGCAAGAACACTAGAGTGGGTTGTCATTTCCTTCTCCAATGCATGAAAGTGAAAAGTGAAAGTGAAGTCACTCAGTCGTGTCTGACTCTTTACGACCCAGCCTACCAGGCTCCTCTGTCCATGGGATTTTCCAGGCAAGAGTCCTCTACACTACTAGTTCTCAAACACTTAAATACCTCAAAGTTTGCTGAGTTTCACTGCTGTTTCACAAGAACCATACATAACCAAGGACTTTAACAAAGACAATCACAATCTCCTCACAGCACATGTGGGCAGGAAGGGAAGGGGATTCAGTATACGACCAGAGTTCTCAGGGTCAGAGGCTGAGAAAACTGACTCAGGCTCAGAGAAGCAGCTTGAAGGCACCAAGAACAGTGCACAAGCCCACAAACCAGTGTCCAAGAAGCACAATTTCCAAACAGGAATACACGAGTCTCCAATCAAGTGAAGAGATTTCTACAATTGTGAATAAAAGTGACAGACAGTTCTGGCAGGGAGATGGCAGTGGGGAAGAGGGATAAAAGCCCAGGTGGGGTATGTAATTACAGCCTAGCAGTAGAGGATAAAGCATAAGCCTTGTCTCATAGACCTGGTCCAACACAGGCTAGAGCGAGTGCACTCTCTGACCAGGGGATACACAGGGGCATCATTTATCAAGAGGCAACAAAAAGGATCTGGGGGAGAGTTAAGGAACCTAGACACCAAGGCTGGGGGACTAAGTTTGATCACCTGACTCAGTTCTAAGGTTAAGCTGTAGACAAGGATTATCAGTGGATTTTTGTGGAGAAAGTAGATGAAAGAGAAAAAATGAAGAGCAAAATGTTCATGGATAGATTATTAGGCCCTTGGGTGCTGGAACCATGCCTCAATTCTATCCTCCACAGCATGAAGCACATAATTATTTATTACATAAAAAAAATAAAGGTCACAGAGAGTTTCAGTTCAGTTCAGTTCAGTCCCTCAGTCATGTCCAACTCTTTGCAACCCCATGAACTGCAGCACGCCAGGCCTCCCTGTCCATCATCAATCCCCGGAGTTCACTCAGACTCACATCCATCAAGTTTGTGATGCCATCCAGCCATCTCATCCTCTGTCGTCCCCTTCTCCTCCTGCTCCCAATCTCTCCCAGCATCAGAGTCTTTTCCAATGAGTCAACTCTTCACATGAGGTGGCCAAAGTACTGGAGTTTCAGCTTTAGCATCATTCCCTTCAAAGAAATCCCAGGGCTGATCTCCTTCAGAATGGACTGGCTGGATCTCCTTGCAGTCCAAAGGACTCTCAAGAGTCTTCTCCAACACCACAGTTCAAAAGCATCAATTCTTCGGTGCTCAGCCTTCTTCACAGTCCAACTCTCACATCCATACATGACCACAGGAAAAACCATAGCCTTGACTAGACAGACCTTTGTTGGCAAAGGAATGTCTCTGCTTTTGAATATGCTATCTAGGTTGGTCATAACTTTTCTTCCAAGGAGTAAGCATCTTTTAATTTCATGGCTGCAGTCACCATCTGCAGTGATTTTGGAGCCCAGAAAAATAAAGTCTGACACTGTTTCCACTGTTTCCCCATCTATTTCCCATGAAGTGATGGGACCAGATGCCAGGATCTTTGTTTTCTGAATGTTGAGCTTTAAGTCAACTTTTTCACTCTCTTCTTTCACTTTCATCAAGAGGCTTTTTAGTTCCTCTTCACTTTCTGCCATAAGGGTGGTGTCATCTGCATATCTGAGGTTATTGATATTTCTCCCGGCAATCTTGATTCCAGCTTGTGCTTCTTCTAGCCCAGCATTTCTCATGATGTACTCTGCATAGAAGTTAAACAAGCAGGGTGACAATATACAGCCTTGACAGACTCCTTTTCCTATTTGGAACCAGTCTGTTGTTCAGTCCAGTTCTAACTGTTGCTTCCTGACCTGCATATAGGTTTCTCAAGTGGCAGGTCAGGTGGTCTGGTATTCCCATCTCTTTCAGAATTTTCCTCAGTTTATTGTGATCCACACAGTCAAAGGTTTTGGCATAGTCAAGAAAGCAGAAATAGATGTTTTTCTGGAACTCTCTTGCTTTTTCAATGATCCAGCGGATGTTGGCAATTTGATCTCTGGTTCCTCTGCCTTTTCTAAAACCAGCTTTAACATCTGGAAGTTCATGGTTCACGTTAGTTTGGTATTACCCAATTGGGGAAATACGCCAAGCAAATGTGAGCCATAACTTAAGCAAGCTATGTATTACTGCAGATTTACAAGAAGCCTCCATCACCCTGGGAAACACAGAGTGGTCATGTCTGTGTGAGGTAATTCCTATCATGAGGAAGATGGGGGTAGAAATGAGGAGGGGAAATTACACCAACTTTGCCAGCAACCTCCTATAAAACCTCAGACATGTCATTTCACTTCTCTAGCCTCAATCAGAGTAAATGTAACTGTTACAAATAAAAATACTCTTCACCCAGATCTCTGCTTGGCTAACTTCATTTCTTTCGAATCTTGCTCGCATCCTGTCTCCCTAACTGGACCTAGCTATCATATTCAATACTACAGCCAGCCTATCCCAACAACCTCACTCCCACAGACTCTGGTTTATACTTTTCTTTTCTATAACACTTCTCTGTGTGTTCTCAGTCATGTCCAACTCTTTGAAACCCTTTGGACTGTAGCCTGCCAGGTTCTCTGTCCATGGGATTTTTCAGGCAAGAATACTGGAGCAGGTTGCTATTTTCTTCTCTGGGGGATCATCCTCATCCAGGGATCAAAAATGTATCTCCTATAAATCCACACACATATGGACACCTTATCTTTGACAAAGGAGGCAAGAATATACAATGGATTAAAGACAATCTCTTTAACAAGTGGTGCTGGGAAATCTGGTCAACCACTTGTAAAAGAATGAAACTAGAACACTTTCTAACACCATACACGAAAATAAACTCAAAATGGATTAAAGATCTAAGCATAAGACCAGAAACTATAAAACTCCTAGAGGAGAACATAGGCAAAACACTCTCTGACATACATCACAGCAGGATCCTCTATGACCCACCTCCCAGAATATTGGAAATAAAAGCAAAAATAAACAAATGGGACCTAATTAAACTTAAAAGCTTCTGCACAACAAAGGAAACTATTAGCAAGGTGAAAAGGCAGCCTTCAGAATGGGAGAAAATAATAGCAAATGAAGCAACTGACAAACAACTTCCTCAACTCCAGAAAAATAAATGCCCCAATCAAAAAATAGGCCAAAGAACTAAATAGACATTTCTCCAAAGAAGACATACAGATGGCTAACAAACACATGAAAAGATGCTCAACATCACTCATTATCAGAGAAATGCAAATCAAAACCACTATGAGGTACCATTTTACACCAGTCAGAATGGCTGCTATCCAAAAGTCTACAAGCAATAAATGCTGGAGAGGGTGTGGAGAAAAGGGAACCCTCTTACACTGTTGGTGGGAATGCAAACTAGTACAGCCACTATGGAGAACAGTGTGGAGATTCCTTAAAAAACTGGAAGTAGAACAGCCTTATGATCCAGCAGTCCCACTGCTGGGCATACACACTGAGGAAACCAGAAGGGAAAGAGACACGTGTACCCCAATTTTCATCACAGCACTGTTTATAATAGCCAGGACATGGAAACAACCTAGATGTCCATCAGCAGATGAATGGATAAGAAAGCTATGGTACATATACACAATGGAGTATTACTCAGCCATTAAAAAGAATACATTTGAATCAGTTCTAATGAGGTGGATGAAACTGGAGCCTATTATACAGAGTGAAGTAAGCCAGAAAGAAAAACACCAATACAGTATACTAACGCATATATATGGAATTTAGAAAGATGGTAACAATAACCCTGTGTACGAGACAGCAAAAGAGACACTGATGTATAGAACAGTCTTATGCACTCTGTGGGAGAGGGAGAGGGTGGGAAGATTTGGGAGAAGGGCATTGAAACATGTATAATATCATGTATGAAACGAACTGCCAGTCCAGGTTTGATGCACGATACTGGATGCTTGGGGCTGGTGCACTGGGACGGCCCAGAGGGATGGTATGGGGAGGGAGGAGGGAGAAGGGTTCAGGATGGGGAACACATGTATACCTGTGGCGGATTCATTTCGATATTTGGCAAAACTAATACAATATTGTAAAGTTTAAAAATAAAATAAAATTTTAAAAATAAATAAATAAAAAAAAGAAAATGCATCTCCTGTGTCTCCTGCATTACAGGTGGATTTTTTACACACTGAGCCATCAGAGAAGCCCATAACACTTCTAACACACTATGTAATTTATCTACTATCTTTATCACTACCTGCTAGAATGGAACCTCCATGACAGCAAGGATCTTTGTTTTAGTTCATTGATATCAAGTCTCTAAATGGCATCTGGAACAGAGTAGGCATCCAAAATAATATCTGAAGAATGACTATATGAACAAACCAAATAAAGGCCAAAATCTTGTGAAAGAGAAAAGAACAATCACAAATCTCTTGCCCAGGTTCTCAAGCATCCCTAAATGAACGCCCGCTTGTTATTGTTTAGTGCCTAAGTCATGTCTGACTGTTTGCTATCCCATGGACTAAGTCCACCAGGCTCCTCTCTCCATGGGATTTCCCAACCAAGAATACTGGAATGGGTTGCCATTTCCTTCTCCAGGGGATCTTCCCAACCCAGGGATCAAACTCATATCTCCTGCACAGGCAGGTGGATTCTATACCACTGAGCCACAAGGGAGGCCCTAATACTCTCGTGATGGGACCCAAAGAGGCAAACACGACCACGGTGCTCTGGGGCCACCTGCTGGCAACTCTATTTAGTAGTTACCTCCACAATTAACCTGACAGGAATTTCCAGTGGGTAGTAGAGTTGCAGGGAACTTCTCCCTTTGGCCAGTGAAGACACTCTGGGCTACACATGTAAAAGGGAAAAGAAAGCTAGACTGCAAATCAGGAGCTTCCAAAAGTTTTTGGAAAAGAGAGCTAAAACCATTTCAGCAAGGAGATCCAACCAGTCCATCCTAAAGGAAATCAGTGCTGAATATTCATTGGAAGGACTGATGCTGAAGCTGAAACTCCAATACTTTGGCCACCTGATGTGAAGAACTGACTCATTTGAAAAGACTCTGATGCTGGGAAAGATTGAAGGTGGGAGGACAAGGGGACGACAGAGGATGAGATGGTTGGATGGCATCACCGACTCAACAGACATGAGTTTCACTAAATTCCAGAATTGGTGATGGACAGGGAGGCCTGGTGTGCTGCAGTTCATGGGGTAGCAAAGAGTCAGACAGAACTGAACTGAAGGACGATATACCGCAGTGTTTCCAAGAACTCATTTCCACTTAGGATAATCACACTAAGTAACCAAATACTGAGATCTTACATGTCAGGCACTGTTTAAAGAACTTTCACGTACTTTGTTTAATCTTGTAAATCCATCCATTGGATTTAACACATACCATTATCACAATTTTATAAGAAAACGTCCTTTTAAAATAATTGTCTTCCATTATGTAAAGCAATGAAGCCATTTAAACACTGATTTAAAAGGGGCTTCCCTTGTCTAACTCAATGAAACTAAGCCATGCCCATGGGGCAACCCAAGATGGGCGGGTCATGCTGGAGAGATCTGACAGAATGTGGTCCACTGGCCAAGGGAATGGCAAACCACTTCAGTATTCTTGCCTTGAGAACCCCATGAACAGTATGAAAAGGCAAAATGATAGGATACTGAAAGAGGAACTCCCCAGGTCAGTAGGTGCCCAATATGCTACTGGAGATCAGTGGAGAAATAACTCAAGAAAAGAATGAAGGGATGGAGCCAAAGCAAAAAGAATACCCAGCTGTGGATGTGACTGGTGATAGAAGCAAGGTCCGATGCTGTAAAGAGCAATATTGCATAGGAACCTGGAATGTCAGGCCCATGAATCAAGGCAAATTGGAAGTGGTCAAACAGGAGATGGCAAGAGTGAATGTCGACATTCTAGGAATCAGCGAACTCAAATGGACTGGAATGGGTGAATTTAACTCAGATGACCATTATATCTACTACTGCGGGCAGGAATCCCTCAGAAGAAATGGAGTAGCCATCATGGTCAACAAAAGAGTCCGTAATGCAGTACTTGGATGCAATCTCAAAAATGACAGAATGATCTGTGTTCGTTTCCAAGGCAAACCATTCAATATCACAGTAATTCAAGTCTATGCCCCAACCAATAACGCTGAAGAAGCTGAAGTTGAATGGTTCTATGAAGACCTACAAGACCTTTCAGAACTAACACCCAAAAAAGATGTCCTTTTCATTATAGGGGACTGGAATGCAAAAGTAGGAAGTCAGGAAACACCTGGAGTAACAGGCAAATTTGGCCTTGGAATATGGAATGAAGCAGGGCAAAGACTAATAGAGTTTTGCCAAGAAAATGCACTGGTCATACAAACACCCACTTCCAACAACACAAGAGAAGACTCTACACATGGACATCACCAGATGGTCAACACCGAAATCAGATTGATTATACTCTTTGCAGCCAAAGATGGAGAAGCTCTATACAGTCAGCAAAAACAAGACCAGGAGCTGACTGTGGCTCAGATCATGAACTCCTTATTGCCAAATTCAGACTTAAATTGAAGAAAGTAGGGAAAACCACTAGACCATTCAGGTATGACTTAAATCAAATCCCTTATGATTATACAGTGGAAGTGAGAAATAGATTTAAGGGCCTAGATCTGACAGAGTGCCTGATGAACTATGGACTGAGGTTTGTGACATTGTACAGGAGACAGGGATCAAGACCATCCCCATGGAAAAGAAATGCAAAAAAGCAAAATGGCTGTCTGGGGAGGCCTTACAAATAGCTATGAAAAGAAGAGAAGTGAAAGGCAAAGGAGAAAAGGAAAGATATAAGCATCTGAATGCAGAGTTCCAAAGAATAGCAAGAAGACATACGAAAGCCTTCCTCAGTGATCAATGCAAAGAAATAGAGGAAAACAACATAATGGGAAAGACTAGAGATCTCTTTAAGAAAATTAGAGATACCAAGGGAATATTTCATGCAAAGATGGGCTCGATAAAGGACAGAAATGGTATGGACCTAACAGAAGCAGAAGATACCAAGAAGAGGTGGCAAGAATACACAGAAGAACTGTACAAAAAAGATTTTCATGACCCAGATAATCACGATGGTGTGATCACTGACCTAGAGCCAGATATCCTGGAATGTGAAGTCAAGTGGGCCTTGGAAAGCATCACTACAAACAAAGCTAGTGGAGGTGATGGAATTCCAGTTGAGCTATTCCAAATCCTGAAAGATGATGCTGTGAAAGTGCTGCACTCAATATGCCAGCAAACTCACTGCTGGAAAACTCAGCGTTGGCCATAGGACTGGAAAAGGTCAGTTTTCATTCCAATCCCAAAGAAAGGCAATGCCAAAGAATGTTCAAACTAACACACAATTGCACTCATTTCACACACTAGCAAACTAATGCTCAAAATTCTCCTAGCCAGGCCTCAACAGTACATGAACCATAAACTTCAAGATATTCAAGCTGGTTTTAGAAAAGGCAGAGGAACCAGAGATCAAATTGCCAACATCCGCTGGATCATGGAAAAAGCAAGAGAGTTCCAGAAAAACATCTACTTCTGCTTTATTGACTACGCCAAAACCTTTGACTGTGTGGATCACAATAAACTGTGGAAAATTCTGAAAGAGATGGGAATACCAGATCACCTGACCTGCCTCTTGAGAAACCTATATGCAGGTCAGGAAGCAACAGTTAGAACTGGACATGGAACAACAGACTGGTTCCAAATAGGAAAAGGAGTCTGTCAAGGCTGTATATTGTCACCCTGCTTATTTAACTTCTATGCAGAGTACATCATGAGAAATGCTGGACTGGAAGAAGCACAAGCTGGAATCAAGATTGCCAGGAGAAATATCAATAACCTCAGATATGCAGATGACACCACCCTTATGGCAGAAAGTGAAGAGGAACTAAAAAGCCTCTTGATGAAAGTGAAAGTGGAGAGTGAAAAAGTTGGCTTAAAGCTCAACATTCAGAAAACAAAGGTCATGGCATCTGGTCCCATCACTTCATGGGAAATAGATGGGGAAACAGTGGAAACAGTGTCAGACTTTATTTTGGGGGGCTCCAAAATCACTGCAGATGGTGACTACAGCCATGAGATTTTAAAAGACGCTTACTCCTTGGAAGGAAAGTTATGACCAACCTAGATACATATTCAAAAGCAGAGACATTCCTTTGCCAACAAAGGTCCATCTAGTCAAGGCTATGGTTTTTCTGGTGGTCATGTATGGATGTGAGAGGTGGACTGTGAAGAAGGCTGAGTGCCGAAGAATTGATGCTTTTGAACTGTAGTGTTGGAGAAGACTCTTGAGAGTCCCTTGGACTGCAAGAAGATCCAACCAGTTCATTCTGAAGGAGATCAGCCCTGGGATTTCTTTGGAAGGAATGATGCTAAAGCTGAAACTCCAGTACTTTGGCCACCTCATACAAAGAGTTGACTCATTGGAAAAGACTCTGATGCTGGGAGAGATTGGGGGCAGGAGGAGAAGGGGACGACAGAGGATGAGATGGCTGGATGGCATCACTGACTCAATGGATGTGAGTCTGAGTGAACTCCGGGAATTGGTGATGGACAGGGAGGCTTGGTGTGCTGCGATTCATGGGGTTGCAAAGAGTCGGACACGAATGAGCGACTGAACTGAACTCCCAGGTAGCAATAAATGGTAAAGAATCTACCTGCCAATGCAGAAGACATAAGAGACACGGTTGGATCCCTGGGTCAGGAAGATCCCCTGGAAGAGGATATGGCAACCCACTCCAGTATTCTTGCCTGGAGAATCCCATGGACAAAGGAATCTGGCAGGCTACAGTCCACAAGGTCTCAAAGAGTTGGATACGACTGAAGCATGAATGCACTGATTTTTAAAAATCAAGACATGGTGTGCACGCTGTGCTTCCGGAGGCCAAGTGTACCTTCACAGTGTGACAGACCATCAGTTCAGTTCAGTTTAGTCGCTCAGTCGTGTCCGACTCTTTGCGACCCCATGAATCGCAGCACGCCAGGCCCCCCTGTCCATCACCAACTCCCAGAGTTCACTCAGACTCACGTCCATCGAGTCAGTGATGCCATCCAGCCATCTCATCCTCTGTCGTCCCCTTCTCCTCCTGCCCCCAATCCCTCCCAGAATCAGAGTCTTTTCCAGTGAGTCAACTCTTTGTATGAGGTGGCCAAAGTACTGGAGTTTCAGCTTCAGCATCATTCCCTCCAAAGAAATCCCAGGGCTGATCTCCTTCAGAATGGAGTGGTTGGATCTCCTTGCAGTCCAAGGGACTCTCAAGAGTCTTCTCCAACATCACAGTTCAAAAGCATCAATTCTTCGGCGCTCAGCCTTCTTCACAGTCCAGCTCTCACATCCATACATGACCACCGGAAAAACCATAGCCTTGACTAGACGGACCTTTGTTGGCAAAACAGTCTCTCCCTTAAGCCAGGCACGACCTCAGTCCTGTTTCAGGATCCCAAGGCCTCCTGGTTCATTCTGGTCACCTCAGAAGAAAGAGAACACTCCCCAGAAGGCTATATAAGTCACGTTTCCAGGCCTCTGAAGTTCCTAACAGTCTCCCAGCTAAGTCAGCTGGGCCCTGCCCCCTCTTTCCGGAAACGTAACTCCTTTTCCCGAAGGTAATTTTTGCTAATTTCCCATTTGACAGGCAGACACCCCAGGGACCAGTGTTCTGAGGGCAGATGCCTGAAGCAAGCCACCTCGCAGTTTCCAAACACACAGTCGAGCAGTTGAGGACCTACCCAAGAGGCCACCTTGCTACCTGGCCACCTCAGCTCCTCACAACTTCCTCAACGAGAAGGGCTCTGCTTCCACGTCTGGGAAGGCAATGCGACCGAGTCCCAGCCTTACCTTCTCTATGGGCTCCAGCAGGCCCTCCGAATGGAGAGGGCCTTGGCGCGCCAGGGTTCAAGGCTGGGCCTCCCATGGTGCCAGCGTCTGGGAGCTCCGTGGCAGACTCTCCAGGGAAGGGGCATAGCTCCTGGCGGGGTAGGCACCCCAGGGTAGGATAAAAGCCTGGGGCTTCCTGGACAGACGGAAAGTGCACCTCCTGGTGGTCAGGCGGGGCGACAGACTGGTTCCTTAATTGCAGCTCTGCTTACACTGTTTCCCAAAAAGAGGATGCAAGATGGTTTTAGGTGCCAAGTACGCTTTTCTGAATAGCTGTGAAAAGAAGAGAAGCGAAAGGCAAAGGAGAAAAGGAAATATATACCCATTTGAATGCAGAGTTCCAAAGAACAGCAAGGAGAGGTAAGAACGCCTTCCTCAGTGATCAGTGCAAAGAAATAGAGGAAAACAACAGAATGGGAAAGACTAGAGATCTCTTTAAGAAAATTAGAGATACCAAGGGAATATTTCATGCAAAGATGGGCTCGATAAAGGACAGAAATGGTATGGACCTAACAGAAGCAGAAGATACCAAGAAGAGGTGGCAAGAATACACAGAAGAACAATACAAAAAAGATCTTCACGACCCAGATAATCATGATGGGTGATCACTCACCTAGAGCCAGACATCCTGGGATGTGAAATCAAGTGGACCTTAGGAAGCATCACTACGAACAAAGCTAGTGGAGGTGATAGAATTCCAGTTGAGCTATTCCAAATACTAAAAGATGATGCTGTGAAAGTGCTGCACTCAATATGCCAGCAAACTCATTGCTGGAAAACTCAGCAGTAGCCATAGGACTGGAAAAGGTCAGTTTTCATTCCAATCCCAAAGAAAGGCAATGCCAAAGAACGCTCAAACTACCACACAATTGCACTCATCTCACACGCTAGCGAAGTAATGCTCAAAATTCTCCTAGCCAGGCCTCAACAGTACGTGAACCATGAACTTCGAGATATTCAAGATGGATTTAGAAAAGGCAGAGGAACCAGAGATCAAATTGCCAACATCTTTTGGATCATCAAAAAAGCAAGAAAGTTCCAGGAAAAAATGTCTACTTCTCCTTTATTGACTATGCCAAAGCCTTTGACTGTGTGGATCACAATAAACTGTGGAAAATTCTTAAAGAGATGGGAACATCAGACCACCTGACCTGCATCCTGAGAAATCTGTATACAGGCTAGCAAGCAACAGTTAGAACTGGACATGGAACAACAGACTGGTTCCAAATTGGGAAAGGAGTACGTCAAGGCTGTCTATTGTCACCCTGCTTATTTAACTTGTATGCAGAGTACTTCTGAGAAACGCTGGGCTGGATGAAACACAAGCTGGAATCAGGATTGCTGGGAGAAATATCAATAACCTCAGATATGCAGATGATACCACCCTTATGGCAGAAAGTGAAGAACTAAAGAGCCTCTTGATGCAAGTGAAAGAGGAGAGTGAAAAAATTGGCTTAAAACTCAACATTCAGAAAACAGAAGATCATGGCATCTGGTCCCATCACTTCATGGCAAATAGATGGGGAAACAGTGGAAACAGTGTCAGACTTTATTACCTTGGGTTCCAAATCACTGCAGATGGTGACAGAAGCCATGAAATTTAAAAATGCTTGCTCCTTGGAAGAAAAGTTATGACCAACCTAGACAGCATATTAAAAAGCAGAGACATTACTTTGCCACAAAGGTCCATCTAGTCAAAGCTATGGTTTTTCCAGTAGTCATGGATGTGAGAGTTGGACTATAAAGAAAGCTGAACGCCAAAGAATTAATGCTTTTGAACTGTGGTGTTGAAGAAGACTCTTGAGAGTCCCTTAGACAGCAAGGAGATCAAATCAGTCCATTCTAAAGGAAATCAGTCCTGAATATTCATTGGAAGGACTGATGCTGAAGCTGAAGCTTCAATACTTTGGCCACCTGATGCAAAGAATTGACTCATTTGAAAAGACCCTGATGCTGGGAAAGATTGCGAGCAGGAGGAGAAGGGGATGACAGAGGATGAGATGGTTGGATGGCATCACTAATCAATGGACATGAGTTTGAGTAAACTCCAGGAGCTGGAGATGGACAGGGAGGGCTGGTATGCTGCAGTCCATAGGGTCGCAAATAGTCAGAAATGACTAAGCGACTGAACTGATTCCTCTTCTGAAGTGCTTGGGTTATTTACTCTTGAGTGTTTTAGAAAGAAATTACTAGTACAACAATTCCTTTTCTCAAATATTATTTTGCCCTGAGGCTTTTTTTAAAGTGAGTGATTAACACTGGTTAAAGAAAATAAATAAATAATACATGGATTTTGCATTTAAAAATCATGGCAGTGGTTCTCAAATAACTAAAATCCAGGAAAACTATCAGACTTACAAGGAAAATGAAGGGAATATGTGGGTATGATGGTTACTTTTATGTGTCAACTTGCAAGGTGTTTTTCCCTGACATTAACATTTAAATCAATGCAATTTGAGTACAGAGTATCCATATGACTTTCCATAACGTGAGTGGATCTTATCCATTCAGCTGAAGGTGTAAACAGAATAAAAACACCAACCTGAGCAAGAGGGAATTTTCCAGTGGAATGCCTTCAGACTTCATCTGTACTATAGGATATCCTGCATTGCCAAGGTGCAGAAGTTGGACTTGCCTGGCTCCAATGAGCCAATTCCTTATAATAAACATTTTCTTACATATATACCTGTCGTATTGGCTCTGTTTCACTGAAGAATCCTAACTCATGGAGTACATGCATGCTAAATCACTTCACTTGTGTCCTGCTCTTTGCAACCCTATGGACTGCAGCCTGCAAGGCTCCTCTATCCAAGGGATTCTCCAGGCAAGAATGCCCTCCCCCAGGGGATCTTCCCAACCCAGGGATCAAATGTCTCTCATGCATTGTCATCTCTTGCATTGGCAGGCAGGTTCCTTACCACTAGCACCACCTGGGAAGCCCAGCTAATAGAATAGGTCATCTCGAATAGTCTTTCCAGCTTTCACATGAGGTAGAGCTGTGAGGCAGAGAAGGCGATGGCACCCCACTCCAGTACTCTTGCCTGGAAAACCCCATGGATGGAGGAGCCAGGTAGGCTGCAGTCCATGGGGTCTCGAAGAGTCAGACATGACTGAGCGACTTCACTTTCACTTTTCACTTTCATGCATTGGAGAAGGAAATGGCAACCCACTCCAGTGTTCTTGCCTGGAGAATCCCAGGGACGGGGAAGCCTGGTGGGCTGCCGTCCATGGGGTCACACAGAGTCAGACACTACTGAAGTGACTTAGCAGCAGCAGCAGCAGCAGAGCTGTGAAGAGGACAGCAGGGGAAAGAAAGTTTGCCTGAAATATCAATACCTGATGCTCTGAAGTCCAGAGGGGATCACTCTATGTCCTGTTCAATAGGCACACTCACCTCGGTTTCACTGCTTCTGTCCTTCCCTTTCCACTAGAGCCCTTGCACACCATGTTTTGGTTTGTTTTGTTTTGTTTTAACTTTATAATATTGTATTGGTTTTGCCATATATCAACATGAATCCGCCACAGGTATACACGTGTTCCCCATCCTGAACCCTCCCCTCTCCTCCCTCCCCATACCATTCCTCTGGGTCGGCCCAGTGCACCAGCCCCAAGCATCCAGTAGGTTTTGGAGCACTCCCACTGCTCACTCTTCCTGGAGGAGAACGTAGTGCAAAGTAGGTGGAGTCTGGACCCAGGTCAGGATATCTTAATTTCCTGGCTCTGCTCCCTGATGACCTTGCAACACTGGTTTATCAGAGTCCTGTCCCTCTCCAGAATTAGATTGTATCTGCAGATAAGAGGGCATGTCTACAAGATGTCTAAGGTCTCTGGAGGATATGAGTGCCTTTCCCCATGCCTGGCCTCTTTCCACCCCTTTCTTGATTTGCCTCTGAAATAGTAGAAAGACTTATCTGATTGATAAATTTAGTAAGGGTGATTGGCTCAGGTCTGCTCTCCTCCTGGGAGCTGCAGGGATCCTCCATGCCATAACAGGGTCCTACATCTGCGCAGGAAGGCCTGCCTCAGCCCAGGACTGCCATTAGGTGGGTAACTCTACCTAACCATGGGGTCTACCATGAGCAGTGATCTACCTAACAACAGAACCTAGAGTTACGGTCTATAACTGCATGACCATCAGTAAGAAAATAACATTCTGGTTATCATATTTCCTCCTGTTTAATTTTCTAAACCTGTTCAGAAATACAGCAAGGGGCAGGATGTGATTTATGACATTCTTCGGCAAAGTGCAACGATTCTTCAAGCCCTTCCACCACTTCAATTCAATAAGACAATGAAGACATCTAATGAGTAATTCTCTCTAATGGGTCAATGTGGAGAAGGAAATGGCACCCGCTCCACTATTCTTGCCTGGAAGATCCCATGAATAAAGGAGCCTTGCAGGCTACAGTCCATGGGTTGCAAAAGAGTCAGACATGCCTTAGCAACTAAACAACAACAACAACGAACTGATGTAATCTTTCATACATATTATAAGAAACTGAGAAAGGAAGTGCTCTATGGAAAACATCACACAACTATACAGCCTCAGCAGAAAACATATATTGGAGTAAGGCCTTTTTTAGGATCCCTCAAGTAACATACATGACTATCAATCAGCCAGTGGTTTATTCAAAGTTACAAGAGAATGAGAGTAGACTGTTTAGGTTCAAATACTTTCCCGCTCCATAACTAGCTGTATGAAATTAGTAGGTCATTCAACATCTCTGTGCATCAGTTTTTTCATCTATAGAATGGGGATAATAATGGGGACTTGAAAGACTTGCTAAGCATGATGGGGATTCCCTGATGTCTCCACAGTAAAGAATCCACCTACCAATGCAGGATTCGTGGGTTTGAGCCCTGCTTTGGGAGGATCCCCTGGAGAAGGAAATGGCAACCACCTCCGGTAGTCTTTTCCCAGGAAATGCCATGAATAGAGGGTCCTTGTGGGCTACAGTACACGTGGTCCCAAAAGTAAGACACAATTTACTGGCTAAACAACAACAAGCATGTTTCATATACTGTGTTAGTTCCAGATCCACAAGCATTTTACTTCTAGAACAAAATCTGTGGCATCTAGAAAAGAAACTTTTGGCAAAAGTCATGGGAATAGTCAAATTAAACCAAATGTGAACATTTGGGCCGGGAACAAGGATACATTTCTAGACAAACCTGGATTAGAAAACAGAACAATCTTCCCATAACGAAACCCTCAGACTGATATCAGATTGACTAACTTAGCTTCCAAACCCAGGCAGTGCTTTGGGACACACGACACACACCTGAGCAATGTACACAGGGCTCTGCTCTCTGATGACCTGGCTTTAATTCCTCTAAACTGCCACCAGGTCTACAGACACATACTTTCCCTTTTTGGCTCCTAAGTCAACAAAAGTGGAAGCTGGAACAGAGAGGGGAGTAACTAGCCCAAGGACACATGGTTTGGTAGTGGACAGTTGAGGACTCTGCACTAGAACTCAGGTTTGAGCAGCTGATTAGTGCTCAGCTCAGCTGCAAAGTGCTCCTCGGCTAGGAGGACAAACAGATTTCACAGCAGGGATCCAAGGCTTATCATATCACCATCCATCTGTCTTTTGTTCTCTTCCAAACTTTCTGTGTCTACTCATTTTGGCCTCAATCGTGAGCTCTTTCAACCTTATAACCCTTTTCCCTTTTAATAACCAGGTCACACTCCAAAGCCAGGTCTACAGTCCCTCAGGCAGGAAGGAACACTGCAGGTGGGCCCCATGCTCCCCAGCCCATCAAGAGGGAGATGGGTGGAAATTCACCTCCTTCAACTGAGAGGCAATTCAGCTTTCTCATCCCATTGTGCCTCATCATCTGCAAAGTCAGAATCCTGCCCCCAGCCCCAGCTCCAGCTCTGTCACCTGGGGAAGGCCTTCCCCTTCAGGTCTGGCCCTTTCATAATGCCCTCTGGTTTCTTCTGAACTGAGTGAACTACTAGGCTCTGGGATGACTGTTAGAAATGAAACTCCTGTTTATATTTTGCATGATCAGAACAATCAGTTTACAGTAAAAAAAAATAATAATAATAATAATGATGAAACATGAGCAACAAGAGTAAAAATAATACTGTTATCAATTGGTCTTTTTTTTATTTAAGAGCCCAGGGGAAGAGACCAAGATTCTACTTCACTATGACCATGCAGTCTGCACCTAGCTGTCATTGATCTAAGACTGGCAGGAAAAGCCATACTGACCTGCACCACCTCTGGCTATAAAGGACATCCAGAGTTCTGAGACTTCGCCAGTGGTCCAGGCTAGGACAACCAAGCTGGCTTTGGTTGAAACTGGTGCCTCAGGGCCAGGAAAGACATTAGAGGGAACCATAGTTTCACTGGTATGAGGCGAAGTCCTTGATATCTGTGAAAAATGGCCACCCAGATGTAGCATTCCCCAGAACTGGCTGAGCCAACAGAGCCCTGCCTCAAAACTCTTTCAGAGCCTTTCCCAACGCTTTTTTGTGCAACTAACTTTGGCCTGTCTCTGCCTGTGTCTTTCTCAAAGAGAAGAAAAGGGGGTGAGACAGACAGACTGTAGGTGAGAGAATGAGTCTGATTGTTTGATAATTAAATTAATCAACACCACAAAACCAGGAACTGAATCTGATCTTGCATCCCCCAGGCATGTGCTCAAGACTCAGCATAGAACAAGCTCACATAAATGTTTGTTGAATAAACTAACATGAATGAATGGAACCAATCAGTTCTGAGTGCCAACTTTATGAGAGGAGTTGACAAATTATAGTGTAACCAGAGCAGGCAGCCAGGATTGTGAATGTTCTGGAGACCCTGTCCTATACAAAAACTTTAAAAAACAGAAGAGATAGAGACAGATAAAGGAAGATGTGAGAAGAAGCCCAGACAATTGTTTTCTGAAATCATCTGAAGGAAGATACTGAGGAGCCCTGATTTAACTTGTTCCAGAAGGCAAAATGGGAACCAGGGAACAGAGTTCCCAGGTAGCTTTATAGCTCCAAGCAGATGGATATTGCCCATGGCTGTAACTACCCAGGTGTGGGTAGTTCCCAGGGCCTCCTCCATCAGAGGGAAGGACCATACAGAGGCTGGACACCACCATGGAGAAGGGCACCAGGACAGGCCTGCATCTGGTGAGAGGTTCAGGCAACAGACCAACTGCTGAGATTACCTGGAAGAGTCCAGATTCATTCTTCTTCCCCTAGAAGAACAAGTTTTTGTGTGATATGAGTCCTATGAGGCCCTGAGCAAAACTATGAAAAGGGAAAACCTGATTTCAGCATCACATTCTTGTCTTGGATGTGAGTAAATGAAGAAAACCTACTTAAGAATGTTAATGCCTTAATACGCCAATCCACATTTTGAAAGAGAGTGCCTCAAGAAAGCAATGAGCAAATCTACTGCTGGGTTTGCAACACAGTACCATTTGGTGGCTCAGACAGTAAAGAATCTGCCTGCAATGCAGGAGACCTAGGTTTGATCCCTGGGTTGGAAAGATTCCCTGGAGAAGGGAACAGCTACCCATTCCAGTATTTTGGCCTGGAGAATTCCATGGACAGAGCAGCCTGGTGGGCTACAGTCCATGGGATCACAAAGAGTTGGACATGACTGAGCAACTTTCACTTTTGCTTTTCACCATTTGAATGGGGAAGTCCTCTTGAGATCCTCTGATCAATCAACCAACTGTGTCCAGCATAGTGCTAATCAGAGGGCAAGGGAACAGCATGGGGAGGCAGAGTCCTGGGTTTAAATCCTCACTCCACCTCATACTGAATATGTTAAGTTACTAATTGGTTACTTAGCTTCTCTGAGCCTCATTTTCCTTAGCTGTAAAATAGTGTTCCTGCCCTCCTTCTTGAACACAACCATACAAAGAGCAGCCCCACTCTCAATATCTCAATAGCAGAGGACAGTATTTAAAACAAGCCAGAAGAACCTCCCTGACAGCTGGTGAAAAGAATGAGATGCTACTTTACCAGTTGGACATTACTCTGCTCCAAAGTTGCTGTAGTTACGAGATCCTGGGATGTCTGTCAAAAGCTGGCAGGAGAACATCAGGTACTGTATCACAGAAGGCACATGGATTGCCTTACCTACATCTATTAACACCTGCAGCTGGGACATTCCACTTGCTCCAGAGCCTAAAGAATCCTGGGAAAAACTGGCAGAAGACAGCAAAGGCCTGAGGAATGAAGACCACAAACACAGAAAGTTAGACAAAATAAGAAGGCAGAGAAATAGATCCCAGACAAAGGAATAAGATAAAACCCTCAAAGAACAGCTAAGTAAGATGGAAAAAGGCAATCCATCTGAAAAAGAATTTGGAATAATGATAGTAAAGATGATCCAAGATCTCAGAAAATTAATGGAGGCACACACTGAGAGGATACAAGAAATGTTTAATGAACAGCTATAAGCTTTAAAGAACAAAAAGATATGAACAATACAATAACTTAAATGAAAAATACATTAGGAGGAATCAATAAATGAGGCAGGTGGATGAATAAGTGAGCTGGAAGACAGACTGTCATGGAACAGAATAAAGAAAAAAGAGTGAAAAGAAATGAGGACATTCTAAGAGACTGCTGGGACAACATTAAATGCAAGAACATTCACATCATAGGGGTCCATGGAGGAGAAGAAAAGAGAAAATATTTGAAGAGATAATAGTCAAAAACTTCTCTAACATGAGAAAGGAAACACTCACTCAAGTCCAGAAAATGCAAAGAGTCCCATACAGGATAAACCCAAGGATGACTACATCAAGACACATACTCATCAAATTGACAAAAATTAAAGACAAAGAGAAAATATTAAAAGCAACAGGGAAAAGTAATAAATAACATATAAGGAAATCACCATAAAGTTATCAGTTGATTTTTCAGCACAAGTTCTGCAGGTCAGAAGGGAGTGGCATAATATATTTAAAGTGGTGAAGGACATAGATGAAACACTCTTTGATATAAATCATAGCAATATTTTCTTGGATCAGTCTCCAACTCAAAAGAAAGTAAGTACAATGAACAAATGGGACCTAAGAAAGCTTTTGCACAGCAAAGGAAACCATTAACAAAATAAAAAGACAACCTACAGAATGAGAGAAAATATTTTCAAATAATGTGATGAACAAGAGGTTAATATTTAAAATATACAAACAATTCATATACTTAACATCCAAAAAAAAAAAAAAACAATGTAATAAAACAAATGGACAGAAGACTTGAATAGATATTTTTCAAAAAATACATCCAGGTGGCTAACAGGCACATGAAAGGATGCTCAGCACACTAATAATTAGAGAAATGCAAATCAAAACCACAGCGAGGTATCATCTCACACCTGTCACAATATCTACAAATAATAAATGTCAGAGGGGTTGTGGAGGAAAGGGAACACCCTCAAACACTGTTGGTGGCAATGTAAATTTGTGTAGACACTGGGGGAAAATGTATGGAAGTTCATTAAAAAAACTAAAAATATAACTACTATATGAACCAGCAATGCCACTCCTGGGTATATATCCAGAAAGTTCCAAAACACTAATTCAAATTACACATGCACACATATGTTCACAGCAGCACTACATACAAGAGCCAAGACACGGAAGGAAACCGAGTGCCGAACAAGAGATAAGTAGGTCAGGAAGACGCGGTGGATATACTGTTGTTGTTGTTCTGTCACTGATCATGTCCAAGTGTTTGCAACCCCGTGGACTGCATGTATGGGTGTGTATACGTATATGTGTGTGTGTGTGTGTGTGTATATATAAAAAACTCAGCTGTTAAAAGAATGAAATACTGCCATTTGCACCAACATGGATGGACCTAGAGAATATCATACTTCATGAATAAGTCAGACTGAGGAAAACAAACATGATATACTACCACTTATATGTGAAATAAAAAAAATACAAATGAATATAATACAAAACAGAAAAGGACTCCCATTCATAGAAAAGAAAATTGTGGTTACCAAAGGGGAAAAAGAAGAGGGAAGGGACAAACTGGGAGTTTGGGATTAACAGATACAAACTACTACATATAAAATAGTTATGCAGTAAGGATATACTGTTTAACACAGGGAATTATACCCACTATAAAGAATATAAAGGCATTATAAATATTACAGTAATAACCTTTAAAGGAATAGAATCTGCTAAAATACTAAATCACTATACTGTACAACTGAAACTAACATTTTATACCTCATTAAAATGTTTTTTTATTTAGGTCTCTAAGCAAATCACCCAATTTACATTTAACATTCATCTCTTACATAATATTTACACTCTTAGTAAATAATTTAATAATAAAACCACTTTGTAAAATTGAAAAAAAAATAGTGATGAAAGGGAAAAACCTACAACCAAGAATACTCTACCCAGCAAGACTCTCATTCAGATTTAACTGAGAAATCAAAGGCTTTACAGATAAGTAAAAGCTAAGAGAATTAGCACCACCAAACCAACTTTACAACAAATGCTAAAGGAACTTCTCTAGATGGAAAAGAAAGCCCCATAACTAGAAATAAGAAAATTACAAACGGGAAATCCCACTGGTAACACCAAATATATAGTAAACGTAGGAAATCATCCACACACAAATACATCAAAAGCAACAATTGTGAGAAGAAGAGAGTACAAATGCAGGATATTGGCAATGTATTTGAAACATAAAAAATTCTAAAACAGTAGTTGAATACAGTTGTAATATAGGTCTACCAATGAGAAAAACTACAATTTCAAGGACCAACATTTAATTGAGGCTCAAAGTCATTTTTTCCTATCACCAAAATCCACTGCAAATGGTCATCTATTAATTACTGATGTGTAATGACATTTTACGTATTTCATATCTCACATGGTACATATTGCCAAGTACCAATATCAATCCACAAATATGAATTTAATCGAGCATATTCATTCCTTGAAGATATTAACAGAATTCTACTAATCTCTTGATATTTACTTTAAAACATGGCATTATATTAAAAAGTAATTCCTTCAAATTGAAGATTAAGGAGAAAGCTCTTCAATTATATGGATTTTGAAAAATAGAAATTTCCTTACACATGCATTTGAGGTCTAAAAAAATGCTGCTGGAACTGTAGTTTGAGCTCAGAATATACATCTGCTACAAACCTGTATGGCAATGAAGACCCCACTTCTTATTTTAACTCTGAACAACATGGAAGCCAATAAAAGTTTGTTATTACGTTATGATTCAAACAATGTTAGTTGTCTTCGAAATAACTTTACCACAGTATAACTTTCACACCTAAGCACTATTTTCCTTGTTACTTTAGATTAAATTAATTAAAAAACATTATCAAGTCTGTCACAAAAGCTAATTTCCAAAGCCATTCATGTTCAAAAACAGTGGCTGAAGATGATTCTTCTCATTCAGTAAAAATTTCAATCTCAGCCTTGAACTCAAGACATCACAATGAAACATGGTCATTGCTAAGCCTTCAACTGTTGTGGGGTAGGGCAAATGAGGGTATTCAGCTTCTGCTTCTGACCTCAAAATCCCAGAAGTGAGCATGACTAAGTTCATAAGAGTGAAAGAATTTCACCACTGACACCACTGGTTTCATAACATCAAAGGCAAACATTTTCAGAGAATCTGCTGATGAATAACACCATAGTTAATCATAGGCTTTAACAATGCATTTTCATGAGCTTGAACATTTTTCCAACTCAGCCTTTTTTTTCTCCACATGTATTTTTACCATCAGTTGTCACATAGCTTAGCAGATTCTACTTCAGAAATTAGTATTTTCTCTACTTTGAAAATATCCTTGCAGGTAGTTGTTACACGCAGATTATTCGCAGAAACTAATTCTTGAGAAACTTCTAACTCAGCATTTACTCCTCAGATTAACAACTAAGCAGCCTGAAACCATCCATCAACTCTCAGGAACAACAGAAAATCATTCAGAATTATTTGCTTTGTTTTTAACTGAACATTGGGGAAGTTTCTTCAGTCTTTTCCAAAAGCCCAGTCTTTTAGAGCAAGTTGATTTTCTCTGGACATATTTCATCACCTGCTGCAACTGAATATGATTTAATTAACTCAACATAGGCAAACAGCTTTCCTTGCTTGACTAGCAAATGAGTCACTCAGAAACTTCCCTTGGCTGTGGTCTTATTTTTATTTTTTTGTAAAGAAATTCTGCTGTGATAAAATATTTCATTTTAGGATTTCCCTGGTGGTCCAGTGGTTAAGAATCCACCTGCCAATGCTGGGGACACAAGTTTGATCCCTGGTCCAAGAAGATCCCACACGCCATGGGGCAACTAAGCCCATGCACCACTGAAGCCGGCTTGCTCTAGAGCCCATGCTCCACAATGAGAAGTTACAGCAATGAGAAGTGCACACACCTCAGAATTAGAGTAGCCCCACGTGACACAACCAGAGAAAGCCTCTGCACAGCAAGGCTCAGCCTAGCTGAAAATAAAAACAAATAAATAAAACAATCCAGAGAATGTATTTGATGAACCTCAAAGCATATCAGAGATTAAAAACTCAAACTAGAAATAGATAGGAATGGAAAGCTTATTAAATTGGTAAAGTTTATATAGCAAAACCTTACATTGTACCTCACAATGTATGAAAAAGCATTAAAGCATTTCCTTCAGAAACAAAATCAGGGACAATATCACTGTTAGTATTTTTTAAAGCATGAGGTGCCCTGATGAATGCTAAAAAGAAGCATATTGATTGGGTGAGGGGGAGAGAAAAAGAAAATTATTATTTGCGGGTGATATAATCTTCAAGCTAGAAAAAAACACAATCAGAAAACTATTATAACTAGTATAATGATTCACAATTTTTCAGTAAGGTCAACATACAAATAATAAAAGCAATTTTTCTCACCAAAAATAACCAATTATAAAGTGTATTTTAAAAAAAACAAGATAGCATTCAGGCTACCAACAAAAACATAAGTTAATAACAATACATAAAACCTTCATAGAGAAAAATTTTAAATCTAACAAAGAACATAGAAGATCATCTGAATAAATGGAGAGACATTCCATCTCTTATTTGGGATATACCAAGTATTATAAATATATCAGTTCATCCCTAATTAATCTAGCAAGTGAATCTATAAATTTAATATAATAACAAATATACCATAAAATTTTTAGAAAGATGATAACCTTAATCTAAAAAATTTTTGGAAGAATAAAGATACATGAATAGGTAAGTCAACAAAAGAAGAGCAAAGAGGAGGAATGTGCCCCACTAGGTATTAGATACTACATGAAGGTGAAAGAAAAGAGTAAAAAACCTGGCTTAAAACTCAACATTCAAAAAACTAAGATCGTGGCATCTGGCCCCCTCATTTCATGGCAAATAAATGGGGAAAAAATGGAAACAGTGACAGACTTTATTTCCTTGGGCTCCAAAATCAGCAGATGATGACTGTAGCCATGAAATTAAAAGACTCTTGTTCCTTGGAAGAAAAACAATGATAAACCTAGACAGTGTGTTAAAAAGCAGAGACATCACTTTTCTTACAAAGGTCTGTATAGTCAAAGCTATGGTTTTTCCAGTAGTCATGTATGGATGTTGGAGTTGGACCATAAAGAAGGCTCAGCACTGAAGAATTGGTGGTTTTGAACTGTGGTACTGGAGAAGACTCTTGAGAGTTCCTTGGACTGCAAGGAGATCAAACCAGTCAATCCCAAAGGAAATCAGTCCTGAATATTCATTGAAAGGACTGATGCTAAAGCTGAAGTTCCAATACTTTGGCCACCTGATGCAAAGAACTGACTCACTGGAAAAGACTCTGATGTTGGAAAAGATTGAGCTCATGAGGAGAAGGCGGCAACAGAGGATGAGATGGCTGGATGGCATTGCCTACTCAATGGACATGAATTTGCGCAAACTCCAGTAGATAGTGAGGGACAGGGAAGCCTGGTGTGCTCCAGTCCATGGGGTCACAAAGAGTCATACATGACCGAGTGACTGAACAAGTCATAATAATAAGTGAGATATTGCAACAACAAATAGATCAGTGAAACATAACAGAGAGCTTACAAATATAACCAT
The DNA here is from genome assembly GCF_003369695.1 of Bos indicus x Bos taurus. NCBI lineage: Eukaryota > Metazoa > Chordata > Mammalia > Artiodactyla > Bovidae > Bos > Bos indicus x Bos taurus. The sequence continues at coordinate 18,538,253 of NC_040078.1, forward strand.
TAGAATTTAATACACAATAAAGTGGGCACCACACATCAGTGGGAGAAAGACTGTTTCATCGATAGAGTTGCAAACCTAGCTCACACTATAAATTAAAATAAAATTTATCTAAAACTATTTCAAAGCTAGACTGCAAATACGATAAAGATGTAAATGTGAAACATAAAACAATAAAGTAAATAGAAGAAAACATAGGAAGATATTTTCATAATCACAGGGCAGGAAAAGACATTGTAGATAAAACTTTACAAGCACACAACATAAAACAAAAATAATGATCACTTTAATTACATCATAATTAAAGACTTCTGTTCAGTGAAAGGCCGGAGAAGGCAATGGCACCCCACTCCAGTACTCTTGCCTGGAAAATCCCATGGATGGAGGAGCCTGGTAGGCTGCAGTCCATGGGGTTGCTAGGAGTCGGACACGACTGAGCGACTTCCCTTTCACTTTTCACTTTCATGCATTGGAGAAGGAAATGGCAACCCACTCCAGTGTTCTTGCCTGGAGAATCCCAGGGACGGGGAGCCTGGTGGGCTGCCATCTCTGGGGTCGCACAGAGTAGGACAAAACTGAAGCGACTTAGCAGCAGCAGCAGCGGTCAGTGAAAGGCAGCATGGACAGGTAACAGATTGGGAGAAATTATTTGCAGTGTCTAAATCCAACAATGGAGTAGCATCTAGAACATAAAAGGAACTCCTTCAAATCAAAAAAATTAACTGAAAAATGAGAAATGTATTTGAATGGGCAATTTATGGAATAGATAACCAAAGTGGTTTTAAAATATTCATAGAGATACTCAAACTTATTATTAATTAGGGAAACACATATTGAGACACTAATGAAACAGACTAGATAGTGCTAGGAGTTGGCTGGGACAGATGTGTGTTCAGGAAACCTCAAGCACTTCTGATAGGGAAGTAAAACGGTGCAGCTGCTGTAGCGCCATCTCAGTATTTTGTCAGATTGAGCACAGACATACCCTACCACCAGGCAACTCTACTCCTGTATTTAGAGCCTGAGAGAAACACTTCTCAGATATCCCTAATGGACATAAGAAGATATTCACCATGACATTGTTTTTTTAGTGCTGAGAAATTAGAAGCCATGAATGTCCATTATGAGGGGACCTCACAGGGATACAGAGTAGGTACATGATGATGGCAATTATAAGCAATGGGCTAGATATACAATAGAGCAGGATGGATGCTAAGTGAAAAAGGTAAGAAACAGAATGAGATCTACCATATAATAGCACTACATAAAAGAAAAGTACACACATACACAGAAATAACAACGCATAATTTAAAGAACCGAAACAAATTAAGAAATATGTGACACATGCACCCCGGTGTTCATTGCAGCACTATTTACAATAACTAGGACATGGAAGAAACCTAGATGTCCATCAGCAGATGAATGGATAAGGAAGTTGCGGTACATATACACAATGGAATATTACTCAGCTATAAAAAGGAATGCATTTAAATTCAGTTCTAATGAGGTGGATGAACCTTGGTGTCCTGGGTGTTGATGGTCTCAAGTCAGCAAAAAGCCTGAGGTCAAGGTCTATCAAATGTAATATTATAAGATCACAAGACTGTCTGTGAGAAGGGCTGGCAGGGTGAAGGCACAGGAAAGAATAGAAGACCTAAGAACAAATGGATTCTGGATCTCTGACTTCAGAAGACAAAAGGAAAGTTGGACAAAGGAAAATTAAATCATTTTCTAAATAGAAACTATGCTTAGACTGCCAGGTAGCTTCTAACATTGAACAGGGCAGAGGTCACAGACACACACTTCTCTTTCTGCAGAGGTTCCAACATCCAAACAGGCTTCCAACGTCCTCAGGCAGGCCCTTACTCTTTCTCATAAAAGAATGTATCCTTTAAAAAAAAATCATAATGTGATGAATATTGGTTCAGTCTTCGGTTTAGAGGGAAAAGGAAGCCATTAAAAAGTTTGGAGGGAAGCTTGATTTTCCTCTTCCTCCCTTTCTCTATTAACACCCTTTCCTTAAGGTACCCTGGTTACCTTACTATGCTTTTCTATATTTACTGAAAAGTCCTGCATGAGTCTGGCAGATAGTACTCAATCCAAGGTTCAAAGGGTATCATCAGGATTGAGAGCATCTCTTAATTTCTAGCTCTGCTTTACTCTCTGCTGACTCCATTTTTGGTATCCTATTATTGTAAGATTGCTGCAGCAAAATGGCTACCATCAAAAGTCTACAAATAAAAAAATGTTGGTGAGGATGTGAAGAAAAGGGAATGCTTGTCCAGTGTTGGGAATGTAAATTGTTGCAGCCACTATGGAAAACAGTATGGAGGCTCCTCAAAAACTGAAAACAGAACTATCATATGATCCAGCAATTGTACTCCTGGGTATATATCCAAAACTAAGGAAAACACTAATTTGGAAAGATTCATGCACGCCAGTGTTCATAGCAGCACAATTTACAATAGCTCAGATATGGAAGTAACCCAAGTGCACATCAGTAAATGAATGGATAAAGAAGACGTGATACATATAAACAATTAAATATTACCCAGCCATTAAAAAATGAAATAATGTCATCTGAATCAACACGGATGGACCTGGAGATTCCCAAACTGAGTGAAGTGAGAAAGACAAATATCACATAATATCACTTATATGTGGAATCTAAAAAAATAATATGAATGAACTTATTTACAAACCAAAAACAGAGTCACAGACTTAGAGAATGAATTTATGGTTACCAGAGAGAAAGGGGTAGGGAAGAATAGATTAAGAGTTTGGGATTGACATGATGTGCATACCACTATGATGCTTAAAATATATATCCAACAAGAACATACTGTATAGCAGAGGGAACTCTGTTCAATACTTTGTAATAACCTAAATGGGAAAATAATCTGCAAGAGAACAGATAGATAAAAATATATATATATATATATATATATATATGTGCAACTGAATCTCTCTGCTATACACCTGAAACTAACACATTATTAAACAAGTATACTCCAAAATAAAATAAAACTAGAAAAAAGATGTGATATCTATATCTATATATATATACACACACAATGAAATGGTTGTTGTTGTTTAGTTGCTAAGTTGTGTCTGACTCCTTTGCAACCCCATGGGCCATAGTCCACCAGGCTCCTCTGTCCATGGGATTTCCCAGGCAAGAGTACTGGAGTGGGTTGCCACTTCCTTCTCTAGGGGATCTGCCCAACCCAAAGATCAAATCCACATCTCTTGCACTGGCAGGTGGATTCTTTACCAATGAGCCACCAGGGAAATAGTACTCAGTCAAAAAAAAAAAAGAATGAAATTCTGTGATTTTCAGCAAATGTGCATGGACCTAGAAAATATTATCATTAGTGAAATAATAGAGAAAGACAAACACTGTTTACATCTTATATGTGGAATCTAAAATATAAAACAAACAAATGTATATAGCAAAACCGAAACAGACTGACAGATATAGAAAACATCTAGTAGTTACCAGTGGGAGAGTGACGAGAGAGGGGCAAGAAAGAGGCATGAGATTAAGAGGTATAAACTACCATATATAAAACAGATAAACAACAAAGGTATATTGTTACAGCTCAGAGAATTATGGTCATTATCTTTCAATAACTTTTTATGGAGTACAATCTGTGAAAATATCAAATTGCGAACATCTGCTGGATCATGGAAAAAGCAAGAGAGTTCCAGAAAAACATCTAGTTCTGCTTTATTGACTATGCCAAAGCCTTTGACTGTGTGGATCACAATAAACTGTGGAAAATTCTGAAAGAGATGGGAATACCAGACCACCTGACCTGCCTCTTGAGAAACCTATATGCAGGTCAGGAAGCAACAGTTAGAACTGGACATGGAACAACAGACTGGTTCCAAATAGGAAAAGGAGTTCATCAAAGCTGTATATTGTCACCCTGTTTATTTAACTTCTATGCAGAGTACATCATGAGAAACGCTGGACTGGAAGAAACACAAGCTGGAATCAAGATTGCCGGGAGAAATATCAATAACCTCAGATATGCAGATGACACCACCCTTATGGCAGAAAGTGAAGAGGAACTCAAAAGCCTCTTGATGAAAGTGAAAGAGGAGAGTGAAAAAGTTGCCTTAAAGCTCAACATTCAGAAAATGAAGATCATGGCATCTGGTCCCACCACTTCATGGGAAATAGATGGGGAAACAGTGGAAACAGTGTCAGACTTTATTTTTCTGGGCTCCAAAATCACTACAGATGGTGACTGCAGCCATGAAATTAAAAGACGCTTACTACTTGGAAGGAAAGTTATGACCAACCTAGACAGCATATTCAAAAGCAGAGACATTACTTTGCCAACAAAGGTTTGTCTAGTCAAGGCTATGGTTTTTCCTGTGGTCATGTATGGATGTGAGAGTTGGACTGTGAAGAAGGCTGAGCGCCGAAGAATTGAGGCTTTTGAATTGTGGTGTTGGAGAAGACTCTTGAGAGTCCCTTGGACTGCAAGGAGAGCCAACCAGTCCATTCTGAAGGAGATCAGCCCTGGGATTTCTTTGGAAGGAATGATGCTAAAGCTGAAACTCCAGTACTTTGGCCACCTCATGTGAAGTGTTGACTCATTGGAAAAGACTCTGATGCTGGGAGCGATTGGGGGCAGGAGGAGAAGGGGACGACAGAGGATGAGATGGCTGGATGGCATCACTGACTCAATGGCCGTGAGTCTGAGTGAACTCCGGGAGATGGTGATGGACAGGGAGGCCTAGCGTGCTGCGATTCATGGGGTCGCAAAGAGATGGACACGACTGAGCGGCTGATCTGATCTGATGCTGTACACTTGAAACTAATATAATATTATAAATCAACTATACTTCAAAATAAGGGAAAGATAAATACTTCCTACTCTTCTCTCTTGATGGAAATACAAACACATGTAACAATCAAATCAAAATAAGTCTCCCTCACATTGAGTTACCAATTCTGTAAGATTTTATAATAACACTAAGTACTAAGAACTGCCATTTATTGAACACCTGCTAATAATATCAGGCAAAGTGCCAAATCATTTACATATAACTCCTTTAATACCATCAACAACTAGGCAAAGTATGTACAGTTATTCTTACTTTAAACCCTCACGGAGTTAGCAATTTGTTCAAAATCACAGAGCTGGTAACAAGAGGAGCTAAAAGTCTAAGGCAATCTGTAGGACTTGTGAAACTGAGCTCTCAACCCTAAATCATGGATTTGGGGATCCAGGCACCAGTGAGACACCAACATTGTGACCACAGAGTTATTTCAGTTCAATCATTTAGTGTACTTAATCTTAAAAGTTAATTAGTAATTTCATGGGAAAATAAAATACTTGAGGATTATTAAATTCATACTGTAAAAAGAACTGCAAATAGTTTTCTATAAATTGCTTATATGAATTCCTACCAGAGTATACTTTGTAAGAGTAACTAATGACCAAGTCAATAAAAACTATATGCGTTAACGAGGTTGAATCTGGGAATATGGATTTAAATTATTTTTTTTTAATTGAGGACAAAAACTATTTCAGTTTCTCAAAGGTTGTCACAGAAGAGCGAAGTCATTCTGACAAAAGCCAAAGACAGACTATCTGGGTTCCAGACTAACACACTGGTTTGATAATCAACACTGTGAAATGTCAAGAAAAGGTGAATGATCCAGCCCTGGGGGACTTTGCCCCAGGTTGTCAGGATATCCTAAAATAAGAAAAATTCCTCAAAATCAATGCTCTTAGAAATTGAGACAATCTGGGATGTAACTAAATATCCAATGATATTCAGGACAGCCCCTCACAACAAAGAATTATCCAGCCCACAAGATCAACAGTGATGGGGTTGAGAAACCCTGTCCTGAATCACTATGGTCTCAGAATGTAGAATTCTTGGGCTTACTCAGAAAAGTACCATTTATGGTGATTTTGTGTTGCCTATTCGTTTTGTAGATTTTTGTTTTAGTGAACTCGATTAATTCCTATCATCTAACTTTGAAGATAACCACCATGGCATTTTTAGCAAAATTAGCTCAAAATATTCTCTATGAAAAGAGCAGGCTCTGACTTCTCTAAACTAATAGATGCTGGGCTGCTGAGAAGTACCACAGGCTGTGACTGGCCACTGGAAATACTAGACTCTCCCTAAGGTGGGCAGAAGGTCCCTGAATCATGGTGACTCTTTCTAAGGGGCATTTTTGTTCCTTGCTACTTCACTGACTGGTCAATTGTCTGGAGTCAACTGTTACAACTTAAAAGTCAGAGAGATTTTTCCATCTAGTTACAACCATGCTACATGACCATCCATTTTCAAACTCACTAAAACAGATACTTTGTAATCAGCAATTATTTCTTTATTTGTCCTGGGTTAATTAGGAATTGTTATTTACACTTCCCAAAAACAAGATGGAATTACATAGAAATTCCAATGGAAACACATGAGATGTCACTGACTCCTTTATTGGGCAGTTCTGATGTACACTCGTGGCGGATTCATGTCAATGTATGGCAAAACTACTACAATATTGTAAAGTAATTATCCTCCAATTAAAATAAATAAATTTATAATTAAATTTAAAAAAAAGTGCAAATGCAAAAGTAAAAAACAAAAACAATAGTAAAATAAAATAAATAAATTTATATGTTTTAAAAAAGAATACTCGTGAAAGTCGCTCAGTCATGTCCAACTCTTTGCAACTCCATGGACTGTCCATGGAATTCTCCAGGCCAGAATACTGGAGTGGGTAGCCTTTCCCTTCTCCAGGGGATCTTCCCAATCCAGGGATAGAATCCAGGTCTCCTGCATTGCAGACGGATTCTTTACCAGCTAAGCCACAAGAAGTATACTTCAGTCAGTTCAGTCACTCAGTCGTGTCTGAGTCTTTGCCACCCCATGAATCGCAGCACGCCAGGTCTCCCTGTCCATCACCATCTCCCAGAGTTCACTCAGACTCACGTCCATTGAGTCGATGATGCCATCCAGCCATCTCATCCTCTGTCGTCCCCTTCTCCTCCTGCCCCCAATCCCTCCCAGAATCAGAGTCTTTTCCAATGAGTCAACTCTTGGCATGAGGTGGCAAAGTACTGGAGTTTCAGCTTTAGCATCATTCCTTCCAAAGAACACCCAGGACCGATCTCCTTTAGAATGGACTGGTTGGATCTCCTTGCAGTCCAAGGGACTCTCAGGAGTCTTCTCCAGCACCACAGTTTAAAAGCATCAATTCTTCCGTGCTCAGCTTTCTTCACCGTCCAACTCTCACATCCATACATGACCACTGGAAAAACCATAGCCTTGACTAGACGGACTTTTGTTGGCAAAGTAATGTCTCTGCTTTTCAATATGCTATCTACGTTGGTCATAACTTTTCTTCCAAGGAGTAAGCGTCTTTTAATTTCATGGCTGCAGTCACCATCTGTAGTGATTTTGGAGCCCAAAAAAATAAAGTCTGACACTGTTTCCACTGTTTCCCCATCTATTTCCCATGAAGTGATGGGACCAGATGCCATGATCTTCGTTTTCTGAATGTTGAGCTTTAAGCCAACTTTTTCACTCTCCTCTTTCACTTTCATCAAGAGGCTTTTTAGTTCCTCTTCACTTTCTGTCATAAGGGTGGTGTCATCTGCATATCTGAGGTTATTGATATTTCTTCCAGCAATCTTGATTCCAGCTTGTGCTTCTTCCAGCCCAGCATTTCTCATGATGTACTCTGCATAGAAGTTAAATAAGCAGGGTGACAATATACAGCCTTGACAGACTCCTTTTCCTATTTGGAACCAGTCTGTTGTTCCATGTCCAGTTCTAACTGTTGCTTCCTGACCTGCATACAAATTTCTCAAGAGGCAGGTCATACTTTAGGCAACTCTGAAAAATCAAGTGGAAATGTTGGTGTGCCGAGAGTCCACCTCTACTTCAATCTACTTCAACAAGATCACCATTGATGAGGAAATCTACGTGGTTAACAACAATAGAATAGAACAACAACCAATATTGTGGTTAACAATAATAGAATCATTTATCTCATGAAGTCACACTTTAAGGACTTTGTAGCCTTCAGTTTCAGCAATTCTTTTGGACATATAGTAGTTTAGAGTCATAAATGACTTTTTTATATTTGCTATAAGCAGAAATTATAAAAAATATGCCAGAGTGGTTCACCTTCTGCACCCATCAGTCCCCAGACTATTAGACTACACAAAACTTCTGGCCCCACAGCTAAGTCACATACATTATTCTGGGCCCTCCCCCAGCTACACCTAGGTGAGAAGGGTGTGATGTAGCTGGAGCTACTCAACACCTATAATTATGAAGATTATCAGCCAAACATCTGCCTAGTCTACTGTGTGTAGGTGGTGGATTATGATGGATGAATAACCAGGAAATTTGCAAGGGGGAACTAAGGTCCAAGTTGGTAAAAAGTGGATGCAGAGCAGGTAGAGGGGTCTTCAGGTGCTGGAAGTTCAATGAGATTCCTCATTACCCAGAACAAGTATTGACCTTCAGGAGAAGGATGTTAAGAATGGAAGTTGCCCAAAGTTCAGGAATCAGCATTAGGTCACCTGTTCTGCTAGTCTGGCTTTGATCCCTCTCAGTAGTGATAATCAGGTCTCTGCCTGATTCCTGGTCCTTCAGTGTCCTGTGTGAGGACATTGTTTTTCTGCCTTTCCTGCTTCCAAAATTAAAATCTTGGTCTGAAAGAGGAGCCCTAAAATCCTGCTACCCACTAACTGATATTGTTAATTGCAATTCCCCATCACTTACCCATCTAAGTCTCCTGTTCCTAGGTTCTCCATCACTGAGTTCTGTCCACCACTCAGACCCTACTGTATTGAGCCTGCCCCTCTTCCTCTCTAACCTGTCTGCCCACAACTGCAAAACTCGAACCTATTGCCTCTTGTTCTTTGCCCTCCCTCAACCTCTGTATCCAATGCATTGTCAAGCTCTAATTCTGAAATGTCTCCTCCCTTCAATCCTACTGCCAACACCTTAGTTTGAAATATAATTTTCACAATTTTCACAATAACCATTTTCACAAAATGGTTGCATCCTTGCCTATATCAAACTCAACTTACCATCCATAATCTTAGTAGAGTTTTTACTAAATAAGAATTAGATCTTGACACATTTTTAGTTAAAAACTCTCCAGTTGCTATCCAATGTAAGATAACATCACATGACTTACTGTGACTTTTGAGGTCTTTCCATACAGACTTTCGAGGTTCATCTCCCCCTGCTCTTTTCCAAAAATATACATTCTTTAAAACTCAGCTCAAGTATCAAATCTTCATCTCTCTAAAAGAGGATAAGCTAAAATGAACAAGAGGGACTACATCAAACTAAGTATCTTCTGTCCAGTTAAGGAAACAGTCAGTAAATTGCAAAGGTAACCTATAGAATGAGAGAAAATATTTGTAAAACATTTATCTGACAAGGGGCTCATATCAAAAATAAAGAACTCATACAATTTTATAGCAAAAATAGCAAATAATCCAATTTAAAATTGGCAAAGGGACTAATAGAAATTTTTGTGAAAAAAGACAGGCAAATGGCCAATATATACATGAAAAGGTGTTTAACCTCACTAACCATCAGCAAAATGTAAACCAAAACCAAAATGAGCTATATCACTTCACACCTGCTAGGACGGCTATTTTCAAAAACAGATAACAAATGCTGGAGAAGTTGTAGAGAAAAGAGAAACCTTATACACTGCTGGTAGGAATGGAAATTGGTACAATCACTATAGAAAAAAGTACAGTGATATCTCAAAAAAACTAAAAATAGAGCTATCAGCAATCCCACTTTGGGGTATATATCTAAGAAAAGAAAATCAGAATCTGAGAGATATTTACAGCATTATTCATAACACCAAAATATGGAAACACTCTAAATGTTCTTCAACAGATGAATGGATAAAGACATTTTTATACATATATAGATATATAACACATATATTAACATGTACATTCATATACATATATGAATATATATAATGTTGTTCACATGTCTGTTTTTAGATTATGAATTCTTTGAGGATGACAAGGATAACTGCTTCATTGATGCTGCCATGGTAGGCATGACTGGTGAATAGTCAGCTGGTAACATGTGTTTGTTGAATGAATGAATGATCCCTGAATGCTGTGACCTGTTCTTCATCTGAACTTCCCTCTGACATCTGCAAAAATATTCCCTCCAGAATACATTCCAATCTATCTCTGCCTATAATATCCCTACATATAAAAGGAGCAGGTAAGAAGGGGAGTGGGAGTTTATTCCAAGTTCCAGTCCCTCCTATTCTTCCACATTCTCCTGAAATCACTGGTCTATGCTAGTCTCCATCTGAACAGGTGACACTGGTGAAGTCTGGTCATAATAGCTATAATGTCTCTGTCCTAGCTTGCTCCTAGATCCCTCTTTTCCAGTTTCCTAATGCTATACCACTTTGTCACCCAAACACACTGTTTTTATGGAACATGGAATGGGGACTGGTCAATCCTTTAGTGCTGATACTAGTCATTGCCAATGTGACCATTCTAAAGATCTTACAATCCCTCTGTTCATAACCATTCAAAAGCTAAGTCATGAAGCCTTTTTCCTTAACCACAGTGAGGTAATCAGTTGCATTTTCTATCATCCTTTCTATTACTTTTTCTCTTCTTGCTTTTGTCCATAATTGTTAGAGAAAACTTTCATATAACACAGTACTGCATAGATGCTACTCCCTTCTCATCCAAGAAAGCTTATGGCCTTCTCTGGAGCTGTACATGAGGAATTTATTAAACCATTATGCTTTTCAGAAAAATCATGTCTTACTGATATAAGTGCTCCTGGGAAATATTTCCCCACTGTTCCAAAGATCTGGCTTCCCAGGTGGTGTTAGTGGTAAAGTTGTTAGTGCCTGCTAATGCAGGAGACATAAGAGACACAGGTTTGACCCCTGTATTGGGAAGATCCCCTGGAGAAGGAAATGGCAACCCACTCTAGTATTCTTGCCTGGAGAATTCCATGGACAGAAAAGTCTGGTAGACTATAGTCCACGGGGTCACAAAGAGTCAGACACGACTAAGTGACTTAGCACATTCAAAGGATTTGTCTTTAATCATTTCCACTGTATCTGTTTGTCTCATACATATTCAAATTGTGTGTGTACATGTGTTTATGTGTGTGACCTGTATCTTTAGTAGCTGGAATCACATGAATTACACACACACACCACACTTTTGCAATAGGATTGCAAAATTACTTGTTCAATTATTGATTTCCAACTTGTCGACTGGGCATGTAAAAAAACTAAAAGGCAATCCAGATTGGCATAAAATGGCTTGTGTACATCTAGAAAAAACTCTTTCTTACTCTCATCCCCCTTCTCTCCTTTCTCTCCCTCTTTCTCTCTCTGTCTCACACACACACACACACACACACACATACACACAATTGAAGAAGAACCTGAAGTCATGGAAGACCACTTGACTTTTTCCTTGTGATCAGCACTACTTTTTTTCACTATTGTCCTGGTAACTACCAACTATAAATAGAGGTGTTCCTGCCAGATATTTCTCTACCACCAGATAGCTAAGTAGGAACATCACCTACAATATGCCAAGGAACCCAAGAGAATATTCAACCTGGAAAAATTCCACCCCAAAACAGCACCTCCCAGGAGATGACTACAACTCCAATAGGAAATCATTTAACCACAAATTCCTCCCCTTCACTCCTACAGCCTCAGTCACACATCTCAAAGGACTGCTCCCTTGAATCGTGACAGCTTGACCCACATCAGCAGCCTACAGGCCATATGGCAGCATTATGCCCTTCTAGCCCATTGGATAGGAAAAGGGAGGGACAACCACAAATGAACGATTGCAACTGAAATCCTATAATTTCTGATTTGTCAATAATGCTTGACATTTGGGGAGCTTTCTTTACAACTTAGGCTTCCCAGGTGGCTCAACGGTAAAGAATCTGCCTGCCAAGGCAGGAAACACTCAAGATGCAGGTTCAGTCCCTGGGTTAGGAATATCCCCTGGAGGAGGAAATGGCACCCCACTGCAGTATTCTTGCCTGGAGAATTCCTGGGACAGAGGAGCCTAGTGGGCTACAGTCCATGGGGTCACAAAGTGTTGGACATGACTCAGACTTAGCACTTCACACCTTAACAAATCCTGGAAGCCATGAGATGTAACTGTGGACACCTAAAATGCCTCTGAAACCATTTCACTGTCTGGTTAACACTGAGGTGAAGAGTAAGGTCTCTCTGAGGATAGAGAAGACACCTTACATATTAGAGTTTACTATTCCATGGTCAGTGATTTTAAAGGTTTAAAAGGAAAATTCTTTGGGATTACTAAAATTAAAAAGCTAATATGTAAGAGAGATCAGGTGTGTTAGTAGGAAGCAGAATATGGAAGCATATTCCATATATATAGACTGTAGTGGAAATTCCACTATAAAGTGGAATTGATTGTTCTGTTACCCCTGCAGTGGTAAACCGCACTGATCAGTAGTAACCTGCACTCAGGCCATCTGAGCTGAGCTGAATCAAGTCAGGCAAAGCAATTTACCTGAATCATAGAATCACAGCTCTCAGTTTGAAAGAGGGATTTATCAAACATCCACCCAAATATTCCTCTACTCAACAACCCTCAAATTAACCCTATCTCCAGTAATAGATGCAGATACAAAGTGCATTTGGAGTGAAAAATCTGAGTTGGAGGCCCAAGTCCTGAATTGTTGATTTATAAGTCATGTAGCATTGGACCTCCTAATGGTCAACCACAGTACAAAGAGCCTAGACTAACTGAATGCCAACAACTCATCCAATTCAACACTCTCTAGGCAGTGAGAGGGAACTGTCTCCAAACCATCTTATTCTCAGGCTTGGACAATTCTGACTATTAAAATGTCCTTTCTTATTTAAAGCCAAAATATGCTTTCCTATGTTTTCTACCCATTTATCTGAGCTTTTATACAACCCAATTATAAGAGCTTCCCATATATTTGAAAGAAAATATTCTATTTCCACCACTTGCATCTCATGCCATTCCCTTTACCACCCATCTGGTCAATCACCCTACTTACTTGACTCAGAATACATAACAAGTTGACAACATCCCTGTTGAGAAGTTGGGGTCAGAACTAAATAAAAAGCTATAGAAACAATCTGAAAAGTACCAAGTGAAGAACACCACCACTTATTTTGCTCCAGTTAACGTGCTTCTTTTAATGTAGCCTGAAATAGCATTACATTTGGGGCCACTACATCACACTGCCACTGCCACAATCAGTTCAGTTCAGTTCAGTTGCTCAGTCGTGTCCGACTCTTTGCAATCCCATGAATCGCAGCACGCCAGGCCTCCCTGTCCATCACCATCTCCCGGAGTTCACTCAGACTCACATCCATCGAGTCAGTGATGCCATCCAGCCATCTCATCCTCTGGCGTCCCCTTCTCCTCCTGCCCCCAATCCCTCCCAGAATCAGAGTCTTTTCCAATGAGTCAACTCTTTGCATGAGGTGGCCAAAGTACTGGAGTTTCAGCTTTAGCATCATTCCTTCCAAAGAAATCCCAGGGCTGATCTCCTTCAGAATGGACTGGTTGGATCTCCTTGCAGTCCAAGGGACTCTATCCCCTCTTTTACTCATGGCTTATACCCTGTCCTTGTCAAGTTTAATTTAGAACCAAAGTCAGAATTTTACTTACTGTGCTGCTAGCATCTCCAGCCTTTGGCCTGCAGGAGCAGAACTAAACCCACCCAGGACCCTGTAGTTGAAATCTTGGGTCATCAGCTGAAAGATGGTGGGATTTGTCTTGTACAAAGGCATTTGCTGCTCCCTTTTTTTCTCCATACAACCTACTCTGGTCAGTTGTAGTATTAACTCTGTCCTCAGTTTGAAGCTCAGTCCTTAGTTTGTCTCTTTCTGGGCTTCCTTGGTGGCTCAGTGGTAAAGAATTTGCCTGCCAATGCAGGAGATGCAGGATCAATCCCTGGTCCAGGAAGATTCCCTTGGAGAAGGAAATGGCAACCTACTGCAGTATTCTTGCCTGGGAAATCCCATGGACCAAGCAGCCTCACAGGCTATCATCCATGGGTCACAAAGAGTTGGATATAACTTAGTGACTAAACAACAAAACATTTTTATTAGATTTGCGCTATTGGTGCGACACAATACAATGTCCTTGAAACTTCACTCTGTCTTAAAAATATTTGCCATTTGCACATATTTTCATCCAAGTTATTGATAAGAATATAATTATCATAACATAGTCAAGAAAACAGTGCAGGAGCCGACTACCAGGTCTGCCCTCTATGGATAGGAAATTGAAAGATTTATGTCCTCTGGTCACTAAAACATCAGAGCCCAGATTGCCCCAGTCTTGCCACTCTCCTGATTCCACTTTCCTCAGCTCACTCACACTGCTGCCCCTGCAATGATTTCCATAGTTGAGTTCACCCAGGATGTAGGGCACTTTGAGAGAAACACTGTTTAAAACACCAAAATACAAAAATGACTTTGTGGGGGGAAGTTCACACACCCAGAGCAATGTGTTACACTGAAAATAATGTGGGAGTTGGAGTCTGAATGACCTGGGATTGAATCTTGGTTCTGTAACCTACTCACTGGGTAATCTTGGGCGCTGCATTACTATCAGTTCTTGCATCTCAAAATTACAGATAATAATAATGACCTCACAGGATTGTTCTGAGGATTAGGAGGAATGCGTGTAAAACCTTAGCACATTCTTGGCACATAATGAATGGCCATGCAATATAGATTTTGACTATTATTATAGCCTGGTAAGAGAGAGACAAAAAGTCCTTGACAAAAAGACAATTAAGCCCAAAAGAAAAGAGGAGAAAATGAAGACTTGTGTTCGGTGGATATTAACTAAATGTTCCACAAAAGAAAAGAAAGAATTGGTGGTCTCATAAGGTTAAAAATGAGGTCACTGAACAAAGTATTAAAACTCAGGCATATTTCTACCTCCTTGACAAGATCAACTTCACCCTATCCCCAACCCACCCCGCACTTCTGTTTTGATCATGTCTTAGGAACTCTATGGGTCCAAGAACACAAAACGTGAGTCAAGATCCAGTCAACCGTGTGAGAAGAGACACAAAATTGGGAAGCTGAGGGCTGCTGCAGACACAAAAATAAATCATTAAAATATCCCCAGTGGTATAAGAGAGAGAAATACAGAGTATGTGAAGGAACAACGATCTACCTGGAGATGTAAGGTGAGGCTTTATAAAGGAGGTGGTGATTCTGGAGAGGCTTAAAGGATGAAAAGAAGCTAAGGCTGGGGGACTCCCCAGTAATAAGGACAGCATGTGGAGAATCTGAATAGTGCTAGACAATTAAAAGGTCATGCAAGGAATCTGGATCAGTCTAGAGTGACTTTCCCACAAAATAAGGTGATCAGAGAAGCTGCTAAAAAGATACAGATTCATTCCTACTGTGAGGAGGCTTATATGTCAAGTAAAGAAATTTGGAATTATCTAGGCAACTAGCACTCCAGTGTTCTTGCCTGGAGAATCCCAGGGATGGGGGAGCCTGGTGGGCTGCCGTCTATGGGGTTGCACAGAGACGGACAGGACTGAAGTGACTTAGCAGTAGCAGGCAACTAGCAGCCACCAGAAGGAGTGAAACGGGTAAAAGATGAATCCAGCAGGCTATTAGTAGAGGGGCTGGTTATGATACTTTTTACTAATGTCAAACCGAAAGATGGTGAGATCCAGAACTAAAATTGCCATGCTGGAGATAGAGGATAGGCCTGTATATTAAGAACATAATACAAGTCTAGGGAGAAATGATATGTCAAGTACGACATGAGCATAGGGCTAAAGAGAGACAGAAACAGAAAAAGACTTTATGTGGCTTTAGACACTCATGGATGGACCAATATACGGACCTCTGGAGGATGGTATATTTTGGCATAAGGCATGAAAATGAATTCAGTTTTGAACAGTATGGACTGAGGTTAACTAGGTGGCACCCAAGCGGAAATGTAACCTGACATACAGTTTAGAAATTAAGGGAGACCAAGGATAGGCATCTCCTGTATATTTATGAGGTCAATGAGAAAAGCCACAGTTTATCCCACAGGAAGAGTAAGTAGAACATGTCTCTGGTACCCCAATTAACAACCTTGAAAAGAATACTAATGATTCTTACCTGATAAGTTCGTGTCAGCTCCTAGTGATCACTGCTTCTAACTCAAGAGCCCACTTTCTTGCTTTTTTGAAAAATCAAAATTAAATATGCCTGTCTTCTCTGTGTTCACTATACTTTGTAGAAGATCAACATTCATCATGGCAAGTTCTCTCAGGATTCAGAGATGGAATTTATTAACAAAAGGGACCTGTAGATAGGTGCTTGTAACATTGGCTTAAATATAACCCAAATTTAATTTTTTCAAAAATGTATACTCTAGATCATGACTTTTCCTCTAGAGACAAGGATAAGGAAGCACACTTATCAGTAGATATCTATCAAGCATCTACCATTCAAAGTGGGGGTAACAACAACAGCAACAAAACCCACAAGGTGTGGACCCTGCACACAAAGAGCCTATGCTAGCCAAAGGGAATCTTCCATGAAAGCTACAACATGCACGAGAATGATGTAAACCTAAACTGTAATTTGGTAAAACAAGTACAGATGAGTACGTGAGCAAGTTTGGAAGTAAACAGGTCTCTGGAGAAATAGAGGTGGAGATATGGGTGGATCAGAGTTTGGTTAGGAATGAATCAGACAGTTCTACAGAGGATGGCTCCTCCCTGGATGGACCTGCTATAAAAAGGCCATGATCCCAGACTTCAGCACCCAGCAAGCTCCTCCAGGCTACAATCTCCTTGCTCCTCTGTTGAAGGAAGGAAGTAAGTAAGATGGACTAAATCTCACCTTGTCTACTTATTCTTAAGCAAAGTGGAGATCTTGATGTATGTGTGGCCTGAGGCCAAAAGTTCTGGATGTTTGGGGTTCTCTATTTTTAGTGGCAATGTTACTAAAAGTTCACTTTGATATAGAACAAAAATGAGGGCATAAATTTGCTTTTCACGAGGCTACTCTCTTGATATTGCTGGATTATCTATTCATCCATTCATTGAACAAATACATCTTAACTACCTTCTATTTGCCACATGCTGCTCTTGGCTGATTATGTGGCAGTGAACAATGTAAACTTAGTAGGGGGATACATTCAGTAAACAAGAAATGAATGAAAATTTCGAACAGAGATAAGTACAATGAAGAAAATAAGACAGTGATATAGTAATGTAATAGGACAGTACTTGAGATTGGAGGGTTAGAAAAGGCCTCTCTGGGGAATTATCTTTTGAGCAGAGATCTTAATGACAGAAGAAACTAGTCAAGCAAATAAGAGGATTCTAAAGCAAGAGTAAACTTGCTTTAAAAGAAAAAAGAAGATAGTGTGCCTAGAGCATGCGTAAAAGAGGAACAGTGGTCTATGGTGAGTCACAGAGCTAGATGGGTAGGCCATGTAAAGAGGGGCATAGTAGAGTCTGCACATTATCTGAAGTATATGAGAAGCCACTGGAGAGTATTAAGCAGGAAGAATAACAAGATCATTCTGAGCACCTATGTGGAAAATAGGATCATAGGCAATGGTGGGAGCAAGGAGATTGGACTGAAGTTTCAATCAGAGATGAAGGGGTAATAGAAATAGTGAGACATCACTCTTTGTTCAAAACCAAATCTAGAAGCTATGCATGTCTCCATTCTCTCCTTTACACCATACTGATTCACCACCCTGACCAGCTAACTCTGACTGTTATACATGCCAATCCATCTGTCTTCCTGTCTACCACTTCCATCCTAGTCTAGGCTATCCTTCACTCTCACCTCTATTATATGAAAATACCACAATGTATTTAGTCATTTTTTATTGATAGTTATTGGGTCGTTTCCATTTGCAGAGGTATTATAAATAATACAGCTATGAACATTTTTGTACATGATTTTTGGTTACAAATGCATATCGATTTCTACTGGGAATATTCTTAGGAGTAAACTGCTGATCTTGCATGCTAAGTTGCTGCAGTCATGTCTGACTCTTTGCAACCCTATGGACTGTAGCCTGCCAGGCTCCTCTGTCCTTGGAATTCTCCAGGCAGGAATAATGGAGTGGATTGCCATGCCATTCTCCAGGCGTCTTCCCAACCCAGGGATCAAACCTGCATCTTCTGTGGCTCCTGCATTGCAGGTGGATTCTTTACCACTGAGCCACCAGTGAAGTCCAAATTGCTGATCTTAGGTATTAGCAAACAGTTTTTGAAAGTACTTCTG
This sequence comes from Bos indicus x Bos taurus, assembly GCF_003369695.1. Lineage (NCBI taxonomy): Eukaryota > Metazoa > Chordata > Mammalia > Artiodactyla > Bovidae > Bos > Bos indicus x Bos taurus. Next base: position 18,556,566 of record NC_040078.1, read on the forward strand.
CAAGTTTATGCTCCTTCTAGCAGTGTATCCAGTTTCTCCATGTCCTCACCAATATGTAGAATTAGGATTCTTTTTCGTTTTTTGTCTTTTCAGTCATTTTGGTGGGGTTACCATAGCCTCACACTGTAATTTTAATTTGTATTTATCTGATGATTAATGAGGTTAAAATCTTTTTGTGCATTTATTAGCCATTTAGATATCCTCTTATAGTTCTGTTCTCTATCCATTTTTCTTTCATTTTATTTTGTATTGATTTATAGGAGTTGTGTTTATACTCAGGAGAGATCCTTGTATTGGTTAAATGTGTTACATATATCCTCCCTCTCAGTGGCTTCCCTTCTCTCCTTTAATAGAGTTTAAAAGAACATATTCCTATTTTTCAGTTCAGTTCAGTTGCTCAGTTGTGTCCGACTCTTTGCGACCCCATGAATCGCAGCACGCCAGGCCTCCCTGTCCATCACCAACTCCCGGAGTTCACTCAAACTCACGGCCATTGAGTCGGTGATGCCATCCAGCCATCTCATCCTCTATCATCCCCTTTTCCTCCTGCCCCCAATCCCTCCCAGCATCAGAGTCTTTTCCAATGAGGACTCTTCGCATGAGGTGGCCAAAGTATTGGAGTTTCAGCTTTACCATCATTCCTTCCAAAGAACACCCAGGGTTGATCTCCTTCAGAAAGGACTGGTTGGATCTCCTTGCATTCCAAGGGACTCTCAAGAGTCTTCTCCAACACCACAGTTCAAAAGCATCAATTCTTTGGCGCTCAGCTTTCTTCACAGTCCAACTCTCACATCCATACATGACCACAGGAAAAACCATAGCCTTGACTAGACGGACCTTTGTTGGCAAAGTAATGTCTCTGTTTTTGAATATGCTATCTAGGTTGGTCATAACTTTCCTTCCAAGAAGTAAGCGTCTTTTAATTTCATGGCTGCAATCACCATCTGCAGTGATTTTGGAGCCCCAAAAAATAAAGTCTGACACTTTTAATGCAGTCCAATTTGTAAATCTTTTTATTCATGATTAATACTTTTTGAATTCTTTTTAAGAGGTATTTCTCTACCTCAAGTTCTTGAATTTATTCTCCTATATTGTCTTCTTTTTTCTTCTTCTTCTACCTTTTACATGTAAAAACTTCCTGGGAACAAATTCATTTTTCCATACAGGAATTCAACTAACCCAACACCATTTACTCAAAAGACTATCCTTTCCTAACAGACTTGCTCCACCATCATTATCATAAATCAAATATCCATTGTGATATAGGTCTGATTTGGGGATGTTACCTTTCAATGATCTATTTGCTTAGCGTTTCACCAATGTCAGATTGTCTTCTTCTATAACACACTTTACTGTATGTGGTATGTTCTCAAACTTTGTCTTCTTCAAGATTGTCTTGGCTAATCTTGTCCCTCCACATTTTCATATAAATTTTAGACATTATTTTATCAATCTTTATTTTTAAAAACTTCATGGGTTTTGAATGGAATTTTACTGCATGTAAAAATGAATTTGGTGAGATTTGATATCTTAATATTGCCATCTTAATAACTTTCAACCCATGAACAAAGCATATTCCTCCATTTATCTAACTCTTCTTTAATCTCAATAATATTCATAACTTTCTAAGGACAAATATTTCATATCTTTCATTAGATTTATTACTAGGAATTTATACTTTTGTAGATAGCATCATTGCTAATTTCATTTTCTAATACTTCACTGATTTGATATAAAAGTACAGTTGGCTTTATATGTTTATCTTATACCAAGCAACATTGTTAGTATTATTTATTCTAATAGTTTAGCTGCACATTTAATTTTCCACATAAAAAAATCACATCATCCTCTGAATAATGACAGTTTTATTACTTCCTTTCCAATTATTGGAGAAGGAAATGGCAACCCACTCCAGTATTCTTGCCTGGAGAATCCCATGTACGGAGGAGCCTGGTAGGCTACAGTCCCCTGGGTCGCAAAGAGTCCGACACGACTGAGCGATTTCACTTCATTTCACTTTCCAATTATTCTGTTTTTAATTCTTTGTCTTAACTATTGCTCTAACCAGGACCTTCAATACAGTGTCAAATAGGATATTAGTAGGTGTACTGATCTCATCCCCAAACTCAGATAGAAAAGCTTTCAGTATTTAACTATTAAGTGTGATGTTTGCTATAGCATCTTCATAGATATAATTGATCTCTTTTATTGACAAATAAGAATTATGGTTGATTTTATCAAAATGGTTTTTTACATCTCTTGAGAGGTTCATAAAAACTTCCCCCATTTGATTAAGTACTATTAGAGTACTTAATCAATCAGTTCTCAAACATTAAACCAAACTTGAGTCTGGGGATTAAAACTTAATTAGGTATGATGTATATTCTTTTTATACAACACTGGATTCAGCTTACTATTCTTTTCCTTCAGATTTTTGCATCTATATTTACAAAAGAAATTGTCCTGAAAAGTTTGTTTCTAGTAATATCTTTGTCAACTTATGGGTACTTAAGTTATACTAGATTTGTAAAATGTGTCTTTCCCCTTTTTCATTTCTCTGAAATAATACATGAGATGTTACTGTTATTTGGGATGGGCTTCCCTGATAGCTCAGTTGGTAAAGAATCCACCTGCAATGCAGGAGATCCCAGTTCGATTCCTGGTTTAAGATCTGCTAGAGAAAGGATAGTCTACCCACTCCACTATTTCTGGGCTTCCCTTGTGGCTCAGCTGGTAAAGAATCCACCCAGGTTCAAGCCCTGGGTTGGGAAGATCCCCTGCAGAACCAAAAGGCTACCCACTCCAGTATTCTGACCTGGAGAATTCCATGGACTACAGTCCACGGGGTCCCAAAGAGTCAGACACAACTGAACGACTTTCAGTTAAGTAAAATTCACAAGTATTTTCATCTAACCTGAAGTTCTCACCTTCCTTCACTGGAAATGTATTCAGTTAACATTCAATTTCTTTTAAAAATCGAATTTTTAAATTCTATTAGGTTTTAAATTCTATTTAGGTTTTAAATTCTATTTAGGTTTTCTATTCTTCTTGCTTTCATTTTGATGTGAAGTGTTTTTCTGGAAATATATCCATTTCATTTGAATTTGCACTTTTTTCACATAAAGTGTTTTTTTTTATATTACACACTTACCTTTCTACTGTCTGAAAAATCTATAGCAATGTCCCCTTTTACCTTCCCAATATTTATTAATTATGCCTTTACTCTTTCCTTGATTAATCTTTCAGGGTTTCTCATTTTTATTAGAGTTTTGCAAAAATCTTGGCTTTGTTGATTCTCGACATTTGTTTTCTCTTTCACTAATATCAGTTCTTATTATAATTGACTTCCCTGGTGGCTCAGACGGTAGTCTGCCTATAATGCAGGAGACCTGGGTTCGATCCCTGGGTTGGGAAGATCCTCTGGAGAATGAAATGGCAACCCACTCCAGTACTCTTGCCTGGAAAATCACATGGATGGAGGGCCATGGTAGTCTACAGTCCATGGAGTTGCAAAGAGTCAGACACGACTGAGCAACTTCACTTCACTTTCATTATACTATCTTTAAGCTGACTTTCAGGGTTTTTCCAAACTTCTTGAGACGTATGCTTAAGTTATTGATTTTCCAGCCTTTTTTTCTTGTTTTTTAATATATGCATTTAAACTATGCATTTCTCATTAGTTGTGGAATTAATATATCCCATAAGTTTTGCAATTTCATATTTTTCTCACTTTCATTTAGCTTAACCTATTTTCTAATTTACATTGTAATTTATCCTATACACATTTCTTATTTAGAAGCTATTTATTACTTTCTAAACATTTGGAGATTCTTCTCAGTGTCTTTCCATTATTGAATTCTAGCTTCATTTCACTGTGGTAGAAAATTCTGTATGATTTCAATCCTTTAAAAATTGTTGAAATTTGCTTTATAACCCAGCATATAGGAAAATTTAAATGTTTCATGTTCATTTCAAAAGGATGTGTAATTTGAAGTTCTTGGATATAATGTTCAATATATGTTAGGTGATGCTTTTATTAAAGATTTTGTGGAAGCTTTTATATCCTTACAATTTGTTTGTCTACTTGTTCCATCGGTTGTTAACAGCAGTATGCAACCCACTGAGATTATACATTTGCCTATTTCTCCTCATACTGTTATAAATTTTTGTTTTATGTATTTTGAGTCTATGTTATTAGGTATATATAAATTTAGGTTTTTTATATCTTCCTGGTGAATTTTTTATTATTATGAAATATTCCTCTAGTAATTCCTTTTGTTTTAAAGTCTATTATACAGATATTAATACAGCAAAAAAATAGCTTTTAGTTTTTGAATAGTATATATTTCCTCCTTTAACTTTCAACCATTTTTATCATATTTAATGTATGTTTCTTGTAAGCAACACATAGTTGTTGTTGTTGTTTTTTTTTGAAATCTAACAACCATTATTTTTAAATTATTTAGCCCACTTGTTAGTCAGTGAATTTGGATTATTGTTTTAAATCTACCATGTTACTATTTGTTTTCTAGTTTCCCATTTTTTCATTTTGTTCCCTCTTCTTGACTTTTTTGAATGAATTAAATATTTATCAGCTAATTTTCCTCATAGAAAAGAAAATGTTAGCACTCAATCATGTCCAACTCTTTGTGACTCCATGGACTGGGGCCCACCAGGCTCCTCGGTCTGTGGGATTCTCCAGGCAAGAATACTGGAGTGGGTTGCCATCCCCTTCTCCAGGGGATCTTTCTGACCCAGGAATCAAACCCAGGTCTCCTGCATTGTAGGCAGATTCTTTACCATCTGAGCTATCAGGGAAGCCCAACTAGTTTATTAATTATACATTCTACTACTCTTTTCATGCTCACTCTAAAGATGACAGTATGTATTCTTGACTTATTAGAGAATATCATAAAAAATATTTTAACCACTACCCCCAAAATTCAAGCATTCTATAATACTTGAATTCCACTTGATCCTTATGTAGTATTATCTAATATTGTTATACATTTTAATTCTTTCCATCTCATATCCTGAAGATACCATTATTGTTATTATTTTTATGCAATCAGTCTCCATTTAGATTTCCCCACACATTTACTCTTTTAATTATTCTTCATTCTTTCCCACTTCCTGTGCTTCCAACTAGGATCACATTTTAACATTTCCTTCATAGCAGATCTATTTGCTTGAAAATATCCCTACTTATGCTTTCTTTTTTCATGAATACTCTCACTGGGTATAGAATTCTAGATTAGAACTTACTTTCTTACAGAAAGATGATGAGAATATTTTCTGGTTTCTATTGTTTCTTTTGAAAATTCATCTGTCAGACTTATACTACTAGATGATCCTCTGAGGGACTATAAAGATAAAAGAAGCTTAGGAGTGAATCTCAAGAAATATCAACATCAGGGGCCAAAAGAGGAGACTAAGAGAAAGTGAGTAGTAAGGCTGAAGGAGAAACAAGAAAATGTCAGGTCTTTTTAAAGGAGGGTGTAGCAAGAGGCATCAAATGATACTGATATGTCAAGCAACTTGTGAAATGAAAATGGATAGGTGGATTCGGTAAGGTGAAGGGAATTTTTTCACTTCATGAAAAGTTTTGGTGAATTTTTGAGAGAGAAAGAAAACTTGAGTTAAAAAAAATAAGAAGTGAAGAAAGAAACTATGGGCATATATTTTGAGTGATTTTGCTATAAAAGAGAATATATAAATCAGGTGGTGCCTCAAGGACTATGTGGGACAGCAGGAGAGGGTGTCAATAAGAGACATACCAGCATGAATATATGCTGAAGGGAATTATTCAGTAGAGAAAGATAAATTGATGATGCATGGAAATGGATAACTGAAAAAAGAGTTTGAACAGTCAAGAGAGAGTCAGGTCCAGTGCCAAAATAAAGGACAGAAGTACAAACAGTTAATCTATCTGTGTAACAGCAGTGAAGGTTAAGCTATATGGATACAAATGCAATAAGTTGGATGATCAGACATTGCCAAAAATGAGGAAATTATTTTGTCACAGATCCAAAGTTCTCAGTATATAAAATGGAATTCTGCAGGCAAGAATATTGGAAGGGGTAGCCACTCCCTTCTACATGGAATCTTCCTGACCCCAGAGACTGAACCTGGGTCTCCCGAATTACATGCAGACTCTTACTGTCTGAGCCACCAGAGAAGCCCCCCAAATCAAAGATATATCCTCCAATAAAGGAAAATAAGAAGCTATTGGAGCTTCCACAGTGTGTATAACAAAAAGTAGGTTAAGGAATAGAAGGAGTGGCAAAGGAACACTGAGGGAGATTAAACATAATTGCTAACCAAGGAAAAAAGTAAAGTGAGTACATAAAACATAAACAGACAGTGAGATCAAAGAATTATTCAAGTCAGAGTGTAAGAGGAAGTCAGTATGCAATTCTCAAGACTAAGATTTTGGTGGTACTGTAATTACAATCAAGTTCAAGGTTGAATACTAGCATAAATAACGAAGAATGAAAAAATCTTAAATCCTAGGTATGTTATTTTGTAAGAAGCATGTAACTTTATTTTAATTCAATGTTTAGAATCTACTTTTTGATCTTCAATCTTATTCCTACTATAGGTACTGTAATTAATGATAAAATTATATGTAATTTTACTCATTTTTTACTTTGCTTACCCTGCCTTTACTGTGCCAGGTCTTTCCTGGCATGAAAATTGTAGTTTTTATTCCACTTTTGCCTCTAATGCTTAAAAAGTTATAAATTCTACTCTGTTAGGGTTTCCAATAAACTTACCAAAATTACATGTGTAACCATGTTGAAGACTGATCAACACCTATTTCTTTTTATCAAACAAAGCAAGGTTCATAAACGCTTTTGCTGTGACTAATATGGCTATGACTTACACATTGTTTCCTATACTATTTTAGTTTGTCTTCATAAAATAACATAATTGTCATTTTATAATAAACTTTATGTAGTATTATTATACGTTAAATGCTTATTTAGATTTACTGATAATGCTTGGGAGCTTCTTTGCTTCTCAAAGAGACAAAATGACATTGCTTATATGCTATTACTTAAGAGGCAAAAAAAAAAGTTTACTCTAATCCTGAAAATAAAAATCATGCTATACAATGAAAATGCTGAAAAACTCATGAATTATTCAGGAAAAAAGAAAAACTAGGCCGACACTGAGTTTTGGGCCATTTGGCAAACTGACTTACAGCAAATGGTCTCTAAACACACTAATCATTTTGGAAAGCAGCTTTTAGAAAACTGATTTTTACCAAATTCGTGTCAACAAATTTTCTGTTAGCTGATGTTGCTGCTGCTGCTGCTGCTAAGTCACTTCAGTTGTGCCCAACTCTGTGCGACCCCATAGACGGAGCCCACCAGGCTCCGCTGTCCCTGGGATTCTCCAGGCAAGAACACTGGAGTGGGTTGCCATTTCTTCTCCAGTGCATGAAAGTGAAAAGTGAAAGTGAAGTCCCTCAGTCGTGTCCGACTCTTAGCAACCCCATGGACTGCAACCTACCAGGCTCCTCCATCCATAGGATTTTCCAGGCAAGAGTACTGGAGTCAAGTGCCACTGCCTTCTCCAAGCTGATGTTACGGTCCTTCTATAAACTTCTTATAAGAAATTTCCAGATGAGATCACACTGAGGTCTGTGACAATATACTGATCCTGCCACTAGAGTATTCAGGGACAAGAAATTGGCAGGCTTAGTAATTCAATAAAAACCATACTAATTTTACAATGCAAAAGATAGAACTGTTTCCTCTTTTTTCTTTTTCTCAATACTAAATCTGTCCAACTAGGCGGAGACCTTAAAATGTGGAAATTAATTATAATAAGAGTAACAACACAGAAAAAGGAAAGAACTGGATTAAATTATATTTTATTTTCTTTTACACAGGTTCAAAAACCCACAAAAATGGCTACTCTGGAAAGAAATACCTTCCACAACACCGAAACACAACCAAGCACTACACAAAGGAATGGACTCCACCATGCAATATCAGAAGACAGCTCCAGACGCTCTGGGACTGGTCACGGACAAACCTCCAATGCATCTGGACAGAGTAGACACAGAGATTCCAGTGTTAGTGACGCCAGTGACAGCAAAGGATATACAGGAGACGTAGGGAGGCATTCCGTGACCAGCCAAGGAAGGTCCAGATCCTCTTCAAGAAACCAGCATGGGTCTTCCTATGGCCAGAGCACCTCTAGGCGCTCAGAGTCACGTCATGGGCAGGCAGACTCACATAGGCAGAGAGAATCTGTCCACGGAGACTCTGGATCCGGAACTTCCCACAGACAGGGGAGTCACCATGAACAATCGAGGGACAGCTCCAGACGCTCTGGGACTGGCCATGGACAAACCTCCACTGGATCTGGAAGCAGTAGACACAGGGAATCCAGTGTTAGTCAGGCCAGTGACAGTGAAGGATATTCAAGAGATGTAGGGAGGCATTCCGTGACCAGCCAAGGAAGGTCTGAATCCACTTCAAGAAACCAGCATGGGTCTTCCCATGGCCAGTCAAGAGACACCTCTAGGCGCTCAGAGTCACATCATGGGCAGGCAGACACACATAGGCAGAGAGAATCTGTCCACGGAGACTCTGGATCCGGAACTTCCCACAGACAGGGGAGTCACCATGAACAATCGAGGGACAGCTCCAGACGCTCTGGGACTGGCCATGGACAAACCTCCACTGGATCTGGAAGCAGTAGACACAGGGAATCCAGTGTTAGTCAGGCCAGTGACAGTGAAGGATATTCAGGAGATGTAGGGAGGCATTCCGTGACCAGCCAAGGAAGGTCTGGATCCACTTCAAGAAACCAGCATGGGTCTTCCCATGGCCAGTCAAGAGACACCTCTAGGCGCTCAGAGTCACATCATGGGCAGGCAGACTCACATAGGCAGAGAGAATCTGTCCACGGAGACTCTGGATCCGGAACTTCCCACAGACAGGGGAGTCACCATGAACAATCAAGGGACAGCTCCAGACGCTCTGAGACTGGCCATGGACAAACCTCCACTGGATCTGGAAGCAGTAGACACAGGGAATCCAGTGTTAGTCAGGCCAGTGACAGTGAAGGATATTCAGGAGATGTAGGGAGGCATTCCGTGACCAGCCAAGGAAGGTCTGGATCCACTTCAAGAAACCAGCATGGGTCTTCCTATGGCCAGAGCACCTCTAGGCGCTCAGAGTCACATCATGGGCAGGCAGACTCACATAGGCAGAGAGAATCTGTCCACGGAGACTCTGGATCCGGAACTTCCCACAGACAGGGGAGTCACCATGAACAATCGAGGGACAGCTCCAGACGCTCTGGGACTGGCCATGGACAAACCTCCACTGGATCTGGAAGCAGTAGACACAGGGAATCCAGTGTTAGTCAGGCCAGTGACAGTGAAGGATATTCAGGAGATGTAGGGAGGCATTCCGTGACCAGCCAAGGAAGGTCTGGATCCACTTCAAGAAACCAGCATGGGTCTTCCCATGGCCAGTCAAGAGACACCTCTAGGCGCTCAGAGTCACATCATGGGCAGGCAGACACACATAGGCAGAGAGAATCTGTCCATGGAGACTCTGGATCCGGAACTTCCCACAGACAGGGGAGTCACCATGAACAATCGAGGGACAGCTCCAGACGCTCTGGGACTGGCCATGGACAAACCTCCACTGGATCTGGAAGCAGTAGACACAGGGAATCCAGTGTTAGTCAGGCCAGTGACAGTGAAGGATATTCAGGAGATGTAGGGAGGCATTCCGTGACCAGCCAAGGAAGGTCTGGATCCACTTCAAGAAACCAGCATGGGTCTTCCCATGGCCAGTCAAGAGACACCTCTAGGCGCTCAGAGTCACGTCATGGGCAGGCAGACTCACATAGGCAGAGAGAATCTGTCCACGGAGACTCTGGATCCGGAACGTCCCACAGACAGGGGAGTCACCATGAACAATCGAGGGACAGCTCCAGACGCTCTGGGACTGGCCATGGACAAACCTCCACTGGATCTGGAAGCAGTAGACACAGGGAATCCAGTGTTAGTCAGGCCAGTGACAGTGAAGGATATTCAGGAGATGTAGGGAGGCATTCCGTGACCAGCCAAGGAAGGTCTGGATCCACTTCAAGAAACCAGCATGGGTCTTCCCATGGCCAGTCAAGAGACACCTCTAGGCGCTCAGAGTCACGTCATGGGCAGGCAGACTCACATAGGCAGAGAGAATCTGTCCACGGAGACTCTGGATCCGGAACTTCCCACAGACAGGGGAGTCACCATGAACAATCGAGGGACAGCTCCAGACGCTCTGGGACTGGCCATGGACAAACCTCCACTGGATCTGGAAGCAGTAGACACAGGGAATCCAGTGTTAGTCAGGCCAGTGACAGTGAAGGATATTCAGGAGATGTAGGGAGGCATTCCGTGACCAGCCAAGGAAGGTCTGGATCCACTTCAAGAAACCAGCATGGGTCTTCCCATGGCCAGTCAAGAGACACCTCTAGGCGCTCAGAGTCACGTCATGGGCAGGCAGACACACATAGGCAGAGAGAATCTGTCCACGGAGACTCTGGATCCGGAACTTCCCACAGACAGGGGAGTCACCATGAACAATCGAGGGACAGCTCCAGACGCTCTGGGACTGGCCATGGACAAACCTCCACTGGATCTGGAAGCAGTAGACATAGGGAATCCAGTGTTAGTCAGGCCAGTGACAGTGAAGGATATTCAGGAGATGTAGGGAGGCATTCCGTGACCAGCCAAGGAAGGTCTGGATCCACTTCAAGAAACCAGCATGGGTCTTCCCATGGCCAGTCAAGAGACACCTCTAGGCGCTCAGAGTCACGTCATGGGCAGGCAGACTCACATAGGCAGAGAGAATCTGTCCACGGAGACTCTGGATCCGGAACGTCCCACAGACAGGGGAGTCACCATGAACAATCGAGGGACAGCTCCAGACGCTCTGGGACTGGCCATGGACAAACCTCCACTGGATCTGGAAGCAGTAGACACAGGGAATCCAGTGTTAGTCAGGCCAGTGACAGTGAAGGATATTCAGGAGATGTAGGGAGGCATTCCGTGACCAGCCAAGGAAGATCTGGATCCACTTCAAGAAACCAGCATGGGTCTTCCCATGGCCAGTCAAGAGACACCTCTAGGCGCTCAGAGTCACGTCATGGGCAGGCAGACTCACATAGGCAGAGAGAATCTGTCCACGGAGACTCTGGATCCGGAACTTCCCACAGACAGGGGAGTCACCATGAACAATCGAGGGACAGCTCCAGACGCTCTGGGACTGGCCATGGACAAACCTCCACTGGATCTGGAAGCAGTAGACACAGGGAATCCAGTGTTAGTCAGGCCAGTGACAGTGAAGGATATTCAGGAGTTGTAGGGAGGCATTCCGTGACCAGCCAAGGAAGGTCTGGATCCACTTCAAGAAACCAGCATGGGTCTTCCCATGGCCAGTCAAGAGACACCTCTAAGCGCTCAGAGTCACGTCATGGGCAGGCAGACACACATAGGCAGAGAGAATCTGTCCACGGAGACTCTGGATCCGGAACTTCCCACAGACAGGGGAGTCACCATGAACAATCGAGGGACAGCTCCAGACGCTCTGGGACTGGCCATGGACAAACCTCCACTGGATCTGGAAGCAGTAGACACAGGGAATCCAGTGTTAGTCAGGCCAGTGACAGTGAAGGATATTCAGGAGATGTAGGGAGGCATTCCGTGACCAGCCAAGGAAGGTCTGGATCCACTTCAAGAAACCAGCATGGGTCTTCCTATGGCCAGAGCACCTCTAGGCGCTCAGAGTCACATCATGGGCAGGCAGACTCACATAGGCAGAGAGAATCTGTCCACGGAGACTCTGGATCCGGAACTTCCCACAGACAGGGGAGTCACCATGAACAATCGAGGGACAGCTCCAGACGCTCTGGGACTGGCCATGGACAAACCTCCACTGGATCTGGAAGCAGTAGACACAGGGAATCAAGTGTTAGTCAGGCCAGTGACAGTGAAGGATATTCAGGAGATGTAGGGAGGCATTCCGTGACCAGCCAAGGAAGGTCTGGATCCACTTCAAGAAACCAGCATGGGTCTTCCTATGGCCAGAGCACCTCTAGGCGCTCAGAGTCACATCATGGGCAGGCAGACTCACATAGGCAGAGAGAATCTGTCCATGGAGACTCTGGATCCGGAACTTCCCACAGACAGGGGAGTCACCATGAACAATCGAGGGACAGCTTCAGACGCTCTGGGACTGGCCATGGACAAACCTCCACTGGATCTGGAAGCAGTAGACACAGGGAATCCAGTGTTAGTCAGGCCAGTGACAGTGAAGGATATTCAGGAGATGTAGGGAGGCATTCCGTGACCAGCCAAGGAAGGTCTGGATCCACTTCAAGAAACCAGCATGGGTCTTCCTATGGCCAGAGCACCTCTAGGCGCTCAGAGTCACGTCATGGGCAGGCAGACTCACATAGGCAGAGAGAATCTGTCCACGGAGACTCTGGATCCGGAACGTCCCACAGACAGGGGAGTCACCATGAACAATCGAGGGACAGCTCCAGACGCTCTGGGACTGGCCATGGACAAACCTCCACTGGATCTGGAAGCAGTAGACACAGGGAATCCAGTGTTAGTCAGGCCAGTGACAGGGGAGGATATTCAGGAGATGTAGGGAGGCATTCCGTGACCAGCCAAGGAAGGTCTGGATCCACTTCAAGAAACCAGCATGGGTCTTCCCATGGCCAGTCAAGAGACACCTCTAGGCGCTCAGAGTCACGTCATGGGCAGGCAGACTCACATAGGCAGAGAGAATCTGTCCACGGAGACTCTGGATCCGGAACTTCCCACAGACAGGGGAGTCACCATGAACAATCGAGGGACAGCTTCAGACGCTCTGGGACTGGCCGTGGACAAACCTCCACTGGATCTGGAAGCAGTAGACACAGGGAATCCAGTGTTAGTCAGGCCAGTGACAGTGAAGGATATTCAGGAGATGTAGGGAGGCATTCCGTGACCAGCCAAGGAAGGTCTGGATCCACTTCAAGAAACCAGCATGGGTCTTCCTATGGCCAGAGCACCTCTAGGCGCTCAGAGTCACGTCATGGGCAGGCAGACTCACATAGGCAGAGAGAATCTGTCCACGGAGACTCTGGATCCGGAACTTCCCACAGACAGGGGAGTCACCATGAACAATCGAGGGACAGCTCCAGACGCTCTGGGACTGGCCATGGACAAACCTCCACTGGATCTGGAAGCAGTAGACACAGGGAATCCAGTGTTAGTCAGGCCAGTGACAGTGAAGGATATTCAGGAGTTGTAGGGAGGCATTCCGTGACCAGCCAAGGAAGGTCTGGATCCACTTCAAGAAACCAGCATGGGTCTTCCCATGGCCAGTCAAGAGACACCTCTAAGCGCTCAGAGTCACGTCATGGGCAGGCAGACACACATAGGCAGAGAGAATCTGTCCACGGAGACTCTGGATCCGGAACTTCCCACAGACAGGGGAGTCACCATGAACAATCGAGGGACAGCTCCAGACGCTCTGGGACTGGCCATGGACAAACCTCCACTGGATCTGGAAGCAGTAGACACAGGGAATCCAGTGTTAGTCAGGCCAGTGACAGTGAAGGATATTCAGGAGATGTAGGGAGGCATTCCGTGACCAGCCAAGGAAGGTCTGGATCCACTTCAAGAAACCAGCATGGGTCTTCCTATGGCCAGAGCACCTCTAGGCGCTCAGAGTCACATCATGGGCAGGCAGACTCACATAGGCAGAGAGAATCTGTCCACGGAGACTCTGGATCCGGAACGTCCCACAGACAGGGGAGTCACCATGAACAATCGAGGGACAGCTCCAGACGCTCTGGGACTGGCCATGGACAAACCTCCACTGGATCTGGAAGCAGTAGACACAGGGAATCCAGTGTTAGTCAGGCCAGTGACAGGGGAGGATATTCAGGAGATGTAGGGAGGCATTCCGTGACCAGCCAAGGAAGGTCCGGATCCACTTCAAGAAACCAGCATGGGTCTTCCCATGGCCAGTCAGGAGACACCTACAGGAGCTCAGAGTCACATCAAAAGTGGACAGACAATTATAGGCAGAGCGAACCTGTCCATGGAGACTCAGGTCCCAGCACTTTCCCAGAACAGGTGGGCCACTATGAGCAATCAGGAAACCCTTATTAGAGAGAAGCTAACTTTAAAAAAAAAAAAAAAGTAATATTTTAAAGAGTAGCAGAATGTCACTGCTTTGAATCAAGTAATTTTCATTAATCTTTCTTGAAACTTGTATTTTTTTCTCTTTATTTTGGACTTAGTAGACCATTTTCTTAGCTTGGTTGTTTCTTTTTCTTTTTTGGAACAGGTGAAAATGATAGTCAGAAACTGGTTTTGGATTAAATCTATATCATAGATGCTCTAATTTCTAAAGTGAATATTTAGATTTTGGCATTCAAGTAAGCATTTTTCTCTTGAGAGGTTAAATTTCAGAATCTCTCCAGATTGGTTCTTCAATATATTCAATAATATCAAAGGAAATAATATATAGTCACCTTCCATTTATCAAAGCTGCTTTATATTGTAATGGGTTTGCACATGTGCTTGTATTATCCTCCTACTAGAACTCTGTATTATTCTGCATTCATTAATCACCTTGGGCATGTAGAATCCAGTAAAATCATCACAGGAAAACTGAAAATAAACAATTGACCATATATTATAGTATGTCTCTTCCATGCTTATTTTTCATATACCCTAAAAGACTTATTTCCCCAACGTAAGAATAACACCTTTTTCTTCTTTCACTGAAAACTATTTGCATTTGGCAGATGATCATACCAAAAATAAATAAATAAACAAGGAATACAAGGAAGAAGTAATTTAATCAAATCCTGTATTTTTCTCCAACATAGTCATTGTTCCATGTATTCATCTTCAGGATGAATAAAACAAGCTCAGTTCTTCTAATTAGATTCAAATAATATTATGTCTATGCTTGCCCTCCAAAAGCAACACAAAAGGGGCACTACCCACAGTGAGTATCCTTCTTCCTTGCTTGAGGTGCTGTCCCCAAATACTCCTACAAAGCTACAAAGTTGGCAGCACCAAATATGCAGGTCTCATGGATTTGCCACAGACACAGATATGGAAAAAATGCTTCTTTCCATTTTTGTGACACATTTGCCACTTTAGCCTCAAAAGCACCTAATTGAACTCCCACTTGAGGCCCTTCTCTAGAGAAGTCAGGACTAACTAACATTCTGAATAATTTAAATTATAACAAAGGAAACATTGCTGACCTAGCCTCACTAAGGGGGAGGTTGATAGAAGGACAGTGATGGGTATTACACCAGAGATAGCCAGATACATATCAGTTCAGTCAGTTCAGTTCAGTCGCTCAGTCATGTCCGACTCTTTGCAACCCCATGAACTGCAGCACTCCAGGCCTCCCTGTCCATCACCAACTCCCGGAGTTCACTCAAACTCACGTCCATCGAGTCAGTGATGTCATCCACTCATCTCATCCTCTACCGTCCCCTTCTCCTCCTGCCCCCAATCCCTCCCAGCATCAGAGTCTTTTCCAATGAGGACTCTTCACATGAGGTGGCCAAAGTATTGGAGTTTCAGCTTTACCATCATTCCTTCCAAAGAACACCCAGGGCTGATCTCCTTTAGAATGGACTGGTTGGATCTCCTTGCATTCCAAGGGATTCTCAAGAGTCTTCTCCAACACCACAGTTCAAAAGCATCAATTCTTTGGTGCTCAGCTTTCTTCACAGTCCAACTCTCACATCCATACATGACCACTGGAAAAACCATAGCCTTGACTAGATGGACCTTTGTTGGCAAAGTAATGTCTCTGCTTTTGAATATGCTATCCAGGTTGGTCATAACTTTCCTTCCAAGGAGTAAGCGTCTTTTAATTTCATGGCTGCAATCACCATCTGAAGTGATTTTGGAGCCCCAAAAAAACAGTTTTGGGGCTCTGACACTATTTCCACTGTTTCCCCATCTATTTCCCATGAAGTGATGGGACCAGAGGCCATAATCTTAGTTTTCTGAATGTTGAGCTTTAAGCCAACTTTTTCAGTCTCCACTTTCACTTTCATCAAGAGGCTTTTTAGTTCCTCTTCACTTTCTCCCATAAGCGTGGTATCATCTGCATATCTGAGGTTATTGATATTTCTCCTGGCAATCTTAATTCCAGCTTGTCCTTCTTCCAGCCCAGCATTTCTCATGATGTACTCTGCATAGAAGTTAAATAAGCAGGGTGACAATATACAGCCTTGACGTACTCCTTTTCTTATTTGGAACCAGTCTGTTGTTCCATGTCCAGTTCTAACTGTTGCTTCCTGACCTGCATATAGGTTTCTCAAGAGGCAAGTCAGGTGGTCTGGTATTCCCATCTCTTTCAGAATTTTCCACAGTTCATTGTGATCCACACAGTCCAAGGCTTTGGCATGGTCAATAAAGCAGAACTAGATGTTTTTCTGGAAATCTCTTGCTTTTTCCATGATCCAGCGGATGCTGGCAATTTGATCTCTGGTTCCTCTGCCTTTTCTAAAACCAGCTTGAACATCTGGAAGTTCACAGTTCACGTATTGCTGAAGCCTGGCTTGGAGAATTTTGAGCATTACTTTACTAGCATGTGAGATGAGTGCAATTGTGCGGTAGTTTGAGCATTCTTTGGCATTGCCTTTCTTTGGGACTGGAATGAAAACTGACCTATTCCAGTCCTGTGGCCACTGCTGAGTTGTCCAAATTTGCTGGCAGCAAAATTGAGTGCAGCACTTTCACAGCATCATCTTTTAGGATGTGAAATAGCTCAACTGGAATTCCATCACCTCCACTAGCTCTGTCGTAGTGATGCTTTCTAAGGCCCACTTGACTTCACATTCCAGGATGTCTGGCTCTAGGTCAGTGATCACACCATCGTGATTATCTTGATTGTGAAGATCTTTTTTGTATAGTTCTGTGTATTCTTGCCACCTCTTCTTGGTATCTTCTGCTTCTGTTAGGTCCATACCATTTCTGTCCTTTATTGAGCCCATCTTTGCATGAAATGTTCCCTTGGTATCTCTAATTTTCTTGAAGAGATCTCTAGTCTTTCCCATTCTGTTGTTTTCCTCTATTTCTTTGCATTGATCACTGAGGAAGGCTTTCTTATCTCTTCTTGCTATTCTTTGGAACTCTGCATTCAGATGCTTATATCTTTCCTTTTCTCCTTTGCTTTTCGCTTCTCTTCTTTTCACAGTTATTTGTAAGGCCTCCCCAGACAGCCATTTTGCTTTTTTGCATGTCTTTTCCATGGGAATGGTCTTGATCCCTGTCTCCTGTACAATGTCACAAACCTCATTCCGTAGCTCATCAGGCACTCTCTCTATCAGATCTAGGCCCTTAAATCTGTTTCTCACTTCCACTGTATAACCATAAGGGATTTGATTTAGGTCATACCTGAATGGTCTAGTGGTTTTCCCTACTTTCTTCAATTTAAGTCTGAATTTGGCAATAAGGAGTTCATGATCTGAGCCACAGTCAGCTCCTGGTCTTGTTTTTGCTGACTGTATAGAGCTTCTCCATCTTTGGCTGCAAAGAATATAATCAATCTGATTTCGGTGTTGACTATCTGGTGATTCCATATGTAGAGTCTTCTCTTGTGTTGTTGGAAGTGGGTGTTTGCTATGACCAGTGCGTTCTCTTGGTAAAACTCGATTAGCCTTTGCTCTGCTTCATTCCATATTCCAAGGCCAAATTTCCCTGTTACTCCAGGTGTTTCTTCCTGCTTTTGCATTCCAGTCCCCTATAATGAAAGGACATCTTTTTGGGGTGTTAGTTCTAAAAGGTCTTGTAGGTCTTCATAGAACCGTTCAACTTCAGCTTCATCAGCGTTATTGGTTGGGGCATAGACTTGGGATTACTGTGATATTGAATGGTTTGCCTTGGAAACAAACACAGATCATTCTGTCGTTTTTGAGATTGCATCCAAGTACTGCATTACGGACTCTTTTGTTGACCATGATGGCTACTCCATTTCTTCTGAGGGATTCCTGCCCGCAGTAGTAGATATAATGGTCATCTGAGTTAAATTCACCCATTCCAGTCCATTTGAGTTCGCTGATTCCTACAATGTTGATGTTCACTCTTGCCATCTCCTGTTTGACCACTTCCAATTTGCCTTGATTCATGGACCTGACATTCCAGGTTCCTATGCAATATTGCTCTTTACAGCATCGGACCTTGCTTCCATCACCAGTTACATCCACAACTGGGTATTGTTTTTGCTTTGGCTCCATCCCTTCATTCTTTCTGGAATTATTTCTCCACTGATCTCCAGTAGCATATTGGGCACCTACTGACCTGGGGAGTTCCTCTTTCAGTATCCTATCATTTTGCCTTTTCATACTGTTCACGGGGTTCTCAAGGCAAGAATACTGAAGTGGTTTGCCATTCCCTTCTCCAGTGGACCACATTCTGTCAGACCTCTCCACCATGACTCGCTGGTCTTGGGTGGCCCCACAGGGCATGGCTTAGTTTCATTGAGTCAGACAAGGCTGTGGTCCTAGTGTGACTAGATTGACTAGTTTTCTGTGATTATGGTTTCAGTGTGTCTGCCCTCTGATGCCCTCTTGCAACACCCACCGTCTTACTTGGGTTTCTCTTACCTTCGACGTGGTGTATCTCTTCACGGCTGCTCCAGCAAAGTGCAGCCGTTGCTCCTTACCTTGGACGAGGGCTATCTCCTCACCGTCGCCCCTCCTGACCTTGAACGTGGAGTATCTCCTCTCAGCCCTCCTGCGCCTGCTCAGCCCTACCCTAGAGCTAAACTCTCATCCTTTTCTTACGATGCCATAAACAACAGAAATTGCTTTATTTCATATTTCTATCCCCCCAAGGACAGAATTACCAGACATTCCTCTTTAATAGCTGACAGAAAATCATCTACCTCAAAAGGTGCAAACAAGATTCACTGGGAACATTCTAGACTTCAGTATTTCTCTATGCTCTCCTTCGCTGGTGGAATTTATCTTTGACGTTGTTCCTTAACTCAGTCAACCAACTCCTTCACACGTGAATCAAAACTCTTCTTACCAAATAACTAAATATCTGTAAGTTTTTCTTTGACCAGGACAATCTTACAGGGCAAACTCCATCTTCCCTTACCTGCAGGAAAACTCTCTCCAAAGCACATCAATCCAAGGGAGAGATAAAATGAGAATCTGAACCAGTTTAGTGGTCATGGAATATCTGAACAATAAGGTCAACAGAATTTGATTACTGGTCAAATCTAGAGGTAAAGAAGAGGAAGAAATATAAAATTATTTAGAGGATTGTTACTTGAGCAACTGAATGAAGAATGAGGCCATTCAGTGAGGTAAGGAATAAGATTAGAGACAGAAAAACAGTAATATCAGTTTTGAACATCATGAGCTTAAGAATCCCAGGAGAGATTCTAGTGGAGCTTCCTTATGAGCAAATGGATATAAATATCTCTATTTCAAACAAAAGACCAGACCTCAGCCATCCATATATAGGTAGTTTACTAAATTGGTTTAATGTTCTGAAGCCACATGCTGTCTAGGCATAGTCAGAGTTTTATCATTAATTTGCTGTGTACCTTAGGCAACTTACTCAGGATCTCGATTTCTCATCTGAAGAGTACAAATAGAGACAATACATACCTACTTAACATTGTTGTGAAGACTGTGTCAATACATGAAATGTTGCCTAGAACATAACAAGCATTCAGTAAATGTTTACAATTATGGATGGAGCTACAGGTATGATTGAATAAGAGGGTACAAAGTGAAAACCAAGAATAGAATATTGAGAAAGCCCACTATTAAAAGTTCAGCCCACAGTCACATGACAACTAGGTGATGGAAATAAGATTTGAAACCGAATTTTGTCTTCCAAGTCCAAGAAGAATTTTGCCTTTTTACTGAAAAGGAGACAAGTTTCATCAAAGTTTCAACAGTTCAACTGCCAAGAATGGTCAACTAAAATGAGGAATGAAGTATGTCCACTGATTTGGTAACCTGACATCTGAGACTCGAAAACAGCTATTTCTGTGGAGAGGTGACGATATATAAACTTTGTTGGAAAACAGGAATGAATGATTTGGGGAGAGTTGGACATAATAAAGGAAGTTCAGAGTAGTGAACTAGCCTCATTACTTCTGTGAGAAAGTCAAAAATTAATTTCTAACCAAATCCCTTAGGGTTTTCCCATTCCTAAGTGCTCTGGAATACATGGATTCTGGGCAGAGAGCTGGAAAAACAGTCAGCATAATTTTTTTAGAATTAAGCAGAAACAAGATCATGTAGCATCTTGGAAGTCACAGTAAAGACAATGGATTTTTATATGTGGTTAAAAAAATACACAACATGAAATTTATCATCTCATCAATTTTTAAGTATACAATTCAGTGATGATGTAAACAGCCAAACAATGTAAAGAGCCAAAAATTCTCTTCCTCTTACCAGATCTCTTATGTATTCCTTTGTTCTGAGATACTTGGTGGGATTAAATATCAAGAGGGAATCAGAGCGGGATTAGGAGGAAGAAACCTAAAACAAGCTTCTAGGACTAACCACTCTTACAGGTCTTAAACTAAAGGACTACAATAAATTCAAGAAATTCTCCTTGGTCACAAAGTTCACCTGGCTGAGAGAGGTGTGGAGTTGAACCTTGGGAAACATGCATTCATCTTGTGTGTACCCTTGGGTAGCTATCTCCCTAGAAAAGAGTTCATAAGCTGTCACCTGTGTGAGAAGAGTAAATTTTCACATTAAATTCTTTATGAAGAATTCTCAAAAGAAAGGCAATTAGAGTAAGAAAAGAACTATTAATACCTTTTTTTTTAAAAGTTGATAAATTTTATTTATTTTCTTAATTTAAATTTATTTTAATTGGAGGCTAATTAATTTACAATATTGTATTGGTTTTGCCATACATCAACATGAATCCACCATGGGTGTACACGAGAGAAACTGCATGCTCCTTGTTGTTGTTCAGTCACTCAGTCATGTCTGACTCTTTGCAACCCCAGGGACTGCAGCACACCAGATTTCCCTGTCCTTCACTATCTCCCAGAGTTTGCTCAAACTCATATTCATTGAGTTGGTGATGCCATCCAACCATCTCATCCTTTGTTGTCCCCTTCTCCTCTTGCCTTCATCTTTCCCAAAATCAGGGTCTTTTCCGATGAGTCAGTTCTTCACAGCAGGTGGGCAAAGTATTGAAGCTTCAGCTTCAACATCAGTCCTTCCAATGAACATTCAGGATTGATTTCCTTTAGGATTGACTGGTTTGATTTCCTTGTAGTCCAAGGGATTCTCAAGAGTATTCTCCAACACCACAGTTCAAAAGCATCAATTATTCGATGCTCAGCCTTCTTTACAGTCCAACTCTCATGACTCCTGGAAAGACCATAGCTTTGACTATACGGACCTTTGTCAGCAAAGTAATGTTTCTGCTTTTTAATACACTGTCTAGGTTTGTCATAGTGTTACAAATTCTTTGTCACTCTTGGCATCAAGAGAGAAAGTCTATGTCCACTCCTCTTCAATCTGTCCCACGTCCCGTGACTGATTGGGCCAACAGAGTTAAAATGGAAGTGACCTATGTCATTTTCAGGCCTAGTCTTCAAGGACTGGCAGTTTCTATTCTGGCCCTAAGAGACGGAACATATAAACAAAGGCCAGACCATGAATAAAAATAGAACTCTGATCCACACCTGCAGAAACCAGCCCAGGAAACCAACCCCTTATCTACAATAAACCCTGGGAAACCACAGGAAAATGTGACAGCATTTCATTACTGAGGGATGCTGATAAACTAATTTAAATGTTAATGGAGAAACTACCACAAGCATTGCTTGAAGAATCTATAGCTTCAACGTAGAAATGCATCATTGGTGACACAAGACCATACTTGAAGGACTTCTGAAGCTAACTCAGTGATTATTCTGGTCTTACAGAGATTCACAGCTCAGGATACTTATTTATATTGTTATTATCTCCTACTTCTTGAATATCCTCCCGTAAGCTACCAATAGGTGAGAAATTACAAATAATATGCTGGTAACTCTAATCCTCTTTGCTCCACAAACAAGTCCCTGAGCACACCATCGTGTCTAGTTTTAGCTGTTGCTTCTTGATCCGCATACAGGTTTCTGCTATAAGGTAAGGTGGTCTGGTATTCCTATCTCTTGAAGAATTTTCCACAGTTTGTTGTGATCCACACAATCAAAGGCTTTAGCGTAGTCACTGTAGCAGAAGTAAATGTGTTTCTGGAATTCCCTTGCTTTCTCTATAAGCCAATGAGTGTTGGCAATTTAATCTCTGGTTCCTCTGACTTTTCTATATCCTGTTTCTACACCCAGAAGTTCACAGTTCATGTACTGTTGAAGCCTAACTTGAAAGATTTTGAGCATTACCTTGCCAGCATTTGAAATGAGCACACTGTATGTTAGTTTGAACATTCTTTGGCATTGCCCTTCTATGGAATTGGAATGAAACTGATCTTTTCCAGTCCTATGGCCACTGCTGAGTTTTCCAAATTTGCTGACATACTGAGTGCAGCACTTTAACTGCATCATCTTCTAGGATTTTAAATAGCTAAGCTGGAATTCCATTACCTTCACTAGCTTTGTTCATAGTAATGCTTCCTAAGGCCCACTTAACTTCACATCCCAGGATATCTGGTTCTAGGTGAGTGACCACACCATCGAGGTTATCTGGATCATTAAGACCTTTTTTGTATAGTTCTTCTGTGTATTCTTGCCACCTCTTCTTCATCTCGTCTACTTCTGTTGGGTCCTTACTGTTTCTGTCCTTTATCTTGCCCATCCTTACATGAAATGTTCCTTTAATATCTCCAATTTTCTTGAAGAGATCTCTAGTCTTTCCCATTCTATTTTTCCCTTCAATTTATTTGTATCGTTCCTTTGAGAAGGCCCTCTTACCTCTCCTTGCTATTCTCTGGAACTCTGCATTCAGTTGGGGATATCTTTCCCTTTCTCCCTTGCCTGTCAATTCTCTTCTTTCCTCAGCTATTTGTAAAGCCTCCTCAGACAACCACTTTGCCTTCTTGCACTTCTTTTCTTTGGGATGGTTTTGGTCACTGCCTCCTGTACAATGTTACAAACCTCCATCCACAGTTCTTCAGGTGCTCTATCAGATCTAATCCCTTGAATCTATTTGTCACTTCCACTGTATAATCATAAGGGATTTCATTTAGGTCATACCTGAGTGGCCTAGTGGCTTTCCGTATTTTCTTTAAGCCTGAATTTTGCAAAAAGGGCTCATGAACTGAGCCACAGTCAACTCCAGGTCTTGTTTTTGCTGATTATATAGAGCTTCTCCATCTTCAGCTGCAAAAATTATAATCAATCTGATTTCAGTATTGGCCACCTGGTGATATTCATATGTAGAGTTGTCTCTTGTGTTGTTGGAAACAGACATTTGTTTTGACCAGTGTGTTTTCTCAGCAAAACTGTTAGCCGTTTCCCTGCTTCATTTTGTATTCCAAGGCCAAATTTGCCTATTACTCCAGGTAGCTCTTGACTTCCTACTTTTGCATTCAAATCCCGTATGATGAAGAGATCTTTTTTTTGTTGTTAGTTCTAGAAGGTTTTGTAGGTCTTGTAGGTCTTCATAGAACCAGTCAACTTCAGCTTCTCCAGCATTAGTCATTGAGGCACAGTGATGTTGAATGGTTTGCCTTGGAAATGAACCAAGATCATTCTGCTGTTTTTGAGATTGCACCCAAGCACTACATTTCAGACTGTTATTGATTGTGAGGGCCACTCCATTTCTTCTAAGTGATTCTTGGCCCACAGTAGTTGCCTATTATCATGAGATTCTGTACAGAGAGGAAACTGAGGAGAGAAATGTACCTTTTCTGAGTCACTCAGTACTCTCTTTGCAGAGCTGAACTGTACAGCTATAAGACAAGGGAGGCCAAAAGAGGTTCTGCATCATTGATAGACTCTACTGTCTTCAGACAGCTTTATCTAAATAACATACAAGTCTAACTGTGGACCAGATGATTCAAAGTGCCTCCTGTACTGCTGAATCTAAAGATGTAGGAAACTCCTATGTCCTCCTGCAACCTTTGGGATATATGAAAATTTAGACAAGTCTTCAGTGAAATAGAAGCTGATCTCAGGAGACCAATCCTGTGATTCCCTATTATCTAGACAAATGATGGCAAAATTCTAGTTTAATAATTCATCTGATTATAATTCAATGACTCCATTTATTCAGGTAACATTTACTGAGTTCTACTATCAAACAGGTACTCTATATATGCTAGAGATACAAAGATGAATCAGCTCTTAAGATACAAAAATCAATAAACTACAAAGATTACTTATCACATGAGACAATTTCATAATTTAGTATATTATGCCAACTATAATTTAGTATATTACATACTAGATGTAGAACAGTGTGCTAAGTGTGCAAAGGACACAATGTGAACAATGTGCTAAGGAAGGACACCCTACATGGATGAATATATTCATTTGTTCATAAGTGCCTACTCTGAGCTAGTCTCTGTTCCGGGTTCTAAGTTTACTGCAGATGGCAAGACTGACAAAATCATCCCCTCAAAGAGCTCACATATTCTTTCTTTAATTAATTAATTTATGTATTTGGCTGTGTCTGGTCTTAGTTGCAGTATGCAGGCTCTCTAGTTGTGATGCATGGGCTTAGTTGCCCCATGGCATGTGGGATCTTAGTTCTCTGACTAGGGATCAAATCTGTGTCCCCTGTATTGCAAGGTGGATCCTTAACCACTGGACCACCAGGAAAGTCCCAGGAGCCTATACATTCTATAGCAGGAAGAGAGACACCACACAACTTTTAAATAATGTATCAACCTGCCTGACTTCAGGCTATACTACAAAGCTACAGTCATAAAGACAGTATGCTACTGGCACAAAGACAGAAATATAGATCAGTGGAACAAAATAGAAAGCCCAGAGATAAATCCACGTACCTATGGACACCTTATCTTTGACAAAGGAGGCAAGAATATACAATGGAGGAAAGACAATCTCTTTAACAAGTGGTGCTGGGAAAACTGGTCAACCACTTGTAAAAGAATGAAACTAAAACACTTTCTAACACCATACACAAAAACAAACTCAAAATGGATTAAGCATCTAAGCATAAGACCAGAAACTATAAACCTCCTAGAGGAAAACATAGGCAAAACACTCTCCGACATAAATCACAGCAGGATCCTCTATGACCCACCTCCTAGAGTAATGGAAAAGAAAGCAAAAATAAACAAATGGGACCTAATTAAACTTAAAAGTTTTTGCACAACAAAGGAAACTATAAGCAAGATGAAAAGACTGCCTTTAGAATGGGAGAAAATAATAGCAAATGAAGCAACTGACAAAGAATTAATCTCAAAAATATACAAGCAACTCCCACAGCTCAATTCCAGAAAAATGAATGACCCAATCAAAAACAAAGAACAAAACAGATATTTCTCTAAAGAAGAAATACAGATGGCTAACAAACACATGAAAAGATGTTCAACATCACTCATTATCAGAAAAATGCAAATCAAAACCACTATGAGGTACCATTTCATGCCAGTCAGAACGGCTGCGATCCAAAAGTCTACAAACAATAAATGCTGGAGAGGATGTGGAGAAAAGGGAACCCTCTTACACTGTTGGTAGGAATGCAAACTAGTACAGCCACTATGGAGAACAGTGTGGAGATTCCTTAAAAAACTGGAAATAGAACTGCCATATGACACAGCAATCCCACTGCTGGGCATACACACCGAGGAAACCAGAAATGAAAGAGACACGTGTAGCCCAATGTTCATCACAGCACTGTTTATAATAGCCAGGACATGGAAGCAACCTAGATGTCCATCAGCAGATGAATGGATAAGAAAGCTGTGGTACATACACACAATGGAGTATTACTCAGCCATTAAAAAGAATACATTTGAATCAGTTCTAATGAGGTGGATGAAACTAGGGCCTATTATACAGAGTGAAGTAAGCCAGAAAGAAAAACAGCAATACAGTATACTAATGCCTATATATAGAATTTCGAAAGATGGTAACAATAACCCTATATGTGAGACAGGAAAAGAGACACAGATGTATAGAACAGTCTTTTGGACTCTGTGAGAGAAGGTGAGGGTGAGATGATTTGAGAGAACAGCATTGAAACATGTATATTATCATATGTGAAACAGATGGCCAGTCCAAGTTCGATGCATGAGATAGGATGCTCAGGGCCGGTGCACTGGAATGACCCAGAGGGATGGGATGGGGAGGGAGGTGGGAGGGGGCTTCAGGATGGGGAACACATGTACATTCACGGCTGATTCATGTCAATGTATGGCAAAACCACTACAATACTATAAAGTAATTAGCCTCCAATTAAAATAAATTAATAAATAAATAATGTAAAGAAAGTAAATATGTAAGAGTATCTAGGCAGGAAGGAGAGTTACTCTGAAGTGAAGTGAAGTCGCTCAGTTGTGTCCAACTCTTTGCAACCCCATGGACTGTAGCCCACCAGGCTCCTCCATCTATGGAATTTTCTAGGCAAGAGTACTGGAGTGGATTGCCATTTCCTTCTCCAGGGGATCTTCCCAACCCAGGGATCGAACCCAGGTCTCCCACATTGTGGGCAGACGCTTTACTGTCTGAGCCACCAGGGAGTATACTCTGAGGAGACATCAATTGAGCAGAAACCAAAATTACAAACAGAAGTCAGCTATGCATAAAACAAAGAATCAGTAACCATGTAATTACCATCAGTAATCATGTTAGAAAACAAGGTCTTTGGGAAGGTACAGGCTGAACAGACACAATATCCCAAGCTGAAAAATTCAGTATGTCTTCAACCTGATGAAAAAACAAAAAGGAGGGAAGAGAGGTACAAAATGAGATCAGGAAAACAAATGGGGATCCAATCACAAAGAGTAGTAGTAAGTTATCTACTATTCTAAATATTATGGAAAGCCCTTGGAGAGCTGTAAGGCAGTAACACCCTGATTTACATTTTTTTTTAACTTTAAGCTGATTGCTGTATAGAGTAGATTGTGCAATGAAGCAAGAAGAAAGAGGGAGACTAACTGCAATAATATAGCTGAGATGCTGGTGGCATTGACTAGGTTGGTAGCAGAGAAAATGGAAAAAAGATGAATGGAAGATATTTTGAAGAGAAAGTCAATATGACTTGTTAATGGATTATATACTGAAGATGAGGAAATGGGGAATGAAGAATGATTTCCAACAATACAGTCTGACCAAGTTGATAGATGATGGTGCCTTTTATGGTTCCATTTATATTGGTCATATTAAGTTTGAATGCCGACACACATCCTGAAATACAAAAAGGCAGCTGAATAACATCCATGTGCCAATGTTCATTTTTACTGCTTGATATCTTAGCATTTAGCACAATTGACCTCTTCCTCCTTATTCCTCTTGGCTCCCACAATACCATATTCTCATGGAGTCCTCCGCCCTCAGTGGCCATTACTTCTGGTCTGCTTAGCTGGCTCTGCTTGATCTAAGGTTGAACAATTCTATCCTTTACTTTTTTTCCATATATCTCTCAGAGAGTCACTTTCTAGGCAGGTTGATAAGAAGTCTAGGGGTCCCCAAGGAGACAGGGGTCTGGAATTCTCAAGGAGGAAGAAAGAACAAACTTTTTTTTTTCCTCTACATTCCTTAGGATTATATAACAATAATGTACCCTGAAAGTCCGTCTAGTCAAGGCTATGGTTTTTCCAGTGGTCATGTATGGATGTGAGAGTTGGACTGTGAAGAAAGCTGAGCATCGAAGAATTGATGCTTTTGAACTGTGGTGTTGGAGAAGACTCTTGAGAGTCCCTTGGACTGCAAGGAGATCCAACCAGTCCATTCTAAAGGAGATCAGCCCTGGGTGTTCTTTGGAAGGAATGATGCTAAAGCTGAAACTCCAGTACTTTGGCCACCTCATGCGAAGAGTTGACTCACTGGAAAAGACCCTGATGCTGGGAGGGATTGGGGGCAGGAGGAGAAGGGGACGACAGAGGATGAGATGGCTGGATGGCATCACCAACTTGACGGACGTGAGTTTGAGTGAACTCCGGGAGATGGTGATGGACAGGGAGGCCTGGTGTGCTCTGATTCATGGAATCACAGAGTCAGATCCTGCCTGAGGACAGTCTCTGAATTAAACCTTCTGGCTAATCCTGTTATTTTAAAATGTAAATTATGGGAGTAGGTCTGGTCTTTACAAGGATTATATAACAATAATGTATCCTGCCTGAGGACAGTCTCTGGATTAAACCTTCTGGTTAATCCTGTTATCTTAAAATGTAAATTATGGGAGTAGGTCTGGTGAGATCTTTACAACCTCCAGACATTCTTCGGATTCATTGGAGAGTATATAACTCCATTGCTAACACTAGCAAGGGGGTACTCTTTCTGCCCCTTTCTGCCTATGTCAGAAGCTTTCTCTATCTCCTTTATACTTTAATAAAACTTTATTACACAAAAGCTCTGAGCGATCAAGCCTCATCTCTGGCCCCGGATTGAATTCTTCTCCTCCAGAGGCCAAGAATCCCGGCGTCTTTGTGTGGTTCAGCAACAACCTTTCATCTCTACACATCTACTAGGTAATCACAATCCAGTCCTGTGGCATGCCTTCGGTGTCAGTAGGTACAGGTAGATTCATCCCAGTGACATGAGGAAAACAAAACTCTAACCATGGCCAAAGAAGGAACAAGTTTAGATAGTCAAGATCTCAACAGGCCAAAATAACTAGTTCTGGATTAGCTGGTTCTATGCAAGAAAATCTGGGTCAGTGATAAGAGGACATGTATCCAATCATGGACAATCAGGAAAGTTCCAGACATTCAGGATCATCTCATAGCCAATCATTACCTACAGACTCTGGAGTCAATACAAGCAGACAATGGTGCCCAGGTATAGCCAACCTAGTTATAGTGAAAGACAATCAGAAAACTCAGATACAGTCAGCATCAAGACATGAATAATCTGGATATAGCCATAAATAATCAAAATCTGACAAATTAAGAAACAAGACGCTAGCCACAGGCAATCACAAGATAGTGCAAGATTCTCAAGACAAACATTTGCCCATGGACAGTCTGGATCTACATATGGTGAATCTGGACCCAGTATAAGAAGACATGGATTCAGCCACAATCAGTTTAATAGAGAGCTCTGGACACTTCTCACAGTCAGTCCTTGACCTCTGCAATCTAGATTCAGTACAAACAAACAGCTGAGATCTAATTTTACTCATTCCAGTGATAATGAAGGACAATAAAGAGACTGGATAGACTATTCCCAAAGCCCACCTGAATATAGGCATGTACAGTCTGGATATAGCACAAGAAAAAGATGGCTCTAGCCATGGACAGTTAAAAGATAGGCCAGGAACTAATCAAAGATGGTTATCCACTCAACCACTCAAACTTTGTTCAACATATGGGAAAGAAATGGATCCACTTGTGGACAATCAACAGGTAGCACCAGAACTTCATGGTCAACTCACAGACAGGCACCATTAACATATCCTATATCCACTTGATGCATACATCAACGGACACAGTTATACTCAGACCAATGATGATGAAATACAATCTGAAAATACAGTAAAAGTCAGAATAAACCCACTGGCAGTCAGTATAGACAAAGATAGTAAGACTCAAACATAAGAGAAAAACTAGGATTCAGTCTTAGAAACTGAAGAGATAACACTATAAACCCTATAGACTCTAGGGCTAGACAGACATCCATTAGTGGTCAATCTGAATATACAAGTGGATAGTCAGGATCCAACACTAGAAAGAAAAAACAGGTTAAATAGACATGAGACAGCTCTGGGCAATCAGTATCTCCTCATGCTGCTGCTGCTGCTGCTAAGTCGCTTCAGTCGTGTCTGACTCTGTGCGACCCCAGAGACGGCAGCCCACCAGGCTCCCCCATCCCTGATATTCTCCAGGCAAGAACACTGGAGTGGGTTGCCATTTCCTTCTCCAACGCATGAAAGTGAAAAGTGAAAGTGAAGTCACTCAGTCGTGTCTGACTCTTCGCAACCCCATGGGCTGCAACCTACCAGGCTCCTCCACCCATGGGATTGTCCAGGTAAGAGTACTAGAGTGGGTTGCCATTGCCTTCTCCATATCTTCTCATAGCCACACATAAATTCATGGACAGTTTAGGTCTAATCATGGAGAAGCTAAATCCAGCAAAACAGAAAGACACAGAAACACCCATGAACACCTGGAAGATAGTACTAAATGTTTAGAGTCAGCTCCTAGACAATCACCACTAACACAGTCTGGAACTAATACAAATAGACAAGAATCTGATTATCAGTCACCTTCACCTGGTGGAGGTGAATGATAATCAGGAGACTCAGATGGAGAACCAGCATTAATCCCTGAAAAATCGAGATCCGGCAGAAAAAAAGAGACAACAACCTAGCCACAGACAGTCAAGAGAATGCAATGGACATTCAAGGTCTACATCCACACAGCCTGCTATCAGTGTCAGCAGAAAATAGGCATCCAGTTATAGTCAATTTAGTGATAGTGGTGGACAATCAGGAGATCGACTAGACAGCTCCCACTTGTGGTCAGTCTGAGTGTAGTCATGAGCAATCTTGGTCCAACACAAGAGGAAGACAAGGTTCCGGCCATGGAGAATTAGAAGACAAGTCTAGACATTCAGAATATCAATATGGCCAGACAGCAATTCAAGGACATTCTGGGTCCACCCAAGGATAATATGGTGTAGTATAACAGAAAGACATGGCTATGGACAATCAGGAGGTATCTCTAGAGACTCTTATAGACAATCTGCACATACAATGTATGGATCAAGTTAAGGCAATGTCTACTGAGGGTCCAGTTACAGTACTCATAACACACTACCAGGAGACATACAGAAAGTCAACATCAGTCTGTGCATGGTCTGAGTATGATTATGAACAGTTGAGAAACAGGAAGTCAGAAGACTAGAGATCTAGACACTCAGAGTCTCACCAAGAACATAAAAGCACCCGAAGTCAGTCTGGACTTACTCATGAACAGCCCACATCCCAAAGTAAACAATTTATCCATGGGCAAACAAGACATAGCTGTGGACATTCAAGATATATTCATATACAATCATCATTTACTCAGTCTTAATAATTAAATCATCAATTATTGAGTCCATTATCAATAGACAAGGAGCATCCAGTTATAGTCAGAGATACTGAAGGACAGTCAGAAAACAGGGAAAGACACTATTCCTCTTCCCATGATGTGTCTGAGAAATGGCCATAGGAATCTGAGTCTAGCACAAGAGAAAGAGATCACTCTAGCTGTAGGAAATCTGGAAATAGGTGTGTATTTTATCAAGAGTGGACATTTATTCATAGGTGGGCAAGGTCTACAAGGTGATTAGGTTTCATCACAAGATAAAGACATGGATCTATTTATGGACAAATTGGGTCATATCATAGGCAATCATCATTTATACAGGTTAGATTCAGAACAAGAAAACATCAGGGATCCAGTATTGGTCAGGCCAGTGATAATGAAGGGCAATCATAAGATTCAGAGATGCAGTTAGAATAAACCCATGGATGGTCCATATCCAGTTTAAGAAATGAATATGAATCTACTTATGGCCAGTCACTCAGCAGTTTATACATTCAGGGTCTCATCAAGGTCAGACACCTCAATGGATGGCATAGACAAGTATCTGGGCAAAGTCAACTTAGAGACAGTGCAAGGCACAGATGAAAATATTCATCAAAATGGCAGCTCTGAGACAACAAGTAACAGTGGAAGCAAGCAAACAAAAAGTTTTTATTATAGCCACACTCCAGTCTATAAATAGAGCCATGTGCAAAGGAACCATTATCATCATGACGAAGAAAAGACCTAACTCTAAAACAAAAAAAGAGAAGACATGAGAAGAACAAAAATCATGGAATTTTATTGTGAAAAGCTTCTTTTTGAGGACATAGCTATATAGCTCTATCCTTTTCTTTAATAGTGCAATTCCACTTTAATCCTTCGACTAAGTGTTCATCTTATTTAAAAGGATAGTATATATTTGTCTTCCTTGGTTAGCATCTGATAATAGTATAGGTTTAAATTTTAATGATTTTATTTAAATTTTTTTATTTGTGGGGTTAACTAGAGTTAAATATGAGCACTCATTTTGATATCTGTGCCAAATTTGACATTACACGTGACTCTTAAAGGTGATGTATTAGTTCTTACAGCATCACCAGATCACTGTGACTGCAATACCTTGAATTTATAGACAGAGCCTTCAAGTGTTTGGTTAGAAGGTCAGAGAGGAAACTGAGACCCAATCAGCTTTACACTCATTGCATTCATTACATTCCCTCTTTTCCCAGTCCCTCTTTCCTCCTGCCTGCCCCCTCCTTTCATTCTCTCTATCTCTCTCTCTCCCTCTCTCTCACACACACACATACACACACACACACAAACACTAAAATTTAAAGGTTCTGGATCTGACTCTCAGCAACCATGCTCTCAGCTTACCCCTCCCATATCTGAAGCTCCAACATCCTTTCTGCTGTTTCCCATACTAGTAGGTCTTTTGTGCCACCTCTGTAACACCTGGAGGATCCCTAAGGAGGACTCCCATCTGCTCATTTTGACAGACCAGGTCTGCATGCAGAAAGCCTAATGTAGTTGCTCAGTCATGTCTGACTCTTCACAACCCCATTGACTATAGCCTTCCAGGATCCTCTGTCCATGGGAATTCTCCAAGCAAGAATACTGGAGTGGGTTGCCATGCCCTCCAGCAAGGGATCTCCCCAAACCAGGAATTGAACCGGGGTCTTCTGCATTGCAGGAAGATTCTTTACCAGATGAGCCACAAGGGAAGCCAGGCACTAAGGGACACAGGCTATAAATGGTCATGTCAGTAAGAGAATCATACAGCAAGTTAAGGAGATGGAAACACACTAGTGAAAGACATTGACAGAATAAGAGGATACAAATAAGGATGAGCTCTGGAGTCCAACTAACTAGGGCATTTGTGAGAACTTGAAGGAAAAAAAGAGAGAACACTGAGACAAAGAAGCAACTGAATAGGAAGGTCAGTCCTTAAGCAGTTATTCCAGGGCCTGAGTCTGGAGCTGAAAGATAGATCATGCTGCCTGGCCCAACTCCCAAATAAACCATGATAAACTACAAAGTTATATCAGATCCATTTTTATTATTTTGAGATATAAAAAATGACCCTTACACCTGAAGAGAAGGATATGAGGAGAAAGGCTTCTTGGCTAGTTTTATATTACAGCTGACTTCTTTTGACTCCATTTATATTTTTCCAGTAGTCATGTATGGATGTGAGAGTTGGACTACAAAGAAAGCTGAGCACCAAAGAATTGATGCTTTTGAACTGTGGTGTTGGAGAAGACTCTTGAGAGTCCCTTGGACTGCAAGGAGATCCAACCAGTCCATCCTAAAGGAGATCAGTCCTGGGTGTTCACTGGAAGGACTGATGTTGAAGCTGAAACTCCAATACTTTGGCCACCTGATGCAAAGAGCTGACTCATTGGAAAAGACCCTAATGCTGGAAAAGATTGAGGGCAGGAGGATAAGGGGATGACTGAGGATGAGATGGTTGGATGGCATCACCAACTCAACGGACATGAGTTTGGGTAAACTCCGGGAGTTGGTGATAGACAGGGAGGCCTGGTGTGCTGTGGTTCATGGGGTTGCAAAGAGTCAGACACAACTGAGTGACTGAACTGAACTGAATACCCCAATCATGACCAGCAACACTCTCTGCTTGTTCTGTCCCTATTTTTACAGTTTCCTCATTCATAGATTCTAAACTACAAAGAGCTCTCAGAAACTTTATGGGGAGATGGGGGGAAAAGAGAGGAAAGGACAAGCAGAGAGACTTTCCCTAGCATATTTCAGACCCAGTTGATGGCGAGAACAGTGTACCTTGCAGACAAGAGTGAATATGTGAACAGGGGTGGGAAGAAAACTCACTGTTCATCCTCACCAGTCTTATTTGTTTCTTGGTTCATTTTTTTTTTAAGTCAAAATTAGATTCCTCATGAACTGTCCCCCAAATCCTTCCTTACCCAAGACAGGAAGAGTTCCGCATCCCCTAGTTATTCTTAGAAAGAAATAGATGTGAGTCTTTCTTCTCCACTTAATAACTGAGTGACTAAAAACAAGTTTCATATTTTCTCTAATTGTGAGGATTAATAGAATGATGCACATAAGGGCACAGAGCACTGTGCTTGGCATAAAGGGGAACATAATTTCCTTTCTTCTACCAACATATAAGGCACTGAAAAACCTAGAACATGTCACATATCTTAAGAAATCTCTTCTCCTGAACCCTGTCACCTCCAAGGAGAAAACCAACAACCAAACCAATGGCAGACTGGGGAGGGGGATTTCATGCCCACCCTGTTAATGTGGAGAACTTACTCTGATAAAATCATGAATCTCGGTTTTCAAAAGGACTGCTGTGACAATCTGCTACAATTCTTACATTAGTAATTCTCAAAAAGTAGACAAGAGGCCAAAAGGCACACTCAACATACCTGTTTTTTCATGACACAAACTGAGAAATAAAGCTCAGCAAACACTGGTTGTTGATTTTGGAGGAAAATCAGAAAACAAAACACTGAAAGGATTAAAACTGCTTACATAATACACGAAAGTTCCTTTAATACACCCTGACAAAAAATTCAACTACTATGCAAAGACTTCATTGAATTTTCAGCCAACTTCCCAAACAGCTCACTGCATTTTCAGCTAACACAAATATTAAAAGTTTCTTCCTTTAACCAAGTCAAACTTTACCTCCCTTTCATGGTCACTTGTTCACTTTCCTGTAACCTCACATACACCAACTTTCACAGACACCCATGCATTTCTCTCCCAACAATTAGTGCCTGATGTCCCACACATTCCAGCCCTTCTCTTCCCTCTAGATTCTCCTCACCTGTGAATCTTCCTGACAAGCAAATAAAGAGAGCCAGCAGATGGCAAACTACATCCCATAGGCCCTATCTAGGGCATCATTGTGGAGAAGGCAATGGCATCCCACTCCAGTACTTTTGCCTGGAAAATCCCATGGATGGAGGAGCCTGGTAGGCTGCAGTCCATGGGGTCGCTAGAGTCGGACACGACTGGGTGACTTCACTTTCACTTTTCCCTTTCATGCACTGGAGAAGGAAATGGTAACCCACTCCAGTGTTCTTGCCTGGAGAATCCCAGGGATGGGGAAACCTGGTGGGCTCCCGTCTCTGGGGTCACACAGAGTCAGACACGACTGAAGCGACTTAGCAACAGCAGGGCATCACTGGAGAAGGCAATGGCAACCCACTCCAGTACTCTTGCCTGGAAAATCCCATGGATGGAGGAGCCTGGTAGGCTGCAGTCCATGGGGTCGCTAGGAGTCGGACACGACTGAGTGACTTCACTTTCACTTTTCACTTTCATGCATTGGAGAAGGAAATGGCAACCCACTCCAGTGTTCTTGCCTGGAGAATCCCAGGGACGGGGGAGCCTGGTGGGCTCCCCCGTCTCTGGGGTCACACAGAGTCGGACACGACTGAAGCGACTTAGCAGCAGCAGCAGCAGGGTATCATTAGTTTTTATACGACTCACAAGCTAAAAATGCTTTCCACATTTTAAGTTGAAAAAAACTTGTGACATGAAATCATGAAATTTAAGGGTCAGGTCAATCAGTAGGTTTTATTAAAACACGGCAGTGCTCATCTGTTTATACAGTCCTTTAATGCTGTAAGAGCAGAGGTGAGTAGCCCATCTGGTCTACAAGCCTATAATATTTAACACCTGATCCTTTACAGAAAAGCTTGCCAACTCCTTCTGCAGGAGAGCACTGGCCCCAAAAACATGTTTCACCCACAATGCTTTCTTCCCTCTGTGGTGACAGCCAGCTCCTGCAAGAAATTAGCCCTCAACAAATTCCACCTCCCCTGCAATTCCATAGTCTCAGTCACACCTCTGATGAAGCGAGATAACCTGGCCCAAATCAGGCATCCAGAGGAAGCATGGCCACAGAATGGATGCTGACTCTGCAGCCCTCTGAGTAACACCTAGAACAAAGCATGCAGCATAATAACGGTTGAATTTGGAATCATATAATTTATCATTTCCCAATAGTTGCTACCACTCCTTCCCAATTCCTGATGATCATATTGTATAAGTTGTAAGCCTATGTGACTTCACCCGGCTTCAGTGAGACTTGTGCTATACATTTACAACAGATGGTGTGTAGAGCAAGGTCCTCAAGGACGACCCCTAACATATGATTCAGTTTATATCCATGTGAAATCACGTCCTCTGAGGTAAACACGGGAAGAGAAAGGACAGATCCTAATCCTGTGAAAAAATAGAAGTGGTCAATGCAGATCACTGCAGTCATGATCCTTACTCCTCTTTCAATTCAATTTGGCAAACACTTAGGGGGACCTTAATGTGACAGCCAATGTGCTGTGTCTATAAGCAACATAGGGATCATATGAGTGAAACTGTTAGTCACTCAGTTGTGTCTGACTCTTTGAGATTCCATGAACTGTAGCCCGCCAGGCTTCTCTGTCCATGGAATTCTCCAGGCAAGAATACTGGAATGGGTATCCATTCCCTTCTCCAGGGGATCTTCCTGACCCAGGGATCAAACCCAGGTCTCCTGCATTGCAGGCAGATTCTTTACTGTCTGAGCCACCTGGGAAGTCCAGGGATTATATAAAGCCTGTTCTCTATTCTAAGGAGCTCATAGTCTGGAAGTGACATAGGCACAAGGACAAATATACGTGTGTGTGTATGAAAGGAAACACAGGTTTGATCCCTGAGTGGGGAAGATACCTTGGAGGAGGGCATGGCAACCCACTCCAGTATTCTTGCCTGGGAAATCCCATGGACAGAAGAGCCTGGCTGGCTACAGTTCATGTTGTCACAAAGAGTCGGACATGACTGAAGCAACTTAGCATGCATGAAAGGATATGCACCAAATAATCAACAGCAGCTATCTCTGGGTATTAGGATTACAGGTAATATTTTCATTTTCTTTGATTGTCTATATTCTCTAAATTTTATATTAAATATTAATTACCTACACGACTGAAGCGACTTAGCAGCAGCAGCAGCAATACAATTTTAAGAGAGTATAATATAGTGTGATTGATCTTACAATATAATAATTGGGACACAATTATACTCTTTCAAGCATCTCAAGTAAGATTACCTACAGGATATCAAAGATAGGTCTGAAAAATGAATAGGAGTTTGCCAGGCAGATAATGAGGGGAATATATATATATATGAAATAGTTTGGTATATTCAGGAAGGTTTATGAAATTAATTACTGGTGGAACACAAAGAGGAATAGGGAATGAGGAGAGGTGGCTGTTGACAGGCCACGACTCAGATCATGAGGAACCCTGGATATCATTCTAAAGAGCATGGATTTCTTCCCAAGGTTACATGCTGGTTGAGTGAAAGCTGCATTTATGAGTGCCCACTAAGGTTTCATCAGAGAAGGTGGTGGCACCCCACTCCAGTACTCTTGCCTGGAAAATCCCATGGACAGAGAAGCCTGGTAGGCTGCAGTTCATGGGGTCACAGAGTCAGACATGACTGAGTGACTTCACTCACTGAGGTTTCATAAACAGACAGGTAAAGAGACAAGAGGGCCTCTGCAGACATTATCCATTCCAGGAGGTAATAATATCATGGGTGACACCTTGACTAGAATTTTGTTTAAATTCTAAAGTTTAAAAAAGTTTGACTAGATGACTTCAGGGTTCTTTCTGAAGATCAGATTCCATGATTCATTGACATTTTGTCCCTGATGTCAACTCAACTTCGATTAAAAGCCCACAAAATTCATTATCAATGCATAATGCTTTACTCTTTATTGAACAGCAAAGAGGTCTTTCTTTGCAGTGTCCAGAGACTCTGGCAAGTGGGGTTGAGACTAACCCAGATTTGGGAACTGCTAACACAATCTCAGGTGGACAGGCAAGGAAGTGAGAAGGTAAACACCTGAGAGGTAGAGATGGAGGTGGAGTT
Source organism: Bos indicus x Bos taurus (assembly GCF_003369695.1). Lineage (NCBI taxonomy): Eukaryota > Metazoa > Chordata > Mammalia > Artiodactyla > Bovidae > Bos > Bos indicus x Bos taurus. The sequence goes on from NC_040078.1 coordinate 18,594,682, forward strand.
GGGCTTGTCTGGGAATGAATTAGGACATCTCAGAGAAGGCAGTTCCTCCCTAAGATAGACCATTATTCCTTCTATAAAAAGGCCACTATCCCCAACTAGCAGCAACCTGTAAGCTGCTTCAGTCTCTATCCTACTTATTCCTCTGGTGAACCACGTAAGTGAGCGGGAGTAGAAATACTCCCAAAGGCTATCAATTATGAGAATGTGCTCTAAGGCAAACAGGCTCTGGGTACCAGGCTCCTTTTTAATATACGTACTCTGGGATTTCAAGTCAGTGTTCTACTCAGAGTCAACATGGATCTGGCTTGGGTCAATGTTCTAGTTCTGAACAATATGGGTCTGGTTTGTGTCACTCATCTTGCTCTGAATAAGGTGGTTCTAGATCTGGTCAGTATTCAAGCCATGAACAACTTGAAATGCAAAGGAGAGGTAGGCCAGGCTCAAGTGGAACTTATGATGGGCATAGTAAACCCCAAATAGACTCAAACCCCAGTGGCGCTAGTGATAAAGAACTTGCCTGCCAATGCAGGAGTCCTAAAAGATGTGGGTTTGAGCCCTGGGTCAGGAGGATCCCCTGGAGGAGGGCAGACATGGAAACCTACTCCAGTATTCATGCTTGGAGAATTCCATGGACAGAGGAGCCTGGCAGGCTACGGTTCATAGGGTCACAAAAAGCTGGACATGACTGAAGCAACTTAGCACACACACACCAACTGATCAAGAAGAAACAGCCAGGAATGGTCAGAGTAGAAAGTTAAAAAAAAGTAGAAGTTGTAGCTCATCAAGCAGCAAGTTTGATGGATATGAGAGTATTCATAGATAATCAGGGACATGTAGGCAACAAAGCCAAGGATGCAGCCAAGGTCAAAGGGAATCTGGTTGTAACCATCAAATTATAATGATGGGCAAAGGAAAAATTATAATGACGGGCAACCAGGAAGCAGTTACAGACAAGTAGAAAGCTCCTCAAGTTGTGGCTTTAGACAGTTTACACCCTTCTATGGACAGTCTAAATCCAATACTACCAATACCTTATACTCAATTCCTTGTTTACGGTTCCTTTCAAAGAATGTAAGGCTATGGGGACCACTGTTTTAGGAAATAAATAAGGTGTGGGAATAAATTTGGAAGAATAATGCAAAACATTTTAGGAACTTGAGGCTTAGCTGTCTTTTTGACAGCTCCTTACTCATTACAGGATGCCAAAGCTAAGCTTTCATCTCTAAAGAGTAAAAAATTTACATTACCAATTCTGGAACCAAAGCTTCCCTTATAGCAATATGAACCACAATTCTTGGTGTGCCCCATACTGGATGGTGGCAGAAAGGAGAAGGCCCTAAAAGTAAAGATAAGCCCTGGAGGTTTCTTTGCTTATCAAACCACCACGCCTTTATTCTTAGGTGCATCTTTAATCAGTAAGCTAACAAGAGACATTAAAACAGATGGTGCTTCTTCACAGCCAGTGTCTTAGAGCATATTTCTTAAAGAGCAGGGAAAAGTCAGTTCAAGATGAAAGGATCCAAATGTGGGCTCTGACATGGTTTCATCAAGAAAGACCTTCCTCCTCCACCCCCACCAACTCAAAAGAATTTGTTTCAGGTTTAAAAATTCTGGAAAAGCAATAGCAAGGAAATACAATGGTTTCAAAGTATTGCTATATTTCACTGGCTTTTCCACATAGGAAAATATCATTTATACTCATATGGAAAGGAAGACTATGTGCCATGGCTATGTAATTTCTTGCTTTGATTGTAACATATTTGTTTCAACCCTTTGGGTTCAAATAATTGAACTGTATTAAAACTAACAATAAATAATGGTGATCAAATACTGAGATTTGTCTCATTTCTGTTTCATTCCATTCTCACTCACAAGTAGTCAGACAAGGAACTAACTCAAATAGTTATTTTCCAAGGTCCAATCCTTCACAAACAAGTCAGAATATATAAAGAAATTTTTAAACCAAATAATGAGTCAAACAATTCAATTTAAAAATGAGCAAAAGTTTGAACAGACACTTAGAGGACAAGATGCACAAATGGGGGAGGAGCTAAGATGGCGGAGGAGTAGGACGGGGAGAACACTTTCTCCCCCACAAATTCATCAAAAGAACATTTAAACGCCGAGTAAATTCCACAAAACAACTTCTGAAAGCCGGCAGAGGACATCAGGCACCCAGAAAAGCAACCCAAGTCTTCGAAAGGAGGTAGGGAAAACTATAAAAGACAAACAAAGGGACAAAAGAGGGAGGGACGGAGTTCCATCCCGGGAAGGGAGTCTTAAAAAGAGAGAAGTTTCCAAACACCAGGAAACCTTCTCACTGCCGAATCTGCGCCAAGCCTTGGAATCACAGAGGGCAACATAACAGGGAGGGAAAATAAATAATTAAAACCCGCACATTGCGAGCCCTACGGTAACTCCCCCAGCGGAGAAGCAGCGCAGACGCCTGCATACGCCATTAGCAAGCGGGTGCTGGGCAGGGAGGCGCGGCGCGGGCTGCATCGCAAGAATCTGGCCTGAATACCCCGAGCACTATCTGAGCGAAATAATTTGGGCTAGCAAACCAGACTGTGGGATATCTACCACGCGAAAAGCCAGCCCTAACCTATGACACCGCCAGGCCTGCGCACGGAATAAAGGACTGAACAGAGATAGCCGGCGGCAGACCATCCCCCTCCGGTGATAGGCAGCCAGAGCCGGAAGGGGACAATCACAGCCCCAGAGAGACATTATCTATAAAACTGTAAGCAGGCTTCTTTGCTAACTAAAACTTCTTGGGGGTCTGGACGGTCAACATCTGCCTGAGAAGGTGTGCCAGTACACAACTAGATAACCCAGCAGTGGGGAGGCGATAAGTCGCAGCAATCGCGTGCGCAAAACACCTCATCACCTGAGCTGCTCGGATCTGGGAAGGGCACAAAACGCAGGCCCAACTGAGAGTCTGCGCCTCTGAGGACTACCTGAGTGCCTGAACCTGAGCGGCTTGGACCTGGGAAGTACAGGCAGCCCAGGGCGGGCTGCGGATGGTTCGCGGTGGAGCAACCTAGAGCCTGAGCAGCGTGGGTAGAGAGGCTACACGCGCCGTGAACTGGGGGCAGACCCAGTGTGACTGAGGCACTGCGAGCACACGCCAGTGTTATTTTTTTGCAGCATCCCTCCCTACCTCCCCTCAGTGCAACTGAACAAGTGAGCCCATAAAAAAAAAAAATTTAAGTCCTCTATTATTCCTTTAATTTCCACTTTTATAACCGATTACTTTGCAAAAAAAAGAAGACCCTATTTTTTTTAAAGCAAACCTCATATGTATATTTTTTTTAATAATTTTTTGACCTTTTTTTTTTCTTTTTCCTTCTCTTCTTTAACATTGTATTTTTGAAATTCCAAACTCTACTCTAGATTTTTAATTTTAGCTTTTTAGTATTTGTTATCAATGTTGTACCTATAGTTTTTTTTTGTTTTTGTTTTTATATAATTTCTGTGACCCTTTTTTATTTTTTCTTTTTCTCTGTTTCTTTCTCTTCTTCTTTTAAATAACATTGTATATCTGAAATTCCAAACTCTATTCTAGATTTTTAATTTATGCTTTTTGGTATTTGTTATCAATTTTGTACCTGTGTTTTTTTTTATATATAATTTATGTGACCTTGTTTGTTCTTGTTTGTTTTTTTCCTCTCTCTTTCTTTTTCTTCTTCTTTTTTTAACATTGTATTTTTGAAATTCCAAACTCTACTCTAGATTTTTAACTTTTGCTTTTTGGTATTAGTTATCAATTTTGTACCTATATTTTCTTTATAATTTTTGCGACCTTGTTTGTTTTTGTTTGTTCGTTTTTTCTCTCTTTCTTTTCCTTCTTCTTTTCTTTAACATCGTATTTTTGAAATTCCAAACTCTACTCTAGATTTTAAATTTTTGCTTTTATGTATTTGTTACCAATTTTGTACCTTTAAGAACCCAATCTTCAGTACCCATTTTTCACTAGGGAGCAAGATTATTGGCTTAACTGCTCTCTCTCCCTTTGGACTCTCCTTTTTCTCCACTAGGTCGCCTGTGTCTCCTCCCTAACCCCTCTCTACTCTACCCAACTCTGTGAATTTCTGTGTGTTCCAGATGGTGGAGAACACTTAGGGAACTGATTACTGGCTGGACCTGTCTCCCTCCTTTTCATTCCCCCCATTTATCCTCCTGCCCACCTATGCCACCTTCTTCCTTCTTCTCTTCTCTGTATAACTCTGCGAACAACTCTGAGCGGTCCAGTTGTGGAGTGCACATAAGGAAGAGATTACTGAATAGCCCACTCTCTCCTCTATTGACTCCACTTCATCTCATTCGGGTCACCTCTAACTCCCTCCTCACTCTTCTCTTCTCCATATAACGCTGTAAACCTCTCTGGGCGAAAAAAGTTTCAGGGCAAGACATACCAAGCAAATTCTCCAGCAGCAAGGAACACAGCCCTGAGCTCCAAAATACAAGCAGCCCAAAGTCTCCCCAAAACCATAGACATCCCATAACTCATTACTGGACATTTCATTGCACTCCAGAGAGAAGAAGTACAGCTCCACTCACCAGAACACCGACACAAGCTTCCCTAACCAAGAAACCTTGACAAGCCACCTGTACAAACCCACACAGAGCGAGGAAACGCCACAATAAAGAGAACTCCACAAACTGCCAGAATACAGAAAGGACACCCCAAACTCAGCAATTTAAACAAGATGAAGAGACAGAGGAATACCCAGCAGATAAAGGAACAGGATAAAAGCCCACCAAACCAAACTAAAGAGGAAGAGATAGGGAATCTACCTGATAAAGAATTCCGAATAATGATAGTGAAATTGATCCAAAATCTTGAAATCAAAATGGAATCACAGATAAATAGCTTGGAGACTAAGATCGAGAAGATGCAAGAAAGGTTTAACAAGGACCTAGAAGAAATAAAAGAGAGTCAATATAAAATGAATAATGCAATAAATGAAATTAAAAACACTCTGGAGGCAACAAATAGTAGAATAACAGAGGCAGAAGATAGGATTAGTGAATTAGAAGATAGAATGGTAGAAATAAATGAATCAGAGAGGATAAAAGAAAAACGAATTAAAAGAAATGAGGACAATCTCAGAGACCTCCAGTACAATATTAAACGCCACAACATTCGAATCATAGGGGTCCCAGAAGAAGAAGACAAAAAGAAAGACCATGAGAAAATACTTGAGGAGATAATAGTTGAAAACTTCCCTAAAATGGGGAAGGAAATAATCACCCAAGTCCAAGAAACCCAGAGAGTCCCAAACAGGATAAACCCAAGGCGAAACACCCCAAGACACATATTAATCAAATTAACAAAGATCAAACACAAAGAACAAATATTAAAAGCAGCAAGGGAAAAACAACAAATAACACACAAGGGAATTCCCATTAGGATAACAGCTGATCGTTCAATAGAAACTCTTCAAGCCAGGAGGGAATGGCAAGACATACTTAAAGTGATGAAAGAAAATAACCTACAGCCCAGATTATTGTACCCAGCAAGGATCTCATTCAAATATGTAGGAGAAATCAAAAGCTTCTCAGACAAGCAAAAGTTAAGAGAATTCAGCACCACCAAACCAGCTCTCCAACAAATACTAAAGGATATTCTCTAGACAGGAAACACAAAAACAGTGTATAAACTCGAACCCAAAACAATAAAGTAAATGGCAACGGGATCATACTTATCAGTAATTACCTTAAATGTAAATGGGTTGAATGCCCCAACCAAAAGACAAAGACTGGCTGAATGGATACAAAAACAAGACCCCTACATATGTTGTCTACAAGAGACCCACCTCAAAACAGGGGACACATACAGACTGAAAGTGAAGGGCTGGAAAAAGATTTTCCATGCAAATAGGGACCAAAAGAAAGCAGGAGTAGCAATACTTATATCAGATAAAATAGACTTTAAAACAAAGGCTGTGAAAAGAGACAAAGATGGTCACTACCTAATGATCAAAGGATCAATCCAAGAAGAAGATATAACAATTATAAATATATATGCACCCAACACGGGAGCGCCACAATATGTAAGACAAATGCTAACAAGTATGAAAGGAGAAATTAACAATAACACAATAATAGTGGGAGACTTTAATACCCCACTCACACCTATGGATAGATCAACTAAACAGAAAATTAACAAGGAAACAGAAACGTTAAACGATACAATAGACCAGTTAGACCTAATTGATATCTATAGGACATTTCATCCCAAAACAATGAATTACACCTTTTTCTCAAGCGCACATGGAACCTTCTCCAGGATAGATCACATCCTGGGCCATAAATCTAGCCTTGGTAAATTCAAAAAAATAGAAATCATTCCAAGCATCTTTTCTGACCACAATGCAGTAAGATTAGATCTCAATTACAGGAGAAAAACTATTAAAAATTCCAACATATGGAGGCTGAACAACACCCTGCTGAATAACCAACAAATCACAGAAGAAATCAAAAAAGAAATCAAAATTTGCATTGAAACGAATGAAAATGAAAACACAACAACCCAAAACCTGTGGGACACTTTAAAAGCAGTCCTAAGGGGAAAGTTCATAGCAATACAGGCATACCTCAAGAAACAAGAAAAAAGTCAAATAAATAACCTAACCCTACACCTAAAGCAACTAGAAAAGGAAGAAATGAAGAACCCCAGGGTTAGTAGAAGGAAAGAAATCCTAAAAATTAGGGCAGAAATAAATGCAAAAGAAACAAAAGAGACCATAGCAAAAATCAACAAAGCCAAAAGCTGGTTCTTCGAAAGGATAAATAAAATTGACAAACCATTAGCCAGACTCATCAAGAAACAAAGGGAGAAAAATCAAATCAATAAAATTAGAAATGAAAATGGAGAAATCACAATAGACAACACAGAAATACAAAGGATCATAAGAGACTACTATCAACAGTTATATGCCAATAAAATGGACAAAGTGGAAGAAATGGACAAATTCTTAGAAAAGTACAACTTTCCAAAACTGGACCAGGAAGAAATAGAAAATCTTAACAGACCCATCACAAGCACAGAAATTGAAACTGTAATCAAAAATCTTCCAGCAAACAAAAGGCCAGGTCCAGACGGCTTCACAGCTGAATTCTACCAAAAATTTAGAGAAGAGCTAACACCTATCCTGCTCAAACTCTTCCAGAAAATTGCAGAGGAAGGTAAACTTCCAAACTCATTCTATGAGGCCACCATCACCCAAAACCTGACAAAGATGCCACACAAAAAAGAAAACTACAGGCCAATATCACTGATGAACATAGATGCAAAAATCCTTAACAAAATTCTAGCAATCAGAATCCAACAACACATTAAAAAGATCATACACCATGACCAAGTGGGCTTTATCCCAGGGATGCAAGGATTCTTCAATATCCGCAAATCAATCAATGTTATACACCACATTAACAAATTGAAAAACAAAAACCATATGATTATCTCAATAGATGCAGAGAAAGCCTTTGACAAAATTCAACATCCATTTATGATAAGAACTCTCCAGAAAGCAGGAATAGAAGGAATATACCTCAACATAATAAAAGCTATATATGACAAACCCACAGCAAACATTATCCTCAATGGTGAAAAATTGAAAGCATTTCCTCTAAAGTCAGGAACAAGACAAGGATGCCCACTTTCACCATTACTATTCAACATAGTTTTGGAAGTTTTGGCCACAGCAATCAGAGCAGAAAAAGAAATAAAAGGAATCCAAATTGGAAAAGAAGAAGTAAAACTCTCACTGTTTGCAGATGACATGATCCTTTACATAGAAAACCCTAAAGACTCCACCAGAAAATTACTAGAACTAATCAGTGATTATAGTAAAGTTGCAGGATATAAAATCAACACACAGAAATCCCTTGCATTCCTATACACTAATAATGAGAAAACTGAAAGAGAAATTAAGGAAACAATTCCATTCACCATTGCAACAGAAAGAATAAAATACTTAGGAATATATCTACCTAAAGAAACTAAAGACCTATATATAGAAAACTATAAAACACTGGTGAAAGAAATCAAAGAGGACACTAATAGATGGAGAAATATACCATGTTCATGGATTGAAAGAATAAATATAGTGAAAATGAGTATACTACCCAAAGCAATTTATAGATTCAATGCAATCTCTCTCAAGCTACCAACGGTATTCTTCACAGAGCTAGAACAAATAATTTCACAATTTGTATGGAAATACAAAAAACCTCGAATAGCCAAAGCTATCTTGAGAAAGAAGAATGGAACTGGAGGAATCAACCTACCTGACTTCAGGCTCTATTACAAAGCCACAGTTATCAAGACAGTATGGTACTGGCACAAAGACAGAAATATTGATCAATGGAACAAAATAGAAAGCCCAGAGATAAATCCACGCACCTATGGACACCTTATCTTTGACAAAGGAGGCAAGAATATACAATGGATTAAAGACAATCTCTTTAACAAGTGGTGCTGGGAAAACTGGTCAACCACTTGTAAAAGAATGAAACTAGAACACTTTCTAACACCATACACAAAAATAAACTCAAAATGGATTAAATATCTAAAGGTAAGACCAGAAACTATAAAACTCCTAGAGGAGAACATAGGCAAAACACTCTCCGACATACATCACAGCAGGATCCTCTATGACCCACCTCCCAGAATATTGGAAATAAAAGCAAAAATAAACAAATGGGACCTAATTAAACTTAAAAGCTTCTGTACAACAAAGGAAACTATTAGCAAGGTGAAAAGGCAGCCTTCAGAATGGGAGAAAATAATAGCAAATGAAGCAACGGACAAACAACTAATCACAAAAACATACAAGCAACTCCTACAGCTCAACTCCAGAAAAATAAATGACCCAATCAAAAAATGGGCCAAAGAACTAAATAGACATTTCTCCAAAGAAGACATACAGATGGCTAACAAACACATGAAAAGATGCTCAACATCACTCATTATCAGAAAAATGCAAATCAAAACCACTATGAGGTATCATTTCACACCAGTCAGAATGGCTGTGATCCAAAAGTCTACAAGCAATAAATGCTGGAGAGGGTGTGGAGAAAAGGGAACCCTCTTACACTGTTGGTGGGAATGCAAACTAGTACAGCCACTATGGAGAACAGTGTGGAGATTCCTTAAAAAACTGGAAATAGAACTGCCTTATGATCCAGCAATCCCACTGCTGGGCATACACACTGAGGAAACCAGAAGGGAAAGAGACACGTGTACCCCAATGTTCATCACAGCACTGTTTATAATAGCCAGAACATGGAAGCAACCTAGATGCCCATCAGCAGATGAATGGATAAAAAAGCTGTGGTACCTATACACAATGGAGTATTACTCAGCCATTAAAAAGAATACATTTGAATCAGTTCTAATGAGATGGATGAAACTGGAACCTATTATACAGAGTGAAGTAAGCCAGAAAGAAAAACACCAATACAGTATACTAACGCATACATATGGAATTTAGAAAGATGGTAACAATAACCCTGTGTACGAGACTGCAAAAGAGACACCAATGTATAGATCAGTCTTATGGACTCTGTGGGAGAGGGAGAGGGTGGGGAGATTTGAGAGAATAGCATTGAAACATGTATAATATCGTGTATGACACGAGTCGCCAGTCCAGGTTCGATGCACGGTACTGGATGCTTGGGGCTGGTGCATTGGGACGACCCAGAGGGAGGGTAGGGGAGGGAGGAGGGAGGAGGGTTCAGGATGGGGAACGCGGGTATACCTGTGGTGGATTCATTTCGATATTTGGCAAAACTAATACAATATTGTAAAGTTTAAAAATAAAATAAAGATGCACAAATGGCTAATAACCACAAGAAAAGATGCTTAATGTCATTAGTTATCTAAAAATGCAAATGAAAACATAATGAGTACTATTACAAACCCCTTAGAACAGCCAAAATTTAAAATACTGACAACACCAAGTGTTTTCCTGTGGGTAAGTGAAAAAATACAGTCACTCGGGAATAATGTGGCAATTTTTTATAAAGCACTACACTGACTATCTTGTGTGAGAAGATGTTTATGAGACTGATGCAGCACTGCTTGTAATGAAGAATGTGTAAATGGATAAATAAACTACACAAAATCCTCATATTGCAATGCTATGGAATACTTAAAAAGAATGAACTATTATGTACATATGGATTATTTAAACATAACAATGAGTGAAGAAGTTGTAAATAAGGTAGAGTAATGGTTTAACCATGTGAGTTTAAAAAAAAAAAATTACATTTTACACATACATACACACACACCCAAGGGAGCAGATAGAGGTATTTCAGAATATTGTCAACAAAGAGATGACTCTGGTTTAGGAAGTGGTTTTAGCTCTGGAAACACCTGTGGGAAAGTGTCAAAGGATGAATGGAGACAGAGGTCATATATGAAGAGATTTGAGGTGAGTCCAAATGAACCCAAACGCACAAGGTAAAATCATATCCTAAGACTTCACTCTTCAAGACAGAATAGAGAAGTGACAAGTCAAAATGGTAAAGAGGAAGACCAGCAGGTATCCAGGAAAGGAAGAGGAATAATTGGATGGAATTTGCAAATGCCACTTTGGGGGTAGGAGAATTCAGCCCACTCACTCATGCCAAGACATGCCAACCATATTTAACCTCCATAGAATGAAAGGGCCTCTCTACAAGGGTTGCAATCACCTTAGTGACACAAACAAAGGCACATGTCACCTAGCTCTAGGATGCCCACATTAGAGACAGAACTATTTGCTGACACTGGAAACATGCATTTAAAGGGACTCCTTTAATTCTGGGGTGAGTACCATGTGCTACACAAAGAACTGCTTACCCTGATCAAGGTCTTATTCAGAAAACACACTGATGCCTTTCTTTTCAGAAGAAAAAAAAATCCTCACACTCACTCTGGGGCAAAGGAAGAGCACAGATTCATATGCTGCATCATACTCTTTATTTTCCTCCAACTCTTCTCTATCCCTGTCTGGCAGTCTTTTCCATATTCTGTATAAAAGCAGATTAGAAAAAAAAAAAAAGAAAGAAAGATCCTGTGCAGTTTGTGTCTTCTTTCAAACTTGAATTCAGTATATGTCCAGAGGTCTCAGGGCCAAAGGCTGAGAGAAATAACTCGGGCTCAGAGAGGCAGTTCAAGGGAACCAAGAATAGTCTCCAAGTCCACAAGTCTACATATCAGTGTCCAAGAAGCATAATACCCAAACAGGAAGACGTAAAATCTCCAATCAAGAGATTGGAGAGATTTTTTAAATTGTGAATATAGGTGGCAAGGAGACAGTTCTGGGTGAGAGACTAAAAGTCTAGGTGGGGTATGTAACGTAATCAAAGCCAAGGAGTAGAGGATAAAGCATAAGCCTGGTCTCACAGATCTGGTCTGGAAACAGGCTACAGGGAGTGCAGACTTGTGACTGGGGGATAACCAGGGACATCATGCATCAACTGGCAACAAAAGGAATCTAGAGGAGAGTTCAGGAACCTATATACCAAGATGGAGTGACTAAGTCTGATAACCTGACTCAATTCTAAGGTTAAGCTATAGGTACAGATCATCAGTGGACTTGTTTGGGGAAAGTATCTATACTACAGAAGAAATAAAGGTCAAAAATGTTTATGGATAGGTTATTAGTCCCTTAAGTGCAGGGACCATGCCTCAGTTCTATCCTCCACAGCATGAAGCAAATACATAGTTACTGATTACATAAAAAAGAAAGATCACAGAGAAGTTTGGTATTACCCAATTGTGGAAATATGCCAAGCCAACCTAAGTCCTCACTTAAGCAAGCTATGCTTGCTTTAAAAAAAAAATCTACTTTTATACAGAGTATGGAAAAGACTGACAAACAGGGATAGAGAGGAGTTGGAGGAAAGACATAATTGCAGGTTACAGGAAATATCCAACACCCTGGAAAACAAAGAGTGGTAAAGGAAGATGGAGCTAGAAATTTGGAGGGGCAACTATACCACCTTTGTAAGCAACCTCAGCTTTGTACAACCTCAGCCATGTCATTTCACTTCTCTGAGCCTCAATTAGGGTAAATGTCACTGCTCCAGGGAATTTCCAAGTGGTAAAGAACATTTCAGCCAGTGCGAAAGATGCAAGATGGTTTGATCCCTGGGTTGGGAAGATTCCCAGAGGAAGGCATGGCAACCCACTCCAGTATTCCTGCCTGGAGAATCCCATGGACAGAGGAGCCTAGTGGGCTATAGTCCATAGGGTCTCAGAGTCAGACTCAACGGAAGTGACTTAGCATGCACACACGTAACTGCTTCAAATAAAAATATACTTACTTTTTACCCAGATCTCTGCTTGGCTAACTTCATTTCTTTTGACTCTGATCAAATCTCACCGCCCCAATGAGCCCTATCCTAGACACCCTATTCAATACTGCAACCAGCCTATTTCAACAACCTCACCCACACACATTCTGATTTACACTTTTCCATAACATTTCTAACATACTGTATCATTTATCTATTACCTTTACTGCTGCCTGCTAGAATGTAAGTTCCATGACAGCAAGGCTCTTTCTCTGTTCAAGTTCATTGATATATATCAAGTCTATGAATAACATCTGGAAAAGAATAAGCACCCAATAAATATTTGAATAATGAATCCAATAAAGGCCAAAATTTGATGAAAGGGAAAAACTACAGTAAGAAATCTCCTGCCCACACCCTCAAACATCCCTAAATTAAACCTCAAAAGGCAAACGCAACCGCAGTGCACTAGGGCCATCTGCTGGCAATCCTACTTAGTAGCTACCTCAGCAATTAACCTGATGAATTTCCAGTGGGGAATGGAGTTGCAGGGAACTTCTTTCAGCAAGTGAGGACACTCAGGCTACCCATTAAAAAAGAAGAAAGCTAGACTGCAAATCAGCAGCTTCCAAAAGTTTCTGGAATGGTGGTGAAAGTCACTCAGTCATGTCCAACTTTCTGTGACCCCATGGGCTGTATGTAGCCTGCCAGGTTCCTCTGTCCATGGAATTCTCCAGACAAGAATACTGGAGTGGGTTGCCATTCCCTTCTCCAGGGTATCTTCCCAACCCAGGGATCAAACCCAGGTCTCCCTCATTGCAGGCAGATCCTTTACAGTCTGAGCCATCAGGAAAGTTTCTGGAAGAGAGTTAAAACCTCCTCTGAAGGACTATATGTCCCAATGTTTCCTAGTCAGTTCCACATGGACGGAGGAGCCTGATAGGCTACAGTCCATGGGGTCGCAAAGAGTCGGACACGACTGAGCGACTTCACTCACTCACCACATACTGAGTTGTTAAGTGTCAGGTACTGTTTAAAGAACTTTCATGTATTAATTTGTTTTATCTGTACATCAATCCGTTGACACACATACCATGACTACCATTTTATAGATGAAGAAAGTTTCCTTTTAAAATAAATGTTTTCGCTTAAGTAGTGAAACCATTTAAATTAAAATACTTATAAGAGAAATCAAGGCACGGTGTAGCCTCCCCTCAAGCCAGGCACGACCTCAGACCTGGGCTCTGGATCCCAGCGCCGCCCAGTTCATCTTGGCCACCTCAGAAGAAGGTGGACGTTCCCCTGAAGGCCATGTGACCTTAGGATGCTCCCAACAGCCTCACTTGGCTGAGTCAGCCAGACCCTGACATTCTTACCGGAAGTAGCCTTCTCTACTTTTCCCGGGGTCAGACAAAGCGCACCAGTGTCTCTGAGGCAGATACCTGAAGCAGGGCCTCTCGCACTTTCCAAGCACACCCCCAGCGCAAGAGGCAGCTGGGCTGCCTGACCACCCCCGCTCGCTCCCACCTCCTCCTCGGTGAAGAAGGCTCTGCTTCTAGGATCCTCCGCATCTGGGAAGGCGCCGTGCCAGAGTCCCGGCCTACCTCCCCTACAAACCCCAGCAGCCCTTTGAGGATAGCGAGAGGCCTTGGCACCCCAGGGCTCAGCTCTGGGCCTCTCATGGCGCCCGGGTCTGGGAGCACCGTGGCAGCCCTCCAGTGGAAGGGGCGCGGCATCTCACGATAGGATAAAAGCCCGGGGCTTCTGGGACGGCGGGCAAGTATGCCCCCTAGTGGTCAGGCGGGGCGTCAGGCTCGTTCCTTAATTGCAGCTCTATTGACAGTTTTCCAAAAGGAGGATGGATGCAAGATGGTTTTAGGTGACACGTAAGCTTTTTTTTTTTTTTTTTTTGGCGGGGGCGGGGGGGGGGGGGGTTGTCCAAAATCACTGAAGATGGTGAATGCAGCCCTGAAATTAAAAGACGCTTACTCCTTGGAAGGAAAGTTATGACCAACCTAGATAGCATATTCAAAAGCAGAGACATTACTTTGCCAACAAAGGTCCGTCTAGTCAAGGCTATGGTTTTTCCAGTGGTCATGTATGGATGTGAGAGCTGGACTATGAAGAAAGCTGAGCGCCGAAGGATTGATGCTTTTGAACTGTGGTATTGGAGAAGACTCTTGAGAATCCCTTGGACTGCAGGGAGATCCAGCCAGTCCATTCTGAAGGAGATCAGCCCTGGGATTTCTTTGGAAGGAATGATGCTAAAGCTGAAACTCCAGTACTTTGGCCACCTCATGAGAAGAGTTGACTCATTGGAAAAGACTCTGATGCTGGGAGGGATTGGGGGCAGGAGGAGAAGGGGACAACAGAGGATGAGATGGCTGGATGGCATCACTGACTCGATGGACGTGAATCTGGGTGAACTCCGGGAGTTGGTGATGGACAGGGAGGCCTGGCGTGCTGCGATTCATGGGGTCGCAAAGAGTCGGACATGACTGAGCGACTGAACTGAACTGAACTGAAGCTTTTTTGAAATTATTGAATTATTTACTCTTGAGTGTTTTAAAAAGAAATTACTAGTATAACAACCCCTTTTCTGGAATATTATTTTGCTCTGAAACTAACTTTTTTCAGAGAGAGATTAACATTGGTTTAAAGGAAATAATTTAATAAATACTACATGGATGTTTCATTAAAGGGCTTCCCTGATAGCTCAGTTGATAAAGAATCTGCCTGCAATGCAGGAGACCCCGGTTTGATCCTTGGGTTTGAAAGATCCCCTGGAGAAGAGAAAAGCTACCCACTCCAGTATTCTGGCCTGGAGAATTCCACGGACTGTATAGTCCATGGGGTCGCAGAATCAGACTCAACTGAGCGACTTTCACTTTCAACATTTAAATCAGTGCACTGTGAATAAAGCAGGTTGCTGTGCATAACATCAGTAGATCTTATCCAATCAACTGAAGGTGTAAATAGAATAAAAACACCCACCAACCTGAGTCAAAGAGCCAACTCATTGGAAAAGACCCTGATGCTGGGGAAGATTGAGGGCAGAAGGAGAAGGGGGTAACAGAAGATGAGATGGTTGGATGGCATCACCAACTCAATGGACATAAGTTTAAGAAAACTCTGGGAGATAGTGAAGTACAGGGAAGCCTGGCATGTTGCAGTTTGTATGGTCCCAAAGAGTCAGCCATGACTTAATGACTGAACAACGACGATGATCTGAGCAAGAGGGAATTCTCCAGGGGAATGCCTTCAGACTTCATCTGTACCATGGGATCTCCTGGGTCTCCAAGCTGAAGATGCTGGACTTGCCTGCCTCCATAGTTGCCTGAGCCAATATCTTACAATAAAACTTTCCCCACATATACATAAATCTTATTGGCTCTGTTTCACTGAAGAATCCTAATAGAGTTCAGTTCAGTTCAGTCGTCCAGTAGGGTCCATCCAGCTCTTTACCACCCCATGGACTGCAGCATGTCAGGCTTCCCTGTCCATCACCACGTCTGTCACTGTTTCCATTGCTTCCCCATCTTTTTGCCATGAAGTGATGGGACCAGATGCCATAATCTTAGATTTTTGAATGTTGAGTTTTAAGCCAGCTTTTTCACTCTCCTCTTTCACTTTCATCAAGAGGCTCTTTAGTTCTTCTTCACTTTCTGCCATAAGGGTGGTGTCATCTGCATATCTGAGGTTATTGATATTTCTCCTGGCAATCCTGATTCCAGCTTGTGCTTCATCTAGCCTGGCATTTCACATGATGTACTCTGCATAGAAGTTAAATAAGCAGGGTGACAATATACAGCCTTGACATACTCTTTTCCCAATTTGGAACCTAATAGAGTAAGTCATCTCAAATAGTCTTTCCAGCATCCACCTAGGTGGAACTGTGAGGAGGACAGCAGGGGAAAGAAAGTTTGACTCCAATATTTGATGCTCTGAAGTGCTGAGGGGGTCACCCTATTCTCTGCTCACAAGGCACCCTGGCTTCACCGCTTCCGTCCTCCTTCCCTTCCCACCAGGCCCCTTGCACACCAGGTCTTAGAGCACTCCCACTGCTCACTCTTCCTGGAGGAGAACTAAATAGTGCAAAGTAGGTGGAGTCTGGACCCAGGTCAGGATATATAGTTTCCTGGCTTTGCTCCCTGATGACCTTGCAACGCTTGTTTATCAGAGTCCTTTCCCTCCATGGAATTCTGTTGTATCTGTAGGATAAGAGGGCAAGACAACAAGATGTCTAAGGTCTCTGGAGGATGTGAGTGCCTTTCCCCATGTCTGGCCTCTTTCCACATCTTTTTGTCTCTGCCCTTGAAATGGCAGAAAGACTTATCTGATTGGTAAAATTTAGTAAGGGTAATTGGCTCAGGTCTGCCATCCTTCTACTAGGAGCTACAGAGATCCTCCATGGCATAGCAGGGGCCTACATAAATTCAAGGAAGCCTGCCCAAGCCTAGGACTGCCATTAGGTGGGTAACTGCCTAACCATGGGGTCTACCATGAGTCATGAGTAATCCCCAGCAACAGATCTAGAGCCATGGCCTATAACTGAATGACTATCAGTAAGAAAGTAGCATTCTGGCTACTGTATTTTCTTTCTGCTTAATATTCCAACACTGTTCAGAAATAGAGCAGGAGGTAGGATGTGATTTATTGACATTCTGCGGCAGAATGCAACAATTCCTTCTAGCCTCTCTACCACTTTTATTCAATAAGACAATGAAAATATCCAGTGAATAAATTCTCTCTAATGTCACCCTTCATAGGCACTATAAGAAATTGGAAATGCTTGATGGTAAACATTATACAACTATACACCCTCAATGGGAAACATATATTGGAGTAAGACAGAGTGCCTGAAGAACTATGGACGGAGGTTCATGACATTGTACAGAAGGCAGTGATCAATATCATCCCCAAGAAAAAGAAATCCAAAAAGGCAAAATGGCTGTCTGATGAGGCTTTACAAGTAGCTGAGAAAAGAAGAGAAGCTAAAGGCAAAGGAGAAAAGGAAAGATATACCCATTCGAATGCAGAGTTCCAAAGAATAGCAAGGAGAGATAAGAAAGCCTTCCTCAGTGATCAGTGCAAAGAAATAGAGGAAAACAATAGAATGGGAAAGACTAGAGATCTCTTCAAGAAAATTAGAGATACCAAGGGAACTTTTCATGCCAAGATGGGCACAATAAAAGACAGAAATGGTATGGACCTAACAGAAGCAGAAGATATCAAGAAGAGGTGGCAACAATACACAGAAGAACTATACAAAAAAGATCTTCATGACCCAGATCATCACGATGGTGTGATTACTCAGCTAGAGCCAGACATCCTGGAACGCAAAGTCAAGTGGGACTGAGGAAGCATCACTATGAACAAAGCTAGTGGAGGTAATGGAATTTCATTGAGCTATTTAAAATCCTAAAAGATGATGCTGTGAAAGTGCTGCACTCAATATGCCAACAAATTTGGAAAACTCAGCAGTGGCCACAGGACTGGAAAAGGTCAGTTTTCATTCCAATCCCAAAGAAACTGAAAGTGAAGTCACTCAGTCGTGTCCCACTCTTTTCGATCCCATGGATTATAGCCTACCAGGCTCCTCCCTCCATGGGATTCTCAAGGCAAGAGTACTGGAGTGGGTTGCCATTTCCTTCTCCAGGGGATCTTCCCTGACCCAGGGATCGAACCCGGGTCTCCCACATTCCAGGCAGACACTTTAACCTCTGAGCCACCAGGGAGCCCCAATCCCAAAGAATGCTTAAACTACCACACAATTTCACTCATCTCACACGCTAGCAAAGTAATGCTCAAAATTCTCCTAGCCAGGCCTCAACAGTACATGAACCGTGAACTTCCAGATATTCAAGCTGGATTTAGAAAGGGCAGAGGAACCAGAGATCAAATTGCCAGCATCCGTTGGATCATCAAAAATGGAAGAGAGTTCCAGAAAAAACATTTACTTCTGTTTTACTGACTATGCCAAAGCCTTTGACTGTGTGGATCACAACAAACTGTGGAAAATTCTTCAAGAGATAGGAATACCAGACCACCTGACCTGCCTCCTGAGAAATCTGTATGCAGGTCGAGAAGCAACAATTAGAACTGGACATGGAACAACAGACCAGTTCCAGTTTGGGAAAGGAGTATTTCAAGGCTGTATACTGTCACCCTGCTTATTTAACTTCTATGCAGAGTACATCATGAGAGAATGCTGGACTGAAAGAAGCACAAGCTGGAATCAAGATTGCCAGGAGAAATATTAATAACCTCAGATATGCAGACAACACCACCCTTATGGCAGAAAGTGAAGAACTAAAGAGCCTCTTGATGAAAGTGAAAGAGGAGAGTGAAAAAGCTGGCTTAAAACCCAACATTCAGAAAACTAGGATCATAATATCTGGTCCCATCACTTCATGGCAAATAGATGAGGAAACAATGGAAATAATGACAGACTATTTTGGGGGGCTCCAAATCACTGCAGATGGTGACTGCAGCCATGAAATTAAAGACGCTTGCTCCTTGGAAGAAAAGTTATGACCAACCTAGATAGCATATTCAAAAGCAGAGACATTACTTTGCCAACAAACTAGCCTAGTCAAAGCTATGTTTTTTCCAGTAGTCATGTATGGATGTGAGAGTTGTACTATAAAGAATGCTGAGCACCAAAGAATTGATGCTTTTGAACTACAGTGTTGGAGAACACTCTTGAGAGTCCCTTGGACGGCAAGGAGATCCAACCAGTCCATCCTAAAGGAAATCAGTCCTGAATATTCATTCATCAAAAGGACTGATGCTGAAGCTGAAACTCCAATACTTTGGCCACCTGATGTGAAGAACTGACTCATTGGAAAAGACCCTGATGCTGGGAAAGATTGAAGGCAGGAGGAGAAGGAGACGACAGAGGATGAGATGGTTGGATGGCATCACCAACTCAATGGACATGAGTTTGAGTAAACTCCAGGAGTTGGTGATGGACAGGGAAGCCTGGCGTGCTGCAGTCCATGGGGTCACAAAGAGTCGGACATGACTGAGCGACTGAAGTGACTGACTGACTGAAGAGCTTTTTCAGGATCCCTCAAGAAACGTACATGAATGTCAAACCATCGGTGGTTTATTCAAACTTAAAGGTATAGATCTGTAGTAGACCATTTTGGTTCAAACCTACTCCCTCTCTTTGACTAGCTATGTGACTTCAGGTAGGTAATTTAACCTCTCTCCATGCCTCAAATTTTTATCTATAAAATGAGGATGATAATAGGAGCTTGAAAATCTTGCTAAGCACCATAATACTTCTGGTATATTTCACATGCTGAGTTAGTCCCAGATCCACAAGCATTTTACCTCTAGAATAAAATCTGTGTCCAACTCTTTGTGGTCTCATGGACTGTAGCCCACAAGGCCCCTCTGCCCATGGAATTTTCTAGGTAAGAATACTGTAGGGTGCCATTTCCTACTCTGGGGGATCTTCCTGACCCAGGAATCAAACCTGTGTCTCTTGTGCCTCCTGCATTGGCAGGCAGATTCTTTACCACTAGCCCCACCTGGGAAGAAGTCATGGGAATGAATAGTCAAACTAAACCAAATGTGAGCATTTTGGCAAGCAACAAGAATAAATTTCTAGACAAATCTGAACTATAAAACAGGACCATCTTCCCAGGATGAAACCCTCGGACTGATATCAGATTGACTAACTTAGCTTCCAAACCCAGGCAGTGCTTTGGGACACATGACACATACCTGTGCAATGTATACAGAGTTCCACTCTCTGATGACCTGGCTTTAATTCCTCTAAACTGCCACCAGGTGTCCACAGACACTCATACATCCCCTCTTTGGCTCATAAGTCAACAAAAGTGGAAGCTGGCACAGAAAGGGGAGTACTTAGCCCAAGGACGCATGGTTTGGCAGTGGACAGTAGAAGACTCTCTAGTGGAACCCAGGTTTAAGTGGCTGGTTAGTGCTCAGCCCAGCTCCAAAGTGCTCCATGGCTAGAAGGACAAACAGATTTCAAAGCAAGAATTCAAGGCCCAGCAAGAACCTAAAACTTCATCATATCACCATCACTCTGACTTTTATTCTCTTCCAAACTTTCTGGGTCTATTCATTTTGGCCTTGATCTTAAGCTATTTCAACCTTATAACCCTCTTCCTCTCTAATAACCAGGTCACACTCCAAAGCCAGGTCTGCAGTCCCTCGGGTAAGAAGGAACATTGGAGGTGGGCCCCATGCTCCCCAGCCCACCATGCGGGAAATGGATTGAAATTCACCTCCCTTCAACTCAGGCTGAGAGGCCATTCAGCCTTCTCATCCCAATGTGTCTCATCCTCTTCAAAGTCAGAATCCTGCCACCAGCTCCAGCTCCAGGTCTGTCACCTGGGGGAGGCCTTACTCTTCAGGTGTATCTCTTTCATAATGCCCTCTCATTTCTTCTGACTTGGGTGAGCTCCCAGGCTCAGGGTGTCTGTAGAGATGAAACCCCTCTTTAGATTTTTGCATGATCAGAACAATCAGTACACAAAAATAAAAACAATAATGGAACATGAGCAACAAGACTAAAAATAATACTGTTATCAGTTGGTCTCTTGCTATTCCTGAGCCTGGGGAAGGAGACCAAGTTTCTACTTCACCACTCCATGCAGTCTGTGCCTGGGCTGTCACTACTGTAAGGCTAGCAGGAGGAGCTACACTGACCTACACCATCTACTGCCACAGTGGACATCCAGAGCTCTGAGAATCAGCCAGTGGGCCAGCCTGAGACAGCTGAGCCAGCCTTGATTCAAGCTGGTGCTCCAGGGCCAGGAAAGACATTAAAGAGAAATGTAGTTTCACTGCTATGTGGGGAAGACTTTGATAGCTGTGAAAAACTGCCGCCCAGACATTGCATTCCCCACAACTGGCTGAGCCAACAGAGCCTTGCCTCAAAACTCATCCAGAGCCTTTCCCAACACTCTTTGTGAAACTTTGGCCTGTCTCTTCCTGTGTCTTCCTCAAAGAGAAGCAAAGGGGATGCGATAGACAGACTGGAGGTGGGAGAATGCGTTTTATTATTTGATAATTAAATTAATCAGCACCACAAAGCCATGAACTGAATCTGATCTTGTATCCCCCAGACATGTGCCCAGGACTCAGCATAGAGCAAGCTCACATAAATGTCTGTGGAATAGACAAACATGAATGAATGTGACCAATCAGTTCCAAGTGCCAGCTTTATGAGAGGAGTTGACAAATTATAATATAACCAGAGCTGGCAGCCAGGATTGTAAGTGTTCTGGGGATCCCGTCACACACAAAAAGTTAAAGAACAAAAGAGACAGAGACAGGGAAGAGGCGATACAAGAGGAAGCCTGAACAATTTTTTTGAAATCATCTGAAGGAAGAATCTGATGGGCCCTGATTTACATTGTTCCAGAAGGCAGAATAGAAGCCAAGGAACAGAGTTCCCAGGTAGCTTTATAGCTCCAAGCAGATGGATATTCCCCATGTCTGTAACTATCCAGGTGTAGGTAGTTCCCAGGGCCTCCTCCATCAGAGGGAATGGCCACATAGAGGCTGGACATCACCACGGAGAAGGGCACCGGGACAGGCCTGCATCTGGTGAGAGGTTCAGACAACAGACCAACGGCAGAGATTACCTGGAAGAGTCCAGATTCATTTCTTCTCCCCCCAGGAGGAGAACAAGTTTTCATGTGACGTGAGTCCTATGGGGCTCCAAGCAAAACTATGAAAAGGGAAAATCTAAATTCAGCATCCCTCACTTACCTTTTCAGAACCCTTGTCATCTCTGCTTGTAAAACTCCTAACACAAACATTCTTGTCTTAGACGTGAGTATACAAAAAAAAGAACTTACTTAAGAATGTTAATGTCTTGAATTCCATGATGGTCCAGTGGTTAAGACCCTTCTTTCACTGCCAAAGGCCCAGTTTCGATCCGTGGTCAGGAAACTACGATCTCGAAAGCCACATGGCATGGCGCCAAAAAAAAAAAAAAAAAAGTCTTAAAAAAAAGAGAGCGTTAAAGCTTTAATACGCCATTCGCATTTTGAAAGAGGGTGCCTCAAGAAAGCAATGAGCAAAACTAACCCTGGGTTTGCAGCACAATATCTTTTGAATGGGGAAGTCCTCTGGAGACCCTCTGATCAATCAGCCATGTCCAGCATAGTGCTACTCAGAGGGCAAAGGAATTGTATTGGGAGGCAGAGTCCTTGGTTTTTAAGCCCTCACTCCACCTTGTACTGACTACATCAGTTAAGTTTTTGGTTACCTACTTAGCTTCTCTGAGCTTCATTTTCCTCATCTGTAATAAAGTGTTACTGCCCCCCTTCTTGAACATTTGTGTTCAAGATCGAACATTTGCAAACATTTTGTTTGCAAAGAGCAAACAAAAGAGGTCTGAAGGAAGCCAGAAGTATCAACTCTGACCCAGGGATGGGGCTGAGCTGAGCTAAAGGCCATGCCTGATCCCTGCCTTGAGCCCAGGGTTCTGTCCCCACTCAAGAGGCCCCTCTGTTCTCTTTCAACATCCCAGGTATGTCCAAAACCTCTGAACTTACTCCCTTCCACAACCACATCAAGCATTCCAGAGGATTTCCTCAACCTCTGCCTTTTCCATCCCTAGAGGCATTTGTCTGCTTCAGAGGGCAACAGTTCCCATAAACCAAAAACCAACTGAGCCAATTCAGGCCACTAAAGCTTTGGGTTTCTTTATTGAAATGCTTGGGCTTCTTTATTACAAATAAAGAGTTTCATTACTCTGTTGCAAAGAATTGACTCAGAACAAATTAAAACTGATTCCCACAATGACCTGATGACCTTGCTGATGATGTGACAGCACAAAATGAAATCAGATAAATTTCAGAACTAAAGACTTTCAAAAATTGAAATACAGTTGACTTACAATACTATTTTACTTTCATGTGTACAACATAGTGATTCAAAATTTTTATAGATTATGCTCCACATAAAGTCATTATAAAATACTGGCTATATTCCTTGTGCTGTACATTACGTCCTTGTAACTTATTTATTTTATACCTAATAGTCTGTACCTCTTAATCCCCTTCACCTACTTTGCTCCTCCCTACCCTTCTTCTCTCTAATAACAAGGAGTTTGTTCTCTGTATCTTTAAGTCTGTTTCCATTTTCTTACGTTCATTCCACTATGGATTTAAGTATTACCTGAGATTCAAGAAAATAGGATCTTCGGTTACTGTCTGTCTGCTTGTTTGTCTTATCCCTGGACAGTTACAGTATAAATTAAATTCAGATCAGATCAGTCACTCAGTCGTGTCTGACTCTCTGCGATCCCATGAATCGCAGCATGCCAGGCCTCCCTGTCCATCACCAACTCCCGGAGTTCACTCAGACTCACGTCCATCCGGTCAGTGATACCATCCAGCCATCTCATCCTCTGTCGTCCCCTTCTCCTCCTGCCCCCAATCCCTCCCAGCATCACAGTCTTTTCCAATGAGTCAACCCTTCTCATGAGGTGGCCAAAGTACTGGAGTTTCAGCTTTAGCATCATTTCTTCCAAAGAAATCCCAGGGCTGATCTCCTTCAGAATGGACTGGTTGGATCTCCTTGCAGTCCAAGGGACTCTCAAGAGTCTTCTACAACACCACAGTTTCAAAAGCATCAATTCTTCGGCGCTCAGCCTTCTTCACAGTCCAACTCTCACATCCATACATGACCACAGGAAAAACCATAGCCTTAGGGGTGGGCTAACACTTTCTATAAAATCCAGAAAATAAATATTTTAGGCATTTGTGGACTAAAATTATATCACATACTTTCTTATATATAACAAGAGAGAAAACAAGTTTCTACAATCTTTTGATAAAATTCAAAATATAAAAAATAATCAGATCAGATCGGTCGCTCAGTCGTGTCCGACTCTTTGCGACCCCATGAATCACAGCACGCCAGGCCTCCCTGTCCATCACCAACTCCCGGAGTTCACCCAGATTCACGTCCATCGAGTCAATGATGCATCCAGCCATCTCATCCTCTGTCGTCCCCTTCTCCTCCTGCACCCAATCCCTCCCAGCATCAGAGTCTTTTCCAATAAGTCAACTCTTCTCATGAGGTGGCCAAAGTACTGGAGTTTCAGCTTTAGCATCATTCCTTCCAAACAAATCCCAGAGCTGATCTCCTTCAGAATGGACTGGTTGGATCTCCCTGCAGTCCAAGGGACTCTCAAGAGTCTTCTCCAACACCACAGTTCAAAAGCATCAATTCTTCGGCGCTCAGCCTTCTTCACAGTCCAACTCTCACATCTATACATGACCACAGGAAAAACCATAGCCTTGACTAGATGTTGGCAAAGTAAAGTCTCTGCTTTTGAATATGCTATCTAGGTTGGTCATAACTTTCCTTCCAAAGAGTAAGCGTCTTTTAATTTCATGGCTGCAGTCACCATCTATAGTGATTCTGGAGCCCAGAAAAATAAAGTCTGACACTGTTTCCACTGTTTCCCCATCTATTTCCCATGAAGTGGTGGGACCGGATGCCATGATCTTCATTTTCTGAATGTTGAGCTTAAAGCCAATTTTTTCACTCTCCACTTTTACTTTCATCAAGATAGCATATTCAAAAGCAGAGACATTACTTTGCCAACAAAGGTTCATCTAGTCAAGGCTATGGTTTTTCCTGTGGTCATGTATGGATGTGAGATTTGGACTGTGAAGAAGGCTGAGCTCCGAGAATTGATGCTTTTGAACTGTGGTGTTGGAGAAGACTCTTGAGAGTCCCTTGGACTGCAAGGAGATCCAACCAGTCCATTCTGAAGGAGATCAGCTGGGAGGGATTGGGGGCAGGAGGAGAAGGGGATGACAGAGGATGAGATGGCTGGATGGCATCACTGACTCGATGGACGTGAGTCTCAGTGAACTCCTGGAGGCCTGGCGTGCTGCAATTCATGGGGTCGCAAAGAGTCAGACACGACTGAGCGACTGATCTGATCTGATCTGATCTGAATAGACTTCTGCTAGATTCATTTCTTGATATTTGCCTTAAAACACAGCATCATATTAAAGAGTAACTCCTATCAGTTGAAGATTAAGGAGAAAGCTTTTGAATTGCACAGTTAAATGGATTTTGAAAAACAAAAATTTCCTTTGCACTGAGGTCCAGGAAAACACTACTGAAAATGTAGTTTGAACTCAGAAAATATCTGTTACTAATATGTGTGGCAATGAAAATGCAATTTCTTATTTAAACTTTGGGAAGAACAGAAAGCCCACAAAACAGTATGACAGTACTTATGATTCAAACAATGTTAGTTGTCTTTGAATAACTTTGCTGCAGCATAAGTTTCATAGCTAAGCACTGTTTTCCCTTGTAACTTTAGATTAAATTCACTAAGAAACATTATCAAGTCTGCCAGAAAAGCTAATTTCCAAAACCATTTGTGTTCAAGAACAGTGGATGAAGATGATTCTTCTCATTCAGTAAAAATTTCAATCTCAGCCTGAACCCAAAACATCACAATGAAATATGGCCACTGCTAAGCCATTGGCCTGTTGGGTGGTAGGCAAGTGAAGGTATTCAGCTTCGGTTTCTGACCCCAAAATCCCAGAAGTGAGCATGACTAACCTTGTAAGAGCAAGTGAAGTTCACCATTGACACCAGTGGTTTCATAACGTGAAAGATTTAAAGTTTTCAGAGTATCTGCTGATGAATAACACCATAATTAATCACAGGCTTTAACAATACATTTTCACAAGCTTGAAAATTTTTCTAACGCAGCCCTTTTCTTCTCCACATGTGTTTTTACCATCAGTTGTCACATAGTTCAGCAGATTCCACTTCAGGAATTAGTATTTCATTTACTTTGGAAAGATCCTTGCAGGTAGTTGTTCCACAGACTATTCACAGGGGCTAATTCTTGAGTCACTTCAAACTCAGTATTTACTCCTCAAATAAGCAACTGAGCAGCATCAGAAACATCCCTCAACTCTCAGGAACAACAGAAAAGCATTCAAAAGTATTTGCTTTGTTTTTAACTGAATATTAATGTTATTTCCTCAATCTTTTTCAAAAGCCTAGTCTTCTTAAGCAAGTTTATATTCTCTGAATATATTTCTTTACCTGCTTCAATTGAACATGATTTAATTAGCTCAACATGGGTAAACAGCTTTCCTCACTTGATTAACAGATGAGCCACTCAGAAACTTACTTTGGATTCTGTTTCTCTTTCATTTTTTGTTGAGAAATTCTGCTGTGAAAAAATATTTCCTTTTAAATCCTAATTTTTCTACTTGCTGTCTCCTATAAGTTAGGAACACTGTGATGAGTATTCAGTTTGATCACGTCAAAATATATCGTATTGTTTTAGCATAGCTATTGTGTCACTGCATAATAAACGTACTGCTTTACCCTCTAATCCTATAGCAAGTCCAAAAGTAAAACCCTACCCTTCACTTAGGTGCGTGCATGCTCAGTCGTGTCCGACTCTTTGCAACCCTGTGGACTGTAGCACACCAGGTTCCTCTGTCCGTGGGATTTTCCAAACAAGAATATGGGAGTGGGTTGCCATTTCCTCCTGCAGGGGATCTTCCCAACCTAGTGATGAACTCACGTCTCCTGTGTTTCCTGCATTGGCAGGCTGATTCTTTACCACCGAGCCACTGGGGAAGCTTAAAAGTGCCCGAAAAATGTGACATTTGAAGTCTACTTTTCTCTGCCTTTTTGCTTTAACATGATGGGTGTGCATTGGTAATAAAAAATAAAATAAAATGTTACAGTATAATGCTAAGTGTGGCAGTGGAGACCCTGTCAAGTTGCAACTGCACGACTGTAATTGGTAGCATATCCAGCAAGGGTGTGACGCTGCCACAGCACGACTGCAACCATAAACAATATGTAACAAATGAGCGTCACTATGTTCCAATAAGCTATTTATGTACCTAAAACTTAATTTCACATGATTTTTATGTGTTACAAAATAGTATTCTACTTTTGATTGTTTTGTAATGAGTAATATAAAAATCAGTTTTGGGTCCTGGGTCTTACAGAAATAGGCAGCAGTAATTGACTGACCCACTACTACAGTTTTCCAACCCCTAAATGAGATGATGGTATTTCCTAGAATGCTATCATTGTAGGCAGGGTTGCTTGGGGTCAGGTAAAATGGACCCGAAAATGTCTAACCTCCCCACTGATCTGAGGATGCACCACGTGTGTCCCAGACTGTGGACGCTGTAAGGAAATCAAGTTCATGAATTAGGCAAGCATCTGAAACCCAGCGCCCTGCTAAGCATGTGAATGAGGTAGGGGAGGAAGGTGGGAATAGAAGAGACGCAGGAAATGGGAGCTGCTCTCAAGGGGGTGCAGTCAAATTTTGAGGATTATACTGACACATACAGACACTGAGAGGATGAGGACTGTTAACATATGCTCTGAACAGTAACAAAGGTCTTTTGAATGTAGTCAGTGCCTAATAAATATTTGGAGAAGGCATCAATGAGTAAATAATACATAATATGACCAGCTCTAAACTAATCAGAGCTCACTACGGTTGCAATGTTAATCCCATAGGTTCTGGGGTCTGACTGCCTGGGTTTAAATCTTGCTCTGGTTCTTTACTACCTCTACAACTTCATACATAATATTCAACAACATTTAGCCTTACTTCCCTGTAATAATATTATCTATCTCATAAGCTTGTTGTGAGCATCAAATGAGATAATGGATATAAAGCACTTGGTGTGGAGTCTAAAAAGCTCAATAAATAATAGCTTAAAGTATTATTAGAGAAGGAAGATTACTTGGAGGCTTAAGGAATTAGAGCAGCTACCTGGAAGAGGTGGATGTTAAAAGAACATGGATGGGGAAGAGGAGAAAGGTAACTACAGGCATGGGGTCAAGGACACAGCTTGGAAGCTGGGTTTGTCAGGCAGTGTTTGAGAACCTCGGGTTGCCTGTTGAGTCACTTTCAGGCCAGTGCTCAAAGGAGGAGGAATAAGGGCAGAGTTGCTCATGTTTACCCAGTAGACAACCAAAAGCACAGCATGGGGAGCAATAACACTCCTTTGAGATGCACTGCCTGGACTTATGGCCCATTGACTTCCAAAAGCACAGTGCTAGAGAGGCCAGAGCCAGGGAAGCCAGCGAGTGGCTCTCAGGAGCTCTCTGCAGGTACGCCTAATCTTTATCATCACCATGGCAGCAGTGGCCAGTATTTGTTGAGCATCTGTGAACAGGGCATGGTGCCAGAGAACAAGGAGGTAAAAGACATTTTATGATTTCAAAGAGACTATAACTTACTTTAGACAGTATAGCAGAGCACAACATACTCCAATAATACTTTCTGGTAATAGGAAGCATAGGCCTCAGGGGCCCAGGGTTCTGACACCAGCACTGCCAAGCTGTGCGTCATCTTGTACACGATGGGCCTCCATTTCCACACTATAAACAAATCAAATCTGATGCTGTGGTTTTCAGACCGACTTCAGAATCCCTTCCTCAAAGCAAAGCTTGTGTGCGCGCATGCTCACTCACTTCAGTTGTGTCCAACTCCTTGCAACTGTATGGACTATAAACCGCCAGGCTCCTCTGTCCAAGGGACTTTCCAGGCAAGAATACTGGAGTGGATTGCCATGCCCTCTTCCAGCGGATCTTCCCAACCCATGGATCAAAGCTGGGTCTCCTGAATTGGAAGCGGATTCTTTACTGCTGAGTCATTGGGGAAGCCCAAAGCAAAGCTTAGGATGTGTTAAAGATAAAAGAAGTTTGTTGGATGGGTATAAGCTGAAGGGTCTTTCCCATCAGGCCCCCTCACCTTAGCCCATGACAGGTTCTAGTAACACAATTTGAAAACCACTGCATTCAAGGTAGGCAATGCTGGTCTGTCACAGCTTGAAGATTCTCTCCAGTGGTAGATGGTGCTCTGAACCAAAGGGCTATGCAAAGGTGTGCCTCCCCCTGTGACCTCAGGGAGAGGTCAAAGAAGGATTCAAATGGTGTTTCCTTGAGTGTGGATATTGAAGGATATGCACATTTCAAGAGACTGAGAAGAGAACAAAACAAAACAGGGCATCAGAATCCTGGCCCCCTGAGGCCTATGCTTCCTATTACCAGAAAATATTACTGAAGTATTACTGGAAATACAGAAATTACAGAAAGTATTACTGGAGTGACAGACTTTATTTATTTTGGCTCCAAAATCACTGCAGATGGTGACTGCAGCCATGAAATTAAAAGACGCTTGCTCCTTGGAAGAAAAGTTATGACCAACCTAGACAACATATTAAAAAGCAGAGACATTACTTTGCCAACAAAGGTCCATCTAGTCAAAGCTATGGTTTTTCCAGTAGTCATATATGGATGTGAGAGTTGGACTATAAGGAAAGCTGAGCACTGAAGAATTGATGCTTTTGAACTGTGGTGTTGGATAAGACTCTTAAGAGCCCCTTGGTCTGCAAGGAGATCCAACCAGTACATCCTGAAGGATATCAGTCCTGAATATTTATTGGAAGGACTGATGCTGAAGCTCAAACTCCGATGGTGAAGCTGAAACTCCAATACTTTGGCCACGTGATGCAAAGAACTGACTCATTTGAAAAGACCCTGATGCTGGGAAAGATTGAAGGCAGGAGGAGAAGGGGACGACAGAGGATGAGATGGTTGGATAGCATCACCAACTCAATGGACATGAGTTTGAGTAAACTCCAGGAGTTGGTGATGGGCAGGGAGGCCTGGCACGCTGCAGTCCATGGGGTCGCAGAGTTGGGCACAACTGACTGAACTGAATTACTGGAGTATGTCATGCTCTGCTGTACTATGTAAAGTAAGTTATAATCTCTTTGAAATCATAAAATGTCGTTTACCTCCTTGTTCTCCGGCACCATGCCCTGCTCACAGATGCTCAACAAATAATGGCCACTGCCACCATGGTGATGATAAAGATGAGGTACACCTGCAGAGAGCTCCTGAGAGCCACTCGCTGGCTTCCTTGGCTCTTCTCTCAGGACTCACAACTGAGAAAAGGTGTGGAGATGGGCCCAGGGCTCAGCAAAAACACTTAACTACAGCAGGAGAGTTTTAAAGGGGAAAATGGAGTCAGAAATAGAAACTAGGTCAGATTAAGAAGACCCATACCTAGGAAGGCCCCCTGTGCAAGGCTTCAGGCCATCTGACCAGTGAGAACCATGGTCAGGGGACACAGCAGCTATTGAGGCACCTGCACTGCGTCTGCTGTGGCTGTGGGTGGCCCTCAGCAAACCTCCTTGACACCTGCCACACCCCTTGCCACATACCTGAGCTCTGTTGTTACAAGGCCCTATAAGGGGGTGGGGCCCAGGGACAGGGACTTCACACCCCAAGCAATTATGCCCAGATTTCCCAAATATGCCCAGCTTGAGCCTACAGAGAAACAGAAGTATGACCATAGGGAAATCTGTGAGGCTTAACAATGCATTGTGTCAGGTAGATGCCCTAATTCAGGAGCTAAAAGCTTTTAAACTATCATCTAGTGTCTTTAATCCCCAAATGCTCTTAATCTTCTGAAACACCTTTGCATTCTTGGGAGCATAAGGGTGGCAACAGCTATTATCCTCATTTAACTGGGAAATAGAGGCCAAGAAAGAATCAGTCATGAAGCCTAAGACAACAAGAAAGGTGAGATGGGGAGGAACTTGAAATCTGGGGAGACATTCAACAAAGAAAGGAACTGGCAGAAGGCCAGGATAGAGGACTGGAAGTGAAGAGAGGGCACGCTGACTCAGCCTCCCATCTCATCTGGAAAGGCTTCTCTGACACCCTCCAGAGAGGATGGTTCCCTGCTCCATGCTGCCTCAGGGCCCTGAGTGTCCTAACACAGCATCCCTCACGTTGTTGGGACTGAAAGGTCCACCAAGGCATCCATCTCATTCACGGTGTGTCCCCAGTGCCTAAGCTTTACTGAATAAACTGGAAGGACTTGGATGGGAAAGGAAACACTAGTGACTGATGCACAGAGAAAAGAGACTGAGAAGTATGTGGCTAAATGTCTGGCCTCTGGCTGGGGCCAGACCAAAAACTTCAGGCCACCGTCAAATGCAGCCTTCCCCAGCCACCTGATTACAAACCATAACCTGTCCCTGCCCCCACTCCACCATCCCAGCACGTCCCATCCCTTCCCTTTTTTTATTTCTGTCCATAGTGTTGTTGTGGTTCAGTCGCCAAGTCATGTCCAACTCTTTGCCACCCCGTGGACTGCAGCACGTCAGGCCTCCCTGTCCCCCAACATCTCCCAGAGTTGTACTTGCCATAGTACTTGGCACCAACCAACATACTACATGTTATTTATGTGTTTATTATATTTCTTCCCATCCTAGAATGTACTAGCTGTATGAGGACAGGAACTCACTGATGTAACCCTCATTTCTAGAACAGTGTCTGATGCACAGTAGGTTATCAATAAATGTTGATTCAGTGAAAGAATCATGGAACAAATGAACTGCTCTCCAACCTATGGTTCACAGTCATCCCCAAGCTTTCCAAACGCAAACACTTCCTCCATGGTTTCTTCCCTGTGTCTCCCATTCCAAAGGACCCACAGGCAATGTAGATCTGGTGCTCCCCACTCTGTCTCTTTCTGACCCTCCCTCCATCCTTTTTGCTCTCGACAACACTTACTCCTTGCCTACTGCTTCTCCCTTTCATTGCACGGGCACACAGAATCATCTACAACAGTCAATCAGAAACCAGCCCTGTGTGCATTTGCCCAAGATCCTACTTCTAACAGAGGCAGCAGGAGTGAAATGAAGCAAAAGTACAGAAACGTCTGCTGCCAGATGGCTAAGGACAGTACCAGAGCTTCCAGAAATCCATGAATGGATTCTTATTCTTCAGCTAGCATCATTTGTTGGAGCAAGGAGCCGCCTGAAATTTGTCTGTTGTATAAAGCAGAACTTCTTTTCCTTTCTCTCACCTTTCTCAAGCCTTCAGGTATGGGGACTTCCTTATTCTATTAGGTGTTTGTGGAATGGCTATATTCATGTAATATCGGCCTTTCTTAACCTACAGTCTTCCATGTAACCCCTTACTGTTATCCTCTCTAAATGAGGAGACTTAATTTTGTCATTCAATTATGTTAACAATGATTTAGGGAACCCACCATATGACTGACACTTTTCTAGACCCTGGGATGATAAGGTTCTTACTTTCTAGTAAGGAGGAAAGACAATAAATGAGAAAATATGCAATAAACCAGGTGATACTTGCTAAGAAGAAAAATAAATCAGAGCAATGAAATAGAATTAGAAGATGATGAGTAGCAGGGTAGGGGCGGGGAGGGGGTCTACCATGCAACCAGGAAGCCTCCTTTGATAAGGTGACATTTGAGCAGAGACCTGAAAAAATGAAGAATCATACCATATGACTATCTGTGGGAACAGGATTCCAACCAGTGGGAACAGCAAGTACAGATGCCATGAGGTAGGAGGTTCTTTATCATCACCTCCTAGTTACCTTTTCTAAAATTTTGAAATTATTTCTCAGTTAAGGTATGCAGGTAACACCAGTGGTAGAGAATCTGTCTGCCAATGCAGGAGACATGAGACGTGGGTTCAATCCCTGGGAAGATTCCCTGACAGAGGAAATGGCCACACACTCCAGTATTCTTGCCTGGAGAATCCCATGGACAGAGAAGCCTGGGGGGCTATAGTCCATAGGCTCCAAAGAGTCAGACACAACTGAAGTGACTTAGAACATAGCATATAAGGTATAGAGTCCAAATTTGCACTCAACTATTTCAGGGACTGGTCCACCAAAACCTCTTAATTATAATGATGATTGAAAAAAAACCATAGAAGTTACTGAGTGCTTACTATGTGCCAGTCACTGCCTGGTTCACCCAGCTCATAAGCACCAGAGCCAGAATTCAAACACCAGGCCATCTGGCTCTGGCACCAGGGAGATTGAGAGTAGTCCTGTTGTTCATTTGCAGTACACATATCAGTGACACCCATCATTTGGGTCTCCTTTTTATTTCATTTATCCTAAGGACACACTCTGTGCCAGGCACTGTGCCATGAGGGAGGGACACAGGAATACGCCAGAGATGGAGCCCTTGAGCCCTTGGGAGGGCCACAGTTCAGCAGGGAGGAGAGGCACAGACAGCTGGAGCGCCACACAGAGGCCGAGCACTGCAGATGTGGTGATGCGGTGCAAGAAGAGGAGCCCAAACACGCCTGCACGGAGGCACAGCCTCGAGAAGCAGGGAAGGGATTCCTGGGCCCCCTGCATCATGTGAATAGCTCAGAGCCCACTGCTCCCTATGGATAATCTGGGCTGGTTTTAGTAACAGTAATAACCATAACAGTAGCCACTGGTGTCAAGTTGATCACACACCAAGGACTGTGCCAAGACTTTTACATACAGAAAGAAATGTTGCAAGCAGCTAACATTCCTCCAGAGTCCACTCTGTCTTCACTACCCTCCACGCTGGAATGGAGACAAGAGACCCTGCAAAGACCAGCATCTGTATGTGCACATTCTAAACATCTACTGAGTGATAAGAGAAAAGACGTGTATGGGGTCTACTGAGATAAGCCTAGAATAAAAATATTGGCCTGCCATTATGGACCAACCTTCATGCTTTCTGGGAAGATCGAGGCAGAGGGACACTGACATAGATGGGGAGTTGATAATAAAAGCAAGCAAAGGTTGCTTTCCCAAAGGAAGGGCTCCACGTGAAGTGGAGGTACTCCCTTCTCCTGGTGTCTGAGACTGGGCCCCCCGTGTGGGGAGGCATGGCTTGGTGGGGGAAACCCCAGAGTGTAACAAGGAGGGACCGAGTAACACCCGAATCCGCATGTGCCGATGCAAACACTTCCTGCAGCACGCAGGCCCACAGCCCCCACCCCCCACCCCCCGCCAGTCCTCCCTTCTCAGTTTTGGAGCAAATTCTTCAAGTTTAACCACGCTGAAAACTGATAGTCCGCAGACCCAGAACTGGAAGCAAGATCTTCTGACACCAGGTCTGGCTTTTCTCCCCTGCAGTGCAGTTTACAAGCTTCACACTTTAAATATTTTTCACTGAATGTGTGTGTGTGTGTGTGTGTGTGTGTTTTGCATTTGCCTACAAACGAATTTCATGTCACTTTCCGGACTAAAAAGATGGTCACTAAAATCATAATAGTCACTGAGAGAATGACAGAAACAATCTGTCCTTGCTTCCCTCTCTCCTCCCACCTCCCACTCATGATCCTTCCATGGTGGAAACTGCCCCCGTCTTCTTCTGCAAGATGCATTGCTCTCTACGAACATGTGCCTTACCAGGAATGCTAGGTGGTTATGGGGATGTATCATGAAGGAACAGGTTATGACAAAGATACAGGTGTAGCTTAAAACAGATACTCTAAAATGGTTTACTTTCCATAGTCCACACCATCAAGATTCAAATTAATGGCACAGATCTTATTGGCCTCACAAAGTTCCTCCACTGCTTCTCAAATAGAGTAGTTTAAAGCAGTATCTCACCATCTGGGTGGCTAATATATTAAATCATAGTAGGAATTAATCCTTATCCATGAACTACTTGAGCTCCTGACACATCCTGTAAATGGAAACCTAAATAAACTCAGGAGTGACCCAACTTGGTCAGGACTTCTGATGCCCAGTGAGTTTCCAGAAGGTGATGATAAGGGCTGGGGCACTTCGGAAGGGAAGGAGATCACCCACTGACCACACCCTTCCCTGTCCTGAGTGCTACATGAGACACCCTCACACTTGAGCTCATTTAATTCCTACAGCAATCCTGAGTAGAACTGGGATTCCCAAACAGACCTGCTTGAATCCCTTCTGCCTGGAGCTGACTAGAGAAAAGAGCAGAACGAAGAGTCTCAGAACAAGGAAGACTCCACGTTATGTGTATTAGAACATTGAGATTCTAACCATCACTTTACCACTGAATTCCTGTGAGACCTTATAAAAACCACATGGTCTCTCCCAGGCCTTAATATTTCCCTTTTCAAAGGTAGGGAGGCTCTGGGTACTGGAAACGTCTTGTTCTATGGAACCTGAGAGGCTTAGGAAGCAGGGGCTCTGATCCTTCCAGAAAGCAGGGAACCTTCCTGCCCTCACCTTTACCAAACTACCTCCTCACAGCAGAGTCAGGCTCCAGAGGCCCCTGTTGAGGGGGTATAACCTCTGCTTTTACATACCAGCAGGAATGGCTGGCAGGCTGCACAGATTAATAGATGAGAGATGCTGGGATAGGCAGCCAGGCTCCGATTGACTTTGGCCAGCCTAGGCAACATGCCACAACAAAATCCTCCTCCTGCTGCCACTTTTCCCCCCCTAATCCCTGAACTGTGGCCACCTTCCCCTCTGCTCCTAGGATAGGAAGGTGCTGCTGTTTCTGGATGCTGCAAGAAGCTAATGATTTCTTTCCTGCAGGGTGACTGGGGCCACGTAGAGCATCTGTGACCACAATAAAGACGTTGGAGATGAAAGGGGGGTGATTAGGCAGAACTCTAATGGCACAGTGGTGTGGTAATTGAGCCAAGTCATGGCTGGGGCACACAAAAGGGTGGGAGGCTGCTGGGGCAAAGATGCTGAGCCAAGAGAGAGACAGAGCTTGTCTAGGCTAATCCCGCTGCAGGGGAAGAATTTTTTTACATTTTTATTGGAGTACAGTTTATTTATAATGCTGTGTTAGTTTCAGGTGTACAGCATAGTGAAAGGTTATACATATATTCACTCTTTTCTGGATTTTTTTCCCCCACAGAGGTCATTACAGAGTACTGAGCAGAGTTCCCTATGCTCTACAGTAGGTCTTTATCAGTAACCTATCTGATATATAGTAGCGTGTATATGTCAATCCGTATCTCTATGGGAAGAATTAATGATGATGAAATGTTGCTCCTCTCCCAACCCTGGCCCCCAGCTCTGCCATAACCTCTCCTTAGAATCCTTTTTTATTGTTAATGGGTCTATCCTCCTTACTGAACATTTGTCAAGATGATGAATGAATGAATCAGTCAATGAAGAAAATTCAAACTTGGTCTCTAACCCCTCCATCTTTCCTTCATTGTTTCCTAACTATGTTAAGAATTTGTTAGGCGGACATGACAGGTAGGTATATTATTCAAGTGTCAACTGCCCTTACTTTGGGGACTAAGTAATAAATCACAGTGGATTGGGGACAGCATCCCTCCCAACTTCCAAATAATCTCCACCAAAGAAAGCCCTAGGTCATCCCCTAGTGACTTCTAATACTCTCTCTGTGCTCTGCTGGCAAAAGTCTCATAAGGATTCCCCCCTTTACTGAAGCCTTTGCAATAACTTCCTTCAACCACCTGCTTTTCTCTTCGCACTGATCCAGCACCCTACTGCTCCCGACAGCTGCAGGAATGGGACTCAGGCAAGAGTTTCTTGGAGACAGTGGGAAATCTGCCCCTGTAGGGAGCTTTAGGATTGGTACCTGCCAAGGATGACCTGGGCATTGAACACATGTGGCAGACATAAGGCAAGATGACCTCTGGAGGCCTGATGAGTCTGACTCTCACGCAATACTGCTTTCAGATTCCCTACTCCAGAGCTCCCCATGCACACGCTGCCCAGTGTCACAGAGGCGCTCATCTACTGAGGAGAGCTGTGCTCCTGGGCTGTGCCTCAGACTGACCCCACCTTCCCAGCTGGAAACCATAGTATCTAGCTATTTCTAAGGAAACTAAAACTGTTCTTCTGTTATTTCCCTGTGTAAGTCCTTTGTCATTTCCAGACCTTCTGAATTTATCAGAGCCTACCCCTGTGGGCTTCCAAACCCATCTACCTGCTCCATGCTCTGTAAGGAGCTATAATTTTCACAAAATATTCTCTTCACCCCAAAGAGTCAAACCACAAACAAGCTCTAAATCCCAAATCAGAACTCCCCATGGAGCACAGACCTGTAGAGGGGGAAAGTCATCCATTCAGCCACATGTTGGGGTCTAGCACTGTGGCAGGGCACATGGGAGGCATCGGAGGAAGGGAACCCAAGGTCTCTGCCCTCAGAAATTCATTATCTAATTCAGAGAGAAGAACTACACATGGGAAACAGCAGAACGTGCTAAAAGAGAATGATGAATTAGGGTTCAACTGTATGTTTCAAAATCCTACTCTACCTGGTGCGCAGGAGCCAGAGAAAGGCATCCAGTCTCATACTTAAACAACACCGCTCTTGTGATGGCAAAGCAGACTTTGTGGGAGACACACAGAGGGATTACCGGGCCATCTTGTCCCTCATAGAGCTCAAAGTCTAATGATATAACAGACAGGGCAAACTATATCTACAGAATACCAAAGAGAACCCTGAAGACACCCTGAAAGGGCAACAATGTGGGGGGAGGGGACAGAAAAGAGAGTGCTGATGAGGAAGACTTGGAAATTTTTTTATAAAAAAGGTAAGTATTTAAATGTGTTTAAAATAGGCAACACTTTGATAGATAGGAACAGGGAGCAGTGTGAATAAAGACAGACAAAGGGAAAGTGCAGGATTTAGTGAGAGAATATCAAAAGTCCCTTGTGGTTAGAAAGAAGTCAGACTATGTGAAACCACAGAGATCTGCTTGCCATGGAGGGCCTCCAAGAGCATGTTAGCAATCTTGGATTTGATTCTGATGGAAAAATCATAACCATTTATTCTTTTGAAAAACTGTAAGCCTTCTTGAGAACAGAAAATCACTCTAGGGATCATGTTGAAAAATAAGTTAGAAAGGGAGACTGAAGGCAAGAAGATGTGTTGATAGCTACACAACAGTCCTAGCAAACAGTAACGAGCTCCTCCCCTGAGCAGCGGCAGGAATGGAGGGGAGGCAGAGAGAGACAGGGAGTTGGGACAGATCTGAGACTGCAAAGAGACCTGAGGGAGCAGTCTTGCAGAGGTGGGAAGATATCCAGTTCACCCACTCACAGCTTCCAACCTCCCCACCTCTTTGTGTATAAATAAGGAAACTGAGTCACCAAATGGAAACGTCTCTTCCAAGTTCATAGCAAAAGTGAGTATGGGGTGCTGATGAGAACCCTGGGCCTCCAATTCTCAGTCCAAGGGCTCACTGAGGCACCAAGGTGAGGGAACAGAAAAAGCTACAGGGAAAATTATTATTATGATTAGTGACATGTCAGACTGAGAAAGACAACTACTATATGTTATCAAATATATGCAAAGTCTTAAAAAATTAAATCTGGAAGAGAGCTGACTATTCTTCAAGGCAAAATAGGAAAATGCCTGAGTACTGATTTCTATATACACAGGTTCTCCAAACTCATCTCTTCCCATCCCGATGGAGTTGACTCAAGGGGTGGAAGGGAAGGGGTGGGGAACTGAAAACACTGAGGGGACCCCAAAGGAACTGCTAGTAATGCCTAAAGTATGATTGACATGTCACAGAAAATATGTTTACCTACCTTCCCCACCCCATTTCCTCCACTCCCACTTTACCTCAGGACACATTCATTCTTTTGGTTAACAAATTTTTATCAGGCATGTACTACTGTGGGTTCTTTGGAGGCTGCTGGGTTGCAAGGTTGCACAAGACACCTGGGAGTTGCAGAGCCTTAGCAGTTAACTTGAATCACTTGCCTCTGCCTAGGTGTACCTCAGCCAAGCTGGCTTATCCTGTTGGCATCTTCAAGCCAAGACCTTTAAATCAACAATCTCTCTCTAGAAAGTTCTGTAAAAAACAACTCAAAATGGTTTGATAGTTCCTCAAAAAGTTAAACACACAGTTATCATACGACCCTGCAACCCCACCTTAAGATGCACACCCAAAAGAACTGAAAACACATGTCCACACAAACACTTTTACACAAAATGTTCACAGCAGCATTATTTATAATTGTCAAAGGGAAGAAACAACCTAGATGCCTATCAACAGATGGATGGATAAACAAAATGCAGACTATCCATACAGTGGAACATTAGCCTTAAAAAGGAATGAAGTGCTAATTCATGTTCCAACATGGATGATACTTGAAAACATGCTAAGTGAAAGAAGCCAGTTATAAAAAGCCACATATTGTATGATTCCATTAATATGAAATTTCCAGAACAGACAAATCTGTAGAGATAGAAAGTAGATCAATGGTTGTCATGATATGGAAGAGTGCAAAACAGGGAATGACTACTAATGGACACAGTTTCCTTAGAAGTAATGAAAATATTCTAAAACTAGATTTTAGTGATGGTCGCATAGTACTAAAAAACATTGAGCTATACACTTGAAATAGGTAAGTTGTATGGTGTGTGAATTTAATTACATCCTAATAAAGCTCTTCAATGAAGGGGGAAGAAAAAAAACCCTTAGAAACCTGACCTAAATGATCCAAATTCTGCCACATGTGGCCAACTTTGAAGACATCTGTTTTGGCCTGTGGCATTATTAAACATGACCTAGGAAGTAACTAAAATGCCATGGGTTGTGCTCAGCAGTGGCTTCTGACACTTTCTAGCTCATTTCATTGGGGGAAAATATGACCTGAGACATTGAATGATGGGATCTTATATCCAAAAACAAATACTATAGTAAAAGAGAAGGCTAGGCTACTAGCTAGCGATGTGGGAGCCCAGCTCTAGACTAAATCCTGTGCATTAGACCCCCAGGAACCCTAGACCTCCTTCCTTTGACTCATAACACATTTTCTGACGGTGGAAATATTGCTGAGGCTGCTGCTGCCAAGTTGCTTCAGTCATGTCCGACTCTGTGTGACCCCATAGACAGCAGCCCACCAGGCTTCCCCGTCCCTGGGATTCTCCAGGCAAGAACACTGAAGTGAGTTGACATTTCCTTCTCTAATGCATGAAAAAATGAAAAGTGAAAGTGAAGTTGCTCAGTTGTGTCTGACTCCTAGTGACTCCATGGACTGCAGCCTACCAGGCTCCTCCGTCAATGGGATTTTCCAGGCAAGAGTACTGGAGTGGGGTGCCATTGCCTTCTCACTAGCTGAGGCTAGTGTTATCTTAAAAAACCACTGACTCTCACAGATGTCACTAATAGGGGAAATGGCCTGTAATTAACAGAAGGGTAATTCATCTGCCAGGAAAGATTTTTAAATGAGAACTTATTTATACAGATGATAATAAATGACCTTTCAATATCAAGAAATCTCAAAGAGTTTTATGTCTATTAATTAGTCCCTCTCCTCTCCGTGGGGAGGTATTCATTTGCCCCATCTGCAGTTTATCTACTGGCTTAATGCCAAAGGGCTAAGCAGGAATGGAGGGGCCTTCCTTTGTAATATGAACAGTCATCCTCCACATCTTGTAGATTTCATCTCATTAAATATGCACCCAACATCTCAGCAGAAGGAAAAAGGAAGTCTAAGAGTTCCATGATAATTATCCTTAATGATTTGATTAAAATAGGACAAGGAGACTCCCTGAAAAACTCTATTAGCTCAAAATAGTACCTGACACACCCACAGGGCACTTCTGCATCCCAAAGAAATGGAAACGAAAGGCTTCCAATAGGGTCACAAGCTGTAGGAAAGGGGCAACTGGAGAAACTTCTTCCATCCCATTCCGTCTATTATAAAGGCAGAAGGATACTTTTTCTGTGTAATATAAGCGTCCATCTTGTCTCCCCCAATAGATTACAAGCTCCTGCAGTGCAGTATGATTTAGGAACTGGAGAAGCATAGGAAAATAAATATTTGACTGGTTAAGCATCAGGAGGTTCCCCTTTCAAGGCTGGATTCCTTCATAGCATGTCATTAAGAAGTTACTTTGTTCTTACCCACTTCAGCTTTTGTGGAAAGCTATGTCTCTCTTTGGAGAGTAGACAAAGTCCTGTTCCAATGGAAACATTGTTACACAGAGATTGCCAAGAAGGGCTTCCGAATAAGAAGAAGCTGCATGACCTTAAGCAAATTATTTATCCCTCTCTGAATCTCAGCTATCTTTTTTGAAAACTGATAATAATCCCTGCCTCATGGAGTTGTTGTAGAATTAAACAAGACATCATATACGAAATGCTTAACATAGAACCTAGCACAATAAATTGCAGTTTAAATTTATTAGTTCTCTGCTTGTCTTGAAATTCAAATAGTTCTCTGCTTGTCTTGCCTTTGAGACAATATGTCAACATTCCAACATGAATTTAAATAAAAGAAGCAAAACATATTAAAAAACAATGAATAAAAACAGCATTGTTCCTCATGCCATTTACAACACTAAGTAACAGAACACCATAATTGTCCTCTGGTTCTCCACAGAGGAAGACTGAGGAACACAAAGTTCTTAGCCCTTTATCAAATTCATGAACAGAGTAAAGTTAAAATAAAACCTCTGAAAGAAAAGTAAAAGTGAAGTCGCTCAGTCGTGTCTGACTCTTTGAGGCCCTACCAGGCTCCTCTGTCCATGGGATTTTCCAGGCAATAGTACTGGAGTGGATTGCCATAACCTCTGAAGACCCTACTAATCCTAAAACTGCAATCACAGCATCTTAGAATGCTAATGCCACAAAAAAAGTTTAGAGATCAGTCCAACACTCTCCTCTAGTAGACAAAGAAACTCAAGACCAAGAGATTAAGTGATTTGCCCCAAATGACTTAGTCTGTTCCATGATTTCTTCAAATATGTGCTATTTCTAGCCCCTGAATTCTTCTTTTTTCCCTCTAATTAACCTCTCTCAATACTCTTATCAATGACAGGAGCAATTTTACTGCAGAGAAGGAGCCTGTGTTTCCCATCCTTCAGTGAGATTGAAAGTTCACTTAAGGACAAAGACTGTGTCTTTTATCTCAATGCCTACAAAATGGCCCTCCATATTCTCACAAATCCCCACTGATTAAGTCATTGAGCAACATAAACAATTCTCTGCTTGTCTTATAGGAACTTCCTAAGTGTTAAGTGCGTGCAGGCATAGCAGATCCTACTGTTAAGAACATAATCTTTCTCTCGACTACATCAGGCAGAGAACTCTTTATCTAACCCGAAGAAACAGTTCCTAGGGAGCCCTGGAAGACGCCAACAGAGAGGAGCCTCTTTCTGTCACAGTAGCTGTTGTCTTTAGCCCCTATTCACTTCACTTCTACTCCCTTTACTTATCTCTGGGGTCACCAAAACTTCTCTAGGTTTTTGGTTCTAATAGACGTATTAGAAGAGACATAACTCATAAGTTGAGACACAAAAGCAGAAGGAGAATATTTACATGACCCAGCTCTCAATATTAAAGTAGTGACCAGCTCTGCAAGAACTCCAACAGCAGAGGGTGCAGGAATGACAGTGGAGGAGCGGAATCTTCCACCCTGCTCAGCCCACTTCAGAAGTCACATTTCTTTAGTACCCCCCGGTTCTCCCAGTTACACAGGCTTGAAGATTTGGAGCTCCGTGAGTTCTCCACCTTCCCTGCCCTTATCTAATGTCCCCAAATCCTGTCTTTCCTTCTATCATTTGCTGTTGCTGTTGTCATTGTTCAGTTGCCCAGTCACGTCTGACTCTTCACAACCCCATGGACTGCAGCATGCCAGGCCTCTCTGACCCTCACCATCTCCTGGAGTTTGCCCAAGTTCATGTCCAGTGCATCAGTGATGCCATCCAGCCATCTCATCCTCTAATGTCCTGTTCTCCTTCTTCTACCCTCTTCTCCTATCATCTGCTACCTCCCTATCATTTTGAACCTCTGCATCCAGGTCAAAGCCCTTATCACTTCCCACATGGTTCATACAGTAAACTCCTACTGGTCTCGCTTCTTGGATATTCCTCTTTCCAATCCATCCTGGACAGCACAGTCTAGAGGGAGACAGCCGGCAACCCCATCACAGTCAGGTTAACTGACCACCTTCCCTCAAACAATGTTTTGATCATGTCACTTTCTTAACTAAAATGTTCCCTGCTCCCCATTTCTCATCAAAATAAACCTGAAAGCAGGCTCCAAAGCTGCCTCAGAGAACGTGTAAGAAAGCATATAGACTGAGTGACTTTGCCATTGAGCTGGGTAAGGGAATGAGGATTCCAGGCCTGGCTTTAGCCAAAGCCCTGTGAGACCCTTGGCAAAGTCACTCAGTCTATCTGGATCTTAGTTTCCTCATCTGTAAAACTAGGAGGCTAAGACTATATT
The DNA here is from genome assembly GCF_003369695.1 of Bos indicus x Bos taurus. Classification (NCBI taxonomy): domain Eukaryota; kingdom Metazoa; phylum Chordata; class Mammalia; order Artiodactyla; family Bovidae; genus Bos; species Bos indicus x Bos taurus. The sequence continues at coordinate 18,638,001 of NC_040078.1, forward strand.
TCCTTTCAGATCCAAAATTCTGTAATTCTACTCTTCTGTATACCTTCTGCTCTAGCCAGACTCACCAACTCACTCTAACCCAAACACACCCTATGAATTCTCACCTTTGTACCTTTGGTCTTTCCCTTCTCCCACCAGGATGTCTCCATTTTCTCATGCCCACCTGAATCTTCAAGGAACAACATAAACCCCCACCTTCTAAGGGAAGCCTAGGCTCAGCCCATGACAACTCCATATGCTCCTGGGGTTGCTAACACTCAGCACTTCTCCTGTCTTGCTACTTGTGCTCAAAATCCTTCCATATGTGAAGGTACTTTACTAGAACTGGACCAAAATATCTCTGTTCTTTTGTGATTCCTTTTCAGAATCCTGAGCACACAGTGAATAATAGCAAGTGTCATCACTGAAAACTGATTGATGTACAGATACCTAAGAAAAAGTCCAACCACGGATCTATATGTTAGACAAATTAGAAAGGAGGGGTAAATCTAAATTTCTTTTTACACAAGATTTTCAAATGCCTCCATAATTCAATAGTTCATTTACCCCATAAATATTTACTAAGAATCTCCTGTTTTGAGACATTGCTGGCATGTCACAGGTGCAGAGATGGAGAACAGAGACTCAGGTCTCTGACAAGTGGCTCTATTCACAGATACCATGAACTTCCACATTGTCCTTCAATTCTAACTTTTTAGCAAGAACTTAAAAGTATCCAGTGGCGGCAGCTCCACCATCATCACACCCCTCCATTCCAGAATTGGTCATATATCTAATTCTCCCTCTAGCCTCCAGAGCTGTTAAATGAAAAAATTTAAAAAGGGACTACCCTGGTGGTCCAGTGGTTAAGAAGCCACCTGCCGGTGCATGGGCACAGACTTGATCCCTGGTCAGGAAGATCCCACATGTTGCAGAGCAACTAAGCCCATGTACCACAACTACTGAAGCCCAAGCACCCAGAGCCCATGGCACCACAAGAGAAGACACCACAGTGAGAAGCCAGGGCACCGTAACAAAGAGAAGCCCCCACGCACAGCAACTAGAGAAAGCCTATGCACAGCAATGAAGACCCAGCACACTCTAAAATAGACAAATAATTTAAAAAAACAGAAATGTAAAAAATATTAAAAATAGATCAATAGATTAAAATACGCATATCCACTTCCACTGGGCTTCCCAGGTGGCACAGTGGTAAAGAATCTGCCTGCCAATGCAGGAGACATGGGCTCAATCCTTGGGTCAAGATGATACCCTGGAGAAGGAGGATGATACTGTCTCCTATGTTCTTGCCTGGAAAATGCCATGGACAGAGGAGCCTGGCAGCTACAGTCCATGGGGTTGAAAAGAGTCAGACATGACCGAGCATGCACGCACACACACACACACACGCACACACACACACCCCAACATTAGCAAAACAAACCGAAACAAATCTCTTCCAATAATTATGTCCTGGCTCTCCACCTAGACTCTCTAGTCTCTGCTTTGACAGATTTTTGTGCCGTGACCTGATTAGTATCCTTCTTTGGTATGATTGACTGTTGCCTTCCATTAGTCTCGATAAGTGACACATGCTAAGGATGTATTTGGCCCATGCCTCTGTCTTTTGGGACCCCTGCTGCAGGCATGATTGGAGAAGTAAATGGCAACCCACTCCAGCGTTCTTGCCTGGAGAATCCCAGGGACAGGGGAGCCTGGTGGGCTGCCATCTATGGGGTCGCACAGAGTCGGACACGACTGAAGCAACTTAGCAGCAGCAGCAGCAGCTGCATGCATGCCTACACATACACTCCCCTAATTAATGGGGCCAAGACTTGAACAGTGTCACTTATTGTGATGCCAACAGGTTCATGAGTAAATGGGGGAAGTAAATAAATCAAACGGTTTGCAGAGGGAGAGGTCAAGCTGGGCTGGGCCCAGAGTGATTCAGGTTCTGCCACAGAATGGGTGTCTCCTGGGATGGTCTAGTAGGACAATTAAAACCCCTATAAATAGGATGGGTTTGCAGGTGTCCAGTATCCTCTCCGGCTTCTGAATCCTCTGTTGATACCTCCTCAAGCAGGTAAGACATGCATGGGGAAGCAACAGCAGAATCCAAGAGCCTCTTGGTAGGGGCTGTGATGTGCTGGGCTGGGGAGGTACCCTGTGGCTGTGGGTACCTTCCTGCTTCCTTTTTTGCCTCTATCTGAGAATATGATAGCTCAGGGGGATGGCGGGAGGGATGTACTTCTGAGTCCGTAAAATACACATGCCATTGTTTCTGTGTGTCCTAGGCATCCCAAAATAAAGGACTAGAACTCTTGATGGATAAATTAGTCGCCCATAGTGGAGCATTTCCCTTTTGTGCAAGTTAGGCCAGACCCAAGAGTTTAGGGCTCATTAGGGCCAAGGCCCCAGACCATGGGACCACAATAATATTCAAGTCTCACTGCAATGAACTGCCATAAGGGACTCTGCTTGTGTCCTGCAATTCATCATTTGTCACTTATCCCTAGAGGCATCAGTGGCATGCTTTTGGAAATCTAGTGTGCTTTGCAGTTAGGACTTCAGTCTAGAGGCCTGCAAACTCAGTAACTAGAATTTTTACATCATAGAAGAAATATTGAGATGGAGGCTACAAAAGACTCCAGCCTCCCAACATGGCTACGTAAACCTATCTGACTGTACGTATTTCTTCTCATCTATGCAGTTAATTTAGCTTGCTATTTTTATCTAGAACAGTTTTTGTATCCACTTATTCTACTTGCAATATATTTATAATATTCCAACATGACTATCCAGGCCAGAAGCACTTGCTGTAATTTAGTCTCTCAGAAAGCTTCCTTGGCAAATGGCAAGAGACCTCTAGCCTTCTTCCCCACCTAAGTGAAACTCATTAGAAGACTGAGTCCTATTCAGAAGAATCTATTGAGTGCCCTCTTCAGTGTGCTGGTCTTTGGTAGAAAATTGTGCCTTATCATACTGGCTTCTGGCCCTACCTCTACGGCCTTCCTGATCTCCCTTCTTTTTCGTTCTAATATGAGCGTTTCAATCAAGCAAGTCCCATGTGAAGTAGAAGACAGAGCATACAAAATCCCTATAACATTTTGTATTCTAGGATATCGTCTCTTTTTATAGCAGGGGACACATAGTTTTCACCTTTATTCCATTGAACACATGATATTTGGAGTCTGACTGTGGTCAAAGAGAGTGAAGAGTATAGCTAACAATGAGCTCTGTCATTTCTTAAACTTTTTTCTCTGACCAAAAGGGGCCACTTTTCCTCTGGAAATGCTGTCTCCTGGTCTTCATTGTAAATACAGACAATATAATGTTTCTTCTTTTAGGTTCCTTCATCTTTGCCAAAATGACTGAACTCCTGAACAGCATACTCACCGTGATTAGAGTGTTCCAGAAATATGCCAAAGAGAATGGGGACTCCACCTCACTATGCAAGGAGGAGTTGAAGCAGCTGCTCTTGGCTGAGTTTGGAGACATCCTCCGGGTAAGATGCTCAGACTTTGAGCCCCATGGAGACAAGTGTGAATTACACTGACACCTGCCTTTAGAACGTCATGCTTTTTGTTTTATTTGTTCATGATCTACCCTGTAACTAAAAGAATTTCAGGCAGCTCCTTAGTAGTTCTCTTCCAGCACACACACACACACACACACACACCTCCTTGTATTTTTGTTCAAACAAGAGGGAGTACAGCTCAGGCTGGAAATCATTTCTCAGGAGAAAATCTGAGATTTGTATCTTGATTTCCATATTTAAGTGTTGTCCACACATCTCATTCATTTATTTGTTCAGTAAAGAGTCACTGAACATCTACTACATACCACCATTCTGGGCACTGGGGATACAAACATGAATAAAACCAGCTTCCCCTCCCTCCAGGATCTCACAGTGTGGTTAGAAAAACCAGATGAACAAACAATACAACATAGCATGGGGTGGAATGGGATAGCTTCCTCAAATGATTCAAAGTAATTATTAATGAAGCTGATTTTAAATAAGTGTATCTATCCCTACTGTTATGCTCCCATTGGTCCAGCAAGGGATGAGATTCTGAGAACCAGCTTATCAAAGACTAGAACCAAGCATAGGCCACTTTAGATTAGTGGTTTCTCAATCGAAGGTTTATGCAGGACTAAATGGACTGGGGCACAGATACTGACACTATCCAAAGGAGAACATCTGATTTTTTTGCTTGTTTTACCTTTGCACAGAGACCAAATGACCCAGAGACTGTGGAAACCATCTTGAGCCTCTTGGATAGAAACAGAAACGAGCATGTTGATTTTCATGAATATCTCCTGATGGTGTTCCAGTTGGCCCAAGCCTGCTATCATAGGCTGGATAATGAATCATATGGAGATAGAACCTCTCAGCAAGAAAGGAAGCAGGAGGGAACACAAGGCCATACATTTCCAACAAATACAGGCAGACAACACAGGAAGAGACACGAGGGAGAAAGGCAGGATTCCTGCCACAGTCAGTCTGAGAAACAAAGCCAGGATACCCACCAAGATCAATCTGAGAGACAAGACAGGGACTCTCGCTACAGTCAGTCAGAGAGACTAGACAGGGACTCTCACTACGGTCAGTCTGAGGGACAAGACAGGGACTCCCACTACGGTCAGACTGAGAGACAGGGTCAGGACTCCAGCTCTGGTCAAAGACTGAGTAATAAATCTGGCAGTGGCAATCCTGAAAGACAAGGCTATGTCTTTGCCCTAAATCAGTATGAGAAACAACTTCAAGATTCTCATTGTGGACAATCTGATAGGCTTGGACAACAGTCAAGCTATGGCCAGTCTGGAAGACTTAGAGAGGATCCTCAGTATAGCCACACAAACCAACAGGAATCGGGCTCTTATAATGAACAGTCTGGAAGGCTGGGTCAAGAATCAGGCTATGGTCAGAGAAATAGGCAAGAATTGGAGTCCCACTATGGCCAGACAGACAGACAAGGTCTGAGCACTCACTGTAGCCAGACAAGGCCAGACAGACAAGGCCAGAGTTACCATTATGGTCAGACAGACAGACAAGGCCAGAGCTCTCACTATGGTCAGACAGACAGACAAGGCCTGAGCTCTCAATATGGTCAGACAGACAGACAAGGCCTGAGCTCTCACTATGGTCAGACAGACAGACAAGGCCTGAGCTCTCAGTATGGTCAGACAGACAGACAAGGCCTGAGCTCTCACTATGGCCAGATGGACAGACAAGGCCAAAGATCTCACTATGATCAGACAGACAGACAAGGCCTGAGCTCTCAGTATGGTCAGATGGATAGACAAGGCCTGAGCTCTCACTACGGGCAGACAGACAGACAAGGCCTGAGCTCTCAATATGGTCGAATGGACAGACAAGGCCAAAGATCTCACTATGATCAGACAGACAGACAAGGTCTGAGCTCTCAGTATGGTCAGACAGACAGACAAGGCCAGAGTTCCCACTATGATGAGACAGACAGACAAGGCCTGAGCTCTCACTATGGTCAGACAGACAGACAAGGCCTGAGCTCTCAGTATGGTCAGACAGACAGACAAGGCCAGAGTTCCCACTATGATGAGACAGACAGACAAGACCTGAGCTCTCACTATGGTCAGACAGACAGACAAGGTCTGAGCTCTCAGTATGGTCAGACAGACAGACAAGGCCAGAGTTCCCACTATGATGAGACAGACAGACAAGGCCTGAGCTCTCACTATGGTCAGACAGACAGACAAGGCCTGAGCTCTCAGTATGGTCAGACAGACAGACAAGGCCAGAGTTGCCACTATGATGAGACAGACAGACAAGGCCTGAGCTCTCACTATGGTCAGACAGACAGACAAGGTCTGAGCTCTCAGTATGGTCAGACAGACAGACAAGGCCAGAGTTCCCACTATGATGAGACAGATAGACAAGGCCTGAGCTCTCACTATGGTCAGACAGACAGACAAGGCCAAAGATCTCACTATGATCAGACAGATAGACAAGGCCTGAGCTCTCACTATGGTCAGACAGACAGACAAGGTCTGAGCTCTCAGTATGGGCAGACAGATAGACAAGGCCTGAGCTCTCACTATGGGCAGACAGACAGACAAGGCCAGAGTTCCCACTATGATGAGACAGACAGACATGGCCTGAGCACTCGATATAGTCAGACAGACAGACAAGGTGTGAACTCTCAATACGGTCAGTCAGAGACTGGGGAAACTAGGCAAAATAGGTGCTTCCAAGGGAGCGAGGGAGCAAGCAGAGACTCACATGTTGAGCAATCAGGAAGGCCAGGAAGACCAAGTCAATATACTCAAGGACAGGAAGTAAACCGAAATCAGGGACAGAGATTCCAGACTAGGGAAGGGCAGCAGAACAGTCGCCAGGCATGGGAGTCCGAAGAGGACAGCCAACACAAACTAGTAGCACAAATTCAGCAAGAAAGGCCACCCTGTCACAGCGGGAGAGACTGGCAATCACACAGTGGTGAGCAGGGCCACAGACAGGTCCAGACCAGGCAGAGTCATGGTGAGAAGCAGAGCCACCAGGCAGAGGAAGAGCAGGACCACCAAAGCTGTGGTAGACACAGTCATGAGGGTCAGGAAACTCCACGTGAGACATGGGACAGGGAAACCCATGAAGATAAGCAGACCCCTCAGAGACGAGACAGGCAGACTCATGAGGATCAGCAGACCGGTCAGAGACAAGACAGGCAAACCCATGAAGATGAGCAGACCCGTCAGAGACGAGACAGGCAAACCCACGAAGATGAGCAGACCCGTCAGAGACGAGACAGGCAGACTCACGAAGATGAGCAGACCCGTCAGAGACGAGACAGGCAGACCCACGAAGATGAGCAGACCCGTCAGAGACGAGACAGGCAGACCCACGAAGATGAGGAGACCCGTCAGAGACGAGACAGGCAGACCCACGAAGATGAGCAGACCCGTCAGAGACGAGACAGGCCGACTCGTGAGGATCAGCAGACCGGTCAGAGACGAGACAGGCAAACACGTGAAGATGAGCAGACCCGTCAGAGACGAGACAGGCAAACCCATGAAGATGAGCAGACCCGTCAGAGACGAGACAGGCAGACCCACGAAGATGAGCAGACCCGTCAGAGACGAGACAGGCCGACTCGTGAGGATCAGCAGACCGGTCAGAGACGAGACAGGCAAACACGTGAAGATGAGCAGACCCGTCAGCGACGAGACAGGCAAACCCATGAAGATGAGCAGACCCACGAAGATGAGCAGACCCGTCAGAGACAAGACAGGCAAACCCATGAAGAGGATCAAAACCGTCGACAACAACAGGATTGGCAAACCCATAAGGATAAAGAGAGGTATCAAGAGTCCCAGTATCGACAATCCCATGGGACCCAGGAAGGATGTGCCAACAGAGAAAAATTTCATATGAATGAAGATGGCCAGAGTCCAAGTTCCCAAGGAAGATGCAGTGACCTGGCCTTCCATCCAACCCAGAATGCTGGGAGGCCTCAAAGAAGAGAACAGGGTGGAAGTCACCCTATCAAGGCAACTATTGCTCCCAATCCACTCTATGACTATGTACAAGAGCAGAAAGGGGTTTGGCACTAGGCTGTGCATTGCACCAAGAGCTAAAGCAACATGAAGCCAAGGAAGAAATCTACACATCAAGTTCATCCTTACTTCTGCTTAAGAGATTGAAAATGTGTATCTTCATTCTCTCCTCTACTCTATCTAACCACAAGGATGCTTTTAGGAACTAGAATTCACTTCTAGGGCATTTCAGTTCTTTGATCAGCAATTCCAGAATGCTCTGGTTGGGTAAAATCTGAGTGGTAAATTGGGTGAAATAATCAGATCCCAATTTTGATTAATTTGGGGATTTAAATCATTTCCTGGTTTGTTCTCTGTATAGGTGGGACATGATTGGATCATTGAAAGGTAAGAATTTCACTCAAAAGTTCAGAAACAGGAAAGGCATTCTAAAGATATACATTATAACCCAAGGAGAGGACACCAGAACTTACAGAGCTCTTGTGGCTAAACCATCAAGAATTGCAAGCCTCATAGCCTACACTAAAATGAAATACAGTGAGAGGCTGCTAGACATCCACAGCACCCCCAAGCCCATGTCTCTACCCCTCATCAGGACTGGCCACTGAGCTATCATGAGAGCTGATTGGACTGATTCCAGTTCGATGCCTTTTAGTTTCTGATCACATGAAACAGAAAACATGTCATCTGTTGGCAGATTCCAACAAGCCAACACTGTTGATCCCTAGCTCCTGGAGCCTGAAAACCTTTCATGAGAAAGTCTATGGAATTGTATTAAAATACCCAATAAATGATTGGTGAGCATCAACCTCAGTGACTCTTTTCTTTCTTCACTATGGGGCCATCCTATCTTCACTTGTAGGCATTTTCCAAGGATAAGAAATCATTTCTCCACTTTTAAGATCTCTTTGTTCTTTGAGCTCCTGAGCACTTAAAATAATAAGAATCAATATGAAACAAAGAACAAGGAGTCAAAAGGAACTTATCTAAACATCGTCTTCAGCTCCTTCCCCTGCAGAGGAGTCAAATTTGACTCCTTCCGCTCATTCAGCTCCATATTCAAGTGATCATTGTGTGTGTGTGCGCTTAGTTATTCAGTCATGTCTGACTCTTTGCGACCCCATGAACTGTAGGCCACCAAGCTCCTCTGTCCATGGGATTCTCCAGGCAAGAATACTGGAGTGGGTTGCCACTTCCTTCTCTAGGTGATCTTCCTGACCCAGGGATTGGACTCAGGTCTCCTGCATTGTAGGCAGATTCTTTACCATCTGAGCCATCAGGGAAGCCTGCAAGTGATCATTAAGTCTTGCCAACTCTACATCCACCACACCTCTTAAGTCTCTTCCCACTTCTCCATCTCCACCACCCTAACCTCCCTTCTCTTCAGTGACCTGAGAATAAAGTTCATACCCCTTAGCATGGCACACAGGACCTCCACAATCTAACCCAAATGACCTACCCAGCCTAATCTCATGAAAGACTCCTCCAAGGAACATTTAATACTTTTTCTTAGTGTACCATAGACTTTCAATAAATCATATTTTTAATATACAATTCCACAGCCTGGAATACCTTCCCCCCTCTTTCAGTCTGGCAAAAACCTCAGCATCCTTTGTGTCCCAACTAAAATATCACATCTATGGGCAGCTTCCCTGGATACTCCAAGCATTCTTTCCCCTAAATTTTTACTCATTCCTGCGATATCATTTGTTACACTATAGTAATTCTCTCCCCTACCAAACTGGAAATAAGACCATATCTCACTCAAACTTGTACTACTTAGCACTTAGTGCCTCCACTGAAGTTTAGTGGCCCTCATCATTTGTTGAATAGATAGGCAGATGGAGAAAATTAGTCTGACTTCAGAATAAATTCAACTGAATATTTATTTGGGCTTTCCTATCTATTATGCAGTAATAGAAAAAGGAAATTAATGAGATCCTTATTCAGTAAGTGAATGGAAAAATAACCTCTTTGGATATTTTAATCAAAAGGGGATTTAGTGTCCAGAATTATATGGGTTGCATCATTGAAAAATAGGAAGCAACTTCTGGAACTATTGGGTTCAATACATCACCAGTGCCACAGTTAAGGAATGAGAAAGCTGGAATCCAGAAGTGGCCTCACATTGCTGCCAAAATTGCCTATCAACATCCATGACTCCATAACCATATTTGCCAAGAGAAATAGCCCAAATCACAATATCTTCCAAATATCATGCAAAATCACCTAACTGATAAAATGTAATTCACATCTAGAACTCTAGCATAAGGGAGTCTAGGAAACACAGAAGTAGATAAGAATGGATACTGAGGACTATCAGATCGTCTTCAGCATAGGAAGGATATAAAAACTCATAACAACAATTCCTTTCCTGGAGAACATTCCTATCTAATAGCAAGAAATATGTGTACAGAAAAAAAACCATTAAATAAGACAAAATGTCCTAAATACAAGAAAATTGCTGTCATGACACCAAGAAGGGAGTAGCTCTGCTTGAAAAGGTTTTAAAAGGCTTTATGGAAAGCATCTAAACTAGGGCCATGATCCTAGGAGAGAGGGGGATGAGAAAAGTCACAGCTTGTCCTGGGCCTTAAGCTCAATGGGGAGGCCCATATGCTGGCTACTATTTAAATGGCATAATTGTTCATAGGTAAGATGGGTCTTCTTCACAAATGTTCTCCACAACTTAGACTCACCCCAGAAAGCTAAAGCAGAGGGTGGAGAATAAACCAGGGTGAGTGGTCTCAAAGTCTGGAAGCTACTCAGGGCTCATGGAGGCTCTCAGTGGGTGAGCCAGACAGTAAAGAATGGGAGCGATTAAGGCAACCAGGCTGGGAAACAGCACAATAAATATAATGAAGGAAAGCCCAGGAAAGTTTGATGAAGCAAAAGGTATACACATAGACACTAAAGAGAGTCAAAGCTGAAAGGGCAAAGTGAGCTAGATCATGGAGGACCTCAAAATCTACCATGAAGCCTTTCTATCTGGGATTCTTTCTTTCTGTTAATAGTAGAAGCCACAAAGTTTTCTTAGCAGAAAATGAGAGGCAAACTGGCAGGACAGATGTTTGAGATGGAGAGAAACAGCTAATATAAGGACAGAGTTAGGTGTAGGTCTCATAGTCAACAAAAGAGTCCAAATGCAGTTCTTGGGTACAATCTCAAAAACGACAGAATGATCTCTGTTCATTTCCAAGGCAAACCATTCAATATCACAGTAATCCAAGTGCATGCCTCAACCAGTAATACTGAAGACGCTGAAGTTGAGCAATTCTATGAAGACCTACAAGACCTTTCAGAACCAACACCCAAAAGAGATGGCCTTTTCATTATAGGGGACTAGAATGCAAAAGTAGGAAGTCAAGAGATACCTGGAGTAACAGGCAAATTTGGCCTTGGAGTACAAAATGAAGCAGGGCAAAGGCTAATAAGAGTTTTGCCAAGGGAACGCACTTGTCATAGCAAACATCCACTTCCAACAACACAAGAGAAGACTCTACACATGGACATCACCAGATGGTCAATATCGAAATCAGACTGATTACATTCTTTGCAGCCAAAGATGGAGAAGCTCTATACAGTCAGCAAAAACAAAACCAGGGGCTGACTGTGGCTGAGATCATGAACTGAACTCCTTATTGCCAAATTCAGACTTAAATTGAAGAAAGTAGGGAAAACTACTGGACTATCCAGTTATGACCTAAATCAAATCTCTTACGACTATACAGTGGAAGTGACAAATAGATTCAAGGGATTAGATCTGATAGACAGAGTGCCTGAAGAACTATGGATGGAGGTTTGTGACATTGTACAGGAGACAGGGATCAAGACCATCCCCAAGAAAAAAAACGGCAAAAAGGCAAAATGGTTCTCTGAGGAGGCCTTACAAATAGCTACAAAAAGAAGAGAACTGAAAAGAAAAGGAGAAAAGGAAAGATATACCCATTTGAATGCAAAGTTCCAAAGAATAGCAAGGAGACATAAGAAAGCCTTCTTCAGTGATCAATGCAAAGAAATAGAGGAAAACAATAGAATGAGAAAGACTAGAGATCTCTTCAAGAAAATTAGAGATATCAGGGGAACTTTTCATGCAAAGATGGGCACGATAAAGGACAGAAATGGTATGGACCTAACAGAAGCAGAAGATATTAAGAAGCGGTGGCAAACATACACAGAAGAACTGTACAAAAAAGATCTTCACAACCCATATCATCACTATATGGGTTGTGATCACTCAGCTAGAGCCAGACATCCTGGAATGCGAAGTCAAGTGGGCCTTAGGAAGCATCACTATGAACAAAGCTAGTAGAGGTGATGGAATTCCAGTTGAGCTATTTCAAATCCTAAAAGATGGTGCTATGAAAGTGCTGCACTCAATATGCCAACAAATTTGGAAAACTCAGCAGTGGCCACAGGACTGGAAAAGGTCAGTTTTCATTCCAATCCCAAAGAAAGACAATGCCAAAGAATGTTCAAACTACCACACAATTGCACTCATCTCACACACTAGTAAAGTAATGCTCAAAATTCTCCAAGCCAGGCTTCAACAGTATGTGAACCGAGAACTTCCAGACATTCCAGCTGGATTTCAAAAAGGCAGAGGAACCAGATATCAAATTGCCAACATCCGTTGGATCATCAAAAAAGCAAGAGAGTTCCAGAAAAACATCTACTTCTGCTTTATTGACTATGCCAAAGCCTTTGACTGTGTGGATCACAACAAACTGTGGAAAATTCTTACGAGATAGGAATACCAAACCACTTCATCTGCCTCCTGAGAAATCTGTATGCAGGTCAAGAAGCAACAATTAGAACTGGACATGGAACAACAGACTGGTTCCAAATTGGGAAAGGAGTACACCAAGGCTATGTATTGTCATCCTGCTTATTTAACTTATATACAGAATACATCATGCAAAATGCTGGACTGGATGAAGCACAAGCTGGAATCAAGACTGCCAAAAGAAATATCAATAACCTCAGATAGGCAGATGACACCACCCTTATGGCAGAAAGCGAAGAAGAACTAAAGAGCCTCTTGATGAAAGTGAAAGAGGAGAGTGAAAAATTTGGCTTAAAACTCAACACTCAGAAAACTAAGATCATGGCATCTGGTCCCATCATTTCATGGCAAATAGATGGGGAAACAATGGAAGCAGTGACAGACTTTATTTTGGGGGGCTCCAAATCACTACAGATGGTGACTGCAGCCATGAAATTAAAGGATACTTGCTACTTGGAAGAAAAGCTATGATCAACCTAGACAGCATATTAAAAAGCAGAGACATTACTTTGCCAACAAAGGTCCATCTAGTCAAAGCTATGGTTTTTCCAGTAGTCATGTATGGATGTGAGAGTTGGACTACAAAGAAAGCTGAGCACTGAAGTATTGATGCTTTGGAACTGTGGTGTTAGAGAAAACTCTTGAGAGTCCCTTGGACAGCAAAGAGATCCAACCAGTCAATCCTAAAAGAAATCAGTCCTAAATATTCATTGGAAGGACTGATGCTGAAGCTGAAACTCCAATATTTTGGCCACTTGTTGCAAAGAACTGACTCACTGGAAAAGACTCTGATGCTGAGAAAGATTGAAGGCAGGAGGAGAAGGGGATGACAGAGGATGAGATGGTTGGATGGCATCACCAACTCGATGGACATGAACATGAGTTTGAGCAAGCTCCAAGTCAGTGATGGACAGGGAAGCCTGGCACGCTGCAGCCCATGGGGTCTCAAAGAGTCAGACATGACTGAGCGACTGAATTGAACTAGATGAACTTGGTCTGTATAACTTCCCCATCACAGGTACAACCTAAGCCCATGCAGACCTTGGAACATGGCAGACTGCAGGGCTATCTAAGCTGAGCCCAAAAGCCAAAGATGAAAAGTGGGGGTCTGCCCTTAAGAGGGTGTGAAAGGAGGGAGGAGAAACATTTTAATGTGTTACAGGCTAACCAGAAGTAGGTTCTGCCGCCAGCAAAAAAAAAGCAGCTCTCTGGATCTAAACCATAGAGCAACCTTCCAAATTTTCTCAACTGAAAATGAAGACTGTCCCTCTTGTGCTGCTGCTGCTGCTGCTGCTGCTAAGTCACTTCAGTCGTCTCCGACTCTGTGGGACCCCATAGATGGCAGCCCACCAGGCTCCCCCGTCCCTGGGATTCTCCAGGCAAGAACACTGGAGTGGGTTGCCATTTCCTTTTCCAAAGCATGAAAGTGAAAAGTGAAAGTGAAGTATCTCAGTCATGTCTGACTCTTAGTGACCCCATGGACTGCAGCCCACCAGGCTCCTCCGTCCATGGGATTTTCCAGGCAAGAGTACTGGAGTGGGGTGCCATTGCCTTCTCCACTGTCCCTCTTAAGCACCATCTATTCTCAAACTCTGAGCAAATCATAAAAACTGTAAAGATAACTCACAGCGCTTCCTCCAAATATACCTAAATTAGAAAGGGACATCATTCCCCTGCAGAAAACTGTTCTTTATTTCACTGCAGCCCAACTTTCTTCCCCTTAGGACTGACCTCTGAGCTATTTTCTACTCTAACTATGGGCTATTTTATCTTGTCCTTTGGCTTTAAATGTGTATTTCTGAGGCTCTCCAATTTTCATCTCTAATGTCTTTCCTAAACTTCAGGCTCACACATTCTCCAATAATCTACTTGGCATTTCCACTTGGACATCTAAATAGCATCTCAGTCTTAGCATTCCCAAACAGAACTCTCGATTGAACTTGCTTCTCCTTTTATGTTCCCCATTTTAGTAAGTCAGTAGCACCATCCACAGAGCTCAGGCAAAAACCTAAGGTATATACTTTGTTGTAATCATTCCTTTCTCCCAAATCAAACTCATCAGTAAGTCCTTTTGTTTCTATCTCAAAATATAGTGTGGCCCAAATTCACCATCACTGCCATGTCTAGTCCTAACACCCCCATCACCACCATCTCCCTCCTGGAATACAGCAGTAGCTTCCTGATGGGGGTCCTTACTCCTCTGTGAAATGTAAACCACATCATGTCACTCCCCTGCTTAAAATTCTTGACAGTTTCTCCCCACACTGACGATAAAATTCAACATTTTTCCCAGGGCCTTTCTACGTTTGGTCTCTTCCAGATCTCATCTTTAGGTTCTCCCCACACTGACGATAAAATTCAACATTTTTCCCAGGGCCTTTCTACATTTGGTCTCTTCCAGACCTCATCTCTCAACACTCACTTGTACAGTCACCAACCATTCTGGCCTTCTTTCTTTGATTCTGGTAGGATAAACTGATTCCTATTTGGAACAGCTAATTTTTTTGGTCTGGAATGGGCATCTCACTGATTTATGTGGCTGCCGTCTTATTTCATCTAGGTATCAGCTAAAGAGTATACCTCCTCAGAGAAGATTTCTCTAACTTTTAATCTAAAAGAACAGTCTTCCAATCACTCTCAATTACATCCTCTTCTTTTTGTTGCTATTGTCAGCACTTTTCATATCGGGTACATTGTTTTTATATTGCTTGTTTGTAGTCATTTCCCCTCAACTGGAACTTAAGGCCCACAAGAACAAGGATTTTGTTTGTCCTGTTTGCCACTGTACCCTCGACATCAAAAACAGTGCTTGCTTCAAAATGATTTTAGACTCTACCCTTCTCCTTTACCATGTAAGGCAATGAGACAGAAGCAAGTTTCCAACATAGAAGGCTTGAAGATGATGGACTAACAAAGATGATGGAACAACAAAGATGCTTCTGAATAAAGTGTGTATATGGCAGGGAGGGGGCCAGGAACTCAGAGTTTACAGCCCTTTAGGGTGGCATAGACAGTGCCCATCTGATCTAATTTTTCACATAGTATTTTTTATTTATCACATAGTACTTTGAAATGAAATTTGTTACCTGCATTCCCTGATTTCTTTCTGTAACATTTAGAAAGGTAGGCACGCATGCACGCGCGCATGCACACACACACACACACACACACACACACACACACACAAACTGGCTGATCATGGTGCACGCCCAATAAGTGTATGTGTCGACTAAATGCTCAAAGAAGCCCTCTGTGATCTGGCTGCAGTCTACATTTGCAACGTGGTTGCCAACAACACCCCAATATGCCACCTAGACTCCAACTTAACTAGATAACTTCGCACCATTTATACTTTGCAAGCAAACTGGAGAAATTATATTATCATATGGGGTTCTAGCGCCACCTACTGATCACTGGATTCCCTGTGTCCTTGCTGCTGTTTAGTTGCTAAGCAGTGTCTGACTCTTCCAGACCCCATGCACTGTAGATGGTGAGGCCCCTCTGTCCAGGGGATTTCCCTGTGTTCTTAGATGGCTAGAAAAAAAATGACAAATGCTAATCAGGTCACAGTTTGGCACTCTCTGCCCAGTGAACAAGTAAGACTCTTGTCATATGTACTGGTCACCAGTTTCTACTACAGCAGCTATCACCCCTAACTGTGCAGTGCATCATATAGTAGCCTACTCAGTTAAGAGCAGCAGTTTGGGAGTCCAATAGAAGTGAGTTCCAATCTTGACCCAACTACTCAACTTTTTTATTACTTGATTCTCAGTTCCTCATTTAAAAATTCTGATAATAATATCTTCTTCATAGGGTGGCTGTAAGGATCTGCAGAGTACCTGACATGGTACCTGGCACATTCTAGGCACTGCTGCTGCTGATAAATCGCTTCAGTCATCTCCGACTCTGTGCGACCCCATAGACAGCAGCCCACCAGGCTCCCCCATCCCTGGGATTCTCCAGGCAAGAACACTGGAGTGGGTTGCCATTTCCTTCTCCAATGCATGAAAGTAAAAAGTGAAAGTGAAGTCGCTCAGTCGTGTCCGACTCTTAGTGACCCCATGGACTGTAGCCCACCAGCCTCCTCTATCCATGGGATTATCCAGGCAAGAGTACTGGAGTGGGGTGCCATTGCCTTCTCCATTCTAGGCACTAGAGAACTGCAAAGGTACAATCCTTGCCTTAAAAGAGCTTGGACTAGTCAGGGCTAGAGCAAAGGCTGAGCTATGCATGTAAGTAAAGATGCTATAATTCAATGTACAAAACTTTTTGATCACCTCATGCTGATCAAGTACTGTAACTGCAGGTGGTAAGATGATAAGAAAGAAAGCACCATGGATGCTCAAAAGAGGGAAGATATATGCAGGTGGGGCAAAACCAGTATCTTCAGCATAGAGGAAGCATCTGTCTTAGACTTTAGTGATTGATTAGGATTTAAACAAGCAGGTGGATTTATTTAACCAAGGTTGTACTCATTCTTAAAACCTCACTTCAAACATCATCTCCATAAAGCCACCCCCCACACCTACCTTAGTCATTAATTTTTCCACTCCACCTGTCTGCTCCTACTATTATCATCCTCTGTGGCATTCTAATTCATTCTGCTTATTTTAAAGTTCATAATTTACAAGTCTGTCTTTCACACTGTCTTCCACACACTTCCCTAAAGCCAAATAAATCATTGATAGCATGCGTTTATAAGACCCCATTAGCGATGCCTACTAATAACAGCAATATTTCCATACATTGAAGGTGGGGGCTGCAGTTCAAAAGTCTCAGATTCATTCATTCACCCAATGAACACTTATGACTTAAGTTTCCTGGACACTGTGCTGGTCACTGGGGGATACAGAGGCAGGGTGTCTGTCATCAAGAATTCACGATCTCTGCAGCAGGAAGACAATCACAACACCTTGTGATGGGTCTAAGAGAACAAACAATTGTTTGCAGACACAGGTAAAAAAAATAGCCATCACTAACTCTCCCTGAGCACATCACTAGCTTCCCCTGAGTGTGTGTGGGGGACAATGCTAAGTGCTCACATGCCTTATCCTCTCACAAACCCTAGTAAATTTGATGCTTTTCATCTTG
The DNA here is from genome assembly GCF_003369695.1 of Bos indicus x Bos taurus. Classification (NCBI taxonomy): domain Eukaryota; kingdom Metazoa; phylum Chordata; class Mammalia; order Artiodactyla; family Bovidae; genus Bos; species Bos indicus x Bos taurus. The sequence goes on from NC_040078.1 coordinate 18,655,390, forward strand.
TCCACTTTATAGATGAGAAAGCCAAGGCATGGAGAGATTAAGGAACTTCCCCCAAAGTCACATATCTTGTGAGTGACAAGAACAAAATTCAAATCCAGACCTGACCTCTAAAATTCATGTTTTAAATTATTTGATTGTTTTCCACTCCAATGAAAAGAGCCTACTGAATGAGTGCTGTAATTTGTGGAACAGAATCTGGCATGTAACTGCCATGTCAACCAGTCTGGGCTAGAACTGCTAAACACAAGGCACAATGCTAGTACTGTAGAGGGCACAGATATGAAAATTATCCCTGCCCCCGAGGAGCTCAGAGTCTACTGAGAGATGTAATGTATATAAATCAGTACGCTTAATTCATAGAACACTCTGACAGGCCTGTAATCAAACACAAGGACCAAGAGGGAAAAAAAAACTCTATCCGAGTGGGGAATGCTAGACAGAAGGTTTCTTGCTGGAAGAATTACTTGGCCTGGCCTTTAAGGGTGAATCAAGGGATTAGATCTGATAGACAGAGTGCCTGAAGAACTATGGACGGAGGTTTGTGACATTGTACAGGAGACAGGGGTCAAGACCATCCCCAAGAAAAAGAAAGACAAAAAGGCAAAATGGTTCTCTGAGGAGGCCTTACAAATAGCTGTGAAAAGAAGAGAAGTGAAAAGTAAAGGAGAAAAGGAAAGATATACCCATTTGAATGCAAAGTTCCAAAGAATAGCAAGGAGACATAAGAAAGCCTTCCTCAGTGATCAATGCAAAGAAATAGAGGAAAACAACTGAATGAGAAAGACTAGAGATCTCTTCAAGAAAATTAGAGATACCAGGGGAACTTTTCATGCCAAGATGGGCACGATAAAGGACAGAAATGGTATGGACCTAACAGAAGCAGAAGATATTAAGAAGCAGTGGCAAGAATACACAGAAGAACTATACAAAAAAGATCTTCACAACCCAGATCATCACGATGGTGTGATCACTCAGCTAGAGCCAGACATCCTGGAATGTGAGGTCAAGTGGGCCTTAGGAGGCATCACTATGAACAAAGCTAGTGGAGGTGATGGAATTCCAGTTGAGCTATTTCAAATCCTAAAAGAAGATGCTGCACTCAATATGCCAGCAAATTTGGAAAACTCAACAGTGGCCACAGGACTGGAAACGGTCAGTTTTCATTCCAATCCCAAAGAAAGGCAATGCCAAAGAACACTCAAACTACCACACAATTGCACTCATCTCACACGCTAGCAAAGTAATGCTCAAAATTTCCAAGCCAGGCTTCAACAGTATGTGAACCGTGAACTTCCAGATGTTCAAGCTGGATTTAGAAAAGGCAGAGGAACCAGAGATCAAATTGCCAACATTCATTGGAGTATCAAAAAAGCAAGAGAGTTCCAGAAAAACATCTACTTCTGCTTATTGACTATGCCAAAGCCTTTGACTGTGTGGATCACAACAAACTGAAAAATTCTTAAAGAGATGGGAATACCAGACCACCTGATCTATCTCCTGAGAAATCTGTATGCAGGTCAAGAAGCAACAGTTAAAACTGGCATGGAACAACAGACTGCTTCCAAATTGGGAAAGGAGTATGTTAAGGCCGTATATTGTCACTCTGCTTATTTAACTTATATGCAGAGTACATCATGAGAAATGCTGGACTGGGTGAAGCACAAGCTGGAATCAAGATTGCCAAAAGAAATATCAGTAGCCTCAGATATGCAGATGACACCACCCTTATGGCCACTCTTGATAAAAGTGAAAGAGGAGAGTGAAAACACTGGCTTAAAGCTTAACATTCAGAAAATTAAGATCATGGCATCTGATCCAATCACTTCATGGCAAATAGATGGGGAAACAATGTAAACAGTAACAGACTTTATTTTTTGGTCTCAAAAATCACTGCAGATGGTGACTGCAGCCATGAAATTAAAAGACGCTTGTTCCTTGGAAGAAAAGCTATGACAAACCTAGATAGCATATTAAAAAGCAGAGACATTACTTTGCCAACAAATGTCCCTTTAGTCAAAGCTATGGTTTTTCCAGTAGTCATGTATGGATGTGAGAGTTGGACTATAAAGAGAGCTGAATGCCAAAGAACTGACACTTTTGAACTGTGGTGTTGGACTTGAGAGTCCCTTAGACTGCAAGGAGATCCAACCAGTCCATCCTAAAAGAAATCATTCCTGAGTATTCATTCGAAGGACTGATGCTGAAGCTGAAACTCCAATATTTTGGCCACGTGATGTGAAGAACTGACTCACTGGAAAAGGCCCTGATGCTGGGAATGATTGAAGGTAGGAGGAGAAGGGGATGACAGAGGATGAGACAGTTGGATGGCATCACCCATTCAGTGAACATGAGTTTGAGTAAGCTCCAGGAGTTGGTGATGGACAGGGAAGCCTGACATACTGCAGTCCATGGGGCCCCAAAGAGTTGGACACGACTGAGCGACTGAACTGAATTGAATTGAACTGAACTGAACTGAAAGGTGAGTAGACTTTAGAGAAGCAAATGTTCAGAAGGTAGAATGAAGGTCTCCAGGCTTAACAGCATTAGGCATAACATATCTGATCAGGGCTTTTCATTGATTGTAATCATAACAGGAGAGCAGGAAACTGTGATTGCTTTAAGATAAAACAATTTGAAGCATGACACCAAAAGCAAAGGCAAGAAGAGTAAAAATAGATAAACTGTACTACCTGAACATTCAAAACTTCTGCACATCAAAGGACACAATCAACAGAGTGAAAAGACAACCCACAGAATGGGAAAAGATATTTGCAAATCATATATCTGATAAGAGATTAATATCTAGTATATATAAAAATAATTCCTAAAAATCAACAACAAAATCTCAAACAATCCAATCGAAAAGTATATGATAAAAAACAAACTAATAGGATTTCCCTGATGAATCAATGGTTAAGAATCCACCTGCCAATGCAGATGACACAGGTTCGATCCCTGATCCCAGAAGATCCCATATGCCATGAGGCAGTTAAGCCTGTGCAGCACAACTACTGAGCCTGCACTCTGCAGCCCAGAAGCTGCAACTACTGAGCCATTCAGCCTAGATCGTGTGCTCCACAAGAGAAACCACTACAGTGAGAAGCCGGCGAACAGTGACTGAAGATAGCTCCCTCTTCTCACTACTAGAGAAAGCTCTCATGCAGCAATGAAGAGCCGGTGCAGCTAAAACATAAATAAGAAGATATGGTTACCAAAGGGAAAAGGGGAGGGGAGGGATAAATTAGGAATTTGGGATTAACAGATACACACTACTATATATAAAACAGGTAAACAATAAGGTCCTACTGTACAGCATAAGGAATTATATTAATACTTGCTTTAACATACAGTGGAAAAGAACCTGAAAAAGACTATGTCTATATACATAGCTGAATCACTTTGCTGTATACCAGAAACTAACACAACACTGTAAGTCAACTATATTTCAATTTTTAAAGTGTGTGAAAGACTTGAAGAGACATTTCTCCAAAGAAGGTATACAAACAGCCAAAAAGTACATAAAAAGATGCTCAACCTCACTAATCATTAGAGAAATACAAATCCAAAGCACCTATGACTGATTCATGTTGCGGTATGGCGGAAATCAACCAAATATTGTAAAGCAATTATTCTTAAATTAAAAATAAATATTAAAAAAAAAAAGAGCACAATGAAGACTCCCCAGTGGTGCAGTGGATAGGAATCTGCCTGCCAAGGCAGGGAACATGGGTTCAATCCCTGGTCAGAGAAGATTCCACATGCCGCTGAGCAACTAAGCTCATGCACCACAACTACTGAGCCCGCACTCTAGGGCCTGAGAGCCGCAACTGAGCCCTGTGCTGCAACCACTGAAGCCTGTCACTACAGCCTGTGCTCTGCAACAAGAGAAGCCCTGCAGTGAGAAGCCCACACATAACTAGAGAGTAGCCCCCTCTCTCCAAAACTAGAAAAAGCCCGCATGCAGCAATGAAAAACCAGTGCAGCCAAAAATAAATATATAAATATAGTGGTGTGTACATGTCAAAAAATAAATTTAAAAAATTTTCAAAAAGCACCATGAGATACCACCTCATATCCATTAGGATGGCTACTATAAAAAATAAAATTTAGATTAAAAAAAAACCAGAAAACAACAAGTATTGGCAAGGATGTGGGAAAATTGGGACCATGTGCAATATCAATGTGTAGGTAAAACTGAAAAACAATTATGGAAAACAGTATGGCAGTTCCTCAAAAAAAAAAAATAGGATTATCATATAATTCGGCAATTGCACTTCTGGGTTTATATCCAAAAGAACTGAAAACAAGGTCTGGAAAAAATAACTATATACTAGTGTTATAGAAACATTATTCACATTTGCCGAAAGATAAAAACAATCCAAGTATTCATGGATGGATGAATGCATAAAGGATGGGATATTATTCAGCCTTAGAAAGGAGGGAAATTCTGGCACATGCTACAACATGGATTAAACTTAAGGACACTGAAAGTGAAAGTGAAGTTGCTCGGTCGTGTCCAACTCTTGGCAACCCCATGGACTGTAGCCTACCAGGCTTATTCGACCATGGGATTTTCCAGGAAAAAGTACTGGAGTGGGTTGCCATTTCCTTCTCCGGGGATCTTCCCAACCCAGGGATAGAACACGGGTCTCCCACATTGCAGGCAGACGCTTTACCCTCTGAGCCACCAAGGAAGACCTTATGGACACTATGCTAAGTGAAATAAGCCAGTCACAGAAAGATTAATACTGTGTGCTTCCACTCATATAAAATACCTGGAGTAGTCAAATTCATTGAAAAGGAAAGTAGAATAATGGCTGCCAGGATCCAGGGGGAGAAGGAAGTAGGGAATTATGCTTTAAAAGGGACAGAGTTTCAGTTTTCTAAGATGAAAAGAGTAGTAGAGATTGGTTGTACACAATGTGAATGTACTTAACACTACTGAACATTTAAAAATGATTAAGATGGTAATTTTATATGTGTTTTATCACAATTAAAATTTTTTTTAATTTTAATTTTAAAAATGCCTTAAAGTATTTTAGGTTAAATTAATAGAAGGAAATAGAACTCTCTGCCTTGCACTGCTCAGACCAGACATTGACAGGCATTGCAGTCTGGAGTTCTTCCACAGGAGTGTAATGAAGACCTTTCTCCTAAAGAAGTCTTAAAGGATGTTAGCTGTGTGCTGTGCTCAGATGCTGAGTCGTGTCCAACTGTTTGCAACCCCATGGACTGTAGCCCGCCAGGCTCCTCTGACCATGGGATTCTCCAGGCAAGAGTACTGGAGTGTGTTGCCATTTCCTCCTTCACTGGATCTCCCCAACCCAGGAATCAATCCTGCATCTCTTGGGTCTCCTGCATTGGCAGGCAGATTCTTTACCACTAGGGCCACCTGGGAAGCCCAAAGGATGTTAGAGGCATTGGCAACTGAGTCTGCCACATAGAATAAGAGATAATTCTACACTGCTGGTGAGAGTAAGACTAGGCCAATAGGCACAAGTTAAAAGGAAGATAATTTTACCCAATTTAAAAAGAAATTCTTTTTCGATTTTAATAGTACCCAGAGTCCACTGCCTTAGGAGGTAGAACCCTCTTCATCACTAACCTTGCCTAAGAAAAGACTGCATGACCATTAGTCAGGATCACTACAGACGAACTTTTACAATGAGATTTGAGTTAGATGATTTCCAAGTTGAACTAGATGATCCAAGTCTATGATTCTATAATGTAAGGGTGCAACCTGCCAGATAACCCAGAAATCTCTACCTTGGTCTTCTTGCCAAGTGGTTTCACAGCCTCTGTCAGAACCTGGTTTAAAAAAAATAAAGCTCTGAGATCTTGTCACTTCTGTGCCTTACTCTCACCTATGGTATAGCTGGATGAGTTTGTGGTGAGTCAGACAAGAAATAAAAGAAATCAAACCTCAGATTTAATCCCTCCGTGTGTCTGAGCACAGAACCAAAGGGCTTTAGAATCACATCAAAGCTGCTCTCCTGAGTGGGATCAATGATTCATGCAGCCATGGTTGTATGCTTGCTCTGAAAACAGTAGAGAGAAAGAATAGTGTCCACACACATTCAAACACCCCTTCACTAGTAGCTCTGTGTTTCAGCTTCTGAAATTTCATCCAACTCTTTTAGAAAACATCTGTACTCCCAACGCTATCAATCTCATCAGAGAGTTAAACTGACATATATATAAACCATATTTTCTAATTCTTCTCTCTTCACTTGTCTTTGAAGTTCAAAGGAAGGACTGGCTACTTTTAGAAAATTTCTTTCAAAAGTAGGTAGGAATTTCCACAAGGCCAGGGGCCATATTCAGGAGACAGAACAGGAGAGAGCTTGAATTAAGATTCAGAAAACTCCTCTTTAGGATTTATTCCTTTTAAGAGAAAACAAACAAAAGCCAAAAGGCTAAAGAGCCATTGCCCCATAGGAATTAATGAGTTTTCATGATAATTTGATTAAATAAAACCTTATAAAGAAGCCAACAAGAAACTAGAGTAAGGGAAAAAAGCTAGATTCCTTGACTTAAATGAGTCTCTACCAGTTCAAAATATCTTGGCCATTGATAAGCAAAAGTCATTCATTTCCTAATTTATTCATTCATCATCAAATATTGAGTACTTACTATGTTCCAAGAATCATCTAGGCACCATGGATACAGTGGTTTAAAAAACATAGAAAACATGGTTCTTGTAGAGTTTACATCCTAATGGAGAGACAATAGGAAATAAATTAGTAAAATTCATATTACATCAGATAATGATAGGTGATAACATGGTGGGGGGAAGGAATGCAGGAAGATAAAGAATGTTGAGTGTCACAATTTAAAATAAGGTGATCAGGGTAGGTCTCCTGAGAAAGTAATATTGGAGCATAGACCTAAATAAGGTAAGGGAAAGAAACTAATGAATATCTGGAGAAGAGCATTCCAGGCAGAGGGAACAGCAGCTGCAAAGGCTCTGAGGCAGCATGTTGCTAAGTATGTTCAGAGAATAGTAAAAGTGATTAGCAAAATAAGTAAGGGGAGAGTCACAGGAGATGAGGTCAAAGAGGTCATTCTGTAGAGTCACTAATCATGTCTGGTAGGCTGAAGGGTTTGGGATTTTCCTCAGAGTAAGCTGGAGAGAGCCATCAGATGATTTTTGCCTCAATCCTTTCCCATTTCCTGCACACACCTAGACTTCTCTCTTACGTGTTTGGAGCCTACAGATCTGGACCAGAAGATACCCCACGTCTGTGCAGGCTGTCTTTTAACTCTTGGTCCCTGTGCAATGATCCTGAAGTTCTATCACCTGGGAGCAACATTCTCAGGGATGTTGCACTTGGTTAACCAGCATGAGCCTACAAATGTGTGCCTGCCTCAGAATCTCAATATCCCACTAAGCCCCTTTTAGGGAGGCAGAAAAGAAACAAAACAGTTTTTAAAGTTAAAACTTTAAGGAGTTTATAATCCAGTTAGAAAATCAAACAAATACACACACACAGACTTTGGGGTGATTGCAAAGCAAACTACTGATGCGTGTAAAATTCAATTATACTACCCTATACCATAACACATGTATAGCTCTCTTACATTCCCCACATAAAACTTCTATCATTCTTCGAAGTAATTATAACTTTGAACACCTCACAGGCAAGGAAACTAATGAGCTCTAATTAGATCCCTGGAAAGTTCCAAACAATTAACTTTCAGCAGAGCCAGGACTTGAACCCAAATCCATAGAGTCTAAGTCCAGGACTCTGCACTGCTCCACAGCTGGCCATCTTTGATAAACAACTAAATGCATAAGGGACTCTCTAAATAGGAATAATCAGAACCTTATAAAATTAACCAGATCTTTGGAGGAAGAGCTTTGAACCAAGTCTCATATTGATACACGGAATGGACGTGGACTGACATGAAATGGAAAAGGGCAGGAATCCTGGACATCAGGTATAGGTTGAGTAGAGACACAGATAAGCATCTGTGCAGCATTAAATGCAGGAGATAGGAAACAGATTAGGTACCTGTAGGAAGGCTTCCCAGGTGGCGCTAGTGGTAACGAATCTGCCTGTCAATGCAGGAGACATAAGAGATGTGGGTTCATCCCTGGGTTGGGAAGATCTCCTGGAGAAGGGCATAGCAACCCACTCCAGTATTCATGCCTGGAGAACCCTATGGAGAACCCTATGGACAGAGGAACCTGGCGGGCTACAGTCCATAGGGTCGCAAAGAGTCAGACACAACTGAAGCAACTTAGTACGCACATACCTAAGGAAAGGGCCACTTTAGGAAGTGACTGAAGATTATGTAGAAGAGGGGTACTCACTCCTTTCTTCTTGAGCTCTCACACCCTAAGCATCCATAGTCCCCTTCTTTCCAGTTTCTCCCACTTCTCAGGAAAGTTCTTAGGCTCCCTCATGAGCTTCTCCTCCCTTTTTGTCACCTTTTCTCACCCTTCCTTCCTTATGCCAAGTGCTTCTCAGCCTTAGGGGCCACTTTATCATCAAGAGAGTTCTAAAAAATCATTGGTGTCTAGAGTCCATTCCCAGAAATTCTAATTTTACAGGTCTATGTTGTGATCCCAGGCTATCTGGATTCTTGAAAGTTCCCCCAAGAAAAAGGAACCCTCCTAAACTGTTGATGGGAATGTATATTGGTGAAGCCACAATGGAGTACAGTATGGAGGTTCTTTAAAAAACTAAAAATAGAGCTACCATATGGTCCAGTAATCCCAAACCTGGGCATATATCCAAAGAAATATACATGTCAAAAATATACATGTAACCTAATGCTCATAACTGCACTATTTACAATGGCCAAAGCATGAAAGCAATCTACATGTCCCTAACAGAGGAATGGACAAAGAAGATGTGGCATATAGACATAATGGAATATTACTCAACCTTAAAAAAGAATGAAATAATGCCATTTACAGAAACATGGATGGACCTAGAGATTATCATACTAAGTGAAGTAAATCAGAGAGAAACAAGTATCATATGATATCACTTATATGCGTAACTTTTTAAATGATACAAATGAACTTATATACAAAACAGAAACACTTATAGACATAGAAAACAAATTTATCGTTACCAAAGGGAAACAGAGGGATGGATAAACAGGGAGCTTGAGGTTCAAATATACATATTACTGTATATAAAATAGATAAATAATAAGGACCTACTATATAGCACAGGGAACTATACTCAGTATCTTATAATAACCTATAATGGAAAAGAATATATAACAGAATATGTATATACATTAGTGAATCATTTTGTTGTATAGCTGAAACTAATACAGCACTGTAAATCAATTATATTTCAATAAAAACTTTAAAAAAGTTCCTCCAGAGAGTTTTAATGCACAGCCAAGGGTGAGGACCACTGTCCCACACACTTCCCCAGTCAGTCTCATCTCTCCTTGAGGGGACAGTCATCTCACTTCTGCCAGTGGCTTCCAAGTCTGTATCTCCAGCCGATCTCTCTTCTGAGTTCCAAACCCGTATGTCTTATCATCTCTTGAACTTCTTTGTCCCAGTGTTTCACAGGCACCTCAAACTCCATGTGCTCAGAATGAAACTCTTCCTTTCACGTCCCTCTCCCTGGAAACAGGCCCACTCTCTGTCCATCTGCTCAAGCCAAAAACCCAGACCTTCTCCTGATTCTTTCCTCTTCCTCACCTACTATATCCAATGTGTCAGCAAGACTTATGGATTTCTACTTCTTAAAATTTTTCTGATTCAAATGTTTTCTTCAGCCCCACTATAAATACCTTTGGTCAGGCCTCCATTTCTCATCTAGTTTACTGTGATGGACACTTAAATGACTTTCCTATCTCCTATCTAGCCCTCTTCCAATCTATCCTCAATGCTTCTGCCATAGTGACCTCTCTAAAATGCAAATCTGTGTATGTCATCATGTCATCTCCTGCCTAAAATACAATAATGGTTCTCCAGAGTCCATGGGATAAAGTGTAAATTCCTTACCTTGGCCTACAGAGTCTTCCTGATCTCCCCTGCTTAACCTTCCCAACCTCACCTCTATCCCTCCCTATCTCACACCCTACACCCAACTTGTCCCACAGGATTGGGCACAAGCTGCACCTTCTCTAAGCTGCCCTCCTTGAGCCCACTGTCTGGGTGAGGTGCCCCTTCCATGTGTTCTCATGACAACTCTATCATAACCTTTATTATCCTGGATTAAAATAATGGGTTGACCTGCATGACTTCCTGACCACAAGGTAATTTCCTCAAGGGCCAGGCCATGTACTATTTCTCTTTGTATCCCCAGTTCTTTGCACGTCACAAGTATATAATTAAGGCTTTTGAATGAATGATGGTTGGATGGAGAAGGTCAGCTGGCAAGGAGAACTGAACAACTGACTGACAACTGTATATTTAGCAATAGGCAGCCACTATAAGCTGTTCAATCAAAAAAGTACATAATGAAAATAGTATTTGAAGAAGAATATTTTGATAATAGATTATATGGTATAGATTGGTCATCAGATGGTGAGATATTGGGCAAATCACTAGACCTCATGAATATCAGCATCTTCATCTAAAAAACTGTAATATTATTACCTGTGGTGCGTATGTCATAAGGCTGTTTCAAGCATAAAACAAAATTAAATCTGTGAAAACTTTCTAAAGGCATAAATCACTATGAAATATAAGAAACTAAAATTATGTGAATATCAGAAAGTGTGACCACCAGAGTTTTTCGTAAAACCCAAAGGGGTAGAGCATAGTGGGAAAGTACACTGTCATGTTTCCTTAGGCAGGTCACTTGGCCTCTCTATGCCTTGTTTTCCTCACTTGCAAAATATGAATACCACACTCAAGGGTTTATTGTGTTATTTTTGTATCTGGTAGAAAGCATGACAAACAGAAGGCATTCCATAAATTATAGTTTCCCTTCCTAACCATTCTGCACTTATACCTGTAAGATATTATCCCCAGGCTCTGACACAGGGACTAGAGCCCAGAGAAAAGGAGGTTAAGTGGAGAGCTGTACTTACAAAGACTTGTACTAGGACTCAAGTAGAAAAGAGAGAGGTGGGAAATTCTTTGCTACCGAGTGAGAACCACAGGAGATGGCTAAATGGTGCCTTAGATAAACGAAATACATCAAAGACTCACAGTGGATGGGTGAAGGCAACAAAAAAGCTTTGGAACCCAATTTGCAAGCAGGCAACGTCATGGGAGGAAATGGGCTGGATGGTGTAGAGTCTGGAAGTGAGGTTAGGGGAGGAGAACCTCTCACTCACATCCCTCCAACTCTCTTGTGCTCATGAGTCATCCTGTGGCCTCAGGCCAGTCCTTCCAAGTTCTGCCTCCTTCTGTCCTCAGGAAAAAATGGGCATTGTAAAAATATAAGCACAGCAAAAAGCTGAAAAGGTTCAGACTCCTCACAGCAAAAGGCCACTGAGATGCCAGATCTGATGATCTCAGTAAAAGAACAGCTTAAGGCACCTGTCCTAGACTTCCTGAGCACACAGTTAAAAAAAGCCAACCACAGGATGAATATCCAGCAAATGTGTCTGAACTTCAGCAAGCAGGTGTCTGACAAGGTTTAATGAAAAGATTTTACCTGAATCCTGACACACTGTAGAAATATATAAAATAACCAGACTGAATATCCCATAGTAATAAAAGCTGATTATCAATTGACAGACAAGGTACAAATAGCACAAACCTCACAACATTTCACAGTGTTTCCAAGGAAGGCAATGTTCCATGTAACACTTTGTGAAAACAGGAGTCTGGTGAAGGCCCTTGGGAAGTTCTACATACTAGGTAGTTCCACACACAGGGCTTTTTCCTGACCTCACTTCTTTCTTCCTGGCTCTGCTCACAGGATTCTATATTTAGATGTCAAGCGAGGGAAAAGAACATGAAGGTCCTTAAAAATTCTCTTGGTTTTTTTTTGGTTTGTTTTTTTTTTCTGTAAGTTCAAAGCTCTTCACCATTTATGATCTCACTTGGTCTACCACCCTCATCCCCAGGAAGGAGGGAGGAAGTGGGAGTCATTATCCTAATTTTATAGACAGACACCCAGGGCCCAGAGACTTTGACTCACCTAAGGTCATAGAGAAGACCAATGTCTGAGCTGGGCCCACAACAGGGACTCTCCACAGCTCCCAATTTACCATGTAAGCAGCCATAATCTACCTAAAAATTAACTTTTCCTAAAGAAGACACTGGGGTTTCCCCAGTGGCTCAAGGGTAAAGAATCTACCTGCAATGTAGGAGATTCAGGAGATGAGGGTTCAATCCCTGGGTTGGGAAGATACCCTGGAGAAGTGCATGGCAACCCCCTCCAGTATTCTTGCAGGGAAAATCCCATAGACAGAGGAGTCTGACAGGCTATGATCCATGGAGTCACAAGGAATCAGACACAACTGAAGCAAATGAGCACAAAGATAACACATTCTTACACCCTGACACTATTATGTACGAAAAAGATACAAATGCACAGTTCTGGAGAGAAATTTGGTGGAGATAATGAGGCCATTCTTAGTATGCTAAAAAATTATTGGTATAAATGATTTTAAAATATTGCTCATAATATCTACTTGATACAATCTACTTGATCTATGCTCCCAAGACCTCTATAGTAACTATCACCCAAACATATAACCTATAATCAAAACTCTCTTATTACATTACAGGTGGCATAATGACCACGGCCAAAAAGAAAAGTTCAGTTCAGAAGATGTCTGGTTCATTTCCTGGTCTTGGGTACAAGGTCATGTCTAGAAGGCTTATGCGTTAAGGAAGATAGTTCACCTGTTTCCCATGAAAATTCTGAAGGGAGTATTTCCTCTCCTCCCTTAACTCCACAGGGCAAAATGAACCCCCATGAAGAGACACATAAAGAAGGAAGGGAATGTTGTGCTGCCTGTCTGAATGGAATATGCTGGAGAATCTCTCAACTCGAGTTTCCACAGGGATATTCTACGGAATGTCACTACCAAGAGGATAGGTCAAGGGGAAAAATTGGAGTTGACGGCCCATGAGCTTCAGATACAGTTACACTGGAGTCCTCCTTTGGAAACTCACAATACACATGAGGCTTTGAGAAGTGCTGCTGTATAAGAATAATAAATAAATAACTTCTTGCAATTTGCTTAACCCCTGGTTCCTAAGTTTAGGTAATGATAGCACCTTAAGTACCTAAATACTCGAAACCAGTACTTTGACTAATCAAAAGGTATCATAATGCCATATCCAAGCAAAAGACAGCTATCTTGAGCTTTCCATGTGGGCTGTAATCAGCATGATCTTAACCACCTACCACCTGGACCCTTCTCTAAGTGCCTGGAACTTGGAATCATGCATTTAAGACTAACTTCTCATAGAGAACAGAAGAAAAGTTAACACATTAAAAAAGGGAGAACCTCAGAAGGCAAATAGGAATGACTGGAGCTTTTCTACTTTTGATTCATCAAATTCTGGCCACGAAAAACAAAATTCACACTGGAGACAAACCACATTTCAAAGACTATATCCTACTATCAATACCTTCCAGACCCCCAAGGTATTATTTCATGAGCTCTAAATTTCCATGGTTTCCACATCAACAGATTGGCCCAAAGGAGCAGACCACATCTGACCAAACCAGCAAGTTGAAAGCCCAGCTCAGTCACTGAGTGATGTCTGGCAGAGAACTTAACCTCGACATGGCCCTGTTTCTATATCTGAAAAGTGGAGACAGCAGCCCTTTCATCAGAATAGGCTGGATGGGGGACACCTCATAAAAAGAAGACTGTAAAATCCTTTGCAATACATTCAGTGTCCCATAAAATCTTAATAATTATAATCAAGCTGTGTCTAGAAGTCTGCAAGGTCTGCACATGACAAGTAGTAGTCACTGCTCTGGTATCTGATAACACGACATTCTCACCCCCAGTGCCTCCTTTAGCTGCACAAACTGGTCTCGGCCAAGTCTGGCTTCTTCATACCAAGGTTGCAAGTGAAAAACATGGCTGAAGCCAAGTCATCTTGGTCTAATCAGCATCACGTTTCACTGGAGACAAGATTTTCCCAGGCTCCTATCACAGATCATGAACTTCTGTATAACTATGGCTGAGGAGACCGCCTGCATGAAAACTGACCCCCCACTGCAGAGGACTTCCCCACTGTACAGCATGTGTTCGTCCTAATCACATCACAGGGGACAAACTGTCAGCTGAACTATGTTGGAGATGGTAAAGAGATCTTATAACTGGCACTTTCCATATCAAAGTGCTGTAGCCTCCACACTGGCAGCAAAGGACTAAAGGAATACTACTGATGGTACAGAGTATGGGTATCCATACAGAATCCAGGTAAATTGGGACTCAAATTCCAGCTCTGACACTTGCCAACTTCTTTGACCTCAGGTAAGTCGCCTAACATCTCAAAGTCTCAGTTTCCCCATCTATAAAATGAAAATAATCATGTTTACTACACAGGATTGGTTAAGAACTAACTAACAGACAGCAGTTACTATCACATATGGTTTCCAGTGATGGCGACGGTGATGATGGTGATGATCACAAAAACGAAAACAGACTCTCACCATTCTGTCACTGCCTCCGCTACAATTCCCCCCACTGAATTGGAGATGTAGGACAGAGGTATCACTACTTCATGTTTGTGTTCTCAGCACCGGGACCAATGCTTAATAAATTTGATTTAGACTTCTGTTTTTATTTTCATGACTCTTGGAAGTGGATCAAAAAAGATCTTACTACGATTTATGTCCAAGAGTGATCTGCCTATGTTTTCCTCTACAAGTGTTATAGTATTACATTTAGGCCTTACATTTAGGTTTTTAATCCCATTTTGAGTTTATTTTTGTGTCTGGTGTTAGGGAGTGTTCTAATTTCATTCTTTTACATGTAGCTCTATAATGGCATGGGGCTTTCCCTTGTGGCTCAGCTGGCAAAGAATCTACCTGCTATGCAGGGCACCTGGGTTGGGAAGATCCCCTGGAGAAGGAAAAGGCCACCCACTCCAGTATTCTGGCCTGGAGAATCCCAAAGACTATACAGTCCATGGGGTCACAAAGAGTCAGACACGACTGAGAGACTTTCCCTCACTTACTCTATAATGGCATACATGGGGAAAAAATCTAAAGGAGAGTGAATATATGTATATGTAAAACTGACTCACTTTGCTGTACACCTGAAACTAACACAACATTGTAAATCAACTGGACTACAATTTAAAAATTGTTTTAATTTTGATTAGACTGATTTGATTATATGATGCTGAATGCAGAAGATTAGGCTAAAAGATGACAGATGCTTGGATTAAAAAGATGAGACTTCCTTCATGAATTATTGTCTACATATGGGTAAAACCAGTCCACTTAGCCTGCCTAGGCTGGTGCCCCAGGGAGTTTTCCTCACTGAAGCAAATTCTGCTTGTTCAAGTCTTCGTTTGAATAATAATAGCAGAGGAAGCTCAAAGTGACTCAGGTGGTACTCTTGGAATTCTTTTTAAGATATAGATATGAAACCAGTCCCTTGGCAAAAATAATTTCTTTTTCACAACCTTTGGTTTTAATATTCAAAAGAAATCACTGCCCAGCCCAAGGTAGGAAGAACTAGGATCTTCATTTTAATGTCACTGCTCTTGCCCTCCTCATCCTTACTCCCACCACTTGTGTCCTGACAATCCAGCCACCTATTCCATACACAGAGCAAGGTTTAAAAAATAATAAAATTGTGTCCTTTCTCCTATCAATGGTCCATTGAGACTTCTCTCACATACTCCTTTTCTACCCACCCTCTTCTTCCTAATCTGCCATCAAAAAGTGACTTCTTCTGGACTCTTATAGGATTATTTTCTGATCGTGGAATTTTTATATCATCTTATGTATAACTATTTCAATTCAAGTATTCACTATTTCAATCAACAAATACTTCCTGAGTACTTGCTTTATATAAAGCACTGGGAATACAGCAGCATACAAAACAGATATGTAGGTTCACAGAAACTACATCCTACTATATTCAACTCTTTCCTCAGTGAATTGATGGATGGATGGTTAAAACAAACGTCTCTCTATAAGGTCACTCCTTGAAAGGACCAAGGAGACACAGCCCTTTATCTCCACCATAGTGGAGAGTAAGAAACTCTCCACGATAGTCGACAGCTCAGCCATCTTTTCTTAAAATATACTTTGCCCACTCCTATTCCCCAGCTTTCCTCACATTGCCTGTAATGCCTCCCACTTGACCTGCCTGATACCCACTCAACTTATGCTGAATAAGCTCCATCTCCTCCCAGAACCCCTCTCAAACTGATTCTTTAGCCAGCAGTGGTACCTTCCTTCTTTAACCTGTAGAATGCTTATGTATTATAACCAGACTTTACAATTACTTCATATTCTCTAAATGCCCAGGATGGTACCTTTGCCAGTGCTATAATGCTCCCTTTAACCTAGTGTAGTACCTTCCATTTAACAGGAAGTTTAGTGAAAGTTTTGATTAGCTGAATAGTAAGAGACTGTGGGGGGCTTTCTAGGTGGCATTAGTGGTAAAGAACCCACCTGCCAATGCAGGAAACATAAGTGACGCAGGTTCCAAAAGATCCCTTGGAGGAGCACATGGCAACCCACTCCAGTATTCTTGCCTGGAGAATCCCATGGACAGAGGAGTCTGACAGCTATGGTCCATATTCACAAAGAGTTGGACCTGACTGAAGCTACTTAGCATGCATGCACACAGACACTGTGGATATTCATGGGACAGGCTGGGGTATCTGAATCACAATCACTATTCTAGGACGTGTAGTCAGAGACATTCAAAAATGTATGCACCCTGGAATGTACAAAAGGGACCCCAAGATCTAAAATTGAAATATACTGGCAATGAAAGAGAAGATTATATTAATGTCAGAAAAACTAACTTGTGCCCTATGAGAGGTTGTAACCTTTCCACATCTGTAACACCTATAGAGGAAGATCACTGCAGATGGTGACTGCAGCCATGAAATTAAAAGACACTTGCTCCTTGGAAGAAAAGCTATGACCAACCTAGACAGCATATTAAAAAGCAGAGACATTACTTTGCCAACAAAAGTCCATTTAGTCAAAGCTATGGTTTTTCCAGTAGTCATGGATGGATGTGAGAGTTGGACTATAAAGAAAGCTGAGCACAGAAGAATTGATGCTTTGGAACTGTGGTGTTGGAGAAGACTCTTGAAAATCCCTTGGACTGCACAGAGATCCAACCAGTCCATCTTGAAGGAAATCAGTCCTGAATATTCATTGGAAGGACTGATGTTAAAGCTGAAGCTCCAATACTTTGGCCACCTGATGTGAAGAGCTGACTCATTGGAAAAGACCCTGATGCTGGGAAGGATGGAGGACAAGAGGAGAAGGGAACAACAGAGGATGAGACGGTTGGATGGTATCACCAACTTAATGGACATGAGTTTGAGCAAGTTCCGGGAGTTGGTGATGGACAGGGAAGCTTGGTATGCTGCAGTCCATGAGGTCACAAAGAGTCGGACGCAACTGAGCAACTGAATTGATAGAGGAAGTGACTCAATTCAAAGACCCAAGTTGTGCTGCCAGAAGCACTTTTCTTGTAATTTGGGAAATGCTCTCAAACAATGTGGTTATAGATGAGACTTTATTGAAGAACCCTCAGCTGAAAGCTGACAGCAAGTCAGCTGAGCCCAGGGGTAGATGGAGCTTAGTCAGTCACGCAGAGAAGCAGCATCCACTCTCCATCTGCAGATAAGGAAAAGCCTCAAAGAAAAAATACTTGAAAATTTCTAATTACATTTGACAGAATAGCTAAAAAGCTTATGTACAATCACTTTAGTGAGTTCTAAGGCTTTAAAACTTCATTTAGTTTCACTGCACTTAAAAAAAATCTCTGAATATTCTGTCAGGTGACCTTCCCTGGTGGCTTAAAGAATCCGGAGATTCTTTAGACGATAAAGAATCCACCTGCAAGGCAGAAGGCCCAGGTTTGATCCCTGGGTCAGGAAGATTCCCTGGGGAAGGGAATGGCTACCCACTCCAGTATACTTGCCTGGAGAACCCCATGGATAGAAGAGCCTGGTGGGCTACAGTCTGTGGGGTCACAAACAGTCAGACATGACTGAGCAATAAGCATGCATGCATTCTATCAGGTACAACATAAAATGAGTAAAGAAAATATAGTCTTGTTTCTAGAAACATTGACTCCTAGGAGTTCTCCTATGTCTGCTCTTGTTTATCTTAGAATAAATTTTTAAATCTCTGATATTATTCTGCTTTTTATCTTCTCTTTGTTTCATCTCTTTTCTATCAGAATTAAACTTTTGTTTTTCTTTTTAATGTATTTATATTTTAAATAGATAACACATTCACATGCTCAAATATCAAAATGTATAAGAAAATACACAGTAAAAAGACACTTCCCCACCTCTCTCCCTACAGGTAACCACTGTTATTATTTTTTTGTATGTCCTTTGGAGAAAAATTTTTAGCATACAGTAGCTGCAAATACAAGCAAATACTACCTCATCTTTGGAATTAAACCTTTCATATCACAATATGTCCCACTCCATCGGGGTAGGGTTGGAGTACCTTCTGGGAGGAAGTGTCTTGCACCATGCCTGGCATAGAATTAGGGATGCTATTATATAGGAAGCACTCAGTAAATGCTTGTGAATCTAAAGAGGCTACTGCAGGAAGAACAGAGAAATGCACATACAGCCTGACTTCTGTTCCTCCACTAATGTTATGAACTCACTCAGATTCTCACTTAAAGCAAGGGGACAAGGACCTTACCTTGTGCCCCCCTCCCGAAGTCCCTTCAACCCAATCCTATTTCTCTACCAGAGTGGTTTTGAGTATGGGATGGAGAAAAGGAATTTTTTAAAGGAGAAGACACAAAGAAATGAGGAAAGGAAAACAACTAAAAAAAGGATGCAGGAGAGGAAGGGGAAGGTGGAATTCAGAGAAGCATGAGCCCCTTTGAAAGGGAAGGGTCAGATGAAACCCACTAAAAATTCTGATCATCACCTGAACCCCATTCCATCCCCATTCCATCACCATCCTTCTGTCAGACATAAGCTGTGATTCAGGACACTGAAACACTCGAGATTAGGACTCAATAAATTTATCATGACACAGTGATTACTGAACACCAGCACCTGGAGAAAACATTCCAAGCCAGACTGGCAGTGCCTGTGCTGACAGTGCTCTTTTCCACATCTGAGAGGCCATGACTTTTAGTCCCACGACCTAAGACATCTGCTGAGTGTGAAGCCTCAACTCCTAATCTCCTTTATGTTATGCTTTGCTGTCAGAAACAAAACCTCTCCCTCAAAATAATTTTTTAAGTTCTCTAGACTTATATCCTCTTATCTCATCCCAAAGAGTGACTTACCATTCTATCAGAAACATATCTAAGTCCCAGAATAGAGAATGTCATATAGTATCTCTGCCTTTGAGGAACTTTGGCCCTTCTTTCACATGGTAGCTGTGAACGTTTTTATAACAGATATCAGAAAGTTTCCACAGTCCGATCAAAAACATCTGCTTCCTTCAGTTTGTATTTCCCATTCAGTATGTCTTTTGACAAATTCCAAAGCTCTGTCCTGCTGGTTAAGACAAAGATACAATTCTGCAATCTATGGCCAGCGTGATGACAAAGAAAGCCAGGAACCCTCCACTCCTCTGGGTGCCATCAGGAGTGGGCCCAAGGTGGAAGTGCTCTCTCTGGGCACTCACGCCCCGTCACCATGTAAGGCATGATGTAAGATGAAAGCATCTGCTGACTCTCAGAGGTGTAATTATCACCAGGGTGGGGGTATAATTAAAGTACGGATAATTTACCTTGAAGAAGATAAAAATTAAGAATTATTAACGATCATAATTAGCCCTGTTATATCTAAGAATCACAAAATGCTTTACAAGCTGTAATTATCACAGCTCTCCCTCTGAGGAAGGGATTCATATCAGCTCCTTGTTTAACAGGGGGTGAAGTGATGGGCACGGGGGGAAGGCCGAAAGGGGTGGAGTAATGCTTCTCTGTCATCTGTCCTGTAAGTGGCGAAACTCGAAAGAGGCCCCAGAAGGGCTGACTCCCATTATGGTATATGCCCTCATCCCCAAGCCACCACCCCAACTGCCAGAACTCCATCTCAAATCAAGCCACTCATCTCATTCTGACTTGCTGGCCATTTAAACTGCTGTAATGCAATAAAACTGTTCCATATCAGCCAGGATTTTACTAAACACTTAGAAGAAATAATAGATACTGCATTGCCTTCAAGGAACTTAAAACCTAATGAAGAAGACAAAACAAGCACCCATTAAATTAGAGAAAAGTATGGAAATTACACATTAACTAGTGCTAGGTTATATGATGCTGACTAAGCATGCTCTGGAAAAAATTTTCAATTGTAAGATCATTATGTATAAAGGTCAAGCAAGGTTTTGGGAGTAGATGGAACTTGTGTGGGGCCTCAAAGAAAATATATTAGGTTTTGGACTGGCAGAGGTGGGGTTCCAGGGGATAGGTCATTGAATAAAAAGAAACAACAGGAAAATTTGAAAGGTTTAACATATAATTTTAAAGAAAAAGTCTTCACTGAAGAAATGTTTATAGAACTTACCAATGAAACTTACTTTCTTTAAAGCCATCTAAAATTATCCTACTTAGATATTTTCCCAGAATCCACATCATGGCTCACACTGGGTTTTGGAGACGCCCATTAGACTGAGGATGACAGTAGAATTTTCACTGTTTTACCTAAATTTGCATTTTGGTGATTTCTCCAATAAGGCCAAGACCGAACCTGGTTCTGCTAGAATGCCACAGAATGTCAAATACATTATCTACTTTTTTTCTGGGTTGAGAAAATGGGTTCTGTGGTCTCTATCTCTGGAAAAACCTAAGACCATCTCAGTTCTCTGTCTGTTACTCCAACAGAGCTCCACATCCAAAGATTTTAGCATAGATGAGGCTTCGTGATTGATCTAATAATTATAAAGCATCTGAGTGATATAAGTTTATAATCTCTTTTCAATTCTTCTTAAAGAGTTCAAATCTCAAAGCCAAGAAACAGTACAACACTGCAGCTGCGCTCTGAACTTACCATCATTAACCCTTGATAAAAAGGAACATTTTTGCAGAACTGAGCACAGGCACTTGGATCATTCTTGGGCCAGTCACTGACATTCTCTGACCTCTCAGTCTCCAGTCTATAAAATAAATATAAAGAGACTTTTTGCCTACAAAGAATATAGAGATCTTCAGGTGATTTAAAAAAAATTTTTTAATGAATCACAATGAGTGACATTGCCACATTTCAAGGATTCCAAGTTGGTCTTTAAAAAAAAATAAAATGAATGAATAAGTTAGGAATTGATAATTTTCTACATTCTCTGACATTTACCAACCTTTTAAGGAATGAGAAAGCAAAGAAAATCATTTCCTATCTAAGCATTATGTCAGGAGGTCCTTTTAAAATAATATTGTAAACTAATGACACTCTTAAATACAAGAACATTATATAACAATGAGGATCACTTCATTAGAATATCAAATTTGATTTTACAATTTAGCGTTTGAACCTGTTTACAGTGTTTCTGATAATGGACTGAGAACAGCAAGGAAGAGAGGCTAGTTCTCTTAGGTGTGTTCAGGTTTTTAAATATTTTCTCTCACATTGTACTGACTTTAAACAAAGTAGGTAAGAGAGCCACTGAACTGAGAAGGGAATGGCAATCCACTCCAGTATGCTTTCCTGGAGAATCCCATGGACAGAGGAGCCTGGAAGGCTATGGTCCATGGGGTCGAAAAGAGTCGGACTGAGTGACTGAACTGAACTGAAGAGAGCCACCACTGAATTTAAGATTTAGATTCATTCAGAGTGGTGAAGAGTTTTTTCTGTTACTGTGAATACAATTGCAACAACTTTCTCAAGGATGTTCAGAAGCATCTTCCTTTTGGGTTTGCTTCTATATTTGTTTCTTCTTGTTCAACTCTTTTAGATGATTGATGTGTGAGTTGCTCAGTCATGTCCGACTCTTTGTAACCCCACAGAAGATAGCCCACCAGGCTCCTCTGTCTATGTGATTCTCCAGGCAAGAATACTGGAGTGGATCAAACCCAGGTCTCTTGCATTGCAAGCAGATTCTTTACCGTCTGAGCTACAGGAAAGATCCACTAGATGATTAATATTTTCCCTTTATTCTCTTAGAACCTAATAAATGTCCAGTCCTTTTTTGAGTGTATTGACTATAGAAGTGTAATGAAATCATACAAATGCATCCCACCACCTGGGCTGAGGTCCCGTAACAGATCACACAAGCAGATAAAAACAGAATCAGACATAAGGCAAGGTTTGTCAAGGGAACTCCTTGAAAGACACCCATAAAAAGGGCTATTACCCTCTGTGAGATACAGAGGTTCTGTGATGGTTTGTGGTTACAGTGTATATAGTGCTCATGATGATTCCATCTTAGAATTCAAAGATTAAGAGAACTCTGCTGCTGCTGCTGCTAAGTCACGTCAGTCGTGTCCGACTCTGTGTGACCCCACAGATGGAAGCCCACCAGGCTCCTCTGTCCCTGGGATTCTCCAGGCAAGAACACTGGAGTGGGTTGCCGTTTCCTTCTCCAATGCATGAAAGTGAAAAGTGAAAGTGAAGTCGCTCAGTCGTGTCCAACTCTTAGCGGCCCCGTGGACTGTAGCCTATCAGGCTCCTCCATCCATGGGATTTCCCAGGCAAGAGTACTGGAGTGGGGTGCCACTGCCTTCTCCGAAGAGAACTCTATAAAACCCTAAATAGAAGTCAAAAAGAGATATCTTCATTCTTCACTAAGGAGCTGCTACAGCAAGTTTGCTGAGTCCAAGAAGTGGTGACAGTTCTAAGAGAACCTTTAGATCACAGACATTGATGCTGAAGTCCTTAAGGATGAAAAATTGAACCAGGCTTACAACTGTCTTCCCATTGCCAATCAATTCCACTTTCCTCTTCACCCCACTTCCAGGATAGCAACAAGGGAAGGGATGAATTGAATTCAAGATCACTATCATTCAGACCAACTTGAACATTAAAATACAGCCATCAGGACTCAGGTCCCAAATCTTCATATCCCATTGGAGGATCCTACAAAGTCTCATCAAAATTCAAAAAACCTATACTTGCCTCTGTTGGACAAAGGAAGAGAGAGAAATGCCAAAAACCACTGAATCATTTAATAGTCTCCATAAACCTATTACAAACCAAAGTTTCATACTGTCTGAAATGTAAGGGTGAGAGTCAACCAGGGATAAAATTCAGGTTCTTACAATAAAACAATGCTGATATTTGCAAATGATCACCAGAGTTGAGAAACCCCTGACAAACATAATGGGTCAGAATGACTGATTACCTTAATGTGCTTCCACGAGAGCCAGACTTAAGTGTTTAGGTGTCATAATCATCAGTAACTGGGGCTGAACAAGATGACTATATCTACAATAATGCATTACACCAGCTCTTTTCCTCCAGGGGCATCAATATGCTAATGAGAACAGAAATGAGCAAATTTCATTTAGATAGAATATCACTAATAATAACATTTCACAGATTTAAAGTTCTCTTATGAACAATTTGATGAAAACATATTTTTAAGTACCCTTAAAAATTATTTACTAAGGACATGATCTCCAATCTGTAGGAAAATCATAAGACTAAAGAATATAGATATAAATGTTTTCCCACCAGCATTTTTAGAGAAGAAATTAAAACTAGTTCCTTACAAACTCTTGTTGACCTGGAATGGCCTCAGGCAGTTCCCCATGGACTGTCATATCCCGGAAAGAAATCATCTGGGTCTCATTAGTTTATGCCAAAATTTCTGTTTAACCTCAGCCTAGAATTTATATCTTTTATAAAGTAAATGGTTTACAGGTCACTACTTTGTAATGAAATTGCAATTAACTAAGATTCTGAACATGAATTTATTTAATTTTAACAATTAAGGAAAAATAGAGATTCTGCCAAATATTCTATCCTTTCATGTTAGGTGGAGCCAGTACTCTGTCAGGAAGAAAGGTCTGTGAACCTCGTGCCAAAGAGCTACGTGAGCAAACAGCAAGATAAACAAGTCATTCGTGGAGACAAAGGTGGAGCTGGGCTTGGTTAGAAATGAATCAGGCCATCCCACAGAGTGGGTGTCTCCTTTCTAAGTTGTTCTTCAGGGCACAATTAAAACCTCTATAAAAGGCCCAGCTCCCAGCTGTTCAGTACACCTGCCAGCAGTGTCAGCGAGCACTTGACCTCTTCCTCTGGTGAAGTGGGTAAGTCCCATTCGGTGGGATCATGTTCTTCTGTACGATTCTTCATTTTCCAGCTGTTGTAGATGTTGGGGGGGGTTAAGGAGGGTCTATGTGACAGTTAGCATCAGTATCTTACAGATATACCTGCTCCTACTGCTGCTAAGTCACTTTAGTCGTGTCCGACTCTGTGCGACCCCATAGACAGCAGCCCACTAGGCTCCCCCATCCCTGGGATTCTCCAGGCAAGAACACTGGAGTGGGTTGCCATTTCCTTCTCCAATGCATGAAAGTGAAAAGTGAAAGTGAAGTCGCTCAGTTGTGCCTGACTCTTAGCGACCCCATGGACTGCAGCCTACCAGGCTCCTCCGTCCATGGGATTTTCCAGGCAAGAGTACTGGAGTGGGGTGCCATTGCCTTCTCCGACAGATATACCTAATTCCTACTAACTCCATGCCATCTTTCTATGGAGCACTTAACTCTATAAGTTTGTTTGGACATTAGGGGTTGGAGGATGGTCATATATGACTGATGTGGCTCATCTTCCTAAAAAAAGTTTGCCAGCCCTCAGTTCTCTTCTTTATAT
This sequence comes from Bos indicus x Bos taurus, assembly GCF_003369695.1. Classification (NCBI taxonomy): domain Eukaryota; kingdom Metazoa; phylum Chordata; class Mammalia; order Artiodactyla; family Bovidae; genus Bos; species Bos indicus x Bos taurus. The sequence goes on from NC_040078.1 coordinate 18,680,240, forward strand.
TGCTTCTACCCAATATGGACTATGCTCATGTGGTTATGGTACCTGAGGTATTGAAGTTGAGAAGCAACTAAAGAAGCCAGCTTTCCAGGTTCAGTCTGACTCACCAAATCTGGCAGCCAATCAGAAAGCACCTAACAGAAACTTACAATGATTGAATACTTGTAATACATAAGAATTAAGGCTAATAATATGAACTTTGTTTTCTGCATTGATATATCTAAATATTACAATACCACCTTTGACTAGGAAGTAGTACTTAAGAGCTGGTGACTTACAAATTATACTTCTAGATCTCTAAAGGACTATATACAGTTAGGAACTAATCCACATCCCCTTTTTATTGTTCCAGTTTTGCTGCTACAATTAGGTTTACTTATCCATTTTAAGATCCTTCACTTTTTGGTTTTCACGTAGCCGCTTTGCTCAGTCTTAGAGGAAAATTCTTGAGTAGCAACCTATCAAATCTAAATATCTACAATCTTCAGTCTGATTTGAAAAACACTAGGGAATAGGAAGAAAGAGAAAGGATATGGATAATACAAACTGGGTAGAAAATCAAAAGCTAACTACAGGATAGCCTGAGATGCGTGCCTGGCTTGAAATTTTTCAGAATCTCTTCCCTTTTATAAGCACTACATGAAAGTGAATGTCAGTCAGTCGTGTCCAAAGCCTTGTGATCCCATGAACTGTAGCCTGACTGGCTCCTTTTCCTTGTAACTCTCCAGGCAAGAGTACTGGAATGGGTTGCCATTTCCTTCTCCAGGGGATCTTCCCCACCCAGGGATCGAACCAGGGTCTCCTGTGTTGCAGGCAGATTCTTTACCAACTGAGCCATATTCAAAGATTTTAAAATGCTTTGAAAGTCCCAGTTGAAAATACTTTGGTAAAGTCAAATTATTTAGGGATCTGCCTGAAACTGTGGAGAAAGCCTCCCCAAGATCAGAAACAGAGTTTTATTCTGAATCCAATTTTATTGTTCTAGGTTTACTTGAATTTGAAGGAAGAAAAAAATGTCTCCACTTCTGAGAAGCATCTTTAATATCACTAAAATTTTCAATCAATATGCCTCACATGATTGTGATGGGACAACACTAAGCAAGAAAGACCTGAAGAATCTCCTTGAGAGGGAATTTGGAGATATCCTTCGGGTAAGAAATAACAAGAAAAGGAAATTTCTCTACTGATTTAGAGCTATGAAATTTCTTCTCAGGAAAGACCAGAGCAAGGAATGGTGACTTTATATTCATTTATAGCCATGACAGTTCTACACCATATTCCCCATTCATGTCTGAGTCTGAAGGTAATTAATTAGTTACTTAATTATTTAATCAGGCTCTTCTCTAGTAAAATGGCATTTCTGCAAATGTTTTGTTCTGTTTTCAAACATGGGATAAAAATCAAATCAGCATACTGGCTATTTCAGACATAAATGGCTGCTGCAAATCTTCATACATTTCCACTGCTTTCTCTCTTGAGGATGAATTCATTCTTATTTATCCAGCTATAACTTGTATTCTTTTGATCAGTATTAAATTATAAGACGCAAAAATTTCCAATGAATGTATGCTTTAAAATTAGGTTGTTCACGTTTTACATGCGGACAAGACTCCATACAACTGTTTCTCTAATTGTTCTTAATGTCTTTTGAGTACCAACATATTATAAAATATGCAGTGTGTGTGTGGAAGTTTACTACCTGTAAATAGTACATTGTAAAAGTTTTGATTTCTTTTTCAGAGACCACACGACCCAGAAACGGTAGACCTGGTCCTGGAACTTCAGGATCGCGACCGTGACGGGCTCATCGATTTCCATGAATTCCTCGCGATCGTTTTCAAAGTGGCTGCAGCTTGTTATTATGCTCTCGGCCAGGCCTCGGGGCTAAATGAGAAGGAAGCCAAGTGTGAGGGAAAGGGAAACCCGTTACAAGATCGCAGGAGGGAAGACCAAAGGAGATTCGAGCCCCAAAACAGACAACTAGAAGAACGCAGGCTGAAGAGGCAGGAACTGGAGGAGCTCGCTGAGGAAGAGGAGCTGAGGGAGCAGCAAGTAAGACGTGAGCAGAGGCTGCAAAGGAGAAAACAAGAAGAGTGTGGTGAGGAGGAAGAGCTGCAGCAAAGGCCCAAGGGTCGGGAGCCAGAGGAGCTTCTGAGCCGAGAGCAAAGTTTCGAGAGGCAGGAGCAACGGGAACGACAGCGCCTCCAGGTGGAACAGCAACAGCGGCAAAGAGGAGAGCTGCGGGAGCGCCAGGAAGAAGTGCAGCTCCAAAGGCGGGAGACTCAGGAGCTCCAGAGGGAGCGTCTGGAGGAAGAGCAGCAACTGCAAAAGCAGAGGCGCGGGCGCGAGGAGCGGCTCTTGGAACAGGAGAGGCGGGAGCAGGAGCTGCGGCGCAAGGAGCAGGAGCTGCTCGAGAGACAGCAGGAGCAGCAGATCCGCGAGGAGGTGCAGAGCCTTCAAGAAGACCAGGAGAGGCAACGACGCAAGGAAGAGCAGCGCTACGACCAAAACTGGAAGTGGCAACTAGAGGAGGAAAGCCAGAGACGCCGCTACACACTGTACGCCAAGCCAGCTCAACGGGAGCAGGTGAGGGAGGAAGGGCAGCTGCGGCTTGAAGAGGAGCAGCTGCAGCGGGAGAAGAGGCGCCAGGAGCGAGAAAGGCAGTATCGGGAAGTGGAGCTGCAGAGGGAGGAAGAGCGACTAAAGCAGGAGGAGGAGCAGGTGCAGAGAGAGGAGCAGCTTCAGAGAGAGAAACGCGAGAAGAGGCACCAGGAGCCCAAGAAGCAGTATTTAGAGAAAGTGGAGCTGCAGGAGGAGGAGCAGCTGCAGAGAGAGGAACGAGAGAAGAGGCGCCAGGAGCGCGAGAGGCAGTACCTCGAGAAGGAGGAGCTGCAGCGGCAGGAAGAGCGATTGCAGAGAGAGAAGGAGCAGCTGCTGAGGGAGGAACTCGAGAAGAGGCGCCAGGAGCGCGAGAGGCAGTATCTAGAGAAAGTGGAGCTGCAGGAAGAGGAGCAGCTGCAGAGAGAGGAACACGAGAAGAGGCGCCAGGAGCGTGACAGGCAGTATCTCGAGAAGGAGGAGCTGCAGCGGCAGGAAGAGCGACTGCAGAGAGAGAAGGAGCAGCTGCAGAGAGAGGAACGCGAGAAGAGGCGCCAGGTGCTCGAGAGGAAGTATCTCGAGGAGGAGGAGCTGCAGCGGGAGGAAGACCGACTGCTGAGAGAGAAGCAGCTGCTGAGAGAGGAACGCGAGAAGAGGCTTCAGGGGCGCGAGAGACAGTATCTAGAGAAGGTGGAGCTGCAGCGGGAAGAGGAGCAGCTGCAGAGAGAGAAGAGGCGCCAAGAGCGGGAAAGACAATATCGGGAAGAGGAGCTGCTGCGGGAGGAAGAGCGACTGCACAGAGAGGAGCAGCAGCTGCAGAGAGAGGAATGTGAGAAGAGGAGGCGCCAGGAGCTCGAGAGACAGCTAGAGGAGGAGGAGCTGCAGCGCCTGGACAGGAAGAGGCAATTCCGGGATGAGGATCAGCACCAAAATGAAGTTCGTAATAACAGGGTTTACGCCAAACACCGAGAGAACAAAGAAAAGAGCTGGCAACTGGATGATTCCCGGGTGCAGGAGAGTCAATTCCAGCAGGATCGGCGCCCCCTGCAGGATGAACAAGAAGAGAAAAGAGAACGCGAACAAGAGAGGAGGAGCCGGCAAAAGCGTGACAGGCAATTCCCAGCTGAACAACTGCTGGAGCGAGAGCAGCAAAAGGAAACCGAAAGGCGAGATAGGAAATTCCAAGAGGAAGAACAGCTGCTGAAAGGGGAAAGAGAGGAGAAAATACGCTATCTGGAAGAAGACAGAAAGTTCCGCCGCCTGGAAGGCGAGCAACAGCTACGCCAGGAGCGAGATAGAAAATTCCGCGAGGAAGAACAACTGAGCCGCCAGGAACGAGACAGAAAATTCCGTGAGGAAGAGCATCTCCTGCAGGAAAGGGAAGAACAGCTGCGCCGCCAGGAACGCGACAGAAAGTTCCGCAAAGAGGAACAGCAGCTGCGCCTCCTGGAACGCGAGCAACAGCTACGCCAAGAACGAAACAGAAAATTCCGCGAAGAACAGCTCCTGAGAGAAAGGGAAGAACAGCTGCGCCGCCAGGAACGCGACAGAAAGTTCCGTGAGGAGGAACAGCTCCTGCAGGAAAGAAAAGAACTGCGCCGTCAGGAACGCGAACACCTCCTGCAAGAACGGGAAGAACAGCTGCGCCGCCAGGAGCGCGACAGGAAGTTCCGTGAGGAGGAACAGCTCCTGCAGGAAAGAGAAGAACTGCGCCGCCAGGAGCGCGACAGAAAGTTCCGTGAGGAGGAACAGCTCCTGCAGGAAAGAGAACTGCGCCGCCAGGAGCGCGAGCCACAACTTCGCCAGGAACGCGACAGAAAGTTCCATGAGGAGGAAAAGCTCCTGCAGGAAAGGGAACAACAGTTGCGCCGCCAGGAACGCGACAGAAAGTTCCGTGAGGAGGAACAGCTCCTGCAAGAAAAGGAAAAGCTGCGCCGCCAGGAGCGCGACAGAAAGTTCCGTGAGGAGGAAGAGCTCCTGCAAGAAAGGGAAGAACAGCTGCGCCGCCAGGAGCGCGACAGAAAGTTCCGTGAGGAAGAACAGCTCCTGCAGCAAAGAGAAGAACTGCGCCGCCAGGAGCGCGAGCCACAATTTCGCCGGGAACGCGACAGAAAGTTCCGTGAGGAGGAACAGCTCCTGCAAGAACGGGAAGAACAGCTGCGCCGCCAGGAGCGCGACAGAAAGTTCCGTGAGGAGGAACAGCTCCTGCAAGAAAGGGAAGAACAGCTGCGCCGCCAGGAGCGCGACAGAAAGTTCCGTGAGGAAGAACAGCTCCTGCAGCAAAGAGAAGGACTGCGCCGCCAGGAGCGCGAGCCACAACTTCGCCAGGAGCGCGACAGAAAGTTCCGTGAGGAAGAACAACTCCTGCAGCATAGAGAAGAACTGCGCCGCCAGGAGCGCGACAGAAAGTTCCAAGAAGAACAGCTCCTCAGAGAAAGGGAAGAACAGCAGCTGCGCCGTCAGGAACTTGAGGGGGTCTTCTCCCAGGAGGAACAACTGAGGCGCGCCGAGCAAGAGGAAGAACAGCGACGTCAGAGGCAGAGAGACAGGAAGTTCCTCGAGGAAGAGCAGAGCCTCCAGCGCGAGCGAGAGGAAGAGAAGCGCCGCGTCCAGGAGCAGGACAGGAAGCTCCTCGAGCAAGAAGAGCAGCTGCACCGCGAGGAGCAGGAAGAGCTGAGGCGCCGGCAGCAGCTAGACCAGCAGTACCGGGCGGAGGAGCAGTTTGCTAGGGAGGAGAAGAGGCGTCGTCAGGAACAAGAATTGAGGCAAGAAGAGCAGAGACGCCGCCAGGAGCAGGAGAGGAAATTCCGGGAAGAAGAACAGCTCCGCCGCCAGCAGCAGGAGGAGCAGAGGCTTCGCCAAGAGCGCGACGTGCAGCAGAGCCGCCGCCAAGTGTGGGAGGAAGACAAGGGCCGCCGGCAGGTCCTGGAGGCTGGCAAGCGGCAGTTTGCCAGTGCCCCAGTGCGCTCCAGTCCGCTCTACGAGTACATCCAAGAGCAGAGATCCCAGTACCGCCCTTAAAGAGATGCTGCCAAATCCCGACACCTGCCGAAGCTTCGAGCAAAGGAAAATGAGAATCACTGAGTACCAAATGACTCTGGTTGTGGGAAAACTCTGGTGTTAGAATAACTCTTTTTTACAAAATCTTAATCTGTACTTTTTCATGTGCTTTGTACTTCTGCCTTTTATTCTTTCTTAAATAGTTCTTTAGGATGTCTTTGCTCTTTGGTGCAGATGTGGTGTGCATTTTTAAAAACCATAAAAGCCATTTAATTTGTTTAAGGAATTTTGTTTGGGGAACACGTTCATTCATTGCTTTCAGAAGTAACAAAGATAGTATGTCCATTTGAGATTCAAAAGAATGGGTCAGCTTTTTTATTGACCCATCTTGTAGAGAGCTCAGATATTTTTTATGTTCAAGTTGATATTTCTTTCTGGGCCTAAATTATGCTAATATTTCTCTCCAAATAGCATCCCACTTTTTGTGGCATAATTAGCACAGATTCTGCAAGGGGACTGAATTTTTCCAAAAACCCCTGAATAGTGCAGGAGGAATGGCTTCTCCAGAAAGAGTCACTGAATTCAGCCCGTAATTGGAAGAAATATCTATAAGACTTGGAATTAGATTTCTTTTACATTTAACTCCATAAATACTTAAAATATCATGAAGCAAAAGCAAGGTGTTTCTCAAACAACTCCAGAGCTCAAACTTTAAAACCATGTCTGCTGTAGTCTGTAGCATTCAGTTCCTTTCCCCCAGTGTTGGATGAGCTTGAGAATATTACTGCCTTTGTTAATTTTAGCTGAAAAGGGACCTGCTCAGGATCCTGTAAACATCTGTCTTGCTCTAGAGCCAACAAGAGATCACAGAGCATTTGGGGGTGGGGAAAAGGGAAGTTTTGTGGACAGAAGGGCAAGTCCCTAGAGGCCCTTTGACAAGCCCTGTCAGCCCACAATCCTTTGAGCCCTACTGATACTACCTTGGAGACATGTTAAAATAATTGGACTGTGTAAAAAATAATAATAATAAATATTTTGGCAATTATTTTTGTCTGTTTTAACTGTGCATCAAACCATAACTCAAGATTTAATGGTCTGGGAACTGACGTAACTTTCCAGTCATTTAAGGGTTTTGTTTACTATTAATTGATGTCTAGTTGTGAAAAAGAAAAAAAAAAAAAAAACCTCTATTCTCCACAACCATTTTTTTGACTATTAGAGTGAATGCTATATTATTTCCACCAAGTTAGGATTCTTTTTCCAAGTATTTTTATTCTTGACTCTGCAGCTGTCTTTGTCCTTTTAAAATGGAGCAGGGCCCTATGGCCCTTCCCCCCGCCCCACCCCCATGTCCTGCCTTTTGCTTGTGGAAAACTTTGGTCAAAGAAGTTTAATCAGAGAAATGAGAACACATAGAAACAAAGGACAACAGTCAAAGGAGACCAAATAATAATAAGGTAGTTATTAGGTGAGTTTTCATTCCAAGCCAAAGAAAGGCAATGCCAAAGAATGTTCAGACTACCGCACAATTGTACTCATCTCACATGCCAGCAAAGTAATGCTCAAAATTCTCCAAGCCAGGCTTCAGTTCAGTTCTGTTCAGTTGCTCAGGCATGTCCGACTTATTGTGACCCCATGAATCACAGCATGCCAGGCCTCCCTGTCCATCACCAACTCCTAGAGTCCACCCAAACCCGTGTCCATCAAGTCGGTGATGCCATCCAGCCATCTCATCCTCTGTTGTCCCCTTCTCCTCCTGCCTCCAATCCTTCCCAGCATTAGGGTCTTTCCCAGTGAGTCACCTCTTCACACAAAGTGGCCAAAGTATTGGAGTTTCAGCTTCAGCGTCAGTCCTTCCAATGAACAACCAGGACTGATCTTTAGGATGGACTGGTTGGATCTTCTTGCAGTCCAAGGGACTCTCAAGAGTCTTCTCCAACACCACAGTTCAAAAGCATCAATTCTTCAGTGCTCAGCTTTCTTCACCGTCCAACTCTCACATCCATACATGACCACAGGAAAAACCATAGCCTTGACTAGACGGACCTTTGTTCACAAAGTAATGTCTCTGCTTTTGAATATGCTATCTAGGTTGGTCATAACTTTCCTTCCAAGGAGTAAGTGTCTTTTCATTTCATGGCTGCAGTCACCATCTGCAGTGATTTTGGAGCCCAGAAAAATAAAGTCTGACACTGTTTCCACTGTTTCCCCATCTATTTCCCATGAAGTGATGGGACCAGATGCCATGATCTTCGTTTTCTGAATGTTGAACTTTAAGCCAACTTTTTCACTCTCCTCCTTCACTTTCATCAAAAGGCTTTTTAGTTCCTCTTCACTTTCTGCCATAAGGGTGGTGTCATCTGCATATCTAAGGTTATTGATATTTCTCCCAGCAATCTTGATTCCAGCTTGTGCTTCTTCCAGCCCAGCGTCTCTCATGATGTACTCTGCATATAAGTTAAATAAGCAGGGTGACAATACTTGACGTGCTCCTTTTCCTATTTGGAACCAGTCTGTTGTTCCATGTCCAGTTCTAACTGTTGCTTCCTGACCTGCATACAGATTTCTCAAGAGGCAGGTCAGGTGGTCTGATATTCCCATCTCTTTCAGAATTTTCCACAGTTTATTGTGATCCACACAGTCAAAGGCTTTGGCATAGTCAATAAAGCAGAACTAGATGTTTTTCTGGAACTCTCTTGCTTTTTCCATGATCCAGCGGATGTTGGCAATTTGATCTCTGGTTCCTCTGCCTTTTCTAAAACCAGCTTGAACATTTGGAAGTTCACGGTTCATGTATTGCTGAAGCCTGGCTTGGAGAATTTTGAGCATTACTTTACTAGCATGTGAGATGAATGCAATTGTGCAGTAGTTCGAGCATTCTTTGGCATTGCCTTTGGGATTGGAATGAAAACTGACCTTTTCCAGTCCTGTGGCCACTGCTGAGTTGAACCAAGAACTTCCACATGTTCAAGCTGGATTTAGAAAAGGCAGAGGAACCAGAGATCAAATTGCCAACATTAATTGAATCATAGAAAAAGCAAGAGAGTTCCAGAAAAACATCTGCTTTATTGACTATGCCAAAGCCTTTGACTGTGTGGATCACAATAAACTGTGGAAAATTCTTAAAAAGATGGGAATACCAGACCACCTGACCTGCCTCCTGAGAAATCTATATGGAGGTCAAGAAGCAACAGTTAGAACTGGACATGGAACAACAGACTGGTTCCAAATCCAGAAAGGAGTATGTCAAGGCTGTGTATTGTCACCCTGTTTATTTAACTTGATGCAGAGTACATCATGAGAAATGCTGGGCTGGAGGAAGCACAAGCTGGAATCAAGATTGCTGGGAGAAATATCAATAACCTCAGATATGCAAATGACACCACCCTTATGGCAGAAAGCAAAGGAGAACTAGAGCCTCTTGATGAAAGTGAAAGAGGAGAGTGAAAAAGCTGGCTTAAAACTCAATATTCAGAAAATTAAGATCATGGCATCTTGTCCCATCACTTCATGGCAGATAGATGAGGAAACAATTGAAATAGTAAGAGACTTTATTTTTCTGGGCTCCAAAATCACTGCAGATGGTGACTGCAGCCATGAAATTAAAAGATTCTTGCTCCTTGGAAGAAAAGCTATGACCAACCTAGACAGCATATTAAAAAGCAGAGACATTATTTTGCCAACAAAGGTCCATCTAGTCAAAGCTATGGTTTTTCCAGTAGTCATGTATGGATCTGAGAGTTGGACTATAAAGAAAGCTGAGCGCCGAAGAATTAATGCTTTTTAACACTGGTGTGGAGAAGGCAATGGCACCCCACTCCAGTACTCTTGCCTGGAAAATCCCATGGATGGAGGAGCCTGGTAGGCTGTGGTCCATGCAGTTGTGAAGAGTCAGACAGGACTGAGCGACTTCACTTTCACTTTTCCCTTTCATGCATTGGAGAAGGAAATGGCAACCCACTCCAGTGTTCTTGCCTGGAGAATCCCAGGGACAGGGGAGCCTGGTGGGCTGCCGTCTATGGGGTCGCACAGAGTCGGACAGGACTGAAGCAACTTAGCAGCAGCAGCAGCAAATCTGGTGTTGAAGAAGACTCTTGAGAGTCGCTTGAACTGCAGGGAGATCAAACCAGTCCATCCTAAAGAAAATCAGTCCTGAATATTTATTGGAATGACTGATGCTGAAGCTGAAGCTTCAATACTTTGGCCAATTGATGCGAAGAACTGACTCATTGGAAAAGGGCCTGATGCGGGGAAAGACTGAAGGCGGGAGGAAAAGGGTACAACAGAGGATGAGATGGTTGGATGGCATCACTCACTTGATGAATATAAGTTTGAGTAACCTCCGGGAGTTGGTGATGGACAGGGAAGCCTGGCGTGCTACAGTCCATGGGGTCACAAAGAGTCAGACACGACTGAGTTACTGAACTGAAGCATAGTCAAGGATCTTTAATTCCTTCTCAAGAGTTTTAGATAATATTCTGAGCCATATCCTGTGAGCGGTCTATAGATACCAAAATCCCCACCAGGTAGAGAGGTTAACTACATGATGACCAGAGTTTAGCCATGACATAAGCTGCCACAATTCTGACAACTGGCCTCAAAGAAATGGACATAAATGGATCCTGGAATTGAAGATAACTATCTAAAACAACCAGCATGATGCTGGTCAGACCATCAATGCCAATTTGAAGATGACTGTCAGAGATGACTGTGCTGTTCTGCGTATACTGCCCTCACCCCTCACTTCTGTCTATAAAAGCTCTTGCCCCAGTGGTTGCCAGTGGGGGCAGTCGGCCTTTGGACAGACGTCCACCACCCCCCCTGCCAGTTGCCAGAATCTGAAAAAAAGCACACTTTGCTTTCTACCAACCTGGCCTGTTTATTGGCTTTTAAGCAGCAAGCAGCCATATCTCACATACTTTTTAGTAACACTTTCTGGTGGCGACTCACCGCTCATGATAAATAATGGTACTTCCAGTATTTGTTAATATTTGCTTCTAAGAACACAGCAGCTTCTTGGTCTCTGACATCTGACAAGCCAATAGAAGAAAATGGCCTGAAACTTCAGCTCGGCAATACAAAAATTAAATGACCTCTTGATTTAAGCAACACAATCCATGAGGTGACTTAGTCAGAAGGTGCTTAATAATAATCAGGCCAAAAGCATCAGACTATCATCTAACACCCCTGTTCCACCTGCTGGAATCTATATTTAATAGTCACACCTTGGTAACTAGGAATAAATCCAAGAAGGCCCTGATGTAAGATAGTATCATTTCTAATTTTGAGGGTCATGGTTGAGAAGATTTTCTAAGATAGATACAACATTTTGGTCAATGGTGGAGACAAGAAAGCTAAGCCTATGGCTCCTGAGTATCATTCTGATAGAGTAAGGTGGCACTTTTTTCAAGGAGCAAGAGCTTCTCTCTCACTTTAACACAAATAGCAGATGCCCACTAAAGACAAATCTTAGGAATCCCCTGGTTCTATCTTGGAGTTCCATCTCTTTCAAATGCTTTCTAACTGCAAAAGTACTTTCCTCTTAAGTGTATGCTTTTACTTACTAAGAATCTTCACAGAAACCCTGGAAAGAGCCTCACTGGCTTTCCCCAGGGTCCTCTCAGTAGGCACTCATTCCAGAGCCTCCTTACAAATCCCAACCCCAGGATGCTTCTGAAATACACACTCATTATCTAAGTGACAGTTCAACATAATAACCATGATAAAAATAATCAAAGTCCTTCACACTTCTTGCAGCACTTCACAAGATGAGGAAAGAGCCAATTTCCAAAGAAGAAAGTATTGTTTCATCACAATTATAATAGCATGTACTTTAAAAAAAAAAAAAAAATCAGCCAGCCTATGCCCTGTGGCTCTTATTTTAGCATGCTGGCAGGAGAACATGCTGGCAGGCAACCCTCCTGCTCCACCAGGATAATGTACATGCATGGGAAGAACCTTGAGGCTTTTGGGAAATTGGCTGCTTAACTGATAGCGTAAGGTGAACAGCTTCAGATTCCTGAACTCCGAAGAAGATTTAACTTCTCTACCAGGGACCAGGAACCAGGCTTGATCACTCAAGAGCTTTTGTATAGCAAAGTTTTATTAAAGTATAAAAAGGGACAGAGAAAGCTTCTGACACAGATATCAGAAGGGGGATGGAGAATGCCCCCCTCACTAGCGTTAGCTAAAGGAGTTATATACTTTTTAACTAGTTATTACAATAAATCAAAAGAATGTCTTAAGGTTGTAAAGATCTTACTAGACCCACTCCCATAATTTACATTTTAAGATAACAGGATTAGCCAGAAGGTTTTCAGGAAGGAGAAACTGTCCTCAAGCAGAATACATTGTTTTTACATAATCCTTAGTACAGAGTTTAAACTGAGTTGTTTGTTGTGTAATCATCAGTTCCTGGCTCAAAGAAAAACAACGTTTTAAGTGACTAAGACTAAGGAATGTAGAGAAAAAAAGATGTTTGTCCTTTCCTCCTCCTTGAGAATTCCAGACCCCTATCTCCACTTTGAGAGCCCCAGACCCCTTTCTCCTCCTCTCGGGGACCCCGGACTTCTTATCAACCTGCCTAGGAATTGACTCTTTTATTAACTATAAACTGGGAGCTCTGTTAACATCACCTTGGCTGATGCTAGAAAATGGGGTTGAGGGTTTATTATGCTGTGTGATGGAAAAGTTGGTCTCCATGTTTTATGAATTATGTCCCCCCACCAAAGTTTCAAATGATGAAGTCCTAAGCTTCAGTGCCTTAGAATGTAACCATATTTGGATAGATAGTGTTTAAATGGTAATCAAATTAAAATGAGGTCAATAGGTGAGGCCTTAATCCAATATGAATATTGAGTGTCCTTATAAGAAGGGGGAAAATGGACACAGACAAAGGGAAAATGATGTATAGACACAGAAAGAAGATAGCCATTTACAAGCGAAGGATAGAAGCAAGGAACAGATCCTTCCCTTACGGCTCTCAGAAGAAATCAACTCGACTAACACCTTAACTTTTACTGCTAGCCTCCATAACTTTGAGGAAATAAATTTCTGTTGGTTAAGCCACCCAGAATTTGGCACTTTGTGATAACAGCCCTAGAAAACTAATATACCATGGAAAGTGAGATTATGTTTCTAGGGAAATCTACCTATATTGTGATAATCTGTATTCTTTGACATTGTACAGGTACAACCAGGTCCTGGTTGCTCAAAGACACTCTTTTTTAATTAAATCTCCCATAGTTTATATGGTACAGTGGAACAACTGCTACAAGGAATCAGAAGCCTAGGGTTCATTCAGTTATTACTTGGACAAATATTTAGCGAGCATTTCCTATGTGCCAGCCATCCTAAGCAATATGCATACAGTGGTGAAGTAGTCATTCTGGTCTGTTTCTTCACTTTACTATCCATGTGTTCTCTTGAAAGCCACTTAAGTTGTCTGGGCCTCCACTGTTTCATATTCCAAATTATGAGACTGAAATAGCCACCACCAAGGTTATTCTCAGGACTAAAAAAACTACTTTTATTCTAACATTTGGCTTATTCAGCTGCAACTCTCAAAGTAACTCAAATAATCCCTCATCCCAACATCTACCTTTAGCTAACAGAAAACAGGGAAAAGAATTAACTGATGAAGGTGATCATCAGACCCTAATTTCAGCATCAAAGGTCTTTTCTTTCTAGCCAGTCAGAACTGATCTCTCATTTGTTTCCCATATTCCTCCAGAGCACCTTATTATCATCCCAGGTTTATTCAATGAGGGAGAAGACTCTAAACCTACCCCCATTTTCTGTGACCCTAGTATTACCCAAAATTATTGCCCCTCTCGTTTATGAAATTTACATATGCATTTAATTAATCCCACTCTTTTCTGAGAAAACAAAGTCCTGGAACTTGGTTCCACTCAAACTAAAAGTCAGTGGCCATTAGTTAAATATAAAGCCATCTGTGCTCCATCTTTTGCACTAACTGCACATTGCTAATATTTTCATTCAGTCATATTAATTATGAGTTTGTTCAGCAAGTGTGCTGGGACTGTAATCTGCTGAAGATTGTGATCTGTGTAATATGTAATAAGCACTTGTTTACTTGTTAGTAAAAGAGCTGACAGTCACATGCAATAATCTGGAACTAACCCAAGAGGTAGATTTCTGAGTGAAGTGAAGTCGCTCAGTCATGTTGGGCTATTTGCGACCCCATGGACTGTAGCCTACCAGGTTCCACCATCCATGGGATTTTCCAGGCAAGAATACTGGAGTGGGTTGCCATTGCCTTCTCCAGGAGATCTTCCTGACCCGGGGATTGAACCCAGGTCTCCCACATGGTAGGCATTGTAGACAGACGCTTTACCGTCTGAGCCACCAGGGAAGATTTCTGAGTAGGTTATCATTTTCTGAACCCTCAGGGCATCAATGGCAAGCACTCAAATCACCAAAATTTTTAAAAGTCTAATTTCCGTTTGTCATCACTCCCCCTTTTTAAAAAAAATTGGCATTTTCTGAAAGATAAAGTCTGAGGTCTTCAGCTTGGCCTTAAGGCTCTCCACATTCTAGAGATAAGCCACCTTTTATACTCTGACCCCCACAACACTCCAAGAGCTAACCATGTGTTAAACCAGACTAGACTATTTGTCATAATTAGGACATCCTATAACTGTCCTTACTTTAGAGACTTATTAGCATAATTTTATCTATTTGGAATGCCTGTCTCCTTTCTGTCTACCTGGATAATTTCTATTCAGTTTAAATTAAGATAATTTCTACTCAAGTTTAGTCCCACCTTTTCCCTAAATCTTTCCTTATCTCCCCAACATACATGATCTCTCTCTTCATTGATTATAAGACTTTTTATATTTACTCCTCATTTATTGATTATAATATTCTACCTTAGTTGGCTTTATACTTGCTTCATCTGCCAAATTGAAAATATCTTGAAAACAGAGACTACAACTTGGAATTCTTTATTTTGTATATTCTTTCCATAACAGACAAAGACTGATAGAGTTCTATGAGATGCTGACAAAATATGTGAACTGTCTTGCTAGAAAAATAAACACTCTCAAAATTTTGCCTAGAATTTCAAAAGTTCCTGGGGCCTATGAAGCCTTCTGAACTGCATGCAAAGAAACTTGGTTCAAGGAGCTTTGAGAACTAGATGTATAATGTAGGCATTCAGTAACTATTTGGTAAATGAATGAATTAATATAACCTTAATAGCTCTTTTTGTCCAAGACCTCTTATCCCCATCTAACATGCCATCTCTCCCTTCTGAATATTGAAGCCCTAAGTCCTTTCTTATATATTGAAAATTCCTCAATGTTGGGCATTATAGAATTTCATGATTCTTCCCCCTCAATTTTTTCTGATTTTGTTTAGTAATTGGAATAAGCTCTAGTTTCAGTATCTGTCAGTGACCCTAGTGGGGTAAGAATGCACGGGTAGGTCAAGGAAAAGGCAGATGGTGGTCTCATGGTGCTGGGGGTGGGGTAGGGGGATGTAGTGAGAAGCAATGGTGAGATTCCCATTCCAGGCTTTGGCTGGTTTTCTCATAAGCATTTGAATTCAAATACAACTCATCAGCATGAGGATTATTTTCATTTTGAAAGCCTCCTTCTCTGGTATACAAATCAACTTTATTCCTCTTATTACCATTACTTTGAATCTATTTCTTATCAAATAATAACCCTGACCTTATTATGCTGAGTGCCTGTACCTCCCTTTTTCCCTGGAGCACCTTACAAAGTGTCCTCACATTAGTTTTCATGAGTTGGTCATGACCAAGCCAATCCCCAGGTTTCATTTCTGACCATGGGTGAGGAGAGAGGATGGTTAGAAGTGGGAGAAGGACACAAGTGCCAAACATTCTGCTCTAAGTGCTAAGGTCAGAAAAACACAGTTTATGAAAATAGCAATATCTTCTTACTCTGTTTAGAAGGATCAAGAAAAGCTTTCCCAAGGGAACTTGATGTTTAAGCTGGAACTTGAGAATAGTTAGGAATCTATCGCACAAAGAGGAAAAGAAATAGCTTTCCAGATAGAGAGAAATTCTTATTCAAAGACTGGAGGCAAAAGAGGGTACTATGGGTTCAAGAAAGTCAAATTAAATCTGACTAGAACTTAGAATATCAGCGATAAATGGTAAGAGATAAGGCTAGAAAGGTTACAAGGGCTTGGTAAGCCATATTATATTTATCTTGAGAACAACAAAATATTACTGTCTTTTTAAGCAGGGCAATGATGAACCAGATTGACAGTTTATAAGAATCATTCTGGCTCACATCTTTTTAACCCCAGTCCCATTCCTCAGAGAAAAAAGTCTCTTAAATATATTTTTAAGATTTTTCTGGCAGTAATCTCTTGCATAAAATTTATCAGTTTTAAATGATATTTCCACTATGAGAGGTGATAATTTAAATGATTTCACTACCTTTCTTCTCCTCTCCCTTTGTCATTATTTAATATTTTCATTATTCTAATTCCTGTTACCTTTCCAATAAAAGTATGGCTTTTTTCTAGCAACTTTTGACAGTATCACTTACACTTTTACATTTCTGGTGTTGGTGATGTTAGGCGCTCAGTCATGTCCAACTCTTTGCGACCCCAAGTACTATAGCCCACCAGGCTTCTCTGTCCATGGGATTCTCCAGGCAAGAATGCTGGAGTGGGTTGCCATTTCCTTCTCCAGGGGATCTTCTGGACCCAAGGATCAAACTCCAGTCTCCTGCATTGCACGCAGATTCTTTACCGTCTGAGCCAACAGGGAAGCCCACCCTTAACAATAACTGGGTCTGCTAACCACAACCAAATATATCATGCCTTTTACATATACAGACTCTAACACTTGGGAATGTCTACATTGTTATGTTAAGCACACAGGCATAGTAGCAAGTTTGCCTGAAAGCAAAAACTGGGTTTACCACTTACTAGCTTCGTAGCCTTGGGCAAGATACTGGACCTTTCTTTTTCTCCCCCTTGGTGTTCTAAAATTTCCAAGGATATATGTAGATGAATATATCCTTTAAGATCTGAAGTCTCTATAAAATCTTTTCATTCCTTGACACATTAATCTTTTTTTATGTCTTATCTTTCTGAGGTTCCTATTAGTTGATAGTGGAATCTCCTGAGTTGATTATGTATATTTCTTTTCTTCCACTGTTTACATTTCTTTTTTTATTTCCATGCTTTATATTCTAAAACTGTATTGTTAAATATGGTAGTCATGAGACAAATGTGACCATTTGTGTTTAAATTTAAAATTATGAAATAAAATCTAAAATTTAGTTTCCCAGTCACACGAGTCATATTTTGAGCTACATGTAACTAGTGGCTATCAAATTGTACAGTGAAAACATCTAAAGTTCTGTTAGATGATGCTATTCTAGAAGTTTTTGTCAACTTGGATTCTTTTTTTAATTCCATTGCTTTTTGTTCATCTAAACAGTTATAATTAATCTAAAATACTCTTTATACTCTTATTTTTGTTTTCTGATTGGTATTCAGAACATCCTAATCTAGTTTCATTTAGTCTCTTAAGAGATATTAATGAGCATTTTTAACTTCTCTTTCACTTCCTGAATTGTTATCTATATCCTCTGGGGTCAGTTTGTCTGTTTATTTCCTTCTTTCTCTTTTGTGCTACTGATTTATTCATGGCTTCCCTTGTAGTTCAGCTGGTAAAGAATCCACCTGCAATGTGGGATACCTGGGTTCAATCCCTGGGTTGGGAAGATCCCCTGGAAAAGGTAATGGGATTTATTTATATCCCTAAATGTTCTTCTTACCCCTTTATATCAGTAAAATCTTCTGATTTGCATAAGTAGGTCTGTTTACACACCAGCTCTCTTCCTTGAATGGAAATTTATGGCAGGATAGAGGAGAAGCCTATCAATTTGCAAGTAAATGGGATCAGGCTGCACTCAGTCCCACCCCTCAGTACGAATGACAAGGTTTTCCTGGAGCATTAATTTTTGTACTAGACACTTTAGTACATTTAGTCTATTGAGTCAACAGATATTGACAAAGCATCTACTATAGTCCAGATACTCTTAAAGCTTCTAGAGATAAAGTGGAAAAGTAGATATAGAGTCCTGCCCTCAAGGAGTCTACATTTATGGAAGTTTGTTCAGTTTCTTTTTTTTTTTTTTTTTAAAACCAAGTCCAAATGAGGTGAGCGTCAACCGGGTGCCTCCCCGTCAGAGGCACGGGATGCTAATGACCTCATTAAGATTCAGATAATGAGTGCCCTGTTCAGTTTCTTTAGAGACCAGTCATGTAGGATTTTGCTAGGAAGATAGAGCAATATATGACCAAATGTCTATGCTCTATGTTCTAAATTGGAGGAAGGGTATGGGAATGACTGCTGAGACATAAGTTCCTTACATAAACATTCAATTGCTTTCCTGTTTAAAGCCCTACTTCTTACCCCCCGGAAAAGGTAATGGCACCCCACTCCAGTACTCTTGCCTGGAAAATCCCATGAATGGAGGAGCCTGGTAGGCTGCAGCCCATTGGGTCGCTAAGAGTCGGACACGACTGAGTGACTTCACTTTCACTTTCACTTCTTACCCCCACCTCCTTTATTCCTACTAATTCCGAGTGCAGAGCTTCCCCAGGTTCAGACAGTCAGATTTGCCTTCACCTCCATCACTGCTTCAAAATACGTTCTGGGGAAGGAGAGTGGCCAAGATGGTGGAAGACCCTGAGCTCACCTCCTTCCACTGGCACACCAAAATTGCAACTATTTATAGAACAATTGGTGAGAATGACACGATAGGCAACTGACAAACAGGAGAATAATCAGAACTGCAGAGGTTCTCTCCAAGGAGCAAATGGTCTCAGCCCCATGTCAGGCTTCCTAGCCCCAGGGTCCTGAACCAGGAAAATGAGGCCCCAGAGCATAGGGCTTTAAGACTAGCAGGGCGTACTTTCAGGAGAGCCAGACAACTGTAAGAAATATATAATTCACTGCTAATAACCACATCCCAAATTTTACATGCTCCAGGACCCACAGCAGAAGCAGTAATTTGAAATGACCCTAGATCAGACCCTCCTGCTGGTCTTAGAGAGCCTCCCAGAGAGGCAGGAGGCAACTGGAGCACAGCCTGGGCACATAGACACTGGCAGCAGCCATTTGGAGGAGCTTGTTCTAACACAGAGACACTGGTGCTGAGAAGCACTATCTTGGAATCCTCCCTCTAGCTTATTAGCTCCGAGATCCAGCCCCACTTATCAGCCTGTTGGCACCAGTGCTGAGACCCCTTGGCCAGCCTCATTTGTCAGTGGGCCAGCACTAGCTCTGGAACATCCTGACCCAACAGCCAGGATGGTCTCAGGAACCGGCCCCACTCACCAGCAAGCTGCTGACACTGGATCTAGGAACCCTGGCCTCACAGCTACCCACTTCAGAACCTGGCTCTACCAACCAGTGGGTTCTATAGCCAGCTGCCTCATGACACACTTCCAACCAGCTTATGGCAGCCTTCACACAAGACAGGGCCAACCAGACCAAGGACCTGCCACAGCTACCAGACCACCCATAGCAGTTAGCCTGTCACACCAGAAGGATCCATGCAGCCCACATAGGGACACCCCTGAGCACATAGCTCTGATGACCAGAGGGGAGTGTGCTTCTGGACACATAGGACATTTCCTGCAAAAGGCTGCTTCTCCACCATCAGCAAACATAACCAACCTACCAAACACAGAGACAAAAACAGATAAAATTTAGACAAAATGAGGCAACAGAAGAATATATTTCCAAAGAAGGAACAAGATAAAGCCTTAGAAGAAGAACTAAGTGAAGTAGAGATAAAGAGTTCAAGTAATGATCATGAAGATGTTCAAAGAACTTGGGAGAAGACTAGATGAACACTGTGAGAAGTTAGAGGTTTTTAACAGAGTTAAAAAATATAAAAAGAACAAGGATAAAGAATACAGTAACTGATCATCTCTGTTTGCATCTGCATTGCTGCAAATGACATTATTTTGTTCTTATCAACTATACTTCATTAAAAAAAATTTTTAATTCAATAACTAAAATAAAAAACACACTAGAAGGAGTTGCTGCTAAGTCACTTCAGTTGTGTCCGACTCTGTGCGACCCCATAGACGGGAGCCCACCAGGCTCCCTCGTCCCCAGGATTCTCCAGGCAAGAACACTGGAGTGGGTTGCCATTTCCTTTTCCAATGCATGAAAGTGAAAAGTGAAAGTGAAGTTGCTCAGTCGTGTCCGACTCTTAGTGACCCCGTGGACTGCAGCCTACCAGGCTCCTCCACCCATGGGATTTTCCAGGCAAGAGTACTGGAGTGGGGTGCCATCGCCCTCTCCACTAGGAGTTAACAGTAGATTAAATGATACAGAAGAACAGATGAGTGAACTGGAAGACAGAGCACTGAAAATCACTAAGCAGAAGGAAAGAATAAAAAGTAAAAAGAAATGAGGTCAGTTTAAGACACCTCAGGGACAACATCAAGCATACTAACATTCAAATGTAGGAGTCCCAGAAGGAAAAGAGGGAGAGAAAGGGGTAGAAAAATTATTTGAAGACAAAATATCTGAAACTTTCCTAACTTGGGAAAAGAAAATAGATATCCAGGTCCAAGGAAGCACAGAGAGTCCCAGACACAATCAACCCAAAGAGGACCACACCAAGACAAGGCATATCCAATCTTGATTTTCCAAATAGAAACTGTAACCTAAAACCATAAACATTTAGAGTTGGAAGAGTTCTGTGTCCTTCACTGTAAACCACTTCAGCCTCACCTCTTCCTTTGGCAGGATTTCTCCCAAAACTAGGTCAGTGGATCATGATAATACCTCTATTTAAATAGGTCTAGTGACAGCGATCTCATTACTTTATAGGCAGCCTACACCACTGTCAGACAACTATCCCTTAAAAAGTTCTTATGAATTAAGGTTGCTTTTTTTAAATGTTGTTTTATATTGGAGTGTAGTTGATTAGGGGCTTTCCTGGTGATGCAGTGCTAAAGAATCTGCCTGCTATCCAGGAGACCTGGGTTTGATCCCTGGGTCAGGAAGATCCCCTGGAGGAGGGCATGGCAACCCACTCCAGTACTCTTGCCTAGGGAATCCCATGGACAGAGGAGCCTGGTGGGCTGCAGTCCACAGGGTCACACAGAGTCCAGCACAACTGAAGCGACTAAGCAGCAGGCACAGCGTAGCTGATTAACAATGTTGTGTTAGTTTCAGGTGTACAGCAAATTGATTCAGTTATACATACACATATATTTATTCTTTCTCACATTCTTTTCCATTTAGGTAACTTCAGAATATTAAGCAGATTTCCCTATACAGTATACAGTATACAGTAGGTCCTTGTTGGCTACCCACTTTAAATATAGCAGTGTGTACATGTCAATAAAGTCTGCTTTGTAGAAAGTTTCCACCACTGATTCTAGTTCTATTCCCTGGCATTACACAGAATAAGGAACTCAAGATAATGGAGACAGCACAGGCTCAGAGAAATTTAGTTGAGAAGGGCTTCAACTCTGATTCAGGCTTTGCAATTTACTTGGTACGTGACCATACGCAAGTTACTTAACAACTAAGAGTTTAACTTCCTTATCTGTTAAAAGAGGATAATGACTACCAAAAGGACAATGAGGATTACGTAAGACAGCCCATGTAAGCACCTGACAGGTCGTAAGTGTTCAGTAAACATTAGTTCCTTTCTGTCCCTCCCCATTTCTCATCCCTATGAAAATTCTTCAAAAATTTCAAAACAGTTCTACTTCCTCCCCCAAGTCTTCAATCCAGCCTTGAACATACTGTTTCCTTGAATCCTTTTTCATGAGGCTGGCTCGTGAACTCCAGGACAGGGAGATAAAACTTACTCAATTTAAAATACCCCAGTGGCTGGCAGAGTGTCTGAGAAAGCGTTGGTACTCAGGGGATTCTGACGGATCAGAATTAAGATGACCTTTGCATGATATCCCAGTTCTCAGTAGAATTCTTCTCCCTTTTAGGGGAGAATGCTAAGAAATACTTCTTATAGGTAGAAACTATCAGCGTGGATTTTTTTCACCCCAACATCCTTGCCATGTTTATGTTTAACATTCTCCCTTGTACTTGTCTTGTTTATCAAGAAAATCAGAACAAGGTTTTGCTCAATATCAATGCTTGCCTTAGCCTCAATCTTCTCTTATAATTATCTCT
This sequence comes from Bos indicus x Bos taurus, assembly GCF_003369695.1. NCBI lineage: Eukaryota > Metazoa > Chordata > Mammalia > Artiodactyla > Bovidae > Bos > Bos indicus x Bos taurus. The sequence continues at coordinate 18,702,015 of NC_040078.1, forward strand.
ATCTCCACCTTTCCATTATCTTGGTCTTTGTCCTTTACACTTGTTTACATGAATCTATTTCTAAAAACCTTTTGCAAGCAGAAAAGAATTTTTAAAACATCCTCTATTCTAAGTATCAAAAAAGCTGAACCCAATTCTCCTGTTAATTAAGTAGTTTCCACTAAGAGGGATGCAGATCTAGGAGGTAATCCCAAATTTGCCAGCTTAGCATCTTAGGCTGTTTCCTACCTGTCCTCAGCTTGATGGTTTCTGTCTCCCTTTCCCTTTAACACAAAGAACACAGTAATATGGATGCTCATTTCTAAGTTCCTTGGATTGTAAAAGTGCCTTTAAAGAGTAGATATCAATCACATTTTTAAAATAGCACATCTTAGGTAAGCAAAATTCTGCACACTCAGATTTTTTTCTAATGCTGCCTTTGGGCAAGGAGAGCAGAACATAGAAACAGCTAATTCAACTGGTATCTCCACTTTTGTCATATGCTGAACTGGAGCCTCTATTTTTAAACACATGATTGACACTCATATGTCCAGGCTAGGTCAAATACAGTCCATCCTGTGGGCAGAAAGAGGAATCATGACTTCTGAGGTCCCTGCCAGTCCTGTGATTTGTCAAACAGAAATGTAATTGTGTCTTTAGGTTAAGAAAAATAGCCAACAACCACCTCAAAGATTCCCCAAAACTATAACCTGCAAAAGTCAATAAATGAAACAAGATAATACCCTTTCCCCTTCCTTCAGATGAGTCTAAAACCATTACTTAACTGAAGGTGCCTAAAGAAGAAAATAAAAATAAAACAATCCGAGAGTAGAGAAGGAGGGAAGACTGGGTTTGGTGGTGATGAATCAGGGCTTTAGACCCAGAGGCTGTCTCCTTCCTAACTGTGCAATTAGAGACTCAATAAAAGGTTTGAGCACCTCCTGTCAGCTCACAGCCGCTGCCCCACATTCCACTTGCTCTCACTCGAGAACAAGGTAAGTCTCAGAGACTATCTGCTTGACCATATTTAGAATCTCGGCTGCTATTCTTGTGTGAGATTGTATGAGAATGTATGAGAATTTTAGAAAAAATACACTCTTAACTCTAGGTTGATGATTATTAATAATAATAATTAAATTATTAATAATAATAATAAAATTTCATTTTAAAAACCTATAAACTATTTGTATGACATAGGTATGAATACAATTCAATAAGACACAGGACTCAGACCTATATTAAAATATAGGGTCATTTAAATGATGGATAATGACTAAGGGGTTGAGACTCTGTTTTACCAGTGAATTCATGGAGCCTCATCTTGGTAAAAACATGTTGCTTGGCCTGCATAAATGGAGGCTGATTTTCTGTGTTACTTCTCTTTCCTCTGGAAGTTTTTCCTAACTTAAAAGTTATACTTTCCTACAATGAGGAGCTAGATTGAGCCAAGGGCGGAGGAAAACAGGTGGCCAGACTCAGATGATGCTGAAATGATTAGTACCACTCTGTTGGCTTCATTTGTACATTTTAGTACTTACATTTGAGTTCTTTTTCTACTCTCCTTTTACAATAAAGCTTTCCCTGAACACATGAGTGTCTCTATTTTCTGCAGGGTAGGGAGAAGTATCTCTTCTAATATTTATCTGTGCAAAAATCCTATCTCACCACATTATCTGGCACAAATTTTAAGATAAAGAATAGAATAAATGATGTCAGTGGAGCTGGGGGAGGGACAGAAGGAAGGGAGATCTGGTATCTCCTTCCTGAGAGATCTATCCTAGGAAGTGAGCTTTGTTTGTTCTTTCTCACAGTCTCCTGAGTTTGTAAAGATGCCTCAGCTCCTGAGAGACATCCTCTGTGTAATTGAGACATTCCACAAGTACGCCAGGGAGGATGCAGCGACGCTGACCTGCACAGAGCTGAAACAGCTCATCCAGAGCGAATTTGAGGACATTTTTCAGGTGAAGTGCTCATGGAGCTATGGAAATTCTTCTCCATTTGCCATTTCTCCAAAATACAAGCAAGATGGGCATACGTAATCCCTCCCCATTTTACATTTGGTTACCAGCTCTCAGTACTCATTGACTTTTGAACAAATTTTTTTTCAATCTCATTTCCCTACTCTGTGCAATTGCTTGGTCATTAATTCTAGGGGGAAATGAGCTTTTCATCACTGGGACTATTGCTTCTGTAAAGTAGGCATCTGAGAGGAGTCCTGAGCTTAGATGCATCTACATGCAACTCAAAATTGATATGAATGCTCCTTCTTAAAGATAGTTCTCTGATCAAAAATGGTAACCAGAATCAACACAGTCTTACCTTCTTTGGGGAGGGTCTTCCCAGGTGGTGCTAGAGATAAAGAATCCACCTGCCAATGCAGGAGACACAAGGAATGTGGGTTCCATCCCTGGGTAAGAAAGATCCCCTGGAGTAGGAAATGGCACCTCACTCCAGTATTCTTGCCTAGAAAATTCCAAAGGAGCCTGGCTACAGTCCATGGCATTACAAAGAATCAGACATGACTGAGCACACACACACACACACACATTTGGAGAAAATTTCCCAAGTTCATGAGGAATAGAATCAAAACAGAGGGTTCTTGGAAAATATGCAGACACTCAGGGCACTTGACCACATATAAATAGGCTGATTTTTCACTGTGTTTCCATGCAGCCATGTGCCATCCACGCTGTGGAGAGAAACTTGAATCTTCTGAATATCGACAGTAATGGCGCCATCAGCTTTGATGAATTTGTTCTTGCAATCTTCAGCTTTTTGAATGTCTGTTACCTTGACACACAGTCATTACTAAACTCAGAACCAAGACAAGTATCTAAACCAGAGGGGATGCCACATGATATGGGTCTTCAGGTGACGAATGAAACTGACCAGTGGACAGAAGGAACTTCACAAACTCAAGACAAAGTGGTGCTTCCTTCAGGAACGGCATCATCAACTCATCTCAGCCTCGAAGAGAGAGCAGTTGAACACAATAGGGTGGACCCACAGGGACATACCACAGCTCACAAACTACCAGTAGAAACGTCTGAACACAGTGACTCTAAGAACCAACATCTGAAAGGAGATGAACAGAGCCAGAAAGTGGACCAAGATGTATCAGCAACAGGTGACAGTAGAACCCAACGTGAGACAAGTAAGCCAATGGCAGGATCAGAACAGATCAGCAGTCACACAAAGGGGGAGGGACAGAATAAGGAGATTCTCCAGAAGGGAGATATACTAGCCAGGAAACAAAGTGGCACTGAGACAGGAGGACGGTTTGGAGAACAGGAAGGGAGCTTGGGAATCCTGCATTCTCCACTGGAAGAAACCACACAGAGGCCTGGTGGATCATCTGAGGATCAGGAAGTTGCAGGAGAGAAGGGTGTTAAGGGACACCCTAAATCACAAGAACCATCAGTACAGGGAAAAGATGAGCCCAGTTCAGAACATGTCGACCTGCCAAAACAAGCTGCTGCTCGGAAACCATCTCAGACACAGAAATCAGCTGCTGCCAAGGATGAAAGTAGAACAGCTGAGACTCCAGAACCACCCATACAAGAAAAAGAATATGAAACAAGGGACTTGTCAGTCCAAGGTGAGAACAGAAATGTTTCAGAAACACCCATGGTTAGAGTTGAAAGGAAGGGTGTAAGAGGTCCAGAGGTCCATCAAACAGTAGGGCAGAAACAAATTGAGGAAAAAACTCAGCCACCAGCTCTGGAAGAGCCAACAGAAGATAAGAAGTATCATGAACTCCAGGAATCATCAAAAGAAAAGAATGCTGGAGAAGATTCTGAGACACATGAGTTAAACTCAGAAGGAGGAGAACAGAAAGATTCCGAAAGTGAAGGAGCCATCAGCCCAGGAGAAGAGGCAAGACATGCTGAGGAAGGCACAGCAGAAGCACTTGTGAACAGTAAAAATGCCCCTGAAGCAGAAGGGACACCAGGAACAAGAGAAAGAATATGGGAGTTGACAACACTTGAGAACCAATCTGGAGAAAAAAATAAGATGACCACCAAAATTCATGACAAGTTGGTCAAGGAAGATGACGGCTACCAGGGGGAAGGTTCTGAGCCAGTGGCCACACAGAATGATGAGAGGTCTCCTGAAACCCCCAACAGCCTGACTGCAGAGGATGGTGACAGCAACTCAGAGACAAGTGATCTGTTTGTGCAAGGGGATTCCCAAAGTCAAACAAACCCATTCAGAGGGTCTGTGCAAGGAAGTGACAGTAATAACCCAGAAACTCAGAAACACTTAGCACTGAGTGAGGAAAAGAGAGTTCAGGAGGCAGCAGTGCTGGCAGTCAGAGGAGAGGATGAGCAGGTCACAGAGGAACATGCACAGGAGCACGAGGGTCAGGGCTCAGCGACAACAGGCCGAGGCCCAGCTGTGGAGCCCAGGGGACACTCCGACACGCAGGTGTTCATAGTGAGAGATGAAAACACAAAGTCCCTGGAGCCAGGGATCCCAGGTGCCCCAAATGCAGGCATCACCAAACAGCTTTCCGTAAGGCAACTCCCTACAAAGAAAGACAGTAGAAAAGAGCTAAAGGACCAGAGCCCAAGTACCAAAAAAGAGGAAGATGGAGCCCTAGAAGCCCAGGAGGATTTAGTAAAAAGTCTGGATGAGAACAATGCAGTCTCCCAAAAGACATGCCCTGCAACACTGGAGGAGGAGACTGAAAGCCCCCAACAGCTGGCAGGAGAACAAAGTCTCTCTACAAAAGAACATGATCCTTCAGTCTCTGAGTCAGGCCTTGAAGAGAGGATGCAGAAAGACCAAGAACTCTGTTTGGTGGAGAGAGGTGCAGAACACTCTAGTCCCCTGTACGAGGCCCTGCAGGAGAAGATGCTGCAGCAAACAAACGTAACCCAAGGGGAGCATCAAAATCAAGCTCAGACAGCCAGTGTAGCAAGCCCAGAGATCCACAGAAACCAGTCGAGTGCATCCCTCACCAATGACAGCTCAGATGGTCTTGTCTTTTTTATTGACAGACAAGCACTACAAAAGTACATCAGGGAGTTTCTGCCTGATGAGGATCCTACTGGTGCACAGCAAATATCAGCTCCCCAGGCCTTGGAAGATAAGCAGGGTCGCCCTCAAAGAGAGGAACTAGAACCACAAAAGGAAGCAAGCGCTCCAAAGCAATGAATCATTATCATCATCCCAGAAGAAGTTCCAAGAAACCTCATACATCGAAACAGGCCCCAGACTTCTTCCCTCCCAGTCACTCTCAATGCTCATACTCACACATTCAGATGAAGATTAATAATCCCTTAAATCCCCTTCCTAAATTTCTGCTGCTGATGTTGTTTAGTCTCTAAGTCATGTCTGAGTCTTTTGCGAACCCACGGACTATAGCCTGCAAGGCTCCTCTGTCCATGGGATTTTCCAGGCAAGAATATTGCAGTGGGTTGCCATTTCCTTCTCCAGGAGATCTTCCCGACCCAGGGACTGAACCCAAGTCTCCTGCATTGGCAGGTGGATTCTTTACTACTGTGCCACCAGGGAAGTCCTCCTAAATTTCTACAAGAGAAAATTATAAAATATTCATCAGCAGAAGCTACCAGCAAAGAAATGGCATACCAAACAAACATTGTACCACGTGAAGCTACTTCCAAGAGCAAAAACAGACTTTCTCATGAAACCATTTATCACAATTTACCTGTTTACTAAAAACAGAAAAATCTTTTCCAAATCTTTAATAAACATCAAGTTCTTCAATTGATTCACTGATTTTTTTATAATGTGACAGTAGAAAGTATGAGGCTGCACTACTGTCTTATAATTATAAAATATCTTTAATTCATAGATGTATTATTGTGCATCATGACATTTCCTACATAAATTTCAAGTTTATCGAAAAATTTTATCCCTCAAATAATCCTTTATCACCATAACTTAAAATAATTATGATTTCCTAACACCCAATTAAACTAGATTGCTGACTCTTTGCTCATGTCCAAGTGCAACTAAATCTATGCCATAGATTCACTCATTCATTTACTTATTGAGCAAATTCATTAAATTCTATTCCTCAACATATTCTTTTCATAGTTTCCGGCTCAAATAAGCAATCAGAATAATTATGAAGAAGAGAGAGAATACAAATCCAAAATATACTTGATTCCGTAAGATGTTCTTGTAACCACTGCTACTGCTAAGTCACTTCAGTCAAATGCTTATCCATATGGTTTTCTGACGGCATTGTATTAAAATTAACAATTAAATAACCGGATGAGCAATATCTTTTGTTGGTTCATTTTTTCCTTTCGTTCTCCACCTAGCCTTGGAGGCACTGATCAGAAACAAAAACAAACAGTGATTTCTGTTTTTTTAAATGACTAATTAAAGGATTATGCTCACAGAGCTTAGTAATGACCTAAGAAAGGAATAAAATAGTCATCATATAACATTTCCTGTGGCAATAACACCCCATCTGCATTGCATTCCATTCTTTTGAGGCTCAGTTTTCTTGCATTTCAACTCATATTTCTTCTGGAACCTATAATTTCCCTAAATTTCTTCCCCTTCCAACATTTTCAGATCTTTTCAGTCTACCTTCAAACATGAATGAATATCCCTACATGAAAAAATATCCCTTAAATGAAAAACAGACTCAAGACAATTCACAAAAATGAAAAATGTATCCTAGAGCATAAAGTAATCAGCTCTTTTGGCAAACAACTTGGCAATATACATCTGGGACCACGAAAATGACAAAGGTCATGAATAATATATCAATCAAAGACGCTATACTGATGACCAATAAATGTATGAAATCTTCACTAGACTGCAAAAAATGTAAATTTAATAGCTTTTTTGCTTATCAAATTAGTATAGGTTGTTTGTCTGTTTGTTTGTTTTTAATAACCACACAGAGAAACTGAGAGTGTGGAGAAACAGAAACTCTCAAATACAGCTGATAGATGTATAAATAAGCACAACCTTCCCAGAAAGAAATTCAATAATATGCATAAAATATTTTAAATATGTCTCAGCATTGTAAGAAAATAATCATACAGGTCAATAAAAATTTATCTACAAAGATATGTTATAGCACATTTCGTATGTGTGTGTGTTTAGTAGCTCAGTCATGTCTAACTCTTTGCGACCCCAGCCCAATAGGCTTTTCTGTCCATGGAATTTTTCAGGCAAGAATACTGGGGCAAGTAACTATTTCCTACCCCCAGTTATTTCCCCAACCTAGGGATCGCATCTCCTGCGACTTCTGCATTGGTAGGAGGATTCTTTACCACTGCACCACCTATAGCAAAAATCAGAAATAACTTAAATATCCATCATTAGAAGGATGATAAATTAACTTATGGGTACTAGATACTGTGGAATGCCAAAAAACATTAATAATTATGAGGTAACATATTATTTAATTAAATGAGGATGGATTAATAAGATACTAAACTTTCAATGATTATAAAATAGTAGATAATGATTCCATTCAAAGACTAATAAATGAATCAACAGGCAGAGCATGAGATCAATATTTTCACAGTAGTTATCTCTAAGTAGGACAACTACAAAAAATGTTATTTTCTGTTTTGACATTTTCTTCATTTTCCAAGTTTTTAGATAGCCAATTAATAATCTTTAATTATTAAACCTATTATTTTTATTACTTTTCTTTTTTTCTTCTTTTTTCTCTTTTTTCTTTTTTTAGCCTCAAGAAAAAATTTAAAGTAGAAAAAGATTTCCTCACAAAGATGTTCAAAACACCATTTTTTACAATAATAAAAAGTAGAAAAAATCAAATTTCTAATAATAGGGGGATAGGTTATATAAATTACTAAATATCCCCTTGATGGTTATTACATAGTCTCTAAAATGTGCATTTATGAAGCATCTGAATTTATACAGAAAACTCCTCATGTGGAAAAACATGACAACATCTGTGCTTTCAGTATAATATCAACTATATTTAAAGATAGTTATATAAGACAGAGAGGAAATATATCTGGATATATACAATGCTCATCTCTTTCTGACAGTTATAATTTATTTTCTTCCCTGTTTCTAAATATCTCTATTTTTGAATGTTTTATGTACTAGCATATTTAATTTATTCTAATTAAAAAAATCAAAAAAATAATAACAGCTTTTAAACATCCTCTTTTTATTCTAGAGGCAATTTTTTTTCCCCACCATCCTACATCCTTTGAAGATGATACTGCTCTTCTCCCAACAAGCCTAAAGACCTCTAACCTCCATGTTTTTGGCAGTTGACACTAATGATTGCCCCCCCTCCCATGAAATGCTCGCTTCACTGGTCCTTCCTTCCTCTCTTGTGGGTCTTTCGCATCCAGATTGCAGATTCTTTACAGAAATAAGATATTTTCTATTCCTGGACTTTCTCCCTCTAAGAACGTATCCTTGACCCAAGTTACTATTATTTCTTACACACTGATAAGTCTCAGTTCATCGTGTTCAGATTTGACTGCACTCCAACCCAATCTATGCAAGTGCTCACAAGATATAATCCTTGAGATTGCCAACCACTCCCCAATAACCTGGCTTGTCTTCCAGGCAGTATACTTCCACTACAGTATCTCAATAGAGTCTTCCTTTAACTCTGGTGAATGGAACAGCCATGGGCCCTGCCCTCATGAAAGATACAGTCCTGCATAAGACAACTAAATCATAAAGTCCTACAAAGAATTATTCAAAGGCAAGGTGTCTAAGTGAAGTAAGCCAGACAGAGAAAGACAAATATCATGTGACATCACTTATATATGGAATCTAAAAAAATTATACAGATGAATTTACTTACAAAACAGAATAGACTCACAAATGTAGAAAACAAATTTATGGTTACCAATGAAGAAAGAGGGGACAGATAAATTTGGAATTTGGGATTAAGATACACACTATATGATAAACAATAAGGAACTACTGTATAGCAAAGGGAACTTATGTTCAGTATCTTATAATAACCTATAATGGAAAAAATATGAAAAATATATGTATAACTGGATCACTTTGCTGTACACCTTAAACATTGCGAATCAACTATACTTCGATAAGATTAATTAATTATAATTGAGCTCCTCTGGTGGCTCAGATGGTAAGGAGTCTGCCTGCAATGCAGGAGAGCTGGGTTTGATCTCTGGGTTGGGAAGATCCCCTGGAGAAGGGATGGCTACCCACTCCAGTATTCTTTCCTGGAGAATTCCATGAATAGAGGAGGCTGGCAGGCTGTAGCGCTACATTACATTTAATTAATGTAAAAGTTAGTTAATTTTTAAAATCAAAGGCAAGGTGCTGGTCATATTATTATTTCTATCTCCATGCCTCTGCTGTTGTGGTTTACCTTTCCTGAAACACATGTTCATTTTCTCTCTATTCCTCAATCATACCTGTCCTTAAAATCCTAGACTAAACCTTACCTCTACCACTGATCCTTTAACTACTGTATCACTCATGGCCTGCAAGACCCAGATTAATATTTTAATACTTACTGGCTAGTATTATTAATTGTTTTCTGAGTGTTACTTCCCTAACTAAATAAATTATAAGCCACTGGAGATAAAGAAGAATTCTTATACTCTAATACTCCACGTGTCCTTGGACAACATATTCAATCTCTTGACCTCAGTATCTGCCCATGTAAGATGTCATTATGCCAACTCACAGAGCTGTTGTGAGGGATTTTTTTTTTTTTTTAAAGAGCAGAATTTTGTCAATAAGTAGCAAACAACCTAATTTCTTTTCTAAAAAATGGTGCAAAATGTAAACAGTTACTTCAGAAAAGAAGATATCAAAAAAGCCAGTGAAAAGGTGCTGAATCTCATTAGAGTACCAGGTAAGTGAAGGTTAAACCACAGTGAAAACCACTCACACATGCCAATGTCTGAGATTAAAAAGTGATGATATCAAGAGCATGCAAAAAGACAGAGCAACTAGAATTCTCACATCAGTAGCAGGAGAATAAATAAATATAACAATCATTTTGGAGAACTGTAGGGCAATACTGACTAAAGCTGAACATACGCAAACCGTCTGGCCAAGTAATTCCATCCCAAGTATACAACTGAACAGAAATGTACCAAAAGACAAATTCAAAAGTATTCACAGTAGCATCATTTATAACAGCCCCAAAGAGAAGATAAACCAAAGATCCACCAACTAAGAATGAACCAGTAATTTGCACTATATTCACATAAAGGACTTTTATACAGTGAGAACAGTAAAAGAACTACAGCCAGTAATGCGCAACATAGTGACTATAGTTAATAATACAGTATTGTACATTTGAAAGTTGCTTAGATAGTATATCTTAAAAGTTCTCATCACAAGAAAAAATTTTGTAATTATGTGTGGTGATGGGACTTATGGTGATCAGTTCAGTTCAGTTCAGTCACTCAGTCGTGTCCAACTCTTTGCGACCCCATGAACCGCAGCATGCCAGGCCTTCCTGTCCATCACCAACTCGCAGAGTCCACCCAAACCCATGTCCATTGAGTTGGTGATGCCATCCAGCCATCTCATCCTCTGTCATCCCCTTCTCCTCCTGCCCTCAACCTTTCCCAGCATCAGGGTCTTTTCAAATGAGTCAGCTCTTCGCAACAGGTGGCCAAAATATTGGAGTTTCAGCTTCAACATCAGTCCTTCCAATGAACACCCAGGGCTGATCTCCTTCAGAATGGACTGGTTGGATATCCTTGCAGTCCAAGGGACTCTCAAGAGTCTTCTCCAACACCACAGTTCAAAAGCATCAATTCTTCGGCACTCAGCTTTCTTTATAGTCCAACTCTCACATCCATACACAACCACTGGAAAACCCATAGCCTTGACTAGACGAACCTTTGTTGACAAAATAATATCTCCGCTTTTTAATATGCTGTCTAGGTTGGTCATAACTTTCCTTCCAAGGAGTAAGCGTCTTTTAATTTCATGGCTGCAATCACCATCTGCAGTGATTTTGGAGCCCAGAAAAATAAAGTCAGACACTGTTTCCCCTTTTATTTGCCATGAAGTGATGGGACCAGATGCCATAACCTTAGTTTTCTGAATGTTGAGCTTTAAGCCAGCTTTTTAACTCTCCTCTTTCAATTTCATCAAGAGTCTCTTTAGTTCTTCTTCACTTTCTGCCATAAGGGTGGTGTCATCTGCATATCTGAGGTTATTGATATTTCTCCCAGCAATCTTGATTCCAGCTTGTGCTTCCTCCAGCCCAGCGTTTCTCATGATGTACTCTGCATATAAGTTAAATAAGCAGGGTGACAATATACAGCCTTGACGTACTCCTTTTCCTATTTGGAACCAGTCTGTTGTTCCATGTCCAGTTCTAACTGTTGCTTCCTGACCTGCATACAGGTTTCTCAAGAGGCAGGTCATTTTACAATATACAAATATCAAGTCATTATATATATATAAAACTAATATAATGCTATGTATCAATTATTCCTCAACAACAAAAAATTATTGCAACAGAATTTCTTAAGTTTGGTAATTTTTAATTATATATTTTATTGAAGTACAGTTGATTAACAATGTTTCAGGTGTACAGCAAAGTGAGTCAGTTATACATACACACATATATTATTTTTCAGATTATTTTCCATTATAGGTTACTACAAGATATTGAATACAATCCCCCATGCTATACAGTAAGCCCATGTTGCTTGTTGTGTATCTATTTTATATTTAGTAGTATTTATCTGTTAATCCCATACTCCTAATTTATCTCTATCCACTCTTTCCCCTTTGGTAGCCATAAGGTTGCTTTCTATGTTAGTAAGTCTATTTCTGTTTTATAAATAAGTTCCCTTGTATCATTACTTTAGATTCCACATGTAAGTGATATCATATGCTATTTATCTTTCTCTGTGGGACTTACTTCACTCAGTATGATCTCTAGGTCTATTCATGTTGCTGCAAATCACATTATTTCATTCTTTTTATTGCTAAGTAATATTGCATTATATATATATATATATATATATATATACATATATATATACACACACACACATCATCTTCTGTATCCATTCATCTGTCCATGGACATCTAGGTTGCTTCCATGTTTTGGCTAAATAGTGCTGCAATGAACATTGGGATGCATGTATTTTTTTGAATTAGTTTTGGTCTTTTTCTGAATACATGCCCAGGAATGGGGTTGCTGGATCACATGTCACTGTATTTTCAGTTTTTAAAGGAACCTCCATATGGTTCTCCATAGTGGCTACACCAATTTATATTCCCTCCAATAGTGTATGAGGATTCCCAAGCATAGAAGAATTTTATAAGCATGATGTCAAGTAAATTAAGGCCAGACACAAAAAATTCATACTAAATGACTGTATTTACATAAAGTTCAAATAGTAGGAAAACTAATCTAAGGTACTAGAAGTCAAGATAATGGTACTACTAGAGAGGAGGGAGGGGCTGAATATGGGCAAGAGAGTAACTTCTAGGGCACTGTGTGTGCTCAATCACAGTTGTGTCCAACTCTTTGTGGCCCCATGGCTACAACCCACAAGGCTCATCTGTCCATGGAACTTTCTAGTCAAGAATATTGGATTGGCTGCCACTTCCAACTCCAGTCTAAGGCATTGGTTATGCTCTATTTCTTGATTTGGGTGGTGGTTACATGGGAGTGTCTACTTGTGATAATTCATCAAGTACACACTTATGACTTAGATGTTATACTTCAGTGAGAAGGTTTGTTTGAAAAGCATAAATGGAATAATATGCATGAAAGTGCCCAGCAAACCACCTGCCATTAGTAAGTACTCAATACATGTGTGTTAGTTACTATTTGTCATTGGATTCACAGTAGTCCAAATCCATAGGAGGCACTTTGTTCATCTGTGAAGTCTATAATTAATCACCTACTGAACTATGTATACAGGGTACAGAATGATGAGCAAAACAGACATAATTCTTGACCTCAGAGAGTGTAGAGTCTGACAGAGGAAGAGAGTCATTTTAAAAATTGACACAAAACAATGCATAATTACAAGCTGCAATGAGTGCTATAAGAAAAAAATCAATAGGGAGAAGTACTTTAAATTGAGGGGTCTCTGAGAGAGTGGCATACCTTCATGAGTGATTACTGAATCCTAGGACAGCAAGTCTTCCCCACAAAGCACTTGAAAATGTCTCTATACCAATCAAGGTGCATTACTCCTACTAGTTATTATGGGAAAGGTCAATAAAAATCCACACTTCTTCCTCAAAATACCAGGAAAGAAGTATCTAAGAAGTGAGGAAAGTGAAAGTGAAAGAAGCTCAGTCATGTCCAACCCTTTGTGACCCCATGGACTATACAGTCCATGGAATTCTCCAGGCCAGAATACTAGAGTGGGTAGCCTTTCCCTTCCCCAGGGGATATTATCAACCCAGGGTTCGAACCCAGGTCTCCCGCACTGCAGGCTGATTCTTTGCCAGCTGAGCCACAAGGGAGCCCAAAAATACTGGAGTGGGTAGCCTATCCCTTCTCCAGTGGATCTTCCTAACCCAGGAATCGAACTGGGGTCTCCTGCATTGAAGGCAGATTCTTTACCAACTGAGCAATCAGGGAAGCTCAAGAAGTGAGAAAATGAAGGATAAAGGCAGAAAGGCATGTGGTTAAGAATATGGACTCAGGAGTCAGACTATGTCCAGGTAACAATCAACCCTAGGTCTGCCACTTACTTACAGTGTGTTCTTGGGCAAGTTACTTAACCACTCCATGCTTCTGTTTATGCCTCTGTTAAAAATGTTGCATAGGGACTTCCCTAGTGGTCCCAAGGCTAAGACTCTGGGCTCTCAACACTCTGGGGCCTGGGTTCAATCCCTGGTCAGGGAACTAGATCCCACATGCAATAACTGAGAGTTGGCATGCTGGAACTAAAGATCCCACATGCTGCAACCAAGAACTGGTGCAGCAAAATAAATTTTTTTTAAGTTGCATAAAATATCAGGAAGTTCACCAACTAGTCCTGCACACAGGTTAGGAACTCCTTTCTAGGGATTCCTTACCCTCAGACAAAAAGGTCAGCTCATAGTCTGTAGAAAGGTTGAGTGAGACCAAGCAAAGTATAATGACTTTTCCAAGGTCACTTAGCTCCTGTTAGGAAAGGCAATCTTGGCCACACAGTCTTTCAACCTCCACTCAGCTACACAAGAACAGACCTTGGGCCTTGAAACACTTCATTACCAAGAGATAAACAGCCCACAAGCCTGTGCTGGACTTATTATCCTGTGTGGGACCATCTTCCCCTGTTTCAGACTCAATGCATACTCCTTGGTTCTGCTTAAGTATGTTCATCATATGATATCTGGCCCACTGCTATATCTGTCCCCTGCAAGGACAGATACAAGGTTCTTCATTCTGTGGCACAGGAGGGGTACATGTGGACCAATGGCCCTATGTCAGCTGCCACTGGCTTCCTGACCTCCCACCCTGAGCTCCTCCCAAATCTGTGATTTTGGCTCCCTAGGCATAGAATCCTGCCTCCTGAGAAATGTGTATGCAGGTCAAGAAAAATAGAACTGGACATGGAACAACAGACTGGTTCCAAATTGGGAAAGAAGTACGTCAAGGCTATATATTGTCACCCTGCTTTTTTAACTTATATGCAGAGTACCTCATGAGAAATGCCAGGCTGGATGAAGCACAAGCTGGAATCAAGATTGCCGGGAGAAATATCAATAACCTCAGATACGCAGATGACACCACCCTTATGGCAGAAAGCAAAAAGCCTCTTGATGAAAATAAAAGAGGAGAGTGAAAAAGTTGGCTTAAAACTCAACATTCAGAAAACTAAGATCATGGCATGCCATAGTCCCATCACTTCATGGCAAATAGATAGGGAAACAATGGAAACAGTGACAGACTTACTCTGGGAGGCCAAAATCACTGCAGATGGTGACTGCAGCCAAGAAATTGAAAGATGCTTGCTCCTTGGAAGAAAAGCTATGACCAGCCTAAACAGCATATTAAAAAGCAGAGACATTACTTTCCCAACAAAGGTCCGTCTAGTCAAAGCTACAGTTTTTCCAGTAGTCATGTATGGATATGAGAGTTGGACTATAAAGAAAGCTGAGCACCAAAGAATTGATGCTTTGGAACAGTGATGTTGGACAAGACTCTTGAGAATCCCATGGACTGCAAGGAGATCAAACCAGTCAATGTTAAAGAAAATCAGTCCTGAATATTCATTGGAAGGACTGATGCTGAGGCTAAAACTCCAATACTTTGACCACCTGATGTGAAGAACTGACTCACTGGAAAAGACCCTGATGCTGGGAAAGATTGAAGGCAGGAGGAGAAGGGGACGACAGAGGATGAGATGGTTGGATGGCATCACTGACTCGATGGACATGAGTTTGAGCGAGCTCTGGTAGTTGGTAAAGGACAGGGAAGCCTGGCGTGCTGCAGTCCATGGGGTCGCAGAGAGTCAGACATGACTGAGCAACTGAACTGATGAGGCACAGAATACATCAACTTACTTCATTGTTAAATCCCTGGGAGACCATTCAGGTCTGAATCCATAAATCTAAATGGTACACAAATCAAAACACAGAGTAACCTAAAGATTCAGCACCACCCCAGGACACACCGTGCTGAGTCATGACTGCACCTAGGTGCTGCCAGGAATTGAGGATCCACTGAAGGTGCCCAAGCCTTGAATAGTGGTCCGGAACAAAGCCTTCAATAGAGAAGAAGGGCCAGTTTCCCAAAACCAGTCAGAATCACCTTGTAATTAAGTCTAATACCCATTCTACTTGTCCCACTGATCCACAGGAAAGTGCAAGCTGCCTTCAGTCATCCTGACACTGATGACAGACTGCAGTAGCTCAAGGATTCTACTAATTAAGAGAAAAGTGCCCTTATAGACCATCTCCCTGTAGAAATGTGTGGTCTTTATCCAGGTGAGAAGATGGCTTTGGCACCTTGTTTTATGGTAACATCATCCTGCCTGACATCTGTCCTCTGGTTTGTAGTATGAAGCTCCACCACTCTTAGCGTTGCCAAGAACCAGCGTGCTGGGCTCATCCAGGACACTCCTGCCAGCAATGATGTTGGCAGATAATTGTGTTATTGTTCAGTCACTCAGTTGTGTCCGACTCTTTGAGACCCCATGGACTGAAGCATGCCAGGCTTCCCTGTCCTTCACTATCTCCCAGAGTTTGTTCAAACTCATGTCCATTGAGTCAGTGATTTCATCTAACCCATCTCATCCTCTGTTCTCCCTTTCTCCTCCTGCCCTCAATCTTTCCCAGCATCAGAATCTTTTCCAATGAATTGGCTCTTTGCATCAGGTAGCCAAAGTATTGGAGCTTCAGCTTCAACATCAGTCCTTCCCATGAATATTCAGTATTGATTTCCTTTAGAATGGACTGGTTGGATCTCCTTACAGCCCAAGGGACTCTCAAGAGTCTTCTCCAGCACTACAGTTCAAAAGCATCAATTCTTCAGTGCTCAGCCTTCTTTATGGTCAATTGTGAAGCACTAATTCCCACTCCTCAATTAGCACAAATTCTACCCCTGGCCTAAGGTAAATCTCACAAAGGCCATATAAGGAAACCACATTCATCTATGCTTCAGAATTGCCCTCACTGAGTTATGTTTTAAAGTCACATGCCCAATTTTTTAATACCCATCAAATAATAACTCCCACTCACATCCTCAATTTTGGTCAAAACTGCAAGAAACAGACATGTGGGGGGAAAAAAAATCACTGCTTTGGCTGTCAAAATGCAGTTGAGAATTTTGTCCATTTCATCATGAAGTGAACACCTTTATAAAGTCCCACATGAGATGTATTTTTTTTAGAATTTAAATCTAAGAAATGCTTTATTTTCTCATAAAATGAATGACAGTTTTTGACAGTGGATGACAGTTTACAATCATGAGGACCATATTTTGAAACTGACACCAGAAAGCCTCAAGTATAATAACAGCAATTGCACTGTTGGTGTCTTTGAATTCTTCTTCTTCTTTAGTTCTAATTTTCTACCTTAAAAAATTACTAGTTTATTCTTTATGTGTTTTATTACAAACAGCTTTAAATCTGTCTGAGGAAACAGTGGAAACAGTGTCAGACTTTATTTTTGGGGGCTCCAAAATCACTGCAGATGGTGATTGCAGCCATGAAATTAAAAGACGCTTACTCCTTGGAAGGAAAGTTATGACCAACCTAGATAACATATTCAAAAGCAGAAACATTACTTTGCCAACAAAGGTCCGTCTAGTCAAGGCTATGGTTTTTCCAGTGGTCATGTATAGATGTGAGAGTTGGACTGTGAAGAAAGCTGAGCGCCAATGAATTGATGCTTTTGAACTGTGGTGTTGGAGAAGACTCTTGAGAGTCCCTTGGACTGCAAGGAGATCCAACCAGTCCATCCTAAAGGAGATCAGTCCTGGGTGTTCATTGGAAGGACTGACGCTGAAGCTGAAACTCCCGTACTTTGGCCACCTCATGCAAAGAGTTGACTCATTGGAAAAGACCCTGATGCTGGGAGGGACTTGGGGCAGGAGGAGAAGGGGATGACAGAGGATGAGATGGCTGGATGGCATCACCAACTCAATGAACATGGGTTTGGGTGAACTCCAGGAGTTGGTGATGGACAGGGAGGCCTGGCATGCTGAGATTCATGGGGTCACAAAGAGTCGGACACGACTGAGTGACTGAACTGAACTAAAGAGGTTACACAAAAATAAATACACTTAAAAGGGAAGAATAATTTTCTCTCAAAGATTATAAATAGAGAAAAAAGACATACTCATACATATATATATAGTGATATATATTTCCAATTTTACAACCACTCAGTAACAGGAATATGTTAATCAAAACTTAGATTAGGATGGAGGAAGGAAGATCCAATGACACTGAGACATCAGTCAAAGATGTCACCCTGCTTCAAGCAGGAGCCTGGATTTCACATAAAGGACCCAAATGCAACTTCCAACAGCTAAATCCATTCTGTTCTTAGGGTCAATTCAACCCTAGATGGGGAAACAGTGGGAACAGTGTCAGACTCTATTTTTTTTTTGCATGGCATCACCGACTTGATGGAGATGAGTTTGGGTGAACTCTGGGAGTTGGTGATGGACAGGGAGGCCTGGTATGTTGCAATTCATGGGGTCGCAAAGAGTCGGACTGAGCGACTGAACTGAACCCCACCAGGAGCTGCAATCCTGATCAGTCAGTCAATAAGCAGTTGTTGACTACACACTATGGCTCTGCATTCAACAACTTTCAATCCTTTTGTGGAACAAAAGAGTATGGAAAAACAAATGAATAATTAGTGAGGGAATTCAACACCATTTCAAGTGTTGAGTCATTAAAAACAACAAAATTTGGCTTCTAAACCCAAGAAGCTGACAATATAATTCAGGAGATAAGATGTACTCAGGAAACAGCTAGAAAATACGCAGTGATGAAGGTCCAGATAAGGCACCATCATTCAAGTTTTGCCAAGTGCCTTAGCACAGGCCTGGCTACACACAACACAGACAGTTGGTATAGACATCATTAACAAGGGCAAGATCATGATACTTAAAAGCACTGCCATAGTTAGATTTGCCTCATGTAATCAGAAACCCCTAGCCATATTTTTTCTATTTAACCCAGATTTTTAGATCTCACATGGCACTGATTTTTACATAATAATGTCTTTAATAAGAAGGAAAAAAAATCACTAATTTAGTCATTCAATAAATATCTGCTGCATGTGTCTACAACCAGTAGGCACTTTCTAGGTGTTGGGAATAGAGCAATGAGCAAAACAGACCAAGTCATGCCCTCACGGAGCCTATATTCTAGGCAGAAAAATAGAAAATAAATAAGCAACTATATAGTACGTTAGATGGGATCAGTGTTAGGGAGAGTAGAGAGCAGAGTGGGGGAGTGGGCAGGAAAAATGAGAGTGTTGTCATAAGCACGGGGTTGGGGGGCGGGAGTTGTAGGAGGTGAGGAAGGGAAGCAGGCTATGGTCACTAGGGGAACAGAATGCCAGTGGAGGGAACAGTGCATGCTAAGGCCCTGAGATGGGCTTGCCTAGCATGTTCAAGGAGCAACAAGGAAAGCAATTTGGCAGGAAGAGGGAGCAATACTAGACACAGTGGAAGATGAGGCCAAAGGCAGTGCAGTCTCAATCAACCATATCACCAGGGAATGGTCCCAGGGAGAAAATGGAGTTCAGGCAGAAGGAAAGTCAGCTCATGCTCTCAGGTCAAAGGGAGCACTGTGAACAAAGGCTGGGAGGCAGGGAAGAGCGCAGGGAGCATGTGTAGCCCTGAGAGCCTCGTGTGTGAAGTCAGTCAGATTCCAGATGTGATGTGTAAAGTATATGGCTAGTGGTAAGCTGCTATATAGGACAGGGAGCTCAGCTTGGTGCTCTGTGATGACCTAAAGGGGTGGGATGGAGAGGGTGGGAGGAAGGCTCAAGAGGGAGGGAATATATGTATACACACAGCTTCCCTGGTGGCTCAGATGGTAAAGAATCTGCCTGCAATGTGGGAGACCTGGGTTTGATCCCTGGGTTGGGAAGTTTCCCCAGGAGGAGGGCATGGCAACCCACTCCAGTGTTCTTGCCTGGAAAATATCTTGATTTCTTGGGCTTCCCTGGTAGCTCAGATGGTAAAGAATCTGCCTGCAATGTGGGAGACCTGGGTTCAATCCCTGGTTTGGGAAGTTTCCCCAGGAGGAGGGCATGGCAACCCACTCCAATGTTCTTGCCTGGAAAATATTTTGATTTCTTGGGCTTCCCTGGTAGCTCAGATGATAAAGAATCTGCCTGCAATGCAAGAAACCCAAGTTCGATCCCTGGGTCGGAAAATTCCCTGGAGAAGAAAATGGCAACTCACTCTAGTATTCTTGCCTAGAGAATTCCATGGATGGAGGAGCCTGAGAGGCTACGGTCCATAGGGTTGCAAAGAGTCAGACACGACTGAGCAACTAACACACACATAGCCAATTCACTTTGTTGTACAGCAGAAACTAATACAACATTGTAAAGCAATTATGGTGGTGGTTTAGTTGCTAAGTCATGTCCAACTCTTGCAACCCCATGGCCTGTAGCCTGCCAGGCTCCTCTGTCCATGGGATTCTCCAGGCAAGAATACTGGATTATACTCCAATTAAAAAATTAAATTTTAAAAGTTTTCAGATGCAAGTAAACATGAGAGAAGTTTGAATGGTGGGCAGGGGCCTGTGATGAGAACCAGACTCAAGCCTTATTTCTCGGGAGCTTTTCAGAAAGCACACAGGCAGGAGTAGCAGCCCCAGCAGTCATCTCCACTGGGACCCGAGAGGGGCTCCTCTCCAGGCACTGCTTGGGAAAAGAAAAAAAAGTAGAAAGAATACAGAATGGTTTGATGAAAAGACAGAATTCTTCCATATGTGTTTGGTGGCACATATTGCCTATAGGAGCAATGAGGGTCCCAAAAAATGTTAAGGCTGTTCCTGAAACTTCCAGGAAACATCACAAAGATTTTCCTCTGCTCTCTATAAACCACGAAGGAGAAACTGAGGAAGGCTTCAGAGCCCAAGCTGAGATTAGCTGACTAGGTGCTACCACCTCTAAAGGGACAACTCCTTCCGGGAAAGCAGAACACGGGAACACCGAGAGGCAGGGACAGTGTGGCATAGGGCAGGTGAAGAGGCAACACAAAGGCTCTTTTCATCACAATGCTTCAGTTCTTTGAAGAGAGTCTGAATATATGTTAATTCCTTTGGATTAAGCTTAAAGCTTTAAGTATTGTCAAAATCCAGGAGAGAATAGTTCAGTTTCCCACTGGGTGAGGAGCAGTAGTTTTGAAACAGAGAACCTGATCTGTTCCTAACTTTGTAACTAACTCTACTGCAGTAAAACGCCATATAATCATTTCTCTCAAACAATAAGATTTTAGTTAACTATTCCTCACCAACACACACACACACACACACACACACAACCGTATAGGCTTGCAGGGAGGGGGAGTCAGATCAAACAGAAGATATCGTTTCTGGTTCAAGAAGCATACAATCTGCTTCAGGAGACAAGGCTAAACCATAGGGGGAAATATGTGGAGACCTGTATCCACATCCTTCTTGGTTTCCTCTATCCATAAAGATGAACAGGCAAATATATATATATGAAAGAAAAACACCAAACTGATCACAGTTTTTACCCCTGAGAAGGGAGAAATAGGGCCAGGAGGAATAGTACTTTCAAATAAGTCTTAGAATGAATAAGTAATGTTTTCAAGAATCAAGAATTTATACATTGTGTTTAAATAAAAATTACTTTGAGCCTTCTACCATGTGAGGACACAGCAAGAAGATGGGCATCCAAAAACCAGGAAGCAGGTCCTCACCAGACACCAAATCTGCCCATGCCTTGATCTTAAGACTTCCCAGTCTCTAGAACTGTCAGAAATAAACTTACGTTGTTTATGAACAAATACATTTACTTTTAGATCTGCAATGACATCAACATGTTTAAACCATGAAAAAGAAAATCATACCCCTTACTGATTTGTTTTAAAATCCTTAACAATCATAGTTTCAGAAATAGGTCCTCAAATATAAGAAGGGTATCAAAAAGCAGAGACATCACTTTGCCAAAGGTCTGTATAATCAAAGCTATGGTTTTTCCAGTAGTCATGTACAGATGTGAGAGTTGGATCATAAAGAAGGCTGAGCACTGAAGAAGTGACGCTTTCAAATTGTGGTGCTGGAGAAGATTCTTGAGAGTCCCTTGGACTACAAGGAGATCAAACCAGTCAGTCCTAAAGGAAATCGACCCTGAATATTCACTGGAAGGACTGATGTTGAAGCTGAAATTCCAGTACTTTGGCCACCTGATGGGAAGAGCTGACTCATTGGAAAAGACCCTAATTCTGGGAAGGACTGAAGGCAAAAGAAGAAGGGGACAACAGAGGATGAGATGGTTAGACAGTATCACCGACTCAGTGGACATGAATTTGAGCAAACTCTGGGGGATAGTGGAGAACAGAGGAGTCTGGCATGCTGTCATCCACGAGGCTGCAAAGAGTCAGAAACGACTTAGCGACTGAACAACAACATAAGGAAAGTCAGTTAAATGTACCTATTGTTTGGTCACTGAGTTTATGATCTTCTATCAAGAAAGACCCAAGGATAAGGATTTTCTGGCTTTTCCATTTTCTGATCAAGAAAAGTTTGTCTCAGCTGAGCAAGGGCACATCAGGAATCTCGGCACCCCCCTCATTCTCCCAGTTCATTCCTAATTGTGAACATGTTTGGGGAAGTCTGAAATTCTGTAATTACTGGCCCAAGTGTATTTAAAGGAGCCTCATTTAGATGGAACAAAAGCTTGACATTTCATCATGCCAAACCCCATATTTAACATAATAACTGGGATTTGTATGAGCTTTTCCTCAGAGGAGCTTAAACCACACCACAATACAGCATTCCCTTGAGCCGCAAGGTACCCTGGGGACACACCCAGGAAGTGATGACCACTTGATCTTGCTGCTGAGCTTCAGAGAGATTTCCTAAGTTGTCAGACATAGCATAGCAGGCAAGGTTAGAATGGGACCTAGGGTCTCAGGAGGCATTTAGAGACCTCAGTGGCAGGGGGCATGACCATATCGCCATAAGGTTGTCACAGGAAGAGCTATGCTTACATTGGACCATGGACTCTGGGTCAAAAAATGTTGTCTCCATAGAGGCAGGGTGGGGTAGAATGGAGGAGCACGGACCCTGGCAGGAAGTAGTCCTGGGCTGAAGACCAGCTCCCCTGCTGTGTGACGGGCTGTCTCCCCCTGGGCACTCAGTAAACGTCACTGTCCTTTCTGATAGCAAGAACCAGATATGTCAGTTAACATGTGCTTTGCTTTTATTTTCCCTGATAGAAAATAATAAATTTTTGATCAAGAGGATGAAAGAGAAGACCAACATGAATGGAGATTTCAAATATTCTGGAATGAATAGGGTGGGAATGGGGAGATGGAAGAGACAGAAGATAAATAAGGAAAGGAGAAACAACAACAACAACAAAAAAAAAAACAGAAAAAGATTGAAAGGTTGAAAGGAGGGGAAGCCAAAAGGAAGACAGAAAAGAGACCATCAGAGTATGAGAAAGATGGAGAAAGGAGGAAAGCAAGAAGACTCCAGGCAGGGACTTCCTTGATGGCCCAGTGATTAAGAATCTGCCGCCCACAGTACACTCTTTGACATAAATCACAGCAAGATTCTCTCTGACCCACTTCCTAGATTAATGGAAATAAAAACAAAAATAAACAAAAGGGACATAATAAAACTTAAAAGCTTTAGCACAGCAAACTATAAACAAAATGAAAAGACAACCCTCAGAATGGGAGAAAATAATTGCAAGTGAAGCAACTGGCAAACGGTTACTCTCCAAAATATAAAAGCAGTTCATACATCTCAATATGAGAAAAACAAACAATCTAATCAAAAAATGGGCAGAAGGCCTAAACAGACACTTCTGTAAAGAAAACATACAGATGGTAAATAAACACATGAAAAGATGCTCAACATCACTAATTATTAGAGAAATGCAAATCAAAACTACAATGAGGTATCACCTCACAGCCAACATCAAAAAATCTACAAACAATAAGTGCTGGAGAGGATGTGGAGAAAAGAGGGAACCTTCTTACACTGTTGGTGGGAATGTAAACTGATACAGCCCTTATTGAAAACAGTACGGAGATTCCTTTAAAAACTAGGAATAAATCTACCACATGACTCAGCAATCCCACTACTGAGCATATACCCTGAAAAGTGTTAGTCACTCAGTCATGTCCGACTCTTTGTGATCCCATGGACTGTAGCCAGCCAGGCTTATCTGACCATGGAATTCTCCAGCAAGAATATTGGAGTGGGTAGTCATTTCCTTCTCTAAAGGATCTTCCTGACACAGAGCCTAAAACTGGATCTTCCCACGTGGCAGGCAGATTCTATACCATCTGAGCCACCAGGGAAGCCCTGAGGAAACCACAATTCTAAAAGGCACACGTATACTATTGTTCATTGCAGCAATATTTACAATAGCCAGGGCATGGAAGCAACTTAGATGTCCATCGACAGATGAATGGATAAAGAAGTTGTGATACATATATACAATGGAATACTACTCAGCCATAAAAAGGAACTAGTTTGAGCCAGTTGTAGTGAGATGGATGAACACAGAGCCTCTTAGAGTGAAACAAGTCAGAAAGAGAAAAAACAAATATAGTATATTAACACATATATATGGAATCTAGAAAAATGGTACTAATGAAGCTAGTAGAGAACAGATTTGTGGACACAGCAAGGGAAGATGAGGGTGGAACAAATTGAGAAAGTGGCATTGACATATATACACTACCATGTGTAAAATAGTTAGTGGGAAGTTGCTCAATAACATAGGGAGCCCAGCCTGGCACACTGTGACCTAAAGGGGGAGGATAGAGGGAGGGGAAAGAGGTTCAGGAGGGAAGAGTGTATATATATAATTATGACTGATTTTCTCATTGTTGTAGGACAGAAACCACTGTGAACTTGTAAAGCAATTTTCCACCAATTAAAAAAATAAAAATTTTTTTTGAAATAAATAAAATCTGTCTTCCAATGCATGGAACAGGGTTTTTATCCCTGGTCAGGGCACAGCCAATAAATAAATGAATCCACTTCCCAGAATTTCCATTAAAAAAAGAGAGAAAGACAACCCCAGGCATAAGATAATCCAAACTCAGAAGCGAAGGCGGTTAGAGCACATGCAGCAGCACCAGCAGCCCCAAGACCACACACAAAACCCAGAGGCAGATGCTGGATGCCTGGGGCTGGTGCGCTGGGAAGGCCCAGGGGGATGGTATGGGGAGGTTGGGGGGGAGGAGGGTTCAGGATGGGGAGCATGAAAAAAATAAAAAATAAAATAAAAAAAACCCAGAGGCAGCATGCCTGGCTGCCGAAGGCTGACTTGCCAAGAGGGTGGGAAGATGTTTACACAAGGAAGTTCCTTCAAGCGCAAGAAATATTTGTATTACTGTTATTAATCACCTCAACAATGGTAACTCACGGCCACAGGAAGCACGCTCAGCAGATCCCTGCCCTTTACACACACAGGGTCAGCAGCTTCTCCACAGTCATGTGGGGAACATGGCCTGTGTGAGACTGGGGGGTCCAGCCACCCCCTCATCCACCTTCAGTAGCCAGGAAACACCTAGCCCATACCTGGGAGCCCTCTGAATATGGGCATAATGTAGTTTTCTACACACATTCAAAAATAATGAAATATTATTGAGTCAAGTATCTGGAATGCCTCTTTACAAAAACCTTGTTTGCTTTATTTTGCTTTAATTAAAAAATATACTTTCAGCATTCCCAGAAATAAATTGCCCAGTATGTGCATGCTTAGTCACTCAGTCAAGTCTGATGCTTTGCAACCCTATGGACTATAGCCTGCCAGGCTCCTCTGCCCATGGATTCTCCAGGCAAGAATACTGGAGTGGGTTGCCCTGCCCTCCTGCAGGGGATCTTCTTAATCCAGAGATCAAACCCACATCTCTTTATGTCTCCTGCGTTGGCAGGTGGGTTCTTTACCGCTAATGCCACCTGGGAAATCCCTGAGCCATGAGGGAAGCCCCTAAATTGCCCAGGGCTGCAGGCATATTCACCTGCAAGGAGATCAAACTAGTCAATCCTAAAGGAAATCAGTGCTGAATATTCATTGGAAGGACTGATGCTGAAGCTGAAGCTCCAGTACCTTGGCCACCGACTCATTAGAAAAGACCCTGATGCCTGATGCTGGGAAAGATTGAAGGCAGGAGGATGAGATGGTTGGATGTCATCACTGACTCAATGGACATGAGTTTGAGCAAGCTCCAAGAGTCAGTGCTAGACAGGGAAGCCTGGCATGCTGCAGTCCATGGGGTCACAAAGAGTCGAACATAACTGAGCAACTGATCTAAATTGAACAGGCATATTCAAGGGAGAAGCTGAGTAGAATTGACATTTCATGTTTTTGCTACAGACTTTGTGAAAAAACTCAAAATGTCTTTATTACACACAACACAGGAAGTCACGTAAGGGACTTAAACAAACCAAATTGCAGGTAAAACAATTTAGGGTCTAAGCCTGTGATTCATTATGTTACTGTGGAAAACAACACACAACCTCTTGTGTTCTCAGTATGTCCTTCTGTGAAATGGAGATGAAAATGCTCTTGGAGCTATTCTCACCATCAGTGTAGCTAGCAAAAAGGGAACTATTATGTTCACCGGAAAATACATTCACCTGTACTTACTTTAACTGATTTTATAGTTCTTATCAGCCTGTCATATCCACAAGATGGAGGTTTCTTTAATGCAGTTTACCTTGTGGTTGCTGGGCTTCCCAGGTGGCTAAGTAGTAAAGAATCCATCTTCCAATGCAGGAGCCGCAGGAGATACAAGTTCAGTCCCTAGGTTGGGAAGATCCTCTGGAGGAGAAAATGGCAACCCACTCCAGTATTCTTGCCAGGATAATCCCTTGGACAGAGGAGACTGGTGGGCTACAGTCCATGGGGTCACAAAGAGTTGGGAATGACTGAGCACACACACACACACACATACACACACACACACACACACACACAAACACACACACACACCCTGTAGCTGTTAAGACTAATGAGGACTAGCTGTTTCTAAGAGAAGTCTACACAATTTCTGCAATAAAGATAAGCAGAAATTCTTTTTATTGTCATAAAAGATTCTATGAGAGGACATCCACCTACACATAATTTCTTTAGAAACTAAGGAGCAATTTGTAAGCTGGTGAAATTGAAAATAGTTTTTAATAATAATGAAAAAAATCCTTCCTTCCAGCTTATGATCGTTAAAGTGAATGAGTGAGTGTTTTGTGCTCAGTAGTATCCAGCTCTTTGAGACCCCATGGACTGTAGCCTGCCAGACTCCTCTGTTCATAGGATTTTCCAGGCAAGAACACTGGAGTGGGTTGCCATTTGCTTCTCCAAGTTAAAGTGAATAGAACCTAAAGAAAAGGGTCCCAGGTTTGCAAAATTCCATAAAAGCAGTGAAAGCACAACAGACCACCAACACTGTAGCTCACAGATTCTCTCCTGGGTCCAACATTATGCTGCTATGATCATCAAAAATAAGTGTATTCTCTTCAGTCCACCTTATGCTTTGATGGCAGATGAACACAGAGGGAGGGGTCATGAGGAGCAGAGTCAGCAGCATAGGGAACAGGCCAGGTGGCAGTTCAGACAGACAGTATTTGTGTTTATCACCACATGGCAGCAAGCATTGAATGTAATCGGACACTTCAGTCTCAACAAAGCCAAATCAAATGTACTGTTGCAAACTGTGCAAGAGGCCTTATTTGGGATTGAAATGGTTCAGATTAAGAATGCATGTATTTTATTTCATCAGGAGATGAAGCCACTGTTGACTCACAGGATTTTTCTGGAGACCAGTTCAGCACATTGACAGCACATTCTGATGAGGCTATGGTCACACAGTGGGTGTGAGATGGAGCTGTCCCTCAGGGGCCAGGCTATACAGAGAGAGAATGCAAAACAGGAGTGGTGTTCAAGGAAATGCTGAGATAAAAGGCCTGCTGGAGAAGAAACAGGTGGAATGGGGTTTGGTTGGCCATGAATCAGTCCATTATACACCTGGGGCATTGTCTGCAAAAGACATCTAGCTAAAAGGTGCGATTAAAAACCCCTATATAAGCACTGGGATCCCTAAACCCAGTATCACAAGCTCTCAGCCTGAGTCCTCCACTTCTCTTGGCAACTCAGGTAAGTCCTTCAAGAAAATAATCTATTTCTGTTTTTCTAAGAGTTTGCTTTTCTTTGTACTCTCACATAGACAAACTGTGCTGTTGTAGTTTTGCCTTTCTGGAGAATTCTATGACACTGCCAACAAAGACATGTTCTTATTAGAATGAGAGGGACAAAATCTTAGTGTACGCTGCGAAAAAGCTAATATTTTGAGACTATTTCTCTATTGTCTTCAAGAAGGGTGACATCTGATGGACAGTACCTATCTTGGTCTCCAACCACTGCTTGGTGCCCACTATTGGGCTTGAATGTGACAACCCTGTATCTCCTCTTCTAGCTACTGTGTCCCTTGAGAAAAGAAACTGTTTCTTATTAATCTCACATTTCTAGAAAACACCACAGCAGTGGCACAAAATAAACAGTTAACAAATGCTTGTTGAAATGCTTAATTCATCACTATCGATATCATAAAATCTTCTGGCTGCCAAAGGACCTCAGAGGTCAGGTAGTCATTGACTCTTGAAGTTGCATCAGAGTCAGCCAGGAACAGTTTAAACGTAGACTCCAGGGTCCCACTACTTACCTACTGAGTCACTATTTTTGGAGGGAAGACCTGGAGTCTTTATGTCTCTAAAGATCCCCCCTGATGATGGTTTCTTTTAAATTTGACTGTGTCGGGTCTTAGCTATGGGATCTAGTTCCCTGACCAGGGATCCAACCCCAGTTCCCTGCACTGGGAGTTTGGAGTCATAGCCACTGGACCAGCAGGAAAGTCCCTCCTATTGGTGAATTTAAAGTACAGCAAAGTGTAGGAACCATAGACCTAGTCCAACAAATGCCTTAAACTAGGAATTATTCATCTGTTTATATATTCATTCATAGAACACTTATTGAACTTCTACTATATTCTGTGGTTGTTGTTCAGTTGCTAAGTCATATCTGACTCTTTACAACCCCAAGGACTGCAGCACACCAAGCTCTCCTGTCCTTCACTGTCTCCTGGAATATTCCTAGATTCATGTCCGTTGAGTCAGTGATGCTATCTAACTGTCTCATCTTCTGCTACTCACTTCTCCTTTTGCCTTCAATCTTTCCCAGCATCAGGGTCTTTCCCAGTGAGTCAGCTTTTCACATCAGGTGGCCAAAATATTGGAGCTTCAGCTTCAGCATAAGTTTGTCCAGTGAATATTCAGGACTGATTCCTTTAGGATTGAGTGGTTAAATCTCCTTGCTGTCCAAGGGACTTTCAAGACTCTTCTCTAGCACCACAATTCAAAGGCATCAAATCTTTAGCACTCAGCCTTATTTGCGGTCCTATTCTCACATCCGTACGTGACTACTGGAAAAACCATAGCTTTGACTATATAGACCTCTGTTGGCAAAGTGATGCCTCTGCTTTTTAATACTCTATGTTTGTCACAGCTTTTCTGCCAAGGAGCAAGCATCTTCTAATTTCATGGCTGCAGTCACCGTCCGCAGTGATATTGTAAGTGAAAGTGTTAGTCGATCAGTAATGTCTGACTCTACCACCCCATGGACTGTAGCCCACCAGTTTCCTCTGTCCGTAGAATTCTCCAGGCAAGAATACTGGGGTGGGTTGCTATTCCCTTCTCCGGGGAATCTTCCTGACCCAGGTATCAAACCTAGGTCTCCTGCATTGCAGGCTGATTCTTTACCATCTGAGCCATCAGGGAAGCCTAGAACTTTTGGAGCCCAAGAAAATAACTGTCACTGCCTCCACTTTTTCCCCTTCTATCTGCCATGAAGTGATGGGCCTGGATGCCATGATCTTAGTTTTTTGAATGTTGAGTTTTAAGCCTCTCTTCTTTAACCCTCATCAAGAGGCTCTTTAGTTCCTCTTCACTTTCTGACATTAGACTGATATGATGTGCATATTTGAGTTTGTTCATATTTCTCCCAGCAATCTTGATTCCAGCTTGTGATCTGTCCAGCCTAGCATTTTGCATGATGTACTCCACATATAAGTTAAATGAGCAGAGTGACAGTATACTGCTTTGTACTCCTTTCCAATTTTGAACCAGTCATTTGTTCCAAGTCTGGTTCTGTTACTTCTTGACCAGCATACAGGTTTCTCAGAAGACAGGTAAGGTAGTCTGGTATTCCCATATTTTTAAGAATTTTCCAGTTTGTTGTGATCCACACAGTCAAAAGCTTTAGTGTAGTCAATGAAGCCAACGCGGATGTTTTTCTGAAACTCCCTTGCTTTCTCCTTGAGCCAACAAATGTTGGCAATTTGATCTCTGGTTCTTCTGACTCTTCGAAACCCAGCTTGTACACCTGGAAGTTCTTGGTCCATGCATTGCTGAAGCCTAGCTTGAAGGATTTTGAGCATTACCTTGCTAGCATATGAAATGAGCCCAATTGTACCACAGTTTGAAATTCTTTGGCATTGCCCTTCTTTGGGATTGGAGTGAAAACGGACCTTTTCCAGTCCTGTGGCCACTGCTGAATTTTTGCTGGCATATTGAGTACAGCACTTCAACAGCATCATCTTTTAGGATTTGAAACTGGAATTCCATCACCTCCACTAGCTTTGTTTGTAGGAACGCTTTCTAAGGCCCACTAGACTTCACATTCCAGGATGTCTGGCTCTAGGTGAGTGGACATATTTTTCCCTTTCTTCCTTGCCTTTCACTTCTCTTCTTTCCTCAGCTATTTGTGAAGCCTCCTCAATTTCTTTTTCTTGAGGATGGTTTTGGCCACCACCTCCTGTACAATGTTATAAACCTCCGTCCACA
Organism: Bos indicus x Bos taurus; assembly: GCF_003369695.1. Taxonomy (NCBI): domain Eukaryota; kingdom Metazoa; phylum Chordata; class Mammalia; order Artiodactyla; family Bovidae; genus Bos; species Bos indicus x Bos taurus. The sequence goes on from NC_040078.1 coordinate 18,732,476, forward strand.
GTTCTTCAGGCAATCTGTCTACCAGATCTAATCCCTTGAATCTATTTTTCACTTCCACTGTAAAATCATAAGGGATTTGATTTAGGTCATACCTGAATGATCTAATGGTTTTCCCTACTTTCTTCAATTTAAGCCTGAATTTTGCAATAAGGAGCTCATGATCTGAGCCACAATCAGCTCCAAGTCTTGTTTTTGCTGACTCTATAGAGCTTCTTCATCTTTGGCTACAAATATAATCAATCTGATTTCAGTATTAACCATCTGGTGATGTCCATGTGTAGAGCCATCACTTGTGTTGTTGGAAAAGGATGTTTGCTATCACCAGTGTGTTCTCTTGACAAAACTCTGTTAGCCTGTGCCCTGCTTCATTTTGCACTCCAAGGCCAAACTTGCCTGTTATTCCAGGTATCTCTTGACTTCCTACTTTTTGTATTCCAATCCCCTATGATGAAAAGGACATCATTTTTTGGTGTTAGCTCTAGAAGGCCTAGAAGGTCTTGTAAGTCTTCAAAGAGCCATTCAACTTCAGCTTCTTCAGCATCAGTGGTTGGGGCACAGATTTGGATTATTTCGATGTTGAATGGTTTGCCTTGGAAACAAACTGAGATCACTCTGTCATTTTTGAGATTGCACTCAAGTACTGCATTTCAAACTCTTGCTAACTCTGAGGGCTACTCCATATTTTCTAAGAGATTCTTCCTATGCACTATTGTTCTTTACAGCATTAGACTTTACTTTCACCACCAGATACATCCACAACTGAGCGTCATTTCCACTTTGGCCCAGTCACTTCATTCTTTCTGGAGCTTTTAGTGACTGCCGTCCACTCTTCCCCAGCAGCATATTAAACACCTTCTGACCTGGGGGCTCATCTTCCATATCTTTTTGTTTTTCATATTGTTCATGGGGTTCTTGCAGCAAGAATACTGGAATGGTTTTCCATTCCCTCCTCCGATGGACCACATTTTGTCAGAACAAATAATGTGTCCATCTTGGGTGGCCTGGCTAATAGCTTCACTGAGTTACACAAGCCCCTTCACTATGACAAGGCTGTGATGCATGAAGGGGTATATATTCTAGGCACTAAGATAAATATAAAGTAGATATGATATGGTCCTGGTGCTCACAGACCCCAATTTCTTCAGGAGTGAGATAAGAAACAGCAATTAATATACAATGTGATATGTATTATAATAGGATTAAGTACAAAGAAATAGATAATTTAATGCAGATGATTCTCTTGATCTGCTTTCTACTTCCTGGGTCAGGCAGTACAGTGTTGACAGCCCTTCCCATTAGCACTATCCACAGGGGATGGAAGCAGAAGCTGTAGATCTTCATTCCAGGTGACTTCTATGCAGTTTGGCTACAGAGCCAAGGGATCCTGTTCAGTTTCTGTCCTCTTCTGTTTAGGGATCATAGTAAAAACAGCAAGTGAAATACTGGGTTGGCAAAAAAGTTTGTTTGGGTTTTTCTGTAACATCCTATGTAATAATCCAAATGAACTTTTTGACCAAACCAATACAAACTAAAAATGCCAAATTTTACAAATTCCCAAAGCCAGCTATACATCTGAAATTACAAATAGGTCAGATCTTTACATTGTAATCTTCCTCCAAGATATAGAGGAAGAAGAGATTATAGCAATTCAAGACTATGAAACAAGTTGGGAATTCTTTATCCTATTCCAGGTGCACTCCAGTTGGCTAAACAAGATGACTCGCCGTCTTCTGAGAAGCATCATCAGTATCATTGATGCTTTCCTCCCTAATGCAAAGAGTGATGGAGACTGTCAGAGCCTGAACAAGACAGAACTTAAGAAACTTCTCCAAGAAGAGTTTGGAAATGCTCTGGAGGTAAGGACCGTCTACACTGTTACTTGAGACTGTTTTATTGGATCCAATGGCATTATCCTCTCTTGGTTTTCCTCCTACTGGTCCAGCTATTTCCTCTAAGGATTACTTCAAGTTCCTCTTCCTCTGTCCATTACTTAAGGCTTGATATTCTCTGGGATTCTCTTCTCACTTCATGCATTCCCCTCAGTAATTTCACTAACACTCTGTTTCAACCACTGTCTGTATATTGAAGATTTCAGTCACTTCATCAGTTCAGATCTCTCTCCTGAGCTTCTGATACATTGAGCATCTCCCTTGGATATTGCATAAGCATTTAAATTCAACCTTTGCAAAACTCAAGATTTGATCCTGGTCAAACCAGGCAATTTCTTCTACCTGTGATATATCACAGAGATGTCACCAAAGCAGTTGGATGTATAAGTATGGAGCTCAGAAGAGAGATCTGGTCCAAGGACAAAAATCTGATTCTCATTTTCTTATTGATGGTATGAAACCACAGGAATGCATGATAATGTTAAAAACAGGGTAAGAACAATGTCCACAACTAAATTCTGAGCAACTCAAATACTTAGAGATGAAGTAGAAAAGGAGAAATGAAAATAGGAAATGGAAAGGGAGGTTAGAGATATAGGAGGAAGATCAGGAGAGTAGAATGGTCATGGAATCCAAGAGAAGAGAATGTTTCTAAAGGGAAAATTAATTATTTGTGCTAATTGAAGCTGAGGGGTCAAATAAAATGTGGGTTGAAAAGTGTCCATTGTGTTTTGCATTAAGGAAGAAACTTGGTGTGGTGGTAAATGTGGATACAAGAATGACATGGATTAAAGGGTGAATGAAGGGCAAAGAAGTGGAGATATTTGCAGATAACTTTCATGAAGCTTGGAGATAAATGATAAGAAAAGATAATGGATGGTAGACAGAGAGAGATGTGAAATGTGGTATATAAGAAGATTTTTTAATATGGCAGCTAATAAAGCATACTGTTATAGTATGATAACCAGTGAAGACTAAAAATTTAAAAGTCAAGAGAAAGACGGATTATGAGAAGCAATTCAGACTTCTAGAAAATAAAGGGAATTAACTCCAGAGCACACATAGATGGATTTGTCTTTGACTGAAACTTCCTCTATTGTCTTAGGAAAATGATGAGAGAGTTCTACTTTGGTGACTTGTACCTACTTTTGAATATGAAAGAGTCTTCAGTAAGAGCTGGAGAAAGAGAGAGGCATTAGTGATAAATATATAATAAATATATAAATACATAATAAAAAATATATATTTAAATCTTATGCTTTTGTAATACATGTTAGGAATATATACTCTATTCACTGTGATTCCAAATTATGAAACTATACATAATACTGTCATGGAAAATATTATTAAATGAGGTAACTAATAAAAAGAACAAAAAAGTAGAAAACAGAATGTTTATGTGTCCCTTAAGAAATTTTCTAGGTAACAAAGAAGGAATAAGAAAAAAAAATTAATAACAAATGATGAACATACTACCTCTTTTCTTGTTTTTCCTTCTTTTTCTTGTTTTCTTGTGTGTTTTTTTTTTTTTTTTTCTCTCTCATAGGAATCAAATAATTCTGAGACAACAGGAAAAATCCTCCAGCAGCTGGATCAAGATGGTGACCAAACAATTGATTTCAGTGAATTAATTTTGCTCATGTTTGCAGTGACAACAGCCTACTATGCCCACATAAAACCTCTTCTCTATCCCAAATTAAAAGAAAGGGACAGAAGATCTGCAATTCAAGAAAAACAAGCAACAGAACTAGAAGGCAAGCAACTGCAAAAAGAAAAATTCCAAGAGAGAGATCAGGGTGAAGAGTCCCAGGATGTGGAGAGACATAAAGTGAGAGACCAGAGACCAACGCCTAGTGATGAAAAGAGTCACAGAGTGAGAGACCAAAGCCTAGAATTACAGGATATTGGAAGACACCAAGAGAGAGACCAGAGTCCAGAACCAAAGGATGTTGGAAGGGATCAAGTGAGACAACACAGCCCAGATTTCCAGTATAATGCAAGACAAAAAAGTAGGGAGTGGACACCAACACCAAAATCTGGAGGGCGCCATCAAGTAAGGAATCAAAACCCAGAACGAAGCAACAGTGGGACACAGATTGGAGAACATAAATCTTCACCCAGAAGGGATGAGACACAAGAAGTTAATGATCAGACCTCAGCACCAAGAAATGATGAGAGAAGACACCCGCAGGGAGAACTAAGTCCACAAGCCAGACGCAATAAAGTACAACAAAATGGAGAACTAAGACCAGAGATGAAAGAAGATGGGAGACAACAGATGAGTGCTAAGATCTCAGCACCAACAGATGAAGAGAGACATTCAGGGAGAGGGTTGAGCTCAGATATTGAAAATAGTGGAAGACAGCAAATTAGAGAACAGAGACCACCTCTGAGAGAGGATGAGGTTCTGAGAGTTAGTGACGAAACTCCAATACCACAGGAAAATGGGAAATACAAAGTGAGAATTCAGACCCCAGTGACACACAGTGATGAGAAACAAGTGAGAGACCTGAATCCAGAGCCCAGGATTACGGAGAGAAATCATGTTAGTAACCAGAGCCCAGAACCTAGAAGTGATGATAAACAACAAGTAAGAGATCTAGGTCCAGAAAATGGGAGAACTGAATTTAAAGAGCAGAAATCAGCTTCAAGAAAATACGAAGAACGGATCCAATGTAGAGACCAGATCCCCTTATTAAGGGATGAGGAGAGAAACCCAGTGAGAGAGCTGAGTCCTGAACCCCAGATGGATGAGAGACACCGCCTTAGGGAGCAAAGACCGGGACCCAGGGGTGATGACAGAAGACAAATTAGGGACCAGAGACCAACTGCAATAGAAGCTGAGAGACCTGGAGTGAGAGACCAAACCCTAACACGAATGGATGAGAGGAGACTTCAAGTAAGCGATGGGAGACCTGAACTTGGAAATGATGAGAGAAACCAAGACAGGGAA